>NC_066618.1:152349110-153549110 GCF_025201925.1 Gopherus flavomarginatus | reverse complement strand
CACAGCCATATAGATAGGCTGATCCAATTTGAAGCTGTAGCCCAGAGTCAAGCAACACTGTTATACACTTACACAGCACCTGAGTCCCAGGCAGCAGGCTGGACTCGTCACACTAACAAATGGAGCCCTATGGAATATACGACCTGGTGAAGAGCAGGGGGTAAGAGGTTCAAGACACTGTCTGTGGCTTGGCAGAGCAGGGGAGGGGTCACAGGCACTGCACATGGCCCAGTGGGACTGGGGAGGGGGCTCCATGCACAGTACGTGGCCTGCTGGTAGGGCAGGGATGAGGAGGTCCCAGACATTGTAGGTGGAGCAAAGAAGGGGCCAGGGATCCCATACACAGTACATGGCCCAGGCAGGGCCTGATGGGGCACAGAGGGGGCGGGGCCCGATGGAGCAGGGAGGAGGTCAGGGGGCATGATGGTGCAGAGAGGGGGGACAGGGGGTCCCATGCATGGGGTGGGGCAGGAAGGGGGCCATGCACGGGGGAGGGTACAGGGGGTCCCATACACACGACATGGCCCAGAAGGGCAGGGAGGGGGCAGGGGGCCCTGCACGGGACGGGGTTTGATGGGGCAGGGAGGGAGCGGGGGGGGCAGGGGGTCTCATGCACGGGGCAGGGCTCGGGGGGCAGGGAGGGAGCCGTGCACAGGGCGGGGCTCGGGGTCCCATACACAGTACATGGCCCGGAGGGGCGGCGCCTGTTTCCCCCTGGCACGGACACCCCCGGGCCCCGAGCCGATGGCAGCAGCCCGATCCCGGGATGCGCTCACCCAGGTCCCGCTCCAGCCGCTGCCGCCTCCCCCACGTGCGCGGCCGGCAGAGCCCGCCCGGCAGCCGCAGCAGCTGCAGCCTCCAGCCCTGGAGCACGCTCGGTCCCGCCCCCCAACACCCCCGCCGGCGGAGCCTGGGCTATCCCGGGTCAGCTCCTGGCCCTGGTTCAGCGCTGGGAGGCTCTGACCTGCCTGCGTGGTGCCCAGCACTGGGGATCTGGGCAGGAGCTGGATTATGGAGGGAAGAAGCGAAATATTTTCAGACTTCATGTCGCCCCCCCCCCTTTTCATTCCCCCCACCAGCAGGGAAGGAAGGAGGGGCGGGATTTTTCCCCCCACTGGTTTGCAGGAAGGGATTGTCTAATGGGGGAGGTTGGTTAGATTGGGCAAGGAATTTTGCCATTTGTCTGCCTCGGTTTTCCTATCTAGGGGCAACACCATTGTTAAGTGTGTTTTTACCTCCTCTCCTGGGCCCAGATCCTTAAAAGGTCCCAACTTCCACTGATTTCACTGTTCGGAGCCTGAAGGCCTTGAAGGATTTGGGCCTTGGTTGTATGTTACTGATCTTGGGGAACATGCTAGGCCATAGGGCTATTAAGGTAGAGGTTTTCAAGGAGCCCCAGGAAAAGGAAGACTCGAACGTGCATGTCACACAAACAGTTTCACAGGTGCATCCCATACTAATAAACAATACTGATCCACTAGGGTAACATTCACTTCAGGCGCTCAGAGGCCTTTATAAACCACATTAATTAAGCTTAATATTATTTGCATTATGAAAGTGCTGAGAGAGCCCCGTCAGAGATAAGGGCTCTGTTCTTCTAAGTGTGATATAAATATTTATTCACAAGCCAGTCCTTGTCCCAGAGAATTTACAAGCTAGTTTTGCAATATCCTCCTAACTACAGTACTGCAGTGAAATCTGCGCAGAGCACTAAGAACGGCCACACTGGATCAAACTAAAGGTCCATCTAGCCCAATGTCCTGTCTTCCGACAGTGGTCAATGCCAGGTGCCCCAGAGGGAATGAACAGAACTGGTAATCACCCAGTGATCCACCCCTGTCGCCCATTCCCAGCTCCTGGCAAACAGAACTAACTAACTTTAGAAATCACCCGCTGTAAAGCAGTTAATGTACTTTATGAAGGAAGAAGTCTCTGTCTCCATCTCAAACTTCACTGAAACAGATTCTGCTTTGATGAAACAGCATTTTTTAACCAGCTTGGCTTCTCTTCCTGTACCCAACCAGGGCCCAATACAACAAATTTAACTGTGCACTAAAAGCACTAAAACTCTTAGAAGAAATGACAAACTTGTGCAACACAGCCTTTTCTATCATCAGTATTTTGGCTTCTTTCAGTTTGTTTGGCCCAGATAACAGGCAAATAGAGAAAAACACGGCTCAAATGCTGTTCTGTATATGAAAATGACCTTTTTGGTTTTTTGGGGTTTTTTTTACTGATACAAGGGAAAAATAATTCAGAACTCCCAAAGACATCAGCACGGGTTGGTTTGTTCATTTTTACTGATACAAGCAGAAAAAATCTAATTGTTCAGAACACTTCCATACATTTTGCCGTCAGCATAAAAATGGCCCAAACTATTTGTTGTTGGGGGTTTTTTTCCCCCCCAAAATGTGCTGGTTTTAAGGAGAAAAGTACAACGCAGTGACTTTCTATGCCAAGTTTTAAAGTGGAACAAATTATTATGGCACAGTGAAAGACGTCTGGAAACAGGATATTTTAAGTGCTGCCGGGGCCTCGACCACAGCGCCGCTAGCAGGCTGGCGTGAGGATAAATACCCTGAGCATTTGCGCTGACAGGAAGAGTTCTTCATTTTCAGAGGAGGTGAAACAGTGCAGATAAGTAAATGAAGGAGAACAGCCTGCGGCGCCTCCTGCTGCTCTGTTCTGGGAATTAGCTCTCCAGCCTTAGGAGCACTCTCTGCAGGCCAGTGTCCCGCTACCACTTGGCCCATATGTCCCTCCTGGACCCAGTGCCCTGTTAGCTGGGGTACTGCCCCCTGGCAGTAACCCCTTTCTCTCAGGGTCTCCCCTCCCCAGGGCACCCCCACCCACTATCCCAACCTCACCTCAGTATCAGGCTACTGCCAGTCATTGTCTAGCCCCCGCGCCCTGGGGCAGACTACAGTATCAGCCACTCATCACTGGCAAGGAGGGTTTGGACCTGATGCCTTTGCCTACCCCTGGGCTGCCCTCTGCAACCCCCAGTGCCTGTTGGCCTTGTGCTAGGCCGCAGCCTGGGGCTTTCCAGGCTGGAGCTCCCCAGCCCTCTCCTGAGCTGTTTTCCACCCCGAAGGGCAGGAGTGGGTAATCACCCCCCTACAAGCACGCACTGGTTTGACGTATAGCAAAGGCGGACCCTGCTGCACCAGTCTAGCAGTAATGGGGAGAGGAGAGAAGCAGGAGTGGGTTCTGAACACATGGAGAAGGAACACCAAGCGGAAAGGGTCTAGGCTAGAAGGATCTGCAGGCAGGGCTGGATTTAGGGGCAGGCAACCTCTTAAGTTCTTCAAAAGTTTAACGAATGAAGATGCTCCTCACCTGAGTACCATTTGGTCCTCCTGTTGGCAGGAGATCTGATTCTGCTCTCAAGGAAGATGGCATTCACCCCAGCACAGAGCCTATATACACCACTAATGTCTCCTTTGATCACGGGGCAACAGAGACAAGGTTACATGGTAAGTCAGTGGCAGAGTAGGTCTCCAGCCGCCCCATCCCACTCACCTTCCTTGGCTCACTCTGCCTCTCGAATACGCTTGTCATCTAGCGTACGGGCTTCAGTGGGGCACAGACTCAATGCGGGCCTTTTGCATAGGGGGTGAATTGCATCAGGCAACACTTTGAGGGAGTCATTTCTGATGCATCCCAGCGTGAGCAAGCACAGAATCCGACCCCTAGTGCCATCAGCTTCTTGTCACTGAAAGGTACCACACAAGCCAGATGGTGGGGTTGGTGGACCCAGAGGATGTTTGATGGTTGAAGCCTGACCCTGCAGCATTGCTGACTTTGGGATTGGTGATGGACCTTCGGGGAAGCCAGGACAGCTCTTGAGGGGCCCAAGGGACAGCAAATGGCAAACGGAGAGGCTATGTGATCACAGGAACAAGGATTGGGGCTTGGTCCTAGGACATCTATTCTTGGCTCTGCCACTGTTGTGCTACACGGTCTTGGACAAGTCACAGCCTCGCTCTGTGCCTCGGTTTCCCCAGCAGTAGAAGGGGCTCATGATTCTCACCCAGCTCCCAGGGCCCCTATTCTCTAACTGCAAGATTCAAATAAATCTCATTGGTTTCAAGAGAAAGAACAAGCTGAGAGTCCAGTTGGGCTTAAAACAGGAACGAACGGCACCCTGCACTGGGAGAGAAGGCCCTGGAGCTTGCCCTAGACGCTTTCCAATATCCCACCCCAGCCGACGCAGGGAAACGTACCGAGAAACCACCTCCTGGGCTCCTCACCAGAGTGGCCTGCCCGCTGCCCGGTTCACAGGCCACTGAAGTCAATGGGAGTCTTTCCTCTGTCTTCCTCAAGTGCTGGCCCAGCGCATCAGTACCACTCAGAGCATCACTAGGATAGGGGGACATTGAGACACAATGGAAGATGCTCCTTCCCATTAGAGGACTGAGTGTGCTGCCTCCATAGCCACTCCCGTCCTAGCCAGCTGAAGGGGCGAGTGGGACAAGCCCTGCCCGGCTGAGCAGCCACTTCAGCTTGCAAGGGTGCATGCTAGGAAAAGCCTAGTAGCCTGCCCGCATGCTAGGTGGCGGTGCGGACCCAGCTATGGTGCAGCGACTGTTCCGTAGCGTGCTTGGAGCTGTACGTCAAAGGCCCTTTTCCACCTCAGCTTACTGCACAATAAGTCTTTGTGTAGACAAGCCCTTGGTCACCCCCCAGACCAACACCCTGGGGTGCCCCCTCACTGGCTGCACTGGGGTTAGTTACACTGGCAGGCCAGTGTTTAACAAGGAGGCCTTGGTCCTCGCATGAAGGGAACTGAATGTCCAAAGTCACGTACTGTGTGTCTCTCTCTTTCTTTTTCTTCTCTCACTCTCTCCCCTTCCTTCTCTTCATCCCCTGCTTCTTTCAAAGCTTTCTTTCCACAGGTGACAATCACAGCATCACCCCACCTCTCTCTCTCTCCTGCCCTCATGACACTCCCTCTCCATGGTTAATTCAGGAAGATCCTTCACAGGCATCCGTTTTCAGCAATTTTGCAGTCCCCCTGGGTCAGAACCCCGCGTTTAGCCTGGGAGCGTCCCCTTTGCTCCAATTCTCAAGCATTCCGATACGTTTCTCCAGGGCACAATCAGTTCTTGAGTGCAGCATTTCTCTCTGCAAGTCTGATCCAACCATTCGGTCCCCAGGCTCCTGGCGCTAAGCTGCTCCACTCCACAATGTCCATGCAGATGTCTGTCTTACTAATTCCATCCTCGTCGCTCCTCAGTTAATTTTTTCCCAATGAATGTCATCCGTTCAGCCTCCCAGTTGGAAAATGACACAGCTCCTTCCCTCCCAAGACCTCAAAGCACTTTACAAAGAATCAGTAGATGAGTCTCACAAACCTGACCTGGGTTTTTACACCAGGGAAATTGAGGCACGGCAAGGCTAAGGGCAGAACTGGTTGAAAGTGTCTTGTCCAAATGGTTTTCACCATGATGGAATGTGGCTTTTTGGACAAAATGGAAATTTTTATGGGAAATGATTTTGTCAAATTTGGCGGGGGGGGGTCATCTAAATGTTCTGGGGTTTAAGCTAAGAATGGGGGGGCTTTTTTGGACAAAATCTTGAAGCATTTCAAAAAAATGAGAGGAAAATTAAAATATATTCATTTTTGTTGTGCTTTTTCAGGGGCGGGGATCTCGATGCGCCCTAGTTAATGGCCCCATCTCCGGAAGCCTTCAGCAAAGCCCCAACAGCGTGACGCAGGGAAGAAGCGTGAACAGGGAGTTGAGGGGGCTCACAGGTGCAGTTCCTCACTCCGTCGCCGGGAGCTGTGGTCTAGGGAGCACTGTCACGGCGCCCAGACAATCCCAGAGGTGTGCTCACTGGAGTGCTAGATATTAATCAGTTCAGAGAGGCACAGCCTCTTCCAATTTTCTTAATTTTTGGATTTAGGCGCTGGAGCTACTGACTCAGGAAATAGGAAAGCACTAATCTGATCATTAAAAGGCTTCGCTGGACTTGATTGAATGAGAGCCCAAACCTCTCCATAATACCTAGGCTGAGAACTCAGGTGTTGGTTCCAGGTGAGCGGTTTCTCCGAGATGAGGAAATTTCCTTTTTCCTGTCTGTAGCGCTCCGTGGCTGTTTGCAAGGCATCCTCTCAGCTAAAGGAGACCTGTTTCAGGAAAAGAACATTGAGCTTCTGCCCTGTTTTGTCCCAGGCCTGAAATAGTTGTTTATTCGTGTTCTATCACCGTAGCACCTTGAGGCACCAGTCAGGATTGGGGCCGCACCGTGCTCGGCACTGTACACACTTGTTATGCAAAGACAGCCTCTGCTCCAAAGAGTTTACAATCATCCTGCTTGCTTTTGTTTGATCTTCGAGAAATAGCAAGTTCCACCATCTCTATTTTTGCCAGAGATAAATCTTTCTCAGCCCTCCATTCAAGCAGTTGGGCTGGCAAATCTTTCACCAAGAGCTCTTTCCTTCTCACTGTTTACCGAGCATTTGAGTTAAATAATGCTTACCCAAATGACAGAGTTTTGATAAGCCTGACTGAACCTCCAAAAAAAACCCACCTTTCCCTCTCAAATTCTGGTTTTGATGTCAAACCCAGCTGCCCAGAGATCCTTCCAGGAAAGGGGATAAAATATGATTTTCTGATGTCAAAAGACAAGTCAATTACTATTATTTTTAAAACACCTTTTAGGTCTTTTTTAAGCATCGTAAAACCAGAGTTTTATTTTCCTGTGTGGGTCCCTTTCAATTCTGAAGCCGTTTGATGAAATTTTAAATAACAACAATGTTAATCATTTTAGCACTGGTCAGTTTTTGCAAAAACACCCAGTGGGATTGTGGGCGGGACCTGGAATTGTGGGCGGGACCTGGAATTGTGGGCAGAGTTTGAGAGGCGATACCTTCTTTATTCCATCCCAGGTTATACTAAAACTCACTAAATGACCTTGAGCTCACCTTTCTGAGTCTCAACTTCTCCAGGAGATGTGATCCAGTGGTTAGCACACTAGGCTGCTACAGAGTCCCTGTGTGACCTCAGTTCCCCATCTGTACAATGGTGATAACAACACAGCCCTAGCTCACAGAGGTGTTGAGAGGATAAATATATTAAAGATGGCGAGGTGTTCAAACATTACAGGGACAGGAGCCATGTAAGATTTGTCTCATCTGATGATATTCACTAGCTCATGAGAGAGGTGTTAATATTACTATTTAGCTTCTATCTAATACTGGTCATCAGTGGATCGCAAAGAGCTTTACAAAGCAATATCATTTTACAGATGGGGAAACTGAGTCACAGAGCATGACTTGCAGGCAGTGGCAGGAATTGAACCCGGATCACACCTGATGGGTTGGATGGGCTTGAGGCGGAATTAACTAATATTTGTTAATCACGCGCAGATCCTTGGATGGGAGGCAAATGTTCTGAATAATCTTATCACCGGCTCTCACAGAAGGATCTTCACCTAGCAGAACAAGAACCAATGGCTGGAAGTTGAAGCCAGACAACTTCAAATTACAACTAAGGCACCAAGTTTTAACAGTGAAGGTGATTAGCCAGTAGTGCTGCCGGGAGTGATGGATTCTCCATCTATGTTTTCATAGGAAGGGTGGATGGCTTTCTGGAAGCTAGGCTTGATTCAGACACAGGTCACTGGCTCAGTCCAGGGGCAACAGGCTGAAATGCTCCAGCCTGTGATATGCAGGAGGTCCCTTCTAGCCTTAAAACCTGAGAATCAAATCTAAGAATCTCATCTCCCTACATCCACCACCACAAAACCAAATGCACTCTGCTTTGCCTTCTCCTAGGTACTGCTGGTCAATATATCAGAAAGGAGAAAGAACCCACTCAACATCGCAGGGAAAAACAACTCCAAAATAGCAGCCATCGACTGCATGTTCCCTCCAATAATAACCCCAAGAATCAATGAGCAACAAGAGCTTTTGAAGCTCCCAGAGCAGTGACTCTGCCTTCGATCCCGCTCTGGAAGGATAATGAATGGTCCTGACAGGACTCTGGAGATGTGATAGATGCCTAGAGTAGAACCACTCGTGGGGCCTTTAAATAAAATCCGCTCAAGAGCTTGGAGAATCCGAAGACAAACGTATCCATCCGGGGCCAGATTCTGGTCTCACATATGCTGGTGGAAATCCAGAGTAACTTCACTGACATCAATGGAGTTAACTCTGGATTTACACGGGGGTCAGCGAGATGCTAATCCGGCCCATATGCAAAACTTTGTGCACCAGGGTTGCAGGGGTGCCTAGATTTCACGCTGGCCTTCTGCCCAGTGGTGAATTTCACCCTTCTCATATACAGACCTGACACTTTTCATTCCCACCTGACCTAATAGAAGGCAGTGCCCTTGTTTTTTAAACAGAAGATCAGAGATGCTATCTAGCGGGGTAGCAAAACTGCGGCTCTTTTATCATTAAAGTGCGGCTCACACCTCCCGCATTCTCTGCCTACCAGATGGGGGTGGGGCTAGGGGCTTGTGCAAGAGATAACTGGTCCCTGCTGGGGGGGGGGGGCACCATTTAAAGATTCGACCCCCCCCCCGCCAACAGCCTGAGTCACACACCTCCAGGCACGCCCCCCTCCCCCCTTTACCCTCAGCGGCCTCATCCTGCAGCTCCCAGGTATTAGCAGCGGCAAACACCTGGGAGCTGCTGGGAGGAGCCACTGGCTCCAGCAGCTGCCTGGCAGGGAGGGAGCCTGGTGGCACTATGTGATGGAGTGGGGCCAGCAAACCCTGGCAAAAACGTGCCACCCCATGCATCACCTCTGGCTTCTTCCCAGTGGAGTAGGGGCTCTTGGGGTACACCTAGTTGGGGCTCGGAGCTTCAGCCCCAGCAGGTGCCTCCTGCAGGGCTGAAACCCCAAGTCCCGGCTCATGAACTTCCGAAGATTGGCGCATGTGGCTCAGAGGGTCAGTACATTTGGTCCCCCTGCCAGACAGAAGGGATTTTGCAGGGCTGGTATATTGCACACACTCGGCCTCTCAAATTTAGTCATTGATATTGTAATATAAGATTATCAAAAGAGACTTGTGATTTTGGGGGGCCAACCTCAGACACTTTAATGTTCAGAAATTGCTGAACACCGGCCCTAGGGAAAAGAGGCTCCACCCACCCCACAAAAACCCCAGCAGCATGGTGGCATCCAGAATCTTGGCCTCTAACCATCTGTGATTTCATTACAGGCTATTTGAGCTCTTGGCAAACCTCAGCCCACCTCCCCCCCCCCCCCCCCCGCCTCAATGCAAGAAATAGATATTTCGTCCCATTTACCAGGTGGAGCGATCAAATGCAGAGACATTGATCCAAAGTGCCTTCAATAGATGTCTCCGATTTTGGGTGCTCAAGGTGCCAGATCCATCGTTAGGCACCTAATTAAGCAGCCAGTGAACTGAATGGCAGAGGTAGTTGCTCAGCAGCTCTGCAGATTAGGCCCCGGTTGGCTCAAATTAGGAATCCCAAAATGAAGGCACTCAAAATTAGAGGGCGCTTTCGACAACGTGGGTTTGACTCTCCCAGGGTCTGGCAACAAGCAAGTGGCGCAGTCGAGGCTAGAATCCAGCTGTCCTGGCTCTCACCCGGTCCACTGCTCCAAGCACTAAAAACTGCACTCCTGATGCTAACTGGGCTCTGAAGCCCACATCCTCAAAAGTATTTAGGTATGGGTGAGCCAAAGATCACGGCCTCTAACAGCCAGAAACAGGCACTGGATCACAGGGGATGGATCGCTTGATAAATTGCCGGGTTCTGTTCGCTCCCCTCCTTCCTGTTCTTATGCATGTTCTTACACTGCAAGTGAGATGCAGAATAGGCAAAAGAACCCAGGTATCCTAGCATCTCTTGGCTCCACGGTGCAGAGCCCTGGCACCTCTGGGCTTGCCGCGTCACTTACGAAAGCAAAAAAATTGCTCAAGGCCCTAGCACCTGTTTCATTACAAACTCAGCACTGCCAGGCTCCAGTCAGCACCATTCTCTAAGCCATGAGAACACACTGCCCCCTGTTGGCTGCGTAACAGATGCCCAAACCGTAACAGGCTTTTTAAGCAAATTGATGCAAGAGCAGGGGAATGAGAAGCGAATGGAGCAGAGACAGGCAGCAGCTATTGCTGGGGACAGAACTGCTCTGCTTAATTCAAGCAGGATTAGAAGACATGTCAGCTGAAGCATTAAAGTCAAGTTTTTTAATGATTTCATTTGAGGCAAATGGCATCTTGCAAGCACAGCTGAATTTAAAAAAAAAATTTTTTTAAATCCACTCCAGAGAAAGGCCAAACTGGGAAGTCACTGAAATAGTTTGCAAAATTGAAACTCCAGAGAAAGACAAGGGAGTCTTAACAACAAAATTGGAGCAGTCATGAGCTCTCTTTAATTGTATCTGGTTCCGATTCAGGAGCAAAAAACCGTCGAATTAAGGTAGCAATTTACCACCTGACTCACAAAGCTTGATGTTTTAACCATCTTGTGGGCTGGAGTTGAAATGCTTTCGTTTAAGTGCAGTTGGGAGCTTTTTATCCCTTAATAGTTGTCTTTCAAAAAATAAAGCAGCAGTTTGACTTATTTATTTTAAAGAGAGAGAAGCAGGAGGGAGGGAGGAAGGATGTTTGGAAAACCAGCTGACTTAGTGCATTGTAAATGCCAAGGGCTTTATTGTGTGACTGGCTGATGGCTTAGAAGAGTTAGGGAGACAATATCGGTTTCTGGAGACATAGTCCCAGCCCTGGGAGGGGAGGGGAGTCTAGTGGTTAGAGCAGGAGGGTCCGGTTCTATTCCCTGTTGTACAAGAGTCATGCAGTTTAATGGTTCAGGCAGGAGGCTGGGAGACAGGACGCCTGGGTTCTATTCCCAGCTCTGCCATCGCATGCCCTGCAACCTTGGGCAAGTCTGTGCCTCAGTTTCCCCCTCTGAAAAACAGCCATGCTGCCAGCCCACCCTTGCAAAGCCCTTCAGGTAAAAGGATCTTTTCCATATAGTAAGTGCAAAGGGGGGGGGGAAAGCTTCTATCCATGGGGCTCGGCTCAACTCTCCTCTGGCCTTCAATCCTCCCTCCCCAACCAGGAAAGGTGCCATGGGTGATCCAAGGACCCCAGGCAGCCCTCCAATTGCCCCTTGCTCCGAAGCAGCTGCCAGAGACAAACACAGGGCTAGCTGGGGCCTAATGTAGTCTTATGCTTCCTACCCGCCAGTCATTGTGGCTGTGCTGAGAAGGCCCTGGGCTCCCTCCCTGGCAAAACAAGGATCCTCCTTGAGCCTGGAAAGAAGAGCGCTAACTGAACGGATGCCGACACACATCTGCTCTGGATGCCCTTTCCACATTAGTTCCCCCGCTTCGCCCCTCTCCCCCATTGTTCCCTGGTGAACAGCAGATTTTCTCAGCACTTACGCAGTACAACACTCAGAGCCTTTGTGAAGCGAAGGGCTGAAAGGACAGGAGAGACACGAGCCGTGCGACGCAAGAGCCAGCCAGCCACGTGGGCAGTGCTGAATCATCCCCAGCAGGCGGGGCAATGAAAAGAAAAATCCACTCAATGCCCAGTGGCAGGGTCAAGTGGGCTGGCAATTGGAAAAAGAGAGGCAGCGTGATTGCGTGGCCAGGGCAATTGGGACACCTGGGCTCCCCTCCCAGCTCTTCTGCATGGCCTTGGGCAAGTGACTCGGTTTCCCTCCCTCCACCGCCTCTATCTATTTACCGTAAGCTCTTTGGGGCAGGGCCAATCTCTCACTGCGTGTCTGTGCAGTGCCTCGCACAATGGGCCCCTGATTTCAGTTGGGCGCTATTGTAACGTACGTTATTAACCCAGGCAACCTCCAGTGAGGGTGTTGAAGCCTGCTGGGAAAGACAAGCAACAACAGGCCATGGATAAGTGCAAAATCCTTCCAGCTGCAATCACTGATGCCTGATGCTCTGGCCCATGATTCTGGGCCAAATATCTATCCCTGTGCAGAAAGCCCCCAAAGTCCTCAAAATAAGGCTCAAATGGGACAGATGTAATGAAGTTCATCTGGGTCAGACCAGGGACCTTCAGAATTAAAAGCAGGAGCCGCAGCAACTCGGGCTGAGGGCCTATCCCGCTAACGCCCGTGCCTCTGCTTAATTCTGCACACAGGAGCAACCCCTGTCAGCGCACAGGCTTCAGCGTTTTGCAGGATCAGGACCCCTCCGGGCAGCAAACTTGGATCCTCTGTGGGTGAGGCACTGAGGGGTTGGGAACACACATGCCACAAGGTACGACTTCAGTGGACCTCAAAGCAGTGCGTGCTGGCCCTACACTCAAGGGTGGGATGGAATTTCAACCTAGAAGCACATGAAATCCTGGCACTCCCCGGCTAAGGGGAAAAACTTCTGCAGAAGTCCCTTCTTAAAATATTTGCTGCCCAGCACTCACAAGCCCTGCTCCACAGCATCAAGCAAGTCACTCCATGTATGTCTACGCTGCACACTAACCCCAGGCTCTGACTCAGGTTTCAGCCCAAGACCCGCTTCCATCCACACACACAACCAGACTGACTCAGATCAGCAAGCACTTAGGGCCCAGATCCTAGGACTCTGCTAGAGGGGTGAGTCAGAGCCCAAGTCCGAGTGTGGTTCAGGTCCAAGCCCTGTCGTTTTGCAATGTGGACACAGCTCAAGCTGCACACCTGAGTCAGAAGGGTTGCGTAGTGCAGAATGGACATGTTAGCTCAGCTGAGACCCGGGTCCAGCAATTGTAAACCCTGGGTTACAATGCAGTGTGGATGCTCAACTGCAGGATCAGAAACACAGAGTCCACAGACCCGGGTTTACAATGCAGTGTAGTAAAACATTCTTATGCAACAACAACAGCTCTCTGCTTATACAGATGGAGATCTCCCTCTTGTTCCCATGGGGAGGTCTCACCTACCATTAGCGTGGGGCCAACTCTCACAAGTCTCACAGGAGTTGATCTTTTTCTTAAAGCCTCAGGTCCTGGAGTCACGTGAGAATCTCAGCTTGCTTTTTTTTTTTTAAAGCAAATTTCAAGTCCTTGTTGTTGCAGAGAAAATGAGACCTGAAGGTGACAGAACTGCTCAAAAACCAGGCGAGGAATACAACGAGCCCACCTTTACCAAAAAAAAAAAAAAAAAGTCACAAATTTTAAACCAGTCTTGTGATTGCTGAGGTCTGACTCATGTCTACTGAACGCATAGGCCTGACAGTGTTGTATCAGGGATCTCTCACCTGGAATGAACCCCTGAGAGGTCTTTTGCCTGCTGTCTCCGAGACAGGCCATTATGTGGTTTCTAGCTGTATGTTCTTTTGTGCAAAAGCACAATACGGTAACAAAGCATCCCTACACTGCACAGCATAGCAGCTCCAAACACATGGAGACAGCAGGGATGCAACGCAGACCCTCCTGCTACAGCATGCCAGGCTCCATCCACTTGAGCTAAGGGAGAATCACCACAAGCCCAAAGCCATATAGGGGCCTATGACACACAGATGAGCAGTTTTGCTTCCCTCCAGCAGAGGGCAGCGATACATCAGTTTAACACAGATGAGAGAGACTGTACTACTTACAGCATTCTATTTAATTAGTTAATTAGCTTGGACCACACAAAATCACCTCTGGGACAGAAAGTAGCAGCTGTTTAAATTAGCACAGCAATGCTACGTGACAGCTTAGGACAGGAAGCAATGAACTAATTGTTCAGCAGGGGGTATTCTAGCTAGGAAGACCCTAAGTGCATACCTGGGAATTTGGCTGGACTGACACCCAAGCAAACATCCTCGCAGTCTTTCTAAGGAGCTTTCATTTGCAATCTCATTTAAAATACAGCCCCTCCATCAGCACAGCACCCCCTAGCGCCATGTCGAGGCAGTGGGGTCAGCACTAACTAAAGGAGGAGATTGTCCCGTACTGAGCCACTGCCTTGTTCCCTGCATGACAGCACCCCCTAGTTCTACACTGGGACATTGGGGGGGGGGTCAGCATTCAGCAGGGACAGCGCCCTCTACTGTGCCACAGCTCCCCTGAGGTCGGGCAGACTGAACAAGAAGGATGAGTGTCTCTTGCCAACCCCCCCCCAGCACTGTTTCTTCGCAGGTCTGACCCTGCAAGACTTGTGAGCATTATGGGCTCACGGCACCGAGTCACGAACGTGAGGACATGGCTTTCTATGTGTGCCCCCCACAATACAAGCCTGTCCTCAAAGCGCACACACACACAATTCCATTCTGTGGTTCCTTAAATGACACGCTGTATTTCAGTTCTCCCAGGGACCTGGGAGGATGAGAGGCTAAACATCAAGCAGCCTGATTGAAATTGGCCTTGGTCGCCAACACCTTTTCTGAATTATCATTGATAATTCTACCATTTCTATCCAGTAACGGACCAATACCACTGTCGGGATTTTTTTCTTCTCAATGTACTTTTTTTTTAAAAATCCTTATTGTCCTTAACTCTGCCCACCAAAGATCTCTCCTTGTGTCCCTTTGCTTCCCTTATCAATTCTGTGAGGATGTGGTATCTCTGCCACTGGCAATGCGATCAAGGCTGGCTAGCTGCAGCTGAATATGCTCTGTCTGTCCGTTCTAGGTTCAGTCTGAAGTCCCTTGCAGGGCTGGGCAAACCTCACCTAATAGATCTGGGTTTGCCAAACCACCTTATAGCCATATTTCCTCTTGTGATTTAAATCCCACTCTCTCTGCCAGGGTAATTAAATTGTGCTAATTTGGAGGGAGTTCTTAAATCTCCAGCTGCTGGAGCCCTGTGATTAAGTAAGAATCCCAGTTTGGGGGGCAAAGGGGGCTGGTAAGTTTCTCATCCTTGTAGCTGTGGCTAAAAATCTGGAAATGGCTCAGAAACCAGAAGGCACAAAATAAAACTCAAACCCCACATTCACTGTCATGGAAAATCGCATGCCTCATAAGACAATCTCAGGATTTCAGGGGGACCCAACTCATGATTATTGGACGTTTGGAGCTGGCCTGGCTGGTTCTGTCAGAAGCTCAGCTGGCAAAAGCACCATATGGCCAAAGTGAGTGTTCAGCAGTCACACGCCTAGCCTGAGAAATCCTGAGCCTGGCTTAAAAATCATTGGCTTTTAAACAACAACACATTTGCAATTCTTCCCTCCCCACCCCCATTCTGTTTCTGAGCCACAGAGTCATGGAGTTTGAGGCCAAAAGAGACCACTAGATTAGTTGGAGGCTACCAACCATGGGGAGTGGGTAAAGCTTCCCCTGGGGTAGCCCCGCTTCCTGTCCCTCCTCTTCAGTCCATGGCCCCGCCCACACCCCAGCCCAGGCCCTGCCCCTACCCCGCTGCCCGTCACCGTGTCCATCCTCTCCTCTCCCCTCCCCCGTGAAACCCCCACCGCTCGTGCTCTCCGCATCTCTCTTCTCCTCCACCCCTCTCCCTTTACGGGGTGCTGGGTTCAGGAGGGATGCAGCAAGCACCTCTGAAGAGGGGGGATGTGGAGTGGAGGGTCTCACCAGGCAGCAGTGGGCAGTGGGAGACTTGGGGAAGGGAACGGGAAAGAGCTTGAATTCCTGGGTCCACTGTTAGCTACTGGGTAACCTTGGGCAGGTCACTGCACTGTTCTGTGCCTCAGTTTCCCCATCTGTAAAATATTGATCTCTTTTGTAAAATGCTTGGAGACCTCCCAGTGAAAAGTACCATCTGAGAACTAGGTCTCTCTGCTCCTCTCCTCCTGTCACGCTTGCTGTGAGGTGTCTTTTCACTTTGCCCTGTTTTTCACCCTATTTTCCCTGCCCACACTGGAGCCCCCACCCATTCTCTGTGTCCTGCTCCCTTTCCCCCGAGCCCCACCCATATTGCTTTTGTAAGTCAATCCTTAGGGCAGGGGTGGCCAACCTGGGGCTTCAGAAGTTAACATGCGGCTCCTTGTCTAGGCACCGACTCCGGGCTGGAGCTACAGGTGCCAACTTTCCAATGTGCTGAGGTGTGCTCACTGCTCAACCTGGCCCTGCCCCCACTCCACCCCTCCCCTGAGCCTGCTGTGCCCTCGCTCCTCCCTTCCTCCCCAGAGCCTCCTGCACGCCACGAAACAGCTGCTCGGGAGGGAGGGGGAGGCGCTGATTGGCAGGGCTGCTGGTGGGTGGGAGGTGCTGGGAACTGATGAGGGGCTGCTGACATACACAGGTGCCAACTTTCTCCAGTGCTGGTGGGTGCCTGAACCCCCCCTACCCCTTTCCCCACCCCGGCCCCACCTCTTCCCCCAGCACGCAGTGTTCCCCCTCCTCCCCCTTCCCTCCCTGCCCCGCGATTAGCTGTTTCGCGGTGCAAGTTCTGGGAGGGAGGGGGGGAGAAGCAGGACTCGGCGGCGTGCTTGCAGAGGAGGCGGAGGCCAACTGGAGCAGGGGGGCAGGGCCACAGGGAGCCCCAGAGCACCCACGGAGTCGGCGCCTATGCTGACGTATTACTGTGGCTCTTTGGCAATGTACATTGGTAAATTCTGGCTCCTTCTCAGGCTCAGGGTGGCCACCCCTGCCTTAGGGGATGTCTACACTACAGAGTCTACAGCAGCAGCTAAGCTGGTGTGGCGTAGACACTTGCTCTTGCCCCCCTCAAGAGGAAGATGGAAAAATTCTTCCACCAGCCCAGCAGTGTCTACTTAGGTTGGCTTAACTGTATCTCTCAAGGAGGTGAATTTTTCAGACCCCGGAGCAACGTAGCTAGGTGTAGACCCAGGGCTCAATCATTCAGAGGCAGGCTTCCTTTTTACCATACCCAGCTCCCATTAGCAACAGAGTGACACCAGTTACTAAGGCACCTCTGCGGGGCTGCTCAGTCTGGGACTGTTCTCCTTCCCACCAGTGCAGCAGCTCTATCAGCAGCACCGGGGCTAACCCAGCCGTGGACTGGCATAGCCAAGAGCAGAATTTGCCTCTCTGGATTTAGTTTCTTCACCTCTTTCAGTGCAAAGCAGGTGTGCTAAGGGCTCCGGACAGAGTCCCCAGGCTGCTGCAGAGACGTGGGGCAAGAGAGAGATTGGACAAAAGACTTAGGCTGTGCTTCTTTTGCACGGAAAGTGCAGCCCAAGGGAGCGAAGGACAAAGGTGGCTTTAAGATGCCTTTGCATTCTTGGGATTCCAGTCTGTTCTGGGAGCCAAAATGCCCCTGGCATAAATTAGAGCAACCCCAAGGGGGTTCTACTAGGTGGTAGCCTCCCAAGGGCTGCTCTGTGAGCCAGGCTCTCCAGCTCTATCTGTGGCACCATATCACTGGAATCGCTCACAGGCTGTAATGTATTTATCCTCACCCAGCCCTGGGAGGCAGGGCAGTGCTATTAGTCCCTTTGTACATAAAGGGAAGCGAGGCCCAAAAAGACTAAGGGACTTGATCAAGGCTAAACAAGGAGTCTGTAGCAGAACCCAGGCTCCCCAGTTCCACTGAGCTGCCCTTCCTGCCTACAACCCCTCTCCTTCCTGTCTCCAATCTCAATAAGCCTCATGCACCATCGCTTGTGAGCGGGTCAGCCTAGGACTACTAAAGGCACCCTCATGTTGTGCCCGTGCCAGTTCGCCCTTGGAGCAGAGTCCTTGCCTCTGTATGATGCCGGAGTGACAAACAGGGGCAGAGGATGGGAACGGATCCGTCACCCTGATTCCCCATCCTTGTGCACACTGGGCCAGACGGTGCGAATTGGGTATAAAACACAGCCACACCGGCCCAGCCACTCACAGGCCGGTAGGAGCCGAGTGCCTGCAATGCACATTGAACATAAGGTGCAGGCCAGCAGCGGATCAGGCCCTTTCTCCAGGTACGGTTTTGTCTAACGGCAAGAGGGTTACCGGCTTGCCATCAGCGAACTGTTCGCCTTAACTGCCTGGCGCGGGAAGGAGCTGCGACAGCGAGATGCTGACAGACGTACGGTGGAGTAATAATAATAGGCAGTTCTCCATAGCTGATAATAACATGTTTTGCTCTCAGAGATGAGTGTTTTGCTGCAGCCTCCACGGCTCCTACGTGCTGCCAGGGGCTTCCTCTTGCTAGATGCTGAAAGGAGGCTGGCAAGGAGGGCAGGGCCTCTTGGCACCCCTGGGTGGTTCTAATGGATGCTGGCAAGGATAACGGGCCAAACCCTAACCTCAGTTCTGACTCTCGAGCCTTCCCAAGACCTCACGCAGGGCAAGCCTGAGGCTCCACGCTCCTTATCTAGCCTGGGCTGATCTGCACAGCTTCTGTCTTGAGTCCCAGAAGATATCTCCCTCAAAGTGCTGTCTGGAGAGCTTCTTTTGGGGAAGTGGCATGATCCATGGGCTTAAGCAGCGGGCTAGAAATCATGGCCAAATCACTACACATCTCCCCATCTGAGAAATAGTGATAATAATACTTACACGTGTCTACAGCTGAAGAATAGCAAATGTCTATGAAGTGCTTAAATGGAGAGCACCGTAGCATGCATAGGTCTGACTAGATAAGGCGTTGTAGAACTCTCAGGGCTTCCAAGCTCTGTGGGGGAGGATACCCCATGCTACCCCTGATGTCCTGGTAGTCATCCCGGGATAAGGGGAGGGAGACACCCCTCGAGCCAGCTGCTCCATTTGGCAGGGCAGGGAGAAGAACACAAACATTCTGATTTTTCCCAAACAAACAATATGGGAATTCCCTTTCCATGGTAAATTTCCAAAATTTGTCCTTTTCGTTCCAAATGGGTGGGGGGGGATCCTTTTACCAAGTGTCAGAATTTGCCTGGAATGAGAAATCTGTGTTTTGACCTCCTCTAGCAGAACTACAAGCAGTTACTAAATACAACCACCTTTGAAAAGGAGAAACTGCCTAGTCTCTTTTCGCCTCTAGGTCACTAGTTCAAATCCAGCCCAGATTGACAGTGACCTAATTTGAGCAGGACAGACTTGTAGCTAAAGTACAGGGTGCCTGGGTTCTGTCCCCAGCTCATGTGACCCAGAGCAAGTCACATCCTCGCTCAGTGCCTCGGTTTCCCTGATCTGTAAAATGGAGCTAATGATGCTGACCCCTCCCCTGGGGTGCGTGGGAAACAATCTTAGCTTCTTGGGCTGCATGGTGCCCTAGCTGGGCCCAGCACTGACGTCTGGGGATATGGCTCAGTTGGTGCCAGTGAACAGGTACTCACAGCACAATAGCTACCACTGTAACTTGCACCAACCAGCCCCCTTATCATCAGTGTCAGCACAAGAGCAAAGGATAGAGTGGGCCATGGCCCCTCAACTTCCCTTCTCATCCAGAGAGAGCTTTAGTCTAGGTCAGGTCTGAGGGAAGCTTGCCCAGGCTGAGCTTGGACTTCACATGGAGCGGTGGGCTCTGTCCGGGATTCTCTGCTTCGTGTCCCCTTTTGGATCCCACCTTTTGATCCTGTGACCTCCCCACCCTGCCCCCACTCTGTCCCTCTTTTATCCCCTGTGCTCAGCTGATGTCTCTGTTCTGTGACCCCTCGCCTGAAGAGGCGAGGCCATCCATTGCTTCAGTAGGCTCTGCCCACCCACCCCAGTTATTAACGAGGCTGATATCTTACTACCACCTGTTTATAGCTTAAAAATCTTCTTCTCCCAGTCCACGTTCATTTTCCCTTCACCCTCCCCTACCTTACAGGGAGTGCACATGAGCAAAATGCAGCAAACTCCCAGCTTTGGCCCTGCATCTCGTTACGAGCCACTTCCTCTGTGCACGGCTGCAGGGTAAGTAGAAAACCTTTGCCAGTTCAAAGGAAGAGCGCTTGTCTAAGACCCAGAATCCCGGCTATATCACCATAATAGATTCTCAAGCCTTCCCTCCCTCCCCGCTTCCTCTCTGATGGTTTAAGTGGCATTTGCAAAAGGTTTGTCGCACGCCACTTCCCTCTATACTCTCAGAAGATGACTCTCTTGCTTCAGAGCCATTGCGGATGCTCTTTGAGCAGGAGAGCTGTTTGATGCTATGGCTAGAAAGAAGAGCTTTGATGCCCCGGACTCCATGCTGCTCAGGAACCAGATTAATGCAACTAGTCAATTGCAAACATTTACCTCAATAAAAGAAGGCTCTAGGGATCTGCCTGCCCTAGGGAAATGCCCCATTTTCCTAGGACACATATTCACTTCCCCTGCATTAAGTTCTTATGGAGGTTGAAGTACAGGGGATATGGGGAGCTGCATAGCTCTCTGGGCTTCTAAACTGTGTGGTGGGGGACTCCCCAGCTACCCCTGACTTCCTGGGAGCCAACGGGGGTGGGACCCCTGAAGCCCCCCTTAATCCAGTGCAAGGGGAGATTTCACCCTAAACGGATCAGTGAGACCCAGATCCTGGGCTGGGACACTCACAGCTGGATCCCACTGCAACCAATGGAGCTCTCTGCCCAGAGACAAATCTGTCCAGTCGCATCAAGGCCTTCGTCAAAATGCCAGGTGGCCAGTGCCCAAAAACCCCAGCTGTCAAGCTCTAGCCATTGCTGTGCCCATTTGGAATCACAGCTGCACCTCACGCCTCTCCCTTGATGCTGAGGGAAGCCCCACTGACTTCCCTGGAGTTACTCCTGATTTACACCAGGGTAAGCGCAAGGAGAATCCAGCCCAGAATCTTCCACCTGAGAATGAAGCTGGAGCCAAAACACTGCTTGGCTGGGGCGCTGCTGGTGTTTAAATAGGCATCAGCAGCCTGGGGGTGGGAGGGGTTAGGAACTGTCTTGCAGATGGTGACATGGGGCGTTACAAGTCTTTTGTTGTGGGGGCTACATGATTCTTCTTGGTTTATGCCCATCTAGTCCAATCTGCTCCCCCACCCCACCCCCCTTTAGGTTTTGTAACCATAGCAATCACCAACTGGGGTCAGACACCAAAACCACCCAGTCCAGTATCCTGACGCCGAGTAGCCTTTGTATTACAGGAGCACCTCATGAGGAATGAGCGTTTTATACCCTGTATACTTTTTGTTTTTTTTTTAAGCCCGCTCAGTATAAAAGGCTAGTTCCTTTTTTCATCTTGCTAGGATACAGGCTATACTAATGGCTTGAGGCAGTGAGTTTCCTAGATAACACATCAGGTAAAAGTCTTTCCCTTTGGCTTGAACATGCTGCCTTTAAAAAACAAACACAAACAACCAGCTTTTACCAAGCCAAAGGAGCTGGGAAATGGCACCATGATTTTTATTTTTAAATCTTTCTAATGGAGACAAATAGTCCCCTGCAGCATCCACAACCTGCGAGTGAAACTAACAAACTGCCTGTAACACACATGTGAAACTAACCAGACCATTTGTCACTGCAGAAATAGTCAGGGAGCATAAACAGGGAAAAACTGCAGAGATACTTAAAATCCTTTCAGATTTAATCTGTGGAGCTATCTGTAATGCTGGGATGGGAATTCATTTAAGGACCTGTGATTTATTTTCAACTTAAGAGCATTCCCTGAGCTAGCAGAAGTGATTAAAATCCCCTCTGTTCTCTCAGCAACTTGGAAACAGATGAACTTTTAACAGGGGCTGCGTTCATTCTTTACCAGCAAACGGGCAGCTCTGGAGAGGGAAGGGATGCTCTTGTACAAACAGTCGTATTTGTGCAAAAAATATATAAAGCAGCACCCCAAAGACAAAGAAAACGAGAAACCGCAAACATGCAAAGCTTCTTCCAGCCCCTAGGCCGACCTTGGATCCAAGTCTGCAGTCGGATCAATGTGAACAGCACTTTGTGAATGTGCAATACTACATGGTATTGTGGGATCAGGGTCTTTGAGAGAAAGCCTTGCCGAGGGTAGGGGAAAAAAGATACTTCTTTCAATGGGGAGGCCTTTATATGGGTTTTAAGGTGTTTATGATGATACTTGAGGTGGTTGGGAATTAAAATACCCCTCCCCCAAAACTATTTTTTCCCCTACCAGAAAATACCAGTTTGTCAAAACTGAAACTTTTTGCAGGAAAGGGTTGGTGCAGGAAAACAGGGGAAAGTTTCTCGAGTGCAGGATGGAGTTCTCGGTCCCAGAGACAAAGAGAGCCCTGCCTCCAAATACCCCAAAGGCTGTAGGATGGGGGAGACCCAAGTGCTTTGCCTGATTTGGAGAGGCTTGGACCTGGGACTTCTAGGTGAGAGCCCTCATCACCAGGCTATGCGGCTCTTCTGGGGTAGGTCGCCTTCTCTCTCTTCCTAATGTGGAACCGGAAAGATTGTCCTACCCAGCTCTAAGCAGCAGAGCTTACAGTGGTGATTGGATCAAATGAGATCAGGTTCTAAACCAATAGGGCTAAAACTGATACAAAACCTGTGCACAAGTTGTACCATTTTAACTACCGGGGGGCAGGGAAAGCCATATAACTAATTCCTCCATGTGGATGCAGTTAGACCAGTATACAAGTGGTACAAGACACCTTCATACCAGTGCAACTGCATCCACACTGGGGGTTGTACTGGTGTAAAAAAAAACAAAAAAAAAAACCCTGACACAACTATACTGGTACAAACACTGAGTGGAGTCCAGGCCTAAGGGGGAAAATTCCTTTTGCACAGAGAGGCATAGGCAGGGCTCGTGGACTCTCCATTTCCACACTAATGCTTGAGCATCCACACTACATTAAGCATGCATTTGCAATGGCTGGGCCTGGGTCTCACAGCCGTGCTAACACGTCCATACAGTGCAACACACTCAGCTCTGCAGCTTGAGCTGCGTACATACTGCAAAACGGCAGGGCTTGGAACTGAGTCTCAGCTGGTCTCGGGCTCAGACCCACCCCCCTAGCAGAATCCTAGGACCCGGGCCCCAAGTGCCTGCTGACCCGAGCCAGACTGATTTGTGTGTGGATGGAATAGAGGTTTGGCTCAAACCTGAGTCAGAGCCCCAGCTTAATGTGCAGTGTAGACATACCCAGAGAGGCTAAGGCCCAGATCCACAATGGTACTTAGACTCCTAACATCCACTGAAATCCAGGGGAGTTAGAAGCCTAAACACCTTTGAGGATCTGGGCCTATGGGACTTGCCCAGGGCTCCTGCATCCCAGTCTCAAATCCTAAGGACTGGAGCATCCTTCCTCTATTCCAGATCCTTCCTCTATTCCAAAAGCTCCTCACCTAGCGCTGGAGCTCATTTCAAACCCCAGCTGCTTGTTCTCCTACCTCAATGAGAGCGGAGCACTGTTGAAAATTCTGGCCTTGGGACTCAGAGGGACTCACCCTCCGCATAGTATTTAGGCACCTAGGGCTAGGTTCACAAGGGGATTTAGGTGCCTATCACCCACTTTAAGTGCCTACATCCAAAATTTTATCCTTAACGCCCCTGCTCAGGTACTGCTTAACCCTATAGGGACTTAAATTCCCTATGCGCCCACTGATAAAGTCCCTAGACACCTGTCTCAGTCCTGACACCACAGAACAGCCTGGCACCTAACCCACCATCACCCCTAAGCCGCAGCAGGATTCCCAAAGCTGGACCTCCCCCACCTAATAGCGGGGAAGATTTTCTCGAGGACTCTTTACGGGCTGAAGTGTCAGTGGCGCCCCCTGCTGACTCTGACACTGGGGTGAACATCTCAGCACGTAAAGGAACATTTCTTATTACTAGTTCCCTGGGGAGCCCCTGGGAACCAACCATCCAGCCTGTGGGGTGATCAACACTACTTGTTTCAGACTTCAGAGGCTGGTCCCTGTCCCAGTGTTTTGACCTCAATAGTCTAAGGCTGCCCCTGCCAATGGAACCACAAAGGTACAAGGAAGGGAAGATCCGCGCCCCTGGCTTGGAGACGGAAGAACACCGTTTCCGACACTGCAGGGGGAGGAAGAACGGGATCACAGGATTTCTCCCCACTGATTACTTAGATGGCAAGCTCTTTGCCTTTGCCACGTGTTCATACATGCCGCCGTAATACAAACAAGACATAAGAACAGCAAGGGAACTGGAGTTTCCGTTCAGTGGAAATTTCTGCATCTCCCAAATCTCCCTCGTTCCAAATCAGAACAAAACGTTGGAAATGCAAAATTTGGCACAGAACAGAAATGTTTGAAACATTCGGTTTTGCGGGGAAAATGCCGGGCCAGAAGCTGAGCTGCTGGGGAGCCAGGCCAGCTGCCCATCTGTTTGCTGGCCTCCCAGCCTGCCTGCTTTCCATCTGAAGTTCGGACAGAATTGACATTCCCACAGAAAGTTTAGATCCAGTCCAATCAGCATTTTCCCACAGAAAACTGTTCCATCGGAAAATCTTCCGCCAGCTTTAATCCCAGTCTTACAGATGACGCAGAGGGACCTTGACCAACCGCAAACAGCCAATTCCCATGTGGCATATTGGACTCAAGGCGGATCTACAGTTAAAATGCTGCATCGGCGCTGACGTATCTATGCAGCTGCACCGCTGTAGAACTTGAGTGAAGATGCTCTAAGCAGACAGGAGAGAGCGAGAGCTCTCCCATTGGCTTTGTTACTCCACCTCCGCAAGAGGCAGTAGCTAGGTCAGTAGGAGAAACTCTCGCGCTGTCAGCGCTTCAGTCGGTATTACTCCCCCCCGGAGCGACGTAGTTATACCAACGTAATTCGGTCTGTCATGTCACTGCAGTGTTTGAAGTGTAGGCGCTACCAATGCGGACAGGAAGGTTTCTCCCGGGGGCGTAGCTAAGCCACTGCTCTGAGCTGCGGTAGCTAGATCGACAGAGGAATTCTTCCATTGACCTAGCACTGTCTACACCAGTAGTGTGTTTGGCTTAACCACATCGCTCGGGGATGCGGGGGGATTTTTCACCCCTCTGAGCGATGTTGGTTGGTCAACCCAATTTTTTAGTGTAGACCAGGCCTGAGTGTACACTGGTTAGGTTGGACACAAACACAATCACAGCCCAAGGCAAGTCTCCTCCAGAAAATACAGTGTCTGACCCTGGAGGGGTCTTTGACCTTCCCATGAAAAGGGCAAAAGAAAACAAAATTTACATTTGGGTCGATTCTTGTCAAAGCTCCTTCCCGGAGGCCAAGCACTCTCCTCTGTCATTTCTAGGATTGCCAGCAGCTTTACGGTCAGGACTGGGCTGAGCTCTGTTAAATAATAATGCAGCCAGCCGGCCTGGCTTTTTGGAGTTGGTCTGCCATCACAAGGCACCATCAAGTGAAAAGGAAAATCCTGCTTACCGAAAAAATCTTCAGCGGGACATGAAGAGATAGACGGAGCAACAAGTGCCGGGGCTGCAAAAGAAACAATAAAAAGCCAGCAAGGGCTTTCGCACTGGGGAGGGAACGTGAATGAACACCAGGAGAGGCAGGGCAGCTGGCCACCAACTTCCAGAGCTCTGAATGTGGATGATGATGGGCAGATGAGACTGGCATTCCCCGGTCCACCCAGCATACATTACACATCATGCAGGGCCGGTGCAACCCATTAGGCGACCTAGGCGGTCGCCTACGGCACTAACATTTGGGGGGCGGCGACCGCGGCAGCCGGATCTTCAGCCTCCCCGGTCGTCGGCGGTATTTTGGGGGGGGGGACCTTCCGCTGCTTCTGTTGGGGGCGGCATTTCAAGGGCAGGACCTTCTGCCGCCTCTGTTGGGGGCGGCATTTTGGGGGTGGGACCTTCCGCCGCCTAGGGCGGAAAAAAAGCTGGCGGCGCTCCTGACATCACGTAGCGTGTTCCCCAATTGGAGCAGTGTAGCGGGGCTCAAGCCAACGTGCCATGGCCTGTTAAATCAGATTGTCAAGGTGCCTGGAAGCATCATAAACAGGGAGAGGCTGCACCAGTGACTCCCTTTGTGCTGGAAATGTGCTGACATCGACAAGTGCAAGTGCCTTTAGCCTGCAGAGTACAGCTGTGACTCCCAGCACATTCACTTTCTCCATCTCAGTGCCCAAGAGATGATCAGGCCTTTCAGGAGCAGGCCCTGGGATAGGCTGGATGAGTAGTCCCTTGCTGAACGGTGGGGGGAAGGGGTGTCTGGGCCTCAGTTTCCTCATCTGGAAAATGGAAAGCACAGTGACTATGTACGGAGCAGGGTTCATAGCAGTGCCATAGACACACGCAGGGTATGTCTGCATTGTACAGCAGTGTAGCTAAGCACCACATGGAAAAGCAAGCTGTGCCCAGACTGAGGTGTGTGTAGCTACATGTGTCAGTGAAAGGCTCTGGCGGAGGGAGGCTGCAGAGAAAGGCCTTGGGACGCACCCCGTGCCTTTCCTTGCTCCTGTCGTCTTTTCCTGTGGCAGGGAAAGGGAAGAGGCAGTGGGACACGACACTGCTAAAACCAGCGGGGTAGACGGGAGGTACAGCTTGGAGGAGTAGTGAGCTGTGTAGGGTATATTCCCGGGTACATACTCACAGGCTGCAGGCAGCAAGTGACTCAATTCTACTCCCCTAAGCAGTGCCACCCGTCTAAACTGCTTTTTATACCCATGCAAGGGGGGCTACTCATGCGGCTGAAAGAAATGTGCCATGTAGACTTATCTAAAGTGTTGTCACTCCTTTTCGTTCTGGTATTAGATAGAGTCTAGACAAAACACACTTGGCCCTTCTTGTGTATCAGTCGAGCATCTCAACGCTTTACCTTAATTTCACTTTAACTCCCCTCCCCAGCACCCTCCTCTCCTCTGCGAGACAGACGACTATTATCCCCATTTCACTGATGGGGAAACTGACACAGGGTGTGAAATGACTTGTCCAAGGTCATACAGAGAGTCAGCTGCAGGCGCTGGGACCCAGGTATCCTGACCCATGGGACTTTGCAACAACCATCACACCACTCTCCTTCATAGACTTTAAGCCCTGAAGGGACCATCCTAATCTAATCTGACCTCCTGCACATCTCAGGCCACAGAACCTGGCCCACCCCCTCCAGTAATAGACCCCTCACCTCTGGCTGAGTGACTGACGTCCTCAGATCAAGTGACAGAGACTCCACCATTTACTCTAGTTTAAATCAGCAAGTGAGCTGCCCTACCCCATGCCAGGGCCTGCCACTGGCAGAGAATTTAAAGCAGCTTTTGTCACCTTCCCCAGTCCTCATTTGAAGAGTGAGTCCTTCAGCTGGTATATTCCAGGAGTGAGGGAGAACTGAGGCCCAGGGTCTGAGATGCGCCAAGGGGTTATCTGAACATGTGATTTTTATTACCCTGGCGATATCCTTTTTCTTTTGATTGTTGCCTTGCTTGTACAGAATCCTCTCCAATTCCAATCCGACAACACACAAAACACATTCCCCTCCCACTAGCAGCCTGCAAGTGGTCCCATCTGCCTCACCAATTATACATGGAGAGAGAGGGCTGATACATGAATATTAGACACAGAGAAATGCTGACACCTTGCTAACGTGCGATAAAAGCTGGGTTCACACTGCATGTATCCTTTGGTGAGGTGGGATAAAGTACAAGAGACTTGATGTTTGTGTACAGCCTGCATCTCTGAGCTGGTTATTGTACCTGTGCCATCCTAAAAAGAAAAGGGGAGAGAGAGAGAGAGTTGCCTTCAAAGTGAAGGTTAGTTGGCACTGAACAACTCTAAGGGTTGGTAATGAACCTTTCACTTCCAGGCCATGTTATGTTCATAGTCTACATGCAGAGAAATTTTAAAAAACCATAAAACACTAATTTATTGTTTAAAATCCAGATCACCATGCAAGAACCAAATACAGAGAGAGAGACAAAGCAGGCTGCTCCTTACGGCAGAGCAGCACAACTCACCCCACTTTACTCTTTACAGACTTCAGAGTGGTAGCTATGTCAGTCTGTAACAGCAAAAACAACGAGGAGTCCTTGTTGCATCTTAGAGACTAACAAATTTATTTGGGCATAAGCTTTTGTCGGCTAAAACCCACTTCATCAGATGCATTTTCCACTCCAAGTATCTGATGAAGTGGGTTTTAGCCCACGAAAGCTTATGCCCAAATAAATTTGATAGTCTCTAATGTGCCAAAAGGACTCTTTGTTGTCTTTACAGACTGACTGCAGTAAATAGGGAAATCATCACTGGGTGGGTCTGTTTCCAATGGGCTCAGTTCTTGGGCCTATGCTATTGAACATTTTTATCAATAATCTCAAAGAAAACATAAAACCATCACTGATAAAGTTTGCAGCTGACACAATCATTGGGAGAGTCAGACATAACGAAGAGGACAGGTCACTGGCTCACAGCAATCTGTTAGGATGGAAGAATCCCATGCAGCGCTACAGGCTGGGGCTAAGCAGCAGTTCTGCAGAAAATGACCTAGGAGTTACAGTGGACGAGAAGCTGGATACGAGTCAGCAGTGTGACCTTGTTGCCAAGAAGGCTAACAATATATTGGGCTGTATTAATAGGAGCATTGCCAGCGGATCAAGGGAAGTGATTATTCCCCTCGATTTGGCATTGGTGAGGCCACATCTGGAGTATTGTGTCCAGTGTTGAGCCCCCCACTACAGAAAGGATGTGGACAAATTGGAGAGTCCAGCGGAGGGCAACAAAAATGATCAGGGGCTGGGGCACATGACTTATGAGGAGAGGCTGAGGGAACTGGGATGTTTAGTCTGCAGAAGAGAAGAGTGAGGGGCCATTTGATAGCAGCCTTCAACTACCTGAAGCGGGGAACTCAGCTGTTCTCAGTAATGGCAGATGACAGAACAAGGAGCAATGGTCTCAAGTTGCAGTGTGGGACGTTTAGGTTGGATATTAGGAAACGCTATTTCACTAAGAAGGTGGTGAAGGACTGGGTTACCTAGGGAGGTGGTGGAATCTCCATCCTTAACAGGTTTTTAAGGTCAGGCTTGACAAAGCCCCTGGCTGGGATGATTTAGTTGGGATTGGTCCTGCTTTGAGCAGGGGGTTAAACTAGATGACCTCCTGAGATTCCTTCCAGTCCTAATCTCCTATTATTCTATGATCTGGATCACTTGATAAACTGGGTGCAAGCAAATAATCCATTTTAATACAGCTATATGTAAATATATTCATGGAGGAACAAAGACTGCAGGCCATACTTACAGGCTAGGGGACTCTATCCTGGGAAGCAGTGATTCTGGAAAAGCTTTGAGAGTCATGGTAGATAATCAGTCAAACATGGGCTCCCAGTGTGATATCATTACAGTCAGTAACTGTCCCATCGATAGCAGCTCTGAAAGGGCTTTCTGGCCAAAAAATTGAAGATTGGGGTCAACTGAAACAATTTGCAAATTTTGGCAAATTGTTTTGTTTAAAAAAAATGTTCAGACCTGTTTGAAATGGTTTGTTTTGGTATTTCTGAAGCATTTGGACTTCTTGTTTCAGAATTTCCCTCCATTTTATTTAAAAAAAACAAACTCTCTAGATCAAAATTTTTTTGTTTTTTTTACATTTTGGTTCACTAAAGTTTCAAAATATTTTTGTTTCAGGCTGATTAACTTTCCCCTCTCTCTACTGATTCTTTGAACCTGCACCTGACCCAAAAAATCATTTATGACAGCCATAAAAATACCTCCCTGTCCATCTATAAACCTTTTCATTCAAAGACCTATGAACACTTTGGAAATATTAACTAGCTGAGTCTCACCAAAAAAAAAAACCTTATGATTTCAAAGCTAATCTCTAGAAAGAAAATAAAAAGAACCCAAAATGTATTTTAAAAAAACCCTCATGATTTCAAAGCTAATCTCATGATTTTGACCGATTGAAAATCTGGCAAATAACTCAATCTGATAGCTGGGGAAACTCAGGCACTGAGTGGTTAAGCAGCTTGTCCCTTAGGGTACAAATTATACATAGCACAGTACATTTCTCTAGTGCAGACAAGACCTGAAGTTTCTCCCTTATAATAGGAAAATAACTAGGTATAAGGATATGTTGGAAGCATATCATCAGCGAAGACAGATTGCCAAATCGGTCAAAATCATGAGATTAGCTTTGAAATCATGAAGTGTTTTTTTTTAAATACATTTTGGGTTCTTTTTATTTTCTTTCTAGTTTTTGAGCCTTTTGGAGTCCTGGGAGCTAGAAAATTGCTTATCGTAACAAACGAAAGCAAAGAGTCTCACCATCCCATGACTCTGGGAGCTGGGGCTTTAACAAAAGGACCAGATAACATGAAAGTTGGCAACGCTGTGACTAATGTGTCCACAGAGGCAGGTCATCCACTTCTGGCGGGCAGCGCCCGTGTGAAGACATGCGCAGAGATAACACTGAAATGGAGCAGTACAGGCTTTCTCACACCAGCCTCCCTGTCCTGGACGTGGTTAGCTTCTCCATTCAATCAGACAAACCAAAAGACGAGAGGTTCCTTAAGCAAATTCCAGAGGCACCAATTCCAGAGGCACCTTTGGATGTCCAGACAGTACGCACCATCCCTTTTCTTTAAAGGAGGCCAGAGCTGGAATCTGGATTCAAACTGTCATGGAAAGGGTGGATCAGAGCTACTTGAAACAGATTGGGATGCGGTTTGTAGCAGCTCCTGATTGTTCCATAGCACTTTGCTTCCCAAGGTGTCATATAGACCACAGCCCTGGTTCTCCGTTCCCCCACACCTCGTGGAGTTATTTATACCTGCAAATAGCAGCATCAGATCAGAACGGGAAGGTTTTGCCCAGATAAGCGACCGCACAAGGTGCAGTGAACAGAGCCCCCAGCCCGGGGCCTGCAAAGCCCTGGGGTAGAAAACGCTTGGGTTACAAACTGCATCATGATCCATTTCAAGGCACAGGAAATGAGACAGGGCAAGTGCTCCAGCCTCCCTTCCGAAAGCCACCCTGCCCAGGGAGGCAGGTGTTGCGCCTCACGCCGGTGCCAAGCACTGAGCTGGCATTCGATATGGAACTGTTACGGGAGAGGGTTCATGAAATGAGCTCCCATGAGGGCAGCTATGAATCACTGACTACTTCCTGGTTCCACACAGCCTGGAGGAATCATCATCACATTAGCCCCAGCTCTGAGAGGGGAGCAGGGATCTAGGGATTAGAGCACGGAGACTGAGGAGTCAGGACTCTTGGGTTCTATTTCTGCTACAGACTCCCTGTGCAGCCTTGGGTAAGTCCCTTCCTCTTTTATGCCCCAGTTTCCCCAGCTGTAAACCAGAGATAATCTCCTGCGCCACCTTCATAAAGTGCTTAGAGATCTAGGATTTGGGACACAACAGGAGGTAGGCTGGAGCAGTAGTCTGCTCTGCCATGGCGACCCCCATAGGGTGACCAGATGTCCTGATTTTACAGGGACAGTCCTGATTTTTGGGTCTTTTTCTTGTCTAGTGTCCTATTAACCCCCCCATCCCAATTTTTCACATTTGTTGTCTGGTCGCCCTACGACCCCCATGGGTGACAGACTGGTGTGCATTCCACCTACAGATGCGGCTACCATAGCAGCACTAATCAATAGCTGTCGTATGCCCCTGCTAGAATGCCCACGCGCAGTCCGCAGTCGGCGATAGGCCCCGTCGAACAGCTGTTGGCTGGAGTTAATTGACTGTTACAATAGAGCCGGTCAGCAAACTGTGTGCACACAACCGAAATGTCAACTGCTGATGGCACTCGGGGTAAATGACACAGGAGACATCAGGAAATATCAGTGAGCCCTGACATGTCAGACAACAGATTGGAACGTGCTCACAAGCAGAACCTGCCTCTGGGATCTCCTGACCCCCGATCTATGCCTGGTGGGGGAATCGCACCTAGGGCAGCTCAGCACTTCTTGATCTTCTGTGTGTCCTTTAGCATGGGGGTGCTCTGCATGGCAGGGGTCCTAGACCAGAGTACGCTGGGAGTTTACACGTCTGGTCTGAGCTGCTCACATCTGGTATCAGGGAGAGCTCCCAAGGCTCCACTCCTAGCAGCATTAAGAACATAAGAACGACTGTACTGGTTAAGATTGACAGTCTGCCTATCCCAGTGTCCTGTCTTCTGACAGTGGCTGGTACCAGATGCTTCAGAGGGAATGAATAGGACAGGGCAGTTATTGAGTGATCCATCCTCTGTCGTCCAGTCCCAGCTTCTGGCAGTCAGAGGTTTAGGGACACCCAAAGCATGGGGTTGTGTCCCTGACCATCTTGGTTAAATAGCCATTGATGGACCTATCCTCCATGAATGTATCTAATTCTTTTTTGAACCCTGTTATACTTTTGACCTTCACAGCATCCCCTGGCAATGAGTTCCACAGATTGACTGTGCACTGTGTGAAGAAGTACTTCCTTCTGTTTGTTTTAAACTTGCTGCCTATTAATTTCATTGGGTGATCCTGGTTCTGGTGTTATGTGAAGGGGAAAACAACACTTCCTTCACTGTCTCCACACCATTCATGATTTTATAGACCTATCATCTCTTTTCTAAGATGAACAATCCTGGTCTTTCGTCCCTGCTCATTTTTGTTACCCTTCTCTGTACTTTTTCCAGTTCTAATAAACCTTCTTTGAGATGGGGTGACCAGAACTATGTGCAGAATTATTATCTATCCCTTTCCTAATGGTTCCTGACAGTATGTTCACTTTTCTGACTGCTGCTGCACATGGATGGATATTTTCAGAGAACTCTCCACAATGTCTCCAAGATGTCTTTCTTAAGTGGCAACAGCTAATTAGGATCCCATTGTTTTGTATGCAGAGTTGGGATTGTGTTTTCCAGTGTGCATTGCTTTGCATTTATTATCAACACTGCATTTCGTCTGCCATTTTGTCGCCTAAAAATAGCAGACGTTAGGGCTTGGGCCAGGTGAGGCAGGAGGGTCTTGGAGCCCAGGCTCCAACCTGAGCCTAAACATCTATACGGCTAGGTAGCAGGAGCCACACAAGCCCGAGTCAGTTGACTTGGGTACCATGACCCGGGGCAGCACATCTTTTTTCAGCTGAGTAGACTAGGGTGGCCAACTTGGTAATATTTAAAAAGACACACTACCAGGAGTGCTGGAACCTCCCCTGCCCCGCCTCTTCCCTCCAAAGCCCCACCCATGCCCCGCCTCTTCCCCTGAGGCCCCACCCACTCCTCTTCTCCCTGTTGCTCACTGCTTTTCCCCTTCAACCCCCACAACCCAGGTCAGGAGGGACGTGTCTGTGGAGCCAGAGCTGGGAGTTGCAACCACCCATCACAGGTAGGAGGCAGCCCTGGCTGAGTAGGGGCTCGCACTGGTGATGATCCAGCACCCCCCTGCTTCCCCCACCCAGCTGCAGATTGGGTGTCCGGTGAGTAGATCTGACCGGACACTGTTGGGTCCCTTTTTCAACTGGACGTTCAGGTCAAAAACCAGCCACCCTAGAGTAGACACACCCTGAGTGTTAACTGGACTCACTGGTCACTGGGTGAGACTCAGTGTCTGGGCTATGCAAGAGGTCAGAAAGGATGATCATAAGGGTCCTTTCAGGACATAAAAGCCTGAATCACTAGGGGGTCAGCAGAAGGCAGGAGCCGCCCAAGGAGAGCTCCATTCTGTCTCTGTAATGGTTGCTCTCCAGCCAGATGCTGTCCCAGAAGCCGTCTGCTCAAATTGGATTGAAGTGGCACGTGCAGGAGCCGTGGCGTGTGTAACCATCATTAGAGAGGGCTGGAAAAGCAGCAGTGGCTCAGATAGTTACCTGCTTCCCAGCTCCTTCGTCTGGGCTCCCATCTCAGGGCAGCTCCAGTAATTAAATCAGAGACGAGCAGCCAGAGCCCCAGACACATTCTGCCAGGTCCAGGCGCAGAGATTCAATTGGAGCCTTTTAAAGAGTCTTAATAAGTGACACAGCAATGCCTGGACCTTCAGCAGAGACCTTTTCATTGTGTGACATGGACTCGCACCCAGAGAAAATCTAACAGAATCAGCCAACAGCCCCAGAGAAGCAAGGGAGGGTGATTGAGCTCAGCCAGCACTCCTTAGCCTGAGTCCCAGAGCTGGCTTCCCTCCCCCCAAACCCCGTTTCCTCCATTAGTAAAATTGGGGCAATCAACCTGGAACAGGTACATGCATGCATATGTCACTGTCCTCTTCTGAAGAGCTGATCCACTGTGTGTCATAAGCCCTGCACTGTTAGCGCAAGGAGATTTCCCCTTAAACACAAGTGTTAGGGGTCTGTGCATCTGAAGCAAGAGGGGCTGAATCCAAACCATGCAGCAACACATCCAGTTCTGCATGACCGTGATGGGCTGATGATTGATTTTATATGGCCTCATCTCAAGCGGGGCAGGATGAATGTGCTAAGTGTGTTACATGACAGGGTATATTTAGAACTAACACTTCCAAGGGTCTGGGTTAGCCAGGAGCTTCCCCTGACAGCTAGTGCACCAGTGTTTACAGCACCTCCAGCTGGGAGCTGTTGGAAATGCAGCAACCCAGAATCTCCATGCTACTGCAGCTCCTGCTGGGCCAGGAGCAAGCCTAGGACTTCATTCGCTGTGGCGCCCCCTTCTGGGACAGCTTGGGATTTAATACTTCACAAGCATCACTTGGCAGCAGAATAGGGCAGAGAACTCCCATCTGCAGAATGCCAACCCTGGGCCCGTTCTATCAGACCATGCTGCCTCCCTTATCTACACAGGGGCTGTGGGTGACCTGACAGTCCCCACCACCCTGCACACAAGTGACTTTGAAGCTCCATGCAACATCGGAGGCAGGGCCGGCCCTTCCATTTAGGCGATCTAGGCAGTCACCTAGGGCACCAGGATTTGGGAGGGCGGCATTTTGCGGCCCTCGGCAGTGGGGGGTCCTACCACGCTCCGTGTCTTCAGCAGCAATTCTGCGGCAGGTCCTTCACTCGCTCTGGGACCCGCCGCTGAAGTGCCCCAAAGACCAGGAGCGCGGAAGACCTCCCCCGCCGCTGAATTGCCGCCGACCGGGAGCACGGAAGGACCCCCATCTAGGGCGCCAAAAACCCTGGCGCCACTCCTGATCGGAGGGCGCAGACGGGGGCCATGCCTGTTCCTCTGATAGAGCCAACGCCATCGGGCTGCTGCCGCTGAAAATGCTGTGAAACCACCGAGGATCAGGTCCCTAATTCGGCAGCTCCTGAGGGCTGAACAGTTTCGTTATGAGAGGGGAGACCACCTGGGAACAATCTGTGCTTCAGAGAACAAGAGATGGGGAAGGTGGAAAAAGAGGGAGACTTGATAAGAGGCTATAGAAAGAAAAGAAGAAAGAGAGAGAGATACACAGACCAATGAGTTAACAGGTCAGATCCTCTCCTGATATAAATTAGCATGGCTTTGCCATCAGTACCCAGAGCCCCCAGCAGAGATCAGGGCCCCATTGTGCCAGGTGCTGCACAGAAAGTCTCTGCCCCAAACCGCTTGCAATCCAAGCAGACAAAAAACCAGGAGACAGGGAGGCTGTCGATATCCATTTTACAGACAGTGACCCGAGAGGAAGTACCCATTAGGGGGACAATATTTCTGATGACGGGCTCTTTCATCTAGCAAAGGCAAAACAAGGCCCAACAGTTGGTGGTCAAAACTGGACCAGTTCAAGCTAAAAAAAACAGCCCAAAAAACTGCAGATTTTTTCCAAACAGTGATGGTCATTTACCATGGGGACAATGTAACAAAGGACGTGCTGGATTCTCCATCGCTTGGAGTCTGCCCGTCAAGACCGGAGGCCTTCCCACAAGATGCGATCTTGTTCTGCCACTAGGTATTGGGCTCCGTGCAAGATGGCAGGTGCAATTCTCCACACTGTGTCAGAGAAAGTGATCACAATGGGCCTTGTAAGACCTAGGAACCTCTGAAATGATGAGGAACACAATTGATGCAGCCCAACCCAATAAAAAAATATATAAATATATAATGGAGGTACTCTATCTCCTAGAACTGGAAGGGACCTTGAAAGGTCATTGAGTCCAGTCCAGCCCACTGCCTTCACTAGCAGGACCAAGTATTGCTTTTGCCCCAGATCCCTAAGTGACCCTCTCAAGGATTGAACTCACAACCCTGGATTCAGCAGGCCAATGCTCAAACCACTGAACTATCCCTCCCCTCAACCCAGTAGGGTTTTGTAAGCCAGTCTCTCCTTTCCCCATCTGTTGCATAAGGCTCCCACAAGAGAATTCAGGTATAATGTCTGTAAAGCACAGCTGATCTTCAGACAAAAATTGCTATACAAACACAACGTATTTAAAAAACAAGGAGCCCGCCCAGCGTGCCTATGTAAGACTGGCGACGGAACAGATTCTCAGTGATTTATGGGCTCTGTCCATCACTAACCCTATAGGAACTCAATTTAATTGATTAGCTGGGATTATAAAGAAACAGGTGGGAGGTCCTCCTGGCGGAAACTGCTCACTGCCCGTTTAACACAAAGTTGATGGCATCCTGCTCCAACAAAGAAGGCATACAAATCAGCTCAGCATGACATGCAGCACACAGGTGAAGAGCTGACAACTCTTCCCCACAACTGCCCCAAATGGAAACAGGGATGGATTAAAGCAGGAGTCGGCAACCTTTCAGAAGTGGTGTGCTAAGTCTTCATTTATTCACTCTAATTTAAGGTTGCGCATGCCAGTAATACATTTTAATTTTTTTAGAAAGTCTCTTTCTATAAGTCTATAATATACATACAACAATAGTTTAGTTATAAAGTAAATAAGGTTTTTAAAATGTTTAAAAAGCTTAATTTAAAATTAAATTAAAATGCAGAGCCCCCCGGACCGGTGGCCAGGTCCTGGGCAGTGGGAGTGCCACTGAAAATCACCTCGTGTGCCGCCTTCTGCACCCATATCATAGGTTGCCTACCCCTGGATTAAAGCAAGCTGGCTTTGGGAAGCCCAGGGACCTGCACCATGCCTCAAGTGGCTCTACCCACCCAGAGATACATGGGGCCTCCTCCCCCCACACCTCTGAAGCAGCAATAGGTACCTTCTTGCGGTGGCAGCAGGGTTCTAGTACCCTCCCTTACCATGAGAGGCAGGAGGAGCAGTAGGAAGGCACCCTAATATCAACCCCAACTGTTGGGTGAGTCGGTGGTCCAGGCCTGTTGCACTTCTTCATTCCTGGCACATAGAGCTCCCTGCTGGGGCGCCCTACAGCAGTGGGTTACATAGCTCACACACCTTAGAAATGCATGGGGCAGTTCACACCTCTCAGAGCTATTGGTACAGGCTCTCTTCAAATTCAGGTAGGTATTGCTGCATCAGATACACCCAGGTCACATTTTCAAGATTTTGTTTGCAATCATAAAAGCTAGAAACGTTCTTTAAGGTAATTTTCTGCATTCATCACCTGACTCCAGAAGCTGGGGCTCTAAGCATGGACCCATGGCCTTGGCCTTAATCAGGGCTGGCTCCAGGCACCAGCAAAGGAAGCAGGTGCTTGAGGCAGCCACTACAAAGGGGGCGGCATGTCCAGGTCTTCGGCGGCAATTTAGCGGCAGGTCCCTCATTCCCTTTCTTCCTCTTTGAGCTGCCGCCAAAGTGCCACTGAAGAGGGAGAAAGGGAGTGAAGGACCCGCCGCCAAATTGCTGCCGAAGAATGAAGTGGCACGACTGAGCTGCAACCGAAGTGCCGCCGATCGTTTTTTTTTTTTTCTCTTCTTATTTTTTCCTTCACCACTTGGGACGGCAGAAAAGCTGGAGCCGGCCCTGGCCTTAATTCAGCCCTGATCAGAACTTTTTGTTTTTTAATTCACCAGGAAGGTAGGACTCTGCCTCAGAAAGAGTTACTTCTCTAATCTGCAATTCAAACAAACACACACAAGACATTTGTTCAAAATGTCAATGAACAAACAATGGCAGCCCATGTCTCCCTGGCCCGGGATTCACAGTTGAGTAGAATGGGCTCTGATGTTCTACAGGACATTCTGCCAGTCAGACCTCCTTCCCAGAGACAAGCCTCTTCCAGAAGCGTTTGAAAGGCAGTCTCGGAAGGACGAAAAACACACTGGGCTCAGGTCCCTTGTTTTGCTTCTGTATGACAGATAAAGAAGGCCCTAAAGCTTTAAAAATCCTGTTCATGTTTTGCACCTCTTGGCCTGCCCACGCTCAAATGTGGGGCAATGACCCCAAATAAGGAACACAAAAAAACAGGCAGGCAGGCAGGCAACTTAAAATGTGGAGAGAGAGTCATGACACAAAAGTGATTGACCCAACAGGCTAGAGCCAGAAACAGAACCCAGGATTGTGAAGACCCAGTCAAAGGACCTCTCCACTGGGCCAAACTCAATCTTTTCTCATAGGAGCCTCAATGGTACCATGTCCATGTAGGACTTGAGCAAAAGCCCAGTGAAGTCAATGTGACACTTCCATTGACTTCAGTAGGTTTTATCTAAATCCATTATAGTGCTCATCCACAAGAGCCTTTAACAGGCACCCCAGTGTTACAGTCTCCTTGGCTTATCTGGGACAGAGACAGGGTTCATGGGACAATCCAAACACCCCCCGTTAGTCCCGCTAATCAGATCAGAATTTCTGTGCCCGTAACAGACTGCGTCCCTTTCGGATAAACATACCTACAGGAGGGAATACGATTAAATATGTTTGTTAATCTGACTGGCCAATCCTAGGCCTTAAGAGATGGGGTGGGGGAAGCATTACACACAGCAGCAGCCAGATCTGTTCATCTGATGGAAAATTTTGCTACAGAGAAAGATAAAGGTGAACACAAAAATCTTACAAGCCCCCATGGTTACAAATTCTAGCTTTTGCTCAGTTTTGATCTATGGAACCGCATTGACATGTGAGATTAGTCAAGGATCAGAGAATGTGTTCCTTTCTTTCAAACTCCGAACAAGGAACTTTACTGGAAAGGTGCAACATCCCTCAAAGCAAACCCTTCAAAGGCAAGGAAATGTCAGGTTAAAAGAGCCCTGCTCTAATACATAGAAGGTTTCCAGGGACAGCGACAGACTGCATCTTCACAGAAAAGTCCTGTCACCTTCCAACCAGAGAAGGAGATCGTTATCTCCCTTAAACCCTAATCCAGGGGTTGGCAACCTTTCAGCAGTGGTGTGCTAAGTCTTCATTTATTCACTCTAATTTAAGGTTTCGCGTACCAGTAATACATTTTAACATTTTCAGAAGGTCTCTTTCTGTAAGTCTATAATATAGAACTAAACTATTGTTGTATGTAAAGTAAATAAGGTTTTTAAAATGTTTAAGAAGCTTCATTTAAAATTAAATTAACATGCAGAGCCCCCTGGACTGGTGGCCAGGACCCGGAGAGTGAGAGTGCCACTGAAAATCAGCTCGCGTGCCGCCTTTGGCACACATGCCATAGTTTGCCTACCCCTCCTCTAATCTGTGGCCAGAGCCAGCCAGGAAAATGTTTCTTTGCTAAGAAAGATCTTGGCATCACAATTTGTTCCCACTTTTGATGAAGCTTTTCCCTCATGAAAAGTGTCAGATTGTCACTGTGCGCTGGAAGTTTTCTCACTTTAAAAAAAAGCTAGAGATGTTTTGGCTTTCAGCAAACTTAACACAAAATTTATTATTTCAAACCCATTTTGTCACCATCCAGTGCCCTCTGGCGGCCCCAGGAAAGCCCTGCAAACAGCCCCTTGCCTCAGTTTCCCCTCTTGAACTGCTCAATAAAACTTAACTCAGAGGCTTCACATGGCGCAAATACTCCTCGTTGAGGTCCGGGTGTATTAACATAACAATAACCTCCAAAATAAAACAGTCCAAAAACGAATTCCCTTGTCCCGGTCCCAGTTCCAGTCCACACTGCTTCCTCCTAACAAGTCTCTGATCACCCCGAGCATTCCCCCTCCTCCTTCACTGCAGCCTCCTGCTGCTCTTCACAGGGAAATCATCAATTCATAGCCAGGTGCGGGCTGGCCCCAGGTCTCATCCTGGAAGGTCCAGCCACCCTGCAATATTTGCAATGAAGACCAAAACAAAAAACCTGGCAAAAAGCATCATTTTCCCAACAAAAGTTGGTATTTTTTATTAAAAACCTAAAGTTGAAAAGTTCTCACCGAGCTCCATGAACAACCTTAAATCCAACCTCAGCACTGTTAGCAAATATTCCAATGTGCGGCACGTTATGCATTTGTGGGTGATAGATTAAAGGTTTTGCATCACGCCACAGAGGAGAGGCTAATATGTACTTTCAGACCGGGTTTGCGCCTGCAGCCAGCATACATCCAGGTAGGCCAGCATGCCACTTGTGCTAGGTCACCTGGAGAATCAGAAAACCCAGGAATCCTGCCTCCCACGCCACTGCTTTAATACCAGACAATATTCCCCAAGCTGTGGAAGTACCTTCTTAGGGATGTGCCGTGCAACTCCCAACTTCTAAAGGTTTTGGAGAGCTGCTCGTTCGGAGGCACCCCTGAAACTCTACAGATGCTCCCAAATAATCAGGATCCAGGAGCGGGGCAGGCAATTGACAGGTTGTGCCTGGTGCTAAGCCAGAATCTCAGCTGGGAGATCATTACATGGTTCATACACTCTCTCCCGTGCCCTTGGTAGCTCTGGGTTGTGCTGTTGCTATTTGTGATCCTACTCAGCTCACAGCTACATACCAATCACCATTATACACCGGTAGTGGCCCAGCTATTGTTTGCCATGTGAAAACATTAAGCCAAGAAAAGAAAAGAAAATCTAGCCATTAAGGAGCATGCTCATGGAGAAGCCTGGATCCCAGTTTTGGGCCAGGACTCCGTCCACTTCAGTGACTTGATTCTCTTGCTAGGCCTAATCTGGTAATTCATTAGGAAAACCCACACCTCCTCCACTGTACAAAATGCTCATTCGGAGGGCAGTTTGAATCCTAGTCTTTCCCCTCTTAGATTTAATGGGGCTTCTGGTTTGCAGCGTAGTTGGAGCCAGGGTGGTCCCAGGATATTTGAGACATAAGGTGGGGAAGGTAATATCTTTTATTGGACCAGCTGCTGGTGGTGAAAGGGATAAGGTTTTCAAGCGCACACACAGATGTTGGTCCACCTTGTCCCTATGGTGTGCAGACATTTAAATGAATTTCAAGTCACTTGCGCAGCTGCTCTCTTTCCTTCTCTTTCACACACCCCCTGCAGAAAAGCTGACCATCTTCCACTGAGAATGAGTTGCCCCTGAGGCTGCAAACACTTGTTCATGGTGCTTAATATGAAGCATGAGAGCAGACCCACTGGAGTAGATTTTCAAGAGCACAACACTGCAACCAGAGAACCAGCAGCAGGTCAGTCCCTATACACACGGAATTCAAAGCGAGTGAGCCACCTAGCTGCTGATTATGCCTTGGGAAATCTCCCCCCTTGACTTTAATGGAACAACTCAGAGAGATTAGACCAGGGGTCCTCCAACGCAGTGCACACGGGCACCATGGCGTCCACCGGGGTGTCTAAGTGAGCCCGCGTACTGGCTGGCGGACGAGCATCTGCCGAAATGCCACCGACAAGCTGCATCATCCAGAGTCATCGCCACCAATTTGCCTATTGTTGTTGCCACTTGTAGGCAGAATTTTGGCAGCGATGCCTATTGACGTTGTTGCTTGTCGGCAGAATTTTGGCAGATGCTCGTCTGCTGCCACAGTCCTCCATGTCTCGTCATCTGGCACCTGCCAAATGAAAAAGGTTGGGGACCACTGTACTAGATGTAAGGTCAGAAGGCACCAGCATGCTCACCTAGTCTGACCTCCTACACATCACTGGCCACAGAACCTCACACAGCCCCCACCTATAACAGACCCCTAGCCTCTGGCTGAGTTACTGATGTCCTCAACTCATGATTTAAAGACTTACTTATATGCTCGGAGTTAAGCACGTGCTCTGAGGGTTTGCAACAGCCGATTAACTCACTTGCAAAATACTAACACTTTTCATCCAAGGATCTCAAAGCCACTTGTCACCCATGTGTCACAGATGAGGAAACTGAGGCACGGAAAGGTCAAGTGACTTGCACAAAGTCGCATAGCAAGCCAGTAGCCAGGCTGAGGAGAGAATCCAGGTATGAGCTGGGAAAATGCTCCATCTGCCAACCATTTTGTTTGAAAATTGTGCAGAGGAGCTGGGGAGTGGGAATGATTTGTTTAGAAAATATTGCAAGACTCATCAGATAAGTTGTTTAGGCCACTCTAAGTACAGGTGAGCTGACACTCCAACCATTACATAACATTCCCCTCCCAGAGCTGTGAATTAGAATCCAGGAGTCCTGAGCCCCAGCTCCCCTGCTCTAACCACAAGGTGATGTGATCTTTTGAAGAAAGGAGCATGCACCACTTATCAGCCCATAACATTGCTCGACACCCAGTGAAGTTTTAACCCCTCAGATAAAGGAGAAAATGCTGAGCAAAAATTATTAGCGACAGGCTCCAAACAGACAGGCACAGGATGTGAATCCGTCCAAAAAGCAGGGAAAGTTCTGATTCATAGGGGAACTTTGTCTCGTAGGCCCATTGTATTGCGTCAGTAGCTTCTGCAGCTTGGAGAAGCTGGACTGGTATGTTCTGAGCACCGGACTAGAACCTGGATCTCTCTCATTCACCCTAAGGCAAGCCACTTAAGCCAAGATTTTCAAGAGTGGCTACTGATTTCGGCTGCCCTACCTGAGCCACCTCAGGCACGAATTTCAGGGATTTTAGGCACCCAACATCTCCCATCGACATCACCCAGCTTTGTGGGTGCTCGACCTTCGCAAGAGTGGCTAGCCGTTTTCTGTGCCCATCCGGACACCCCTTGAAGGAGTTGGATTTTCAGAGTGCAGGTCCTCAGCGCTTTCTAAAAATCATGCCCTTTCCCAGGGGATGCACAATCACTCAAAGCACCCCAAAAATCAGTACTCACTTGTGAAAATATTGACCTCAACCTCCCTGCCTCAGTTTCGCTGCCTGTGGTAGAAGGTTAAGAATACCAGCCTCCTAGGGGCATCATGGGAATTAGTGAGTCAGTGTCTGTCTAGCACTTTGACGATGTAAAGTGTTAAATCAGGGATCCTCAAACTTTTTTCCTGGAAACCCTTTGAAAATATTTCAGGCTGTGATGACCCTCCTCTTCCCCCCCAAATAAGTGACCACCCCCCATACCATGCCACCCTTACTTCTGTGCTGCTCCTGAGGAGCTCGGGCAGATAGAGGGGCAGACAGCTCACAACTCCCTTCTCCCCATAATAACCTCACAACCCCGGTTTGAGAATCCCTGTGCTATATATTATAAAGGAGAGCAAGAAATACAGCAGTGCACAGGACTTTAACAGCCAAAGCAAATGTCCTAAGATGCCATCCCATAGAATCATAGAATATCAGGGTTGGAAGGGACCTCAGGAGGTATCTAGTCCAACCCCCTGCTCAAAGCAGGACCAATCCCCAACTAAATCATCCCAGCCAGGGCTTTGTCAAGCCTGACCTTAAAAACCTCTAAGGATGGAGAATTCATCACCTCCCTAAGTAACCCATTCCAGTGCTGCACCACACTCCTAGTGAAATAATTTTTCCTAATATGCAACCTAGACCTCTCCTACTGCAACTTTTTGCTCCTTGTTCTGTCATCAGGTACCACTGAGAACAGCCGAGCTCCATCCTCTTTGGAACCCCTTTCAGGTAGTTGAAGGCTGCCATCAAATCCCCCCTCACTCTTCTCTTCTGCAGACTAAATAAGCCCAGTTCTCAGCCTCTCCTCGTAAGTCATCTCTGCTGTTTACATCTAGTTCAAACCGCTAAGCACGACTTCCAGTTCAGAAACGTCTGAATTTCAAAGCATCCCCTTGTCTGCAGAGGAAAACAACAGCTGTCCGATGAGCAATCAAACCCGCCCACGAAAGGGAGAGTGCTACCAGAATCAGCAAGAGGAACACACACCCTGCACGGCCACGGACGCTTGAAAGTGGCCTGCTGGCAGTGGTGTGGAAGTAGGGAAAGAATTGACAAGGATTTGTAGGGGATCTTAATGCATGTCAGTCTGTTAGCAAGAGTTAGGCCAGCTGTAACCCTAATGATGTGAGATTTGTAGAAGCGAGGATTGTGTGAGGCGAGTAGGAAAGAACTGTGTGAGAAGTTATCACGACCTTGCACTGATAATTAAATACATAGACTGGCGCCCAACATGGGGCAAATAAGATAGCAGGATGGCCTATGTATAAACAAAATGCAGCTGTTGCTCATTATTGTCTATATTATTGCTTGTTATTGTCTGTAACAAAGGTATAAATGCTTGCTGTAATTGTTTACCTGTTGAGAGACCTGTCCGGGACTGGGGCGACCTAGTGTCCTAAGGCACTCCCTCCCTCTATTGCAATTGCTGGAGTTAGAATAAAGTATTTGATTTTGCTGCACCCAAACAAAAAGCGAGAACTGAGTTTTTCTCCAACAGGGGGATGATGTGAAAGAGCTGCTAGATGGGACCAAACCGGGCCTGTTCTGGTCCACGAGCCGAGGAGTCAACAGAACTGAAGCCAAGTTCTCTCCATTGGATACATGCACAGGTGATTACAGGATGATTTAGTTGGGGTTGGTCCTGCTTTGAGCAGGGGGTTAGACTAGATACCTCCTGAGATCCCTTCCAGCACTGATATTCTATGATTCTATTCTATGATCCATGAGTGACTTCAATCGGCGGGAGTGTGGGAGTCGAGAGTCCAGTGCTGTTGTCCTCCGAGTGAGTCAGATCGATTTTGCTGTCTAAACTTGTTCATTGCCTAGCAGCTGGCACAGGTGGGGGTTTTCTCTCCAGCCACCTTCGGGTTTCCCATTGCACCCATCACTGTGGTATCTGATCGCCCAACCTTTCACTTCCACAATCCCTTCCATTTCCCTCCCCACCTCTTCCCAAAAGAGACAGTGGATTAATGCTTAGAAGGGAGGCCCAATCTATGGTTCACGGCAGAGGACTTCCAGGTAGGATGTGGCCTTCTACCCCCGCCCCCATTCTGCCACTGACCCATGCTGTGACTTAGGCCAGATCAGTTTCCTCTCTACCTGTCATAAACAGATAGCTAAGGGTTAATGTTCTTTACCTGTAAAGGGTTAACAAAGGGAACCAAGCGCCTGACCAGAGGACCAATCAGAAAACAAGATTTTTCAAATGTCAAGGGAGGGAAGTTTTTGGGTGGGTGTTCTTTGTCTTGGTTCGGTGGCCCTCTCGGCTCTGAGAGTAATCTCTCTATCTCCAGGCTTTCTAAGCTTCTGTTTCCAAGTTGTAAGTACAAGGATAGTAAGACAATAGGCTTAAATTGTTTTTTTGTATTTACATGTGTGTAGTTGCTGGAATGTTTTAAATTGTATTCTTTTTGGATAAGGTTGTTTATTCATTTTTTCTTTTAAGCAATTGACCCTGTATATTGTCACCTTGATACAGAGACCATTTTTATGTCTTTTTTCTCTCTTTTTATATAAAGCTTTCTTCTGTTGGAGTTTTTCACTGATTAAGGCCAAGGAACGAAGGGAGGGGGAAAATCTCTTTGTGTTAGATTTACTAAGCCTGACTTTGCGTACTCTCTGGGTGAGGGGAGAGAGAGATTTGATCTCTCGGTACTTGTGTTTCAAGGCTTGAAGCAGGGAATATCCTAGAGTACCCAGGGCGGGGAAATCTGGGAGGAGGTAAAGAGGGGGAAGGGAAGTGGGTTATTTCCCTTTGTGGTGAGACTCAGGGCATCTGAGTCTTGGGGTCCCCCAGGGAAGGTTTTGGGGAGACCAGAGTGAGCCAGACACTGGAATTTTCTGGCTGGTGGCAGCGATATCAGATCCAAGCTGGTAATTAAGTTTGGAGGTTTCATGCTAGCTTCTCATGTTCTGAACTCTAAGGTTCAGATCTGAGTAGGAAAGTTATGACATGAGTGGCAGCAGTGTGGAAAGATAAGAATCCAGAAGCCAGTAGGAATATTATTTTCTTTTTCTCTGCTAGGGCTTTTAAGCAGAGAGAAAGGGTTTGGTTTTAAAAGGAGCCAGAGAGAATTTTTTTTTCTGTTCTCTTGTTGCAGTTTGGCTTGCATATTAAGCAAGGAACTATTAAGGTTGACACAGGGTCTTTTGTTAAACTATAGCACTCCGATTGAGAGTCAGGTACCCAGCATAACACACATGCAAATAAAGTGGTTTTTCTGGTTTACTTTACATTTAAAAAATTAGCTAAAGGAAGAAAGAAAAAGGCACTGTTGCTAGGCAGACCCCAGGAGACAACAGAGAGCCAGCAGTTCAAACAATAATCACCAGAGGGCACCCCAACACAAGAAAACAGGAACCATGACTTCCAAGGCAAAAATGGAGGGAGAGAAACAAATCAAAGAAGCAGACCACAGGTGACAAATGGGAAAAAGAGGTGGAGCTGAAAGAAAGGGAAGAAAACATCAAACTGGCAGCCCATAAAAGAGAACAAGAAGCCAAAGATGCAGCCCACCAACGAGAACTGGAAAAACAACAAAAACAGAGTGAAGAGAGAGAAAAAGAGAGAAAGCATGAAATGGACTTGGCGCGGGCCAGGCAGGATGCTCCAGCCAATCCTAACAACCCTGCGCCAATGATTGTTCCACATCACAAGAAATTTCCCACCTACAAGGCAGGTGATGACACTGAGGCCTTCTTAGAAAATTTTGAAAGGGCCTGTCTTGGGTACAGCATCCCTGAAGACCAATACATGGTAGAGCTGAGGTCACAGCTCAGTGGACCCTTAGCAGAGGTGGCGGCTGAAATGCCAAAGGACAGAATGAACGATTATAAACTGTTTCGAACCAAGGCCAGATTCAGAATGGGGATAACCCCGGATCATGCCCGTCGGCGTTTCAGAACCCAAAAGTGGAAACCTGATGTGTCATTTCCCAGACACGCCTACTACGTTGGGAAAAATTATGAGGCCTGGATATCAGGAACCAATGTTAAATCCTTGAACGAACTGCACCTCCTCATACAAATGGAGCAGTTCTTGGATGGTGTTCCTGAGGACATAACACGGTACATACAAGATGGAAAACCCAAAAATCTCACTGAGGCGGGGGAGATTGGAGCCAAATGGATGGAAGTGGCAAAAAGCAAGAAAGCTACTGTCAAGGGGAATGAATACCCCAGGGGGCACACCGACAATAAATCCTACAACCGAGGGCAACCCAAGTCCCTTCCTACAACCCAAGGAAAGCCACAGACACCCTATTCTTCCACCTCACCAGTCTCCAGTAACCCACCTCTACCCAGTGACCACTCAGCTGGAAGATGCTTTAAGTGTAATGAACTGGGACATATAAAGGCCAACTGCCCAAAGAACCCCAACCGGGTGCAATTCATTACACCACCATCACCCAAAAGATCCCCAGGCCCAGATGCCTCTCAAATACCCTTGGAGCGAAGGGAAAATTTGAGAGTGGGCAGAAAGAAGGTTACTGCGTGGAGAGACACGGGGGCACAAGTGTCAGCTATCCACCAATCCTTCGTGGACCCCAAATTCATCAACCCAGAGGCCCAAATGACAATTTACCCCTTCATGTCACAAGCTGTAGACTTGCCTACAGCTGAACTGCCTGTCCAGTACAAAGGCTGGTCAGGAATGTGGACTTTTGCAGTCTATGACAATTATTCCATCCCCATGCTACTGGGGAAAGATTTGGCCAACCAGGTGAAGTGGGCCAAAAGAGTGGGAATGGTTACACGTAGCCAAACCAGGCAAGCTTCCAGACCCATTCCTGTTCCTGAGCCGTCCACAGGAAACCCGTCTGTGCTACCAGAGACCCAGACAGAGGTAGTGGACCCGGATTCCCTGCCAACAACGGAAACAGCCACAGTACCTCCAGTCCCAGGCCCGGAACTGGAACAGCCCCCAAAACCAGCACCAATGCCAGCAATCGCAACCACATCTTCAACCTCACCGCCAGAAGGCGCCAGTGAGCCAGAACTGGCAGAAGCAACAGACAACCATACCGAAGAGGCTCAGCCAGAGCCTGAAATACCCCCAAGTGCACCACTGGAGAGCGGTTCACCAGCAATGGAAACAACTCCATCACCTACATCGCTTCCAGAGGGACCAAGCCCAAGTCCACAGTCTGAGGAAGAACTGGTGTCCCCAGCCTCAAGGGAACAGTTCCAGACTGAGCAGAAAGCAGATGACAGCCTTCAGAAAGCTTGGGTGGCGGCACGGAACACCCCACCGCCTCTCAGCTCTGCTCGCTGATCCCGGTTTGTGATAGACCAAGGACTTTTATACAAGGAAATTCTTTCTGGTGGACACTGGGAAGAATGGCAGCCGCAAAAACAGTTGGTGGTTCCAACAAAGTACCGGGGAAAGCTCTTAAGCTTAGCCCATGATCATCCCAGTGGCCATGCTGGGGTGAACAAAACCAAAGACAGACTGGGGAAGTCCTTCCACTGGGAGGGGATGGGCAAGGACGTTGCCAAGTATGTCCCATCTTGTGAGGTGTGCCAAAGGTGAAAAAGCCCCAAGACCAGGTCAAGGCCTCTCTCCAGCCACTCCCCATACTTGAGGTCCCTTTCAGTGAGTAGCTATGGATATTCTGGGTCCTTTCCCAAAAAAGACACCCAGAAGAAAGCAGTACGTACTGACTTTCGTGGACTTTGCTATCCGATGGCCGGAAGCAGTAGCTCTAGGCAACACCAGGGCTAAAGCTGTGTGCCAGGCACTAACAGACATTTTTGCCAGGGTAGGCTGGCCCTCCAATATCCTTACAGATTCAGGATCTAATTTCCTGGCAGGCACCATAAAAGAACTGTGGCAAACTCATGGGGTGAATCACTTGGTTGCCACCCCGTACCACCATCAAACCAATGGTCTGGTCGAAAGGTTTAATGGAACTTTGGGGGCCATAATACGTAAATTCGTCAACGAACACTCCAATAATTGGGATCTAGTGTTGCAGCAGTTGCTTTTTGCCTACAGGGCTGTACCACATCCCAGTTTAGGGTTTTCACCATTTGAACTTGTATGGCCACAAGGTTAAGGGGCCCTAACAGTTGGTGAAGCAGCAATGGGAGGGGTTTATGCCTTCTCCAGGAACTAACATTCTGGACTTTGTAAGCAACCTACAAAGCACCCTCTGACACTCTTTAGCACTTGCTAAAGAAAACCTAAAAAATGCTCAGAAAGAGCAAAAGGCCTGGTATGACAAACATACCAGAGAACGTTCCTTCAAGGTAGGAGACCAGGTTATGGTCTTGAAGGCGCAACAGGCCCATAAGATGGAAACATCATGGGAAGGGCCATTCACGGTCCAAGAGCGCCTGGGAGCTGTTAACTACCTCATAGCATTTCCCAATTCCTCTCTAAAACCCAGAGTGTACCATGTTAATTCTCTCAAGCCTTTCTATTCCAGAGACTTACAGGTTTGTCAGTTTACAGTCCAGGGAGATTATGCTGAATGGCCTGAAGGTGTCTACTACAAAGAGAAAAAAGACGGTGGTCGTGTTTCTCGGCAAGAAACTGTCTGAGAGGGAAAGTCACTGGTCAGTCAGTAAAAAGGAATGCTATGCCATTGTGTACGCCCTGGAAAAGCTACGCCCATATGTTTGGGGACGGCGGTTCCAGCTACAAACTTACCATACTGTGCTAAAGTGGCTTCATACTGCCAAGGGGAACAACAAGAAACTTCTTCGTTGGAGTTTAGCTCTCCAATATTTTGATTTTGAAATTCAGCACATTTCAGGAGCTTCTAACAAAGTAGCTGATGCACTCTCCCGTGAGAGTTTCCCAGAATATACTGGTTAAAAAATTGTCCTTCATATGTAAAAGTCTTGTAGTTTACATACTTAGTAGTATATGTAAAGGTGTATGTGTTGTATTCATCTGTTTCTTCAAAAGTTCTAGGAAAAAAATCACCGCCAGTGAGGTTTCCCACTGTCTGTGAGTTGGGGGGCGTGTCATAAACAGATAGCTAAGGGTTAATGTTCTTTTACCTGTAAAGGGTTAACAAAGGGAACCAAACACCTGACCAGAGGACCAATCAGAAAACAAGATTTTTCAAATGTCAAGGGAGGGAAGTTTTTGGGTGGGTGTTCTTTGTCTTGGTTCGGTGGCCCTCTCGGCTCTGAGAGTAATCTCTCTATCTCCAGGCTTTCTAATCTTCTATTTCCAAGTTGTAAGTACAAGGATAGTAAGACAATAGGCTTAAATTGTTTTTTTGTATTTACATGTGTGTAGTTGCTGGAATGTTTTAAACTGTATTCTTTTTGGATACGGCTGTTTATTCATTTTTTCTTTTAAGCAATTGACCCTGTATATTGTCACCTTGATACAGAGACCATTTTTATGTCTTTTTTCTTTCTTTTTATATAAAGCTTTCTTTTTAAGACCTGTTGGAGTTTTTCACTGGTTAAGGCCAAGGAACGAAGGGAGGAGGGAAATCTCTTTGTGTTAGATTTACTAAGCCTGACTTTGCATACTCTCTGGGTGAGGGGAGAGAGAGATTTGATCTCTCGGTACTTGTGTTTCAAGGACTTGAAGCAGGGAATCTCCTAGAGTACCCAGGGCGGGGAAATCTGGGAGGAGGTAAAGGGGGGGAAGGGAAGTGGGTTATTTCCCTTTGTGGTGAGACTCAGGGCATCTGAGTCTTGGGGTCCCCCAGGGAAGGTTTTGGGGAGACCAGAGTGAGCCAGACACTGGAATTTTCTGGCTAGTGGCAGCGATATCAGATCCAAGCTGGTAATTAAGTTTGGAGGTTTCATGCTAGCTTCTCATGTTCTGAACTCTAAGGTTCAGATCTGAGTAGGAAAGTTATGACACTACCTCTCCCTGAAAGGGAAGGAATAATACAAACCTGACCCACATGGGGCTTGCAAGGACTGAATTCACAAGAGGAGACTTTTTAGGACCAGATCACAAGGGAACAGCTCCTGGGAACATGGCACCATCTAACCACAGCCTCTAGCTCTGTTTGAGTTCAGAATCGAATCTCCAGCCCAGCCCAAATCTGGATCTGGATCATAAACCAGCTTTAAACCAACAGAAGTGTGTCCACATGGGGGCGGAGGGTCACAGATCTTCTCCTGATGCTGGCCAAGATGGCTCCAGGAGGAGGAAGCTGGACTGGAGGGTCTATTTCTGTTCCCTTATTCAATCTGGGCAGAGTTCCTCTGGGCAGTGGCCAATGATTCCTGAGACACCTTTGAGGAGCGGTGGGCACTGTCCGGGGGTCTCTGCTCACTGTCTCCTTCTGGGTCCCTGATTTTCAACCTTTGAGTTCACTCCCATTCCAGTTATTCTCCTCGTCCCACGCACGCACATGGAGCCTGGCCTTAGCGGTTCCTCCTCCTTAGCTGAGGGGCCTTTAATTCTGGGTGGATTCCCAAGCATAGACAAGGGGAAGCCGAGGTGGGCAGCGAGGAAGTGAATCAGTGCAAACCTTGGCATCTCCCTGTCTAGCAAACCATCAGCCCTCATTGCTGAATTAGGGCCCTCACCGGGTCCAGAGAAGGCCTAGATTATTCTGGGCATCGGGTGTGGATGCAACACGCACGGTTGTCTCAGTCTCAGTAGGCCAGCCAGAACCACGAGAGCCTGCCAGCAGTGATAAGCGAAGCAGCGGGCAGGCCCAGCTGAGAGCAGACAGGGGAAACTGAGGCCTGGGACCATACAATGATTTGCCCAAGGTCATCCCGCAGCAGAACCGGCAACAGAGCCCAGCCCTCCTATGGCCCAGCCAGCCCACAGCCCACTGCGGCAGAGGAAGGTGGGGCTCTCTGCGTGGACAGGTTTTAACAGGCTTGGGTACAGGGGAGAAGACTCTGTGTGTGTGGAGGGGGGAAGCGTTTCCAGCGGCAGCACTCTTGGATCCACCGGTGTCAGCTATTCCTCTCCCTGCGAGGCACAGCTCATCAAGCATTGGTTTGTTCACCAGCTAATGGGGAACATGAGCTGGGTTTCCACGGCTCAGGGCAAGTTTGTTTTCCCCAGCGCAGTGTTGCCATAGTAATCCCACGCAGGAGGAGAGGAATCGCTCGCTCAGACAGCTGCTGTCGACACCTGGCTGCAGGGCTGATGGGGTGAAGTTGCCACCTGTGGGGTGCAGCAGACCAGGGGTGGAGAGTCTGGTCACAATCACACAGGGCTCCAGCCTTGCGAGGCAGAACGATTTGCAGGGGGGAGGCACCCATGTAAGGAGGCGCTGGAATCTTAAAACTTTCCTGCTCCCCCTCCTTTTTTTTTTTTTTGCAGCCCAGGATTATAAAATCAAGGGTTACATTTGGCCTTTGGCAAATGAGAGGGACCCTCTGGCATTGGCTGGCACATGCCACAGGGTGGGCAAGTTGCTCCTGGCCACACCCCATGCTTTACAAGTCCTGAGGTGGACGCTGCCTGCTGATCCAGCCCTGGGCTGCCCCCCACCGCTCTGCCACAGCCCCTCTGTCCTGCCCTGCAAATAACCCCTGCTATCCCAGGCCTGAGCCCCCCCCGCACCTCTGTCAGTGCCCCTGCTTGCCAACTGCAGCACCCCCCTGCAATACGAGGGCCGTGGTGAAATGTTCACCACCTTTATCGTAACAAACACCAACTTTTCGAAAACGCAACCTCTGTTTTAAAAGGGAAGCACCCCAGAGCCAGTAGTCACTTAAAAAAAAAAAAATCAAGGCCACTTTCAACCACGCTCCAGGCCCAGCCTACAGCCACAATGGTGGGTCTTCACCAAGGCTCGGAAACCATGTCTGTTTTTAGCCCAGAGGTGCTGGAATTTACGCTGCTGCGGATGACCTCTGTACTCCACTGGTCAACATGTATCCCAGTCCCGCTCTGCACCTGACCCACAGCGGCTGCAAGTGTGTCCTCGCCCCCCAGCTGCACGGCTCAGTTCTTCAGCTCAAGCTAGAGCAACTCCTGCTTTTGGCTCTAAACATCCCCAGTGAAGAGTTGCATCAAGTTGTGTCCAAAAGAAAAGCTTTTCAATGGAGCCCAGGGGTTCGTCCTGCTCACAGGCCTCATCCTACCTAAGGCTGCCACCACGGCCACTCCCAGCCAGAGGCGTGAAGCTGTCACCTGCTGCCTGGAGCCCTGTTCAGTGCGATGTCTCCACTGTAATAGGGGGTGCGGCTGCAGCCCAGCTCAACATACCCCAGCTAGCTCTGATCTGGCTCGCATGCATCTACATGATTTGCAATCACACCTCCGCTTGGAGTGTGGACATGGGACGGCCCAGAGACACTGGGATTGGTTAAAGAAATCCCTGCACATGCTACAGCTGCTGCAACCTGGGAAAATGGTGTCCAGTAGAACCGTGCCTGCCATTTTCCAGCTAGCCTTACTCTGATGAGTGGAAGTGAGAGGAAGGACAGTCTAGTGGTTAGACACAAGCCTAGGACCCAGGTTCAGTTTCCTGCTTCTGCCACAGACTTCCTGTGGCCAAGTCACTTAACTTCTCTGTTTCCCCCCGTACAAGGGAACCATAGCTCAGCCCTGCAGGGGTAGTGTGAGGATGGTGAGGTGCCCTGGACCGCTCCAGTAGCTAAGAGCCAGGGTTCAGGAGGGATCTGGACTGGTGAGGGAGTGGGGACTGAAGCATGCAAACCAGGGCCAGGTTACTGCTAGACAAACCAAGCCCCAGCGTGTAACCCTGGCCTCTCAGCCAGTTTCCTACTACGCCGCCAGCTGCCTGGCTACTCAAGCACTATTGTAACAGGGGCGGGAAGGGAAACGGAGGCAGAGAGAGGTGCATGCTACAGGCCCACGGTCACCCATCAGGCTGGCAGCAGAGCCAGGAATAGAAGCCATTTCTCCCGAGTCCCAGTCCGTTGCCCTAGCCACTAGACCATACTGCCTCAGCCTATAGCAGTGTGCGGGGTAGGGGCGGGAACGGCCAGGCTGGATCAGACCCGAGCTCCATCTAATCCAGTCTCCTGTGCAGGATGGCGGCAGCACCAAATGCTTCAGGGGAAGGTATAAGAGTCCTGCGGTAGCAGATGCAGATTAATCTGCCCCCCCGTGTAGTTCTCCTCTTAACCCCTAATACTCAGAAACTGACTCTCGCTGAAGCACGCGGGTAGAAGGAGTTTAGCTAAACCAGCGGAAAGCGACATGTAGAGAACAGAGCGCAGGGCGGTGCTCACAGCTCACAGCCCCTACCTCGCCCCCCCACCCTGGCAGCAGGTGTGTCCCCACCCCCCTGGATATTCTCTAGCCCAGTGGCACACCACCACCCTGGATTGGGGGCGGGGAGGGAACCAGCTGCAGTCAGGCTCTGACCCCTGCCTCTACCATAGCTGTGTGTGCGCAGTGCCTTACGGGCTGCCGAGAGCGACGCTGGATTATTGCAATGGTTTTGTGATTTTGAACGTTTCTCTGCTCTGACATGCAAAGGTGTCTGAGAGAAAAACAAATGTGAGAGGCGCTGACGCACTGTGTGTGTGTGGGGGGGGGGAATGACTCATGGCACCCCCAATGTGATCCAGAAACAGTGGGTGACAGGAAACTAGAGTGTCTCTCTGCACTGGCCTATAGCCGCAGGTGGCAGTACGGCCTAATAGGTACAGCATGGAGCCTCTGGAGACTGGAGTTCTATTCCTAGGTGACTTTGCACACATCCCTTCCCTGCTCTATGCCTCAGTTTTCCCCTTGTAAAATGAGGCGAACGACCCTTTGAGATCTGCCAATGAAGAGCGCTGGATATGAGCGAGGGGGTTATTATTTTGGTTTCTGAGCCACTTTCATCCAATTATGCCAGTTCCCAGATAACGTGAACTAAGCTGGAACCCACCTTGTTTAAACCAAGACCCAACAGCATCCACGGAGCCTGCGGCACCAGTTTCACTGAATCCGTTCTAAATCACACCCTCATAGCTCTGCGTGTATACAAGGCCCGGGGGCGGCAGGTAATCCAAGGCTGCTGGAGGTGCTTAAAAGCAGCAGCTGATGTGGCTCCAGGAGAGCCCTTTGCCACTGACTGCAGTGGAGACAGGAGTCGGTGTTATACTGGGGGCTAGCCTGATATTAAGCCCTGTGTGAATCGGAGGCACAGATACAGGCCTCACCGCAGCTGTTCTGACTATCCCCAAAGCGCAGAACTGCAGCTCAGGGCACAGGGTTGCTCTAGCAACCAGAGCCCAGAACCCCTGGGGTTTCATCTTTGCTGTGGCTGCCAGGGGTCACATAGTCAAAGTCTCTTTTCCTCGGTATCTCTTTCTGCCCCAAGCAGAGGTGAGACTGTTCGAAAAGCCAAGTGCTACATGCTGGCACTATCCCCGGTGCCACATCTGAACAGGTCAGAGGTCACAGATGCCTTTGCTGGCCCCATCACACCACTGGGCAGGATTAGCAGCCTCAGGGTTGATGCCAGGGTGGGGGTTAGAACTAGGCCAATCAACCCTGCATAGGTAACATTAGGTACTCACAGACCATGGCGAGAAAGAATCTAGACATGCTTGCAGCTGTGACACCCTTGCCTGGGTTTATGGGTGATAATGTCCTGCCCTCCTATGTTCACTCAGTGCAACTGCTATGCTGGCTAAAGCTCACTCAGTTGCCCTCTAGCGTTTGGGCCACTTAAGGGATAATAGCCTACGACTGCTACTACCTAAGGGAGATACTCCTTTGGCTCAAATAATACCAGCCTGTTCATGGGGTGCTGAAGACCAGGGTTCAAAGTTACACGGTGTGGTTTCCACTCGAGTATGTGTGTAACACAGCAACCTGCTGAGGACAGAGCTTCTCCAGCATCTGCCTGAAGTGCAATTTGGTTTCCACTAAGTGCCACTGAATTTTGCTCTGCGACTCTCAACCCTTCTGGGCAAGACATTTTGAGGACTAAACAGGGGTAATCACTGCTGCACTGGAAAGGAAGCAAGTCCAGGAGAGATGCTTTCCTACAAAGCAAACAGGGGAAGATGGTTAAAATAGCCCTGATTTAGCTCTTCATATAATGAAGTTGTTATTTTTCATGCCACAAAAATCCAGATCAAGGTTTTGAATGTCCCAGCTGGCTAGTTGCTTGGCATCAGCTCCCTATCAGTCTCCCCAACTTTGAGATCGTTGCCATGCCCCTGGAGAACTACATGCGCCATCTGTCAGGGCGTCAGTTCACAGACCAGCATGCGTCCCCTTGTTCTTGAGCTGCGCACAAAATGCCCAAAGCCCAGCTGCAAAAGATTCATCCCCATCATTGGAGATGGTGCAGACAGCTACAGCTAATCACCAGCCGTCAAAATATACCTGCTGCATGAGATCACGGCTCTTCTGAAGTGCTGGTCTGTGAACCCTCATTGATTGCATGTTCCCTGGCTTTCGAGCAGGTGGAGTACAAGGCACGACTGGTGTGTTCAATGACACCGTTATTCTGCATCAGACGGCGGGGGATGAAACAGTGGAGCATTCGCACATTAGTGGCTTTTAAAGCACGACAAATGGCTAAGGCAGGGGAGGGCAAACTTTTTGGCCTGAGGACCACATAGGGTTTCCAAAATTGTATGGAAGGACCATTAGGGGAGGCTGTGCCTCCTCAAACAGCGAGGTGTGGCCCAGCCCCCACCCCCTATCCGACCCCCTCTGCTTCTCGCCCCCCCCGGGACTCCTGCCCCATCCAACCAACCCTTTTCCCTGTCCCCTGACTGCTCCCAGAACCCCTGCCCCTGACTGCCCCCCACCGCCCCATCCAACCCCTCCTCTCATTCCTGACTGCCCCTCAGGACCCCTGCCCCATCCAACACCCCTGTTCCCTGCCCTCTATCCACATCCCTGCCCCCTGACCTTCACCCCGAACTTCCCTGCCTTCTATCCAACCCCCCCCCTGCTCCCTGCCCCCTTACCACGCTGCCTGGAGCACCGGTGGCTGGCGGTGCTACAGGCGCGCTGCCCAGAGCACCAGGACAGGCAGCCATGCTGCCCAGCTGGAGCCAGCCACGCCACAGAGCACTGGGTCTGCAGCTGTGCTGCCCTGCAAGAGGTCACAGCCCCACCGCCCAGAACATTGCGCCGGCCAGTGAGTTGAGGCTGCAGGGAAGGGGCCAGGGGCTAGCCTCCTGGCCAGGAGCTATGAGACCAGACAGGACAGTCCCATGGGCTGGATGTGGCCCACTGGCTGTAGTCTGCCCACCTCTTGGCTAAAGGAAAGAGATTGCCCAGGGCCCTGCACAATGCAGTTTGCACCGGCTAGGTGGGACCGGGGCTGCCTGAATTCCAGTTCATTTCAACTGGGTGCAAAAGCGGCTCCAACCAAGAGTTTTCTCCTGAGAATTTACACCAGCGAAGGGTCTGGCCCCAAGAAAGCACCCTTCCTATCGGTCACAGTCTGCCATTGGCCTCAGCCCACCTTAGCAATGCACACACCATCTATCCCTGCCCAGCTCACCTCTGCTGCTGAGCAAAGACGCCAGCAGCAGCCTTTGTGCTTCAATCCAGACCGCACTTGATGTATGCAGCGTAGGGAGGACTTGGACTTGCTCAGTCAGCTTCTCCTCCTTGTGGACTTTACATCCAATAGGGCTGTCCTCACAGACGGCTTAAAGCCAGGCCGGGGCCCTAGCTCTGTGCCACACCAGGCATGAATTTCAGGCTCAGGAAAGGTGCCCTTTGTCCGTTTCTTATTACCCACAGAGCAAGGACAGCAACGGAATTCATCCCACCCACGTGCCTCAACCTTGCCCAGGAGAGACCAACCCAAGGCAACAGGAGAGGTGTCGAGTCTCCAGGATCCATGCAGGGCTTGACCTCATTCCCAAACCATGGCCATGATTTGAACCAATCCTGCCCACTGGTATATGGGTGGAGACCAACAAAATCATTTCACACAGGCCCCCCTCCCCAGGGGAATAGGTTTCAGCCTTGAGTTAGCCCCAGCAAGTTAGGAGGTGAACGGATTGGAGTTATCTAGCCCTGCATGGGAAGTAGCACTTCTGAACTCCAGGTTAGGTGGTTAGATCATCAGCCGATGCCAAATTAAATCATCACCTAGTCAAATCACTGCAACAGCTCCGGGCAAAGCAAACATGGAACCCGCAAGCAGGAAGGAGGCTGCATTCGGCAACACAACTGAGAGAGACACAAACACCTCCTCACTCCGGATAAATCCCCCGCCATGCGTGCCCACCCTCAGCCCTGGCTCCGATGTGTTTGCACAGCAATACAAGAAGGTGCAAGACACTCAGAATCATTCTATATCTCCAGAAAACTAGGACACACGCTAATAAGCTCAAATATTCCTGCCCTGTCAGCAGAGGGAAAAATAATGCAGAAAGCCCCCATTTTAAATAATACAAGGGATCTGCTGCAAAGCCAGTGCTCTAGTCTGCAGCCCCCTGCAGGCAGTGTGACCCCTGACCTCCTATTCCAGAGGGAACCCCCTTTATATTCAGGCTAACCTCAAATGTAACACCTACTCCTGCCTCCACTGCAGGTCAAATGGGGTAGAATCATAAAATATCAGGGTTGGAAGGGACCTCAGGAGGTATCTAGTCCAACCCCCTGCTCAAAGCAGGACCAATCCCCAACTAAATCATCCCAGCCAGGGCTTTGTCAGGCCTGACCTTAAAAACCTCTAAGGATGGAGATTCCACCACCTCCCTAGGGAACCCATTCCAGTGCTTCATCACTCTCCTAGTGAAACAGTGTTTCCTAATATCCAACCAAGACCTCCCCCACTGCAACTTGACCCTATTACTCCTTGATAATCAAGATAGCCCATTACAGAAATGATGGTTCCATATCTCCAGGGAACTAGGATACACATTAACAGGCTCAGCGATTACACACATTGAATGTATTTCCCCACGTTAAGTATTCTCACACCTTTTTGTCAAACTGTCTGTAATGGGCTATCTTGATTATCACTACAAAACTTTTCTCTCTTAATTAATTAGTCTCTTAGAGTTGGTTGGGCAACTCCCACCTTTTCATGTTCTCTGTATTTACATATACCTCCTCACTATATGTTTCATTCTATGCATCCGATGAAGTGGGCTGTAGCCCATGAACACTTAACCTCAAATAAATTTGTTAGTCTCTAAGGCCTGGTCTACACCGGGGGGGAAATCGCTCTACGATATGGAACTTCAGCTATGAGAATAGCGTAGCTGAAGTCGACGTATCTTAGATCGATTTAGAATCACTTACTTCGTGTCCTTGCAGCACGGGATCGATGGCCGCGGATCCCCCGTCGACTTTGCTTCCGCCTCTCACCAAGCTGGAGTTCAGCAGTCGACAGGAGAGCGATTGGGGATTGATTTATCGTGTCCACACTACACATGATAAATCGATCCTCGATAGATCAATCGCTACCCACCAATCTGGTGGGTAGTGTAGACGTACTCTAAGTGCCACAAGTACTCCTGTTCTTTCTGTAACCTGTAGGTTCTTTTCTGCAGAACTGCTGCCTAGCCACTTGGTCCCCACTCTGTAGCAGTGCATGGGATTCTTCTGTCCTAAGTGTAGGACTCTGCACTTGTCCTTGTTGAACCTCATCAGATTTCTTTTAGCCCAATTCTCTAATTAGTCTAGGTCCTTCTGTATCCTATCCCTACCCTCCAGTGTATCTACCACTCCTCCCAGTTTAGCGTCATCTGCAAATTTGCTGAGGGTGCAGTCCATACCATCATCCAGATCATTAATGAAGATACTGAATAGGGCCCCACGCCTAAGAGGGCCCCGCGCCCAAGCCCTGGTACGGCATACTGGCAAGAGCTGGCACACCAGACAGGCATGGCCCAGCTTCCCAGGGGACAATTTAAAAAGGCTGGAGCCCCAGCCCCTTTAAATTACCACCAGAGCCCCACTGCTGGAGCCCTGGGGTAGGGCTGCAAGGCTCAGGGGGCTATTTAAAAAGTCTGGGGCTCCCGTTGCTTCTACCACCCCCGTCCTTTAAATAGCTGCTGGAGCCCCGCCGCTTCCCCAGGGCTCCCTTGGATATTTAAAGGGCCGGGGCAGTAGAAGCAGGGGAGCCCTGGGCCCTTTAAATAGCCCTCAAGCCCCGGGCAGCTGCTGCTGCTACCCCAGGGGAGGGAGGAGGAGGCGGGGGCACTTACCATACAGGGTGGGTTGTACCTCCTGTACCCGCACCCCCTGCCTGCAGCCAGCCCTGCACCCCCTGCCCTGCCTGAGGTGTACAATAAAGTTCCTCTTAAACAACTTGATATTTATAATATATGACACAATGTTCATAATATATAATTTTGTTGTTATTTATAGAGTTATGGAAAGCAAATAATACAAGGAAGAAATAAAAGGCGCTGTTTTTACATGTCTTTTTTTTTTTTTTTTTTTTTAGTCATCCCTGCCAGGGCCCTGCCGAAAATGTTCGAATTGGGCCCCGCACTTCCTAAAGCCGGCCCTGTCCCAGGGTGATGCTGTGCTTTTTGAGATGCTGTCCTTGGGCTGAGACTTCAAAGCAAGGGGGTGGCCAGTTGTGGTTATTTAAAGAGCCCCTAAAGGGATGTTATCCTGTGTCCCAGCTAAATTCCCGCTGGGGTAGCCACGTTCTGCCTCCCAACTTGCAGGCTGGTGAAATTTCCTTCCCACACTAAGTTGTTCAGCCACCACATTCCACCCCAGAAGTAGGTGTATTGCAGGGATGGGAACTGTAACCCCCCTGCAGTGCAGTGTGCCTATACAGTTTGCACAATCCTTTCGTCCAAACCTCAGGCTCTAACTGGATGAAAAGGCACTGTCTGAAATCCCAAATTCATTATTAGTTCTGCTGTTTTAATTCAGTTTCAGAAACTTCCCTTTATGTTCCCCTGGGGTTTGACTTCTGGGCTCACAGCTTTATGCTGACAGGGTTTCCAAGTGAAATGTGGATGTGGGGTGGGGGGGTTAAAGAGGTGAGAAAGACAGAGCTACAGGAGAGAGCAGGCAGGAGAGAAAGCTCAGGAAAGGCTAGAGAAAGACAAAGGACATATTGTATTCCTTTTGTCTTTGTAAGTAGGGTGTGGGTGCTGTGTTGTGTACCTGTGAGCATGAGTTGCTTGGTGTGGCTGCTGGATTGCATATCATAGAAACATAGGGCTGTGGGTGTGTGTGACTAGCACTGGTGTGTGTGTGTGTATGTGCGCGCGCAACTCAAGTGTGCATTTGCCAGGGTGTCTGATTGTGCGGGGGGTGGCCCTGATCCAGTAGAGTTTTTGAGCACATGGATTGTCCCACTGGTTTCCATGAGCCTCATTATTTATTTGTGGCAGGGCCTAACAGCTCCATGGGAGATCAAGCCCCCGGGGTGCTGGGTGCTGTACAACCACAGAGCGAGACGGTCCCTGCCCCAACAGCTGACGTTCTAAACAGACAAGACAAAGAATGAAGCCTGGGGGAGAAAGAGGCACCAAAAGGTGCTGTGACTATCACACAACAGCAGAGCTGGCATTAGAACCCAGGTCTTCATGTTTCCTATTCCCTAGGCTACATAGCTTCTCACCGTGAGTCTGCATTGGCAGCTGTTGGAAGTGGTAGCCAGGGCATTAGCCTGGGTGCAGAAGAAAGCCCAAGGAGCAATTCCTGCTCTGCCACAGACTTCCCACATGACCCTGGGCAAGTCACTTAGCTTCTGCTTGCCTCATATCCCCATTGGACAGAGAGAGAAAACAGCCCTGCCCCGCCCCTAGGGGCGTGAGAGGATAAATACTCTAGAGACTGAAGAGCTTAGGTACCACAGACAGGCACAAGTGCATGCCGGGCTCTGGGAGAGGAGCTAGCCCCTGCAGCGTGGCTGAGGCAGGCTGGCTGGTGGTTGGCAGCTGCAGCCCACTAATGCTGAATCACGCCAGAGGACCATTGCATTGCAGCAGGAGAGGGGGATGGGTGTGGCTGGGTGTAGGAGGTGCCATAGAGGGGCAGTTTGTTGGCACTCACGTGTTATCCACAATCCAGCGAGGCCCAGGACACTGAATTTTGGGGGAGAGGGAGCTGTATGCAAGCATCTCCGTCCCCCCACCATGGCTAACAGAGCCAGAGTGCATGGCTTGGCTGGGATCCTTGTCCAAGTGCAGCCGGAGATGCTGTTACGGCAGATGAAGGCAGGCTTGGCCAGGTGGCAGATGGAACAGAGCTGCCAGAGCCAGGGCTGTCAGTTTGATCCATTTAAAATCAATGCCAGGCTCACAAGAGCAAAGAGGTGGGGACAAGACAAACAGGGAGTACAGATGATATTGGGCGCCCGATCCCAAGCAGCAAACTCCCATTCAAGTGGCCAAGCCCACCAAGTGGCCAGGGGGAGAAGAGGCCACTCGGATCTGGCCCAGAGAGAGCAGGTCAGACAGGGGGAGACAGGAAAGCGGGTGGGGAAAGATCAAAATGAGACCAAGAGCGACAGATAAAAGTAAAGCGGAGAAAGCAGAACAGAAGTGCCGGGGGCCAAGCGCTGACTCCTACACACATAGCTGCTCTGAAGACAATGGCAGAGCCAGAAGCTGAAAGCCCGACCCCTCGAGAGCACTCCCACCGCTAAGTGCCTTTTCAGAGCCCAGATCAAAGGGGTTTCGAAGCAGGAGAGCTTTTGGAAGTGAGTGCGGGTGGGGCCGGGAGTGCCCAGAAGCCTAGGAACGTAGGGCTGGACTCTGAGAGGTCATCTCCATCCATCTCCCTGCATTGAGACAGGACCAAGTAAATCTGCACCAGCCTGGACAGGTGTTTGTCCAACCTGTTCTTAAAACCTCCAGTGCTGGGATTCTCCAACCTCTCTTGGACAGGGGCACTTGAACAGGGGGCAAAGGGGTTATGGTTTGGGCACCGGTGGGTCCCCACTTTTAAAGAGCTTCTGCCCTTGGGAGCTATTCCAGTTCTCAACTACCCTTAGAGGTCAGAAGTTTCTCCTGCTTTCTAACCTACATCTCTCTTGTTGCAGATGAAGCCCCTTGCCTCTTGTCCTACCTTCAGTGCACCTGGAGAACAACTGACCCCTGTCCTCTTTATAACTGCTCTTAACAGATTTGAAGACTTCTTAGGTTCCCCGTCAGTCTGCTTTCCTCAAGCCTGCACAGGTCCCCTGTTCACCTTTTCCCTCACAGGTCAGGTTTTCTAAACCTTGGATCATTTTGTTGCTCTCTCCAAGTGGTCCACATCTTTCCTAAAACATGGCACCCAGAATTAGACACAATACTCCAAGTGAGGCCTCACCAGTGCCGAACACAGAGGGACGATTACCTCCCCCATCTCACATACGGGAGTCCCGTTAACACACCCCTGGCTGAGATTAGCCTTATGAGCAACCGCATCATATTTCTGACTCATTCCATTTGTGACACACTATCGGCCCGGACCCTTTCCCGTTGTACTGCCGCCTACCCTGTTATTCTCATTGCGAAGTTGGGCATTTGATTTTTTCCTTCCTAAGGGAAGTACTTTGCACTTTTCTTTTTTGACTGCGTGGCAGTGGAGAGAGAGGCCTGGGGGAGGGGAGGACCTAGGGAGAACCAGGGAGTACAAGTTTCCTCCCTTTGAGCCTGGGGTTCACACCCAGGGCACAGATAGCAGAGCCGCAGCTGCTGTTCAGCTTCCTCGGTTTTTCCTCCAGCAGCTGAGAGCAATGTTCTTTTCCATACAGGGCTAGAGGCTGTCACTACCCCAGAATGGGCCAACAAGTGCAGGAGAGGTGTCTAATTGGTACCAGTGCAGCTACTGCCACCCCCACGGCTTTCCTGTTGGCTATTCCTGGTGGGTCTTAATCCAGTTCCTAATAAATCCACCCAAAGAGCCTTCTAGAGAGAGGGTCTTCCAAGCTGGAGCCAAACAAGTGGCATGTACTATCTAGTCCTGCTTTATGAACACTGGATGTGGCCTTTTGGTTAGACCCCGGCGATGGTGCCGGTAGCTGTGAAACTCTTGAAGGTGGGCAGCAAGGACGCTGATCGAGGTTCCCCTGCTTTCTGCACCCACCAACGAGCCTGCCTTTGCTTTGGAGAGGTTCTCATCAGGGTGAAATTCCCAGACTTTCATCCTGTAGCCCCGCTAGTGAGACAGACAACTGAGGTGCAGCTTGTGGCCTGACTCGAGTCACGTTCAGCCCCGAGTTATTGGGAACCCTTCAGAACTGAATGGTCCCTCCTAGCCTCTTAAGCTATTAAATGGGGGGAGTGGATGGTGAGACTTCCTCCTCCAGGCTGAGAACCCACAGACTCACTTCACACAAGCTGAACAAGCAGCAGCGAACCTGGACCCTCAGACAGTCATAAACCCAGGAGCGAGTGGCAGAAGGTTCCACATCCCAGCTAGTACAGTTGCAAGTGTGAGGTCAGACAGGATCCAGCAGCCTGGCCCTTCGCACAGCTGGTGTGAAATGACATAGCAAAATGGACTTCAAAGGATTGATGGGAGGAACCAGAGCTTTATGACCATGCACCCTGTCCCTACCTCGCTGCCCGTCCTCTATCTTACATCCTGCACCCAGCCTTCACCGAATTAGCTAATTTCTCCCTGCACTTCACTTGATTTTGCTGCATACTGTATTTGTCTAAGGAAATTTAATTTGGCATTGTCAAACCCCCAATACTGTATCTGCTTTTTGCTGAGTCAGATGCTCGCAGCTGGCGACGCTTCCCCGGCCAAAGAACAGGACAGCGATGTTGCTGCAGCCAGGACCAAAGCAAATAAAAGGCCTTATCAGGGAACTGGATACCATTCCCATCCTTTTAAAAATCAACCACAAGCACTCGGAGGCCGCAGCTGTGTCTTAAGAAGTCTCTTTCTACGGCACCGTGCCAAGGTCAAGGTGTTTATAGCCATACTTCTCATCACGGTAGTAGATTCATGCATGAAACAAAAAAAAACCTAGTGTAATTTCAGTACTGGAGATTTTAAACACCGCAGTGTGAATTTTATGGTGGGGAAAGTGCCAGGTGATTGCATCGGCGGCAGCTAGCCATCCCAGCTGAGACCTGGCCCCATTGTGTTGGGTGCTGTACATGGGGTGACCAGATGTCCTGATGTTATAGGGACAGTCCCGATTTTGGGGGCTTTTTCTGATATAGGCACCTATTATTCCCCACCCCCTGTCCCCATCTTTTACACTTACTGTCTTGCCACCCTAGCTACACAGTCAGAGTCAGTGCCTGCCAGGAATCTATTTACAATTGAAATAGACAGAAGTGAGAGAAGCAGAGGCCCAGAGATGTGTCCAAGGCAGTGCCAGGGCTAGAACTCACATCTCCGGAGTGCCAGTGCCATACCCAGCCTCCCACTAAGTGGCAGTTCTGAAGTCTTGGCTCCCACAGCAGCATGGCAAGCTTCTGATGCATCTTCCCTTCCAGTGCTGAACAAGAGACCGTGCCACGAACGGAGAAAAACCGCTCGGTCTCCAGGCCCCATTCATTCTTGGTCTCCTTGCTGAGACTGGAGCAAGCTCTCAGTGGTGGCAGATGACAGAACAAGGAGCTATGGTCTCAAGTTGCAGTGGGGCAGGTCTGGGTCGGATATTAGGAAACACTATTTCACTAGGAGGGTGGTGAAGCACTGGAATGGGTTACCTAGGGGGGTGGTGGAATCTCCTTAGAGGTTTTTAAGATCAGGCTTGACAAAGCCCTGGCTGGGATAATTTAGTTGCTGTTGGTCCTGCTTTGAGCAGGGAGTTGGACTAGATACCTCCTGAGGTCCCTTCCAACCCTGATATTCTATGAAGTTACTGCCAGCTGTAGTGGGAACTTGCCTGACTCTGGACCTGCCCAGTGTGACAAAGGCTGAGAACTGGCAAAAATTCATCTCAGCTAAGAGCACCTGATGGTTGTTCAGCTTCTAGGCCCAGGGCAGAAACTGAATCAGCGATTTAGGAATCTAGCAAGTTGCCTACCCCCAGGGCTTCCCAGCTCAAAGCAAGTCAGTCCCAAACCAGTTTAAGAGCCTCCCACCAGCAGCTACACCAGTTTAACTAAACGGGTCACGTTTCTGTGTAGACAAAGTTGGATCTGATCAACTCCCACTGCCTGTGATGGGAGTGGGAAAGGGCCCTCAGTACAGAGAAGATTCAAAACGAGCTATTAATATTTCTGCTCAATTAAGCTCCCTCTCTGCCTCACCAGTGCCTATGTCGAGATGTAAACAATTTACACACAGGCAGACTGAGAACACTGTGTCTGGATGGGTCAGGAGTCAATTTAGAGTCGTTAATGAGAAAGCGGCTGAATTCGAGCCCTGGGATTGGGCCAGCCTTTCATTCCCAGGAAGCTCTGGCCAAAGCCACAGAGAAAAAGGAAGAAATAAATTTTCAGCTTGTCTCTCACTAATGAGACCTGTCTCCACACATACAAGCCCTCCCATGGCCGGAGATTCGGCCACACTTTATGGGAGATAAATGCCTGCTGCGCGCAGACAGCTCTGCAATGATATATCACGCTGGATATCACCCCAGCTCCAGCAATCAGCCAGACCCAGGAAAGAAACAACACACAGCAGGGAGAGACTGCAGCAGCCTTTGGCTCCCAACAGAGCAGGGTTGGGCATGGGCAGAAATTGTGGCCTTAAAAGGGCTGAACTCCGGTAACTCAACTCAGCACCCAGCCGGCACTCGCGTGTTTGCTTTTTGCGCTGCATCATTACGATATGGCCCCCCCAGGAAGGGAGTGCAGGTCATGGCTGCCCTGGGGAATGACCCTAGCCGAGAGACTGCGCCCCCCGCATGCCTAGCTGTGCCCCAGGAGCCTCACACAGGGTAGGGTGGGGTATTCTTATGGCCTGGCTATTCTGCCCTCTTGTGAAGCCCCGTAGGGAGCTTTGAAGCAGAGGCCCAGCATAGGGCTGCCCTGGGTGAGCCAGCCCCTGCATTGTGAAGGTGCAAACTTCCTTCTCTGTATCAGCAGAGGGGTGAACCCCTCCTCCCTTATGGCTAAAAATAGTGGAAACACAGGGGGCAGTATGGAAAGCTGCAGACTTCATAAAGCTGCCAGGGTGGAGAGGGGGGTGGAGCATGAGTGAATGTTTCACCTCACTCCTCAGAGTGGAAAGGGACAAGATAGGATTCAAGAGACCTGGGTTTAATTCCTGGCTCTGCCACTGGCCTACTGAGTGACCTTGGGCAAGTCACTGCACCTCTGGGTGCTCCAAGCTGCCTCCCCCCATCTGTAAAACAAGGAGGATTCTGACCACCTTTGCAAAGCGCATCAAAATCCTGCTCCCTAACCGGGCATCCAAGGCGCTGCAGTCGTGAAAATAATTCAAGAGGAGAAGCACTACAGGACAGCGAGGCATTATTATGGAAGAGCAAGTGGCAGCTCCACTGTTAAGGCCGCGTTGAGCCCCCGATTTGAAACAGAGCTGGAGGAGGGGTCTTGCTAGTCCCAGAGGGAAAAAGTGGCTGCTGGTTTGCCACAAGAGCACTGGAGAGACCAGTTGGCCTGGGTGCGTGGTTCCCACAGCAAAGGGTTTACTCGAGTGTCTGCAGAAGAAAGGTTACAAAGTCCTGTCCCCCCTGCCATTCCCTGCTTCTTTGGGTTCTTCTAGCCCCAGGTCTGAGGGGACACAAGGCCTGGAAAAAAATCTCAGCCGTGGGATTCTTGTTGACTAGATGTTGTGCTAAGCCCACTGCTTATCCTATTACCCAGCCTCACCCGGTTTCCTTGAGCTTTCCCTGGCTGTATGCACCTGTTGTCTCTTGCACTATACTTGGACTGTAAACCTAGTGCAATGGGGCCCTGCTCCAGGATCAGAGCACTGCTAGATGCTACTGTAATACAAACAAGTGCACTCCCCCCTACCCCTCCAAACCACATGCACAAAGAAGGTCTCAGCTCCAGGCCAGCATTAAACACACAAAGAGCTAATCCTCCTTACGCGGCCTCGCCAGCTAGAGTTTCACCCAAATCAGCTAACAGGACCACAGGAACAGTGGTTGAAAAGGGAAGCCAGGAAGGGCATTAAACAATTTAGCTGCCTGTTCTTGTGCTTTTTTTGGCTTGCGTTGGCAGGGTATGCAGTCAGGCAGCTTTTACTCACACCTACTGCCGCTGTGTATGGGTACGGCACGGAAATCAGCCACATAGGGACAGATCAAGGAACAAGAATTGCACAGCACCCGTTCAGCCTGAGGGCTTGGCTACACTGGAGAGTTGCTGCACTGGTGGTGGGTTTAGAGCGCTGCAACTTAGTAACTGTCCACACCTGCAAGGCACATCCAACGCTGCAACTCCCTGGCTGCAGCGCTGGCTGTACACCTGGTCTGCTTGGGGTGTAACGATTGCAGCGCTGGTGATGCAGCCCTGCTCATCAAGTGTGGCCACCAAAAGCGCTGTTATTGGCCTCCAGGGTATTAGGAGGTATCCCAGAATGCCTGCTCACAACAAACTGTAAGAATGGCTGAACTCCGAGCTCCCCCGAGCTGCTTATCTAAAAAACAAACACAGCTCCTGTTTGCTCGACCGAGCGGAGGTAGGCAGGGGAATTGCTTTGGAAGGTTCACAGCTGTTTGCTTGAAGAGAGAAGTCACACAGCAGATGGGGAGGGGGGAGTTCGTGTTGAGCAGCTGCTTATGTGGTCTGAAGGCTATTTAGGAGTGCGTAATTTGCATTTAGTGAATAAGAGAGGGGTGGGGGAAGGGCTCGAAACTTTTAAATTGATTGCAGGTTGGTGCTGTGTATCTTCCAGTCATTAGAACTTGCAAGGCAGGGAGCTGACACAGTGTCACCTCCAAAAATCCACTTCTCTCTGTCTCCCCCATGCTCCCTGTCACACTCCACCCCAATCCCCCTCTTTTGAAAAGCACGCTGCAGCCACTTGAACGCTGGGATAGCTGCCCACAATGCACCACTGCCAACAGCACTGCAAATGCGGCCACACTGCAGCGCTAGTAGCTGTTAGTGTGGCCACACTGCAGCGCTTTCCCTACACAGCTGTACGAAGACAGCTGTAACTCCCAGCGCTGTACAACTGTAAGTGTAGCCATACCCTCAGATATAAGCATGTGGGGGTGGGTCGATGGAGAATGTAGCGTTTGGGAAGGTGCTGGATTGAATTTGGTTTATCCCCACAAGAGAGGGGAGGTGGGAGGGGAGACTATAGCGCCGGCTTCACCCATGCTCTGTCTCCAGCAGCAACTCGTCTTATCCAGGAGAGCAGCATCTGGAGTGAGCTCAGCTCCGTGGATAAATAGCCCGGCCGCACTAGGGATAAAATTACCCTGCTCACTCCCCAGGTGGATACTAGCCCAGGGGAAGAGACTCGAGCAGCGGGAGGAGTCCCACAGCCATCTAACCGCAGAGCAGTGCTAGGATTTCAGCCCACCCACACCTTCCACTCTGGGCCCGATTCTGATCTCACTGGCTTCTGAGATCCCTGCACTGGCACATTGATGAAAGGGAAAGGAGCACTGAGCCTTTGTTCTCAGATATTTACAGCCTGTGCGGAGGGGGGTTAGCAGCGCAGCTAGTATGGCCGAAAGGACACCCCATGGACAGCTAGATCTGCTCATCCCAAGAGCAGGACCAACGCAGGCCCTGGTGGGCAAGTTACCCCCCACGTCACGTTCCCTCCTGCACCCCAGCCTTACCCAGGAGAGCCCTGCCTCTGACAGAACTAGACAAGGGACTCAGACAAGCCTGGGCAGCTGTATTCAGCCCATGAGAAAACAGGACAAGAACTAGCAGGGTCCATTCTAACCTCTGCCCCACAAATCTCGCTGGACCAAATACACCTGGGCATAGCGCCATGTGCAGAGGGATCATGCCAGGCTTCAAGTCGAGCCCTTTGGTATCATGCTGTCCTTGTTCTGTGCCCTGATGTCTGCTCTGCCATCTGTGCCAAAGCCACACAATGCCAACTCCAGTGGGGTAGGGGGGTGCACCAGGGCTAGGCTTTGGGTCAGCTGAGCCATGCCGACAGTGAGGATCCACCAACCTTCCTCCAGTAGAGGGAGGGGGCTGCTGTAGAGGAGGAAAAGGAATTTAGAGTTATACAAAGGGAGGTAGGAAATTAAATAAAGGGAAACCTAGACGGAGCATCCAGCCAAGCTTCTCAAGTGCAGCATCTCCTAGGGGAGAGGATTCGCCCAAGGGAAGGAGCGGAAGCCTTGCTGGTCGGATCACTGCAGGACAAAGCCCTAGGGAATATCCCATAGGGAGCAGGCCAGCCCCTGACAGCAGGATGGAGTTAGCTGACCCTATGGTCCTTTCCCAGCTGTCATTGTAATGATCCCATGATGTCACAGCACTCCAGTTATACCACTTGGCCAACAATCCATTAGCTAAAGGGGACCAAGTTCATTCAGGGATAGAGGAACGATTTCACTTTTAGTGATGAGGTGGGGCATACATTTAGGACTCCACACTCTGCCCCCTCCATCCCCAGCAGAATGCCCAAGGAAGTTAGCACAAAGCTCAGGAGTAGAATCTACGCTGTAATTAACCCCCTAGTTACTATTAGGTATCAAGCATCTCACGGTCACCTTCAGTGCAACTCAGTGGAAAAGTACAACTCTCTCCAACTGGGAGATTTCTGCCCTGTGTCTCCCTTCCCCATCCTCTCTCCTTACAACCCGCTCCACAGCAATTCCCACTCCCTTCCCCTCTGCTAACATGATCAGCAATGCAATGGTCACAAGTGGTGTTTCCATTTCAGTTGGCTCTCCAGTGAGATGAATCCGGCAGTGGCCATTCCCATCTGGGCAAGCCAGCATTTCAAGCTAGCAGCAGACTCAGGAAGGCAAAGTCAAGTCTATTCCATGACCATGAAACTAGAAACGGTCATTTAAAGGAAAAGGTGGGGAAACTGAGGCAGGATGACCTGGAAAATGTGGCACAGACTTTGGCTTAAGTGCAGAAGATCCTGGCTGAAAATGATGGGTCAGGCCACCTTGCGGTCCCATAGATGGGAGCAGGAAGCTACTGAAGAACATAGAGGCAAAGCAAGGATGGCAGGGTGAGCAGATGGCTCCCAGGCAGGAGGAGATCGTGCATGCACGTTCAACCAGCCTTTATCCAGGTAGGATATTTTCTATCTGCTCTGGTTACACTAACGTGGAAAAGGCTGCACTGCTGAGCCCAGGGTTTGTCTCTGGCCATTCTGATCCACTCCCCACCCCCCAATCCCACTCTCCAGTCTATGCCCTGCACGCAGCGTCCTTCCCTCCAGTGGCTGGACACGCAAGGACAAAGCTGTCTGGAGCATGCTGACTGCTTGGCTGACCTCAAAGTGAGGGATGAGAGACAGGGTCCTGCTTGCCTGGAAAAAAGCAGCAAAGCAACTCATGGTGGGTGGGTGGGAGGGAAGGGAACATCTCCCATTGCTCTCTAGGACCACCCTCTGGCCAGGTAACACAATGGAAACCATTTCAAGCCTTCCTCCACACTAGGGAGTGAAAGGGGGTGCACCTGGCCATTCCCATGCATTTATAATCCTGTTCTCAGGGCACAGCAGCATCTACCCGCCACATCAAGACAGACAGGATGGATGGCCCAGTGGCTAGGGCGCTACACAGAGATATGGGTTCAAATCCCAGCCCCACCACAGACTTCATGTGGCCTTGAGCAAGTCACCAAGTATCTCAACAGTTCAGCTGTAAGAGGGGGGTGATCATACACCACGCCTCACCTCACTGAGGAGACATGAGTGAGAGAGCAGGAGGTGCCCAGAGACCATGAAGACAGGGCCAGATCCATGCCCTAGGTAGATATGGGAGTTAACAGTAGGTGCATGCTCCCTTCAGCAGAATACAGGCACATTAATCCGAGGCAGGCAGAAGAGGATGAGGAGAGGAGGGTTCTTTTTAGGAGCAGGGCCATGAAATGAGGTGCACAGGAAGGAGAGTGGGGGGAAGGGATAAGGCTGAGTAAGAAGCACCAGGGCTGCAAAGGGAAGGATGGACATGTCACAGGAGGTCAGCGGTATAGTGTCGGGGGGGGGGGGGAGGGGAGCTTGACCCAGCCCCACCCTGTGACTGATCAGCTGCCTACTCACTGAAAATGTGGAAGAGCAGGGGTAGAAAAGAGGCAAATGCAGGGAGATCTCACCAGATAGTCCTGGTTATACCCAGGCACCCACTCCCGAGGCAGTCGGCGCCCTGGCAGGGGCTGCGAGCGAAGAGGAAACCACTCACCTACCCCACATCCCCTTGCATCAGCGTGGTACCCAAATGTTGCTTGGCCCCCTCAGTGCTGGGTTAAAGTAGATAATGCCCCAATCCAACCCCTTCCCCTACATTCCAGACAAACACAAGATTGAAAGTCCCAGGGGTTCACAGCAGAGGATGGCTTCTGCTGGCAAGAGAGTAGGCTCGCTGTTTGGTTTTGCTGTTTGCCACTCACACCACTGGTAGAGGATCCTGAGGGAGAGGAGTGGCTTAGCCCAGCTGCTCTGCTGGACAAGATGCTGCGTGCAAGGATGCAGGGTAGCAGCACAGGAGAACAGAGCAGACTTCATCCCTGTTCAGCAGATGATAGAGGCTATAGAACTGTTCAGATCTTGTAGGGAGCTGGCTAGGGTTTGTGCCCTAGGCAGATTTCCCAGACTAAGGCCAGGAAAGGACTATTGTGATCAACTAGTCCAGAGGTGGGCAAACTTTTTGGCCGGAGGGCCACATCTGGGTATGGAAATTGGATAGTGGGCCCTGAATGCTCACAAAATTGGGGGTTGGGCAGGGGTGCGGGCGAGGGCTCTGGCTGAGGGTGCAGGCTCTGTGGTGGGACTGCAGATGAGGAGTTGGAGGTGCAGGAGGGTGGTCCTGGCTGGGACTGAGGGATTCAGAAGGCAGGAGGGGGATCAGGGTTGGGGTGCAGAAAGGGACCAAGGGTGTAGGCTCCAGCCAGTGGTTACCTCAAAGAAACTCCCAGAAGCAGTTGCATGTCCCCAGCTCGGGCTCCTATGCAGAGGCACAGCCAGGCATCTCTGCACCCTGCTCCATTCACAGTCAGTGCCCCTGCAGCTCCCATTGGCCATGGTTCCTGTGTGTGTAGGAGCCAGAAGGGGGACATGCTGTTGCTTCCAGGAGCCACACAGAGCCGTGGCACGTGTGGAGCGGGGCGAGCCCCTGACCCTGCTCCCTGGCTGGAGCACTGCAAGCCCCAGACCCCACTCCCTGGCAGGAGCTCAAGGGCCAGATTAAAACATCTGAAGGGCTAGATGTGGCCCCCAGGCTGTAGTTTGCCCTCCATGATCTAGTCTGATACAGGTCAGAGGATTTCAGCCACCGATTCCTGCATCAAGTCCCAACCTGGGACCATCCCTCCCCCCCCAATATGGAATAGATACCTCCAATGAATAGCCAGGATGTTACTTCTACAATACCTCAGCACTGCATAAGCGTTAATGTACGGACCCTCACGCCAGCAAGGCGCTGATCTCAGCCCTGCTGTACAGGCAGCAAACTGAGGTACAGAGAGACCCAAGGTCATATGGAGGAGCAAAGAATCAAACCTAGTTCCCCCAGAACCCATTGTAACACCCTAACCAGTGGGCCATCCTTCCAAAACAAAAGCCACTGTCCCCAAAGCTCCTGAAAGATTTGGCTGCACTGAGTTTAGTAGCCAAATGGTTCTGCTTTGACACACTTAATTTGCCTTCGTTTTCATTGCAGAATCCCTGTCTCCCATAAGTGGGGAGTTCTCTTTAACCCATCACCTCTTCAACCCATCACCTCTTCATTAATGCCAGCCTGGCCTCTGGGCCATAATCTCTACTCTTCTCCCTCCACTAAGAGCAGCCAGGTATTTTGCCATTTATTTTAGAACAGGACCCCCAGCAAAGTCTCCATGACTGAGTACAGGGGGCATGTCTCCTCTGTAACAGTCTGCACTGAGCAGGATACAAAATGGCTGTTTTTTATGCAGCTAGAGGTCTTTGAGATTCAGGGCCTGGTTCTCACCACTCTGGTAGTATAAAGGGCCCTTACACACCAGTTACACTAACATAAGAGGCAATTTATACCACCAAAGAGGAAATTGAGGCCTTAAGGTGCCCAGAAAACAGACAGTTGTTATCTGGTTTAACACCATAGTCTCAAGCCTCTGGTTGAGAATGGTTGAGGCTCCCTCCCCAGCCCTGGCCTGACCCCACCTCCACCCCTCTCCTGCATCCTCAGCACATCCAGGAGCATCCCTGGACAGCACTGCACCATGGCTCTGGAGGGGCCTGAGCGCCTCCCCACTCAGAGCTGTGTGGTAAGGGGGCTGGGCTGCGAGCTGTAGGCTGAAAGGAGGGAGCTCAGACCGCACTGGAGCTCATTGGAGGGGATCTCTGGGGGACAATGAGGGGACAAGAAGCAGGATGGGTCAGGATTCCGAGGGGGGCAGGCAGTTGGGGGCAGGAGTTGGGTAGGGAGCAGGGTCAGGCTGTGCCTCCCAAACCTAAAGCTCATTCAGCAGTTTGAGGCTTGCAGAAGAGCCAAGCTGTTAGCTTTTCCATTAGGGCTACCAGTCCTTTCACTTCTCAAATGCCAAATTATAGTCTGTTTAATTTCAGTGCCACAGGGAGATTCATGTCAGGGGAGGGTAGCTTCATTTAATATTAGCCACTGGGGGAGGGATCACATGAGAAGAGCAATAGCCTACACCACCTATCTCCATCTCAACCCTACCAAGGGAAAGCCCCCCTCCCCTGAATTCCCTGAGGCTTCAGAGGGTTAATTCAGTGGTTCTCAAACTTCTGTACTGGCGACCCCTTTCACATAGCAAACCTCTGAGTACACCCCCCCTTATAAATTAAAAATACTTTATATATTTAACTATTATAAATGCTGGAGGCAAAGCAGGGTTTGAGGTGGAGGCTGACAACTTGCAACCCCCAGTAATAACCTCGTGACCCCCTAAGGGGTCCCAACCTCCAGCTTGAGAACCCTTGGGTTAATTTAATTTTTGCACCCTGCGTCCATTCACATGGCCATGCTATTTTGAGCATTTCAGTTTTCACAACATAGGCTCATCCCAGATTCTGGAACAGGCTCAAATGCTCAGTTTGTGGAGTATGTACATAAGCTATACTAAAGACAAACTCACATTAACTGTCTCCAGTTTGTGAGGGACCCCATGGAGCCAGTCTCTAGGAAACAGATAAATGCATGGAAGTTAAGACCATTAATGGCTATTAGCCAGGATGGGTAAGGAATGGTGTCCCTAACCTCTGTTTGTCAGAGGGTGGAGATGGATGGCAGGAGAGAGATCATCACTTGATCATTACCTGTTAGATTCACTCCCTCTGGGGCACTTAGCATTGGCCATTGTCAGTAGACAGGATACTGGGCTGGATGGATCTTTGGTTTGACCCAGTATGGCTGTTCTTGTTCTAACGTAAATGAACCCGAAGTTATGGAGACAGATACGAGTCAACGAAGCCAGCAGAGTATCAGAAACCTGGAAAAATCTGATTAGATGGGCTCAGGTGTTTGGTCACAAGTTAGTGGTTCAGAAGTTTTTGATTTTTTTTTTTTTTAAAGCAGAATTTTTTTATTGTTTAAACAAACACACACACACACACAACAAGCAGCCAATATTAGGCCACATCCTTCTGAAACCCCAAACCATATTCAGGTTTTGGCAGACTAATTTCAAATTTTCAATTAAAAACCGCAGCAAATTTTGAAGGAAAGCAGACATTGTCCGTGATTTTTTTTCTGCTTTTTAAAAACCTAGTTTTCGATCAAAAAAAAGTTGACAGAAAATATTTGTCCAACCCTTTTGATGAGCTTTAGTGCCTTTTAGCACTAGCTGATGCTGAGAACCAGTGATACCTTGTAAAGAAGAAGTTCTCAAAACTGGGTTTGTGCTGAGATGCGGAAGGTTTATTTTTCCCAGGGCCGCCCATGGAGGGGGAGCAAGAGGGGCAATTTGCTCTGGGCCCTGCAGGGACCCCCACGAGAATATAATATTGGATAGTATTGCAAATTTTTTTTATGGAAGGGGCCCCTGAAATTGCTTTGCCCCAGGCCCCCTGCATCCTCTGGGTGGCCCTGCTAATTCCTGAGTGGATGTTTTTCTAAGAGAGATGCTTTAGTAGTTCAATCTGAATGCAAGGACTGATTGTGATGGAGAGGTCACTGCAACCCTTGGTCAATTGTCCCAGTGCTTGATAACCCTCCCTGTTAAAATTTACACCTTATTGCCAGCTATTCAGTAAAGAAACTTTTCTAACTTAGAGATCAAAACTAACCTGACCTGGCCCACCATCCCCTGATACCAGTACTTTCAAGTCAGGCATTATGTTCCTCAAGTTCCCAGAAACCTGCTACACAGAAAGCTCATTTTAATGAAAAAAACAGTACTTGGTCATTTTGGAAAAAAGTTTGTCAATCCTTGCAGACCGCTTTCCTAATAAAAAGCATCCATATAACACACCCTGGGGGAAAAGGAAGCAGAGGAATGGGGATTTGAGCTACCAAAAAAAAGGACCAGCAACCTCAGTCTAAAGCACAATAAAAACATTTCTTAAAAGATAGTTTCAAATGGTACCTTGCACCAGTCAGGTTAAAAACCAGAGAGGCTGAATGGGGGATAAGTTATGCCGAGAGGGGAGATTGTATGCATATATGGTGGACCTGTCCAGTCAGTAGTGGAATGCAATCTGTAGCCAAAGAGCACAAGTTACTGGATTTTATTACCAAAGGATGGGTCTTCCTGGTAAAAATGGCCTTACAACAGGAAATGAAGAATTAATTCCTCATCCATTGGTAGCTGCTCAGGTACTGGTAGCCTCTCATTGAGAAAAAAAACAGCCCAACCATTGAGAAATAGCTCAAAAAAATTGTGGGAAATTATGGAAATGTTAACACACTATTTGCATACCAAGCAAAGTAGACAGAGGACAAGTAGATACTTAGATATTTGGTTCCCTTTTATTCAGTTCACAAAGTACATTCACCTGCCGAAGAACCAGTATACCTGTCCAATTTTTATTTGTTTTGGGTTTTATTTGTTTTTTTTAAGAAGCCTAACATTTTTCAGACCCACCTGGACTGTTAAGTATATCAAGATTTCACTCAACTAAACAAAATCACTAGCGACATCGCTCCAATATGATAACACCCTGTTAAACAGAGAGATCTGACGACCATATTTGTATCTAAAATGCATCTTTAAAACAAAAAAACTGTTGTAATGACCCTGCAAATATTTGCAGGGATTTGTAAACTTGTTCAAGCTTCCTAAATAGTTTAAAAAATATGTGCACCTATTTCCAGTCTGAATGTATCTAACTTCATCTACCAGCCACTGAATCTCATTTTATCTTTGTCTGCTAGACTGCAGAGCCTATTATGAAATATTTCTTCCCCATGTAAGTACTTAAACAGATCAAGCAACCCTTTAACCTTCTTTGTTAAGCTAAAGAGACTCCAGGCACTAGAAATCAGGTTTGTGCCAATCCTTTAATCATTTGCATGGCTCTTTTTGACCCCTCTCCAATTTATTGACATCCTCCTTGAGCTGTTGACACCAGGAGAGGACACAAGTTATTCCCTTTGTATTAGTCACTCGGGACTGGAATCTTATCTACTCCTACTCCAGATTTCACCGTTTATTCAGCCAACGAATCTCAGTAGCCTTTTAAGTTTTTGGCTACATCATGGCACTGGGAACTCCTGCTCAGCTGATTATCCACAACAACCCAAATCTCAGTCATTAGCACAGGGACCAACTTTCCTTGGAGCCGGTGGGTGCTTACCCCCATCCCCATTGGGCCCCTCCCCAGATCCCTGCCCCAGCCCCGCCTCTTGCCCAAGCATGCTGTGTTCCTCCTCCTCCCCTTCCCCCTACTGCTTGCTGTGCGAAACAGCTGTTTTGTGGCGCAAGTGCTGGGAGGGAGGGGGAGAAGCAGGACTCGGCAGCATGCTCAGGGGAGGAGGTGAAGCGGAGGCAAGCTAGGGGGTGGGGAGCTGCTGGCGGGTGCAGATCCCCCACCAATTTTTCCCCGTGGGCGCTCCAGCCCCAGAGCAACTGCAGAGTCAGTGCCTATGGTCATTAGCAGGGCCTGACTAGACACCCCAATCCTAGCACATCCTTCAACCCACATTCCCCTCACCAATAGTTCTAGGAAGTCAAGAGCTTAGCTTGGCATCTCTAGCTCAAACACCTAGTAAAGGTGTGATCCAGGTAACCCTTAGCAGCACTGCAGCTTTCCAGTGTTCATCACCATAGAAAAGAGCTTCCCCATCTCCCGACCCCAGAGCTGCTGCTCTCTCACAAGCCCTCTGCTATTTGGGGATTTTTCTTAAAGCCCCATCTCCTGGAGCCATGTGATTCTGCAAGAATCTCATCTTTTGTTTTAAAAACATTTCTAGGCCTTGTGGTTATGGAGACAAGCTTGCAAACAAAACTCAAGCATTCTCTAAAAGCTCAGAACGAGAGAAAGCACATTAAAAACAGAGCTTAGTTGCTTCTAATGATCTCATGATTTTAAGCGCCTTGCCTCAGGATATTTGAACACCAGCGGTTGGCAGGACCCTCCCATGATGCCACACAGAACTCCAAGTCCCCTCATGTCTCCATTCCAGCCACACACCCCACCACCACCACCACATACCCCTGCCCTTGCAGGTTCCCTGCTGGCCAGACTGAGTACTTCTAACAGACCAGCCACATAAGGAATGCAGCCCAGAGCTCAGCAGTAGGTCGCAAAACTCTGGAGTTCTCCTCCCCGGCTCTGCTTCCCCATTAGCCCGCAAACCCTCCTTTATCTCACTCCACAACCCATAGCCTGCCCTGCCCCTGTCATAAACAGATAGCTAAGGGTTAATGTCTCTTTCACCTGAAGCACCTGACCAGAGGACCAATCAGGAAACCGGATTTTTTCAACTTTGGGTGGAGGGAATTGAGTGTCTGAGTCTTTTGTCTGTCTGCCTGCTTTCTCTGAGCTTTGGAGAAGTACTTTCTACTTTCTAGTCTTCTGTTTCTAAGGGTAAGGACAAAGAGATCAGATAGTAAGTTCTATGGTTTCTTTTCTTTGGTATTTGCATGAATATAAGTGCTGGAGTGCTTTGATTTGTATTCTTTTTGAATAAGGCTGTTTATTCAATATTCTTTTAAGCAATTGACCCTGTATTGTATCATCTTAATACAGAGAGACATTTGGATGTAATTTTCTTTCTTTTTATATAAAGCTTTCTTTTAAGACCTGTTGGAGTTTTTCTTTACTTCAGGGAAATTGAGTCTGTACTCACCAGGGAATTGGTGGGAGGAAGGAATCGGGGAGATCTGTGTGTTGGATTGCTAGCCTGATTTTACATTCCCTCTGGGGGAATAGGAAAGTACTTTTTGTTTCCAGGATTGGGAACAGAGAGGGAGATTCACTCTGTTTGGATTCACAGAGCTTGTGTCTGTGTATCTCTCCAGGAGCACCTGGAGGGGGAAGGGAAAAAGGATTATTTCCCTTTGTTGTGAGACTCAAGGGATTTGGGTCTTGGGGTCCCAGGGAAGGTTTTTCAGGGGGACCAGAGTGCCCCAAAACACTCTAATTTTTTGGGTGGTGGCAGCAGGTACCAGGTCCAAGCTGGTAACTAAGCTTGGAGGTTTTCATGCTAACCCCCATATTTTGGACGCTAAGGTCCAAATCTGGGACTAAGGTTATGTCAGCCCCACCCCATCCCAAGAGCTGGCTGCATTCAAGCATTAGCAACTCAGAAACAAGCTACAATTAAATTAGTGAATTAGCATCACCAAGTTAGATCCCACACAGGAGCTGAGGGCTCAATTTCCAACCCTGTCTAATTTGCTAGATGACTTTAGGGAAAACTATTTAAAGCCAGCCTCAGCTCCCTGACTCACAGGGCACTGTGAGGTTTAGCAAAGGTTTGCAACGCACTTTGTGATAATACTCTGTGCACGTCTCTTCCAAGAATCACAAACTCCCAGAGCCACCCAAGGCAAAACACAACAGAAAAATTAAAACCTGCGAGCGAGCACATCTGCTTCAGGCAAGCAGCAAGGCAGGTGAGGTCTCATCCAAGAGCAGAAACCGAAGCAAATTTCAAATAGCTTCAGAAGAAGGGTCCTACCATGAAAGCCATCCCCACAGCTTGAGTCATTGGGGGAATAAAACTTTCAGACAGTGACTGGACTGAAAGACTAGCGCCTAACTTTTCAGAGCCATCTAGTGATTTTAGATGCCTAAGACACCCCCGCATCCTCCCCACGCACACACACTCCAACTTTTAACAAGGGCTGATCATTGGTCCTCTGGAAAGTCAGGCATCTGTAAGGGGTCTCAAGTGGCACCAAAAAAAATATCAAGTTTAAAAGGCAGCTTTTGCCTCTGGATTTCAGTTAGAGAACTGAGCTGGTTTGCATTAAGCAGGCTTAATTTTTATCCTATGGTAGGGATCAGACCATGGCTTTGTGTTGTCCCAGGTGTAAAGAGTCTTAAGTTAATTGAGTTTCCATCACTCTCCTGCTAATGATCAATATCGATGTCCTGGCCAGCTGCAGTTTGAGAGGTGGGATCATAACTCTCCCTGGTAACAGAGGTGATTGGCAGGTGATTGAATGAGGCTCCTTGGCACTGAAGCCTAGGTCAGCACCCACCTGTTCTTGCAGGTTAATAACTTATTCACACAGGTCCCTGGCACTGCCCTTGCCTGTGGGCTCTGAGCATTATAAGGAAAAGCGGATACGTGCTTTAGTGCCAGATTCCTAAGGCCTATCATGCAATGTCAGTGCGAGGATTCACATGCACTGTGGCTCTAGGGCCTGGCCCAAACTGCAATAAGTTCAATGGAAAGACACCCATGGATTTTGCTGGGCTTTGGATCAGACTTTCAGGGCATCTCATCACATCTCCATCTAGTGGTTGGTCCCAGCAACTACACAACTGGCTACCATCTCCCAGCTCAAGGAGAGACTGTCTGTTCAAGTGGGAGCAACACCTGCTTTTGGCTGTGAAAAACAGGCTGCCGAGAGGGGGTTCGGGCCCCAGTGAAAAAAATTTTGGGCACCCCAGCAAGGGCTGACGAAGCTGGGCCCCCTTCCGTACCGCCAGGTCCCCTGGTAATTTGTACCGGCTCCCCTACTCATCGGCCCTGCTGAAAAGGCCCAGGTTCAATTCTAATCAATGACCAACATGTGTACGTTAGGGCTGCCAACTTTCTAATTGCACAAAACTGAACACTCCTGCTCTGCCCTCTGGTCAGCAATGGGCACTTGGCAAATCACAGAAAGGATGTTTTATTCAGACTGGATGGGTGAGAGCTCACTGTCTGAAAACGAGCCCCTGGCTATCTGCAATTAGTGTCTCAGAACACAGTCACCCAGAGTTAGGGTATGTCTGTGCCAGGAGCGATGGAAGCCCCCTAAGAGTGGGGGACCAATGGGGCCCCACCTGCTTCACCAAGGCTCCACCCTCACTTGCTCCTCTCCACTAACCTCCCCTGTTGCTCACCCTTACAGCAAGTAAAAAGGTGAAGGGCAGAGCCCTCCCTGTTTTAAAAATGATGAGGCCATGCTCCCTCTGTTCCAGCACCCCTGATCTGTGCCATCCTAACATCACAGCATGGACACGTCTTACACTGGAAAAACCTCTTCCCTCATCACCCTAGCTAACCCACCTTTCCAGCTAGAGATCACCCTAAATGCTTCTACACTGGGGTTAGGTCAACCTAACTCAGTCATGCAGGGTGTGAATTTAAAAAGCCAGCCCTGAGCAATATCGCTTGGTTGATCTAATGTTTAAAGACCAAGCCTGAGTGACCACACTTAACGACGATGATGCTAGAGATCCCAGATTCAATCAGTCCCACGGTGTCTGAAGTTGTGACCAGGTGTTAGGTGCTCTGAACTTTGGGAATGTTCAGATCTGGCCCTCAAGCTTCAAGGCTCTGGTCCCCTCTCTAATTAGAGCAGCAGATAGCCAGCTGGGAATGGCAGTGCACAAAAAGAGTGCTTTGTTGAGCATCTCTGAAGAGCGAGGTGTTCCTGAGCAGAGCAAACACGGAGCTGTTTTGCTGATGCTGAGAAATGAATCCCAGGGAAGGATCTATGGGGATTTAAGACTTAGCAGAACCACAAACATCTTTAGATGTCTTTGAAAAATCAGATGCAATGGAAAGGGTTTGGTACCTCGGAGCACGTGGGAGAAATGCCTCCTCCACATGCTATTGGCTGATTCAGATGCTTCTTGTGATCTGGACCCCTAGTGCCTCAGTGGGGGTCGAGGATACAGGAACGAAACTTGCCTGCAAAGGAAGAAGAAAACAGTGTGAGCTGCACAGGAAGGAGGGGGTGTTTAGGGTCATGAGGAAGCAGAAGTGGGTCCCCGGTCATGGCAGTACGGTGGGGTGTCAGGCACAGATACTGACCTTACCACATGGTTTTGGGTGCTTAAAACTGGCCCCAGTGTGAGTTACTCTAGCCCAGAACATCCTAGGCTCAAGCAAAAAAATCTAACAGGAGGGGAGTCCTGGGGGCAAATTCAGGAGGGCTCCCCCAGTCCATCTGTTGGGAGAGCGAGGATCTCTGGCACAGCCAGTGTGGCACCCCCATGGAGTTCTCAGATCCACTAGAGGCCAGTGCTGTCTGGGTGGAGACCTGGTGCCTCTACACCAAGCTCTCGAGTCTCTCCCTGGCAGGCCAGCTCTGTTCGAGTCAGGCTGCCTGGGGTTCTCCTGCCCACTGCTGCCCCAGCACACTCCTTAATGGGCTTCCCCTAATGTCGAGGGGATTCCAGGAAGTTAAGCAGAGCCTCAGGTTGTACTCCCTTTTCAACATATTCCCCAGAAGGATGTCTCGGCCCTATGGCCCACCCCCTACACTTGCATGGACCATACAGGGCTATCTGGAAGCTGGGGGGTAGGGGAGGAGAGGATAGTGCTGCAGAGGCAGCTAAGTCCCCCTTCCACATTGCCTGGGGCAAGTCCAAACACAGATGGTTCCAAGGCATGTGACAACAGAACACTGTTTGCACCACTGTTAAGAAAACATCCATTAGCAGTATAGGGCTCATGACACAGCTGAACATTTCTGGTTCCACACAGAGGCCAGTGGTATGTGTGTATACACACACACCCCTCCTCCTTCCACCCTGTGCTGGGCACAGAGCCACTTGTTATTGAACTGTGACACACCTACAAGGCACCATCAGGCTGCCTGGGCAGAGATTTTGGGTCTTAAGATTCATTACTAGAAAAGCAGCAGATTCTGCACTTGGGAAGAGAAGGAAACAGACCTTCAGAAGGGCTGAATCCTCCGACTGTATCCCACCTTCAATTTCACACCCAAGCCAGTCAAGAGGGAACACTGTTGATCCTCCAAAGAACAATACAATTTAGCAAGAGAACCAACTGCAACAAAAGAGGAAGAAACTTGGCTTGCCGGAAACACCTGGAATATTAACATCTGGAAGATTTCTCATTCAAAGGAACATTAGAGTGTTTGCAACAGACACAGTGCTCTCAAAACACTTGGCAAAGGCAATCACATATCATCCCTATTGGACATAAGGAAATGGCGGCATGACTAGGGTCCGAGTTCAGGACTCTATGGAAGAACTATTGTCAGGGAAGCGGTCAGCACTTCTAGGGCACTAGATGAGGGCAAGCTTCTTCAGTGGAGTGCCATCTTCCACTTTGAGCATAGCCAAGATGGAACCAACACCTCGCCCCTCAGGATTTCAACGGTGATCCACGTTAACAGAGCAGGTGCTATTGTCGCCCTCCAGTGGCGAGACCAGGTAACGAGGATGGTTTGCTATTGTCCCTGCACTCAGTAGATGCTAGTCCTTTTAAATCCAGATGTCCAGGGCTCGCTCCCACAGGGAGCCACAATTAGCAGTGGTATGACAGTGGGGAAGGACCCTGCTTTGAAGGTATTTTTCATCACGTATGGAGACTGCTTGAAGGGCTTAGATGCTTGATTTTGTTAGCATTCTAGGCTGAGTCTGGGAACAGACTTCACAGAGACTGAGGAGCAGGAGATGCAGGCCTGCTCTCCACTTAGGGATGGTCTACATCCCCAGCTCAGCTGCAGGGGTAGGGCTGTTTCACTGTAGTGTAGACACATGCTATGGTGACAGAAGAGGGTTTTCCATCCCAGTAATAAATCCACTCCTTTGACAGCCCTGAGGCATATAGCTTGGCTGATGGCCATTTTCGGTGTAGACCAGCTCTTAAAAAACTTGCATCAGCATTGCTATGTGGGTCAGAGGTGTGGGAAAAGCCACTCCCTGGTGACACAGCTATACCAACAAAACTCTCAGTGTAGACACAGCTAGGGCAGTAGACCAGAGCTTCTGTTGGTGTAGCCCAGAGCTGATGTGTGGGGGGCGCATATGGAGTCACAGCACCACCACCCCCCTTCCAATTTCTGGACCAGCATTTGCCAGCCAGACCCCCTCCCCTCCCTTGTTGCTGCAGCTCCTGGAGCTGGTGAGCTGTGGCTGTGGGAAGCAGCAGCAAACTAGGAGCTGCAGGGAGGCGCTGCTGAGGGTAAGAGGCGGGATGTGCCAGGGTGGTGACTCAAGCTGTTTGGGGGAAACCTTTAAATTGCACCCCACCCCTGCTCTATCAGAAGGTACCAGTCATCTCTGGCATAGCCAATGTCTTTCAAGGGAGGTGCCAATCCTACAGGGCAGAACAACTCCTGTCAGCATATGCTGTGTCTACATTGGGGGCTACCCCGACATTGGCTAGGTGCTGTAGTGCAGACAGCCATGACAGCAACAAGGATATGAGGCCTGATCATGTCCATTTAGCCCCGTACCTCAGTCTGACAGTGGCCAGCAGCAGATGCATCAGAGGAAAATGCCAGCAGCCCCAATAGGTCAGATTTTCCACACAGGCTCAATCCCCAGTAGTTCAGGGTTCTCCATAAGATTGACCTTTATGGAATTACTACTCCTCACAGGAGACATTACTTCTCAAACCCTCCACCCATTAGCAATTGGCTTATACTGTGAAAGTGTCTATCTACTGCAAATCTCTACCCTCTCTCCTCTAACAAACTGCCTCATGTTTGAAACCCAAGGCTAGAGCAGAGGCTCTCAAAACCTAGACAAGGGGCGTATAAGAAACAGGCTAATTTGATTCTCTGGTCTCTGCTGTCTGGGAGAGCAAAGCCGCCTAGGAAAAAAAGGGAAATTACCTGCAAAGATAATGACATTCACAGCTCCCAGACACCAAGGATGTTACTTAGGTCAAACCCAAGGAGCTATTACTCTGCTGTTTAACTGTGCCTGGAAGAGAGAGAACGCAAAGCTCAGGAAGGGGCTTGGCTTTTGGAGAAAAGCTGTAGTTATTCTGAGGCTGGATCTTAACCACCTCCACGACATTTGCAGTCGCCAGGGCCCGGTGAGGGCTCTGCAGACAGAAATAGAGGGAGTCATTGAATTTTTGCTGCGCTGCTCTTACTGGGGCTGGGCTGATGTGCTGCTCAAGGGCACGACTGGTTGTTTTTGACCCAACGGCATTAGGTAGGGATGGGCAAAGGTAGAAGCGCTGCCACAGAGAAGTTCACCACCATCTCTTCTTTGCAAGCACATCGTTGACTCGAAAAGAAGCTATTTTAGTATCTAGGTAGCTCTAGCTGGAGACTTCAAGTCATTTTACAAAGGTGGTCAGTGCAATTACTCCCATTTTATACCTAGGGAAATGGAGGCACTGGGCAGGCTGACCTTGTACTAGTCCCAACAGGCAAAGATGAGAACAAAACCCATATCTCCTGCGTTTCAGTCCAGTGCTCTTTCCACTAGGTCCCACGGCCTTGTAACTTGGGATCCTCCCTCTGCCACTCCTGCTACGAGCAGAATTCATTGCAGTCGTGTGCTTCGTACACATTGCCATTCTCTGATCCTTTTAGAGACCAGATGGGTTGGCTAGATGCTCTGAGCGTCCGGTCTCCTCTCACTCACACCAGTTTGACTCCACTGTTTACCTCTAGCAAGAGGAGAATCAGGCCCTCCGCAAGTACCAGTGTTTGGCCAGGTTATGAGGCTTCCATGGAGAACAGAGTTTTTGGGCACAGCACTGTAAGACCTGCCATCACACATCATCACCAGGGATTGAATTTGCACCTTCCAGTGCTGAAGGCACAAGTCTCTGCCACGTGAGCTAAGGTGCAAGTTCTCTAGCTGGTAGCAGTTGTAGGTTGGTTTCCCTCACCAGCTAATACAGGGGAATGCAGAACACACTAGAGAGGAAGGTTGGTTAAAAGCCTGGATTGAGTCTCTGGAAAGCTACATTTAATCCCCAGCTCTGCAATTGGCTCAATGGTGATTTTGGGCAAATCACTTAAGGCTTAGCCCTGCTGCGGTGCTGACTGGGAGCTGCCTGAGGTAAGCGCCGCCCAGCTAGAGCCTGCACCCTGAACCCCCTCCTACACCCTAACTCCCTCCCAAAGCCTGCACTGCAAGCCCACTCCCCTAGGTTGGAACCCCCTCATGCACTCTAACTCCCTCCCACACCTCAACCCCCTACTCCAGCCCTGAACCCTCTCCCAGAGCCTGCAGCTACCCTGAACCCCCTTCCACTCCAAACACCTCATTCCCAGCCCCACCCTAGAGCTCGCACCCCCAGTTGAAGCCCTCACCCCAACCCTCTGCCCCAGCCAAAAGCCCCCTCCAGCACCCTGAACTCCTTTTGGCCTCATCCCAGAGCCCACACCCCCTCCCAGAGCCCTCACCCCCCTCCCACATCCCAACTCCCTGCCCCAGCCCGGTTAACAGGTGGGGCAGGGTGTTCAGTTAGAAAATTGGCAACCCTCTTTTCAACTCCTTCCCTCATTTCTTTTGCACAACGATTAAGACTGAAGTCATTTTACCAGAAATTGCATTTTTTAATTAGCCAACAAAAATATTTAGTCTCTTAATATGAAGTAGTCCAGGAGTTCACAAGAGTAATACAAACATTGCAGGAGCGGCAGAGGGTAAATGGCAATTCAGATCTGAGATGTTCTACTTCTGCAAAGTCAGGTTGTTTGGATCTGGGGACTTGGTTCTGACTACAGCAGGCAGAACTGATTTGTTTTTTTTAATCTCACAAAAAACTTCAAGATTGGGATTTTTTTCAGCCTGAACTGGGGCACATTTTTTGTGAAACCCAATTCCAAACCATGTTTTGTTTCAGTTTTGACCCTTTATTTTATATTTTTGTTTTAAAAATTAAATAAGGTGCATCTCAAGAGTCATTTAAAAACCCAGCCCCTTTTTGTTCTAAAGGGTCAGAAAAAACATGTTGAAAGCATCAAAACATCCTGGTTTACCTTTTTCTAAACAAAACTGTCAAAATCATGTTGATTCCACAGAAAATTTCAGTATTGTCAAAATGGCATATGGTGTCAAGTATCAGAGGGTAGCTCTGAACTGACCTCGTTATCTCTAGCTTGCTTGCTAGCACACATATATATACCTGCCCCTGGATATTTCCATTACATGCATCTGAGGAAGTGGGTATTCACCCACGAAAGCTCATGCTCCAAAACGTCTGTTAGTCTATAAGGTGCCACAAAATGGCATATGTGGACCAAAAAAAATTCCCAACCACCTCTAGTTCTGATCCACTTGCCAAGATGGGCTATAAGCAGTGTCATACATCTAGAAGCCTGGTTCTCAACCAGGGGTACACAGAGGTCTTCCAGGGAATACATCAACTCAGCTAGATATTTGCTAAGTTCAACAGGCTACACAAACACTAGCAAAGTGAGTACAAACTAAAATTTAATAGACAAAATGAGCAGGGCCGCCCAGAGGATTCTGGGGGCCTGGGGCCATCGACGGCAGGCGGCTCCGGTGGACCTCCCGCAGGCACGCCTGCGGAGGGTCCGCTGGTCCCGCAGCTCCGGTGAAGCATCCACAGGCATGCCTGCGGGAGGTCCACCGGAGCCGTGGGACCGGCAAGAGGCAGAGGGCCCCCCTGCGCGGCGAAATGTCTAGAGCCAGCCCTGTTCGGCGGCGGGAGACCCTTCCATTCTGGGACCCGCCTCCGAAGTGCCCCGAAGACCCGCTGCTGGGGCCCCCGCCAGCGAATTACCACCAAAGTGGGCCCCACCGCCGAAGTGCAACCCGCTCTTCGGCAGTAATTTGGTGGCGGGGAGCCTCTGCCGCGGGTCTTCGGGGCACTTCGGCGGCGGGTCCCTGAACGGAAGGGCCCCCCGCTGCCGAATTACCGCCGAAGACTGGGTTGCACTTCGGCGGCAGGTCCCGCTTCAGCGGTAATGCGATGGCAGGGAGGGGTCCTTCCGCCCCGGAGCGGAAGGACTCCCCCGCCAGCGAAGACTGGGAGCGGAAGAAGCTCCAGGGCCCGGCCCCGCAAGAGTTTTCTGGGGCCCCCGAGTGAAGGACCCCGCTCCAGGGGCCCCGAAAAACTCTCATGGGGGCCCCTGCGGAGCCCAGGGCCTGGGGCAAATTGCCTCTCTTGCCCCCCCTCTGGGCAGCCCTGAAAATGAGAAGGTAAGCAATTTGTCAGTAATAGTGTGCTGTGCCACTTTTGGATTTATGTCTAATTTTTGTAAGCAAGTCATTTTTAAGTGAAGAGAAACTTGGGGGTACACAAGCCAAATCAGACTCCTGATGGGAGTTCAGTACTCTGGAAAGGTTGTGAACCACTGCCCTAGAACAAAGCAGCATGGATAGAATTTCATGCAGCATAGGCTGTGCCTCAGAATCATAGAATCAGGGTTGGAAGGGACCTCAGGAGGTCATCTAGTCCAACCCCCTGCTCAAAGCAGGGCCAATCCCCAACTAAAATCATCCCAGCCAGGGTTTTAAGCCTGACCTTAAAACCTCGGTGGAATTTCCTTCCTTAATCTCCCTAGGTAACCCATTCCAGTGCTTCACTAGCCTCCTAGTGAAAAAGTTTTTCCTAATATGCAACCTAGACCTCCCCCACTGCAACTTGAGACCATTGCTCCTTGTTCTGTCATCTGCTACCACTGAGAACAGTCTAGAGCCATCCTCTTCAGAACCTCCCCTTCAGGTAATTGAAAGCAGCTATCAAATCCTCCCTCATTCTTCTCTTCTGCAGACTAAACAATCCCAGTACCTTAAGCTTCTCATAAATCATGTGCTCCAGCCCCCTGATCATTTTTGTTGCCCTCCACTGGTCTCTTTCCAATTTTTCCACATCCTTTTTGTAGTGTGGGACCCAAAACTGGACACAGCACTCCAGATGAGGCCTCACCAATGTTGATTAGAGAGGAATGATCATGTCCTGATAGTGAACACTTTTTTCCTTGTGAAGAGAAAGGAATTAGTCCAAAGGTCCTATTTCTACCTTTCAATGGGTCTATCCTTAGTGCAGCTCCACTGACACCGCAATGAACGGAGACCTCTGTCTAATGCTTCTTTGGGCTCCATATGCCAGCTGCCTCTAACCCAACCTACTGACACAGTGTCTGGCTCCGGCACATAACCAACTGACCATGGATATCCTGGTATTTTACTATGGGATTTCAGTGGCTCAGAGGACTAGTTAGCCAAGTTACCCTCTCCATCTAAGTAACCCAGTTCTAATCTAGCCCAGTTTGACAATACTCTCAAGTTACCACCATGTGATGCCCTATGTGAAACTAGTTTGATGGGTTTCTGTTCGGTCCCTAGCAGAGAGTGGTCTATTCACAAGCCACGACATCAACTGATGTTCTCTGCAGAGAGGCCAAGGGTTGATGGGCTTTGGCATGGGAGCACCTCTGTCCTGCTAAGAAGGGATCCAAGTGGATCAAGGTTGAAGTACATTGGAAAGGCAGCATCTGGGGTGTTTACAATGCCTGAGCTGGTGCTGTCACTGTTTTGAGGACAGGACTTTTCCTCTCCAGCACAAAATTAAGTTCACCATCATGGTCTCTTCACCACCTCCATGCAACTCTATCCACCATCCAGCTCTTTTTGTGGAGAGATGCTCCCAGTTCCTTGGTGGTAATTACATCTGTTTGCAGAGGAACAGAGCTAGTTGCTTTTGGGTGGGAAGGGTTAGTTCAGTTTTTTTTAAAAAGGGAAAATGGTTGGTAATCTGCTGCATCCTGCACAACTGAAGCAATGGGAAAGCCAGCAAGAGAGAGGAGCTGTTCTACACACCATGGGGAATGAGGAGGTTGGGAGAGAACCCAGAGACTGGATGCAAAAATCTTCAGCTACATCTCTCCTCTCTAGCACTGGCTTGTGCAGGGGAGATAGACTGAACGTTCCTGCATCACAGACATGTAGAGTAGCCCCTTGAGGCCCCTACAGATCAGGGCCCCATTGTGTCAGGTGGGGCACAACTGTACCTATGGGTGGCAGGTGAACCAGCTGTCAGGGCAGGCTAGCCCCTCCCCTTCTGGCTGAGGCACCATCCCTCCCCATTCCCTTCTACTTCCCTCCCCCACTCCGCTAAGGCCAGAGCACCCCCACCACAGCTGCCAGCCCAGCCTGGGCCACAGAAGAGCAGTGGAAAATGCAGGAGGCGGCCTGGGAGTGGAGCATGGGCAGGGCCACGCCAGGCTGTTTGGGGAGGCTCAGCCTCTCCCAGCCTATGATACCTGCCCTCTGTGACTGTACCAAGCTCAATCGCCTCATATTGAGAAACGGCTTTAGAGGTGCTGAGATGAATGATAGTCTAGAAAAACAGTTATGCACATTGCAAGACCCCAGCGTTGGCAATACACTGCACCAATGAAAGCTTTTCTCCACATGGGGGAGAACTGGTCCAAATAACTATACAGCATCAAATTATACCATACTTGTGTCCACTACTTTCAACCCAAGCACCTCACAAACAAGCACAGAAGAGTTATCACCCATTTTCCGGATGGGGAAAACCGAGGTCAGGAGAGGAAGTGATTTGCACAACTTCACCCAGCAAATCAGCAACATAGCTGGGACAAGAACTCACCTCTCCCAATTCATAGTCCTGCATTCACACCACAAGACCATTCTCCTCCTTTAGAGGAATGGAAATGCATAGGCTTTAACAACGTCTGTTTTAAATGGACTCAGCCTATCTCCATCTCCCAGCAACGTGCTCTGGGTAGAGACAACCTTTGGTCTGCCCAAAACCAAGTGGCAGGTCTGAATTTCTCTTTGTTTAATCCACAGCCAGGGGATCCTCACTGGAAACAGTTTTTGCTGAATAATATTTTAATGTGAGCTAAAAAAACAAGTCTTCCTCTTCTACTAAAACTAGTAAACCAAAGGATGTTAAATTGGTGCATTTGAAAATGCACCACCCCAGAAAAGAGACTCCACTGTGTGGATACATACCATGTGCTGTTGCTTCTGCCCCTTTTTTGTGTACCCCATACTGGGTAAGAAATGCAGGCAGACTCCATCCTTGTAAAACTAGACTGGCTTTGTCAGGAGAGCTATTTATGGAGATGTTCCAACTGCATGACACATTCCAGCCATGTCCACACAGACCATCTTCCTGGCATCTTCCCAAATTCCTCTGTCCTGCAACTTGTGCTTACCCCCTCCAAGGTTCCTGTAGGTTACTACAGTCCCCCTCCACCCAAATGTATTGCAGAGACTCTGTCAGGACAAGCTTCCTAATGACACTGTATCCAGAAGGATTATGAGATACCACTGAGGAATCATGAGATCTTAACTGGAGGAGTGAGAGTTTGATTTTTCCTCCGACAATTCTCCCAGAAGGCTTTGTACAGTCACCCATAATGCACCACTGTTTGCAGTGGTGCTGGGAACTCACACATACCCAGAAGCACAATTGGTAAAAAAGGGCTAATCTCCCCACATCCCTCTCCTTCCCCCCCCCCCACATTGGTGAGGCCTCATCTGGAGTGCTGTGTCACAGCAGGAGGAAGGAAGCCCACCCACCCACAGGCATCACCCAGGATGTAGCATCTCCATTAAACACAGGAGTGGAGTGCACAATCCAGGCTAGGATTCCAGCCACCAGTGGGATCCCAGTCTCTGCCCTGAGACAGGAAGTGTGGTTCAGTTGATACCTGGGTCTCCTTACTACCTATCCATGGCCACTGGCAGGGCTGGCCTGCCATGTGCTACAGGGGGATGGGTATGCAGTTCATTCAGTGCCACTGATTTCCCATACTGATCTTCAGCAGAACCTGCTCCACACAGGGCAGAAGAGGCAGCCAGCTCTCAGGCAGGGAGCCCTGTCTCAGAGTTTGTGTAGTGAGAGGCAGCACATCTCAGGATCCATTGGAGCAGAGTAAGTGGTGCCCATCACCAGCTCAGGGGCATCCCAGAAGCTGCCCCTACCTCATAGTTCATGGGCTGTCCCAGTTTCCAGCATGGCTGCTACTAGGGGAAGGTGGGGGCAGCAGCAGTGTTATGTGCTGTCTTCCCCCATTCACACTCCCACCCCCTGTAATTGCAGAAGCAGGGCTGATTCAGCTAGTGGCTGCAACCACAGCTGCCACCCTATTCCTCTCCAGCCCGATGATCCTATCCCACCTTGTCCTGTAGCACAGGGGGCACAGCTGGGTGTGTGCTGCTCTGTGCCTCAGAGGGGCTTGTGCTGTCTCCCTTCACTGGAGTGAGATCAACAATTCCCCTCCCCTTCCTGTTTAATGGGAAACCTCCAGTCAGAATTCCCTCATCTCTAGGGCTCTACCAAATCCACAGCCATGAAAAACCAACTGTGAAATCAGGTATCCCCCAAGAAATCTGGTCTTGTGTGCTTTTACCCCATACCATACAGATTTCATGGAGGAGACCAATTTGAGAAACACTGGGGGTCCTGACCCAAAAAGGGACTTGAAGGGGTGTTGCAAGATTGGGGGGGTCACAGTATTGCCACCCTTACTTCTGTGCTGACTTCAGAGCTGGGTGGCTAGAGAGGCAAGCGCCCTGCTGTGAAGGCAGCACCCCACCAGCAGTAGCACAGAAGTAAGGGCAGCAATACCATACCATGACACCCTTACTTCTGCTGGCAGCAGCTCTGCCTTCAGAGCCGGGATCCCAGACAGCAGCCACCATTCTCCAGCTCTGAAGGCAGCACTGCAGAAGCAAAGGTAGCAGTACTGCAAACTCCTTCCCCCCCGCCCCCCACCCCACAATTACAACACTGACATTTCAGATTTATGCAGCTGCAATCATGAAATTAACAATTTTTACAATCTTATGGCTGTGAAATTGACCCAAATGGATGGCGAATGTGGTAGAACCCTACTTATCTCCCTCCACACACACTAACTCCAGACACCTGAGAGTCCCCATCTCATCCCAGCTGGAGAGCCAAACCCCCACACTAGCCCAGAGGCTGGGGGAGTCCCAACTGCCTGCATCACACCTTTATGGACACTATAGCAAATGCAGAAGGTGGATGCTCTGCACCCACGTGGCCCTGGGGTAGCTGATCACACATGCTGCAGGGAGCAACAGAGACCTGGGACCGGAGACCCAACATGGGTCTGAACCAGCCCTGCTTAGAGGAGGCTGCACAGCCTGTAGCTTTTGTCTTCCAGCCAACCAACATGGAAAATACTTTCCATTGCCTAGCCCTGCACCTGGGGGCTGTTGACAGAGGCCAAGGGTCCCCAGAATTGCCCTACTTGCTTGTCTAAGAGCACAGGGAATTTAGATACTCTCCCTGAGTTCCTGGAAACCTGAGGTTACAGGCTGCTTACCAGCTTCCTCCAGCCCCCAACACTCTGCTCTCAGAGAGGGCAGTGCTGTCTCCCGAGCTCTTTTGCAGAGCTCTCTGGGGCTTTGGGATCTAGGTTTTCCCATACATGCATCCTAGGCTGCAGAAGACAGTCACCTGCTATTACAATAGCTGCCAAAGGCCACTCAGGACCCCACTGCATAGCTGGTCCCTGCCCCAAGGATGCTATAACAAAGCCAGACAACAGGGGACACAAGAAGAGCCACACACATGGTACTTAGGGCCAGATAAAGACCAAGGCACTATAGGCCCATGCTTAAGGCCCTAGCTTCTGGAGCCATGTGAAGGCATTAGAAACTCAGCAGCCTTTTAAAAAATATAGGGCTCAAGCCCTCACAGTTGGGAGAGAAGCATGAAGAGTGGGACTCAAAAATAACCCACCTTGTGACATCTGCCTGAGTCTGCAAAGTGCCCAAAACAACAGCCTTGAGAGGGGCAAACAGCCCCACACAGCTCACAGGGGAGAGCTTCCCAGGCCCAGTGCTCAGACAGGGCCTCATGATGCAGCCCAAGAGACTACTGTGTGCAGCAGGAGGTCAACAGTACAGAAAGCCCAGCCCACCCACACAGGTTGCCCCAACAGCTAGGAAAAGTTGGGGGGCAGCAACACTACACTAACTTAAAAGAGGGAGGGGCCCCTGCTGCTCCCAAGGATGGAGGACTATGGCATTGCTCACTAGGAGGGGGACCACCTGTCACTCCAAGGAGGAGCACTCCTCCCCACCCACAAGCTGCAGGGGGGAAAGCTTGCAGTCCTGGCCCAGCACCAATAGACAACAGGCTGCTTCAGTCCAGCCCAGGAGCCTACCAAAACATCCACTGGCATCAGTGAAACCTTCCATGCCAAGGCCAGCTAGAGCCAGGGACTAGGAACCCATACCTGATCCTCTCCTAAGGAGCAGGGCTAGTCAGTTGCCTGGGAGAAATGGAGGGGAGCAGCCACATAGCCCAACCTCTCCCTTTTATAGTCTCTCCTAATGGCTGATCATCTCCAACTGGGCTCCGTCCCAGCTGCTCCCCTGGCTGGGGCAGGGAGAAGATTTTAACCCTTTCCCCGCAAGAAGAGCGGGTTACTTGTGCGGCCTTGCCTTCGCACTAGGGCATTTGTGTCCGTTTCCACAGGGAAGGGTGCAGAATGAGAGAATTCCCTGGATCACGGAGCCTTACGTGGCAGATTCAGGTGGGACTGTAGTGCAGGTAGGCAGCCCCGCTCTAGCGTTAAGGGACTTCAGCACAGGCTAGCAACCAGTGTGCATATCCCGGCTCCCCAGCAGGTGGGTGGGTACGGAGGCAGCGAGCCCACTCTGCCACATCTTCGCTGCTTTCCTGTTGTTCTCCTGCTAGCTAGCTCAAAACTAGCGGCGCCCACCCGAGCTGCAATCCCACCTCTGGTTCCAGTGTTGACATAGCCTCAGGGGTGAGGTTTTCTCGCAGCCTTGCCCCTGGATCCTCATCATGGTGTGATCCTGCTGCCTCCGTCATCTCTCACCGGTACACATACTGGCAGCTGCAAGGCCCAGAATGGAGCTGAGACAGCCCAGACTCCCACGCATGGCTAACCTTGAGTGGCTCTCAGGCCCAAGGAGAAGATGGGAACAGCAGTGCACAACAGAGGCATGGAAGAGACAGGTTCCTACTCTGTGCACCAGTATTGGCATGGTAAGGCTCCACTGTCTCTATGCTAATGCAGTTGGGCCTGTTAGCGGTATAAGCTGTGGGGTCAATTCCCACTCATGAGATTGTTATGTTAACTGATTTCCTTGTGGACAAGTGTCCATATCACAACGGGCACCTCATGGTGGTCACAGTCTTTAGCAGCAGCTTCAGCAGAGAGCTTGAACCCTGCATACCGTCTGTGCATACACACTTCTGAATCCTGGCAGGTCTGTACAGGGCAGGCTTGGAGGTACACAAGGAATAGTGAGACCACCATTAATTCAGATGCCACAAATGTAATCCTGTAGTTGGCTGAGCTTGCAAAGGCCTTGCGCTCAGTGGCATCTTGGCATAGGTAATACAATAACTTTTGAACACTGCATCTGATCAATTCCAAAATTTCAGGGTATGGTCCAGGCATCAGTGGCCAGAACCCTACTGAATTTGGGGGAAATTGGAAACCCAAAAGGGGGGAAATGGGGACCAGAGGGAGCCCCTGCCAGCTGATTAGCAGAGCTACAGTTTCAAGCACCTCCGCAATTATCTGTAGATCAAACAGCGAGGTGATGGCACCAATTAACACGTCCAGGCATAACAATACCTCTGTATCTCATCTCTGCTTATCCTCTCAATGGAGTTTAACATGTTGACATGCTACTTATCTCCCAGACAGAAAGAAGAGCTGGGGGTGGGGAATGCAGGGATGCAGGGAATGGGGCATGCACACAGCCCCTGGCATGAAGGGGAAAATGGGGGAGTCGGGTGTGGAGGAAGTGGGGGAGTGCACAGAACCCCTGGAGGGGGGAATTGGGAGACAGTGCTATGGGGGGAAGGGGCCACACAGAGTCATAGAATAGCAGGGTTAACTTGGAAGAGACCTCAGGAGGTGATCCAGTCCAACTCCCTGCTCAAGACAGGACAAAACCCAACTAAATCATCCCAGCCAGGGCTTTGTCAAGCCTGACCTTAAAAACCTCTAAGGAAGGAGATTCCACCATCTCCCTAGGTAACCCATTCCAGTGCTTCACCACCCTCCTAGTGAAATAGTGTTTCCTAATATCCAGCCTAAACCTCCCACACTGCAACTTGAGACCATTGCTTCTTGTTCTGTCCCTAGCATGGTAGAGAAGGGGGAACTGAGGTTGCACACAAAGCCCCAGGCATGGGGGAAATGGAGGGCCCTGGTAAGGGGGGGGCGAAGGGGAACCCCTGGCATGGAGGGAGATTGGGACAATTATAGGGTGTCCCTGCAATGGAGGAGGTGAGAAGATGGTTCCCAGGGAGCATGTGGAGGGAATGGAGGGGTGCCAGCTGCCAGGAGACCTGGTAGGTGCACTAAGCATGGCCTGTGCCCACTACGAAGTGGATGACCCCTAGTACCGCTCCCCTCCCTCACCTGTCTGCTCCAGCCGCACGGGTGGGGCTCCATGAGAGTCCAATCCCTACCACCCACTTCCCCCCCAGCACCCAATGAAGTTAAAGCACAGCCTGTGGCTTCCCTCTTGTTGCCTGGGCTGAGCCAGCTCCAGCTGGCGTGATGCGAGGTAATGAGCCAGGGAAGCCAGCCGCTGATGTCTATCTAGCACAAACACACCCGCGGATATTAAAGTCTGGCCAGGACAAAAGACCAATACACGTTCCATTTACAAATCTTTGCTTCCTTTATCCCCCGTGCCCGCGGCTGTAATGAGTTTAATTTTTTACTGGAAGAGCACAGGGATTGGCGCTGCCAGAGGCTACAGCCCTCTGTGTTTTCCCAGGGCGGAGGGGCTGCTGGGTGCAGGCTTGGGAACAACGGCGCTCAATGGAGCTGCAGGATGGGGGATTACGCAGGGAGAGAGCCAAGGGGCTGGCAGGTGCAGAGCAGGGGCTAGTGGAGTGGCTGAGAGCACCCCCGAGCTCAGTGTGTTCCCAGGGCAGGGACAGCATGGGCTTGCTTAGGGGAAAGGCAGTTTGGACAGTGCTCAGGTCTGAAGCCCCCAGGACTGGGCCAGGGAGAAGGGAGGGACTAACAGCGGTGGAGACCCCCGGGATGGGGGCTGAAAGTGCTGGAGAATGAGTCCCCTGCAATGTCCTCCTGGGCCCTGGAGGGTGTCGGTGGAAGCCGAGCAGCAGCAAACAAAACCTGCCAGGTCCCTTCTCTGGTGTCTGCCATCCTCTTTCATCTGATAAGGCCCAGCCCTTCGGGCGAGCCAGTTTTTAGCTCCAAGAAAGCAAGAGCAGCTTGAACACTAATAAAAATAAATAACCAGGAGCGTATTCCAGCCACCGCCATCAGAGGCTGGGTAGGCTGGGCACCGGAGGAGGAGTCAGGACACCTGGGTTCTATTCCACTGCCGTGCTGCGTGACTTTCCGCAAGCCAGATCCCCGCTCGATGCCTCAGTGTCCCCATTCAGAAAGGATACCCTAAGGGTCTGTCTACATCACAGCTGGTACGGCAGCACAGCTATGGTGCTGTTGGGCCGTAGCGGAGATGCTTCCTACATTGACGGAAGGGTTTTTTTTCCATCCATGCCATTAATACATCTCTCCAAGAGGTGACAGATACGTTATCAGAAGAATTCTCCTGGCAACCTAGCTGTGCATTAGGGCAACCTAACTATGGCGCATGGGGCGTGACACTTTTCACAGCTCTGAATGTCACAGCTGGGTCGATCTAATCTCTATGTGTAGACCAGGCCTTAGACATGAGACACCTCGGTTCTATTTTTGTCTCTGCCACTGCGTTGCTGGGAGACCTCAGCCAAGTCACATCACCTCCCTGTGATAGGTAAAGATCGGGAAAATGATGCTTAGCTCCTTTGCAATCTAGGGACGGAAAGAGCTAGGTATTATCATCACAGAGGGAACACAGAGGGGTGACTTCTGTGCAGATGGGGCTAGGATATACCTTCTCGCCTCCCCCCCTCCCCAGATTATTCTGCTTCTGACAGTTGCAGCACTGCTGATAAATCCTGAAATTAACCAGGACTCTCCTGGGATATTTATATCTGTCAGACACTTGTGTGAGGCAAACGCAGAGATAACGGCATTACCTCCAGGACCTTGGGTGGCTGGGAGCTGGGGAGGCTGGGGGCTGACTTAAGTCTTGTTTTCTGTCTTCATCCAGTGCCTTGGGGATCCAGTCAGACCCTCCACCCCGCCTGTCTCCCCAGGTCAGCCCCAAAGAAAGACATGGGTTCACCTGAACGTCGGCACTGAAATCAGGCCTGAAATCCTAATCTAACCTCCAAGTTCCTCCCCAAAATACCCCATCCCTGGAAATAAGTGGATTGTGTAGAGAGAAGCCATAAGTCATGCCCAGGGCCCAGTCACTATTGTCTTATAGAGACTGCTTGGCAAGAGCGATAATGAATGCTCTAGGTCAGGGGTAGGCAACCTATGGCACGTGTGCCAAAGTCAGCACGCGAGCTGATTTTCAGTGGCACTCACGCTGCCCGGGTCCTAGCCACTGGTCCGGGGGACTCTGCATTTTAATTTAATTTTAAATGAAGCTTCTTAAACATTTTAAAACCTTTATTTACTTTACATACAACACTAGTTTAGTTATCTATTACAGACTTATAGAATGAGACCTTCTAAAAACATTAAAATGTATTATTGGCATGCGCAACCTTAAATTAGAGTGAATAAATGAAGACTCAGCACAGCCCTTCTGAAAGGCTGCCGACCCCTGCTCTAGGTTCACCAGTACCAGATGCTTTTCATAGATCTTTCTTATTCTATCACCTCCCAAAAAGGGTTAGGCCCCCACAGACACAAAATGAATGCCCAAACTTCCTGCCCTCTCAACAATACACAGGAGGCCTGCAGCAAAGAAACTCACCTCCATCTGGGCAACGTCCATCGAAGGATCTAGTAACAACAGAAGGAGCCTCCTTCACTTCAGCTTAGCATTGCCAGGCAGGCACTGCTGCCCCATAGCCCAGTGTGGTGCAGTGGTTAAAACGGGCAACTGGGAGTCATGGGTTTCCTGGCTCTGCTACTGACTTGCTGTGTGACCCTGGGTGCCTTGCTTTGCCTGTCTAGAAAAGGGGGAGAGGTCAAGGGACATGCCTCGGATCACAGCGTGAGCAGGGGAAGAATATAGTCAAGGACTCCTGTCCCCTCTCTGACCATTAGAACGCACCCCTCCCCAGTGATGAGACAGGAACCCTGGAGTCCTGACTCCCAGTCCTTTGCTTTAACCACTAGACCACACTCCTTCCCAAAGCCAGCCTTAGAAACACAAGAAGAAGCCCTGACTTCCAGTCTCTTAGTCCCTCCAAGAGTCGGGAATAGAACCCAGGAGTCCTGTTCTACACATCAGACCAAAATGAAGCCGCTCAAAACCTAGTGATTTAGACAGGCACATCTCCCGTGAAAGGTGAAGGACAGAGACCCCTGGTCTTTAACTCCTGATGTCTGCACGAGTTGCCTGCTGGAAGAAAATGATTGCCCAGCAAAAGAGAAGAGAGGCCAGAGCTGAGGAGGGTCGGTGGTGGGGGATGGAGAGACATGTGTCCTTAAGGAGGTAGACAGTGTGTGACAAGGATTGTCTTGTCTCATTTTTTATCCCCCAGCTTGTTCTGGGCCCCGGCAGCCACCTCAACTTGTGTACAGAGATATCTGCACTTGGCTGACATGTAATAACCTCTCCAGAGCCATCTTCCTCCTGCACTGACAGCTGTGAAGTGATGGGACCCCAGACCCTGGGGAGGGCTGGATAGACCCTGCCCTGCTGCCTTCGAAACGTAAGCTGGGAGTGCGTGGGAAACTGCGTTGGAGGCTGTAGACTGTGACGAGCCCGCCAAGAGATGAAAGCTGCTGATCCTCCAGAGAAGGCTCCCTGGTTAATTTCCCCTAATTATGTCTGACATTTTCACATCACTTTGTGAATTTGATTGTACGCGAGAGAGCAAATGCAAGCCATGCGCCAGTATCCCACCAGGGCTGGGCTTGTTCTGATCTCGCTCATAGTGGCTTTACACCAATTCACTGGGATTTACACCAGTCTGAGTTAGATCAGAATCAGGCCCATGGGCTTCAGGTGGAGTCACACCTGATTTACACCAGTGTGAGATCAGAATCCGGCCCCCTGCAAACTACAGAGAAAGAGAGACGCTTAGAAGGAGAGAGAGAGGAACTGATCAAAGGTACAACGAACAAAGTGGCTCAGAAGGGGGCCAAGAGGAATCAGAGCTTCTCTGTCACCTCTGAAAAGCATCCAATACCTTGTTCTCCCATCCTTTTTCTACCTCACAGTCCAGTGAAACAGCTATTGCAATAAATCCAAGATCACCGAACAGCTTACGCCAGCATTTTAATACTACTGGTAATAATTAATTATTATTACCATAGTGCAGGGGTGGGCAAACTTTTTGGCCCGAGGGCCACATTGGGGTTGTGCAACTGTATGGAGGGCTGGGTGGGGAAGGTAGTATCTCCCCAAACAGCCTGGCGCCCACCCCCTCCCAATTCCCGCCCCGATTGCCCCCTCAGAACCTCTGACCCATCCAACTCCCCTGCTTCTTGTCCCCTGACCGCCCACTCCCTGGACCCCTGCCACCTATCCAACCTCCCTGCTCCCTGTCCCCTGACTGCCCCGACCCCTGACAGCCCCCCCGGGACTCCCATCCCCTATCCAACCGCCCTCTGCTCCCTGACCCCTGACTGCCCTCCCGACCCCTATCCATATCCCTGCCCCCTGACAGGCCCCCCAGGACTCCCACTCCCAACCCTCCCTGTTCCCCATCCCCTGACTGCCCCCCTAGAACCTCTGCCCCATCCAACCGCTCCCTCCTCCATGACTGCCCCCAGGACCCCTGATCCTTACCCTATCCCCCGCTCCCCGCCCCCTTACCAGCAGCAGGAGCTCGCAGCTGTGACACCTGGCCAAAGCCAGCTGCACTCCCCACACTGCCTAGTGGAAGCGGCTGGCCAGAGCGCGGCCCACACGGCGGGTGGCTGCAGGGGAGAGGGGACAGCAGAGGAGGGGCTGGGGACTAGGCTCCCTGGCCAGGAGCTCAGGGGCCAGGCAGGACAGTCCCGTGGGCCGGATGTGGCTCGCAAGCCGTAGTTTGCCCACACCTACCATACTGCCTTGAGTCCCAGTCATGGCGCGGAACCCCTCTGTTCTAGGTGCAGTACAAACACAGAACAAAAAATAGTCCCTGCCCCCAAATGCTGACAGTCTCTCAGACAAGTGACCACAGATGGATACAGTCAAACCAATGAGCGAGAGCAAGGAACCGAAGGGGTCATTGATTTAGGGTTAATACAAAATCCTAATGGTACATCCAGCACAGAGATAAATAGCTCTGGAGCGGAGTCACTTCCATTTGGGATTTTGCCCCCACTATGGGATACATTGTTGGCCCTTTCTCACAAAGGGATTCACCAAAAGAGGGTGCAGATTAGGAATCAGAGCAAACACTTCCAGGGGAGGACCAATGCTGCAGTAGGTTTGGAAAAACAGTAAGGGGTATACTCTCTCCGAGCTCCACCCACAATCCAAGCTCCTCCCCCTTTGAGTCCCAAAATGAGACAGCGCTCACAGTAGAGTCTGCAGATCTGCATAGACTGATTCTCTCCTGTTTCTTGTGGACTGTCATCAAAAGCGTATATGGGCATCAATAGGTTCCAAAGCCAACATCCTGTTGATTGGAATGGGAGCAGGCCACAGCGCTCAGAACCATTATTTCATGCTGTCTGCAGGCTCAGGCTGGTGCCACTGCACATTTGAAGGGTTTCTTTGTGATCAGAATTGCTAGAGACTTATTGTTTTAATTAAAAGCTCACATTCTGGAGCGCTAGGTAGCAGTCTCCAGGGTAAATTTGAGACCGGTGTCTCACTTGCATGGTGATTGCCAGTGGCAAAAATTGCTGCTTCTGATGGAAGAAATTGCATCTGTCTTGTGTTTCTGCACAAGATAAATACATGTCCCTGGTGCTGCTCTCTCTCCCCTCTTATCCCTCCTTGGGCAACCTGGAGTGAATGAAAACCAACCAGGCTGGCCAATCAGAGTCTGCACAGGACTAGGGGGCAGAAACGAGGGACAAGAAGCAAGATGAAACAGACACAGTGGGGCGTTTGGCCCCCATCCCTTTGTGCAGAGTTCTCATCAACTTCAAGCGGAATTCCATGCCTGAATCAATTGCAGGATATAATCTACTGAAAAGGGAGAGCGAGCGTGCGAGAGAGAATGGATGAGCTATAGGTGGGGATGGGGGGAAAGCGATGGTGGGAAAGAGAGAGAGGACGCTTCCAGTGGAAACAGGGGGCTTTTATCAACGGATTAATAGGTTGTCATGACAACAGATGTACCTTTTAGAGTAATTATTCATGAATAACTGAACAACGAGAGCCACAGGGACAACAAGACATGTGTTTGGGTTTTTTTGTTTGCCGCTAAAACACTTTCTGGCTGGTTTAGGAGAAGCAGGGAGCGAATGCAACAATTGAAACGCAACCGCACGTGCTGTGTGTCATCCGCGCTGAGATGCGCCTGTGTGAAACTGGCCCCCATGGGGTGTCTCGGAGCCAGATTGCAGACTTTCAAGCCAGTCTAACAAGGTTTTACTCCTGTTAGCCGTGCAGAGCCAACGTAGAGCCGGATCCTTTATTCCAGCTCATGCATCGCGACAGAATCATCCCCTAAAGGCCTGATCCAAAAGTCATCAAAATCAGTAGGCATCTTTCCATTGCCTTTCCTGGGCTTTGGCTCATTCTGACAGCAGAGCCTTTGCTGCTGGCTGAGGGAGAGCCGGTAGGACAGCTTAACTCATAGCCAATGCTGTGGGGTGAGAAAGCATGGCTTTATTTGTAAACTGAGCAAACCTGAGCTGGGGTAATCCACTGACAGGTGATCAGCATGGAGCCCACCCAGCCATTTTTACAGGGTGACAATGCGGCATTTTGCGAGCTATGGTTTGATTCAGCAGCTACAATGAGAATCCAGGGAGATCTCGGTTTTCTGGTGACCTGATCTTCACACACAGGGCCCTGTTCTCCCACGACAGGGCATATTGCTAAGTACACGTGTACATCTGTTCTCCAGCCAGTGGCTAGAACAGCGGCAGTGCCCCTGACCTCACACAGGCCAAAGATCCCTGAACAATGGCTAGAGACTCCATTAAGGGCCTTGGGGACTTCGCTTTTGCCATCAATTTCATGTCAGATGGTTGCCCAGATACTCCAGTGATAGCGGCAGAATAAAACCCTAAGGCTTGGTCTGCCCTGAAAAATTATATTGGCAGTGTTGCCAACTCTCATGGTTTTGTCATAAGTCTCTTGATAATTATTGTTTCCCTTAAAACCACAGCTCCTGGAGTCAAGTGGATATGGGATGCTTTCAGCCTTCATTCTTAAAGAAAAAGTAAGTTTCTGGCCCATGCAGCCTTGGAGAAAGCTTCAAAATGTGACCCCAGCAGCTCAAAAAGCAAAAGGCAAATAAAAATCGATAATTTTTGACATAAGTTGCTGATGTTAAAGCCAATCTCTTGATTTCTGGTGAGCCTGACTCCTGGTTTTTGAACATTTGGGGCGGGATGTACTGGATTGGTACAACTGCCTCGACAATAGGAGCTTCTGCTGGCATAGGCTCAGCCTCTGTCATGTACACATAGCCTAAAATAGATGTTGCTGGGGGTTGGATTCAATCTCCTTTCAACTGTTGTGACTTCCGCCCTACATTTAAGATGCCTGTCCAAGACAGCTAAGCAGCCCCATCTAAGACAAAAGGGGAATGCGAGCCCCATAAAGAGGCTGATCAAGGTTTCCTGGGGCCCTGAGTCGGAATAAGTGAGGGGCCCCCCGTGCCAGACCTGTGGCCCTGCCCCATTCCTTCCGCCTGCACCCCCCCCTCACTTCCTGCCCTCCCTCATGGCTATAGGACAGCTGCACAGCTCCTGTACTGCAGCTGTGTCACTGTGGCACCATTGCGTGGACGGGAGGGGTTTTTCTGTCTATACAGTTTCTCCACCCCTCCAAGAGCAAGTAGCTAGTTTGACTGAAGAATTCTTCTGCTGTCTTAACCAGATCAGCACCAGGAATCGACCTCACGACATCACACAGGAGGTGAGATTTTTCACGGCCCTAAGTGATGGAGCTAGGTCGAGCTAATCTTTCAGTGTAGACCTGGCCTAGAAAGAGCGTTTGGGGAGAGCTGGCTGAAAGACTTTCTGGTTCATTAGTTGTTTCTTGTTGTTTAGATCCTCCTGAGTTCAGGGAAACAGGCAGGACCTTGTCCATTCTCAGTAAATACACAGACTGCATCAAAGATAACAGACTCCATCATTAATATCTCCTCCCTGCCCTCATCTGGAACAACCCCAAAAGCCCCGCATTTTGACTAGTCACTCAGGTTAACAATATGTCGCTCCTGATAGAGTGCTTTCACTAGTCAGACAGAGCTAAAGAAAGACAAAAGATGAGATATAGAGATAAACATGGTGGGGAGAGAGCAAGGCAGAGAGCACAGTGCCGTTTAAGGACACACTAGGGAATTGAAACTCTCTGGCGGCAGCAGCAGCACGCAGGCAACCTACATAAACTCTCACAAGGGCTTGGCTGAGAGCACAAGAGGACAGGCCTGTTACTAAATATCTGTGTCATGACTAGCATTGCTGTCTCCTTTCACATGCCCTCTCCCACGGATGCAGTAACCCCGGCTGGAGCAGTGTCCCAGCGAGGAGGATATAGTGCAGAAGGCAGGAGATCAGAATTCTGCCCTCTCCAAACACACACATGCTTAGGAGCAGCTGAGCACAGAGGGGTCCCAGGAGGTGGAGCACAACCAGGACACCAGATCCGGAGCTGCAAACTCCCCAGCTGGGCCCTGTCTCTAGAAAGGGAAGAGTGATAGGGAGACAGGGAAGGATGAGAGAGGATGCAAAAAGTTCAGTGACCCTGTGACCCACCAGAGAGGCAATTTCTTGAGCTGGGATACTTGGAACATTTCCCAATGAAAAGAGAGGCTGTAGAAGGATGACAGGCTGAGAAAGGGGAGGAGGGAGGAAGAGAGACCTGGATTTTCCCTGGGCCCAGCCTTCTGATCCCAATCAGAGCCCTGATCATTACAGTTATCACAATACCCACGTCCAGAGGCAGAGCTGGGCAGCATTCAGTTTTCCTGTCCCATGAGCGTTTTTGAGATTTTGAAAAATGTTCCCATCCAAAATTGGGGCCAAAAGTCAAAATCTCTAAACAAACAAATTGCAACTGGAAAATAAAGAAGAATTGTAGATTGGGTCAATTGGAATGTTTCATTTCATCCTTTTTGGGGAAAACTGTTTTCTCTTAAATTAACTTACCTTTCTAAACAAAATCTCCATTCGGACGGAGAAACGGAACTATTTTCGTTTTAAAAATGTCAAAAGGCCAATTTCAAAACTTTGACACCCCCCTCCCCCGCCCCACTGCCAAAAAATGGGCCTTTTCAGACCCAGAAAAAGTTTGGGCCGCAATTTCCCAGCTGGCTCAGAAGTGAGGCTCCATCACATTTCATGCTGCAAAGATGGTTCCATGCTCCCAGCGCCACATTGGGACTCAGAAATCAGTTCAATTTCCTGCACTGCCAGACACTCTGTGTGACCATGGGCAAATCACTTAGTCTGCCAGGCCAGAGATCCCCATCAGTAATGCTAGGCTAATAATCCTTCCTCTGCCTGCCCTGGGCTTTTACTGCGTCCATGCAACACCTAGCACATTGGAGGCCTGACCGTGGCTGTGGTCTCTAGTTCCTAGTGTAATAAATAGAGTGAATAATGTTTACACACACCCACAGGGAGGCAAAGTCCCTTTACCGGCTGGCTGATCCAGGCAGGTTTGCCTGCAATAGCAGAGGATTGGACTCGACCCAGGAAGTCACGTCCAGACCTCTGCTGTGCTATGCAAACTGGTACCAAGGCCAGTTCTCGAGCTCCAACCAATTTCAGTGCCAGTTGTGTGCCACTGATTGACTGATTCCTGATTCCCTGCAGCTGTGTGGTCCTTCACGCCTGTGTCAGGCAGATGTAAAGCACTATCATGCTGAGCTGGCCACCTGGGGAGCCCACTTTGCACAGTTGAAAGGATGCCACAGGGAGCAAGATGGCAGAGAATCCAGCCCCAGCTCTCTGAGCTGGATCCATTCCAGCGCTTGCTTTCTAACCAGCGTCAGGTCCAGTCCCAGCTGCATGGTAAAAATTGATCCTCCCTGCTGTGTGGTTGACTACAAGTGACTCTGACCTGAATTCTGCACTCTCAATTGACCCCACTGCCATCTGCCCTGTCTGGGTGGATTCACCTGTTGATACTGGCTCCTGATTGAATGCTGAGGCTGCCTCTTTGACTTGTATCCATCCCAATGCCAGCCGCCCTGATGACTCCTAAGTCAAAGTCACTAGGGATGGGCCACAATGCTCAGCTCCAAGTGCCCACAATGCTTAGAGGCGTTCAGAGCTGGCGTTTCACCATGGGGCCAAATTAATTCCCTCATTGATGTAACCTATCTATCCATTCACCCCCTACACACCCATCCATCTCTCCATCCACTACACACCCATCCATCTAATCCAATCTATCCATTCATCCCCTACACACCCATCCATCTATCCATCCATTCATCCCCTACACATCCATCTGTCTATCCGTCCATTCCCCTACACACCCATCTATCTAATCCAATCTATCCATCCATCCCTCTACACACCTATCCAAGTATCCGTCCCTCTACACACTCATCTATCTATCCATCCATCCACCTACACACCCATCTACCTAGTTATCCATCCATCCACCTACACACCCACCTACCTATCTATCCATCCATCCATCCCCCTACACACCCATCTTTCTAATCTATCCATCCATCTATCCATGCCCCTACACATTCATCTATCTATTCACCCATCTACCTATCTAATCCATCTGTCCCCTACACACCCATCTATCCATCCATTCATCCCCTACAAACCCATCTGCCTATCTATCCATCCATTCCCTTAGACACCCATCCATCTATCTAATCTATCCATCCATCTATCCATCCATCCATCTACACACCCATCTACCTATCTATCCATCTAGGCCCCTACACACCCATCTGTTGTCAGTAGCTACCGGTGTGGTGCTCTGCTCTTGTTCGATGATGATAACAGTCGGCTGCATGCGTGTTCCCTCTGTGTGCTGTCCCGGCTCTACTGCAGACTCCGAAAGAACCCCCAAAGACCACAGACTCTAGTAAGGTACAAAGGAACCCAAACCAGGTTTATTGTCAAACGAAGCACAGTAATAGTTTCCTGTAGACTCTACAGGACATACTACAAATTTGTGCCCCCTGGCAATGGACTGGCTCAGTCAGTGGCGGGACTTTCCACTGCTCTGTAGGCCAGACAAAGATGCGCACTCCGGGACCTACTTTTATACAGTTACAGGACAGATTACTCATCCCTACTGACGTATTGAGGTAAAGCCTCTTGACTCAGGGTGCTGTCTCCCCCTTTGATCACATTTCAAATGAACAGATCTATCCATCATGCTGTCCTTTTGACCCTGTCTTTAAGATGCACTTGCCTGTTCCTTGTTATCTCTGTGGAATGTCCTCGTATTGGGTTGTCCAGGTGCCATCTTGGCACAAGTTCCTCTTATTAGCACTTATGTGTGGATGCACCTGCTTCTAGCAACCCTCTTCTTGCCAACTTCTGTGAGTGGGACCTGCCTTTAGCTCACAGCCCAGCTTTTGCTTAGCAATGCCTGGAAGTACTTTGGTTCAGACTTCAGAATGGGTCTTTGATACAAGAGTTTATGTTTCAGGGCCTCGTCTTACTACACCATCTACCTATTTATCCATCCCTCTACACACCCATCTATCTGTCCATCCATCCCCCTACACAGCCATTTATCCATCCATCCTCTACAAACCCATCTACCTATCTATCCATCCCCCTACACACCCATCTATCCCTCCATCCCTCTACACACCCATCTGACTATCAATCAATCCATCCATCCCTCTACACACTCATCTATCTAATCCAATCTATCTATCTATACATTCCCTACACATCCATCTATCTATCCATTCATTCTCCTATGTACCCAGCAATCTATCCATCCATCCGGCTACACACCCATCTACCTATCAATTCATCCCTTTACACACCCGTCCGACTATCCATCCATCAATCTACACACCCATCTGTCTATCCATCCATCCTCCATGCATTCTTGTATCTAATCCAATCTATCCATCCACCCCTTACACACACATCTGTCTAGCAATCCATCCACCTACAAACCCATCTACCTAACTATCCATCCATCCATCTACACATCCACGTACCTATCTATCCAGCCATCCCCCTACACACCGTTCTATCTATCTGTCCGTCCATCCATCCATCCCCTTATGCACCCATCTATCTATCCAGCCATCCACCTCTCCCCCACACCTATCTATCCATTCATCTCCATACACACCCTTCGAGCTAGCTATCAGGGTCTTGTACTGCCATCTTTGCCACTTCTTCCTTTCAAGGGTTTGGAGAGGTTGATCTGTAATTTGTTTTAGATGTTATTAATTTTGTCTCTTATTTTTGGTTGGTTGGTTGGTCAGTCAGTCAGTTGGTTGGTTGGGGTTTAGTGGCAGAAGGGGGGCTAGTGCTAAGGTTTATGAGGAAAGAGGGCATCAGTGTTCTGGTAAGGGCAGAGTGGGGGTCAGTGTTAGGGTTTGGTGGTAGAAGGTGTGTCATTATTAGGGTGTATTTGGTAGAAGGTGGATCAATGTGAGGATTTGGGCTGGAAGGGAGTCAGCATTGGGACTTAGGGGCAGAAGAGGGGGTCAGGATTTGGTGGTAGGAGGCTAGTCAGTGTTGGGACTTATAGGATAGAAGGTGGATCAATGTGCTCAGTTGGAGTGGAGTGTGGGGGGTCAGTGTTGGGGTTTAGTGGCAGAAAGGGGGGTGTCCATGCTGTGACTGTCATTCCTACAGCAGAAAGGCTCTCTCAAAGAGGAAGGGTTTGCAGCATCTCCTAAAGGCACTCAGTCTCTGGGTTGGTCTGATCCTTTCTGAAAGCTTGTTCCGTAGCCAGACCCTCTCCACGCAGGTGCTTTGCCCCCAGCTCTCACATGCTTACTCCTGAGCTTTGGGATCTGCACCATCTCAGAGGAGCGCAGCTGTTGGGCGTCAAGCTGACATCAGTGGGACGAACCTGACCTGCGGCCTTTACAATCTCCCAGTCCTCAGCAAGACAGACCTTGCACGTGCCAAGAGAACAGCCCCTACAGAGGGAACCAGAGGGCAGCATCTGCTCAGCCCAGAAAAGAAATGTCAGCCTATTCCCTTTTTTAAAAAAATTGGGGAATCAAAAGGAGCCCAATCACAGATGATGGGAGTACAAAGGAAAATAAACAAATGTTTATTCTGCACTCTTCTGACTGGCAAACTCCTCCTCCACACTGCTTCCTGTGACGACCATCCTCCATTCTGATTTCCTGGAGCTAGGAGCAACTAAGGTTCAGCATATTAATAGTAACAGAAAGTGACAAAACAATCTATGTTAGAGAAACACCATTGGGAGGGGGAGACTACGACTGCCTCGTGCTGCTGCTATGGCCCCAAACAGGGGTTGGAAAGGAAAACAAACCCACTTGGGAGCATGGCTTGGACATATCATTGGAAAAGCATCCAGACCTTCCTATGCCCACCCTGGGTGCAATGTCAGAATCCAGGGCTGCAGGGGAGCGGTTCTGTCTTTGGACACAGAACAATAATCTAGACAGATAATACATCTAATTTGAGAGAGAGAGAGAATACAGTCCAAGGGTCCGTCTAGCCCCGTATCCTGTCTTCCAACAGTGGCTGATACTTCAGAGGGAATGAACAGGACAGGGCAATTATTGAGTGGTCCATCCCCTGTCATCCAGACCACGCTTCTGGCAGTCAGAGGTTTAAGGACACCCAGAGCATGGGGTTGCATCCATGTGAATTTTGGCTAATAGCCATCAATGGACCTATCTTCCATGAATGTAACTAATTCTTTTTTGAACCCAGTAATACTTTTGGCATTCACAGCATCCCCTGGCAAGGAGTTCCACAGGTTGACTGTGGATTATGTGAAGGTGGATAGAAATCTGGCTAGATCGTTGGGCTCAACGGGTAGTGATCAATGGCTCCATGTCTAGTTGGCAGCTCGTATCAAGCGGAGTGCCCCAAGGGTCGGTCCTGGGGCCGGTTTTGTTCAATATCTTCATTAATGATCTGGAGGATGGCGTGGACTGCACTCTCAGCAAGTTTGCAGATGACACTAATCTGGGAGGGGTGGTAGATACGCTGGAGGGTAGGGATAGGATACAGAGGGAGCTAGACAAATTAGAGAATTGGGCCAAAGAAATCTGCTGAGGTTCAACAAGGACAAGTGCAGAATCCTGCACTTAGGATGGAAGAATCCCATGCACTGCTACAGACTAGGGACCGAGTGGCTAGGCAGCAGTTCTGCAGAAAAGGACCTAGGGGTTACAGTGGATGAGAAGCTGGATATGAGTCAACAGTGTGCCCTTGCTGCCAAGAAGGCTAACGGCATTTTGGGCTGTATAAGTAGGGGCACTGCCAGCAGAACGAGGGACGTGATCATTCCCCTCTATTCGACACTGGTGAGGCCTCATCTGGAGTGCTGTGTCCAGTTTTGGGCCCCACACTACAAGAAGGATGTGGAAAAATTGGAAAGAGTCCAGTGGAGGGCAACAAAAATGATTAGGGGGCTGGAGCACATGACTTATGTGGAGAGGCTGAGGGAACTGGGATTGTTTAGTCTGCAGAAGAGAAGAGTGGGGCGGGATTTGATAGCTGCTTTCAAATACCTGAAAGGGTGTTTCAAGGAGGATGGAGCTCGGCTGTTCTCAGTGGTGGCAGATGACAGAACAAGGAGTAATGGTCTCCAGTTGCAGTGGGGGAGATCTAGGTTGGATATTAGGAAACACTATTTCACTAGGAGGGTGGTGAAGCACTAGAATGGGTTACCTAGGGAGGTGATGGAATCTCCTTCCTTAGAGGTTTTTAAGGCCCGGCTTGACAAAGCCCTTGTTGGGATGATTTAGTTGGGGATTGGTCCTGCTTTGAGCAGGGTTTGGACTAGATACCTCCTGAGGGCCCTTCCAACCCTGATATTCTATGATTCTAAGAAGTACTTCCTTCTGTTTGTTTTAAACCTGCTGCCTATTAATTTCATTGGGTGACTCCTAGTTCTCGTGTTATGTGAAGGGGTAAATCACACTTCCTTATTCACTTTCTCCACACCAGTCATGATTTTATAGACCTCTAACATGTCCCCTCTCAGTTGTCTCTTTTCTAAGATGGACAGTCCCGGTCTTTTTGATCTCCTCTTGTATGGACACTGTTTCTTACCCCTAATCATTTTTGTTGCCTTCTCTGTACTTTTTCCAGTTAAAATATATCTTTTTTGAGATGGATCTCCCAGAACTGCAGGCAATATTCAAGGTGTGGGCGTACCAGGGATTTATATAGTGGCACTATGATATTTTCTGTCTTATTATGTATTCTTTTCCTAATGGTTCCTAACATTCTGTTTGCTTTTTTGACTGCTGCTGCTGGACGTTTTCAGAGAGCTACCCACAGTGACTCCAAGATCTCTCTCTTGAGTGGTGACAGCTAATTTAGACCCCATCATTTTATATGTATAGTTGCGATTATGTTTTCCAAGGTGCATTACTTTGCATTTATCAACATTGAATTTCATCTGCCATTATGTTGCCCAGTCACTCAGTTTCATGAGATCCCTTTGTAACTCTGCGCAGGCTGCTTTGGACGTAACTATCTTAAGTAGTTTTTTATCATCTGCAAACTCTGTCACCTCACTGTTTACCCTGTTTTACCACTGTTTACCCCTTACCCAGATCATTGATGAATATGTTGAACAGCACTTGTCCCAGTACAGATTCCTGGGGGACCCTGCTATTTATCTCTCTGAACTGTGAAAACTGACCATCTATTTCTACCCGTGGTTTCCTATCTTTTAACCAGTTACTGATCCATGAAAGGACCTTTCCCCTTATTCCATGACTGCTTACTTTGCTTAAGAGCCTTTGGTAAGAGACCTTGTCAAAGAACTCCTGAAAGTCCAAGTACACTATATCCACTGGATCACACGCTTGTTGACATGCTCAAAGAATTCTGATAGATTGGTGAGGCATGATTTCCCTCTACAAAAGCCATGTTGGCTCTTCCCAAGCATAACGTGTTCATCAATATGTCTGATAATTCTGTTCTTTACAATAGTTTACACCAATTTGCCTTGGTACTGAAGTCAGGCTTACTGGCCTGTAATTGTCAGAATCACCTCTGGAGCCTTTTTAAAAAATAAGCTTTAGCTACCCTCCACTCATCTAGTCCAGAGGCTGATTTAAGTGATAGGTTACATAACACCGTTAGTAGTTCTGCAATTTCATATCTGAGTTCCTTCAGCCCTCTTGCTGATACTGTCTAGTCCTGGTGACTTATTACTGTTTAATCAATCAGTTTGTTCCAAAACCTCCTCTACTGACACCTCAGTCTGAGACAGTTCCATAAATTTGTCACTAGCAAGAATGGCTCAGGTTTGGGAATCTCCCTCACAGTAAAGACCGATGCAAAGAATTCATTTAGCTTCTTCGCAATGGCCTTGTCTTCCTTGAGTGCTCCTTTAGCACCTCGATCACCCAGTGGCCCCACTGATTGGTTGGCAGGATTCCGCTTTTGAGGTGTTTTTAAAAATTTTGCTGTTAGTTTGTCTTTCATTTGTTAGTTGCTCTTTAATTTTTTTTTTTTCAGCCTGCCTAATTATATTTCTACACTTTGGCTTGCCAGAGTTTATGCTCCTTTCTATTTTCCTCGGTAGGACTGACTTCCCGTTTTAAAGGATGTCTTTTTGCCACAGGCAGCCACTTTTACTCTGCTCTTTACCCACCATGGCACATTTTTGATCCTCTTACTATATTTTTACTTTGGGGTATACACTTAGTTTGAGCCTCCTGTGACATTCTATACCTCAGGGAGCACCCTGTAACCCCCATATTCCTAATTTAAATATAATCGTAATCTCACATATAAAGCAGACCTTGTAAAGTACCAGGGGAAAGGTTATGATCTGGTGAAAGTCACTGTTCTATCTAAATACGTTTATCATTAGTGCATATGAAGTTATGAGACTGTGTTGTATGGTTGTCAGTAAAACATGCTGTGGGTTTGGGAGGCGCCCAGATACTAGCTCTCCAGAGACAATGACAAGGGAGGTAACCAACGCCCAGGCAGGTGCTGAACAGACATCACCAGCCACTGTCCAGCAGAGGAGTTACAATTCAATGACTCACTCACAGGAGACACACTGGGGTATTGCGCAGTAGCGTAGCTGGTGGGGAGCGGCCGCTTTCCCAATGAACACAAGTGGTGCCTTGTCGATTTCTTGGCACCTTTTTACTCACCTGGGCGAGTGATAAAAAAAAAGGCGCCACCCGCTGTGGTGCTTTTACTCACCCAGCGGCGCTCCGGGTCTTCGGCGGCGGGACCTTCACTCGCTTCGGGTCTTCGGTGGCATTTCGGCGGCGGGAACTTCAGTGCCGCCGAAGACACCCGGAGCGCCACTGGGTGAGTAAAAGCGCCGCAGCGGGTGGCGCCTTTTTTTTTAATTGCTCCCCCTGTTCCCTCCACCTCACTACGCCACTGGTATTGCGTCACCTTGTGACTCAGCAACACCCACCAGATATGCCTGGACTTGTGTTCTCCAAGCACATGGGACTAAGGATGTAAACAGAAAACAGTGGCCCCAGGCTTGGCCTTTCTCCTACCCCACCTACGCTGCAAGCAACAAAGTCACTCAGAAGACTGAAGACTCCAACTGAGGGGACTGGCCCAAGTTTCGAGGATGAAACCTGTGTAGTATGAACTGCAATATCCAGTGGGATGAGAAAAACTGCTTAATCTAGATTTTTCCCAGCCTAATAGGGTTGAGAGTTTAGACTGCCTGCTTAGATTTTCTTTTATTTTGGTAACTAACCCTGACTTTTTGCCTATCACTTATAATCATTTAAAATCTATCTTTTGTAACCAGTAAACTTCTTTTACTGTTTATCGTTACTAGTGAGTTTGCCTGAAGTGTTTGGCAAATCTGTTCAAGTTTGCAAAGGCTGGTCTATATCCCCTTTCCATTGATGAAGTGGTGAACCAGTTAATAAACTTGCACTGCTTGTCTTGAGCAGGGCAAGACGGTATATTCCTGAGGTACAAGGCTGGGAGCTGGGGGCGATTCAGCTGGTGCCTTTCTCTGTGATTCATGAGTGGCTCTGGGAGCACTGATGCAATCGAGCTGGGTGTGGGGCTCCACATATGGTTGTGCTGAGTGATCACAGTGCCTGGAGGGGTTTGCTGCCTGTCACAAGCAAAGCATTGTGAGAGACAGCCCAGGCTGTGGAGTTAAGGGGGCACAGTGGTCCCACAGTCCCAGGCTGCATCCTGGGGATTCCGTCACACCTTTATCATGGTGTTTTTAGACAGTTTCCATGAACTTACAGGCATTTCACTCTTGTGACTGTTCCTTTTAATTTCCACGTAACTAGCTTCCTCATTTTTCTGTCGTTCCCCTTTTTGAACTTAAATGCTACTGTGATGGGTTTCTTGGTATTTTCTCCCCTACAAGGATGTTACATTTAATTACATTTTGGTTGTTATTACTGAGCAGTTCAGCTATATGCACCTCTCAGACCAGATCCTGTGCTCCACTTAGGACTAGATAAAGAATTGCCTCTCCTCTGGGTGGGTTCCAGGACTAGCTGCTCCAAGAAGCAGGCATTACATTGATGGTGTCTAGAAATTTTATCTCTGCATCCTGTCCTGAGGTGACATGTTCCCAGTCAATAAGGGGATACCTGAAATCCCCCATTTTTACTGGGTTTTGTTTTGGAGCCTCTCCAATCTCCCTGTGCATTCCACAATCACTGTCACCATCCTGGTCAGGTGGTCAGTAGCCAGAGGTGAAAGTAAGCCAGTATGGTACGGTACGGCACGGCGTACCAGCAAGAGCCAGTACGCCGTGCCGGACTGCATTGGCTTCTGCGGTGGGAATTTAAAGGGCTCTGGGCTCCCAGCCGCTGCGGGGATCTCAGAGCCCTTTAAATCCTGCCCGCGGCTCGGCGGCCGGGCTGGGGCCAGGATTTAAAGGGCTCAGGGCTCCCTGCAGCAGTGTGAGCTCCGGGACCTTTAAATCCACGCCCGAGCTCGGCTGCCAGGCTGGGGCTGGGATTTAAAGGGCCCGGAGCGCCGCGGCAGCTGAGCCCCATGCCCTTTTATTTGCCCCTGAGCCCCGGGGGCTCCCAGCTACCTCTGCAGCTGGGACCCCCCCTTGATTTAAAGGCCCTGGGGCTCCCAGCCACAGCCAATGCCCTAGGGCCTTTAAATCACAAGAGGCCCCGCCTCTTCCAGTTGAGGCCACACCTCTTCCGGATGAGGCCACACCCCTCAGGACTCTGGCAGTACCGGTAAATCCTGTAAGTTACTTTCACCCCTGTCCTTTTCCCCCCAACAATCCCTGGTGAGTTTAGACTCAATCCCTTGGATTCTAAAACAAGGAAAAATCAATCAGGTTCTTAAAAAGAAAACTTTTAATTAAAGAAAGAAAAGGTAAAATTTATCTCTGTAAAATCAGGATGGAAAATGCTTTACAGGGTACTCAGATTCGTATAGACTAGAGGGACTCCCCCGCCTAGCCTGAGATTCAAAGTTACAGCAAACAGAGGTAAAAATCCTTCCAGCAAAAAGACACATTTACAAGTTAAGAAAACAAACATAAGACTAATCCGCATTGCCTGACTATTACTTACTATTTTGAAACATGAAAGACTGATTCAGAAAGATTGGAAAAGCCTGGGTGTACGTCTTGTCCCTCTCAGTCCCCAGAGCGAACAATGAACAACACAAAAAGCACAAACAAACACTTCCCTCCACCAAGATTTGAAAGTATCTTGTCCCTCTATTGGTCCTCTGGTCAGGTGTCAGCCAGGTTCACTGAGCTTCTTAACCCTTTACAGGTAAAAGAGACATTAACCCTTAACCATCTGCCTGTGCTTTGCTTTCTTTATGAAGGCTACGAACAGCGTAATTACCAGCAGTCAGAAGTTTCCATGCAGCTCTTTCTAAGCAACCCCCTTTATTTTTAAGGTAAAAGCATGACAGAGAAAACTCACTGAAACAATCAAAGAACCTACATGCCTGCTAGAGTGCTCAGGTCACTCCACAATTCCATCCTCAGGCTCTGGTAGGTGTCAGTCTTTCAAAACCCACAACTGGGTTTTCTCCGTGGTCACATGTTCGTAACTCTCAGATTCCAAACCAGAACCCTACCTGGGCAGATCAGCCGCTTCTCTGTACAGCTCAGGCCTTTGATCTCCAGTCTCTGGCAACAGCTGATCAGCAGACATTCACCCTCTCCTCAGGGTGGAGCTTCAGGAGGCAGGTTTTTGCATAACCAAAAGTGGGGAAAGTGCATTAATCTTTCCCTAGGTATTCCTCAGGAAAGCCACTTACTATTTATTGTCCCAAAAGTCCATTCTTTTCTGGCACGTTTTCAATATAGTCCTTTGAACCCCCAGGTCTCCTTTCTGTAACACCTCCCCCATCCCCCCGAGAGGTGACATACAATCCCGATCTATAATACATAAACCCTGAATTTAACACAATGGTTCCCCAAAGATACTTCAATTTAATTCAGTAAAGTCTCCCAAGTATCTTGCAGAATGTTGCCATATCTCAGTCTCCCCATTACATGGGGGTGGGTAGAACTGTAGGAGACCCCCAGGGACTTTCTGGGGGAAGTTATGTCCCCAGAGACCTCTTTGCATTGTCTGCTTCTGTGAACCATGCCTGGAGAGAACTGTAGTGTAGTTACTTCTCATCTCATAGTTATCAGGGTGGAGCAATTTGCCAATTTCCTCTGTCTTTATTTTTAAACAGATCTCAAAACTTACCAGAACTATGAAACTCTTCCTTCCTGTATTGGAGGAAAACAGAGAGATGGTATCTAGCCAGGGGTGAAAGTAACTTAAGGGACTTACCAGTACACATGGTGGCTGGGGTCCTGTGCAAGATGTGGGGGGAATGTGTTCAACCGGAAGGGGCGGGGCTAGGGCCAGACTCCCTCAGCCAGTCCTTTGGTGCTGCCTCGCCTGCCACTTAAAAGGGCCTGGGGCTCCCTGCTGCCACTACTGCTACCTCAGGGCTCCACAGCAATTTAAAGGGCCCGAGGCTCCAGCTGCTGGCGCGGTAGCGGCAGCCAGGAGCCCCGGCCCTTTTAAATCACCGCTGGAGCCTCATGGTAGCAATAGTGGCGGTGGTGGCTGAGGCTCTGGCAGCGATTTAAAGGGCCAAGGGCTCCAGCTGCTGCCAGGAGCCCTGGGTCCTTTTAAGTTGCCGGGACCCCAGGGAAGCTGCCCTTTTTGGCCACTCTCATCAGTGGCCCTGCTAGTACAGTCGACTGTGTACTGGCTCTTACTGGTACACTGTACCGGATTATGCCGGCTTACTTTCACCTCTGTGTCTAGCTGGTGTAAATGGGTGTAGCACCACTAGAGTTAAATGGGCCAGATCCTCAGAGGTGTAAATCAGTAGAGTCAATGGTTGGGTGTACCAGCTGTGTTAATCCATGTGAAACTATCATCAAGTACTTCAGAGTCTCCTTAAATCAGTGCCAGGAAATGCTGATGCTGCGTTAGGGACACTCTGAAATACTATGTCTGATTAACTTTAATGCTGGCAAAAGATGCTGTATTGACAACCCTGGAGAGCAAAGTCCATCTGTTATCGAGTGAAGCCATTTCAGGCAGCAGCAAGGCATGAGTTCCCTGCACTGCTGAGAAAAGTCTGTCCTGAAAGGACCCTCGATGGGGGTGAGGTCAGTCTCCATAAGAACGGCCATACTGGGTCAGACCAAAGGTCCATCTAGCCCATTATCCTGTCTTCTAACAGTAGCCAATGTCAGGTGCCCCAGGGGGAATGAACTGAACAGGGAATCATCAAGTGATCCATCCCCTGTCGCTCATTCACAGCTTCTGGCAAACAGAGGCCAGTGACACCATCCCTGCTCATCCTGGCTAATAGCTATTGATGGACCTATCTTCCATGCAATTATCTAGTTCCTTTTTGAACCCTGTTAGTTTCTTGGCCTTCACAACATCCTCTGGCAGGGAGTTCCACAGGTTGACTGTGTGTTGTGTGAAGAAATACTTCCTTTTCTTTGTTTTAAACCTGCTGCCTATTGATTTCATTTGGTGACCCCTAGTTCTTATGTTATGAAAAGGAGTAAATAACACTTCCTTATTTACTTTCTCCACACCAGTCATGATTTTATAGCCATCTATCATATCGCCCCAGAATTGTCTCTTTTCCAAGCTGAAAAGTGCCAGTCTTATTAATCTCTTCTCATACGGCAGCCCTTATATACCCCAAATCATTTTGTTGCCCTTTTCTGAACCTTTTCCAAGTCCAATATATCTTTTTTGAGATGGGGCGACCACATCTGCACACAGTATTCAAGATGTGGGCTACCATGGTGTAGAAGGGTTTGGCCGGAGCTCGTCCCTCCCCGGGGCAGCGGGGAACCACACTGCCTCGCTACATCCATCCGGTTACGTCAGGGAACTAGTCTGGTCGCGGGCTCTCATGCCACGGGAGCAGTAGAGGCAAAAAAAAACAGTGACCCACGCCAGGTTGGCAGGCAGTTGCGAGTCCCACGCTCCGGTCCTTGGACGGGACGGAGCAAACCGGTAAGCAACAAGCCCAGGCCCTGGCTCCGAAGGGCCTGAGAGAGGGGGAGACTGACACCCATGAGTTGGGTTGCAGGGGGGATGCAGGCCCACCCACTCCACCCTGTCCCAGCCCGGGGCCCTAGCAGCGGCAGAAGACCTGCTGCTGTGTCAATGGGGATCCTGGCCGCAACACACTGACATAGGCTCTGGCAGTGCTGCAGCCAGACTAGGGTTGACTGCCCCCAGGCTACTTCCTACCTCCCCCTCTAGAGGTACCTGCGTCCGGGCGGTGTCCTCCAAGGTATCCAGCTCCATGGGCTCCTCCGGGTACCCAGAGAGCAGTAGGCTTGGCAGCTCCTCTGTGTAACTGGCACAGGTAGGCTTAACAGCTTCTCCCAGGCCGGGGCCGCCAATTGCCGAGGTCTCCCCATCGGGAGTTTGTCCACAGGCGACTGGGTCTCTAGTGAGCTCTGGGGCTGGGCTTTTGTGCTTTCTGTCCTGCGCCTTGACCTCCGGGGGGCAGGCGCAGACTCCACTGGCTCCGCCCACTTTGGTGGCCAGAGGGGCTCGTGACTCCCTGGGGTAGCGAGGAATCAGACTGCTTCGCTACACACGGATTTATACAGATGCAATATGATATTTTCTGTCCTAGTATCCATCCCTTTCTTAATGATTCCCAGCATTCTGTTCACTTTTTTGACTGCCGCTGCACATGGAGTGGATGTTTTCAGAGAACTACCCACAGTGACTCCAAGATCTTTCTTGAGTGGTAACAGCTAATTTAGACCTCGTCATTTTAGATGTATAGTTGGGATTGTGTTTTCCAATGTGCATTACTTTGCATTTATCAATATCGAATTTTATCTGCCATTTTGTTGCCCAGTCACCCAGTTTTGCCGCAGGGCTGCCCCAAAGGGGCCAAATCCTGCCATTTGTGCTGTGGAAGCCAGCAAGCTAGGAACTGGAGACCAAGGCTATCATATTTGGTCATGGAGCACTGGGGGCAGCTTAAAAATGTAGGCCAAACTTGGCAAAAGTGAAGGGCTAAAGTCAGGCACCTGATTCACCTAAAGTCAAGCACCTGATTTCCCAGAGCTGCTGCACCCTCACAACTCTCCCAGAGTATCATTGGTCCCTGATCAACCATGGGACTGATTTTTAGGAGTGCTGAACGCCAACAACTCCACTTAAGGGGGCACGTAGCAGATCTCTGACTCACCACTGCTGGTCCTCCAGGAATAAGCTCCTCATCCTTGCAGAGCCCCCTGGTGGCCGCTGTTTCATCTGCCTCAGGCACCCGTGTCCCTCCTGGATCCCAGTGCCCCTTTCCTTTGGGGTTCTGCCCCTCCCGCAACACCCCCCACACTCTGGGTCTCCCCTCCTAGGGGAACCCCCAACCCGCTATACCCACCTTGTCTCAGCAGCTACTGCCAGTCGTCATCTAGCCCCCACTACCTGGGGCAAACTGCAGTCTGTCATGGCCACTCGTCATTGGGAAGGGGATTGGACCAGCTGCCTCTGCCTATCCCCAGGCTGCCCCTCTGCAGCCCCAGTGCCACCTTCAGCCTTCAGCAAGGCCTCAGCTCCTCTTGCCCTTCCCCAGCCCTGCTCCGCTCCAGGTACCCTGTGCTCCCAGGCAGCCAGGCCCTTCTAATTCCAGCCTTGGAGTGAGACTGACCCAGCTCCTCCATTAGCCCTTATATCAGGGCTGGCCACAGCTGTGGCCGCCTCCCCAGTCAGCCTACTTTTTCCCCTAGGAGCAGGGTAACTGCTCCACTACAGGGGGTTAGCACTGAGGCCTTCTGCAAAGCAGGCCCTGGGTCTCTGATGGGAATTGACAGCCCTGGAGCCATTACAGATGTACATTCAAAGATGGCAAGCCTTTAAAATGGTCAATAACATGGAAGTAGAGCCGAGCAAAAACAGGATTCACGTCCCACAGGGAATTTGGACATTTTGAAATTTGTTTCAGTTCCGATTTGGAATAAAACCTCAACATTTCTCATGGAACAGAAATTTGGGAAAGAATAGGATTTGGAACCACTGAATCATTTTGTTTTCATACTATTGAAATGTTATAATTTCGTATAAAACATTATAAATGTAAGAGCATAGTAAATATGTGCTATATATGCTATAATAGTAAAATTCATATTTTAATACGGTAGAAAAGACAATAACATTAATCAAAACGATAAAGTCAAAAGGAACTTTTCTGACATTATCTAAACGAAGTGAGAAAGTCAAAAGGATTCGCGTCGACGCTTTGCCATCAAAACTTTTGTTGAAATTCACACATGCAATGAAATTGCATTTTTCTGATGCAAAACTCTTCTGCTGAATTTTTTTTACCAGCGCTACAAGAAAGAAAGAAAGAAAGAGTGTAGTCATACCTTGAGGATATGTCTACACACCAGCTAGGAGCCAACAGCTGCGAAGTTAGATACACGGGCTAGCTCTGCTCTGCTCAGGCCCCTCACAGCTCTGCTGTCGCTCAACAAGCCATGTAGGATCCCCACCCAGTCATGAAGCCGCATCTCTCACATGCATCCAGGCCATCTGCTCCCTGCAGGATGTTAGCACCAGGAGATTTTTCTCAGGGTCTCTGAAATCCTTTTGCTCCCTGAGCTCTGACCTCCCAGCTGGTGGTGGGAGGCGGAGTCCCTCGAGAAGGCGTGTGAGTCTGACATGTCCCTCATGCTGCCCAGAGTGTCTTAGCAGCATGCTGACTGCCGGCGCGAGCGGGGATAATGGGCCTTTGGCCTCCTAGACAAATTCTACCAGGAGGTGGGCCAGGCTGGAGAAAAGAGTTCGAATCCAGCGGCCCAGTCCCACCTCCAACTCCACCATTTTGTTTTCCCAACAAGGAAGTTGAGTCCTGTTGGAAATGTTTCCCCTCCATCTCCTTCCCTTTGTGTTTCTAGCAGGTCCTGCCTGCACATGTCTCTCCAGCTAAAGCCCCCATCCAGATCCCTGAGCAGGACTTTGGATCAATCAGAGGAGAGGCGCCAGCCCCAGGTGTTACGCTTGCTAGGACGGGACTTTGGGAGTCTAGCCAGTGCTGTGTGGACAAAATCAATAAATGTCACAGGGGTCTGTAGTTAATGGAAGATTCTCGTTGGCTTTAGATCAGAATGTCACTCTTGGCTCTCAGGGCCTTGCTTAAGGAGCTCTGGTCCCTTGCCTCCCCGCTGAGCACCAGGCAAGCCACAAAGAGAAAGAACAAAGCAGGGGAAGATCCCTTTCACCATGGATCAGTGATTCAGACACAGACAGGGAACCATCCAATTCCAAGTTACTATCTACTCAAAGCCATAGATTGTGGCCTGCCAAGCCACAATTCACAAGCACAACAATAGGAGATATAAAATCTCATGCTTCAGGGCATGAGCCAACCTCTAACTAATAGGGGTCAGGAAGAATCTTCCCCGGGGGACAGGTTGTCCCATCAGTGCAGGGGCTCTTGCACCTTCCACTGAAGCAGCTGGTGCTGGGCACTGTCAGAGAAAGGGCCAGCTGGATCTGCAGATCAAGCCATTCTGGCAAACCTATGTTCCTGCTTTTACCACTTCCCATCGCTGTGGCTGTTAGAGGTACTAAGTGACCCTGGATTTGATAGCAATGGTCTCAGAGTTCCCTGGGGATTTGCATGAGATGCAATGGGGGCAGCATTTCAGGATTCAAACCACCACACCCCTGGCTGGATGCTGCTGCAGCTGTGGTGCTCAGTGGGTTAAGCACACTGCAATATGTGCATTGAGATTAGCATCTGGCAAGCCCCATGTGGCGATCCCTAGGGCTGGGCTCACTCAGCGGGAAGGAACATTGGCCTGGAATCCGAAGAAGGAACTGAAGTTTCCCCAGGCCCTATGGGTCTCAGCCTCCCCCTCCTTCCCCTGCCAGAGAACCATGGTGCCGGACAATCCCCAGTGCGACACGGCCACCCTGGAAATGGCACCAGGCATAAACCGCAACTTCCTCTAATGCACTTTTCCAGCTCTGGGTCCCCTGTGCCTGGGGTCACCCCAGGCCTTCCACAAGGGGAGAGGATCATGGGAGAAAGGAGAGATGCAGAGAGTCTGTCTGCAGAGAGACCACCACAGGGGTAAGAGGCCAGGGCCGATGGAAGCTGCGTACCTCACCCTCTCGGGTCACCTGGGTCACTTGTTTCCTTTCCTCTGAAACCCTCTCCAGCTGATTAATATCACCCTGACCCAGAAGGCCTGGCCCCAAGCATCAGATCCCAGGGGCTGGATCCCTGGCCTGGGATGGGAGGCTGTGGGACTCAGAGCCAAGTGCATGGTCCCAGGGGGAGAAGGAGAGACAAAGACATGTGGGGAAAGGAGGAAAGTGGGAGTCAAGAGACATGGATGAAGAGAGGGGGATGGAGAAGGGGAGATGGAGGTGCAAATGGAGTGGGAACCGCAGACACTTAAATCTCCATCTCCCAGTCATCGGAGGCCTGGTTGTCGGGAAGCCCTTAATAATGTCTGCAAATAACAGTTGCGTCCCGGCGCCGACGGCAAGGGGAGAGAGGCAGGACTGCGCCGGTGCTTCGGAGGCTCGGCTAAGGTCTGTGGGAACCCTGCTCCGCATTGGGGAGGCGCCCCGCCTGCTCTAGAAAACGGAGCAAACCCTGCACAGCATGTGGGAAGCTGCTGAAGGCTGGGATCAGCAATTCCCAGGGCGCTTCCCTGCTGAAGGAGCGCTCTGCCTGCTAGGCTCTGGGAGTTAACTCCTCTGTGCCAGGGCCCCTCCTAGGAAAGCCTGCAGCCGGGACTGGCTCCCTAGAGCGGGCGATGGGATGGGTGTCAGTTTGCAGAGCTGTCAGTTGCGGAGTATCCTTTGGGTTGACCCTGTGACCTTCACCCCTGTCCTGGCTGGGTCAGTTTTTGCTAGGTGGATAGCCAGGTTGAGAGGCCATTCCAACACCTGAGTGGGCGGGGCCTTCGGTTGCTTCCCTGGGCTCCGCCCACTAATCCCAGTCATCCAACAGGCTGGTGTCTTTCCAAGCACTGCATTCTCCCAGGGCGATGTTGCGTGCCGGGATGGAGTTCACGTCCTCGTTAGGGCAAACTGGACAGAGTTTCAAACACAAGGGAACACCTTCCGATGGCGCGGTGGCACCGCTGGAAACGAAAGGGTCTGTTTCCGCTTGAATGGAGTGGGACCGAGAGGGCACATTTTTGGATTTTCCCACGCTTTCCCCCGTTCAACTTCAGGGGGGAAATGAAAAAAATTAAATGGAAATGGAAAAAATGAAAAAGAAAAAATGAAAAAACCCAGGCCCCTCCGTGAGTAGCAAAAACTGGAAAATTTCAAACTGTACCAACATGTTGCACATCATCCCAAAAGGCAGTTTTCATCTAAAAAATTTTTGCCTTGTTCTGGTGATGATGTATGTGCATGTGATGGGCTCTGGGCAAATTTGACCTCTGGTAAGGCCAACTCGATGGGTGATGGTTGGGAATTTGTGGCCCTAACAGTTTTTCGTCCCCATCCCCCAGGACTACCACAACATGCAGAGGCCCAAACACCGAGTGAAGCTCCATCCATTTTACTTGAGTTAATCCTAATTTGCAATTTAAGTTAGAGGAAAATCAAGCCCATGTTAAACAAGACTCGAGGACCCAGGAGAAGAGTTCAAGCCAGGGACAGTGTGACGGCCAAAGAGAAGGAAGGGCTGGCAGCAGGCGAGCCAGAGGGCTCGTGATGGATGAAGTCAGGAGCCCATGGCAGGCAGGAGCGGGCAGCCGAGGGTGCTTGGTGGATGAGGACCAGGGATTGTTCAATAGCTGGGTGACAGGAGGTGCGAGAGGCCTCTGGAGCAGGACAGGAGGCACAATGATGACCACACAGGCCCACTCATTGTCTGTTACCTTGTCAGCAAGGACATCTTCACAGCAACTGGGAGCATGGAAGACAGATAAGCGCTCGCTCTGCTCAACCTAGCACTGTGAAAATAGCGTGGCTGCAGCCGCCCGAGCAGTGGTGTGGGCTAGCCACCCCGGTACAAACTGCGTGACCCCTTGGGTACGGACTTAGACAACTAGCCCATGGCCATGCTGCTAGCATGGCTCTGTCTCCCTGTGCCGGGAAGCACGCTCCCAACTGTTGTTAGACATACGCTGCGACCCACCACCATAAAACACAATACAGCCACATTCCGAACTGGACCAGCAATGACTTCAGCAGCAAAGGTGCACGCACGGGACATAGGGAGGAGAGGCAGTGTCAGCTAATGCATAGGGACTTAGGCATCAGATTTGTTCCAGTCTGTGCCACTGATTTAGGGCAAATCACTCCATCTCTCTGTGCTGGCATTTCCCCTCCATTCAGTTTAGACTGGAAGCTCTTCCGGGTAAGGGCTGTCTTCCAGTCTGCGTGAAAACAGCACATAGAGGGGCTAACCCGGCTGGAACCTCTGTGTCCTACTACAAATAGGTCAGGCGTATGTGGCATTAGGGTTCTGATCCTGTAGTCTATGGGTCTGTGTGCAGGACCAGGGGCTGAGATAGTACATGGGCCAGGTGGCTCCTTGGAGTGGATCATTTTTTGTTTATTTTTTATTTTTTCCATGCGATTCCATAAATAACTGTATCTTGACCTTCCAAAAAAACATTTTGTTCTATTCCTCGCCGTGAACATTCTTCTCGTCTGGCCCTGCTGCCCGCTTCCCATGTTGGGTCACAGAGTCATTTATTAAGCAGCCAAAATGTGTTGGCGGAGCTTTCAGTAAATAAACCAGCCCCAGGAAAAGGCTTACACACGTGGTGCTCGGGGTTTATAGTTCAACACGGACCCGGAGCCTCCGAGTCATTTACGGTGGGAACTCAGGAGCATTTCTAGACTGTATGTAGCTGGATTAGTAACAGAGTCGGTCCACTAGAGATGTAGTTTGAGTTCATTTGACTTCTACTTTTATTTAAAAAAAGAACCCAGGGTTGCTTCTGTTCTCACAGCACCAGTTTGACACCCCTGTCCCTTGGCTGATTTCAATGGAGGCACTTTAGATTTGCAGGTGTGTTAGGGGTGCAGGGGAGAGTTTGGGGTCACCCTTAGAAGTGCAGGAAAATAGGGCCTTCAGAAGAGACCCCCGCAAGAGAGATCCAAGCCCACCTCTGGTGAAGAGGTTCACTTGGCCTCCTGTTCCAGTCCTGCGGCCCCAAGGGTAGGATTTGCTGGAGAGTTGTTTCCTTCCCAGCTCCAGCTGCGAGAGCAGAGAGAGTGAGTCATCAGTTCTGCCTGGAGGCTCCAGAATGCACTTCTCCGGCCCCCAGCCCTGGTGATTAGCACTGAATCTCCCTGGTGCCAGAACAGAACACATGACCACAGAGCCCCTCTCCCATCTGGGATCTAGCAAGCCCCTCTCCTGCAAAGCCTGGCGGAAGCGTGTGAACCTCATGGGACCTAGTGTAGCCTTATCACCGAGGCTCCTATTGATCGCCCTACATGGCACTGATGCAAAGCGCACAGTCCTGGCAGCCCATGAAGCCCCTGCCACACCTCTCAAGCTGACCTAGGCTTGAATGCCCCAGCTGAGTGGGTGAAGTCAATGGCAAAACAGGGTCAGGATTTCACCCCCTTAACTGCATATTCTTAAAGGGCTAAAAAAACATGTCTGGTTTTGAGGCTCAGCCTGGAACTGTGCCCAGGATTGGCAGCCAGGATTCCTGGGTTCTGTTCTAAAATATCTGCTCTAGTTCAATCACAAGTCATGTGGCTCGATACAGGCATCCCTGGGCGAGAGCCTCTGGCTTGGGCTATGCGGGAGATCAGAGTGGCTGATCATAATCATCCCTCCTCCTGGCCTTAACATCTAGGAATCTCTCCTCAGCTCTGCCGCTGACTCACTGAGTGACCATGGGCAAGTCACACGGTCTCTTTGTGCCTCAGTTTCCCTAGCTGCAGAATGGGGCTTGTGATACCTAATTACGCCCCATGCCCCCTCTTGAGGTTAATGCTACACAGTCAATGGCTGGAGAGTGCTAAGAGCCATTATGGCCCTCAGACAGTACACACACTAGCTTATTACAAAATATCTTTTATTGTTAAAATATCTCAAGACTTTTCATCAACATCATTCCACACACACTACAGCGGGGAAAAACACAACTCCTGCCATTCACAGGGGATATGGTTACGGGGCACAGAGACTCACAGCAGCTCCAAAGAGAGCCCATGCCCATCATAACCCACCCCATGTTGCAATGCCACATGCAGCCAGAGGCAAAACACAGGAAGCTCAAGTGGCATGAATCATCCCACCATCCCTGCAGGTGACAGGTTCAGAGACAGCAAACCTGCTTCTCGCTTCCACTGGATGTTATAGGTTCTCCTCCACTCTCTTCCCTGTACAGGGTCAGGGGCAAAAATCCACCCCCGCTATTTTTCATCTCTCCACAGACTGCTTGGAAAGGGGGCAACGCTGCATTTCGATGCGGAGTCCATAAGTGGTAACAAGATACTTTAAAATCAGCACTGGCTAATTGTAATTTCAATAACCAATTGGAGCCAGAACGGTCCACACTGAAAGAGCACAGGACTGGGAGTCAGGGCGCCTGGGTTCTTTTCTCACGTCTGATACCCACTTGATGTCTGAACCATAGGCAAGTTACTTCCTCCCCTGAGAATCAGTTTTGCCCCCTGTAAAATGAGGATCATTGTTACTCACTCAGGCTTGTAAAGTGCTTAGAGTTCTACGGATTTAAAAAGCTCCGTGCAAGTGTCAACTCTTACTGGTTCTGGATCCTACTTTTGCAGAGTTCCAGGCAGCTGACTCTGTACCTAGAGTGTATGGGTGACATAGAGACCCGAGAAAGGAGATCCCATCCCTGCTGTGAGGGAGTGGTATGATCTTATTAAACACGGGTCTAAAGGGAAAATGACACAAAGCTCCCACAATGGCCAAGGAGTGAGAACCAGAAAGATGTCTCCTGCTCGCAGCTCCCATTCTGATGTGCAAAATTAGGCTGTTGTGTCATTTTTAAAAGAACGATTCAGGCTTAGAAACCCCGTATCAAAGCTGCTAACACATCCTTAATTAACCACCTTCTCTTTCTCACTTGCATTCATACCATAGATGTTTTGATTGCATGGTTTTGTTCCTTGCAAACAGATACTATTTGCTTTGGAGAGCTCAGTATGCGTGAGGGGGCGGGGGCGGGACAAACAACGGGGAGACAAACTGCTGAAGGAGCTACAGATCCCAGAGGTAATCACAGAAGCTATCAAGCAAAATAGAGTCCTAGAAGACTTGGCATCCTGGAGAATGGGGCCAGATTCTGTCTGTTTCCAGGATCTGTGAGCGACTTTGACCGCATGCTTTGTTCTGAATTCCATAGAAAGGTGATGGACTGGGGTAGATACAGAGAAGGCGGGGTGTACGTTGTACGGGCTGAGCAAAAAGAAAGGAGGAAAAAAGAAAGAATTCTTCTTTTCATTTAAAAAAAAAAAAAAAGGAACCAAGGAAGGAAAATCCTCACACCCAAACTCTCCTCTCGGTCCCAAGTGCGTCAACCCTAAAAAAACCCCTTGTGTCCATACCAGCTTGTCCCTCCCCAAGTTCCCCCCCTCCTTGCTAGCAGCTCCACTAGTGGGAGCCCTGGCGTAGACACTGCACCTACTGCCACTGACCTTTTAACCCCATGCTCACAGGAGGTCATGCTAACATGGTGTTAAAAGCACAGGCTGTCACGGGAGCCTTGTCCACACTAGGAACTGTCACCTAGAAATCCTAGGGCATGGGTTCTCAATCTGGGGGTGATGACCACCCCACCATCCCCATACTGCTAAATGGGAGAGACGTGTCTGAGCTAGATCCCAGCTCCATTGGAGAAGGGTTCCATGGGGGCGGGGGGTGGTCCCAGTATGAAGGACTCAGTGAACCCTGGCCCTGTGATTTAGCAAGAATTACCCCAGTGAAGCCGAGAGCAGAATCTGGCCTATGCAGACTGAAACCTTTACTGCATTAAACCTCCATGATCACATGAGCTCTGTACAAGTATGTTTGCGACCCACCACTCAGCTGGCATAAAAGGGCACAATGCAGCTGTGACCAGCATCAAATTTGGCCCTTGCCTTCCTAAGCAGAGAGAAAGTATGGCCTGGGGCAGATTTCTTTCTGAGTCTTACCACACCAACCTCCAATGGGAGACAGAAAGAAGGAAAAGAGACTGGCAGGAGACTCTTGTGGTTACCTGGAAGGCAGGTCACACACACTCTCCTCTGCAGAGTTGGTGTGAAGAGAGTTTTTCTCATCCCACCCATATGAATGGCATGCACATTAAAGGTTCCCAGCTCGGTAGAAAATACATTGGCAAACGGTCCTGGGTTTTAACTCATTTGCAGGAAATATAGAGAAAGAGATATAAAAAGGCTGATCCAAAACAGTCTTTAAAACAGTCTTTTGTATCCACTGCCCGTCCCCATTCTTTGCAAACACAAAAGCTGATGAATAAATAGACGTGTTTTAAATAGCATCGGTGGAATGTTGCCACTATCACCCTCCCCGGCCCTCGCCCCCACACATCAACCTACAGTCTCCCACCTCCTCTCTGCTCTCTCACCAGGCAGTCTGAGTCCCCTGCCTGCAGAGGATCTTGCGGAAGGCCTTGCGGAAGTCCTGATTGAAGATGGTGTAGATCACAGGGTTCAAGGAGCTGTTGCAGTAGCCAATCCAGAAGAAGAACTGGAACACGCTGTTGGGGACCTTGCAGACTTCTGGGCAGATGGCCCCCAGGCTATAGAGAAAGAAGAAAGGGAACCAGCAGAGGACAAAGACCCCGATTACCACAGCTAGGACGAAGGTGAACCTCTTCTCCCGGTTGAGGTGGGTCTTCCTCTTCCAAGGGTTGGCACTCAGGGTCTTCACCCTCCTCACCAGCAGCACCTCCCCCTTGGCAGTGGCTAGGGTCTCCATGCCCTTGACAGAGTTCTGCGGGTGCCCGTTGCGCTGCTTGAGGTTGCAGTGCGGGGAGCGTTCCAGTGGGCTGGAGCCAGAAGACTCTTTCTTCTCCGGTTGGGGCTGGCAAGGGTTAGTGGTAGATGGTGGCAGCTCCTGCTGCTCCTCCAGGCTCAGGAGAGACGTCCTGTGGGCAGGGAGCGTAGGGGTCACCGGCTGGTCACTATCCTCATTGGGGACCTGATGCCCATTGGGTTCCCTTGCACCCAACTGCTGGGGAGAGGTCTCAGAGGTCAGGCCAGTGATTTTCTTAGATGTCCCCTTCTTCTCAGCCTTGGGCTTCTTGCCCCTGGAGCCTTGCCGGGTCCGGTGCTTGGCTATAAAATAAATCCGCAGGTAGACCAGGATCATGATGATGCAGGGGGCAAAGAAGGAGCCAATGCTGGAGGAGAGGATGTACCACGCCTCCTCGTTGAGTTTGCACTGTGGCCTGCCATCCTGGCTGTCCTTCTTGTTCCCCTTGTAGATGAGGGGGGGGAGGGAGATGAAGGCCGCAATCATCCACACAATGAGGATGATGCCCTTGATCCTCTTGGGGGTCCTCTTGGAGTTGTACTCGATGGCCTGGCTGACGGACCAGTACCGGTCCAGGCTGATGGCGCAGAGGTGCACAATGGAGGAGGTGCAGAAGAGAACATCCAAGGCCAGGTAGATCTCGCACCAGGTCTTCCGGAAGTGCCAGTAGCCCATCAGCTCATTGGCGAGGGAAAAGGGGATGATGAGGGTGGCCACCAGGATGTCGGCCGCTGCCAGGGACACCAAGAAGAGGTTCTGGGGGGCCTTGAGGGACCGGCTGGTGAGCACGGCAATGATCACCAGCACGTTGCCGAAGATGGTGAAGAGGATGAGGAAGGTGATGATGGCAGCGATGGCCGCAGTGGCTTGGACCGAGTAGCCCTCAGGGCTGTCCATGGCTTGGGGCCCCCCTAAATGAGGCTGCATTGAGGGCTTCTAAAGAGCAAATCCGGGAGGGGTGGGGAGCGCCCCGCTCGCCCCGCGCTCCGGACTCGGTTGCAGCCTCGGCTTCCCGCGCTCAGAAGCCCCCATCGGGGCCGGGGCGCATCAGCGGGGGAGCCCCCAGGCTGCGCGCTCCCTCGCCGGCTGCGCTCCCCGGCGCGCAAGAAGTTTGCTCAAGTCTCGCCCGCCGGCTCCTGCGCCTGCCTGGGCTGCGGGACGAGCCGGCAGCCGCCTCCGCCGCTTTTGAAGGCAGCCGCGGCAGGGGCTGTGTGGTCGTTCCCCCATCCCCGGCGTGTGATGTCAGGCAGCTCCGCGCCATCCCCTTGGCAGGCACCGGCAGCGGGGCGAGGAGGGAGGAGACAAGGGCTGGGGCGGGGAGAAGGCGGGGGGAGGAGGGAAGCTGCCGCCGCTTTGCAGAGCAGCCAGATCCACCCACCTCGCTGCAAGTCGGTGCCCTGGGGGCTCGGCCTCCCCCAGCGCCCTGGGTGCGCCACAAGGGACTCCGGGGGGATCCTCCCGTTTCCACGCATGGCCCGGTACAAGTCTGCCTTTAGCCCCCGCTAGGGCTTAGGCTCAGAGACCTGGGGGTTGGGGCAGGGAAAGAGGGGCCCTGCTGCAAAGTTTGAGGACAACCCGGCCACGCGTTTTTGAGCCATGTGAGCAGTAAAGCCACCACCCAAGGTGGACCCCCAGAGACTCTCCTCTGCCTCAGCTTCCCCTTGAAACTCACTGGCCTTGGAAAGGAAGGTGCCAGCCGGGCTGGCAGGATAGTAAAGGCTGCAACGAACCAAAGCAGGAAGTAGCCATGTGCACTGTGGCCCGGGACCTAGATCGGTCATGGGATGCCTGGGTCTGTTCCTGTCCCTGCCCTGTGAGCTGGGACAAGTCACTGGCTCTATTTTCCATGCCCCGCCCCTGTCTATTTAGAGTGTGAGCATCTCTCTCTCTGTGTCTGTGCAGCGCCTGGCACAATGCGGCTCTGACCACATGCAAATCCTCCAGGCACTCCTGGGAGACAAATCCTAGAACTGATGGGCCCTGCTGGAACCAATTCAGTTTCCACCCATTTCAGTGGATGACATGGTCCCAATCCTGCACATGCTGATGGGAGATGTTTGCCACTGAGCTCAGCAGGAGCAGGACTGGGCACTATGCAGGGTGTGCATGATCCTGGGGTGTTCTGATGGCTGGCTGCACTTTCAAAAGAACAGTGCCATCACTGGGTCTTCCTTTACCTCCAGAGGGAGAGCTGGTGTTTTAAAGGATCCTGGTACCAGTGCTGGCTTTGCAGATGTTGGCTGTTTTACTGTGGGGTCAGCATGTCCCTCCTTAAGGTTGCAAACATGGACTGTTACCAGGCTGATTCAAACGCCCCCTCTTCCTTCCCCTTCCCCACCCCCCAGCCCTTGTAGCTCAAGAACAAAAAAACCCAAACTCATGCTGCTTTCACGTTTAAAATCAAGGACCAGAGTCTTCAAGGCCCTTCCTCCACTGAGTGGCATGAGAAAACAGAAAGCAGCTGCAGCTCCTCAGCTGTGGATTCCACCCCAAGCTGGTGAAGAGCCAAGAGAGCCACCCCCACTGTCCCCCGGCAGCCCCTAGCACAGGGACCCATGAGGGGCACACTGCACTCTAGCGATTTCTAGCAGCTCTTTGGTTACCCTAAATGATGCCAGTGCCAGGACTGGGTTAGAACCAGCTCTGCTTTGCCTGCACTTGGCAGCTGCCCCCAGACCCCAGCCCCAGTTCTCACGGTGAATGGAAACATCTTCCGGGCGCTGTGACTGAATTAAGTACTTTTTGAGAGTAAACATCTTTACGACGGCTCCTCAAAACGCTAGCCAAACATCCCATATTTCCTGCGGCCCCTTCCTTTGCCAATGAAATCACATTATCCCACTCTTCAGAACATCCCCCCCCGTCACTTTTTGACATTAGTGCCTGCAAGAAGCATTGCTTAAGGGCAGGAATAGGACAGCGTTACGGAAACTGTCTTGATTGGAGAGCCAGACATGATTATCTCTCAGTGATGCTGATGGAGAGTGAGAGTCCAGTGGCAGGGATTATTTCAAACTGCAGGATTTGGCAAAATGTCCCCTCTCCCTCCTATCTAACACCTCCCCCCCGCCATATCCTAGTATCTGAGCACCTTCAAATTAGTGGGTAAATGTCTTTATCCTCACACATCCCTGTGAGGCAGGGCAGTGCTCTGATCCCCATTGTGCAGACAGGGAACTGAGACCCAGAGTGGCTAAGGAACATGCCCAGGGATGCTTGCAGCAGAGCTGAGAATTGAATGCAGGCCTCCCATGGTACAGGCTGGTGCCTTAAGCCTGGACCATTCATTCTCTCCTTTGAGATGAACTGTTTTAAGGCATCTTCACTTGTACACAATGGGCCAGCTCCTCCGCTGGAGTACATGGGTGTAGCTCCACTGAAGTACTCAGCACGTGGGTAATTCAGCACTTGAACAATTTACCTGGAGTGATTCTCCATCACTGGCAGCATTTCAATCAAGATGTTTTTTTTTTCTCAAAGGTCCACTCTAGTTCAGAGAGGAATTAATTCAGGGAAGTCTCCTGGCCTGTGCTGTGCAGAAGGTCAGACTAGATGGTCAGAGTATTGCATCCAGTTTTGGGCCCCCCACTACAGAAAGGATATGGAAAAATTGGAGATAGTCCAGCAGAGGGCAACAAAAATGATTAGGGGGCTGGGGCACATGACTTAGGAGGAGAGGCTGAGGGAACTGGGGTTATTTAGTCTGCAGAAGAGAAGAGTGAGGGGGGATTTGATAGCAGCCTTCAACTACATGAAGAGGGGTTCCAAAGAGGATGGAGCTCGGCTGTTCTCAGTGGTGGCAGATGACAGAACAAGGAGCAATGGTCTCAAGTTGCAGGGGGTGGGTTCTAGGTTGGATATGAGGAAAAACTATTTCACTAGGAGGGTGGTGGAGCACTGGAATGGGTTACCTAGGGAGGTGGTAGAATCTACTTCCTTAGAGGTTTTTAAGGCCCGGCTTGACAAAGCCCTGGCTGGGATGATTTAGTTGGGGTTGGTCCTGCTTTGAGCAGGGGGTGGGACTAGATGACCTCCTCAGGTCCCTTCCAACCCTGATATTCTATGATTCTATGAATTGACGGGGACAGAGGGAGTTGTCATGGTATATTTCACAGGAAGCCCCATATTAAAGTATTGACTGCACATCACCACTACCTATTAATGCAAGAGACCTCTACGGTTTTTCAAAGCCAGGGACAATTAAATACCGATTTGCTTCCCAGACAAGGTGAAATTCTCCCTTGGGCAGTGGGACCAGCACATGGCCCATGTGTGGCTTAGGTCGGTTAAACAGTACTTAAGTGGTTCATGGCCTTGCACTGGGTCTCTGCCCTGGGACGTCACAGGGATGGTCTGTGACCACGGTAGCAGGAATTGAACTGAACCTATAAAGATCTTTTCAGTGTTTTATTCCCATCTTTTCCTGAGAGAATTCACTCTGATTTTAAAAGCCGCTGTGATCCTGTAGGCTGTCCCCTGATAGAACATCAGGAATTCAGGCTCGCCCCCTACATCTCTTTCCCAGCTGCCACATGGAACTGGACAGCTCTTAGACCAGCTGTTTGGTCTAGACACCTTTCCACTCTCGGGCTGGGCTTTGCCAGCCGCTCTGACACAGTTCATTCACCACAGGCTTCCAGCACTTTAGTCAGAGGTTAATTCCCTCCACCCACCCCGTAACCCTTCTTTCTTATGGCCCTTTCCAGCTCAGCTTGGAGCATCTTCCTGAAAGCCTCACCCAGCACCTTTCATTGCAATGCCTCTGGACACAGAAAGTTAAAGGAGCAATCTGTGTGAGCTGGAGCTACGGGAAGAGCTGGGGCAAGAGCGCCCTCTGCCGCACCAGGAGTTGCTTAGAGCTCTCCAGGAATGGATCCTTTTCGCAAGGCCCTTGGTGCAGCCAGTGGAAGAGAGATGGAGGACTTTCTTGCAGCCCCTGGGGGTTGCAGTGACACCAGGGCTGGGAGCAGGGCAGGATGCTATTCACTGCAGGGGGGAAGTCCCTGAGTGACCACTCTAATCTGTAGATGGACCTGCTTAAACGTCTTCGTTCTCCATGCCCCCAAAAAGTGGAGTCTAGAGAAAACAAGGCACAAACCAAGAACTTCATACCCAGGAGCTGCTCCCAAAGCAGGTAGGGATACTTCCTTATCCCCCTGCCTTCCACAGGCAGCTCCTTCCCTGCCGCCAGCACCCGTCCCCATTCCGATCATGAGCAGGGCTCTGTCCCAGTAATCTGATCAACATAGCCCTGGTCAACATTCTCATCTCAGCCATTCCATCAGCAGTAGCCTGTATCCTCCCCTCCGGCTCAGCAGAGCTATGTTAGCACCATGGCTTGATCCCTGCAGGCATAGGTTTTCAAACTGGGGGGAGCCACGGGAGGTTATCAGGGGGCGCACAAGGACTTGATGTGAAGTCGGACAGTCCCACATCCTTGCTACTTGCCAAGGAGCAGGAGGCAGCTGGTGCACAAGGGGAAGGATTGGAGAGTGAGCCCACCTCTGTAGGACCCGTTGCTACCTTGCACGTGCCCCCAATGCTGGGCTGGTGGCAACAGGCAGCAGTGGTGGGTGGGCAGCTGCAACATGAAGGAAGCAGCTGAAGCCACCAGATGGAGTCAGCAGGCACAGCCTGGTAGGGATCGTGGCCTGAGGGAGCAGCAGGCTAGGAGAGAGAGCAAGGAGGCTGGGCAGAGCCAAGTTGGGGTCTTGGGTGCAGGGCTTGACTGAGAAGGAGAGGGCAGAAAGAGATGGGTGTGCACAGGACATGGAACTACAAAGGGGGCTGCCCAGTGAAAAGCTCTGGGAATCTCTACCTAGTGGGAACCCTACGTGGCCTGTGCCCCCTACCCCAGACCTATCCCCAGTGCTAATGTGGCTGGGTGGGTGACAAGGGGCATGATGACCAGTTCCTGGGGTGGGGGGAGGGGGAAGCTACCCATGCTACTGAACACCATAGAGCCCCCTGCAACCCTATCTCCAGCACTTATCCCCTCCCCCTACTTCATACTCATCTCACTTGGCACCTGGCAACCTTGTTGGCTCCCGGAAAAGGATGGAGAAGGACCAGCCTCCACCAAGACCTTAAGTTTCCTGGCCCGTCTCCTCTCTACACCAGGGTTCATCCTACTTTCTCCCGCCGTGGACAGCCTGAGATGCTCCATGACTTCTTCCCTAGAAGAGCAGATATGTCCCAAGATCTGCCCAAGCAGCTCCGGCTCTGGTTTCCCCATCAGAGAAGCCCTGTGCCCTGCCCTTCTCTAGCCACTAAGGAGGACGGGGTGGGTGTTTGAAGGATGGGCCAGGCTGATCTGGACTACTCTCCTGTAACAAGGAGGAAGGAGACCCCCTAACCAACCTGGCGTCATTCACAGAATGGGCATCTCTAAAGCCCTGCCCAGCTCTGCCCCTGCCTATAGCTCATCTGGAGCCCTCGCACCCACCCTGCTCTGCCAAGCTAGCTCATCTGCTCTTACAGGCAGCCGTGTCTCCTTTGCTTCACCCCATACGCCTGGAATAGTGCTTCTGTCCCAAACCCCCCGTCACGGATTCCAAAGCCAGAAAGGTCCATTGTGATCATCTGTATCACACAGGCCAGAGAAGGTCCCCACAATAATTCCTAGAGCAGATCTGTTGGAAAGATATCCAGTCTTGCTTGTAAAAAGTGCCAGTGATGAAGAATTGACTGTGACCCTTGAGAAATTAGGTTAATTACTCTCTTAGGTTAATTACTCTCATTGCTAAAAGTTTACACCTTATTTCCAGTCCAAGTTTGTCTAGCTTCAAATTCCAGCTACTGGATCATGTTAGACCTTCCTCAGCTAGATTAAAAAAAACAGTATTAAATATTTTTTCCCCATGTAGGTATTGACAGACTGTGACCAAGTCGCCCCTTAATCTTCTCTTTGTTCAGCTAAATAGATTCAAAGTGCTCAATCGATCACTGTTAAGCATGTCTCCACCTTTGCCCTTGACCTCGTCAGGGCAAGCAACATGGTCATCATTTTCAAAGCCAGATACTAAATGTGAGGCTTCTAAATCCATATTTAGATTTGGATCTCTCTCTGGACTCTGATCTATCACCAACTCATGTCCCCACCTGTAAAATGCGGATAAATAATTCTTCCTTTCTCCCACGCTTTGTCTTTCTCGTCTGCCTAGGCTCAGAGGACCTGGAACTCCAACACTAAAAGCACAAACCTCTAAAACTTAAGCTAAAGAAATAGAGCTGTCAGAAGATTTCTGTCAAAACAGCTTTCCATTGGAAAATGCCATTTTGATTAAACCATTTTTTTCACGGAATCATAACAATTTTGACAAAATTTCATTTACAAAAATTGGAAAAAATGTTTTGAAAAATGTCTAAACATCTTATTTTGACAACGAGTTGCGAGTTTTCATACCAAAATGACTTCTTGTTTTGAAATTCTCTATTTTATGTACAATTTCTTTAAGTTAAAAAGGGTGAACATTCAAAATGCTGCATTTTGATTTATCACCACCAAAATGTTTCAGCAGACCCAAAATGATTCTCTTTTCAGGATTTTGTCCCTTCGCCCTCCCGCCCCAAATTTCAACATTTTGGATTTTCATCCCAATTGAGGATGATTTTTTTTTCAGTCAAAACATCAGATTTTTTGTGGGATGGAAAATCCATTTTTCTGACCAACTCTGTAAAGTCATAACTCCTCTAGCAGGTAGCTACAGTAGACCCTTATCCTCTGTGGATCAGCCACTATAAGAGGACGGGTCACATGTACTTGAGAAGACCAGATGGTGTGGCTATTAAGGAGATCTGAACTCTACTTCCAGATGTATATTAGGAAACACTATTTCACTAGGAGCGTGATGAAGCACTGGAATGGATTACCTAGGGAGGTGGTGGAATCTCCTTCCTTAGAGGTTTTTAAGGCCCAGCTTGACAAAGCCCTGGCTGTGATGATTTAGTTGGGAATTGGTCCTGCTTTGAGCAGGAGGTTGGACTAGATGATCTCCTGAGGTCCCTTCCAACCCTGATATTCTATGGTTTATGTGCCACAGGCCTGAATCCTCAAGTGAAGTTAGCACAAGTTAGGAGCCTAAGTACCTTTCAGGGTCTAGACCTCATCTATAAGACAGAGATAATGATACCTCCCATTCATTACTCCTTCCTTTATCTTGTCCCTGCTCATTGGGGCAGGGCAGGGCCTGTCTCTTCCTATATGTCTGTACAGCAACCAGCACAAGAGGGCCCCAATCTCAGTTGATACTTCTAGGCACCATGGAAACAAAAATAACAGGGATGCATCTGTTTTTTGTCAGGTAAGTGCCCTGCATTGCTCTGGGGCTGTATCAGAGCAGTGGCTGTCCCCCTGCTCGAGGGATGGAGTCTATGCCAGATATTCCTGTGCCGCTTCATGTGGTGGCAAGCACCCAGGGGAAGAGAAGCTGCCTCTCATTTGGGATGGAAATTGCTCAAATTGTTCCTTTTTGGAGCATTCCTCCTACTCCTCACCTCATCACTCTTCCCTGCCAAGACTTCCTCATTGGGGAGCCGCAGGAGAGGAGGTTTGTCTGGAGCACCTCCCCCCCCCACCCCCACACTTCGTGTTTCAGCGGGGCTTTATGTTCCCGTTCGTTAAAAATCTCCCGCACTCAAATCGGCACCACTTGACAACCCCGAGGAAGGCAATTATCCGTGGCTGATCTGAGCGAAGGTAACTGCCTCCTCCTGAAAAGAATCAGCCTCCCAAACAAAAACCAAACCACTTCCCTGCGAGAGGAGGCATAGCCATGACCTGAGAGGGGAATCCAGTACAGGTCAGTTCCCACTCTCACCCACCACAGCCGCCCAGGTTGGGGAAAGGGTGTATATTTTCACTGTGCAGGGAGGAGCAGGATACGTCTGGATGCTATTCTCATGTTCTTGTTACATCTTGCATCTTTAATCGAGGGCAGCGCGTCAGTTTTGGGAGGGGTTGCCTTTGCTGTGGGCTATAATCCAAATCAAGATAAGAGGTAAAACTTCCTAATTACTTAACACCCAAACTTCCTAATTACTTAATGCCAACTTAAATGCAAAAGTGATTTAAGGGCCAGAACCTGAAGAGCAGGTATTTAGGTGCCTAACTCCCATGGCTTTCATGGGAGTTGGGCACCTAAATACCTTAGGCCCAGATTCACAGATTCATAGATTCTAGGACTGGAAGGGACCTCGAGAGGTCATCGAGTCCAGTCCCCTGCCCCCATGGCAGGACCATTACTGTCTAGACCATCCCTGATAGACATTTATCTAGCCTACTCTTAAATATCTCCAGAGATGATCATAGGCACTTAGGCATCTGAGTCCCATTGACTTTCAATGAGATTCATGCTCCCAGATCACTAAAATGCCTTCGCAAAGTTTACCTCAGGCATTGTCCAACCAAGGCCACCACATCTCACGCCTTCATCTGTGCTCTGTACGCCCCACTCCTGGTCATTCCCATTGTCTCTTTAAACTTCCTTGGGCCACCACCCCGCTAACACGGACTCAGCTTCCGCCTCCCGTTTGTTACTTGCCACGCAGTTCCAACCCATTTCAGCTATAGGAACGTCTGACCTGCCACAGCCTCTTATTTCTATTACAGTCGCATCTGGAGTCTCCAGCTAAAATCAGGGCCCCATTATGCTGGGCACTACACATACACAGCAAGTAGTCCCTGCCTGAAAAAGCTTACCAGCTAAATAAACAAGATAGACAAAAGGTGGGAGGAGAAATTGAGGCACAGAAAGGAGAAGTGACTTGCCCAAGGTCACACAGCAGGTTGCTATCAGAGCTAGGAATCAAACCCTGGTCTCCTAACTCCCAGCGTAGTGCCTCCAATAGACTGTCTCGCTCTGCCTGCTTTCTCATAACCCTTTCTTCTCTATTATGTGCACGGTTCAGAACAGGGTCTCAGCAGCAAGGATCCCGTCACTTGAAAGCGGGACTTGATCCTTTTATGGGATGTTAGTGCTGGTGCTTCAATAATGCTGAAGGCCAAGACCCAGAATCTACAGGAGAGGGCAGCGAGCATATAAGCTACACACTGCACTACAGAGCTGGCTTCACTGGTTCAGGTGGTGGTATCTGCCATATAAGTTTAGGCGTCACTCCATTTCCCATCACACAAGCATGGAGGCACAGACGGTCATTTTTTTTAAAGTATCAAAAGGTTCCCAACAGCAGAATCCACCCTATGCAAGATCAGCCGTGTAGAGCTGGAGAGTTAGCCCTAGAGTTCAATATGGCTCATGCTGACTATTGCTTCAAATGGCCCTCGCTCAGAGCACATCCTGTGGACCATCCCTCCTTATGTAGCAGTTAGGAACGCAAACCCTAGCGACAGACCTATGATGCAACCCTGATCCTGGCAACCCCAGCCTGGCAAAATTCCACTGGCCCACACCAAGTGGCATTCACAGGTACACCTCTACCCCGATATAATGTGATCCGATTCAACATGAATTTGGATATAATGCAGTAAAGCAGTGCTCTGGGGTGGTGGGCTGCGCACTCCAGTGGATCAAAGCAAGTTCAATATAACGCGGTTTCACCTATAACGCAGTAAGATTTTTTGGCTCCCGAGGACAGCATTATATCGGGGTAGAGGTATATACAGGTCTGTCACATCTTAGGCGGGGGTTCCGTTCCGCGATTATTGCATAAAGCGAAAACCGGGTATAGTCAACCCCCCAAGCCCTTTAAATCCTGCCCACAGCTCCGGTGGCGGGGGGCATTTAAAGGGCTCCACCGGACTCCCGCCACGGCGAGGAGCCAGGTGGAGCCCTTTAAATGCCCGCCCCCATCCCACCGCCGGAGCTGCAGGTGGGATTTAAAAGGCTCTGCCAGGCTTCCCGCCGCTGTGAGGAGCCCTGAGGAGCGCTTTAAATGTCCCCCCCATCCCGCCGCCGGAGCTGCGGGCGGGATTTAAAGGACTCTGCCAGGCTTCCCACTGCGGGCAGGGAGCCAGGGGGAGCCCTTTAAATCCCACCCGCTGCTTTGGCAGCTGGGCTGGGGCTGGCATTTAAAGGGCCCAGAGCTCCACCGTGGCTGGAGCCTCGGGCCCTTTAGTTTGTCCCAGGGGCTACCAGCCACCCCTGCAGCTGGGAGCCCCCTGGGTGATTTAAAGGCCCTGGGACTCCCAGCCACAGCTGGTGCCCCAGGACCTTTAAATCTTGAGGCCACGTCTCTTCTACTTGAGGCCACGCCCCCTCCTGGACTCCAGGCCTTTCAGCATAAATCTGAAATTGCGCATGTTAAATGCGCGTAAGTTGCGAGAGACCTGTATAGGGAAAAATAAAGCTCCTTATCAGGGTTAATGTCTGGCAGACAGAGAGGTCAGTTTTGCCAGGTTAGCTTCCCCTATGCTGCCACATGCCCAGCTAAGAGTTGTAAAGCCACAGCCCTTAACAACATGCTTTCCCCAGACGATGAGTGTAGAAGGGACTTACCATAGCGAGCTCTCTCCGCCAAGCAGCCCTCCAGTGCTCTGCCCCTTTTTGCAAGCCAACTCTCCGGCCAGGTCACGCCCAGTCCCACCCCTTCCAGGGTAACAGAGAGTCCAACAAACAAGTGTCCTGTGTCCTTATGTCAGGTCTTCAGTCCAGATTCCTGGGGACTGGCAGGGAAGCCAAGGCCTTCCCTCTCCTCTGGGTTCCAGTCCAAGGCTCTGTAGTGAGCCAGCAGGATCTGTCTATTCACACCCACCTCCGCTACCTTCTTGGGCTTCTTCCTACCACAGCCCCTTCAGGCCCACTCCATACCGGCATTCTTCTCAGTCTTCACAACATCCACCTTTCCCAGTCGCTCTACATTCACCCTTCTGTCAGAGCCAGGACTCATGGGGCTCTCCTAGAATCAGAGAAATGTCAGGATGGAAGGGACCTCAAGAAGTTACCAAGTCCAGGCCCCTGCGCTGAGGCAGGACCAAGTCAATTTAGACGAGTTTGCCCAACCTGGTCTTAAACCCCTCCCATGACTGTGATGCTGCAGTCTCCTCTTCTAGTTCAGAGTTTAACTACCCTTATCATTACAAAGTTTCTCCTTGTGTCTAACCTAAGTCTCCCCTGCCGCAGATTAAGCCCATTGCTTCTTGTCCTACCTTCGTGGACACAGCACAACTGATCTCTTTATAACAGTCCTTAACATATTTGAAGACTATCATCGGGTCCCGCCTCAGTCTGCTTTTGTCAACACTAAACATGCCCAGATTTTTTAACCTTTCCTCAGAGGTCAGGTTTTCTCAACCCTTCATTATTTTTGTTGCTCTCCTCTGGCCTCTCCCCAATTTGTCCACATCTTTCCTAAACTGTGGTGCCCAGAATTGGACACATTACTCCAGCTGGGGCTGCACGAGTGCTGGGACAGTTACCTCCCATTTTACATAAAACACTCCTGTTTTATACCCCAGAATATTAGCCTTTTTCACAACTGAATCACAGTGCTGATTCCTATTCAATTTGTGATCCTCAGGAGCCCCCAGCTCCTTTTCAGCTGTCCTGGTATCGAGCCAGTTACTCCTCATTCCTTTGGAATCCCCCAAATGGAAATATAAACTTAAACTGACTTCTGCCCTGCCTGGGCTCAGCCTTTCTTCCCTCGTAAGTCTCCCTTGCTCCCCTCCTCATCCGAACACCTCCCAGGCTCTCCTCTGGAAGTCCAGACCCTAGCCACACCATTGGAGCTTGCTCCACCCCGTTGGCTGCTCTGTGTCTCTCCTGACCCTTCACCAGAACTGATTCTCAGGAGAGGGTCCCAAGAAGTATGTTCCTTGAGCTCTTTCCTCTGCTGCCCAGAAGTCCTTCCCTGGCCCAGAGAGGAACTACACAGTTCTCTCCCTGCAGCTCCCTTGTCTCTGGAATTCTCCCCTTCATAATCACCCCAGCCCCTTTCCCCCAGGGCTCCCTATTTAATTGGGCCCGTCACAGCCTGTGGTAGCAAACAGAGCATTAACTGAGCGCACCAGCACCCCTTAACGCTTTCAATGCTAGTGTGGGATATACACTCCATTACAGCAAGGTGCATCTGTACGTCTGCCTGGAGAGAGGGACGACTCCAGGACATCTGCGCTGCACGTTAAGGGATGTTTGAAGCCATGTTAGCCAAGGCAGCTCTCTAGTCTCTCCAGCCCAAGAGGTCCCTGCCCTGCAATCAAGAGCTCCAGTTTCTACTGGACCAGTGAGCAATACCCAAGCCTGCAGCCTACAAAACACTGACACTCCGGGGTAGCGTAAGGTTGTGTTTGCCGTGAGCGTTTGAAGAGTCTGAGCCAGACACGCTCCAGCCCCATAAACAAGACCCTTCCACCTTTCACACTGTGGTTCATTTGGTATGGCTCTCGTCTCACTGACAAGCAGCTCGCTGACCCTTGTGCCTCCTGACTGCAGACAGGTGTATCCTGCAATTGCAGGGTGTGACTACAACTTGAGTTGACAAGCTGCTTTAGCTAGCTCAGGTCCTGGCACAGGGCAGCTGCAGCAGTGCGTACTTCAGTGCAGGATCTGCACGAGCAGCTGGTGCCTTGGGTAATTACTCCTGGCGCTGGCTCCCACCGAAGCTGGCACTACCTCGGCATCACTGCTCTAGGATTCAAGCTAGCTCAGGTATACCTCCACCCCGGGATTGCAGTATAGACAGACCCAGTGCCAACTCTGCTCCTTGCTTCAGGGTCAACGGTGCCCTCCACACTCACTGACGGGAAAAGGGAAGATTTAGACTGTCCCAGCTGTTGCTAGGCTCTCACAGAGTCCGGGCGGATCAGGCTGGTGAAGAACTCAATTTCCCACCAGTAAGTTTAATTCTTACACCCTCATCAGCACAGATGGCGAGTTATATGGGCCTGTGATGCCTGTGCTCCACCAATATTCAGGAACGTGGGCCCGGCTCCGCCAACGTTTGGGCTTATGTTTTCAGAGCCACCCTGTCCATAGGATGGACTGGGACAACCGCCCCAGGCCTTGCGCTTTGGGGGCCCCTCCGTGCTTCAGGGGGACGCAGAGTCCAAGGCGGCCTGGAGGGTTAGCAGAGGGCTTGGCACTGGCAGCAGCAGGCAACCCGTGCCCAGCCCACTCCGTCCCACCGCTTCCCACCCTTGCTCCACCTCTTCCCCCCATTCCCCTCCTTCCTTCCCGCTCCCGCCCCCATCCTGCCCCTTTCTGGCATCCACCCCCTCCCCCGAGCAATGCCAGGAGCTGACGGGGTGGAAGAGGGCAAGCTGGGGCCGAATCACTCTCTGCTGCCAGCGCCAGGCCCCCTGCTAACACCCTGGGCTGCCCTGGACCTCAAGTCCCCCTGAAGCATGGGGCCCCCCACGGTGTGGGGCCTGGGGTGGTTGTCCCAGTCCGTCCTATGGATGGGACTGCTCTGCTTAGACCTGTTCTGGGCACCACCAACAATTATACAAACCTGGCGCCCATTCTCATCAGAACAAGGTCAGACTAGATGATCTTAATGGTCCTTTCTGACCTTAAAGTCTATGAATCTATGAGAACATAAGATCAGCCATACTGGGTCAGACCAAGGGTCCATCTAGCCCAGTATCCTGTTTTCCGACAGTGGTGCCAGACACTTCAGATGAAGTAAACAGAACAGGGCAATTTATTGAGTGATCCATCCCCCATTGTCAAGTCCCAGCTTCTAACAGTTTAGGAACGTTTAGGGACACCCAAAGCATGGGGTTGTGTCCCTGACCATCTTGGCGAATAGCCATTGCTGGACCTATCCTCTAGGAATGTATCTAATTCTGTTTTGAACCCAGTTATTCTTTTGGCCTTCACAACATCCCCTGGCAATGAGTTCCACAGGTGGTGTGAAGAATTACTTCCTTTTTTTGGCTTTAAACCTACTGCCTGTTAATTTCACTGGGTGACCCCTGGTTTGTATGTTATGAGAAGGAGTAAATAACACTTCCCTGTTTACTTTCTTCACATCAGTCATGATTTTATAGATCTCAATCATATCTCCCCTTAGTCATCCTTTTTCCAAGCTGAACAGTCCCAGTCTTTTTAATCTCTCCTCATATAGAAGCTGTTCCATAACCATAATCATTTCTGTTGCCTTTCTCTGTACTTTTTTCCAATTCAAATATATCTTTTTTGAGATGGATCTCCCAGAACTGCACGCAGTATTCAAGGTGTGGGTGTACCAGGGATTTATATAGTGGCACTATGATATTTTCTGTTTTATGATCTATCCCTTTCCTAATGGTTCCTAACACTTTGTTCACTTTTTTGATTGGCACTACACACGGGGCAGATCTTTTCAGATAACTATCCATGATGACTTTCGTGAGTGGTAACAGCTAATGTTAACACCATTGTTGTGTATGTGTAGTTGGGATTATGTTTTCCAATGTGCATTACTTTGCACTGATCAACACTAAATTTCATCTGGCGTTTTGTTGCCCAGTCACTCAGTTTAGTGTAATGCCTTTGTAATTCTTCGCAGTCTACCTTGGACTTACCTATCTCGAATAACTTTGTATTGTCTGCAAACTTTGCCACTTCACTGTTTGCTGTTCACCCCTTTTTCCAGAACACTACCCCTCTTCAGGTGGATCTGCAAACAGATACAGATTTCAGCTGGTACCTGAGGACAGAAGTGACCCCTCCGCACCAACATAATACAGTCCCAGGGGTAGGTCCATTGTCACTTGGCAATTCTACGAAAGATGCTTTTTCCTACCCCTTCCCAGAGACAAACAGCCCATAATTCTTCTGAATATCTATCCCCCTCCCCCAACACACAGACCTTTAACAAAAGAGGCTGATAGCCCAGGTATTAGAGGCAAGAGTTCAGATCATGCTAAAGACCTTTGCTGGGCTGTGTCAGCCTCAGAGGATTTGCGTGGGTGCCAGAGGTGTACTGTGGGACTCGGAACAAATGCCGTCAGTAAGTCAGAAGACCGAGGCATACTTGTGGCACCTCCTCATCTTTTTTTGTTGATACAGACTATCATGGCTACCACTCTGAAATCTGTCAGTAAGTCAGACACACCATGGCAGAACTGGAGGGCCAGGCAGTCAACAGGGATAGTGGGAGCATAGGCAGGATGCACCATGAGAATCCTTGTCCTCTTTGTTACTGATGATTCCTGCTAGAAAGGGGCCAGGGAGTAGTTAGGACCAGTCAGCATGGGCAGGTTCTAAGCTACAGCATTGCCTCAATGGAGGACGCACCCCACCCAACGCAGCTGATAGTGTCACCTCTATAACCTGGAGCTAAGACCATGTGCGTGTCACTTGTAGGATTAAAGTCTGCGTGCCCTCATCATATCCCTGAGGGGTAAGGCAGAAGCACCCTCATTTTACAGATGAGTCACAGGGAGTAGAGCCCCTCACCAACCCCACATGTAGCTGGGCTGGGGTTGTTAGCACAGAGTCTGCCCCTGCAGGAGGCTCAGATCCCCTAACCCACCCCCTGGGTGAATGCAGTGAACATGGCCTATTCCTCACTTTGGCTGTGGCAGAACATCTTCCTCTCCAACCCAATCTCCCTGGCATCTGGGCTCGTCGTTCCTCCTCCCCGTGGCAATTTTAATGGCACACAGGAAAGGTAAATCCAACAGAGATGAAGCAGGGAAAGAGCAGCAATTGTGCCCTGCCGTTTCATTAATTATCTTCAGCTCTGCTTCAAAGCCCAGTGACAAGAAACGGGCTAATTCATTTCTGGCCTTTGTATGGCTCGAGTCTTAAAGCTTCAAAGACGGGAAAACTGCCGAAGATCAGAGAGTGAAAAATGGAGACTTCTAGAAAGGGCTTCCACCTTGCAGATGGAAGCTCACAAAAGGAGTTGAGATGGCAACCACCCCACCGAGGACTTTGTATTATAAAATATGCATTCTAAACTCCGAGACTGTTCTCGGGATAAAATGCATTTGTCCTTTGCTAGCAAAAAAAAAATAAAGTTTGACAGTAAATGTCTAGAAATAATATTAAGTCACTGAGTGATTGAAACATGCTGAGATGGAATAACTTGCTATTCTGATTCAGAATAGCATGATTCTAATAAGAAGTGCATTACAAAGATAACTCAAAGAAAGCTGTCTGCTTAATGGCTAAAGTAACCAGCCCCTAGACACATGATTTGTGAGCACCAGAAAGTGATAAGTCCCTTAAAACGTGAAATGATTTTTTAGATTAATGGAGTAACTATTGCTGAACCTTTACCCCTGTTATTTAAGTATTTGTAGCAAGTTAAGATGAGGATTCTAGATTTCTGCTATAAGACATATCAAAATAAATGTAAACGATCAGCAGCCCATGGTTAAGTACATATGATTTTAGTATTTTTAGGATGAAGATTTGGTCTCTGATTTATTTTCATTGCCTGAAAAAGCCATTTAAAATTAACTTGACGCGTTTCTGTAATTAATTGTCTAAAACCTCAGACAGTAATTTTATCTCTACCGTTGGGTGTCCTATACAGTCCCACAAATTGCTGATTGGAATAGAGCTCAATTGGTGTTTAACCCTAGGAGGCAGTCCTGTAGTTGAGTGGCACATAACTGGATTGCCAAGTGAAGGATCCATATTTAGGATCAATAGCGCATTCAGCGAAAAGTGACTAAGCGTAATTTGACTATTATGTGATTAATTTAGGACGTAGCCATAGGATAAAGTTTAGCCCAGGGGTTAAATTTGGTGGTAATTTCACTACTGCTTGATTAGATTCAAGGAATAAGAGAACAACTCGCAATGACTGGATCTTTCCTTCTTGAGAAGAGTTAACATTCTGTGTTACACTCAATCTTTTAAACTTCATGACAGTATCCTAAAAGCATCTCTGCTCTGGCTTCGCTAATTTCCCATTTTCTTTTTAAATTCTATTTTGATTAATAAAGTGGATCAAATTCCTAAGGAATCTCAAAGCCTGACTTTCATTCCGCAACCTGATGTCAAAAGAGCTCGTGACAGCCATCGTGAAGGGAGTTGGTTTATTTAATTGCTTGACTGAAATATCACAATAGGCGGTGTGGAGAGGGAAAGCACAGAAAATGGGCAATGCAGAAGCAGAATCACAGAGATTGGGTGGAGGAATAGGGAGAGGAGGAATGACATGCGTTGGGTTGGAAGAAGGGAATGGAGGTGACTGGTGGGGAAGGGGCATTGAAGAAGGTAAAGAATCTCAGAGCTACATACGCAGTCAGATGTAATCAAACTCCTTGGCTATTGCCAGGTCTTTCTCTCTACATGACGAATTCTCTCTTCCTCAGGGCCGTGGACTGGGCAGCGAGCTCCCTCTCCTTCTGTGCTCTCCTCTTCCTCGTGTCCCTCTCTGCTGCCGGGAGACGGGCAGCGACATGTCCAGCTACTGGAGAGAACGGCTCTTCCCTGCTCGAGGACGTGGAGCTGAGAGAAGGGAGCAGAGTGCGCTCGTGGGGTAGAGGCAGGTCCTTCTCAAAGGAGGGCTTGGCGGGAGCTGCTCGGGTGCTGTCCTGCTTCAGTTGATGTGTCTAGGTGCTGTTGATGCAACTGGCCTTGTGTTTCCTGGGGCATGACACAGTTCCCTGAAGACACCAAATTTTAAATCCCAGCAGCCCATGGTGGCTGAGAGGATGATTATTTTGGGACACGAAGAGGCCACTTCCCTCTCTTTCCAGAGTAACAGCCCCAATGTCAACGGAGTCACTCCGGATTTACACTGGTGTGACAGAGCTGAATTGGGCTCCCCATCTTTCACGGGACACCAACTCCTCCACAGCCGTCAGACAATGGTAGTGTTGGAGTGCCTACAACTGGGAGAGGTCTTTTTGGGTTGCGTTCTCTGCAGCAGGTCCATGTCGCAGCTCTCCTGAACACCATCAGGGTCCCCTCTTGTGGGTCTTTCATGCAGCAACAAGCGCAAGGCTAAAGAGGAAATTGAGATTGTAAATGCAGAGAAATCAGAGGAAATGAAAGGTGGCTGTGGGGGAGGCCCTCTGGAACTATGTGAACTCGTTTATTTTTAAACCAATATCTTTTGGGTTGGCTGTCTCTCTTTAACGTGAGACCCAGAGCCTGCCCCGGGCTATTGCTGTCATCCCCCAAACCCACTCCCTTCACGCACACATGTTCATGTATCTCGGAGTCCTGCACTTAGGACGGAAGAATTCCATGCACTTCTACAAACTAGGGACCGAATGGCTAGGCAGCAGTTCTGCAGAAAAGGACCTAGGGGTTACAGTGCATGAGAAGCTGGATATGACTCAACAGTGTGCCCTTGTTGCCAAGAAGGCTAACAGCATTTTGGGCTGTATAAGTAGGAGCATTGCCAGCAGATTGAGCGACATGATCATTCCCCTCTATTCAACATTGGTGAGGCTTCATCTGGAGTACTGTATCCAGGTTTGGGCCCCACACTACAAGAAGGATGTGGAGAAATTGGAGAGAGTCCAGCGGAGGGCAGCAAAAATGATTAGGGGGCTGGAGCAGATGACTTTTGAGGAGAGGCTGAGGGAAATGGGATTGTTTAGTCTGCAGAAGAGAAGAATGAGGGGGGATTTGATAGCTACTTTCCACTACCTGAACGGGGGTTCCAAAGAGCATGGATCTAGACTGTTCTCAGGGGTACCGGATGACAGAACAAGGAGTAATGGTCTCAAGTTGCAGTGGGGAGGTTTAGGTTGGATATTAGGAAACACTATTTCACTAGGAGGCTAGTGAAGCACTGGAATAGGTTACCTAGGGAGGTGGTGGAATCTCCTTCCTTAGAGGTTTTTAAGGTCAGGCTTGACAAAGTCCTGGTTGGGATTATTTAGTTGGGGATTGGTCCTGCTTTGAGCAAGGGGTTAGACTAGATAACCTCCTGAGGTCCCTTCCAACCCTGATATTCTATGATTCTATGACATGGCATCACCTTAGCTCTGCAGCCCTCAAGCTCCCTTCCCACATTCCCTGCCACTGTCTGTTGCCCCCAATTGTTCCATCTACCCCAGCGTGCCACCAGGCAGAACATTACTAATATTAGGGGGAAAGGAGTCCAGGAGAGCTGGCTGTATTTTAAAGAAGCCTTATTGAAGGTGCAGGAATGAACCATCCCGATGTGCAGAAAGAATAGCAAATATGGCAGGCGATCAGCTTGGCTTAACAGAGAAATCTTCGGTGAGCTTAAACACAAAAAGGAAGCTTACAAGAAGTGGAAACTTGGACAGATGACTAGGGAGGATATTGCTCCAACATGCAGGGATGTAATCAGGAAGGCCAAAGCACAATTGGAGTTGCAGCTAGCAAGGGATGTGAAGGGTAATAAGAAGGGTTTCTACAGGTATGTTAGCAACAAGATGATGATCAGGGAAAGTGTGTGACCCTTACTGAATGGGGGAGGCAACCTAATGACACATGATGTGGAAAAAGCTGAAGCACTCAATGCTTTGTTTGCCTCATTCTTCACAGACAAGGTCAGTTCCCAGACTACTGCACTGGGCAACACAGTATGGGGAAGAGGTGAGCAGCCCTCAGTGGTTAAAGAACGGGTTAAGGACTATTTATTTAGAAAAGCTGGTCATGCACAAGTCCATGGGGCAGGATCTAACGCATCCGAGGGTGCTGAGGGAGTTGGCTGATGTGATTGCAGAGCCATTGGCCATTATGTCTGAAAACTTGCAGCGATCGAGGGAGGTCCCAGATGACTGGAAAAAGGCAAATATAGTGCACATCTTTAAAACAGGAAGAAGGAGAATCTGAGAAACTACAGATGAGTCAGCCTCACCTCAGTGCCTGGAAAAATCATAGAGCAGGTCCTCAAAGAATCCATTTTGAAAGACTTGGAGAAGAAGAAGGTGATCAGGAACAGTCAACATGGAATAGGGGTCAGATTTTTCTGGATGTGATAGCGGATGGATTTCTTCATCAAGTAGTTGAAGCACCTACCAGAGGGGATGCCATTTTAGATTTGGTGTTGGTGAGCAGTGAGGACCTCGTAGAAGAAATGGTGGTAGGGGACAACCTTGGTTCGAGTGATCATGAGCTGATTCAGTTCAAACTAGATGGAAGGATAAACAAATGTAGATCTGGGATTAGGGTTTTTGACTTCTCGAGGGCTAATTTTAAAGAGTTAAGGAAATTAGTTAGGGAAGTGGATTGGATGGAGGAATTAGTGGATTTAAATGTGGAGGAGGCCTGGAATTACTTTAAGTCACAGCTGCGGAGACTGTCGGAAGCCTGCATCCCGAGAAAGGGGAGAAAAACCATGGGCAGGAGTTGTAGGCCAAACTGGATGAGCAAACAACTCAGAGAGGGGATTAGACAAAAGCAGAAAGCTTACAGGGAGTGGAAGGAAGGCAGGATCAGTAAGGAAAGCTACCTTGCTGAGGTCAGAACATGTAGGGATAAAGTGAGGAAGGCTAAAAGCCGCATTGAACTGGAACTTGCAAAGGGAATCAAAACCAATAGTAAAAGGTTCTACAGCCACATAAATAAGAAGAAAACAAAGAAAGAAGAAGTGGGGCCGCTATACACTGAGGATGGAATGGAGGTAAAGGATAACCTAGACATGGCCCAACATCTAAACAAGTACTTTGCCTCAGTTTTTAATAAGACTAGTGAGGAACCTTGCGATGATGGAGGGATGATAAACGGGAATGTGGATATGGAAGTGGATATTACCGCAACTGAGGTAGAGGCCGTACTTGAACAGCTCGATGGGACGAAGTCGGAGGGCCCGGACAATCTCCATCCGAGGATATTAAAGGAACTGGCGCGTGAAATTGCGAGCCCGTTAGTGAGAATTTTTAAGCAATCGATAAACTCGGGGGTTGTGCCGTATGACTGGAGGATTGCTAATGTAGTTCCTATTTTTAAGAAAGGGAATAAGAGTGGTCCGGGTAATTATAGGCCTGTTAGCTTGACGTCTGTAGTATGTAAGGTCTTGGAAAAAATTTTAAGGGAGAAAGTAGTTAAGGACATAGAGGTCAATGGTAATTGTGACGAATTGCAACACGGATTTACTAAAGGTAGATCGTGCCAAACCAATCTGATCTCCTTCTTTGAGAAGGTGACGGATTACTTAGATAAAGGAAATGCGGTAGATATAATTTACCTAGATTTCAGTAAGGCGTTCGACACGGTTCCGCACAGGGAGCTGTTAGTTAAATTGGAAAACATGGGAGTGAATATGAAAGTTGTAAGGTGGATAAGGAACTGGTTAAAGGGGAGACTCCAGAGGGTCGTATTGAAAGGTGAACTGTCGGGCTGGAAGGAGGTCACCAGTGGAGTCCCTCAAGGATCGGTTTTGGGACCGATCTTATTTAACCTTTTTATTACTGACCTTGGCACAAAGAGCGGGAATGTGCTACTAAAGTTTGCGGATGACACGAAGCTGGGGGGTATTGCTAACACGGAGAAGGACAGGGATACTATTCAGGAAGATCTGAACCACCTTGTAAACTGGAGTAATAGAAATAGGATGAAATACAACAGTGAAAAGTGCAAGGTCATGCATTTAGGAATTAATAAGAAGAATTTTGGATATACGTTGGGGGCGCATCAGTTGGAAGCGACAGAGGAGGAGAAGGACCTTGGGGTACTGGTTGATAGCAGGATGACTATGAGTCGCCAATGTGATACGGCTGTTAAAAAAGCAAATGTGATTTTGGGATGCATCAGGCGGGGTATTTCCTGCAAGGATAAGGAGGTGTTAGTGCCGTTATATAAGGCGTTGGTGAGACCCCATCTGGAATACTGTGTGCAGTTCTGGTGTCCCATGTTCAAGAAGGATGAATTCAAACTGGAACAGGTTCAGAGACGGGCTACGAGGATGATCCGAGGAATGGAAAAACTGCCTTATGAAAGGAGACTCAAAGAGCTTGGCTTGTTAGCCTGGCCAAAAGAAGGCTGAGGGGGGATATGCTCGCTCTATATAAATATATCAAGGGGGTTAACGTTAGGGAGGGAGAGGAATTATTTAAGTTTAGTACTAATGTAGACACAAGGACGAATGGGTATAAACTGGATATTAGGAAGTTTAGACTTGAAATTAGACAAAGGTTTCTGACCATTAGGGGAGTGAAGTTCTGGAATAGCCTTCCGAGGGAAGTAGTAGGGGCAAAAGACTTTCCTGGCTTTAAGACAAAGCTTGATAAGTATATGGAGGGGATGTTATGATAGGATCGTTAATTTGGGCAATTGATCTTGAATTACCACCAGACAGGTCTGCTCAGTGGTCTGCGGGGAGATGTTGGATGCGATGGGTACTGAGTTGCTGCAGAGAATTCCTTCTTGGGTGCTAGCTGGTGACTCTTGCCCACATGCTCAGGGTTTAGCTGATCGCCATATTTGGGGTCGGGAAGGAATTTTCCTCCAGGGCGGATTGGCAGGTGCCCTGGAGGTTTTTCGCCTTCCCCTGCAGCGTGGGGCACGGGTCACTTGCTGGTGGTTTCCCTGCAGCTTGAGGTCTTCAAACCATTTTTGAGGATTTCAATAACTCGGTCCTGGGATAGGGGTTGTTATAAAATTGGATGGGTGGGGTTCTGTGGCCTGCCTTGTGCAGGAGGTCAGACTAGATGATCAGATTGGTCCCTTCTGACCTATGAGTCTATGAGTCTATGATTCACCAAGGGCAAGTCATGCCTGACTAACCTAACTGCCTTCTATGATGAAATAACTGGCTCTGTGGATGTGGGGAAAGTGGTGGATGTGATATACCTTGACTTTAGCAAAGATTTTGTTACGGTCTCCCACACTATTCTTGCCAGCAAGTTAAAGAAGTATGGACTGGATGAAAGGACTATAAGGTGGACAGAAAGCTGGCTAGATCGTTGGGCTCAACAGGTAGCGATCAATGGCTCCATGTCTAGATGGCAGTCGTATCAAGCGGAGCACCACAAGGGTTGGTCCTGGGGCCGGTTTTGTTCAATATTTTCATTAATGATCCGGAGGATGGAATAAATTGCACCCTCAGCAAGTTCGCAGATGACACTAAGCTGGGGGGGAGAGGTAGATATGCTGGAAGGTAGGGATAGGGTCCAGAGACAAATTGGAGGACTGGGCCAAAATAAATCTGATGAAGTTCAACAAGAACAAGTGCAGAGTCCTGCACTTGGGAAGGAAGAATCCCATGCACTGCTACAGACTAGGGACCGAGTGGCTAAGTGGCAGTTCTGCAGGAAAGAACCTGGGGACTACAGTGGATGAGAAGCTGAATATGAGTCAACAATGTGTCCTGGATGCCAAAAAGGCTAACAGCACACTAGGCTGCATTAGTAGGAACATTGCCAGCAGATCGAGGGAAGTGATTATTCCCCTCTATTTGGCACTGGTGGGGCCACATCTGGAGTATTGTGTCCAGTTTTGGACCCCCCACTACAGAAAGGATGTGGACAAACTGGAGAGAGTCCAATGCAGGGCAACGAAAATGATTAGGGGGCTGGGGCACATGACTTACAAGGAGAGGCTGAGGGAACTGGGGTTACTTAGTCTGCAGAAGAGAAGAATGAGAGGGGATTTGATAGCTGCTTTCAACTATCTGAAGGGGGGTTCCAAAGAGGATGGAGTGAAGCTGTTCTCAGTGGTGGCAGATGACAGAACAAGGAGTAATGGTTTCAAGTTGCAGTGGGGGAGGTCTAGCTTGGATATTAGGAAAACATTTCACTAGGAGGGTGGAGAAGCACTGGAATGGGTTACCTAGGGAGGTGGTGGAATCTCCATCCTTAGAGGTTTTTAAGGCCCGGCTTGACAAAGCCCTGGCTGGGATGATTTAGCTGGTGTTGGTCCTGCCATGAGCAGGGGGTTGGACTACATGACTTCCTGAGGTCTCTTCCAACCCTAATCTTGTATGAGTCTATGAGACCTGCCCCAGCTCACCCCCTCCTGCCCTAGGACACCTTTCCCCAGCCAGACATCTGTGACCTTGAGGAAGGCTATAATGTGCATCTTTTAGCAGCTTTGGTTGTTGCAGAAGTAGAACCACAGGGATTTAGTGGGGGAAAAGGAATGACATGCATTTGGTTGGAAGAAGGGAATGGGAGGTAACTGTTGGGGAAAGGGCACTAATGAGGGTAGGGACACTTCCCTGTAACACTCATAGCCCAGGAAGTGTACTGTCTGCTCTGGAGAAGTTTTTTGTTTTGCTTCTGTGTTTATTGTGTGAATCATTTGTTCCAGATTTAGTGTTAGTAGGTTCATGAATTAACTTGTTTTAGGGGAAAGCAATGGCTTCTATGTGGTCTGTACAAACTGACATTTCAGCCAGTATACTTTTTCTTGGTATTTTGCTTGTAAGTTATTGTCCTGGTAGTATTAAGCTTGGGCCACTGGATCAGTTTAATTTGGCTTTGCTTAGTTGCAATTTCATTTTCTTCTTTGAACAATGCTGAAGAAGTCTTTGTAGCCTCCTACGTATATTGATACGCCACTGTCTCTTTAGCATTCAGGTTCCTGTTTGTGTGCTGCTGCCTTTGTCTTTGCATTGGATGTTAGGCTGAGCTTTAAAAACCATTTACATTTGCTGTTTTGTACCTCGTTAATGTCACATACTTGCAAAATCTCATCTTCTGAGTCACTGCTTGCTTCCTTGATATGGTACATTTTCCATCTCTCCTCTTCTGGTCTGCAAGCTTTGGTATTATGATTTCTCTTGCCACAATTATTGTATATGACCCCACATGCTGCAGAGCCTTTTCCAGCATCATATTTCACGCCCACCACAGATTTTCCTTTGCATTGTATCTCCTCTGCCTTGCATTTATGCATTTGCTTTCATATGGATTTGGGGATATTTTCCCTTGTGTTTTCATGCTTTCCCTGTGCAGGTTGGTGAATTATCTCTGTGCCTGCTCCACTTATGCGCTGCATTTGGATGTGAGCTGGTTCACTAGCTTTTGCGCATGTCTACAGCTCTTGGTAGCATTAGCGTGGGCTCGCTGAGCATTCTCATTCAAACTCCTGCGTCTTTCGTCCCCATTACTAACCTATCACGAGTTCGTTCATCTTGTGAGAGTCAATAATCACATGAGTCAGCCATTTGGCGCAGTTTGGCAATATACTCATCTATTGTTACTCCAGTTTCCTGATTACACTTGTTGAAAAGATCCCTTTCGTATCTGACATTTTCTGTGGGCTGAAAACACTTTGGGCGCACTTCTAGGATTGTACATGGGTCCTCCCGCTCTGCTGCTGCCATATCCAGGTGCTATCAGCACATGCAGGGGCCTTTACCCATTGCAACTATAGCGTGACTGCTCTTATTTTGTTTTCCTTTTCATTCAGCCCTGTTGCAATTTCGTAGATTTCCTGTTGTGATCTAAAAAAGAATGTCCCATGGCTAAATACATCCCCTTTTGTGCCTGTCTGCTTGGGGATGGGAATCTGGGACAGCGCCAGGATTATTGTCTCTGGTTTTTTGTTTGCTTGATTTGCAATGTTTTTAGCTTCTGATTTCACGTCGCTGCGGTTGCCGACTCACTTCTGACACCATGCCCTGTGCACGAGCACAACGTTCAGGCTGTATTCCTTCCGCCACATGTACTGTCTCTCTCATCAAACACTTCCTGAAAGAGGAATTCCCTACTTTCCAAAACATGACATCAGGATGCCCCTAGTGGGAAGCTATTTACCGTAGCATCTCAAGTCTCTTCTCTTCAGCTATTGCTTTCCCCTGTTCCTCACCTTGCCTCCACCTCCAGATGCCACCTCTCAGGCCCCATATCTCTTCCCCGCCTTCCCAGGCCCTGCTCTTCAGCAGGGCCCTTTGAACACTGGGAAGTAATCCCCAAATCACCTGAAAATGCTCGGGCTCTGTGTCAACATGATGGGTGTGGGACCTTTAGATGTATGTGAATTTAGGGAGCTTCGCTTCCATTCTGTATGAATAGACTGAATCCAGGGATCTACAACAAGTAAGTGTATTCTGTTGGAACGCAAGGATCTCGGCAGACATGCCCTGGAAGGGAAGAGTTTGCTTTTGAGAGGCTACCTATTTCCAGCTACATCAAGGTGTAACAGTGTTTGCAAGGGTGGGGTATTGTCAGAGCACTGGCATGGTGGCAGTTGTGTACGTGTTAGAACAGTAGCGTGGCTAGTCTGCGTGGTGGCTGTGCAGATGTTTTAACCACTGGTAAATGGTGGCAGCTGCCTGCTCATTGGGAACGTCCTTGGGTTTGTTCTCGTGCAGAACGTTAGCAAGCCCAATGCTTCATTCACACCTGTGCCGAGGAGGCAGCTGAGATCAGTGTTTCTGACGAGCAGGATGTTAAGGGAGTGGCAGCGCATTGCCGTGGCACAGGGTACACATCCGCAGGCATGCGAGGGTGGAGAGGCTCACGTGCACAAGGAGCTCGCAGCATCACCGTGTGTTCATCTAATGTAAGAACGCAGGAGACGTTCCAGTCACTCTGTGCGGTTTGAGTACTTTGTGAGCACAGGGCGACATCATGTGGCCAGGCCAGGCAGTGGTTGGGAAGAAAACACAACAAAACATTTGGAGTGAGCAGATTATTTCGGTGATTTTCTCTCATTAGGTTTTGCCGAGGTCGCCTTCCACCCACACTTGAGCGTACCTGAAGAACATAAGCAGGAACAGGCTGGGTGGACATAGCTGTTGCAGGATGGTCAGGGTAAGGAAGCAGCATATAACACTATCTAGCTTTCATCTAGCACTTTGCCTCTCTAGATTTCAAAGCACTTTACAAAGGAGCTGTAATTATTGCTGTTGGGAAACCAAGATACGGAGAGGGGAAGTGACTCGCCCGAGGTCACCCAACAGGCCTGTGACAGCGCACGTGTGGCCTTCATGCAGAGATTCTGAATAAAAGATCATCCCAAACAGAGCACTGCCCATCCACAACTGATCACGGTCAAAGAGGAAAGGCACTACTTCCTCTAACTCTCCAGATTTTGCCTGGCCATGGGGACAGGAGGCAGGGGAGGCCTTTGAATTCTGATTTGATATTAGGTTTTGCATGATCCTTTTGCTTATGCTTTCCACTTTTGCATTCCACCATTGTGGAAACACAGGGTAGAGTTTGTTTCCTGCCCGCATCTCTGTGTGCGTCCTCACCAGTGTTCAGCACTGAACCATAAACTGAGGTTTAAACAACATCTATACGGTAGGAATCCTCTCCGTATTCCCCAAGACAACTCCCAAAGAAGCCCGTTTCCAGCCCCGCACAGCGTATTCATCTGTACAAAATGTGCAGCCTCTGGCATCTACTGTAGCTGGTCAGGAAACTGTTTACCCAACTCATGAAAGGTCTCACGATTCTGAAAATGTTTCCCATTCCACAATGGGACAAACGCAAGCTCTTTAGAAATTTTCACAAAGAAATGAGAGAGAGAGAGACCAGCCCTGAATAGCCAATAGCCCAATGGTTAGGGCCCTTGGCCGTGGAACGAGTGTCTCTACGAACTCTCACTCACCAGTGTCACAACACACAAATTGTTTTCTCTGGTGTGGATCCTAGGCACATTCCAGTTTGCAGGGCTCAATCGCATCTCCCACCCCAAATAACTATTATATCTTGTTTGATCTACATGGCAGTGAGGGCTGCGCATTAGCTGAGATCAAACTAGATCAGGAGATGTGTCAGTTTGGCAGGGGATCAGTGCTGTAGTTTGAGTCACAGGATTGCACACAAAAATATGGTTAGAATAGGAAAATTTTACCTACAGCTCCTTTTCTCCCTAGGCACAATATCTTGGGAGCCCACTGATCAGATCTGACACCAAATTTGCAATTTTCAAGACTGTGCATGTGAATTTCAGAGGGCTTTGAAAATAAAACCCAGCTCTTAAACGGAAAGCTGAGTTCCACTTTAACTACAGGATAGCTAAAACACTTCCTTTCCCCCACCATTTGTCTGTCTTGCCTATTTAGATATCCAGCCCTTCAGAGCAGGAATGGCTTCTTAATGTGTGTGTACAGCCCCTAGCACAGTCATACTCAGACTGAGACTCGGGAGCCGCAATGGGCTCTTTAATGTGTCTCCTGCGGCTCTTTGAAGCCAATGATTATTAACCAATCCAAGTTATTAACCAATCAGGATGTTTTTACTATGTTATTAACCAACCATAATGGATAAAATAACACTACTTTGTCAGAATAATCGAGAAAATATATAACTAGTAAATGAAACTATGAAATCACACGACTGTGGCTCTTTTGGGTAATGTTGATCACTAATTTGGCTCCTGAATCACTGAGCTCTGAGTATCACCGTCCTAGCACAATAAGTTGGGCCTATGGGAATACAATCAATGCCTGCTGCTCATGCTATCCCAGTTCTGAGGATTTCTGTTTCCAAGGTCAGGTATCTTTTATTAATTATTGAAATTCCCTTTTCAAGTATGGTATATTGATACTTTTCAGCTGATGAGAAAGAGAATTTTCAGAAATGCTCAGCCTAGGCCTAATTCTTCACTGGGGCCAGTGCCTAGTCCTTTTCAGCCCCCTACCCTAATGTTATTGATAGGAAGAAAATGAAAACTCAGCAAAGGGCGACTGAGTCCTGGGGCTGTTTGCCATTCTTCCACTCTTACTGGAAGTGCTGTTTGCTGGAGATGGGTGAAGTTGTTTTGGATTTTGAAATTAAATTTTAAAAATGGGGAAAATCTTGAACAAGAATTTCACAATCTTTTTTCAACCAACCCTTGAGATGCTGGGAAATTTAAACCAAGTAAGATGTGTGTGTATGGGGGGGTGTTCCTATAAGATTTCACCCCCCTTTTTTTTGACCAGCTCTATTATTTATACCCAGCACTGTGCAGCAGCTGCTGTGAGCACTGTAAATTGATTTATCAGTTTCAGAGAAACATCACTAGGTTGATTGCATGTGGGGGTGAGTATGGGTTGGAAGGGAACCTCCATGCCCAGAGCTCTCTGCAGAGCATGTTCTGCACTGGCTGAGGTAGACTGTGACGAACTGGGAATGTTCTTAATGTTGCTCTGAATACTGTGTTGGTGCCTCAGTGTCTCCTAGGCAGTTCTTAATATCTAGGGGCATGGCTGCACTGGAGAGTTGCAGCGCTGGTGATGGGGTTACAGCGCTGCAACTCACTCTGTGTCCACACTTGCAAAGCACGGCCAGCGCTGCAACTCCCTGGTTGCAGCGCTGGCTGTACACCTGGTTTGCTTGGAGTGTAGCGATTCCAGCGCTGGTGATGCAGGGCTGGTCATCAAGTGTAGCCACCAAAAGCGCTGTTATAATCCAGGGTATTAGGAGGTATCCCAGAATTCCTGTCCACAACAAACAGGAAGAATGGCTGAACTCCGATCTCCCCGTAGCTACTTAGCTAAAAAACAAACAAAGCTGCTCTTTGCTCCAGCGAGAGCGAGCGGAGGAAGGGGAATTGCTTTGGAATGTTCACAGCTGTTTGCTTGAGGAGAGAGGGAAGGGGTAGTGTTGAGCAGCTGCTTATATGGTCTAAAGACTATTTAGGAGTGCATAATTTGCATTTAGTGAATAAGAGACAGATGGGGGAAAGGTCAAAACTTGTAAAATGATTGAAGGTAGGCACTGTGTATCTTCCAGTCCTTAGAACTTGCAAGGCAGGGAGCTGAGAACAGTGTCAGCTCCAAAAATCCACTCTGTTTCCCCCATGCTCCACGTCACACTCCACCCCACCTCCCTCTTTTGAAAAGCACGTTGCAGCCACTTGAACGCTGGGATAGCTGCCTACAATGCACCACTCCCAAGAGCGCTGCAAATGTGGCCACACTGCAGCGCTGGTAGCTGTCAGTGTGGGCACACTGCAGCGCTTTCCCTACACAGCTGTACGAACACAGCTGTAACTCCCAGCGCTGCACATCTCCAAGTGTAGCCATATCCTAAGTGGTGGAATCAGGTGTGTGATTGCTGCAGAGCAAAGGGCCAGTGCACCTAAATGCCTGGCACTCTGTCTCCTAGCAACAGATGGCCTGGGCCCCTCCTCTGCAAAGGTGCCAGCTGAAGGTGTTGGAGACAAAGGGATCAGGTGACCTCCTGGCCCGGGAAAGGAGCTGAGCAGAGAGGAGGGGCTGGAGGGGTTGTTAGTCTGGAGTCGGCTGGGGACGAGGAGTGAAGTGCAGACGTGGGGGGTCTGGCTCATTGCCCCCCAGAATGGACCCGGCCTAGGGGTCCGGTTCGCTGTACCTACAAGCTCTGTGTTAGACCCTGTTCCTGTCATTGAATAAACCTCTGTTTTACTGGCTGGCTGAGAGACACATCTGACTGCGAAGTGGGGGTGCAGGACCCTGTGGCTTCCCCAGGACCCCGCCTGGGTGGGCTCGCTGTGGGAAGTGCACGGAGGGGCAGAGGATGCTGAATGCTCCAAGGAGAGACCCAGGAGGTGAAGACGCGTGAGCTTCTTGCCCTGAACAAGTCTGCTCCAAGGGAGAGGAGGCTCCCCAAAGTCCTGACTGGCTTGGTGGGGAGTTTAGGCAGGGACCATCTTTTTGTTCTGTTTCTGTACAGCCCCTAGCGCAATGAGGTCCTTTCATGACCAGGGCTCCTACGTGCTACCATAATATGCCTAACAGACCATAATTGGCTTGGCTGAGGGGGAAGGTGCTGGGGCGAGCGCAAAGTGTTTGGTCTACATCGGCCCCATTGCTTGGGTTTGTGTGTGTGCGGCTACTGGCTGCTCTGCTTTATGCCAGGGGCCACAGCACAGCCAGGGCATCCCAGAACCAGATGGGTGGGCAAAGGTGGCCTAAAGCCAATCCCCCAGGCGGTGCCTTCCTGCGCTGCACCCCTGCGAGGCACGCCACACAATTCCAGCTCAGGATTCTAGCCCAAAGGGAATGAAAATAAACCAGGGTCTCAGGGCCCACAGGTGCCAAGGTGGCCATCGTTTCCAGATCTCGTCACCATTAACTGCCATGCCCATCACTGCCTACAGGAGGGAGATCTCGCAAAGGCCCACAGAGACTCGGCTTGAGGGCTCCCCTTTTGTTTTCCTGCCGACTCAGTACTTGTAGGAGGTGGAAGGCCATTCCCTTTGCAGGCTATGTGAGTGGAGCGGGCATGTAAACAACGCCACGCCTGTCCTCAGTAAGCATAGAGACGAGGAAACGGTATGCCAATGGTTTATTGGAAAGTGCCTAGCCCGTTACAATTAGTGTCCACAGCTCCAAGGTAGTGGCACATGGAGAGAATCTGCATGCACTGCACTGCAGAGAGACAGAGAGATTTCCAAGCCAGAGATATGAGACAACAGGCCTATGTGCTGTGCTAAAGAGGCACAAGGTTCAGCTGAAAAGGCCCATTTAGGGATGGGGCCTCAGCAGAGTAGGAACACACTGGATTTCCATAAAGCACAAGACGACTATGAAAGCAAACTACTTTCTCTGCCACTCAGGAGATGCATCCCCTAAGGAACATGCCCTGCACCCTGCAGGATCACAAAGTCTGGACCATTTTATCTCCCTGCCTATGCTCAAAGTGCATCTGTTACAATAAGCTGCTCATTCTAACTGGTCTTTTCATAGAGCTCAGGCTAGCGGGGAGCCCTCTCATCAGCCAGTGGATCTCTTACAGAACACTGGCCAGAGACCCTCACCTGACCACGCCTGCAGCAGAAGGGACTATTCTTCCCTGCTGTGTGAACTTGGGGTTGAACTGCAGCCTAAGGCAGGTTTGGACCCTATCTGCTGCTCCAAGAGAGTAACACACCATGGAAGAACTTCCCCAGGGCAGCACTACCGTAAGCTGCTCCCCTCCCTTCCCTAGCCTGTTGGGAACAGGGCTGGGGAGGGAGAACAAGGCAGGTCTCCAACACGACAGGATCTTGGGCTGCAAATGTGAGCTACTGCCAAGTGCTGTGACTTATGCAGAGATCGTTTTGGCCACTGGAGCAGCGCAGAACGGCAGAGCTGACACCGAGCTATCTCCCGCTCCCCACCCCACCCCTGGGCTGTGCCTTCAGCCATGCACCTCCCCCGCCCAGAACTGCACCCTGAACTTTTAGGAAGACACAGGGTATCAGGGCCCCTGGGAAGCTGTTCCGCTGGTTAATTGTTATCCATTTAATTGCCTCCACTGTTCTTAATCCACTGTTCAGAAATTACATTTTATTTCCAATTGGAACAGCACCTCCAGACACCGGATCTTGTCATGCCTTTGTTTACGAGCTTAGAGAGGTCTACTGTCAGAAATCTTCTCCCCATGTAAGTACTTACAGGCTGGTGATCACATCAAAACCCTGGACTCCCCTGAAACACTGGGCAAGTCTCTGAGGGCCTGATTTTTAAAAGGCGTTCAGGTGCCTAAAGATGAAGATAGGAAGCTGGTGGAATTTTCAAAAGCACCTAGGCACCTACCTCCCCTTGACCTCTGTGCTGATCAGTTGAGATAGTAACCTAAGGGAAACACCAAACAGCACAAGACTTGCGATAAAATCACAAGAGTAGGCAACACCGGTGTTTCTGTGGGGCAAGCGTTTTTGGGCAGGGACAAGTGTAAAGCTGAAAAATCTGTTCTCCATCAATCATTCAAAAATGTCTGAATGGGAATTTCCTGGAACTTTCCAGCAAATATTCGCCTTTGAGCTGAGACCCAGCCAGGGGCCCAAAGAATTTCAGAAATTTCTGAGCCCAGATAATACAGGGAATTCTCTTGTGATCATAACTGCAGTGTTAGGGATCTCCCATGTGTCCCCCCAGGGCTGCCTATGGGGACTGCGCTCCCTGCCCCAGCTCACCCCCCACATTCTGGCTTGCATGAGGGCCTGACTAGCCCTCAGCTGTCCTATGTAGTGCCTGTGCTGGGGGGGTTCTCTCCCAGGCAGCTAATAAGCTTTTATGACTCCTGCAGGACACTACAGCTGAGTACAGAAGAGTTAGGGGACAATATTCCATAAAGTCAAACACTTCACGTGATTCTGCTCTTCCCTGCCTTAGCCTCTCGGGGTTTGTCTACACGACAAAAAACCACCTGCGGCTGGCCCACATCAGCTAGCTCAGGGACTCAGGCTGCGGAGCTATACTTGTTCAGTGTAAACATTCAGGCTTGGGCTGGACCCAAGTGCAAATGTCAATACAGCAATTTTATAAACCTGCAGCCCAAGTGAGCAGACGTGGGCCAAGTGTGGATGTTTTATTGCAGTGTATATCTCAGGCACGCTAAGCCTAAGCTCTAACTCTGGTTTGAGCCCCCTTTCCATTCAGACACAGATCAATCGGACTCAGATCAGCAGGCATTCGGGCCCCAGGTCCTAGGACCCTACTAAGGGAAGTGGGTCAGAGCCCAATTCTGACTGTGACTCAGATCTAATCCCTGTCATTGTGCAGTGTGGACGCAGGTCAAGCAGCAGATCCAAGTCAGAAGGTCTGTGTTGTGCAGTATGGATGCACTGGCACGGTTGTGAGACTCAGGTCCAGCAACTGCAAACCCAGGTTTACAATGCAGTGTGGAAGCTCTAGCATGAGCTTAGAAAAACAGAGCCCAAAAGCCTGACTCCCACAGACATACCCTCATAGACCAGAGCTCCCACCCGCAGCTATCCAGGTGGATGCCATGTACCTGAATGACCACGTCTCTCCTGAACTTTCCTCTAGAGTCAGGAGCATCTGAATTGATAGACCGTGGCAATGCTGGCAGCCAAGGGTCTGTGTCTCACTACTGTTCCCTCAGGCCCTAATCCAGACAGATCTTGCCCATTCCGAGTTTCAGTAAAGCTCATCATTCTTTACTGAGACTCTGGAGGAAGACTCTTGAGCAGATGCACAGAATAAGAAACAAGGACGGTAAGAACAGCATTAACCTGGAGTAGGGAAGCCCAAGCTGCAGGGGACTTGAACTGTTCAGCCACCACATTACACAACACACTACAAGGGAGAACGTTTCACTGGCACATACAGCGGGACCTTACTGTGCAGTGACTGGGACAATACCCTTGGACTCCGGAGACTGAGTTCCAACCCTTGCTCTGCCACAGACTTGCTGTGTGACCCTGAGCATGTCACAGTCTCTCTGGGCCTCAAGTCCCATCTGCAAGACAGGGACAACAGCACTGCCCAGCCTGACGGGGGAGTGTGAGCACAAATACATTAAATATCGTGAGGTGCTCAGATGCTACAGCAGTGGCAGCAAAGAAGTGCCCATGAGAGACAGGCAGACCCCAATTCCAGCATGTCTAGTGCTTAACACCGATGAACCTATACAAACCGTGAGCCACATTCTCAGTGGGTGCCCAATGGCTGGACTAAAACACCTTGCTAGCTTTGCATCTCCTACCCGCTTGCTAGCTCCCCCTGGGAGAATCCTAGCTGAAGGGAAGTCAGGTCTGCAGTTTGCTTCGATTGCTCACCTCCCTCAGGGCTCAGCAACAATAGCGTGGGCTTCTTAACACCTCTCACAAACTGAAACCCTTGAGAACTGAAGCAGCTTTTTATTCTCAGTATGTACAAGGGCCTCCCAGTCAATCCACACTTCAGTGGATTCAGGATAAAAGCCTGCTACGGATGGGGACCGTTTGCTACCACCATTACAGCATGTACAATGAAGCAGGGTGTCTAGGTCTCCATTGCCAACTCCACCAACTTCCCCCAGCATGTCCCACTACATCTGGCCTAGAGGCTCTGAGGCTGCACTTACTCTAGAACCATCTCAGACCTCCCAACCCTTCACAAGTGACTGTGAACAGACTGGCAAGGGACTAGCAGCCACTAATGAGCTCTGCCAATGGGAGCCTCTGTCAGTGTCTTACAAGAATCTTCCCAGCCAGTGGTGTTGCCTTGGTTTCAGATCAGCCGGGCCTCTCCTTCCATCTCAACCTGTGGGTCGCACACTCCCGTGAAGTTTATCTCTTTGCTGCTGTTGCTGACGGCAGAGCTGAGGTATACACCGGAGGAGGAAGAAGGGTGTTGAAAACCACCATCTATTACTGACACAGCTCTTCCACTCATGTAGATCTCCAAATATCTCAGAAGCTGCTTCGGTTTCTTTTTGGCAAATGCCTCTAGTTCTGGGAAGAGGGAGAAGGGGAAAAAATCTAGTATCAATATGAAAAGACATGACGCTGAGATGGAGGAGGGGCAGTCTGAGCCTCACACGTTTTCTGGGCTAACACTATTCTGGTATATTTTTAAGCTTTACCCATAGAGTTTGGCCCAGTGTCTCCTTAGGCATGTGCTTCACTCTCAGGACAGAGCACGTAACCACAATGGCTATGAAGGACTGGAACTTGTAGTTCAAAACACCTTTGGAAAAATCATTTCCCCATTGTCCAAGTTTGGGCTCTCACCCAGAAACCAAATGTGATACACCCAGCTGATCATAACAGATGGGAATGCCTCACAGCTCCAGGGAAGAGCACAGACCACATGGGTGCGGATGAGGGAGAAACCCCAATCTATTTGTGGTTACCTGAGCTTCACTTTTTGAAGATGCTTTTTCAGCCATAATAAACACATCCATCTCTCTGCTCACCAGGCAGGTTTTACCTTCTTTTTATTTTTTGCACGCAGAGATAAATAACCCTGCTGTGGCTCTAATTTGGTTTTTACAGAAAGAAAATAGATTGATTGTTGTAGCTAAGGCCCAATGCTACAAGTAACGCATACATAATTACATTAAAAATACATTAAAAGATTGTTATTAAGGTTGTAAAGTCAAGCACAGAAAAGTTAAAGAAATGGTTGAAATAAAGTTGTCCCACAATGCCCTAATTCAGCCCCCTTGTGTTGTACACGCATTATGATACAATCTTTAATTACATGATCACATACTATTTCTCCCACAGGACCCTGGCCTGAATGGGTAGCTATTCAAGATTTCTTTTTAATCCCACTCAGTGAATGATGCAGGCCTAATTTGGTGCACACCATTCTCACCGTGCCGGGAGCACATGATTGCTAATTTCCTCCTAGGTTTTCTTGGGTGCTCATTGCTGTAATATCTGAACACCTCACAAATATTCACCTCAGAAATGGTTGAACTATTCAAAAAAAAAAATTCAGCCCAAGGCAGAAACCTAGTTTGGAAAATTTTAGCCCAAATGATTCAATCTTGGCAAAGTCTTAACCAAATCTTAGGGTCTTAGAATGGAAAGTGTTAAGCAACCTTAATCATAGGCCTCACTGCCAATTTGGCTTACAATTCAGGGTGAAACATTGAAATTTTCACACCCACATAAACATACTTGGCAAAAAACCACATAAGCAAGGAAATGAGTTAACAACACACCTAAAATATATAACTTCTACTTCTCTCCCCACATACACCTTCCACTACAGCTGCCAGCTTACATCAACCTCTTAACTCTTCCCCTGGAGCTAGCAGCCAATCTCCATATTTTGCAATCATGTAACACATACAGAGCCTTCCCTGTCTGAGCAGAGGCGCAGCATAAAGCAGGGTACAGTGAAGTCTTAGCTTCCCTCCATAAGAAACACTACGTTTTCCAAAACGTATTCTTAAAAAGCCCTATCTCTAAAGAGCAGCCACTGTAATTACACCACACAATCAGAGGTGATTAGGTGGAGCTACAGACAATCCCATGTGGCGATTAAAATCCCAGTTACCTTGGGTATACTATCTTTTAAAGCCCAATGACTCTCAACTGAGTATTAATGGAGACTCCCTGGGTTTGAACATCATGTAAGCAATTACAACATCAGGACACTGGTAGCTTAAGGCCCTCCCTCCTCAACCCCTAGCTTGGGTGCCGACAGGCCAGTCTCTCACAAATGGTGTATGGAACAAGCAGTATTTGTCCTGCATACATTGAAGTTATTGTCCCTTGCTTAGAAAAGATGCAGGGAAACGCACCTTTCAGAACGAAGCCAGAGTCAGAAATTGTTTTCTGTTGCGTTTTCCAGATGACGTAGAGACGCAGGGAGGTGGCCACATACAAATCATTTAGCACTGCAATGACCTGCTGTCTGCGGTTACATTCTCTGTAAGAGACAAGGACGGTGATGCTTATCTCTACCCTCTGCCTTCCCAGCAAATCCAGAGACACAAAGGGGCACGAGGTACAGAAACACGACCCCAGAGATCCACCTGACAGAGATTTACACCAGCCGGAGACATATTCCTGCGAACAAAGGGAGTTAACGAAGGAAACAAATTTCCTGGTACAGTGGTACAGTAGTTATGATGGCTATTGTGGTACAGTAGTTATGATGGCTATTATTAAATCAGCCTAACACTTTCTGTTATAACCCCCTTTAGAACAGTTTATACCTTCGACAAACTTTCACCTTTCCAGCACAAATTTCCCATGCTTGGACACTGCCACTGATTGATTTTTTTAAAGCTTAATTTTCAGCATCACAGGGACCACCAGACTGGATTAGACCCAAAGTCCATCTAGCCCAGTTTCCTGACATGGACAAGGGCAGCACCATGGATGCCTCGGAGGAAGGGATAAGAACCCTGCAATAGTAGATGGGGGATGACGTATCCCCACATCAGGTCTCACCCTGATCTCTAACAGAGATTGGCTTAAACCCTGAAACATGAGTTTTTTTCTCCCTTCTGATACTCTTTTTGCTGACATTAACTACTATAACTCTGAGAACTACAGCTGTACGTGGACCACAGCTATCTGTTGGCCTGTCCGCAATGATCCCCAGATTCCTTTCCTTTCCAGTCAATTTAGATCTCTGCAAGGTGTCTGAATCATAGTAGAGCTGGAAGGGACCTTGAGAGGTCATCCAGCCCATCCCCCAACACTAAGGCAAGAGGAAATACATCCCTGACAGATGTTTGTCTTGCCTGTTCTTAAAAATCTCCGATGACGGGGATTCTATAGGCTCCCTTGATAACCTGTTCCAACATTAACTACCCTCATAGTTAGACAGTTTTTCCTAACATCTCTCACCTAACTCTTCCTTGTTGCAGATTAAGCCCATTACTTTTTGTCCCACCTTCAGTGGACATGGAGAAGCATTCAACACAGACCTCTTTATAACAACCCTTCATATGTTTGAAGTCTGTTTTCATGTCCCCATGCAGTTGTAGCTGGGATCATTTCACCTTGAACGGTCCCTTGAAATACGTATTAACTACTATGCTAAACCATCTGTTCCACCTTGTATTTAGCCATGACACTCTGAGTATATTTCCCAGACCTGAAGAAGAGCTCAAGAATGTCTCTCTCACCAACAGAAGCTGGTCCGATAAAAGGTACTACCTCACCTACCTTGTCTCTCTCATGTCCCCACTGAGTCTTCTTTTCTCAAAACTAAACAGGCAGGTTTTTAAACCTTTCCTCACAAGTCAGGGTTTCTAAACCATTTCTGTTGCCCTCTTCTGGACTCTCTCTAATTTGTCCACATCTTTCTTAAAGTGTGGCACCCAGAACTGGACCCAATACTCCAGATGAGGTCTCACCAGAGCTGAGGAGACAATTACCTCCTGTTGATACACTCCAGAAGGGTATTAGCCTTTTTCACAACTCAGTCACGGTGTTGGCTCATACTCAATTTGTGATCCATTACAATCCCCAGATCCTCTTCTGCAGTACTTATCACCTAGCCAATTAGTCCCCATTTTGTAGCTGTGTATTTGATTTTTTCCTTCGTAATGCAGTACTTTCCACTTGTCTTTATTGAATTTCATCTTGTTGCTTTCAGACCAATTCCCCTATTTATTAAGGTCATTCTGTATTGTACTCTACTCCTGTCCTCCAAAGTATATGCAACCCCTCCCAGCTTGATGGCGTCTGCAAATTTTAAAAGCATTTCTCTACTCCATTATCTAAGTCATTAATGAAAATGTTGAATATCGGACCCAGGACTGAACTATGCAGGACTCCAGTACACGCCTCCTCCTAGTTTGATTGTGAACCCTTGATAACTACTTGAAGTACAGTTTTTCAACCAGTTTTCCCCCCACCGTATAGTAATTTCATTTAGATCACATTTCCCTAGTTTGTTTATGAGAGCGTCATGTAAGACTGTGTCAAAAGCCTTACTAAAATCAAGATACATCACATCTATTGCTTCCTCCCTATCCACTATGCCTGTAACTCTGTCAAAGAAGGAAAGGTTTGGCATTATTTGTTCTTGACAAATTGACCCTGGCTACCTCTTATAACCCTATAATCCGCGAGGTGCATAACTGATTGCTTCATTACTTGTCCCAGAGAAGTTAGGCTGACTGGTCTGTAATTTCTCTTTGTTCCCCAAGCCTGGGTATAACCCCTGTCCTGCAGTGCCCCAACTCTCCTCGGTATCAAGCCACACCAGATACTGGAACACACACTCATTTACGTATCAGAGTGCTAAATACATATACAGCCCTACGCTAGCAACCTGTCTGAGACAGAGACACAACCAATCCTCCAGCACACACAATACCCTTAGACATACAATCCCTTTACTTCAAGATGCACAACTAAGTAGAAAGTCCCTGCCTGCTTTACTGAGGTACAATTCCTTCCTCTCTACCTGTGCTCACATTTCAGCCCACCTGCACTACAAAGCAGCATGTCAAAACCAAGTGGTAATTGGGTCTCTCGGCATGGTGGTACATGAAGTGTAGACGAGCCTTTAGTAATGCAGCCTGGGGTCTACACACAGGGCTCTAGGGCAGAAGTGGGCTATGTGCGGCCCACAGGACCATCCTGCCAGGCCACTGAGCTCCTGGCCAGGGAGCCTAGTCCCTGGCTCCTCCCCCACTGTCCCTCCTCCCCCACAGCCATGCCACCGCACAGGCCACACTCTGGCCAGTCGCTCCCGCTGGGCAGCATGGGGAGTGCAGCTGGCTCTGGCCGGGTGTCACGGCTGCGAGCTCCTGCTGCTGGTAAGGGGGTGGGGAGGTTGGGTAAGGGGGCGGAGGGTCCTGGGGAGCAGTCAGAGAGGTGGTTGGATAGGGCAGAGGTTCTGGGGGGGCGGTCAGGCGATGAGGAACAGGGAGGGTTGGGAGTGGGAGTCCCGGGGGGCCTGTCCAGGGACAGGGATGTGGATAGGAGTTGGGAGGGCAGTCAGGGGACAGGGAGCAGGAGGGTTGGATAAGGGGGTGGGATCCTGAGGGGCAGTTGGGGCAGGGGGTCCCGGGAGGGGGCAGACAGGGGACAAGGAGCGGGGGGGGGGGGTTTGGATGGGTCGGGGGTTCTGAGGGGGGACGTCAGGGGGTGGATAGGGGGCAGGCTGTTTGGGGAGGCACAGCCTTCTCTACCCGGCCCTCCATGCATTGCGCAACTCTGATATGGTCTTTGGGCCAAAAAGTTTGCCCACCCCTGCTCTAGGGCCACATTGGGCTAGGAACTCACCGAGAAAGATGTTCTTCCCTCAGGGCCTGGATCACGATGCGAGTGATATTTATAGACATGACACAGAAAGGGAAATTCTGGAAAAGAAACAGAATGAAATCAGCGATTCCACCCCTGTTCTGCCGGATAAGGTCCCTCTTCCCTCCAGCACCTGGACAATGTCCTTCATTGGGTCTCTGTTCTAGTCAGAGATGGGCCCAGATCTAAACCCTGGATATTGTAAATTCTTTGGGGCCAGGGCCACCTTTTTGTTTGGTTTGTACAGCATCTACCACAGTGGGACCCTGATCCATGACTGGGGCTCCTAGGCACTCTGGTGATATCAATAAATACAGATACAGACTCAGGTCAGAGTTTGTCGCTCAAACCTCTTTCTATTGGGCCAAACCCAATCAGCCCTGACCGTCAGTTTGGCTCCAGTTATTGAACCCACATTTTAATCAGAGGGTTTGGTTCCACCCATGCCCATTATGAAGATATAAAGTTTGGATCTGGATTAACAGATTCCTAGACCAGAAGGGACCATTGTGGTCTTCTAGTCCGACCTCCTGTATAATGCAGGCCATTGAATTCCTCCCCAAATAATTCCTAGAGCAGTTCTTTTAGGAAAACATTCAAACCTAATTTAAAAATGGCACTGATGGAGAATCCACCATGGCCCTTGGTAAATTGTTCTAGTGGTTAGTTACCCTCCCTGTTAAAAATTAGTGCCTTATTTCCCTTCTGAATTTGTCTAGCTTCAACTTCCAGCCATTGGATCAGGTTATAGCTTTGTCTGCTTGACTGAAGAGCCTACGACCAAACAGAGCTGGGGTTTGGTTCTGGCATATGATTTGAGCCTGTCTTTGATTAAAACATCTTCTCCCTCACCAAAACAGAATAAACAATGATGGGTGTAAAACAAGGGAATAAAATTAACACACACCATGGGGAACATTTTATAAGTGAGAATTGTTTGGCTAATGGGACTAAAGTTTGGCTGAAGGGAGGCTGTGGAATTGGCAACATCAGATTTATTCAAGGTGGAGAGTATCCAACATCTCTCAGGGCTGTGGAAAGACACACCATTGATCAGAAACTGGATGAAGCAGAGAATCTGGGACGTGAAAGAGTTTTCCTAATAGCCAATTGAAAAGCAGGATTCCACACTTACCTTTCCCTGAAGTTTAATAATAATAAATAAATACCAATCCAGAGTCAGAGTTGAAAAGGGAAGGACATGCCTGTGATTCATGATGGGACAGCTTGAAAACGTCTCGAGCTAGGGGTAATGTCCGAGAGTCCATTACAAAATATAGAATTTGCATTAACCCGAGCAATCCAGTCCCACGCAGGTCTGTCCCAGGATCCATACCTTTAATATAAGAACATACAGCCAGGTAAGCCGGGTATGTTCCTGTCCTGAATCACTCAGTATATGCTCTCCCTGTCTTATTACATGCCTGCTTTGGAGCATGATATATATTCTGACAAACTCTTTCCATTGCCAGTCCTTGTGATTGCTGAGAAAACCTCAAAAATATCAACCAAACGATGCAGTGATACCAGCCTGAATTTGCAGTAAGCCTGCAACAAGTGGTGTGAACTGCCCCATTCATCTCGTGGAATTGGCATTTTTCCCCAATCAGCCACTGAATCCTGCATTTCCACCATGGAATTCACCATTCTGCAGCAACTGGGCACCCAATATATTGTCTCCCTTGTCTGCCAGGACCTGCCTGCAGCTACTCTTGCTCTCTAGTTTTTATATCCAGGAGAAGTTAACTGGATGCCACAGCAGGCTCCCCACACTGCTCCATGGAGCCAGGCAGTTGAGGGGTCACAATCTCCCTCCCTTTCTTACCTTTTCCTCTCTTCTCTGTGGATCTATCATTTGCAGATCAACTTTCCCCTCCGGTGGGGTCAGGCTCAAGCACGCACCAGAATGCTTTTCAGCCACTTGAGGCTTCAGAAGAGTTGCCACACCAGCTAGCAAAGAATTCTGGGATGAGCCTATCGCCATTAAAAAGAGGGAGTAGTGAGCCATTTGGAGACCAAATGGGGAAAAAAAGGGGGTTGGCGCTTTGTTTGATTTGTGTTTTTATGATGACTAATGAGGTGATTGCATTTTGTTGTTTGGTAGATAGGTTGCTCAGAGTTTGTTTTTTAATGCTTATTTTTTAGATTATAGGATGGAGAAAAGCTGAATTCTATCTAGCCTGGAAGACTCTGGATAACTGGAGATCATTTTTTACAAAAGAATCCACTGAATTCTTCAAGCAAAAACTCGTGAGTTTACAAATTCAGAGGACTGTTTTAGTAAACTGCAGAACATTTGCATACCTGAATAAAACGTTTGGAACCTTAACTCAGCATCCACAACAGCTAAAGTCAGATTAATGTGGGTACAATGAGTTGAATGTTTACTTTATGGTGATGAAACGTAGGTAGTGACAAAGTGTCTGGACCAAAAGCTGCAAACATTGGAGATGAAGTGCCTGGGCCCTGTCCTAGGCATGGCAAGGATGGGTAGACTACAATATAATTACATCTGTAGAAGACTAAAAGTGACTACAATCATCAAAATGTCCCAACTCCAACCAATGGGCCATCTTGCTAGAATGACCCTGTCCCAGCTGCCTAAAATAGTTCTCTGTGGAAGACTGATGGAGAGTGTGTTGTGGACATCCAAGAAGATAGTCGTGCCCCAGCAGGCTCAAAACAGACACAGGCGAATGCAGCTCATAACATCGGCCTACCCAACTCGAGCACTGGAAAAAAGGAGACGATGATGGTCATGTAGCACTGCAAACATGACACAGAAGGGACTGGTGCTGGAGGTGAATTTCCAGCTTGGGTAGACGTATGCACACTAGCGCTGATTGAGCTCACACACTAAAAATAGCAGCGTAACCAGAACAGCATAGGCAGCGAGACAGGCTAGCTGCCCTAAGTACCATCCTGTCTGAGATCCTAGGTATGTACGTGAGCAGCTAGCCTGTCCCACTGCCCGCACTGCCACTAAACTGCCATTTGTAGCATGTTAGCATGATCAATACTCGCATGCACACGTCCACCCCTGCAGGAAATTCCACCTTGAGTTGCCATGTCGAAGACCCCTGTGTGTCACTGCGACTAGTGAAAACTGCCAAGCCTCGTACAGATGAGGGGAAAACACTGAATGTCCTCTGTCTCTCAGATGTCTTCGACATTAAGGTAGGATCTGCTGCTGACAGTCAAGTCGAAGTAACTCCATCAACCAACAAACGTGCGACATGGGAGGACAAGGTTTCAAGAAGTTTGAGGACAACTTTCTCCTAGGAACTATGATTAGCATATGCAAATGAGCAGATATAACTACAGAAGAAGCAGAAGCATCAGTTCCTGTTTCTCGTCATCAATGCTCTACCTCTCTCCTGTCCACCACTTTCCATCCTTCTTCCCAACCACAGAAAAGGACCATCTGTCATGGTCTTCCCTGCCTGTCACCCACTACCTATCCCTATTTTGGTTCAGCCAACCCTCCTTATGCTACCACCATGCTAGAGATGCAATGCTGCTTAGTCCCATCCTGTCCAATTCTCCCCTCATTCATTCACCCACTTTCACGTAACGGAAAATAGTCCAAGAGAACAGAAGCAGTACTGCCTAGTGGACAGAGCACCGGACAAACTCAGAAGACTTGGGTTCTAGTCCCAATTCTGCAAGTGGCCTGCAGGGTGATCATGGGCAAGTCATTGCACTGGTCTCTGCCTCACTTTCCCCATCTGTAAAATGAGGCTAAAAATGACCTTCTTTGTAAAGTGCCTGGAGATCTCTGGATGAAAAACGCTATATGAGAGCATGTTATTATTACTGTTATGTATCCGAGGATGCACAGATTGCAAAGAGTTTAAGTATAAAAACAAAAGCATTTTTCATTGCAGGAGCACAAGAGATAAGCTCATTTACGGCACGCTCTGTCTGCTACAACCTGTGCCAAACAGCAGCATCTACACAGTACGAGGCAGCAAAGGAATTCGTGGCATCTTCTCCTTAAAACAAAAACCCTATGGCAGTTTCCCTGGTGTCACTTTATAGCACAGATAGCAAGCAAATGTATTTACAGTATTGAACAGGCATCTATGGCTCTGAAGGGACAACAGAATAAGCTATCTCCATTCTCTCATTAGACACACTTCAACCTCCACCCCCAAAAGCAGACAACAAGGACCAGAGGATGGATACCTCCCAAAGAATCTGAAAATTAAAAAAAACAAAACAAAACACAAGGAACATCCAAGAGCATTTTAGGCTCATCGCATGAAAAGGATTCCATGTCTGCCAGTAAGTACTGGCTTGCAAAGCCAGGAAAGCAGACAAGACTAAAGAAAATTAACTGGCCACTCAAACCAATATCAGGGAGATAATCTCCAAATAAAGACAGTGAGAATTAATTTGCTCTCAACAAGTACAACCAATGGAATTCTTACATGCAAATTAGCTGTAGAGGAAATGTGAGGATTGGTGAGTTAGTTCTGATGTCACTTAACAGTTGCCCAAGTCATTTCCCTTAGGACACATCTACACCACAAACTTTGGCCAACACAAGTTATGCTGGCATAAACTGCCAGAGTTAGTATGCTGCTTGTGTGCGTGTATACTTGACTCCTTGTGACAGCGATGTGCGTACTCACCAGGAGTATTTGTGTCAATGCACCATGGGTAGGTATCTCAGTTTGCAAATCACCATCTTCCAGTGCACTCTTTTGGGGTGGCCAGGAGCAAAGAGTCAGCTTCCTAGCATGCAACGTTCTTCATCCCAGAATGTCATCTATATCCCATCATTTTCATGCTCATTTTAAAAATCCCATGAACCCACGTGTCTCTCCTCACTGTCTGCCATCTGTGACAGAAGCATGGAGCCTGCACAGCTCTGCATTATTGTCATAAGAGTTGCACGCACAGGGTACACGATCCTCTGGTATTTGCAGAGATGCAAGAAGAACTGAATCAGCAGGGAATATGATGCTTTCATGGATGACAGATAGCTGTGAGACATAACGAAAGCCAGTTCAAGGTGGTTACTTTCATTCACAGAGCTGCTGTAGATGGTGGAGAGCCATTTCTGGGCTCAAAAAATGGGCACGGATTGGTGAGATCACGTCATAATGCAGGTTTTTTGATAGAATGAGTAAAGACTGCAGAACTTTTGGCTGCAAAAGGCCATATTCCTGGATCTGTGTGCCACGCTCACCCCAACTCTCCAGCACAGCGGCACCAGACTGAGTGCCGCACTGACAGGGGAGGAGCAAGTGGCAATAACACTGTGGAAACTTGCAAGGCCGGATTTCCACAGGTCAGCAGGAAAATCATTCTGCAGTTGGAAAATCCACAGAGCGGCTGTTGTCATGCAACTGCGCAGGGTCATTAACTGTCTCCTGCTACGCAGGACTGTGACTCTCAGCAACGTGCAGGACATACTGGATGGATTTGTGGCAACTGAGATCCTGAACTGCTGTGCAGCAATAGCCGACATGCATATCAGAAAGCTGGAAGCAGGGACTCTCTCTCATGACCAGCGGATTACTATTGGTGATGTTGAAATGCCCATAGTGATCCTGGAGGACCCAGCCTACCCCTTGCTCATGAAGCCATACATTGGCCACCTTGGCAGCACCAAAAATAAGATTCAACTGCCAGCTCAGCTGGTGCAGAATGACAGCTGAATGTAAGTTGAAAGGATGCTGGCGTCGTTTACTCACCTGATTGGATTTCTATGAGAAAAATATCCCAGTGGTTATAGCTGTTTGCTGTGTCCTGCATACTATCTGTGAGGCAAAGGGAGAAAAGCTGCTGCCAGGGTGGAAGGTAGATGTGGAGCGGCTGTCTGTTGAATTTGAACAGCCAGACACAAGGGCCATTAGAAGTGCTCAACATGGAGCTATACAGCTGAAGAAGGCCTTGAAAGAACCCTTTGCCAGTAAGCCACAAAAACACATTGTGATGGACTGTGCTCTACCTGGCCCTGCAGTTTTGGGGCCTGTTAGGTGTACATCCATGACTAGAACACCCTTGAGGCACCTATTACACCATACAAAGTAAGTGGGTGCTTTCAGTACAGCTAGTCATTCTGCAGCTCATGTTGGGAATTAATAAAGACGAATTATCCAAAAAATGTAATTTTATTGAGTAACAAAACCAGTGCAAAAAAAAAATCTGTGCAATTTAAAAGCATGTACCTTAAAACCCTAATAAATTAACAGAACAGAGCTTAGCAAGGAGAAAGAACATTCCCATCTATTTTGGCTACACATGCAGCAACTGTGGCTCTCACAGACCAGTGTATGTGAAGCTGTGGTTGTCCTTACTGTCTGTTGGTGTATAGGGGTAGCGATGCGACCCCTGATGCCCAGTGGAACGTTTGGGGGGGGGGAGGAGGGGCCATAGGGACTTGCTAAAATGGAATTCTCCAAGGGCTGCAGAGGGAGGCGAGACCATTATTGTTGAACCTGTAGGTCCACAAGAGTATGCAACATCTGTGTTTGCTGCCAGAGAAGCCCCATTATGTCCTGGTGCATCTCCCTCTCCTTTGCCGGCTGGGACTTCTGGACCTCTCTCCTGTCCACTCTTTCCCTCTCCTTACAGTCTGCAATATTCACCCTCCAGGCCCTCTGCTCACAGTCTGATGCAGCACTGGCCTGCAAGATCTCGCTGAACATATCATCCCGAGTCCTATTCTTTCTCCTCATCTGCTTCAGGAGTCCTGCAGGTGTGGAGGGGGAACCCCTCAAGGCCACAGTAGTGGCTATAGATAAAGCATACAGAGGTACCGTTGTTAGCATAGTCACAATGGAAAGCAAAAGTTCAGGTTCTAAACTCCTTTCCCTTGCTGCCCTAAAGTTTTAAACACAACCTGCTTATTGCAACTTCTGCTTCGGAATGCTTGTGCCCAGCACCATTCACGGCACCAGCTGCGGTTACTATGGCCCACAAGGGGCAACGGAAATGAGGATAGGGTGACCAGACAGCAAGTGTGAAAAATTGGGACGGGGATGGGGGGTTATAGGAGCCTATAGAAGAAAAAGCCCCAAATATCGGGACTTTCCCTATAAAATCGGGACATCTGGTCACCCTAAATGAGGAGGGAATTGCTCAGTTGCATGAAACTAAGAGTACAGGGCACTGGTGCTGGATACTGGCAGCACTTTCCACAGGTGGCGGTGACTGTAGCTGACATCTCACTCCTGAGGATAACAGAGGCACAGAAAACACAGCTGCTGGTGTCCCAGAGCCACCTGAGCCCACATGCCACTAGCTTGTTTACGCAATGGTGCCTGCAGAAGTTATTGCCGATCGGCATGGGAAAGCCTCCCATGGCAGAGGAAAAAAGGCTATCATCCTAGAAACCTTTGGGAAAGGATTGCAGATACTGTCATGAAAATTTCATCAAGATCTCTCAGGAAGATTCAACAGCCATCCCTGTGTACATAAAACAAACTGCTATGCATGGCACCCACTGCCTAACTCCACAAGGGACTGAAGAGCCAATAACGATCTCTCTTGGTTTTTCTGCTAACCTCTTCTGGTATGAATAAATGAATGAAAAATTGATAGTGATGTCCTGCTAAGTTGGGAGCACTATCGGTACATCATTGTAACGTGAAATACATTTACACACTTACCTGAAGTTCCTTCCCTGGCATTGGGTTGCCCGTGCTCAAGTGCCAGAGCTGACTGGACTGTGGGGGTGTCTCAAAGAGGTCCAGGATTGTGGCATAGCTGGACACTGCTGGTTGCATGTCTCCCCATCCACCGCCTCTTCTGTGCTGTTCATGGCAGGAGTCTGTGTCTCAGGCTCCTCAGCAGTACCTATAGTGGTCTGTGAGGTGGTGGTGGGGTCTCCACCAAGTATGGCATGCAGCTGTTTGTAAGAGCAGCAGGTCTGTGGCTCAGCACTAGATTGACTGTTGGCCTCTCTGGCCATCTGGTATGCCAGCCGCAGTTCCTTCACTTTCATATGGCACTGCTGCTGATCCCTGTCGTACCCCTTTTCCTGCATCCCCTGTGCAATCTGCTCGTAGATCTCCTCATTTCTACAGCTGGTCTATAGCTGTGCTCACACAGCCTCTTCTTCCCACAGTCAGCGTAGCCAGCATGGGTGGCTGGGCAGTTGCACACAAGAATGGAGAGCTGCTAGGTGTGATTGTCACACTGTACAATCATAGAATCAAAGAGTATTAGGGTTGGAAGAGACCTCAGGAGGTCATCTAGTCCAACCCCTTGCTCAAAGCAGGACCAATCCCCAGACAGATTTTTGCCCCAAATCCCTAAATGGCCCCATCAACGATTGAACTGACAATCCAGGGTTTAGCAGGCCAATGCTCCAACTACTGAGTTATCCCTCCCCCTGGGAAAAGGCATTTCAATTAAGGTGCTGGGGAAGCCAGTCCTCCGGTCTCTATGACCCCTGGCAATTGAGTTCACAATTGTGACCAGAGCAGTGACAGTCAAGAATTGTTGGACAGCTGCTAGAGAGTTGTTAGGTTTGACATAGGTAATGCCGTGTCTACACTCACACTACATCAACCTCGGTTAATTGACCAGGGCTCAACACAGCTCAGGGAAGCGGTGTTACAAAGGGGCGCTCTCCTCGATGGGAACCAAATTTAAGTGTAGACACATGCACAACTAGGTCGGTGCAAGATGGCTTACATCAGCCTAACTTTGTAGTATAGACCAGTCTTTTGTCTGTCCATATTCCATATAATCATAACAATTAGATACAACAATCATTAACAACTTTCCTTAATTACAACTTCATTTCTTCAAATGCAGGCTATGCACAAGAGTTCGATTAACTTTAACTATGTGGAGAGCTTGAAGAGTTGGTGTTATTCTGTTGTTAAACCCACTCCAGACAAAGAAAAGACTAACACATGCTACATTTCTTAAAGAATCCAGTTTTTAATAAAAGTGTAACTCTCATTAATGGATTTATTTGTAACGTCTCAGAAAGTCGTCTGTAACTGAAGTGCTGTGTTTTTGTAATACACAAAACAGAGGTAGAATACTTGCTTTATATGTACACTGAAATGCAGCCTTAGCCATGGAGTTGCAACCAGTGCCTCCCAACTAAATCAAACCCTCAGAAAGGGCTTATTATTCAGAGATCACCAACAAACAAGCACCAGTGGCCAACCAGGAACACATGGTGAACCAGCAATGCCAGTGGCATCTCACTGGGCCAGCAGTCACTGGGAAATTACTAGCTATGCCAGCGGTGGCAGCAGAAGCCGGTATATGAGCATCTGACTGTCCAGCTGGCTGAGACAGTGACAGATGCCAGATCAGCAGCTGCAATGAAAAGCACACAGTGTAGAGCAGCTGCAGGGGGATGGAGGCAACAAACCCAGACTCCTTTAAGTCGGTGTTGGGTCACTTCAGCCACAGGGGCCGGAGTGATAGCTGGGGACCCCACCCTCGAAGTTCTGTACTACAGAGCCCACCCTCTCCTCACTGCCTCACCATACCTTGAAAGCCCAGCTCTTCCCAGTGGGCGCCGTAGCGGGGACAATCGAATCTGGAGCCTGTTAGTTTCCTGTAGATGGTCTGCAGGATCCTCATGTGCACTTTCTCATTATTATCCAAGCCACCTGTATGGAAAACACTGATCATCTCTCTGTGACACTGAACATCCCTCTTCTCTAAAGCACCAACATGGAGACATGGCAAAAAAACAAAAACAAAAACCCTGCAGGTTAAATGGATTCATAGAAGAACTAGACATTTATGTGGATAGCAGGAACATCCAGTTAGGAAAAAACCCAAGGAGTTCTGAAAGGGATGGAAACCTCCAAGTTTTAGAGCACAAGCCAATCCTCATACTGCACAGCGTTAGAAAGAGTCTTTCCCTGTAGGCAGGTTAACAGCCTGGTGCAGGGGTTTTTTGCACCTTCCGATGACACAGCTGATGCTGGACATTGAAAAAGAGAGACTGCACAATGGAGCTCCCCAGTAAGGGTAAAAAGCCTCTGTGCAGGAAACCGAACTTTCTCAGGGGCCAGATCCAGAATTCTGGAATAAACTAGGGACCACCCCAATCCTCCCTACTGTCCGCTCCCAGGACGAGGTGCTTTTCTTTGGCTATGCCCTCTCTAACATGAATACAGAGCAATGTGTGTACTTAAACTAAACAGAAAAAACAACCAAAAGAAGCCACTTCACTATGCACAATTCTTCCCCCCGGGAGAGGATGAGAAAACAAATACCATGGGACATATCAGTCAAGTTGCTTAATGCACTGCTGGAAGGTGCGGAGATACTAGGAGGGGAGCACAATTCAAGAATCCGAACAGAAGAGAATACTGGTTTGGCCCAGTGAGACAGTGCTTACGTTTCTGTGACAACTGTTCATTTAACTTGATCACAGTTTGGATCATTTATGTCCCTCTATCTAAGGTACTTATCTGGCCCTCACAGACGTAATATCTGAAATTATTATGATCTTTAATAGCTCCATCCTCAAACAGCCCTGTGAGGAATGGCAGTGCTATTATCCCTATTGTACAATGGGGAACTGAGCACAGAGAGACGAAGTGACTCGCCTGAGGCCACACAGGAAGTCTGTGGCGGAGCAGGGAAGTCCCAGGCTAGCACTCTAACCACTGGACCATCCTTTCTCTTAACACATACCAGCTAGACGTATAAAGATCACAACATCTGAATTCCCTGATTCTTTTATGAAGAGATTTCTAAACCTACCAAGCCCCTTCAGAGACCATCCCAAATCTTCATGCAAACTATGATCTTGGGGGCCCTAGTGGGGATTTGGTACCTGATAAGCCTGACATCTCCCAGCAGGAAGCAGGTGTTTCCAGGGGTCATATTCAAACCCTATTCAATAAAGAGACCCCATTACAAACAATGCCTCTTTCTGCAGAAAGAATTTGTGACCCAGTGACTCAGAATGTCTGGTTTGATGGAGAGGGAGGATGCTAATGAGGTGTGTAAGGAACAGGGAGAGAGGGCACATGATGGCTCCTGAAAGTCCTCAGTCCAAGGTACGCAGGCAGGAGTGCAGGGGAAGGCACTGCACTCCAGGACACCAGCTGAGGGGAGGGGTGGATCACACTTCAATCATTGAACATATAATCAAAACCAATCACCCAAGGGAGGCTGATTAAACTGGCTGGGCAGAGCTCATCCTCGTTAGATGGGAATACTCACACTGGGCTATCGCCAGGGCCAGATCCCGTTCGCCTTGCAGCTGCTGATGGAGCCGCAGGGGGCCAAAGAAGAAGTGAGCCATGGCAGACAGTCCTCGCCTTTGCACTGTTGGCTGGATTTTTTTCTAAGAAAAGGATGATATATAAAGAGAGGTATCAGGGTATGTGGTGCAGTCTCCCTTGGAATCATTTGGGAGAAAACATGGCAGCAAATCTTATTTCACAAGAGAATTTGTTAATTAATTGGGTAGACACACCAAGAGTTCAGGTTGCCTAACAGTTTCCATTACAAGACCCTGTTTTCAGTTGCCTCTGATTTTGCCAAACTTTAACCTCTCAAGATTAAATTTCCCATGCCTGGTCTTGACTTCAGACCAAAAACTTTTGGAAAGTTACAGCAAACACATTTCAGCTGCTTCTGAAAACGAAGTTAGAAGAAAAATAGGTTGGTCAATCAACATTAAAAAAATTCATACAACTGTTTCTTTAAGAAGCTATAGCATCTCTATACTTCACAGGAAGGACTTGAAATTTCGCAGTATGGAAGACGTGGGGTCAGAAAGGTGCCTTTTGTCATCTCTATGAAAATTCACCAAGATTTAGGTGCATTACACACTTTTGTAAATCCCATTTGAACGTGCTCAGAAGAGGTTTGTAAGACTGTCGCAGCTACATTCTGTTGCACTGAGCATGCTCCAGCCCAGAAGCGAAGGGGCTGGACACCAATCTTTCTGGAATTGCTCCTCCCAGCTTACAGGCACTAGGGCACCAACCACCAGAAGTGAGTGAAAGACGAGTCCCTCCCGTGCTACCAGTGCTCTCTCTCTTAGCGCCCAAGCTACACAGAGGAGGAAGCAATCTGATTCGAATGCAGGGTGGTAAGGGGCAGAAATAGTAGCGGGCATAAGCTGGGAAGGATAGGACCAGAGAGGGACAGACTGGAAGCGGAAAGGGGGGTGCCTGGGATTGGGCAGAAGACAGCATAATAGGAAACGGGGGCAAAATTGGGGAAACCCCGAGTTCTAACCTCAGCCCAGCCCACCCTACCCTCATTGTGTGGCCTTGCACAAGCCACTTCACCTCCCTGTGCCTCAGTAAAATACTCACGGCCAGGAGGCATCCCAGGGACTGAGTTCCTGTCTGCACAGTGGTACGAACATGCATAACGATACATTGTTCAATCCCAGTGGTTTGTACATACCCTGCACTCTGACAGGTCAGCTGTCTGGAAATACTGCAACGCTTCATTGAAGGCAATCAGGGGCACATGACCTGCAGACGTCTCCACGAGCCCTGCAAATATGAAAGAAAATGGCCCTGCCTGGGATTCACGACAAGTCTTGTTACACTGAAAGAGGCACAGCCTGCTCCACAAAAAGCCCTGCACTCCAACCAGCTTCCCTCCCACATCGGCGATGCTAAACTTTGCCTGTTGGCCTTACAGAGATGCTGTGCTCATGGCAGGCCAGGCCTCTTACTTTCCCACAAAATTTCTCTTTTGTTTTAAGATCTTCTCCAGTCAATATTTTTTTCCACCTGCGTCCAAACTTAGACCTGCATGCATAACAGCAGGCACACAGCTTGTAAGTAAGAGATACAAACATGTACTGTTATGATAAACAAAACCTCCCTTTTCTGGGAAACTTAAACAGGGGGGACCAAGGGCAACCCAACTCAGAAACTGCAAACTTAGCAGGAAAAATGTAAACATCAGGTGATTAAAGCTTCCACATGCTGAATGTACGGGTTATGTAAATATCAACGAGTAATGCGCTGAATGCTGATTGGAGGAAAATTAGGTAATTGAGCATGTAAAAATGCGACAATACACGTGATACAAATACTTGTGAAAATGGGACAAAATCTGAAGAAATGCCAGACCAGAAACTGAGGAACGAGACAGGACCAGACCAGGAGACCAGGGAAGATGATGACCATCATGGAGGAAAGGAGGACTTCTCAGTGTCCCAGAATGCGGTAACTTGGGCCCATTTACCTATATTCCGTCTTGTCTGTTATTACTTATCTGGCATAAATATATGTCCAGACACTAAGTGATGACAATTCTATGTGAAATTGTATTAAACAAAGGCAAAACTGATTAAGCCTAAATTGGGTGGATATGTGACTCAGTTTCCCATCCTACATTCCCGACAGTTCCCCAACTCCCTCGTCATTGACAAACCATCTGTCTCCCTCTTCAGTGCCACTATGAGATTTAATTAGTACCAACTGGCAAGGATTCTAGGTAAGCACCACTGCAGTTATCTGTACCTGACTGGAGACTTTCCACGGCCTCCCATTCTTCCTGGGCTTGCAGCACCTCCGCGCTAGGATCTGGCAAAAGAGACAAGAAGAGGGTTAGCTACAGCTGGAACTCTGAGGCCAGCTATTTGCTTTGTTTCTCCATCAGCCAGCAGATAAAAAGCACAATAGTTCCTGTGACCTTATGCTTGGCCACCTTTAGGGTCTCATTTAATTTTCCGTTTTATCACAGACCAAGTTGGGTGCTCTCCAATATAAAGTTGAACAGCAGCAGATTCCTTGACAGCCCCTGTCTTGATTATCCAGAGGCCTGCAGCAAACGCATCCAGTTCCACAGAGGAGAGAATATCAATAAGCATAGGAGGAAATTGTGGTTAGCTCTCTCAGGGGTGCTGAGGGTAAGGCCCTTTCTCCACTGCACACCTGCAAAAGGGCTAGGTACAATAGTCCAAGCCACCCCAAAGGGGGTATGGAAGGAAGGGTCATGGCCCTACTAAGCAGTTCTTCTGGCCAGCCTCCACTATATCATCATGGGGGCAACGCAGTTCTGACCCTGTCCCAACACAGGCCAGTGCCTAACAGATACAATCAGGCCCAAGGATAGTACAGGAAGTCAGAGGGGAATTCCACAGAGCCTTTTCATGTCTCACTCAGCAGCCTGACTTCCCCCACACCACCCCAGACACTGCAGAAGGAAAGGAAGTTCAGAGTACCACGTCTCTTCCATGAACAGGAAGAGGCCTGAACTGTGGGGGAAGAAAAACGAGAGCACAACCCCATTCACTTGATTGAGATTCGAGAGTTAAAAATGCAACTGACACAGCACCCCAGCAGAAAGGCTCAGAATCATGGCTCTGAGACACGTGCTTAGTTCATAGACAGAAAAACTGGATGTTGTTTCGGGGAGACAGGACACCAGCAGACCCACACGTTGGAGACAGAATTTGAGAGCAGGCGGACAGGACAGAAAGCCTGACCAAAGCCTTGGAGCAATGCTGTGAGGGGTCCTAGACAGTCTAGCAACAATGAGGAGAGATACTTGGCCAAGAGTATCAGGATCATGACAATCTGAACTGGCTGATTATAGCGAGATTCTGGCTAGGCCCGGCAGTAGAACAGACAGGATTCGCTCAGTAGGCAGAAAGAGCAGCGCAATGCTGTTACAGCCACTGTTGGAGCACGTCGGTCCCCTCCAGAATTGGAAAGCAATAGGATATTAAGTGGAAACATTCAAACACAGCTCACCAGCTTCTGTGCACCCATTGGGTCCCTCTGCCAGAGCCTGCAGAAGCCCACTCTGCTTCAGCACCGAGATCTAGGCAGAGAGAGAACAGTCAGGAGGAGCGATGCCCTTTACACCTCCTGTAGTTTTTAAAGGAATTTTTTCTAGCCTGATGTGCTGAGTGGCCCCAAACAGCAACAGCAGAGAAGTGGGGTCTTCAGTACATAAGGGATCTTAAAGACCTATTTCCCTCCCCACACCTGAGGTCTCCCTGAAGCCATAATGACCTGTTCTCACTTTGGGAAATATCTCAGTATGCACTATTCTTGTTACGCCACAACACCGCAGAAGATGTCCACAGCCTGGAGACACAAACTTGCAACAGCTACACAAACCTCCTGGATTGTTCCCCAAGTAAAGAGCCCACAGACACCACCCTGCTCACCCATCACAGGTTTCCCCAGCATTCCCATGCTGAAGCTGCTTGAGTTCACCCTTTCTCCTGCCATGAGACAAGCTGCACAGGGAATGGGGTAGCCAGTCAGGGAGAAATAGTCTGCTCCTCATCATAAGAAGGGTTTGTAGAGGAATGGTGTCACTGCTGGAGGAAACGGGTTAGCCCACCTAAGACAAGCTGGTAAAGGAACAGCGGAGCACCTTGGAGAGTCTGGATCTACCCCTCACATCCCCCGTGAAAAGAGCTGTTTGAAGAATTAGGGAGGCCCTTGTTTAGGCCTCCAGAAAAGCTGACACAGAAGGGCAGGTAGGCCTAAGGTAGTGTGCTTTCTGGTACAGTAACTCCTCACTTAACATTGTAGTTCTGTTCCTGAAAAATGCCACTTTATGCAAAACGATGTTAAGCGAATCCAATTTACCCATAATGTAGGGGAGGTTAGGTTCCAGGGAAATTTTTTTCGCCATACAAAAGACGTTATATACATATACAGAATAAGTTTTAAACAATTGTAAATAAACAGTTTAATATTGTCATAGCAATGAATGACTGTGAAGCTTGGTTGAGGTGCTGGAGTCAGAGGGAGGGATATTTCCCAGGGAATGCCTTCCTGCTAAATGATGAACTAGCACTCGGCTGAGCCCACAACGGTTAATACGCTGTTGTTAATGTAGCCTCACACTCTACAAGGCAGCATGGACTGAGACAGGAGGAAGGAAACACAAGAGATGCAGGGTGGTAGCTGCAAACACTTTCCTGCAAAAACTGAACATGATAATGAGCCCATGCTATCCAGCTGGAGCGCAGCACTCCCTCCTCCTGACAGCACATGCACGGCTGCACAGGTGCTGACTTTCCAAAGTGCTGGGGGGTGCATGCATGAGTGAGAGATGTGCACTGCCCCTTTAGTATGCTGACCCCACTTCCAGTATGTTGCCCTTTTAAGCAAATCAATCAGTTCAGACAGGAAGCAACAGCTTCCAGAAAGCTCCCTCCATTCTGTTCCTGAGCCCTGTCCCCTCCTCTGCTTTGTGGAGAGGGGGTACAAAGCAGGAGTGGGGGGCAGGAGCAGGGGAACAGCCTCATATCAGCACCCCTCTCCCCCTTATCCCCCAGCAAGCAGGAAGCTCTCGGGAGCAGCTCTAACGGAGAGGGCAGGGCAGGAGCAGCAGAGCAGTGGGGGGAGGGACAGCTGAACTGCTGCTGGGCAGCTGCCGAGCCATATACCTTACAGGGAATTTAGGAGAGCTGATGGAGGGGGCTGTCACCCCCCAGTTCTAATCCCCACAAGGAGGGGCTGCTCTTCCGGAGAATCCTGCAAGCAGTGGACAAAGCAGGCAGCTGCCAAACGTTACAAGGGAGCATTGCGCAACTTTAAACAAGCTTGTTCCCTAATAGATCAGCAACCTAATGTTAACCAGGACAAGGTTAAGTGAGGAGTTACTGTATCACATTCAAGCATGTATGCAAGAGGTTTGTGCTTTTTGACACAGGCCCAGGCCCAACACAGGCACCATGTGTACCAGTATCACGTCACAATGAGCCACAGTACGATAGTGCTGCTGGGGTTTTACCTGTGGCTATAATACATGGCAAGCACATCTTTCGCATACACTGAAAGTTAGGGAAGAGTACAGCCCATACCACTTTGTAAATGCATACATGGGGACAGTGGTGCCATGAAAGCCCCTGATGGAGCACACACACACAAAGGGACTTTCCCAACTCTTTGTGCAATTACAATTAATTCCTAATGTTGCCCATCATGCAGATCTCTGCACATAATGTAGAGAGACGTGTCTAATGCTAGAGTTCAGTCTCAGGCTGCTGAAAAGTATGAGAATATCTGAGATACGCACAGGTACGGATTTGACAGCTGGAGGAAGGAAGATACCTTGCTCTTCAGACTGGTGGGTGTCTGCAGTGCATCTGTTCATGCCCTAATGAAACAATTAAATCAAAGTCACCAGGAAACAAACCACCAGTCACTTCCTAAAGTAGCCCAAGTTCCTGTAATGTACGTATAATACTGACACAGTGCAAGCATCAAGTTGGGTGTTCTGGCAGATACAATCAAATGGAAAGGAAATAAGAAAAACTGTTAACGTGAAAATTTCACCTCATTTTCAATGTTTCAATTGCTTTAACTGCTGTTTCTTCTGTTTGTGTGCTTACTGAAAGAGTAAAAGGAAAGTACTCTAAGGAAAAGTTCAAACCACAAACAACTTTCTAATGTTGTTACAATAAACAAAAGTCTATTTAAATTTGTGTTTCCCACAATGTAGGGTGTGCATAAAGTGCAAAGGACTTACCCAGGTCTGCTAACAGTCCTCTCATTTGTTCTTCAGAGTCTCAGCTTTCATTTTTTAAAAATATTAAGTCTCTAGTTGTTATGGTTGCCAAAAAAAAAAAGAAAAACAAAAAACCTTCAAAACATGACCTACATGTAAATAATGTAGTGATACATGAGTGCATTTGCAGAGAGTATAATTAGCTCTGAGGTGTGAATTGTCTCATTCATTCATAAAATTACTTCCAGAATTTTACTGGGCGTCAGCAGGGAGTATTTTCCATTGAATTCCAAAGCAATGGATATGCTCTTATATGTTGCAATGCTCTGCCACTGAGACAGGATTCTCTTTTGTAGCCGTCTTCAAGACCAAATACTTTACCCAAGTCAGCAGCAGTGAATGGGAACTACATGGCACCCTCTCAAAAATAAAACCTAGGTTTGCAGAGCTGTATGCTGAAGAATATGGTCATGCATCCTGGCCAATAGCTTCAGGGCTGCCTCAAGATGTTTTCTGAGAGAAAACATTAATGTTGTCACGTAGCTATTTGCTAAAAATCACTTAAGTAAGAGCTAGTCTATGCTGCAAAAGTTTGGGAAACTGACTTAAATCAGCTTCCTGGGCCTATGATCAGTATTCCAGTTCACAAAACTACCCCAACACAGGGGGAATTCCAGGACCCAGGCAAAAGACTGGGGGCACGTTGGGGGCTGGAGGAAGCATGGCAGTGGCAGACTTGCATCCAGCCAGTTCTGCAATGAGCCACTGGAGCAGCCGTCAGTGCCTACAAACCCTCAGTTTAACGTAATTTTTGTATATAATTCACTGGGGAGGGATTAGAAAAGAGAAAGATAAAAAATTCTATTATGTGTAAATGTAACAACTTTTTCCTGCCCTCTTAAATGTCAGCATCGCAACCCAGAGCTTTACTACTTGATCTAAGCACTAACTACTTTGGCTGGTAGCCGGACAAAGCTCTTACCCTATGTAAATCAGACATGAGAGGATCCAGCATAACATACTGAAGCAATGGATTACCTATTCACGCATCACCTCATTTTACAGACAACACAATCAAGGGCAAAGATATGGCAAGTGTTCTTTCTTTCTGAGGCAGTGCTGCTGAATGAATGGGATTTGGAGCTGCCATATTAAGAGAACGACATTTTATTTCAAGCTTCTGCAGTCTCTCAGTCAGGTATGGGGCCACAATGAATAATAAGGGTGGTGAAGGGTATAAAATTATTAGCATCAGTCTGTGGAAGAAGTGAGTCTAGAGCTCATGCTATTTGGTTCCCAAAGCAATACACACTCTCTGGATCAGAATATTTTTGATGGGGGGAAAAGCAGCAGGTGGAAGTGCATTTTGCTTGTGTCCCACTAGAACTTGAGCTATGGATCAAATGCAAATTCTGGGGTAGTGCATATGCAACAATAGAGTCATAGTGCAAAAACAAGCTCTATCCACAAATGGGAAATAGTAATTTTCAGCTAAACGAATGCACTTCTATTGGAACAACAAAGATATCTCCTCGACCCCAGTACTATCCCCAGGACAACTTTCGAAGTCCAGCTGCAGGGAGTGTGAGAGCCTTCAAATAAAGGCTGTAAGAATTTGTTTTATAATGGGAAGCATTAAACAATCTAATTACAAGAGTTGCTGCCAGCACTCCTTTTATAAGGCAAATAAAGCATCAATCCCTACAGCTAAGATAGTACAAGCACTAGCTAGGCTTGAGCACAGCAGCTGGCTCCAGTCACTTGCAGGGATGGGCCCTGGGCTGGAAATTCCTTTCTCCCTGGTTCGAACCCCACAGATGGCTGGGCAGGGCCAGGGATGAGGGTGAGCTTAGCCATGCTCCTCACTCCCTGAGTTCAGAGCTGCGTGTATGTCTGCCCAGGAGCTGGGAGGTGTAATTCTCAGCTCAGGCAGACATACACACGCTAGCTGTGCTCAAGCTAGCACGCTAAAAATAGCAGTGGGGCTGCGATGTTTCAGGCTGAGTGCCTGAATACAATCCTGGCCAAGGTCCTAGTTATGTACGGATGGTGGCTGGCTAGCCTAACCCCTGCGTATGCCACTGCAGGCATGCTTTTACTCTTAGCACGCTAGCTCAAGCCCTTTGCAGACCCCCGCTCCCCCTTTGCAGCCCCAACCCCTCCCCCTTTTCCCTCTGCCCCTTTGCAGCGCCCCTTTTCCCAACCCCTTCCTCTTTGCAGCTCCCCTACCCATTTGCAGCCCCCATCCCTCTGCCCCTTTGCAGCCCCCTTTTCCCAACCCCTTCCCCCTTTGCAGCCACAACCCCTCTCTGCCCCCTTGCAGACCCCTGTGACCTTTGAACCCCTCAGTCATCCCCCCCAGGCCTGTTCCTTAGCCCCGCCCCCTCCTCGAAACCCCAGACCCAGGCGCTTCCCTCACCTCACTTTCTCCCCCACTTCGGCTCCTTCCACCGCCATGCGCGCGTGCCGCGCCACGCCGCGCTGCACACTGGGAGTTGTGGTTCCAATAGCCTCTCTCCCAGAAGGCCACGCGGACCCAATCGGCGCAGCTGCCGCCTCCCCTCCCCGACTACAGTTCCCAGATACCCCCTGCACGGCAACATCTACGGCGTCCTAGGAGGGACAATCCCGGATGAACGAAAAGGCGACGCTTCCGTCCGGGGAAGCTCTTAAAGGTACCTGCGACCCAGCCTGGGGCCCATCTCCCGGCCAACCCCCGCCATCGAGTACGGGGGGCCCGCCCAGTGCCTTATCCCCACTGACACGGAGGGGGCTGCCAGGGCCCTTTGGGAGGAGGCCTTTCTCCAGTTACAATCCATTCCACTCTGATGCCCTATTAACACTTGGGAGAAAGGGCTTCTTAGTGCAAGGAGCCGCACCGACTTGCTTTCAACGACAATGACTTCACAAAGAAGGGACTCTTTTCTTAGCACCCTGCCCCAGCCCTCCTCCCCATGCTGTTATTACCCTGTTATCATCGTTAACAACAACAAGCAGGACTCACCTACGTTCCTCGGGGAACGCCAACCTTAAGCATATTCTTACCAGCAACCACACACCGCACCATAGCAACTCTAACTCAGGAACCAATCCATGCAACAAACCTCAATGCCAACTGTCCACATATCTACACCAGCAACACCATCACAGGACCTAACCAGATCAGCTACAACACCACTGGTTCATTCACCTGCACATCCACCGATGTTATATACGCCATCATGTGCCAGCAATGCCCCTCTGCTATATACATCAGCCAAACTAGACAGTTCCTACGTAAAAGGATAAATGGACACAAGTCAGATATTAGGAATGGCAATATACAAAAACCTGCAGGAGAACACTTCCACCTTCCTGGCCACACAATAGCAGATTTTAAGGTGGCCATCCTGCAGCAAAAACACTTCAGGACCAGACTTCAAAGAGAAACTGCTGAGCTTCAGTTCATTTGCAAATTTGACACCATCAGCTCAGGATTAAACAAAGACTGTGAATGGCTAGCCACCTACAAATGCAGTTTCTCCTCCCTTGGTGATCACACCTCAACTGCTAGAAGAGGGCCTCATCCTCCCTGATTGAACTAACCTCGTTATCTCCAGACTGATTCTGCCCTGCATATTTATACCCGCTTCTGGAAATTTCCATTACATGCATCTGACGAAGAGGGTATTCAGCCATGAAAACTTACGCTCCAATACGTCTGTTAGTCTATAAAGTGCCACAGGACTCCTTGTTGCTTTTTACAGATCCAGACTAACATGGCTACCCCTCTGATACGTTCCTCAGGGGTATTTCTTGCAGCACTCAGCAACTCTGGATCTTGTTGTACAGAGATGAAAAAATACAGGAGGTCCCTGGTAATACGGGACTGTTTGCGACCCTACTTTGAACCAAGGAGAACCAACAGATGTTCTTGATGTGGAGTCCCTTTAGCTCACATCTCTTTGGAAGTGGTTTAAACTAAACTGAAAAAAGGCACTCTTAATACCCAAAATCCACGTACCCATGGGGAGTTTTACTGGCCTAGCTACACTGGTATAATTATACTGATAGACCAGGGGTCGGCAACCTTTGGGAAGTGGTATGCCAAGTCTTCACTAATTTAAGGTTTCACATGCCAGTAGAAGGTTTTGCATGCCAGACCGGGTTCCGTCCATTTAGGCTGGCAGTGGACTGAGTGGGGCTGGTGGCCAGAACCCCAGATCAGCAGCGGGCTGAGCAGCTCATCCCACTGCTGGTCTGGGATTCCGTAATCCAGGCCAGCAGCGGTCTGAGCAGGGTCGGTGGCTGGGACCCCGGCTGGCAGTAGCGTGCCACTAAAAATCAGCCTGCATGCCGCCTTTGGCACACGTATCGCAGGTTGCTGACCCCTGTGATAGACCATCCATATGGAGAATTACACTGGTATAGCTAGAGTGATATGCTGGTATCACTGTGCTGGTCAGTTTCCCCATGTAAACAAGCCCTAAAAATTAACCCCAAGAAAGGGAGACTCAGTAGATGCTGAAATCTTTTCGGGGTTCTGACACAGATTCAATTCTTGACTGTGCCTTTAAGGGGAAGTTTCTGAACTAGAGCAAAGGACAGCCCACTGGAAGGAGGAGCAGGTGCCCTTATCAAAGCGCTGCCCAGCTTTAAGGGCAGTCCTGGGAGAGAAATCACAGCAGTTATGTGGCTATACTGGATCCTGCTCGTTCTTCTGCTTCTTGCAGTACTCAGGAGGCTCCTCAGGGGCAGCAGCTCCCCCAACCCTTTCTCTGCTGACTGCAGGAGGCCACCTGCCCCCTTGGTGACTGACAAGGATGTTCGGAAAAAGGTTATCAAACAAGGTACCTAAAAGTGCTTGTGCTGGCAGCACCTGCTCCAGTCACAGCTGGAAGGGGGGTGGGGGTGCTGGGGAGTGTAGAGAGGGAAAGCAGCCCCTTACCCTAGCAGGAACAGGTAAGCCAAGAAAGATTGGAACTGGGATCTGTATCTTTCTGCACAACTGGGCACTCATTAGCTGCTTTCCAGATCTCCTTCTCCACCTCCATCACCTTTGTACACACACACACAAACACTCTGTCCCTATACCTACTAGTGCCTGCCCACTCATACCCCTCCACTAGGGTGACCAGATGTCCCAGTGTTATAGGGACAGTCCTGATTTTTGGGTCTTTTTCTTATATAGACTCTTATTACCTCTCACCCCCATCCCAATTTTTCACACTTGCTGTCTGGTCACCCTACCCTCCAAATCCATCAATATCTGAATGCCAGTGCCTGCATATACCCCATACCCACCAGCACACACTCACCTGCCTGTACCTATATATATGCGCGCGCGCGCACACACACACACACACTCTCTCTCTCTCCGTAGCCAGGAGTACTTGTATGCACCCTCCAGCCTTTCCTCTGCCTGTGGTGAAAGCACCCCTATCCCTTTTTGCTGGCCTAATTCATCCCTTGATTGAGTAATTTGCCTGAAATTAAGGCTGCTGTTCCTCAAGTTAAGTGCATTCCCTCCCCTTTCTCTATAGTAGTCAAAGAGCTGTGACTCAGAATTAAACCTCTATGATTCCATGCAGTGGTTTGTATAACCAACCCTCACTGCCCCCAGGTAATGCCCACACCCTGTTAGGTAATGCGAAATCACTGGGCTAAATCACTGGGCTTAATCATTCACGTACATTTCACTCATGGTCTAAAGTCGGAAATAAGTGTTCTGTTTGTGGAGAGTAGGCTATAACTCTGCTCCTTGGTTCTTCCTACGCACCTGCCCACTTCCACCTTTGCCTCTGGGGCAGATTCTTTTCTTAAAGCACTGAGGGGCATGTTCCATCTCTGGGGGAATGCAGAGCTAGGAACAGAATCTTGCATGAACATTAACAGTGTAAATTTTCACCTCTAGAAATTGCGCTTCTCTCTCCACATCATGGGGAAGGAAGAGACCCTGCCCCAAGCTTGTCTGTTATCTTTCATCAGATCTACCAAGCATCATGTGTGCCAACATCCAAAAAAAATGTTAAGGGAGTCAGATTCCATTGCAAAATACCCCACGGCCTTGGAGATCTCCTAGGAGACGTTGCACTGAGCTGCAACCCAAGACACCATGAGTTCTCTTCCCCTGGGGCTGCTGTTAATATTTCTTCCTAACCATTGCTATTAGTTCTTAACCATTGCTAACCAAGACCTCAGACCACTACTTTAGGGGCAATAACTATCATCGTTGCATCATACAGATGAGATAACTGAGAGGTTATGCAACGTCACGTCAGACAGAGCTGCGACAGAACTCCCATTTCTAATATAACAGACCCAAGTCCCCGCCACTTTGCCTCGCTGCCTTTCAGAAGGAATGTGCCAAACTATGTGCTTGGATGTGCGCTATCCAGCTACTAAGCACACTGCTCCCAGAGCCAGGAATCCTAATGCTCAACATTTCCCTGCTGTGTAACCCACTGACAGTGGATCAGGTCTTCCTCAGCAGCCTGCTCCACATGGAAGATAACAGCCTACTTCTGTCACCGGTTATTTGTGTAGATGAAAGGTATAAATACCAAAGAGCTGGAGAAATAGTTGACTATGTGGTATGAGGGTGGTAGAAGTATAAAGGTAAAACTGAGAAGAGAGAAAGGTCCTCCAGGAAAGGTTTGTCAAGGGGAAATGTGAGACGAGGGGGACCAATTTTATTGGACCAATCGGACAATCCTATTGTATGGGACATTTACAGCTTGCCTAGAGAGTGTATTTAGATGATAAGCCCTTTGGCAAGGACTGTTTAGGCAGCACCCAGCACAGTGGACCTGATTCTCATTGGGCCTGGGGGTGCTATTGAAATATAAATAATTATTAATATCCTGTAGGGAACAATCCCTCACTGGTCCCTAGAGGATGGTCTGGATGCTCTTCTAGCTCAGGTTCACAGACAGAATCAAACTGGTGAAACAGGAGGAATGTTGATCCTGAGCCCGGTTGTGAAAGGTTGATGTCACCCTGGCTTTTTCTGGGGGCAATTTGTAATGACCTTACCAGTGAGTGACAAAACTGAGCTTATTTCGTAGCTCTGCTCTCTGGAGGGTAATCTGCTGCCAGGATACATGATAGTGCCCCATCTTTTATAATGGGTTGATCTTGCCAGCTTAGCCAGGACCATCACAAAACTATCTTACAGTCTTACACTTTACACAGTGAATATGTAACCCAGCTCTTTTGCCAAGAGTCTCACACCTGTTACAAGAATGCCCCTCCCCGAAACTGGAGAGTGCAGGACCTGCACAGCTGCGACTGGGCCTCCATCCTGAGAAGCAGTTTCCTTATGACCCACCATGCACTTCCCAGTTCCGGCAGGTTTGAAAAGAACAGCAGTTCCTGTACTATTTGTACAGCAGCCAGGGAATGCTAATGGGCCCGCCTCTAACACACAAGTCCTTTAGAACGTAAACAATGGCCCAATTTAGGTTTGGTCCTAGGAATGACTCGGGGAAGACAGCGGGAGAGTTCCTGACCCAGTTGTTGGAGGTGGCCACGTGTCGATGACAACTTTCTCCTTTGTCTTCAGCTTTCTCTGCTGCCAAGGTCCCCGAGAATCTGGATGCTGTTGTGATCGGAAGTGGCATCGGGGGGCTGGCTGCAGCCGTGCTCCTCTCCAAAGCTGGGAAGAGAGTGCTGGTGCTGGAGCAGCATGGGAAGGCGGGCGGCTGCTGCCACACCTTCAGCAAGAAGGGCTTTGAGTTTGATGTAGGTAAGTGTGCTCAGAAACCGGCCAGCAGGGAAATCAGATGACACCAGTTGAGAAATGGGCCCCAGTGGAGGGAGCAGGCAGTGCCTTTCCTTGGTAGCGACCGCGAATAAACAGGCCCAGGTCTTGAGAGAACTCTTCCTGAGCATTGCCAGAAGGAAGTGTGTGACAGAACAGTCAGTCACACAGAGGGCTGGTTTGTGAAAGGGCAATATTTGATCTGTATTAAAATCCTCTCAAGCCTGAGGAGGAGTGGGAAAGGAGAAAGCAAGGAACATGCCTATCTGCAAGAGCACAGAGACCCACTTGGTCCAGATATGGTGCCAATAAACTCTGTAAGCTAAGAGCAGAAAACGTCTGCGGCTGGGACTTCTGTGAGCATGTAAGCCCTGCGGCTGGCGATCCTGCCTTGCAGAGATTCTAAGTACTGGACTCTAAACTTCAACTCCTGTTAAAGTCACCGTATGCTCCTTGGCCCATCCATCCAGAAGTGAGTTCTGTGCATACGATTCCCTGGCTCCCTCCTACTCACTCTAAACACGCTGTGTAAACCTGCCCTGCTAATAAGTAGGTCTGTGATTTTTAACATCGACCTCACTGGCCCCAGACTAGCATTGGCTTGTGTGTGAATGTGTGGGATAAAGTAATCCTGCATTCTTTTTTTGCTACATAAAGGATATTGAACAGCTCAGGCCAACCAGTCAAAGGTGCTACAGAAACACTATAGGTGTTCTTATCGTTACTTTTCAAGCAAACATATTACAAATGGTGATGGGAAGAGGCAGAAACAGCATGTTGGCAGTTTGGAAGGTTTTTTTAATAAACGAAAACAGAGATTCCTGGACCAGGGCCGGTGCAACCATTTAGGCGACCTAGGCGGTCGCCTAGGGCACTGGCATTTGGGGGGGGGGCGTCATTTTCTTCAGCAGCGACTGCGGCAACTGGATCTTCGGCCGCTCCGGTCACCACCGGCATTTAGGCGAAGGGTGCTGTGGCAGAGGAGCACGGGGAGGGCCACCTGCAGCAAATAAGAGGGGAGGCAGCACGCAGGGGAACTCCCCGCCCCAGCTCACCCCTGCCTCGCCTCCTCCCCAAGGACGCCATGGCTGCTTCACTTCTCCTGGCTCCCAGGCTTGCGGCGCCAATCAGCTTAGGCGCCGCGAGCCTGGGAGGCGGGAGAAGTGAAGCAGCGACAGCGTGCTCTGGGTGCTTGTGCATGGAGCTGGGATGGGGCGGGTGCCTCAGGGCAGTGGATGGGGATCTGCTGCAGAGGGGGCGCCTCAGGGAAGAGGAGGAGAGCTGCTGCTGTGGGGGGGGGCGCCTCAGGGCAGGGGCAAGGGGGGGAGGGCACAAAGTGGAAGTTTCACCTAGGGTGCAAAACATTCTTGCACTGGCCCTGTCCTGGACTATTCACAAATAGGTTGTTGGATTTTCCCTGCAGTGTGCCCAGAGCTATTTGAAATGTTCGCTGTTGGGACTGACATTTTGTTGGTCAAAGGTGGCTTATATAAAGTTGGAGATGTCTGGTGATGGGTGCAGCAGCAGCTCAGCCAGCTATGAGCCAGAGAAGTGGCCGACAACCGGCTTCCCAGTTATAAAACCGTTCTTGACTCTTCCAAGGCTCCCTGCGGATGCATTGGCTGGGGTGCCGAAAGGCGAAGTTGGCGTGAAGCTAGCCCTCCTCACACACCAGCGCATAGCTGGACTCAGGAGGCAAACAGGTTTATGTTGCTTGGATTACACGCCTTTGAAAAATCACCTCAAGCACAGGGAGAGGCTTGTTTGCTGAGCTTGTAGATTGAGATGGGTTGACAGGTGGCCTGTCACTGTCCCGCCTCAAGAAGGAGCTCTGGGAAGGGATTGTGGTTTGGGGCACAATTTGCCCTCTCTACGCCACTCTTGCTTGTGGTGCGGGGGGAGGGAGGGTGGGGGGGGGGAATACATTACTTCAGTCCAGATCCTCAAGGACTTCCAGCCGAGATTCTCTGGAGTTAGGCACTTAAATACTTTTGTGGTACCCCTTTCCAGAATGCCGCTTTCTCTCTCCCATCCCACCCCTCACCCCACTAGTCCAAGGGGAAACCGGACAGCAGCATCGGTAGGCTTCTGTTTTTCAGGGTTTATTTGTAGCAATTTTTGAGTTGTGTGTGGATGCCCAAAACTCAGGGGGTTTCAGAGCTTTCTCTTTGTATATACTGGGGTGGCCAAACTGCAGCTCGCAAGCCCCATGTGGCTCTTTTACAGTTGAAGTGCAGCTCGCAGAGGCCCACCCACTGCATTCTCCACCTACCAGGCGGGTGGGGAGCTTGGGGCTTCTGCCCTGTGATGAGGCTTCTGCTGAGCAGGGAGGAGGGGTCTTGGCACTTTAGCCCCACAGGACATACCTGCCATGGCTCCCATGGGGCAGAAGCCCCAAGCCCCAACAGACACACCCAGCTCTTGAACTTCTGAAGATTTATTGTATGCGGCTCAGAGGGTCAGTAGGTTTGGCCACTCCTGATATAAACTGTAATGAGTAACATGTATATATATTGTAATCACAGTTGCCAACTTTCATGCGGTAAATAAGCACCCCGACTTTCACAATAAGCCAAAATTTCAAGCTAATTCCATTTCAAAACAAGCCGGTTCCTAAGAACCCCAACACTCCATGTGACTAGATCCCCCCCGGCATGCAGCCTGGGATTGTGGTGGGCCTGCTGTGCACCCCTGACTCTCTCCTCCCCTTCCTCCTGCTTGCCGGGAACCAATTGGAAAAAAAAAAAAAAAAAAGCAACAAGATACTAGCCAACAAGCAACTCACAAGCCAATTAAGCCAAAAACAAGCCCAATTTCTGTGGGTTTTTTCCCCACAGATTTGGCATGTCTGATTGTAATGAGTAATCTCTAATGTTCCCTAGTACACTTTAACGTCATATTCTTTCAAACAGTGGGCACTAGCAGGGTCTAGATGGTCCAATTAATTAATGCACATGTTAGTGCCCTTTAGAAATCATATCCCTGTAGTCCACAGCACTGCTCTAGGTAGACCTGCCCTTAGATACAAGCCAGGGAGCATGAACTGCATAGATATTGCCAATGTTTTTGCAGTGCTTATTGGATAAACCCTGTTCTTTAATGTGAGCTGTGTTGTATCAGTGATTTTAGGTTTTAACCGACCCCTAAGCATAGGCAAAGTAGCTCAATAGGAGGTAGGACACTCCTTCAGTTTTCCCATCTCACCGCTAAAGGAAGCCAAAATTTTCACTCCCTGGAGTAACACCCTGAATATATGTCAATTTACTGTGGTAGCAGAGAGCTTAGGCTCTGGTGTAGGCACAGGAAGCTAGCTTCGTGCTTAATTACTCCATCGCCTGCATTGCAAGCCCTGAGCAAGGCAGCGCCAGTGGGCTGAAAATAAATGCATAGTACACAGTTTCCAAATGTTCTGGCAATCGGCAGATACTGAATGGTTACTGGAGGTCACTGGCAACTAGCATAGCTCAGAGTAGTCCTTGTGCTGCTTAAAAAAATGCTGGGGACAGGGCTGAGGCCAAATCCCATCCTGTGAGTGAGGAGATACAAATGGCTCTGTTGCAGCCCATTGCTCATTGGGTGCTGCTGAGAATTTGGCAGTAGGTCTACGGATTCAAGAATGAAACCGTATTCTCCGAAGCTACGTGTGTGTCTAAGGGTAAGTCTGTGCTGCAGCCAAGGGGTGTGATTGAAGATACACAACAGCTGTTGAAGCTGTGCAGCACAGACTACCTGCCCCCTCAGACTCCTTCGCTGCTTTTAGTACGACGCATGTTGCAGTCACATCTCCGGCTGGGGTTGTTGAAAAGCTTATCTCGTATTGTATTATTTGAGAACGAGTTCATGTACTTAAAAAGACTGAATTGTAGTGAATACACACATGGAGCAGGGGCAGGATCTGAATCCATGGTCTTGCACCTGGTGTGTCATTTACACCTGCGTAGAACAAGTGTCGAAATCTGATTTGGGGGCCTCGTATGCCCAGTTGACACAGATGTAAATGACATAAGGAGGTGCCCAGCAAGGATGATCAGCTTTGCAGGCTTGATCATGGCATTTTCCTCCTTTTTAGGTGCTGACATTTGCAGTCTAAAAGGTCCTATTACCATTATATTTTTTCCTGTGGAACTAATTGGTGTGCGCTTAAAAGGAATTGCAAATAACACGTCTCTAGTAATACCCTTTTTCATAAGGTTCCCACTGGTTTAAAATGAAAATTAGATTGGGCCCTATAACTATAAATATCTATGCTATGTAGCATGCCTTCCTGAACACACATTTTACCAAGAATTTAGGAAATAGTTTGAACTGTATAAACAATATATATTCATCTGTCTAAACGCTACATATTATATATGTATCCTGAAAACTATTCTTCAAGACCTAATTATATAAAGTAAGAAAGATTTCAAGATACGAACACCTGACGTTAAGGTACATTTTTATAATATGCCCGCCTTTTTTAAAATAGACAGGTATTGATGCTTGATTTCACATTCAAATTTAATTTTCCCCCCTCTAACCGTAGATGTAGTAAGAGTATTGTTAAAATCCCTGTACAAGGTCTTCATATTAGTTGTGAACATGCAAGTGTTTGACACATGATTATTATGTAAGTGTTGCTTTTAACACACTCCTAGATCTGGATTTTGAGAAGCCTGGATGCTCTGAGTATGAATTTTGCTGCTCTTCCTTTCCCCACTGTTAGCTAGATAATTGATTGACTGTGATTCAGATACTGACTTGTTTTCATAGGAGTAAACAAAATTGTGAGAAACACAGAAAGTGCCAGAAATAATACCCAGCAGGGAATGTCTCTACTTCTTTTAGTCACACTAATGTTGGTGCTACACCTTTTAATTCTTGGATTAAAAACATAGTTAATTGGAATTAAGGTTGAGAGTACATATAAGTCACTTAGAGGTAAAAACAGTAGAGACTTTGCATTTGTCTCCAAAGCTAGCATGTCAAACACAGGGAATTCACAGTAAGGTTAAACTTCAAAGAAATCCAGACATATTAAGGTAAGAAATGCACAGCTAAGTCACTCAAACAACCTTAACTCTGCCTTGCAGTGACGCTATGCAATAACCATACAATTGTAGATTCAATTTCCAAGGCCAGAAGGGACCACTGTGATCATCTAGTTTGACTTCTTGTATAGCGCAGGCCAGAGAATTTCCCCAAAACAATTCCAGTTTGGACTATTTTTAGAAAAATGTCCAGTCTTGATTTTAAAATGGCCAGTGATGGAGAATCCAGCCCAGCCCTTAATTAGGGATCCCAACTTTCTAAACCCACAAAACCAAACACCCCTGCCTTGCCCCTTCCTCAAGGTCCCACACTGTCCCTGAGGCCCCGGTGCCCCCACTCACTCTATCCCCCCTCCCTCTCTCACTCACTCACTCATTTTTACCAGGCTGGGTCCGGGGGTTGCGGTGTCTATGGAGGGGGGGAAGGCTTTGGCTGTGGGTGTGGGCTCTGGGGTAGGGCTCGGGATGAGGGGTTTGGGTGCAGGAGCAGGCTCTGGGCTGGAGGGTAGGGCCGAGGGGTTTGGAGTGTGGGAATGGCTCTGGGCTGAGGCAGGGGGTACAGGCTCTGGGCTGGGAATGTGGGCTCTCAGGTGGGGTCAGAAATGAGGGTTTCAGGATGCGGGAGGGGGATCTAGGCTTGTGCAGGAGATTAGGTGTGGGGATGGGGGCTCTAGGGTGAGGCCAGGGATGAGAGGTTTGGTGTGCAGGAGGGGGATCTGAACTGGGGCTGGGGGTTGGGGCGCAGAGAGGGTGCAGGTTCCAGGAGGGAGTTTGGGTGTGGGAAGAGGCTCAGGGCTGGGACAGAGATTGGGGTGTGGGCTCTGAGTGAGTATGGGTGTGGGAGGGGGCTCAGGGCTGGGGGTTAGGGCCTGGGACGGGTGAGGGGTGCTGGCTCTGGGAGGGAGTTTGGGTGTGGGAGAGGGATCAGGTCTGGGGCAGGGGGTTGGGGAGGGGTGCAGGCTCTAGGTCGTGCTCCTCTCATCCCTGCAAGCGGTGACATGTCTCTCCAGCTCCTAGGCGGAGGCATGGGCTGGTGGCTCTGCGTGCTACCTCCGCCCGCAGGTGCCACTCCTGCAGTTCCTGGCAATTGGGAGCTGCAGAGCTGGGGCTCAGGAAGCGGCAAGGGCAGTGCACGGAACCCCCGTGGCCGTCCCTTGATCTAGGAGCCGAGGGACATGTCGCCGATTGTGGGGAACTGTGCGGAGCCAGGTAGGGAGCCTACCAGCCCTGCACCAACTGCATTTTTAACAGCCCAGTCAGCAGTGCTGACCAGAGCCACCGGAGTCTCTTTTCGACCAGGTGTTCCGGTCAAAAACCAGATGCCTGGCAACTCTACCCTTAATCATGTTGTGTTCCTAGATTCAATTCAGCTGACACTTATTTTTTTTAAAGACACATCAGACTTATGATTTTAACAGGGACCTCAGCAATGTGAAAGCAGAATAATTTTCCAAAGGTACAGGCTCTGATGTTGTCAGGTGTGTTGATTTATTGAGATACATGAGTATGAGGTCACCCTTCAGGTTCTGTGTGAGAGTGAGTGGGATGAAGGTGGGGTATATGCTGCTTTTCAGTAGGTGTTAGAGGTCGAAGTGGAGTGTTTATCAACAGAGTCACAGGAGGTGTGGGGCAAGAAAAACTGGAGATCTTAGCCTTACCTTCTTATTTCCATGCTTTTGAGATTTGACTGGGTGGAGTGTGTCCTGTTGCAGCCTTCCATGTCACAAATGTATTTATTAAAAAGCCCCTCTAGCCTTTTGCATGTGGAGTAGAACCTCAGAGTTACGAACACCAGAGTTCTGAACTGACCGGTGAACCACACACTTTATTAGGAACCAGAAGTACACAATCAGGTAGCAGGGACCAAAAAAAATAAAAAATCAAATACAATAGAGTACTGTTTTAAATGGAAACTACTAAAAACTAAAAGGGAAAATTTTAAAAAAAGATTTCTTCTGCATAGTAAAGTTTCAAAGCTGTATTCAGTCAATGTTCAGTTGTAAACTTTTGAAAGAACAACCGTGACGTTTTGTGCAGAGTCACGAACATTTCAGAGTTCCTAACGACCTCCATTCTTTAGGTGTTCGTAACTCTGAGGTTCTGCTGTATCCAGCATGTCACATAGCCACATCCTACTGCAGTCTAATCTCTGAGCTGCGGCTTTCTTGTGTAACCATTTGCTGTTGCCTTCCAGGTATTCATTACATAGGGCAAATAGGAGAGAGGTCCCTGATGCGTTTCCTTGTGGACCAGCTCACGGAAGGGCAGCTGCAGTGGTCCAAGATGCCATCTGTCTTTGATGCAGTAGTTCTGGGGGAGCCTGGAAACGGCAAAACGTATCGCCTGTACAGCGGGAATAAGGAGTATGTCGAAGGGCTAAAGAAACAGTTTCCAGATGAAGCTGTGGCTATTGAGAAATTTGTGAGACTTGTAAAGGTAACCGTGGCTTTGTCTTTACGACATTAACTCCTCCTCTCTGAGTCTCAATGGGCATCTAGCTAGAACAACACCCTGCACTTCAAACACAGGGGTACATGAGTGTCCTGCTCTTCCCACTGGGATGCCGTGGTTTAGCAAGGATTGAATTTTTGGGTGTAAGACGATAACTGTCCTCAAGCTGGTACGGCCACCAGGGCTGCCTAAGGGCAAGCATGTCCTGTCAGAGGAAATGACCTCTGGGCCAAGGTGTTAACAGAGATCCCTGGGGTGTCCTGTATGTCAGAGCTGCTGAGTAACTGAGCAGCACTCCCGGCCTCTCAGTACTTTATCAGGTGACTGGCAACAGGCAGCTTGTGGGCAGTCTGGGAGCGCTGTGTGATCAGTGTCTCTCTCCATGAAGCCAAGTTCTCTGGCCCTTTGCCTTGTGATGGCAAAACTTCATTGAGCTTCTGCTCCAGCTCAGTCCCCGAAGCCATCTGTGTTTCTTCACACCTATTGCATTTTTCCCTTTCAGAGAGTTGCCCAAGGAATTACGCACATGGCTATTCTGAAAATGGTGCCTGTGCCCCTGGTCAAGTTCCTGAGCCGCACCGGCCTGCTGGCATGGTTCTCCCCTTTCTTTAAGATGACATCCCGAAGCTTGACAGACGTGGTCAGTGAACTCACCACAAACGAAGAACTCAGAGCGGTATTTAGCTATATCTTTCCCACTTATGGTAGGTGACTTGTTTTTAGCAGACAGACCAGTTTTCTGATATAAACCCCCTTCTCTGAAAATATCCTGCATGGACTGCCCTGTGGTGCATGGGAAACCTGGATCTTGTCCATTCCTCGTCCCCTTTTGCAGAAGTCCATGTTTTAGCTCTGGGGTGCTGGTCAGAGTCCAGTTCTGACCTTTACTTTCTGCAGCCCTGAGTTTTCCTTGCAGTTTCCATCAGGCACAATTTTCTTCACATCCTGTTCTGAACGCCTGTTTTTGCTTTGAGCTGCTAACCCTCGAGATGGCTGCATTTAGGTGGGTGGAACAGTTAGCTTGTATGGGGAGCTAGTAGTGAGCTTTATATTTAGGTTGCATAACACTTTCCAGTATAAAAGACTCTTGTAAGCTCTTTTTAAGAAGTTCTGACATCTCCTTTGTCTACAGCAGGCCTCCTTTGTCTATAGCAGGCCTCAGGTTAGAGAAGTGCCTTTTCTTTGTCTGGTGAAATTCCATTCAGGTTAAACTTCTGAATGCCACCATTTCCCTTCTGTCACGTGTGCTCCCAAGGTAAAGTGGGCAGCCTGTCAAAATAATCAAACCTGAGCATTCTACAGAGGTGGGCTCCTGCTGTCCCCCACACTGCACTGGGAATGTCTGGAAGCTATCAGAGCAGCTGGGACAGGGCTGGGGGAGACCCTGGCTTGGTTCCCCCTTCAACCACACACATGGAACTTGTCTTCAGTGTCGCATCCTGCCTCTAGCTGCTTCACACGGGGCAGGAACTTACCCCCAAAACCCGAAGAGGGGATGCCAGATTCCCCACAACCACTCCCCAGCTCCAGCTTCCGGCGCCATCAGACCATCCTCTTGTCTGGAATAACAGCTTTCTCCAGCTGTCAGTGAATGTAGCTGAGTGGAAGCCATCCATGCCGCAGTGTTAAAGGTTCAGGGTTCAGACTCTCCTGATGATTCAGGGGTTGTCATAGTTGTACATACCAGAATTTGTATTTACTCTTTTTTTCCCCCTCTAAAGAAACCTAGGAAATCACATATAAAAATCTGCATCAAAATTATGTTATTTAGTTTGCACAGTCAAGCACTGAAAAAAAACGCTAAAACTGAGGTTGCTGGGCAACCTTTATTCTGATCCTTATGTGTACAATCATAGGCACCAACTCCGTGGGTGCTCTGGGGCTGAAGCACCCACAGGTAAAAATTGGTGGGTGCGGAGCACCTACCGGCAGCGCTCTACCCCACCTCCCCTGCCCCAGCTCACCTTCACTTCCTCCCGAGGGTGTCGCCACGTCCTGCTTCTCCCCCCTCACTCCCAGCTCTTGTGCCGCAAAACAGCTGTTTTGCGTGGCAAGCCTGGGAGGGAGTGGGGAGGAGGAGGAACACAGCGCGCTTGGGGAAGAGGTGGGGCCGGGATGGGGATTTGAGGAGGGATCCAATGGGGCAGGGAGGGGGCGGAATCGGGGCAGGGCCAGGAGGACACGAGTACCCACCGGCGCCAACAAAAGTTGGCCCTTGTGCGTACAATGTATGAGACGGTCTTTAATTACGTGATTAAATACTATGTTTTTCCCCCAGGATCCCTGCCTCATTCAGTGAGCAGGATAGACACACAAAGGAGCAGAATTAAGGTGGGATGGGCAACTGTAAATCTGGCATTTCCTAACATTGTAGGGCTTGACTTTGCAACCTAAACAATGCTCTTGTTTAAGCTTAGTACCAAAGTGGACACAAGAACAAATGGATATAAACTGGACGCTAGGAAATTTAGACTTGAAATTGGATGAAGGTTTCTAACCATTAGAGGAGTGAAGTTCTGGAACAGCCTTCCAAGGGGCTAGTGGGAGCAAAAGACAAATCTGGCTTTAAGACTAAGCTTGATAAGTTTATGGAGGGGATGGTATGATGGGATAGCCTAATTTTGGCAATTAATTTGGCAACTGATCTTTGATTATCAGCAGGTAAGTATGCCCAGTGGTCTGTGATGGGATGTTAGATGGGGTGGGATCTGAGTTACTACAGAGAATTCTTTCCTATGCTGGCTGGTGAGTCTTGCCCACATGCTCAGGGTTTAATTGATTGCCATATTTGGGGTCGGGAGGGAATTTTCCTCCAGATTGGCAGAGGCCCTGGAGGTATTTCGCCTTCCTCTGCAGCATGGGGCACGGGTCACTTGCTGGAGGATTCTCTGCAGCTTGAGGTCTTCAAACTGAGGATTTCAATAACTCAGACATAGGTTAGGGGTTTGTTATAGAGGTGGATGGGTGAGATTTTGTGGCTTGCGTTGTGCAGGAGGTCAGACTAGATGATCATAATAGTCTATGAGTCTTTGAGTGAAGCATTTTAAAACATGTTTTATACTAGAGAGTTTGTAATAAGTTTTTCAGATCTACCAAGCACCCAGGGATTTCCAGATGAAAGGTGCTATATACACACGTCAGGGTGCATTATCAACTACTAAAAAGTCACGTTCATTTCCAACTCCATTCAACAACAGAATCGGGACCCTATTGCGTGGGAAAAGAAGATCAGTGGAGAGTAAAAATCATGTGAAACCCTATTTTTAAAGAAAAGGCAAAGACTGAGCATGTTAGGTTCCACTCCACCTCCAGCAGGGGTTGGAGAAGAGACAATGACAGCAGTATACATGTTAATAGTCGGGGTGACTCCCATACTCGTGCTGGCATTTGCTAGGCTGGGTCAGACAAAAAATGTGCTAGCATGCAAATTTCCAGATGACTGCAGAATTAAAATCAGGAGAGAGCCAACTGTCAGTTCGAGTTGTGCAAGTTCCTATCCCCAGCTGCCTGCAAAATCGGTGCTCTCCAGGCATGAGTCAGGACGACCCAGCCTGACAGAAAGAGAAGCAGACCCAGCTGCCATCTGTGCACATAGATTTCTACTACCAGAGTAGCTGTGGAAATTATTAAAACTTCCGGCTCAGTATGCAAATCTGCTCTCAGACATTGGCATCCTTTAGTCAGAGATTTATAGATTTAAAAAAAAAGGAAAAAAACTAAGAGCATTGTTATCTTCTTGTCTGATCACCTGCGTATCACAGACCATAGAATTTCACCCAGTTAACTCCTGTCTTGAGCCCCATAACTTAACTCAACTACCTAAGAATATCTGCCAGAAAAGCTTCCAGTCGTGATCTGAAGACTTAGAGATGGAGAAGCCAGCACTTCCCTAGGAAATCTGTTCCATGATTAATCACCCTCACTGTTAAAAATCTGTGTCTTCTCTCTCATTTGAATTTGTCTGGCTTTAAGTTCCAGACAAAGTTAGCCCTAGGACTCTCTCTCATTTCTCCAGATTTTTCTATAAAAGTTTAATTGTGTATTAGTTATAACTAGTAAAGGATAGTGTTGCCAAGTCTTGCACTGTTATCCAGAATCTTGTGCTATCTGGTGGCAGTCTTAAAGCCCCAGCTCCTGGAGTCAGGTTATTAGGTAACTTTAAATATCTTAAGCCTAGCTTTCACTTAACAAAAATTGTGGCCCCCCAGGTTGGGGTGAAAAACTTGAAAACATGAACCGTCTTATGGTGGCTGTGCTCTGGCTGATCAAACTGCTCGCTTTCTGATGGAGGCTATTCCTTTGTCTGGCCTTCTGTTCTCTGGAGTGCCGCAGTTCTTGACCCTCTACTCTTCTCTGCCTAATTTTTTGACCTATTATCTCTACTCTTAGCAGGTTTACCCTGCTGGTATTAATGGGTCACACCTTTCACCCCCTCTTCCATCCCTGTCTACTCTCTGTGTACCTCTTGGTTTGTCTCTGCTTCCTTCAGCTGTCACCAAAGCAGAATACCCCCTTAGGAAAAAGGCACATCTTCCCCTGAGAACTGCATACCCTTTCTGAGTCTGCACCTTCCATTGGCTTCCACTGCCTGTAACCTCAGCATAATCTTTAACCCAAGACCTTCCTCCTCCTCCACCAGGGTGCATCTGAGATTGGGTCAGAGGAGATGTAGATAGAGTGGGTGTCATCTCCAAATTAGTGTGATGGTCTCCCTTAGCCTTAAAACCATAGCAGGAAAAGAGCTGTTAGAGTCATTTGTTCATTGCAGCATTGATCCTTGCACTGGGTTCTCCTTGCGCATGATCTGGTTTCAACAGCGCCAATGATGGGAGACTGTTCCACAGCTTAGTACAGCTCTCTTATCGGTTAGGCTGCCAGAAGGAGAAACGCAGCAATGAAAGAGTTCTGCGTGGGAACAATCCCTCTTCTTTGCTCTGTCTTCCAGGAGTGCTTCCAGCCAGCACCAGCTTCTCCCTACATGCCGTTCTTGTGGATCACTATATGGAAGGGGCCTGGTATCCCCGAGGTGGCCCCAGTGAAATCGCCTTCCACACCATCCCGGTGATCAAGCAGGCTGGTGGGGCTGTTCTAACCAAGGCGGCAGTGCAGAGCATTTTGGTGAATGCAGACGGCAAAGCCTGTGGTGAGTGAGGCTGGGTCAAGCCTCTCTCTTTGAGCTCACGTCAGCGCATATATCAAAGAGGGACAAGGTACACTCTGCACAGATCCCAAACTGCTGAGCGTACAGAGCTTGTGTTTGGGGTTGGGGGGGGATACGCACACATGAACAGGAGCCTGCCCTGCAGAGGAGCCAATGAGTACTAGAAGGGCTGACCAGCTCCTGGAGATGGGCCAGCGCATTGCAGGCAGAGCAGAGAGACTGGGGCTTCTGTTTTCAGTGCAGACAGCCAGCTGGCCATCATCTCTCCCCTCCCCTGACACTGCCCCCTGCCTACTTCCAAGGAGCTCTGACCCCAGCTGCGTGTAAGCTGGGCCCATGCAGGCCTCCAAGCTATCTAGGTGCTGATATGGCCCCATTGCCATGGTTTCTGAGCACCTTGCCAGTATTTAAAAACACAAATCTCAGACACTGTGTGCGTCTCTGTATTGAATCAATATGTTCAATATTCATAGCGAAGGCATTGAACTGCATGTGAGAGATATGTCGCCTAATGCACTGCTAGCTGGCACTCAGCTCTTGTGGTGATGAGGATGGTATAGAGAGCAGAGCACTGGGGCAGGGTGTTCACAGCAACCTGCACGGCTAAGCAAGTGAGCAGCACCCTGTCGGACGGAGAGTGGAGTCTCGGTTACTCTGAGATGGGAATCTGGAGCCTGCTAGATTCTGTCTGCACCCCAGCACAGGCACAAAGGAGTTGGGGCCCTATGGAGATGCAGCTGGGCCCTGAGCTCATTTTCACCAGAAGGATGGGAGGGCAAGGCTGGAATGGCGATGGGTGTGAGGAGGAGGAGGGATAAGTCACCAATAGACACACCTCACCCACAACGGCTCTCGATCTGAACTGTTTCCACGCTGCCAACCCCCCACCCCATTCCTTGTGACAAGTACCCCCTCCCCACTGCGCAGTCCTAGCACCTCCCCTGACAACTCCAGCCAAGGCCCTTTTCTGACAACCATCCACACAACTCAGTTCCCCTCCTAGATGCCAGCTCCCCTTGTCTCCCATCAGTGGCAAGGAAGCCAAGGTCAGCCCTGTTTTCAGAGATGCAAAACCCTCTCATTAATCTCTGAGCCTCAGTGGCCTAAGGGTTTTATATAGCATCCACCACAGCAGTATCTTGGCATCTAGAGAATGGATCTAATACTTCCCAACCTGTGAACGCTGTGGAAATGCTAGGAGTGCGGTCGAAAAGCCTATAAATGCTCTTCCTGGTTATTTATGTCTTTTCCCCCACATCCAAATGCTCCGGTAAAAAACCCTGCCCCACACTCGATCCAGCCTCCTTCCTGCACCTGACCTGATCACACACTGTTTGGGTCTGTCACTCCAGCCCCATGAGAATAAAGGGCTCTTGCCCTGGGCCAGTGCAGAGGAAAGTGGCCCAGGGGTGGGTTATTAATTTTGTTAATCTCCCCTTTTCCTTTCAGGTGTTAGCGTACAGAAAGACCAAGATCTCGTGAATGTCTTTGCTCCTATTGTGATTTCTGATGCTGGAATATTTAACACCTATGAGCGGCTATTGCCAGCAGAGATAAGAACTTTACCTGGTAAAACACCATAAGCTTTACCGCAACACCGCTCCACTTAACAACAGGCAGCTCCTGAGATCTATTGTACTAAAAATCCTTGTTCTACTAATCTCCACCCAAATCAGTTCCCCGCTAATACTGGACCAGAGTTTACACATGGTTTAGAGGAGGGTTGCTTGATAGCAAATTTTATAGTTAAGGATGCAAAACTGTTTCCATTCCAAATGATTTGGGGGGGGGGGGAGTTTGAAGTTGTTTTTGTTTTGCAGAGTTCAAAATCACCCATTTTCCTTTTTTTTTCCCCATTGTTTTCATCACATTTGTATCAAAACCAGTTATAGAATTATCATATCTCTGATCAAAAACTGCATTTTTTTTACACTAAAGAACAAGGTTGTCAGTATGTGAAAAACTTTGAAAACGACTTCAACACATTGTGATAAAAACACTGATTTTAAAAGCATGACCCACAAGTTTGCCAAGTCTTTTGGTTTTGGGGGGAAACAAGGTTATTTTTCTATTGACAAAACTTCTGTGCAAAAAATTTGAACTAGATCTTCTGGTACTTGAAGTTTCAGGGAGATTTAAGTACATGGAAAATGTCAAGGGTCTAATGCAGGGTTTCTCAAACAGGGGTCGCCGCTTGTGTAGGGAAAGCCCCTGGCTGGCTGGGCTGGTGTGTTTACCTGCCCTGTCCACAGGTCCGATGTGGCTCCCACTGGCCAATGGGGGCTGCTGGAAGCAGCGCAGGCCGAGGGACTTACTGGCCACCACTTCCAGCAGCCCCCATTGGCCTGCAGCGGCGAACCGCAGCCAGTGGGAGCCGCGATCGGGCCGGACCTGCGGATGGGGCTGGTAAACACACCAGCCCAGCCTGCCAGGGGCTTTCCCTACACAAGCGGCGAGCCTTGTTTGAGAAACACTGGTCTAATGGGAGCCAAATATTAATCAAAATTTCAAATTAGGGTCTCTGTTACTGTCCTGTAACTCAAATAGTTGGACCAGATTCTTCAAACTTGACAGAAACCTTCTCCTTTGCCTCTGGCGTAAATCTGAGGCCAATCCCATTTGAAAAGCCAAAGTTATGGAGGAAGAGGGGAGAGTTTAAGTTGGGTGTGGAAACTGGGCTCAGTCTTCACTAGGGAGAAGCTACCACTTCTCCATGATGCAGCCATGGGGGATGGGAGGTTAATCTTCTGTTTGCTCCCCCCGTGTGCAGATATTCAGGCTCAGCTTCGCATGGTGGATCATGGCTTATCAGGACTCAGTGTCTTCATAGGACTCAACGGCTCAAAGGAAGAACTGGGACTGGAAGGCACAAACTACTTCATCTACTCGCATCAGAACCTGGATGAAGCGTAAGGAGAAGCCTTCCTTCCGCAGCTCAGCATGCCCCTTCCCCAGTTGGTGTCCAATTTACTTTATATTTAACTAGCAGGATGCTGCCTATGCATGCCCTGGCTACTGCCACAATACTGTAACCCACCTACATGTTCTGCTGGAGCAAGCGACCAAGTCCGCCCAGTCCCCAGCTGTAAAATTGTCCTTCTCAACTTCAGGGTTAAGCGTGATGGACAGAATTCAGAGCAAACTGTTGGGTTCTTGCCCAGGAGTCTGTCTCCAATTCAGAAGACATGAATCTCTTCAGAGGGGCCCAGTAGAGATTCCAATAATGTCCAAGTTAGAGAAGTGCCCAGGTCCCCTGATTTATCACCTGGCTAAGTTCAGATGTGGGATGACTTGCAGGGAGAGGATAGCAACACCACTTCAGGGAAGGTTACAGCAGGATGAGTGTCACACACATTGGAAGGTGGAGACGTTTGCCTCATGCCAGCAGAAATTACCACGCTAGTCATCTAGTCTGACCTGTGCTATAGGGGATCACGACAGGCACCCAGCTTCATCCAGCTCATCCTGCCACACAGAACCTTAATGGTGACCCCAGCAGCACTGACGGTAAACTGCCTGTTCATGCAAGGAGGTCATAATCTGGGTGCTGGCCAGTCGGCATCACACAGCACATTCAGTTCCCTACTCTTCCAGAGACTCCCTGGTTAATTTATTGCTCTGTGCCTCATTTCCTAACCTGCAAAATGGAGATAGCCCGACATTTGTCTTGTCTAGTTAGCAGGATAGAGACTGTCTCTTATGTGAGTATGTACAGGGCCGAGCACAATGCCCCGGGTGCTACAGTAATGCAAATAATAAATAGTAGTAATTTACTTGGCACCGTCACAAATGAGGTGAGGACTCAAAATGAACCCCCAACCTGCAGAGGTTCCCATATCTTCTGAACCAGAGGCCACTCTCTCTGACCACTAGGAGGAAAAATAAGAAGGTAGATTCAGAAAACTAGTCACTGGATATGACAAGGAGCTCAACAGATGAATGTTTAGGAGGAAAGTATCCAGTAGAACACCCAAGGCTTATAAATATAACCTGCTCAGGTCAACCAAAGCCCTCAGTTTTCTTCTGTGCAGTTGCTGATTCTGGCATTGAGGGGATGCTGTCTGTCTTTGGATTTTGTACAGCACAACAAAGGAAGCTGATAAAACAATTGGATAAATACCAGTGAGAGAAAATCCCACAGCGTTAGTTGCTAATGGCTGATAAAGAGGGAGCACACTGCTGGCATGAAACAAAACTCTCCGCCTTCCATGCATGGTGAGGCCGTCAAGTGATGATCAGTCTGAGACCGGGCACGACAAGCTGGTTTTAGGCTCCACTTTTGCTGTAGAGGAGGAAGATGTGAATTAAACAGCAGGAGAGCCGCTGTTTGCTGGTGCCCCAACCATGCTGGGGACTGCTCTGGTGCGGCACAAAACACCCCAGAGAAGTAGTGCCAGCACAGTCACTGCAGAGATCCCAGAGCAGGGGGATGGTGTTGGCAGCAGCCTGGTGCTGCTGAGTCTTGAATGACCTGAGAGGTGTTGCCTGCCTGTTTCCTTGTGCACATGTACTAACCTGGTTGATGGTTAGCCAGAACTCACAGAAAGGCTTCTCTACGTCTCTCTGCAGCATGAATTGCTTCTTTACTGCCTCCAAAGAAGAAGCTGCAGAGAACATTCCTGTGCTCTTTGTTACATCTCCATCCTCCAAGGACCCCACCTGGCAGGAAAGATACCCAGGTAAGGATGGTCTTTGTACCACGGCCAGAACAACTCTGCAATGGGGGTGAGCCTATTTCTAGCCCATTTTCAGCCACAAGAAGGGATTTTTCTCAGACATTTGAGACAGTCTTTTCAGCCGCTTTCTAGTTTTGCAAATGCAGAATAAGTTAACTGTCTTCCATGGGCAGGAGGAGGGGGGAGCTGGTTTTCTCCATCAGAAGCTGGTATTTTAGAACTTACTGCTCATGTAGAGAGCAAGGGGACATGAGAAGAGACAGTTCAGCACTGTGTTGCCCTCAATTGCTCGCCCCTCTGGAGGTTTAACTGGAAATTAACCTGCAACAGCACAGTCAAATGAATGAATGGGGTTAGAATGAATCATTAGCTGGGTGGGCTGGAATTATGGGGGTTAAATGCAAAACCCTAGCTGCTTACCCCAGCAGTGTTACTTCTGCTGCATAGGTGCTTCACAACACATTTCATTGCACCTACCTGAGCAGCATTTAGAATGGGCCATTGCTGGAGACAGGGCATCATGCAGGTGGTCTGTTCTGCTGTGGGAATTAGTAAGCTCCTAAGGGGACGTTAGAAGTTACGCTCCCAGGCAGTGGAGGCAAATGAGAGATTGGAAAGAGCCTTGTCCTTGAGGGTGGCGAGGGCTCCTGCTGGCCAAGAGGAGCTCCTCTGTCTTGAAGACACCGAGCTGAGATGGCACCAATGTCGTTGGTCCAAGCAGGCGCACAGAGGGTGCACCAAGAAGAATTATTTGACATTTTCTGGATACCTACAGATAAGACTCAAGACGAGTGGGTGAAAACAGAGGAAATAATGAAGCCAAGGAGCTGAAATGTGGAAAGCTGAAGAGGCAGGGATGTCGGCTGATGGAAGCATCAGTCCGGGCAGAGGGAGAGCTGTCTGTTAGGCGTGAGTGGAGACACAGGGCACCTGACAGCAGGAGCTACCACCTGCCATAGCTATGGTTGCTCTCCAGTGGTGATAATGCACCGAACACCTAGCGCTCTATCATTCCAGGCAAGTCGACTCTGTGCATCTTGGCATTTGCACAGTACGAATGGTTTGAAGAATGGAAAGAGGAGACGGTTCAGAAGAGGGGAACGAAATATGAGAGCCTGAAAAACGCTATGGTAGAGTCCATTCTGAAGACAGTTTTGAAACTCTACCCTCACCTAGAGGATAAGGTAAGGAAACCTTTATTTATAACCTAATCACCATTGGTCAGCAGTGTTCCGTTGTGGATAACATGGCAGAAGAGTCTGTTCAACAGGAAAGGACCATGTTGGACTCAGGGGCCTCTGGGTATGTCCTGGGTGAGCCAACAGACTGACTTCCACACACAGTGCAGCGGGGAGGTGGCAGATCGGGAAAACCTCCTGCAGGGAGTCAACCCCCTAGTTCCCTTGATGTAGTGCAGGGACCTCTTCAGGTATAAGTGGCAAGAGGCCGACCAGCCAGCCACCTGTACTGAGGGGGGCGGAACAAAAATCCCAACTTCTGTATTGGAGCACAGAGGCTCTTTGCAAGCCCAGGCCAGCAATGTAGAACTCCACCCCCAAGAACAGGGAACAGTGCAACAACTAAAATCTACAGACGCTGTCCATTCCCGTAGCAGTTCAGTCCTGTTCCACCGCGGCTGCCAAGGTCACCCCAGATAACCTTAGCTCTGCCCACTGTTTGAGGTCAGTATCCCAGTGGTATTATCTGCATGCCCCACTGTGGTGTGGATTTCAGCATTATTCCCCTGTTAGGAACAGTCACCTGTTACAACACACATTTGTAATACTGGGAAATAGAATATGCTACTAATATTTTTTTTCCAGATGCGTGGCCCATTGACCTTCTTTTAAAACACATTTTTATTTATTGAGAGTGTGAGCTCTTTGAGGCAAGGACCATCTTTTGGTTCTGTGTTTGTACAGCACCTAGCACAGTGGGGTCTTGGCTCATGACTGACTCCTAGAGGTTATCACAACACAGACCCGTTTTGCAGCGTATTTATAGTGGGAGATTTTGGTGTTTTTGCACTTTTGGAAAGCAATAATTGCACAAAAAGGAATGCTTTGGCAATGTGATCCCCTGCACGCCACAGCTAGTGTATACTATGCATTGTGAACTCCAACTGTTATGCCGAGTTGCTTTGGTATATAAATGGTTTTAGTTTGGCAGTTGAGACTCACTGCTATCCTTAGCTGTGTGGACATGTTGATGTCTGTTATGCTTATTATGGTGTATTATCCAATAGACCTGTGCATTCTTTCTGCATGGTATTCCCCAAAGGGGACAGCTATGGTGGGAGGGATAGCTCAGTGGTTTGAACATTGGCCTACTAAACCCAGGGTTGTGAGTTCAATCCTTGAAGGGACCATTTAGGGATTGGGGGCAAAAATCTGTTTGGGAATTGGTCCTGCTTTGAGCAGGGGGCTGGAACTAGATACCTCCTGAGGTCCCTTCCAACCCTGATATTCTACGATTCTGTGACAGTGGCTAATTAAAGCTGAATGGCTAGGAGAATGGACAGCATACATATGGATTTATAGCTTTACATGACCTTTCCAGGCTTGGTGGGGTAGTGTTTTGAGTTGCTGTCCTTTAGCAAGCTGGACTGGTTTCCTCACATGGTTTGAAGTGTCTGGGTTTTGGAAAATGTTTAAAAATCTACGACTCTCTATTTTAAAGGCCAGAAGGGACCAGCCAATGGGGAAAAAACCCTTGGGGTCCAAAAGATTTTTTTTCTTTTTTCTAAAACTATTGCTCTTTCACCGTGAAAATAAGAAAATGCAAAGCAGCTGCTTGGTTTTTGTAGCCCTTAGGGAGACTGTCAGGCACCCCCCTCCCGGCCATTTCTACAGCTGCTCTAACATCTCTCCCCAAAGCGGGCCTGGCATGGCAGAAACGCAGGTGCTAAGACACCCAGATGTGCCCTACAAGGTGCAATGAAAGCAGCAACAAACATCCCAGCTCCATCCAAAACTTAGGAGAAAACCAAGTCCCCAAGGAGAAACGGGGAGAATCAAATCAGTAGGGATGGGAAGTGCCTGATTAGATCATCCCGTGTAGCTCCTGGCTGCTGCAACAGCAACCCCAGGAAATGCACTTTCTTGGGCAGAAGCGGCTTTTCAGCTCTCTGCAGACCTCTAGAGGCCCCCTTATCTACATGAGCCCTGTTCAAGTCCTGTGCGCAGGACACAGTGACTGGGGGCTCCCCTAATGCCTTTCTCTTCAACAGATCGAGTGCATATCATCCGGGTCTCCGCTCACTAACCAGCACTACATAGCTTCCCCCAAAGGAGAGCTATATGGAGCTGCCCATAGCATCTCTCGCCTGCAGGCAGAAGCTACTGCCACGTTACGCCCTCAGACCTGTGTGCCAAACCTCTACCTGACAGGTATGTTACACTGAAGGGGTTTCTGACTGGATGGCCCCATTCCTGACTCAGTTTCCCTGACCATGGCTGTATTTTCACCTCCGTCACCCAGAACCAACCTGCTGGGCTGACTTTCAAACCGGGGAATGCCTCACCTAGCGGAGGGTGATGTTCAAAATGTCTTCAGGGCTAGGGCGAGAGAACTGGACAATGCTGCATAAAGAAGGGATGGAAACTGAATTTCAATTATCCAGAGGCTTCCCCAGCAACTCTTAACAGCTCTCCCTACATCCCATGTAGCTGACACCACTGTGCCCCCGCAAGTACTGCCAATACCCCTTTCTTCTTTCTGAATTTTTAAAACCAACCAGGAATGAAGGGGTTAAAGTTCGCTAGCGAAGAACCCTGAAGGGTGTGATAGTGAGGGCACAGCAGACCAGGATTTCTCTGAGAAAGGAGGAATGTCGTGTGAGCTACTGAGAGACTGGCTCCTGAGAGACCTGAGACTGCTAAACCCAGGGTTGTGAGTTCAATCCCTGAGGGGGCCATTTGGGTATTGGCCCTGCTTTGAGCAGGGGGTTGGACTAGATGATCTCCTGAGGTCCCTTCCAACACTAATAATCTATGATGAAGTCAGAGTAGAGGGTCTTAGGCAAGGTGGGCTGGGGTAAGGAAAGAGCAGTGCTGAGGTTAGTGCCAGGGGAGGGGGAAGGAAGAGGGGAAACAAGCAAACCAAAATCTCTGGCAAGAACCATAGCAAGTGAAGAGGGGCTGAGCGTGGCCACCGGCCACGGCGCTGTCTTACTGAGCAAGCAGGCAGGCGGCTCCCGTGCTGCTGCTCAGAGCTTTGCCAAGCCAGAGAGCGACCCCAGCAAGGCCCTTCTGCTGCTGCTGTTCAGAGCCCCCAAAGGCAGCAGGGAAACCATCAAGACCCCTCCGTTTCATGCTGCTGAAGCTCTGAGCAGCAGAGCCTGGTGTTAGTCAAGGGGAGGAAGGCACCCAATGGAGACAAGGGCACAAGTAGAACAGACCCGCTCCTCTTGCAGCAGCAGGGAGCACTGGAGGCTCAGTCTTTCCTTCCAGCTGCTAACGGCACCTAATCACCAGAGGAAATACAGGACAGCACCCGGGTAGAAATCCAGGCACCCTGCCCCTTAGCACCTGCTGGGAGCAGCAGCCCTGGACCTTGCCTTCTGCCCACCTGGCATGTTAGCGTCTCCCTCTGGCGAGTAGGTATCTCCACCGTGAGTTTGAGCAGTTCAGTGTTGGAGGAAGTGGCTAGTGGGGGCCTCATCTTCCCTGATACCTCAGTTAAGATGCTAGAAGAGCAGGCAGGGGAACAGTCCAAAGGCACAAATAGCAGCCAGGTGCCCAGCTTCCAGTAGCGAACGGGCTACCTGGAGAGCTGCCCTAAGTGCATGTGTTTGGCTCAGCTGGGGAGCTGTGACCAGCAGGGAGCTTCCCGTGCCCATGGGACTTGGCCTGGAGGAATGCTGACGAGCACCTGCCAGGAGAGGAGTTGGCTCAGCCATGTGGCGGGACGGAGATGCCAGTAGCTCGGGGAAGGCCAAGGGCACAGCAGGTTGGATACGGCAGCAACGAAGGCAGATGCAAAAGGGTGCATGTCCTGGAGCGCTGCTCTCAGCAGGGGGCAGATAGGGCAGGAGTGTTCTGGGGAAAGGCAGAGGTCAGGCAGGACCCAGGATTGGCTGTAGCGCCTGGCTGTTAGGGTAACCCCCTGCAGGAGTAGCTGATTGCCAGGCTCTCCACCAGCCTCGCTGGGTTCAGCACAACCCCAGGCTGAGGGGCCCCCTTGGAGCGGGTCCCAGGAAAGCAGCTGTGATGGCGTGCGCTTGTCTCCTAGGGCAGGACATATTCTTGTGTGGCTTCATGGGAGCACTGCAAGGAGCCGTCCTGTGTGCCAGCGCTGTCCTGCAGCGCAACCTCTACAGTGACATGCTGCATCTGTGGAGAAACAGCCCAGCCAACAACTCCAAGAAGAAAGACTGAGCTCCTGGGACCCACCCAGCGCCTCTCTGTCTCCTTCCCCGTCCCCAATGGCTCTGCCCTCTGCATGTGCCCTGAGCCAGGCACTTGGTAACAGCGTAACTTGTAAGACTTTTTTTTGTTTTTAAAATAAAAATTAACCATAAAAAACCCACCTACAAATTTTAAAGGCTCAACTCTGTGGATTAAGCCAGGGACGTAACTGCCACCTCGACAGTGCACAGACCCGGCTGCCACTCTCTCCGTATCTACAAACGGCTCTCAGGTTTGCCTTGGCTGTTCGTTGCACACCTAATGCCCAAGCCCCTTATCTCATTCATAGGACGCACCAGGGAACAGAGTCCAAAACCCGCAGTGTTCACCGGCTTCCGGTTTGACCTTCTCCAGAGTGGGATTTGTTCCTACGCTCATAATCAGCTGGCAAGAAATCCAAGGGCAACAGGTTTGGATCCTGTAATGGGCCTGATGCTGAGCACCTTGCAACATGGAGTCCTATGAAATTGATTCTAAGATGGCCAGTACCAAATGGTGCCAGCCGTTTTATACACGGTCACAGTTCCTTCCGTTCTCACGGACTGTGGCCCCCTCCTGCCTTACCCTCTGCTGGAAAGTATTTTTAGCTACCTTCAAGGGCTTCCCTATAGCCAGGAATAGCTCTACCAAGATGGCTATTAGCCAGGATGGGCAGGGATGGTGTCCCTTGCCTCTGTTTGCCAGAAGCTGGAATGTGCGATGGGCTGGATCACTTGATGATTCCCTGTTCTGTTCATTCCCTCTGAAGCACCTGGCATTGGCCACTGTCAGAAGACAGGATACTGGGCTAGATGGACCTTTGGTCTGACCCAGTATGGCTGCTCTTATGCCCCTTCTGATTCACTACAGGGTCTGTTACTAGCAAAGCCCTTACCTTTATTCCCCCCTCCCCAGCGTGTGTCTGCTCTCTGCCTGCATCACAACTCACCATGGTGCCAGAACCGGTTGGATCCTGCCACCAGAGAACTGAAGGGGTAGAGGGAGACAAAGGTTTTGTCTAAATCAGAACTGCATCGGTTCAGTTAAACTAGAGCAAAACCCCATGTGGATGCTCCCGCTCCCCATTTGACTTAATGTCCACTTAGCTAAAGTAGCTTCCCTCATTCAAAATTTTAAAATCTGATTTAGCTTAATTAATAAGTGTCTACACAGGGTTTTGCATTGGTTTAACATAAGTGTCTTTTCAGGCATCTACACACACAGTTGCAACTGGGTCCTTTAGCTTATTTGCTTAAGCCAGTGCAGACAGCTGTGTGGAGCACTTTGAACCTGGTTAGAGCAGTTTAGCTTGTCCTTGAAAATTTACACATGGGCAAGTGTCATGGTATAAATCCCCACTCTGAACCTTAGTGTCCAAGAGATGGGGTACCAGCATGAATTCCTTTAAGCTTGATTACCAGCTTAGGACCTGTAGCGCTGCCACCAACCAGGAATTCCAGTGCCTGGTACACTCTGGTCCCCCAAAAACCTTGCCCGGGGAACCCCAAGACCCAGACCCTCTGGATCTAAACACAAGGAAAGAAAACCCTTTCCCCCACCATTGCCTCTCCCAGACTTCCCCTCCCTGGGTTACCCTGGAAGATCACTGTGATTCAAACTCCTTGAATCTTAAAACAGAGAGGAAAATTCACCTTCCCCCCTCCTTCTCAATCCCCCTCCCAAACTCTCCCTGAGAGAGAAAGTAATCCTAACACAGAGAGAAATTAACCTCTCTCTCCCCCTTCCCTCCTTTCTCCCCACCAATTCCCTGGTGGATCCAGACCCAGTCCCCTGGGGTCTCACCAGAATAAAAAAGCAATCAGGTTCTTAAACAAGAAAAGCTTTTAATTAAAGAAGGAAAAACAGTAAAAATTATCTTTGTAAATTTAAGATGGAATATGTTACAGGGTCTTTGGCTATAGACACTGGGAATACCCTCCCAGCCTAAGTATACAAGTACAAATTAAAATCCTTTCAGCAAAATACACATTTGAACTCCTTCCAGCCAAATACACATTTGCAAATAAAGAAAACAAACATAAGCCTAACTTGCCTTATCTACCTAGTACTCACTATTCTGGACATATAAGTGACTGTATCAAAGAGATTGGAGAGAAACCTGGTTGCACATCTGGTCACTCTCAGAACCCAGAGAGACCAACCAAACACTAACAGCACACACAAAAACTTCCCTCCCTCAAGATTTGAAAGTATCCTGTCCCCTGATTGGTCCTCTGGTCAGGTGACAGCCAGGCTCACTGAACTTGTTAACCCTTTACAGGCAAAAAAAGATATGAAGTACTTCTGTTCTATTAACTCTTACTTATCTGTTTATGACAGCAAGCTAAACCCATCTTACCCAGGCTTAAATCAATTAAGGAGTCTCCACATGCAAAGCTGTCTCAGGTTTCACTAGATCAGTTTAAAAACAAAAAATCGCCCCTCTGCTTAAAAGGGAGGAGCTTTGTGCATAGTCCAGGCCTTTAGTTAGCCTGTGTGGCTTGGAATCTAAACAAGACCCGTGTTTGTGAGATCCTGCCCCGCAGCAGAGAGGCTGCTGCCCACCACTCCTCTCATGCCCTGAAGCAAGCCCACTTCTGATTTTAATCAGGAGTCTCACTACTTGGTGCATTTCTTAAAGCCCCAGCTCCTGGAGTCATGTGATTAGGTGAGACTATCAGATTTCAATTATTTTTTAAAGTTTCTAGCCCTCCTGGTTTCACAGAAAACAACAAGCTTGAAAGCATGACCCAAGAACTCCCTGAAAGCTCAGAAAGCAAACCCAATGAACTCCGAATTTATTTTTTCTTTTAAAGCCAGTCTCCTGATTTCAAAGGCCTGGCTCATGGTTTGTATACACTTGGGGTTGGCGATAGAGAAAGAAAAGCTGAGGAGAGTAAAGAGTGAATAAAGGGGAAAGCCTGATCCCAAAATCCTCCCCACTTCCTGCCCCCAAAATCCTTTCCTCAGCCAAAGGAGTCAAACGAGATTATTTAAGTGCATCCGAAGCAGGACGCCTGTTAAAGAATTTCTGAGCCAGCTGGATCACAGGGTTTAAATAGAGCAAGGAAGTAAGATAAGGACATTGCTGAGAAGCTAAATGATTTCTTTGCATCGCCGTGGCCGTTCGGGGAATACCTACCTCAGACCTGCTCTTTCCGGGTAATGAAGCCAAAGTGCAGTTAAAGCCAGAGAGCCCAGACAAGGCGGTCGTGGCACAATAAGTCACTAGGCCATTATTTGTATAGCGGAAGCAAGTCACAGGCCAGGCCCCTGTCGCTCTATATGCTCAGGAGTTCTGAGGTGGCTCAGGTGTGAGGGGGCTGAATGGCCAGCAATGATCTCTCACTCAGAGCAGCTACCCTACCAGAAGGCTGCAGCTGCAGGCATACAGCCTTGTGCATATGTGTTATACAGCCTCTAATTACACAACCACATCCTTTTCCACACCCCCTCACCTGCCTCATTCAGGTGACATACACAACTGTAAATCTGAAAAGACAGAAGCTCCAGCACTTGGAACCACATTGATCACACACGGATCATCAGCAAGGGTGGGACCTTTAGATCCACAGCACAGACTTCTGCCCCTTGAGCTAATGGAACGGTAGCAGTAGTAGGCTGTTCTCTTACACAGACCACCACAAAAGGGGCAAAGACACACACTTTGCCAGTGGGTTTCAGTTATTTGCAAAACAGCAGAGGCGTGTTGACTCAGACATCTTGTTCTCTTTTATATTCTGGAAGGGAGAGTTCAAGTGATTATAGATCCATTCCCCCACCCCCGTGCCGCCATGAGCCAGCTCCTTTCATATCCCTACAACCCCATCCTCTTCTGTCCCTGTCATCACAGTTACTATCCCCTACCCCGCCTTCCTTACCCTCTCCTCTGCGCCTGTCCCCCACCTTGAAAGCAGAGAGGAGAGGAACAGAGAAGGAGGAAGCAACCAGCAGGAGCATTGACAGCACATGAACAATCTCACTGCTCTCACACTTCAGCAGCCAGGAGCAGCAATGGTGGGGAAAGTCCAGCTCAGCCCCTGCAGCCCTGATGGTTCTCCCTTGAGGAGAAGTCTTTCTGTAGGAAATGTAGTTTCCAAGGTTGAGCCTTCTCTAAGGCTCTGAGCACATGCAAACATTTACATTCAGAGGATTAGAGCTTGGCCAAATTTAAACAGCTTTCCAGAGGATGAGCAAAAGGCACCTCTCTGACCCCAGGGTCACCCCGTACCTTTGTATCAAGTCTTGGTGCCAACACCCCATTAGGAACATGAGGTGTTTCACCCGCACAGAGCTTGCTTCAGGCTGGCTGCAGACTCAGGCAGACTTTCCTGCTTTAGATACACTTCCTACACATTGCAGAGGAAAAGCTTGACATCGAACTTAGCCTTTTACTTAAATAAAAGGTAATAAGACACCAATGTCATCCCCTGAATCCAGGAGCTGGAGCGAGGTCTACAGCCCCATCTACGCCTTAGTCTGGCCCTGTTTTGCACATGACGTGAGCTCTGCAGGGTTGAGAGCGGACTGGGTAGGACAGCTGTGTTGGCACTGAGTCATCCCGTGAAGCAGGATATGCTTTTCTAGGAGTACTCCACCCTCGCTGAGTGAGAAGCCAGATATCGCAGGTAGAGGAAACCGAGATCACTCCTGCTGAAGCGATAGGTGCTGCCAGCTGGCCTCATCTGAGCGCTGCCAAAGGGATTTCACAGCATGTCCATGCAGCAGAGAAAGAACAGGGCTGTCATAATTGTCAATTACGCATTCTGCAGCAGGACTGAGCCACTGCAACCCAGGAAAGGGGCCAAGAGAGAAGCAGACAAGCTGTTTAAAGCATTATCCAAACTCAACTATGCAGTGAAGTTGTACTATGACCAGGCAGCCAAAGACATAGAGGAGATCTACCGGCAAGGTACGTGTCCCCTGCTTTGCTCCTGGCAGTGTGCGAAGCTGCGTGTTGGGACCAGTGGATGGATGGGGCTTGCATTACATTTGTTGCAGCTTGGAACATCAATTGTGCACAGTTGTCACTGTGTGTGTGTGTGGGGCGGGGAATAGACACCCCCCCCCCTTGGGCTGGCATATCCCAGGCAGCACATGCCACTCACAACCCCCAGCCCCTTAGGGAGGGTATATTTATAAACCCTTCCCTTGCTCGGTCCTACTCTCAGGAGAGATGGGACTGAGATGGACGTCTCGGGGAGCGAGAAAGCAACCAAAGAATGAGAGGGGGAGACTCCTAAACCTCATGGCCAGAAAGGGCCATGAGGATCACCTACCCCTGAGGTGACCAACCTGTAGCAAGTGAGGTTGTAAACGGGATCCCTTGAGAGTGACTGTGCTAAGGGGCAAAGGTTGAGTTTGGGGTGGAAAATGAGCTCCTAGCGAGTCCACACAGGAGGGTTTTAGTCAGCACCATTGCCACACCATTGCGCTGTCTTCTCAATTACCTCCTGATGGGGCTGCAGGGAACAGCCGTCCCTGCCCAGCTGGTGACCTGCTGCATCACAGGAGGGAACAGACTAGTTCTGGCTGTTGCAATGCCCGCTTCCCTGCCAGGCTGCGCAATCCCAGGGATTGCAGAAAGGAGCATGGCTGGTTCCATCTGCACCGAAGGGAGCTCCTTGCTGAGGACAGCTCCCCTCCTCAACAGCCCAAGAGGGAGAAAGAGCCGGATATACTAAGAACCAACAACTGGGTACAGCTCCCTGATTCTCTGCCCCAGCCCAGCTTAGAGCAGTCTTGAGGCTGCTCTAGCTTGTGCCAGCTGCTCTGGTCCCTAAGGGATCATTATATTCCATCTGGGGAGAACCTGAGTCCAGTGCATTACAGCTACTGCCCATTCCTGCCTCTGACACACCCTTCCTCCAGGCTGAAAAGGTGCCAGCCCAAGAGTCTCCCCCAGGGATTCCTGCATCGGACCTTGTCACTCAAGGTGGTGCTGGGGAAGGTCTTTTAGAAAAAGATGTCCAATCTTGATTGAGAGACTCCACGTGATGGAGAACGCACCACATCCCTAGATGATACATTCACAGAGAGGGTGCTGGGCCACTGGGACGACTTATCTCCTCTCTGAGTTTATCTAACTTCAGTGACCAACCACTGGGTCTTGCCTGGCCTTTGTATGCTAGGTTAAAGAGCCCTCTGCTATCAGTGACAGGTTCCACCACTGCAAAGGACTGAGGTGCTCATGGAAGGGGGGGCATACACATACCCTAAAGAGAACCCCAGCAAGTGTATTTATTTCCACAACACCCTAGGAGGCAAGAGGTATTCTTCCCATTTTTACAGACCTCTCTGGGCCTCCGTTTCCCTAAGTGTTTTGCCCAGGGTCACACAGTGAGTCAGGGGCAGGAAACTGACCCCAGCTCCCCTATGTCCCAGGCTCGTATCTGACCCACAGGCCCATCCTTTCTCCTCGTGGGTGTCAGCCAGATATCACGCTGCTCTAAAGAGCTGCTGCACTAATGTGTCTTTACAGAGAGCAGGGAAGAGCATGGTGATTGCTTTGTCAGCATTCTGTCCAGCCACGGCGAGGAGGGGGCAATATACGACTGCTGGGGAGAGCTGGTCAAGCTAACAAGGATTTTCCAGATATTATTGCCACGAAGGTGCCCAGTGCTAGCTGGAAAGCCCAAGATCTTCTTTATACAGGTAACATGGGAACCACTAGACAGGATCAGACCCAAGGTTCATCTAGCCCAGTATTCAGTCAGCGGCCAGCACCAATGCTTCAGAGAGAGGTGTAAGAGCCTCATAACAGCAGATGTGGGACCTCCACATTAGGTCTCATCCTGGTTTAAGCCCTTAAGCCTGAGATTTAACATCCCTTCTAGAACTTATGTCGTTACTTAGAACAACTCTGGATATTCTTGTTAGCCCTATGAATGTCCAATCCTTTTCTGAATCACGCTAAGTTCTTGGCCTCAATGACATCATGTGACAGTGAGTTCCACAGGCTAATCACATGCTGTCTAAAGTACTATTTCCTTTTCTCAGGTCTGAGTTTCTCACCTTTTAATTTAATTGAATGGCCCCTCCTCCTCCTATTACAGACAGGGAGAAAAGAAGCTCCCAACTGTCTGTAGACCAGAGGTTCTCACACTGGAGGACATGGAAGTATTTGGGGGGAAAAGGGGGCAGTGGGGGAGAGGGAAGCATAAGAAGCTTTAGGAGAAAAGAAAAGAAAAACCCACTTCCTGAGCACATTTTACTGATTCCTCTGGACATATCAGGTCCTCAGATGGTGCTGTGCATTTGACTCAGGATGGTGCTGTGGATTTTGATGGAATTCTGTTAAGCTTGCCTAGCATTATACTAAGTCGTTGTCATCGGTACGTTAATCCGTTTGGTAAGATGCGGTCAGTACCGGCTTTACATACTCAGGTTCGTCCACTCGGGCTGCGATCGTACTCTTTTACAGCTGTGCTCGACAGGCAGATTGGAGCTGGTGGAAGAGTAATGCACCCAATTCACAAACATTTACACAACCAGAAGAATCAAGGTCAGCTCTGATAGGGAGGGTCAGATCATTAGATAACCACACGTATTCCAACAAGCAGCCATCTGTGCAAGCACTTGTGGCTCTGCAAGGTTCACAGATGTTACGCAGGACGATGCTGATAATCAGCTCCCGAAAGCGTGCAATGCATTGCCTGTTCTTCATTATTTTCGTGTGTGAAGACGTCTCAGTCGTCCATCCAGAAGCAGAAACGATGCCAGTGAACAGCCACCCAATACAAATAGCGAGAGACCACAGCATGATCCATCCAAACAATTCAGAGAATGTTTACACCCCATGAATGATGGAGTCATTCATCAATGTCTCACTAACAAAGCAAGGGGCTTACATTGCACCGAGGAGTTCCTGTAGCTCTGGAGTGAATCTGGGGACTGAACATTTGAGACCGAGGCTAACAAATCACTTTGCCTCAATCTTGCCAGTCTGCCACCAGCTCCAGGATAACCCAAAGTGCTCCACAGATCACAGATATTTTGTGGCATACATGATAGCATCACAAGTCTCAGTTCTCTGCCTAGTGGCTAAAGGGTTACACAGTCATTGCCTCACATAGGCCTCAGCTCCCTGGGAACTGGCATTGGTGTTTGGGCTGAGATCCCATCCTACATGCTATTTGCAACCACCTCTGTTCAGGGACTGGTGGCTGTTGCATGACCAAAAAACTTGCATTAAGAATATACTCATGTCACTGGTTTCTCCTCCTACTCCCCATAGCAATTTACACAATCCAGGCTGGAGGTAACAAACATGTGGGTTATCATGGCCACTTCCTCATCATGGTGGAAGGGATGGGGTGTCCTAGTAACCTAGTGGATGAAGAAGGTATCGTTTTGCCAGTGATGCTACCTTACCAACTAGACTTAGTGAGCAATCAAATAGCTCCCTGAGGCCTCATGAATGGCCAGTGGATGGCTTGAGTGCAGGGGTGGCCAACCTGAGCCTGAGAAGGAGCCAGAATTTAACTATTTACATTGCCAAAGAGCCACAGTAATACGTCAGCAGCCCCCCAGCAGCTTCCCCCACCCACTCCCAGCATTTCCAACCCACCAGCAGCCCAGCCAATCAGCACCTGCCCCTCCCTCCCTGCACCTCCCAATCAGCTGTTTCGTGGCATGCAGAAGGCTCTGGGTGGGAGGAGCGAGGACATGGCAGGCTCAGGGAAGTGGGTGGGAAGGGGTGGAGTGGGGGCTGGGCCCAAGGCAGAGCCAGGGGTTGAGCAGTGAGCACCCCCTAGGCACACTGGAAAGTTGGCACCTGTAGCTCCAGCCCCGGAGTCAGTGCCTAGACAAGGAGCCGCATATTAACTTCTGAAGAGCCGCATGTGGCTCCGGAGCCCCAGGTTGGCCAGCCCTGCTTTAGTGGAAATGAAGGACAGTCTTAGCTAATTCCCTAAAGCCTTCCCTACCCTTCTGACAGCATGTTTTCCATCTTACCTGAGTTCACCTGGAGCCAGGAATTCTCCATGCTGGTGCTGATCTACAGGCATTCCAGCTTCCTGGAGATGCTTTAGGTTGCATCTGTGAACAATGAGATAAGCAGTCAGGTGTCATTGGCATATCATTAGCAGAAGGTGTCTCCACCTGGTCTCATGTAGATATTGATGAGCAGTAAAGACAGGATGGGTCCTGGTGGGATAGGCTCCCTGTGACCCCTCACACTCTTTGGGTCCTGTTGGAGAGGAACAATTGGAGTGTAGAGCTGTGGCATCTACTCCAGTTAAATCACAGCAGTTACTGTGATGATTTAGTTGGGGATTGGATGATTTAGTTGGGAATTGGTCCTGCTTTGAGCAGGGGGTTGGACTAGATACCTCCTGAGGTCCCTTCCAACCCTGATATTCTATGACACTGTGCTGAAAGCAGCAGTGGGATGTAGTAGTACGAGCAAAGAGAGGTCAGGCAAAGTTTTCAATAGTGTCTAAGAGGCTCTTCAGTGCAACCTGTGACAACATCCGTTTTAAAAATAGGCCTTAGGTGACTTAGAAAATCTCACCCACAGCCTTGGTCCATTAGTCCCTTAGTGCTAGAAGGCAATCTCCCTGCTCTGCATAGACTCCATGGTCTGCAGTCTGTTTGCCAAGGAGTTGGGAGCTGGAGACTTGGGAATAGTTGGAAGAATCTCCTGCAGAACATTGCACTATTCAGGGAGATTGTCAGGTTTTTCCACTTCGAAAGAGGCAATGATTTCTGTTTACCTGCTAAGCCTAAGGGGAAGAAGTTTACAGAGGCGGAAAGTAATTAACCAGTTGGAATTAGTCCAGGGCCTAAGGGCTAATGTGCCAACTCTCTCAAAAGGTGTCTTGGCATTTTTCATGAACTCAGTGGTTCAAGACAGAAAGCCATGCTCTGAGACAGCTACAGCGCCGTCTAATGCCAGTCAGGTGCATCCATTCAGTAATATCCAAGAAGAGCTCCACTTTAGGGCATCCCCAATGCCACTCCGAACGAGACTTGGGGGGGGAGGGGCAACCTGAGGGAACCTCGTTTAGCTAACACTTGCCCATGAGCTCAGAGACAGATTAGTACAGCAGAGAGAACAGGTGCAGCATTTCAGTATATGATGTTTTCTCTCCCAAAACATGGGGAGAAATAATCACCTCCTAGGGGGTTCCTGTAATAAGTGGACTTGGGGGGGCATCAGGAACTAATTGCTGAGAGGGGGCACAGTGGGCCAAGGAACCCCATCTCGGGTTCGGATCCCACCCCTGGCACAAGTGAGAATCATCCTGGTAGCCAACAGCCGGGGCCAAGTCACTGTACTGTTCTTCGTGACTGGCCATCTCAGCTCGAGTCACCCAAGCCTGGAGGAGCAAGGGGCGCAGCAGGTCCAAGCTGAGGAGCTGGGGGAGCGCTAGAGACTGCAAGGCATGATGGAGAGGCAGTAGCAGGAAGACTCGTTCCTCCACCATTCAGCACAAACAGGAAAGACACTTGCATAGCACCTGGCTGTAGCCTGTGTCATCTGTGGCTTTCCAAGCCCTCCGTTTTTTAAATGATTTGCATTTTTAAATGATACAGTACACGCCACCTCATGGGTCAAACGGATAGGCCTGCCTGACAGCAACTCTCCGATGTAAGCCAGAGCAACGCAGGTTACTAACGCATTCACACCGCAATGAACAGCGCAGGAAGCATCAGAGCTGGAGCGTCTGCAGTGACTCCGCTGCAGAACAGTCCCGGGAGGTGCCCGCTCCCTGCCCATGCCATTGACAGGATTAACTGAATACGTTCATTGTTGTACAAGAAATGCCCTCGCTACGAGCCACACTATTAAGGCCCCTGCTCAGTACTGAAAGGTCACTAACACACCCACGCCACTTGCCTGCTCCGGCTTGTGTTGAGCTGGCTTCTTGTGCTGGGGTTTACCGGAAGTCAGCTTGTTAATGATGTGTGTGTTTGTACAACAACTAGCGCTATAAACATCTGCTCAGAACCTCTGGGCATGACCACAGGATCATAACCATGCATAATAACAACAGAGACTCTCCAGAGAGAGTTTGGTCACTGAAAGGGGGAGGCAATTTCAGGCTATGCAGGTTGCAGTGCACAGAGTCTGCCAGCCACGTGTAAGCCTTTAGTGCTAGCAGCCAAGGTCCTGTTTATTGACAGGCAGGTACCAGAGAAACAGCTGCAATGCAACCCCTGCCCCAGAAAGCCCCTGCCGACGGGCCTCATTCCAGCCCTGGGATGCCTCTCATCTGAGACTGGCATCCTTGCTGGTAATTAGGACTCATGTTGACACACATCCCACTATATAACAAATGAGACATAAGATCAGCCATACTGGGTCAGATCAAGGGTCCATCTATCCCAGTATCCTGTCTTCCGACAGTGGCCAATGGCAGGTGTCCCAGAAGGAATGAACAGAACAGGGAATCATCAAGTGATCCATTCCCTGTCACCCATTCCCAGACACCACACACGTCACATAGGGGCCATGTACCCAAGGCTCACCTGGTATCAGACTCTGGTACTGCCTCAGTTTCCCTTCTTCCACAGGGAAAGGAGACCACACGCCTGGAGCTTTGTAGTTACCCTCCCCTGGTGGGGACTGGCTTGCCAGGCCATTATACCCATCCCCGGCTTAGCAATCCATTGTCCCCAACACATACTGCAGGGGACTTCAGCCAGCTTTTTGCTTTTCACTGGTAGACAGACCCTTCCAGAGCCCCTGTAAGAACCTCACACGACCTTTCTGCTCTCTGAGCCATCTCCCTACACTTAGCCTGTGGGTCTGAGTCACATGCTCCCATTATCTGCCCCTTTAACTCATTCCTTTCACCTGGGGAGGTGGGTGAAGACTGCCACAGGCCCAGAGGAGCCACAAACTCCTTAAAGGGCTAGTTCCTCAGTAACTGGCCACCAAACAGCCATAGGGTGTGAATGAACCTCACTCACTATGGATCTGACAGATCCAGGGCAGATTCTGGCTACTCTGCGGTACAGAGTGGCCAGAAGCAAGGAGAGGATCCAGCCAGCGGTGTCTATTTTTGAGCGCTTGCAGAACAGAGCCTAGACAGATCCAGAGCCTAGACAGATCCAGTCTCTGCCCCAAGGAGCTTGCAATCCAGACAGCCAGGTAATAAATGTACAAAACCAACTACCCCAGTGTCAGACTGAGCCTGGCCAGCTGCATGGCAGGGGTCTGCTCCAAGGAAGGCATTTTCCAAGCTGTCTCCTTTGATTAGCCTCTGCCCAGATTGCTGATCTTTCCAAATCCCCCCCAATCTGCTGCCAGGAAGGGTTGGTGTGTGGGGTTCTGTGCCAGCCATGGAGGGGAAGGGAGAGACAGATGGGGCCTCTAGACCTGTGGAGAACAGGAGATGGCTGGGTGGCTCCAGGCCTGTGGAGTGGGGAAGATGAAGTGGGGTTCCAGGCCTGGAGGGGAGGGGAAGATAGCTAGGGGTTCCAGCTAGGCTTGTGCAGAGGGGGAGATGAAGGGGAGCTCCAGGCCTGGGGGAAGGGGGAGATGAAGGGGGCTTACGCCTGCCCCAGAGGAGGCCAGACGGGATATCACTGGAACGAACAGCACCCAATACAGACCTTTGCTGGCTGATTGTCGCACTTGTGTTTCCAGGCCTGCCGTGGGAATGTGACGGATCCAGGTGTGTGGGTGGAGACGGACAGCGGCCGGCCCCCAGCAGACAGCTTCTCACACTACCTCTCCATCCCTGACAGCACGGCCGTGATGTTCGCCTGCAGTCCAGGTGAGTGAGCGCAGAGACAGCGCCAGGACCGTAGGCCGTAAAGGGCTGTCACCCAAGGATCGATTCTGCTCCTTCAGCTCCCACACCCTTCTGGCCCGTCTGTGCTGCACCAGCCATGCCCTTTGGACAATGGCCGTGGAGCAGAACTGCTGCCCAACAGGGAGCCGTCTAGTCTCCAGCAACAGCCACCAGTTTGACTCTGTAGCTCTGGTGCCGGAGTCACAGCTGTCCCCTTTCACGCTATTTTGGGAAAGAAACATTGAACTTCTCTTAGTTAAACGCGGAGGTGGTGGGGAGAATCCCACCGAAAAGGCTTGTCGGGAAACAGTGTCGAGTCTCAGCCCAGGATCCTCAGAGGGGGAATTGTTCAAAGAGGGGGGCCCTGATGTGGGGTTTGATGGGGGAGTCATGACACTAGCTGCACAGCCATTTTACATGCTGCTTCACCTGCCCCAGGGCCCAGCCGGGCCCCATGCTGGCCGAGAAGGGAATAAAGTTGCTCTTGGCTTGCGTTTGGGGGGTGGGACACAGAGGCGGCGGACACAGAAAAAAAAGTGACTGTTCCTTCCCTTCACACCCCTGGCTCCCACAGGGGCCCCTCAACCCAAGGCTTTCCTCAGCCAGATGGGTATAAGTGTACCCCTCATCCCGATCAGTCGCTTGCCCCTGTTCCCACGCTGGCCCTGCACCCCCCACCAGGCCTCTGGAGGGGAAGGAGGGAGACATGTTTTGATGCAGGTTAATTTAAACTGAAAACCTGCAGGTTTCCATGACACAGTGCTGGAAAGACCTGAGACGAGGCTCCAGGAAGGCTTCTCCTCTAGTACCAGGGCAACACACCATGGCTGGCAAACAGGTGCTGCCATTTCTGCTGTAGGCTCTGCGTTTGTACAACACCTGGCACGATGGAGTCCTGATTCCATTCTGTAGTGTAGATGGGGCCATGGAAACAGTGGGTCAACCGGTCTCCTCCCAGTCCCCAGCACAGCAGCTGCTTCGGTATTTGAATGAAGCAGCCCTCTGGGAATTTACACCCACAAGAGACAACGTCCTTTCTCTGGTACTTTCAGGCTACAGCGCTTTCCTCAATCCGCTGGGCTCCATGTTTCTCCAGACCTTGCTAGAGTTTCTGGAAGGCGATGAGCGGCATCTTGAACTTGCACGTCTAATGACCCGCATCAGCTGGAAAGTCGCGTTTCATTGCGAAGCCAAAGGGCCACACCAGGGACACAAGGAAATGCCCTGCTTTGTCACCAACATGGTGCGAGAGGTTTATCCATTCTCCACCCAAACCACAGAGACCGTCAAACTCTGAGAACTTGGATCTCGCCGGAGGGAGCCACCAGCTGCTTTCCAACCCTTTCAGGAGTGCTGTGCATGGCCAGTGACTGCAAAGGGAACCACAGAGCGCGTGAGGGCCAGCAGCATTTCTGTCCCGACAGTTTATCGAGTCCACGGGACTAGGACTTTTGTGCTGTATGAGCAAATGAAGGGCCATGCACCTCTCCAGTGCTCTATGAATAATAAAACTAACATTGCACTATTATTTAAAACACATTCTAGAGACTGAGCTGTTTGATTCTGGGCCAGCTTGTAGCTGCACAATCGTTAAAGTTGCAACAGCCCGTTTACAACTACATTTTCCAATCTCTAATATCCACATACACAATCAGAGCAGTTTGAAAACTGGTGGCCCAGTTCCAGGCCCAAAGTAGAGTATGTGAAGTAAATCAGAGTTTATCTGGTTAAGGAATTCCTGAGTTAGGGGCCACTCAGCTATTTTGAACTCTTTCAACTTTCTTTCCTTTTTTTTTTCTCCAAGGATGGCAAAATCTATAGGCAGGATCCACCTGAAACTTCTAGCTGAATGCCTCCTTTGAACTCTAGTATCTGATACTAAGGATGATAATAAGGGCTGTGTACGGTGCTGTGATGATCCCAGTTAACTCTTGGCATTCGGGAGGGGGCAGACTTAAGGTGGGAGGCAGTGGTGCGTGTGATGTGTCACCTTTGCTCTGCATTTCTCCATTTTCCAACAGGCATTTTGGGAACTAAACTCCCATTCCAGAGGGGGTGGAGGAGCTCAGGGCTCAGCTGAGTGCCTGAACCTTAACGTTTTTGCGTGTGAGGATCAAAGACGACAGCATGTGCTGATCGGTTGTATCTGTGCCAAAACCCAAGGGCCTTTGTGCAACGCCAGTGCTACCAGTTGGGTCTAGCTCAATGTATCTCAGAAACCCACCTAGCCCTCAGTGACTTACATTTCAGTTACCAGGGCCCCACATAAGTTCCTCATGAGACTGGCTCTACACAGCTGACTGAGCAAGCAGAAATTTTCCTCCTTATATTTGAGTTGTTCTTCTCACACTAGCTGTGCTCTGCAGCCATAAATATGATTATAAAGTTTTGGGAATAAGGATCCCTGTCCCAGGCTCTCTCTGGTTTTACACCCTAAAGCTCCCCAGAAAATTAAGCCGACAGCTTGCAGTGGACAACGCGATTCACAACCAAGTGTTTTTACTTGCATGTTCTGCTTCAGCTTTATTTTCCTCAGCTCAGCTGTGTGGTCAATACACAGATCAGCAGTATCCTCTGCTAGGCGAGCTGCCATCTGCTGTGACTGTGGAACACCAGATCAGCTCTTTCTGAGCTTGGCTAGTTACAGCCAAACCGGATCAAAGTGCAAATGGTTTTGTTTGCATGAGAGATAAGCGAGTTGCTAAGAGGGCTCCTGTTTAAAGTGAGTTTGCTTCTCCTTTATTGCAGGAAGCCAGTGGTTAGCTTGTTCAAATTGAAATCAAACAAACAAGCAGGTGGCAGTTTCACCCAAGCACACTGCACCCTTCATCTGATGTTCAGGAGGGTCTGAACTCTCAGTTTAGCAGGAAGGGCCATGCTGGTACATACATCCCTCTTTAGGGTGCACACCCCAAGCCTGGTTTAAGTGGCACTTCTTAATGGAGCCACCTAGGGGCTGCAAGGACCTAGTGGCCGCTTCCCAGGAGCCGCCAGGACCCTGCATCCCGAACCTCCTCCTGCACCCCAACCACCTACTTCAGCCCAGAGTCCCCTCCTGCACCCAAACTCCCCCCTGGAGCCCACACTCCCCTCACCACCCTGCCTCAGCCCCCTCCTGCACCCCAACCCCCTCATCCATGGCCTCATCCCAGAGCTAACACCACCAGCACTATGGGAAAGATTTCTCCGCCAGATCAAAACTCAACATGAAAGGAGAGCACGTATCCACTACCGTCAGTGTAGTGTGCCATCCATCAAAGCCCCTTCATTGCCAAGTCTTGTCTTGGGTGGTTCTGTTGTACACTGTGTTGAAACTAGAAGTAAATGTGTTTAAGGTAAACTCTGTCCAGCCCTGCTCTGCCCTAGTCGGGTTTATATGTAGTTTAAATTCTAGTGCATTACTGAGTTTGTGATTAAAAAAAACTTGGGATTATTTGGTTAAGCAGCCCAAGAAGGTGAAAGACTGGAATGTAGGGGTTAGAGCATGAGAATTTGTTGGACTGGATTTTATTTTCAACTCAGTAGGTGGTTGGGATCAGCAGGACAATACTGATTTCGCACAGTGCTAGGAGAATGCAATAAATTAAACAACCCTAATAAAGTGTTCACAACCAACATCGGGTCTGTTACAGGCAGGAGGCAGATGGGGAATCCAACTGCCCTGACAGGCATCAGATCTAGCCTAGTATTCATACAATACAATAACCCAACCTGTGTTGCTGTTCTGAGGTTTTAAATGAGGCAGGCAGTATATAGAAGGGTGAAATTACATTTCTTTATTGTGTCCATTTATTGACTTCACCACACAGAAAAGTACAAAGGATTAGAAAATTCTGATTCTTCAAAGCGAGTCTCATTTTACCGCAGTAGAAACCAAACAACTCATGAAGTCAGCCTGGGAATGTAGCTGGCCTAGCAGAGTAATGACATTTGGCAAGAAATGTATCCAGCAGACTCTGTTAGTTTGAAGTTTGTGCCATCTCTGAACACAGCAGAAACTATTCGTACCTTTACCTGTTTAAGACTTGTAGAATATCTTACATAAAGTTTAATACCACAGAAATCAATGAAACATGGAGATCATTCCCAGAGATTTCGTACAATTCGAGAATTACAGCAACTGTCATTAGTAATAGCACACACTCGAATTGCGAGGATAGCAGGAGGGGACTACGTTTGAATCCTTCACCAACAGTCTTTCACCAATAGCTTGCAAATGTACAGAGCTGCACCGCATTTCAAGAGCTGCTTCTATGGGTATGAACAGCACAGTAGCTGCAGAGATCCACGTTAAGAGCGGTCATATAAATACCGATTGTTCCTGGCCACATGCGGTGTCTTTACTACCCTGTGAAGTTTGCACGTATTGTGTGCTATGCATGTCTGTTGAGCCAGCACACACACCAGACATATGGCAAACTGCTGCTAACTGGAAAATGCTCCTACACACAAGCTATGGACATTCTCATTCTCATAGGAACTATCCCTGTATCTTAGTTCTCTTTGCACATACCAGACTGTGCTGCTAACAGTACATGGACAGAAGGGCCCTGGCTCGCATAGGGCTCCTCCTTAGCCCATGCCTGCAGGAACACTTATGAGGCTGCGTTTCCAAAACAAAGCAGAAAGGTTTTCAGATTAAAATAAAACAGTCAGTTGAAGAGGCTGAAGTAAGGAGGCCTTCAGATTCTGTGACAAAACAAACAGGTTTGGTACAAATCCTTCCAAAATGTTTTCTGATTCAAAGGGGGACAAAGCAGGTAAAACATAAAAACAGGAATTCCCAGGAAAGCAAGCAGGTATGGCTGAGAATTGCAACATTTATCATGTCTTCAAGTTTTTGCCTCTATCATAAAAACATGAGAAATCACAGCCTCAGATTCTGCACCCCTTAAATAAATGGGCCATAGAACACAGCATCACAGGTGTCCTGAAACATGTTATGTGTTGTCTTTAAAATAAATAGCGCAGTTATGTTGCACACAAGTTCCCTGCCTTTGAGAAGATGCATTTCCTTCAGAGGTTACATTCCGGGACCTGTTTATCCTCCTGAGAGCAGGATGCTCCCCCCCACCTCCCAAAAAATGTCTCCTGTGAGGATCTCCCATATCAGAGTCCAGAAAAGTAATCTTTCTTAGGGGCAGCTTCCAAATAAATTTAAACAAATATATGATTTTCCCCCACCCTCCCATCAAACACACACACACACACACACACACACTTCAGCTAATTTCTTTCAGTAAAAGTAAGTTGCTTTGGTTTTCTTTTTAAAATAAATTAAGCTCTGCATACACATCCCTCTCCCTCCTCTGCGGAAAATGAAACCGAAAATATCAGCCATGGCTTTAATGTTCAAATGTGGAGATTTCTTAGCCCAGATGCAGTCTTAAGTATTACTGTAGTCTAGTAGTGTTACTGCAGGGCACCAAATGCTGTTGACACCAAGGAGGAAGAGACGGGGGAAGGTTTGCCTCAACCACCATTTTTGGAACATGCCAAGGGAAGCAACTCAACTACTAAACAGCAATTTGCGCAAGATGGAGGCAAGGTTCTTCCCTGTGCCTCAATCAGCTGACAAGTGCATTGAAAATGAGGATGCGGCTTTTCACATCCTGGCTTCGATATGTATTCTAAGTTTCCTCCTATGCAGTTGTGTGTCACAGCAATTTTTCTGTAAAACTCAGAACGGAGAAATAAAGAAAATAGCCACAGACAAAGAACAAGCCAGCCAGCCATCATATACAGATTTCCCAAACATTCCTTGTCTCAAACATAGAGGCCTTGTGGAATATGAAAATAAAGAGATGAATACATAGTGGGTCTCATTCAATGCTTTTTCCCAGCCTTATATCAGAAATATAAGCAATATCAATATGCATCAGTCCCTGGTTTAGGCAGACAAGGAATCTAAGAGTTCCATAACACCACTCAGGTAACAGCTCTGCATGAAGTGGCTGGTTATAAGTATGTTCAGCTAAACAAAGCACAACTCAGAGCTGAGGAAGGCCAAGGTCAAAGGGAAGAGGAGAGGGGACATCTTGTAGACGACTCTGCAGGAAGATATTCTGTTACACCGAACAAATCCCTTTCTGTATATTTTCAATCTGCCATCTACTTGGGAGGAAATATTTCTGCACTAGCCCAACAAGCCTCTCTCCTGGGCTCTGTGGGGGTGCTGCCGTGCACGACGGCATAACAGCACTCTCAGCTTGAGGAATGAATGACATAGGCCAGAGCCCATATTGCACAGCTCTCCGACATTGTGCAAATACAATGCCTTGTAAAGACATCCATTTCACAGCTCTCTGCTTAAGGGAGCCATACTGCTGCTATGCATCACAGGCATGAAATGCTGCCAGCATCTGTCCAAAGCACCATGTCACCAGCCATCCTTGCCCTATTTCCACTCTCTCTGCACTTTGACAAAGAATAAAGAAAATGGACCTCCCAGACAAAGTGGGAATTGACACGTGTAGGTTCAACTTATGCAAGTACAATTGATCTGACCTCTATCAGCAGGACAGTCTATTCAGTCCTGAAGAGAATAGGCTATGTTGAAAATTTAGGGGTTGAAGAACAGACTTGTGGTAAGGGTGTATGTTTTCTTCCACCTGAACATTGCCATGTTCCTGTCACAGTACTATGGGGGAGGTGGCAAGGTTTACAGAGGCAAAGTTCATTAAGACTTTGCCATGGAGGCTTGGCACAGAGCTTCATACACACTCCTTGCATTCTTTCACAGCATCCACTCTCTAAATATTTCCTCGTCGTTAGTGCAATCACCTGAACTCTGGGTATGACATCAGGAAAAACAGACCATCAGCAAGTCCGCTAGCACATTTAAGGTGGACAAGCAAAATTCAAAGGGTCAGGGATTGCTGATTCCACCCACATCTCCAAAGATGTGCATTAAGAGAGAATCAGCTGTTAACTTCCACCACTGTCTTCATCACAGAGAACAAACAACTGATCAAATAAGAGTCCTTGGCAAAAACATTTCTGAATTAGTGCAAACAAACATGATGTGAACTTTAGAGTCCAAATACAATGGACAGAAAGGGATAATGTTCATATGTCAGCTACAAGACCAACCATGCTGGTTATAAAGACTACTCCATGAATCTAGAGAAAGAGAATCAGAAGGCTCATTCAGCAGGCAGGTCTCCTAAACAGAGACCTGTGTGTCAATACAGCAGAAGGCAAAATCCATATCGTCTGGGCACAAAAATTTTTTGCCACTTGTTGGGTCTTCCCTTGGCTTTCCTGACCTCACAATATGAAAGCAAGAGACCAGAGCTGGAAACTAGCTCATCATCAGCCAGCTGGCAATGGGGAAAATATTTAGAGACTGAGGAGTCAATGTTACCAAAGTGCAGGTGCAAAACTAAAAGCACTTCTCTTCTTCTCACACTCCAAGACCTGGAGGGATTCAGAGCTGTTCTGCTGGGAATCACAGGACTTCCTTGTATCTTCATTTTCAGCGGTGCTTACCCGAGTCAGCAGTGTGGAGGAATTTCTGGGGAAAATTTAGATCTGAAGACAAAAAGGAGAGAGTTTTCAATCATTTGTCAGAGCAGCTTTTCTGCACACACTATTCTGAAAAGTTACTGTAAAAATGGCAGCACGGGGCTCTGGATTTCTCTGCTCTCTGATTCAGTTTCAAATAAAGAGATGACTTTTCTAACTGGCAGCCCAGCAGATTTAACCTGGGTGATTTCCTTCCTGCGCATCCTCACCGGTAATAAAGATTCAACAAGCCAAATTACATCCTTGGTGATGTGTACAACACTGAGGCACACAGGGCTGTAAGCCCACTGAGAATGACTAGAACCTAGTAAGGAATTTATTAGTGTGACAGATATGACAATATCCTGGACAATCTTAAGGAATTAAGTTCAATCTTATTGAATTAAGTATTTTAGGAGTCCATCGTGTTAAAAATGCAATTGTTTATGAGTTATTGTGGAACTGTATGTAACTTCTGTAAGAAATATGCTCAATGAAATCCCTAGGAAGTATTAGGAACTTCAGAGGACCTTTTGGGACAATACATTTGAAGTAGATTTGCTGGGAAATAATCTTCATAGACCCAGACTGGATAACCGAGTGACTCAGAGTGCTTGTTCTGAGCTGAAGCTATGCTGAACTGGTGACCACAAGAAAAACCTGTGTGGGATTTGAATAGGATGACCAGATAACAAATGTGAAAGATGGGGATGGGGATGGAGGGTAATAGGAGCCTATAAAAGAAAAAGCTCTTAATATCAAGACTGTCCCTATAAAATCGGGACATCTGGTCACCCTAGGTCTGAAAGACTAATCACCAACCAGAAGAAGGGGGTGATCTCTGGTAGGCTTATTAGCATGTGTGCAGGTTCTTTTATTGTTTGTAATGTTTTCTGTCATGCTTTTACCTTAAGAATAAAATGTGCTTGCTTAGAAAGAGCTGAGTGGTAACTTATACTTGTGGCAATTACACGGTGTACTGTCTCTGAAGAGAAGGCACAAAAAGCCTGCATAGACAGTATGTCTTTTGCTGGGATTTCACAGTCCAGCCTGGGGTCTGTGCAGCCTGGAAACATCCCAGTCAGAAGGGAGACAGACGTGTATCTCCACCCACGACAGCCAATTGCTGGGGAGCCAGAAGCCTGAGAGGGGGAGCCCTTGCTGGACAAACGAGGGGAAATACAGGTGCGGTTGCTCTGACGTATGACAATTAGTGCTGCACAATAACGAAGAGGTGCCAGCTGATTCTCAAAACTGCATTTGCTCCTTGTTAACTCTGTGGTGCAACGAGCAATACCACCTTATTTGTGGCACTAAAGGCAACTGGCCTGGCTGCTAGGAGAGGGAACAAACCCACTGAGTGAAGTGACATTTTTCACAGGACTACTGTCTTTTCAAGTGTGCTTCATGCACTTTTTACACCAGTGACACTTTTCATATTCAGGTTGTGATCTGAATATTGCAGGTTTTGAATTGGGGAAAGTTTGTGTTTGGTTTTTTTTTTTAAAACCTGTGTCTCCCTTGAACCCCCAACACTGGACCTACCTCCTGGCTGCAGCCCCAGGGACAAAGATCTGAGCGCCGTTTGCCAGGGATTGGCAGCTGGCAGCTATGAAAACTGGGATTGGAGCTGAATCAAATCTGCCACCTGCTGCTTCCAATTCCAGGAAGGGAGCCAGGCCTCGGCTTGCCAGGAAGCTGCTGAGGGGAAGGGAAATTGCTGGGGAGAGTGAACCAGCAAGAAAGGTGAAGCCACTTGAAGAGAGAGGACTGACGGAGCAGGGCCCCTTCGAGTGAAGTCTCCAGCTTGTTGCCTTCCTCCTGCAGCTCTCCCATTAACCTCCCTGCTGAGACTCGGAGTATTCTGGTGAGGGCTAAAGATGGGATTACTAGGTACAAAGTTCATACATGGCATTGTTTATGAACTCCTCTGTTGCCAACCAGGGTTTTCCCCAGCAGCTGCTGGCCTGAGTCAGAGGCAGGGAGGCATGAGTAGGAAACTACAGGAAAATGAGGCAGGGCAAGAATCCAAGAGGGGCATGACGGGGGAGGGGGATTTGGAGCTGTACTTCCTAGCCTCAGATTAAGGATACTCTGGGACAAGCAGAAGGGGACTGTAGAGTGCTGCAGCATCGATGGGGATGGGACAAAAGACATAGGCCGACACATGCACCAGGAGCTCGGGGGGACACATGGGGACAAAGGATACCAATGAAGAAGAGACAGACATATGGAACAAGGGCATGGAAAAAGGAGAGTGCATGACACAGAGGGACATGGGGAGAAGCAGAGAACAAGTGAAGTGGAAGTGGAGACCAAGAGACAATATAAAACTGAAGAACAAGCTGCATAGCAGCAAAGAGAACACTTGTCAGTCTATGATAACAAAGAATGCAGTAAAGAAGCTAGAAGAATAAACAGTTTCTGTATGATTAGAATTTTCAACTTAGAACAGTGCTTTTCTTCCTTTTTTTTTATAGCAAATGAATAACTGAAACTGACCAATCTTGCCAGAGCACTTTCAATTGCAAGAGCTGCTAGGCCATTAATTCGAGACTGAACTATAGTTGCATGCTGGTACTTCCTCATATGTCTGAGCACACTTTCTGCACTGGCCACAGAGGCTGGTATGAAGCAAAATATACAAAGTGCAACCATCATGGTTGGGGAAAAGGTTCTGCAGAGACTTCATGCAACTTATTTAATAAACCAAGTGGTGACAGTATTTGGGCCAATGTTTTCCTTATAAATGCATTTCAGAAACACTAATTCCTTTTTTATATCACCAGAGGTAGAAGTAGAATAAAGAGTCAGAACGTCATTGAGAGCAACTTCAACCTTTTCAAGAAAGGTCAATAGAAATTCAAATTTTTGACAGATTCAGGTGAGTGCAGCAAACCACTTTGAGGCCACCTATGATAGAGTCCATAATGCAAAAGAAAACACTGTCTCAAAGATAGTCCTTTCCAAGCTTGTCTTGATCACCTGAGTCATCACCTCTGTTTTTGGATGGGTGTTTCCCCCCAGAGGATTGATGCCAAAGTTAGCTGCAACATGCACACATTCAATATAAATTTTGTTCCATTTTTCTCATAATTGTGCCAATTCAGTGAGATGCCCTTGATGTTATCTTTCAACATCAAGTGTAGCATCTCAGTGCTGAAGAAGCAGGTTCTGTTCATTGACTGAAAATTCTACACCCCATCAAACACATTTAAATTTTGACATGTATTTTACTAGACCAGCAATATCATTTCTGGTTTTGGCAGCCAGGCTTAATTCAGAGAATTTGTTCAATGCCACCTGTAAGTTTTTCAGGTTCTTGGCACACATGCCGCCCACTGTGTACCAGACATTGAATGGAGTGAATCAAACATTTTTCTTCAAAATTTCACATCGCTGTGGACTTGCACGGAATATTGTAGAATGACTGAAGACAGCCAAAGAACATACTACAATCAATGACTCTGCCGAACCAGCACCTACCAAGTTCAGCCTACGCCAGTGAGTTTCAACTTTCCAGACTACTGTACCTCCTTCAGGAGTCTGATTTGTCTTGTTGTAGCACCAAGTTTCTCTTCATTTAAAAACTCCTTGCTTACCGCTCACTATTACTGAAAAATTGCTCACTTTCTCATTTTGTCTATTAAATTTTAGTTTGTACTGACTTCACTAGAGCTTTTTATGTAGCCTGTTGTAAAACTAGGCAAATATCTAGATGAGTTGATGTACCCCCTGGAAGACCTCTGCATACCCCGGTTGACAACCACTGGCCTATGCGATGCACACTGGGGGAAAAAATGCCTGAGGAGTCTGTTGAAGCACTGCCTGAGCTCAGGAGTATTTCCGGCCATATTAGTACCATTATCAAAAGCTTGTCCACAACAGCGCTGGAAATCTAATCTATGTTTGACTATAGCATTGTGAATCATTTCTGCTATTTCCTCACCAGTCTTCTCAGTAAAATCTGAAGCACAAAAAACATTCCTGAATCACAAAGTTACCAGCAGGTATTTGATGAACATATTTGATCAACAGTGTTTTTTCCTCATGTGAAGTGTCTGGAGTTACATTGGAAATTACCGAAAAGTACTTGACCTCTTTAACCTCACACCAGGATTGTTTTCATGACTTGCCCTGCACATTCTTGAATATATTCCTTTTGGATCTCAGCAGGTAAATAGGATTGAACTCTCTGATGTTGCGCCTGTGCCTTCTTCACATAGTCACCCAAAAACTGGTTATATTTGGCTAACAACTCAATAAGACCCAAGAAATTACCCTTGGATTTATCATTTAGCTTGTAACTTGTGCCACAGAAAGCTAATCCTTGTTCTCCAAGAACAACACAACATCTAAAATATGCTTCAGAACTTTCTTCCACTTTTCTTTTTTATTTCCAAAATTTGTCTCCAACAATGAGGGGAAGGTTTTATCACCTTTCAGTCTTCTTGTTTCCATCCATTTCACATAGTGTGTTCTGCAGGATGCTGTTTTGTCATGGTCAGGGATTCACTTACACAGCTGGTGCCAGCTGCCATCTGCAGTCTACCCAGTTAGCATGGCTAAGCCTGGAAGAACACCCTTGAGTTGCTGCATCCAGGGGAACAGTAAACATGGAATGCAGCGAACAGCGTGCTGTATCACTGCTGTCCAGTCACGTCCCACTTCTTCTCCATTAGGAAGAGTGCAGGAGAGAAGTATATTGGGAAATCGTTTTCCTTTTGTATCCCTTTCTGGATGGATTTTTAATCTCCAGTCATGAAGCACAACTCTACCAATGCCATCCTGTTTTACAGGCCCTGCACTGGAACAAATGTTCTCAACAGAAAAATGAGATGGTTCATGTTCATCCTCCTCCTCCACCTCATCAAGGCCAGGACCTGGAGGATTATAGTCTCTCTCTCCTTCCCCACTCCCCGGTTTCCATCCAAACATTCTAAAGGTCTTCCTGCTGCTTCTTGTTCTGCAGTTTTTCTCTGCTTTTCCTTTTTTCTCCACCTGACTCATTATACATGCTTCATATTTGACTATACGAGGGTAAGCGAAGTTCAGTGTAGTGCTAAATTTCCCTAGATCTAGGGCAGTGGTTTCCAAAAGCAGAGTGCTCGCTCTCTCTCACCTTTTCCCCTCCCCTCTTCTAACAGGAGAGGAGGGGGACAGAGGGAGCAGAATGAGCTCAGGAAAGCTCCACTCTTTCCTCCCCACTCCCCTTCTGTGAACAGGGGCGGCTCTTCTGCTTCTTCCCTCCCCCTGCAGCATATGGCCAAGGAAGGGGGAGGGAGGTACAGAGCCCTCAGAGCTGCCCCCGCCCCCGTAGCTTGCAAGGGGGAGAGAGAACTGAAAACCCCCTCCCCAGCCTGGGAGGAGGTGAAGAACTCAAGGATCAGAAGTGAGACTGGGGGGGGAGAACTAATGGGGGGCTGGGAGCTGTGTGGGGTGGACAGAGGGTGAGGGCTGGGGAGGCAAAACTATGGGGGCGCTGAATTGATGGGGACCTATTAAATAGGTTTCAGTGCATTTCCATCTGCTGGAAAAGGTTATGACAATGGCTTCACAGCAAGGCTTAGCAGCTCCTGCCCTGCTGATCCCCATCAGCCTCCAGTGCCTTAAGGAGCCTCCAGGATCCTGTGGGTCAGATCCTCAGTTGGTGTAGACTGCTGATTTGCATCAGGTGAGAAATCAGGCTCTTTGCCATAGGGCCCATAAGCCCAACCATCAGCACAGATACTTCCCTTTTCAGGGATGGCATGTTGAAAACAAAAGATAACTTAAATGGGCAGAACAAAGCCTCATCAGACTAAGGGCAGGGCCATTACCAAAAACCTTCTCGCCAAAGCTGGCTTCCCATCAGCTTCATGACTGGCCCTGGTTTGGTGGAGTCCAGCTGCTGCACTTGCTTCTCAGCTGGCACAGCACAAAGCAACAATAGGCAGTGCTGCACCTACTCCCCAAACTACCCGGCTACTGGCAAAAGACAGCTGAGTTCATTTTCAAGCCCTGCCTATCTGATGGGCTGTTATATCAAGACCCGATTCACTCTTACCTTTTGATCCAGTCTCTGATATTCACTGGATTTGGGCCGCCGAGGTAGTTTTGATCGTTTTCCTTCCAGAGCAAAAGCAATGATCTTTGAAGACAGAAAGAGGAGAAGGAAATAAATCAGCAAGCAAATCCTGAGAGGTTACCACATTTTGTGGTGGTTGAAAAGAGCTGATGCAGAACTACAGGCGTTATAAGTATCCTCTTTTCCCACTTCAGGGACAGATAGTTCTGCTCTTGTGTCCCACTCTCATAGCTATGAAACATCTCACCTGACCAAAGCCTATTTTCCCCAGCATTGGCAGCTCCTAGATTTCCAAATTCAGGACTGCCTAACCCACACTGAGGTTTCGTCACTCTCCAGAGAGCCTCCCCCACATTCTTTATCTGGGTATGATGACACCATACACAATGACTCAGCAGAAGCCCGTGTTGCCAATTCTCACAAGTCTTAAGGTATGTTTTTCTTTAAGCCCCCATGTTTTGCAGAGTCATATTACATGAGAATTGCAGCTTTGATTGTAATTAAAGAGTAATTTTCTAGCCATGATTGTGGTGAAAAGCTTGAAAACGTGAACCTAAAGGTTCCCACATATCGGAAAGCAAATAAGAACCCAAGATTTATTTTTTAAAATAACAACTTGAAAGTCAATCTAGTTACTTTTGAAGGATTAAGACTGACAATAATGCATCTTCCCTGGGGACCAACTCCATCTGTTAACGAAAGGAGTTCACAGAACACTGCCAGCCTATTACACTAAGAGATATAGCCAGTACCACGCTGCCATATAATTCCTCTTTATTCACTACTGCCCCACTCAGCTTACACTGCTTCCCAACATGATTTACAGAAACATGCAAAAAGATTGAACACAAGTCACTAGATTATGGAAAAATGGATCCCCTGAATAAAAAAAATGAGGTTGTTTTTTAATTTGTTGTTTTCTACTTTCCACATTTTCTTAGAAGACACGTTAAATGGGATGACAGCGAGCAGTGAAGGAATGTACAAGAGTAGGGACCAGGCAAAACCCCTTTATCGTTTGTTTTCAGAATTTCTAACATTTGGGGTTTAAAAAGGTATAAAATCTTTGGCTATGTCTACATTTAAAGCACTACAACAGCAAAGCTACAGCTGCACTCACCCCTGTAGCGCTTCAGTATAGACATTCTACAGCGTTCTACCACTGTAGTCAATTCACTTTCCCGACAGACGGTAGCTAGGTCAACAGAATTCTTCTGTCAACCTAGCACTGTCTACAATGGGGGTTAGGTCGGCTTAACTATGTCTCTCAGGGGGGTGGATTTTCACACTCCCAAGAGACATAGCTATGCTGATGTAAGTTTTCAGGGCAGACTAGTCCTTTACAAAGAAACTGTAATAGTGTTTTGAATGTAATTTATTTCTTGGAATTTAAAACAAAAAGAGCACCCATTCGCTACTGTAGGTGCCTTTGATGCTATTTATGACCATCACTGGCAAATTCCACAGCAAAATGCCTCATACAACCCATAAGGCAGGATGTTCCCCACCAAAACTCCAAAACCATAATCAAGTCACCCCTTTCAGGTCTCAACCTCTTCAGCCACCCAGGAAAACAGGATATCAGACAGAGGCATGAGTGAAATACTGTAACATGGCCTCTCCTTGCTGTAAGTCAAACAGAAACTGAAAAGAACAACATAGCACAGGTTCTAGTGGCCTTCTGAACCAGGCCAGGAGCATCAGGCTGGATACAGTTTGCTTCGATAGATCAGTATCTCCAGTCCACACTGGAAGAGCCCCTTTCCTTACCACATTTCTCCTAGCAGGTGCTTCCTGAACCAGACTCCTCAATTTAAGGTTACTGCTTTCTGCACAGACAATAAGGAAATGCAAATAGGATTTTCTTACTAGGATTAAAGCTTTTAAAAGCCTGGGTCATACGCACATAGGAGAGAGACTGCACTGTATGGATCAAGGTGCTGCTGGCACGATGACACTCAGGAAGGTCTACGAGGTTACCTCAACAAAGAATGATCTTCAGATAGTCTAGGCCATGTCTTTGTGCCAGCCTGAAGAAACCCTAACGCATTATGAGCACATTAAACAACAGTCCAGCATCCTTGCTGGACACTTCTCAGCATCTAAAGGAATTTAGACTGAAGAGAAAAGGAGCAGTCAACAGCAAAAGCATCTTAACTGCTACTCCTCTCATTCCTTCCCACCCCCGTTCCACACCTGGAGATGACCACCAGGACTAAGACCACATGGTTTTCACAAAGACTTAAGACCCTCCCCTGGGTACAACACTCTCATTGCTCATCCCAACAGGACTTGAGGGTTGGACAAAACCCCAACAACAGAAAAGCCAAAGACAAGTCAGTGTATTGAAAAGTTTTCTTCCACCCCAGTCAGAAGCGGGTAAAGGAAGAACATGAGTAACAAAACACTTTGGAAACTCTGATGTTTTGGATCAAAAATTCAAGACCCTTTCTGGCAGTACAAGAAGGAAGCACCAATCTCTTGCTTGTGACAACACTAGTCTAACTGCAAGGAAATGCTCTCTACATCCACTAGCACTGATAAAACCCTGAAGCAGACGCAGAAAAACTCACCTTCCGCTTATTGTGATAAGCGATGTACAAGGCAGCGACGACAATGGCTGCAGTCACCAGGTAGGCAAAGAAGTGGCTACTCTCTGATTCATCTTTGGGGGGAGCAGCAGGAGCACTCTCCCCCCTCCCCTCCCCATGTTGAGTAGCTTCATCCATCTTCTTGACATCAGCAGGGTTCACATTTTTATCAACAGCCTCATTGCTAGTGCCGTCATCTGCCTTCCTCTCAGCAGCCTGGGCACCCTGGCCATCAGGTGCCTGGTCCTTGAGTGCCTCCTCCTCAGGTGGCTCCTCCTTCTCCCCCTTCTTCTCCTCTTTAGGGTCCTCCTCCTTCTTCTCCCCCTTCTTCTCCTCTTTAGGGTCCTCCTCCTCCTTCTCCTCCTTCTCCTCCCCCTCCTTCTTCTCCCCCTCCTCCTTCTCCTCTTTAGGGTCCTCCTCCTTCTCCTCCTCCTTCTCCTCTTTAGGGTCCTCCTCCTTCTTCTCCCCCTCCTTCTCCTCTTTAGGGTCCTCCTCCTTCTTCTCCCCCTCCTTCTCCTCTTTAGGGTCCTCCTCCTTCTTCTCCCCCTCCTTCTCCTCTTTAGGGTCCTCCTCCTTCTTCCCCCCCTCCTTCTCCTCTTTAGGGTCCTCCTCCTTCTTCTCCCCCTTCTTCTCCTCTTTAGGGTCCTCCTCCTCCTTCTCCTCCTTCTTCTCCTCTTTAGGGTCCTCCTCCTCCTTCTCCTCCTTCTTCTCCTCTTTAAGTTCCGCCTTCTTCTCCTCCTTCTTCTCCTCTTTAAGTTCCGCCTTCTTCTCCTCCTTCAGTTCCTCCTTCTTCTCCTCCTTGTCTTGCTTTGCCTTCGTCATAGAGGTCTTGTTCCCCTGGCCCCCCTCAGGTGGCTTTTCCACAGCTGCCTGGCTGGTGTGGGATTCGGGAGAGCTTTTGGCTGCTGGAACTGCCAACAAAGTACACAGATTATGGCTGCTATTTGCTCTAGTCCCACACCGCTCCCCTTCCCACCCCCCTGCCTCCCTCGCACCTGGGGCCCCCGCGCCAGGGAAGTCAATGGGAGGTTTACCGCGGGCGCGCACCGTGCGGCAACTGGAGACCTGGTTGAGACAAGGCCCAAAACCAACCCCCGGCCCCGCCACTCCACAGACCCCCCCCCCGAGCGGAGCGCCCCCCCCTTCCCTAGTAGCGAATGGGCCCGGGGTGTCTCACCCCGAGCGGTGACCTCCTCAGCGCGGGTTACGGGGGCGCAGAGCGCCCCCGCCATCAACGTCAGCAGCAACAATAGGAGCCGCAGGGCCCCGCGCGCCGCCGCCATGGTGACCGTGACGGTTCGTTCCGCTTCCGGGAGCTGCCGGGAAACCGAGACACCCACTTCCGGCACCTCCCCTCCCCCCCCCGCAGCGCGCGCCGGACCGGGCTCTCGCGAGATTGTTCACCAAGGAAGGGGGCTGTAGTGGGGGTGTTTGGAGGGACTAGGGGTGTTTCTGAAGGGGGTGTAGTGGGGGTGTTTGGAGGGACTAGGGGTGTTTCTGAGGGGGGTGTAGTGGGGGTGTTTGGAGGACTAGGAGTGTTTCTGAGGGGGGTGTAGTGGGGGTGTTTGGAGGACTAGGAGTGTTTCTGAGGCGGGTGTAGTGGGGGTGTTTGGAGGGACTAGGGGTGTTTCTGAGGGGGGTGTAGTGGGGGTGTTTGGAGGGACTGGGGGTGTTTCTGAGGGGGGTGTAGTGGGGGTGTTTGGAGGGACTAGGGGTGTTTCTGAGGGGGGTGTACTGGGGTTTTTTGGAGGGACTAGGGGTGTTTCTGAGGGGGGTGTAGTGGGGGTGTTTGGAGGGACTGGGGGTGTTTCTGAGGGGGGTGTAGTGGGGGTGTTTGGAGGGACTAGGAGTGTTTCTGAGGGGGGTGTAGTGGGGGTGTTTGGAGGGACTGGGGGTGTTTCTGAGGGGGGTGTACTGGGGTTTTTTGGAGGGACTAGGGGTGTTTCTGAGGGGGGTGTAGTGGGGGTGTTTGGAGGGACTAGGGGTGTTTCTGAGGGGGGTGTAGTGGGGGTGTTTGGAGGACTAGGAGTGTTTCTGAGGGGGGTGTAGTGGGGGTGTTTGGAGGGACTAGGGGTGTTTCTGAGGGGGGTGTAGTGGGGGTGTTTGGAGGGACTAGGGGTGTTTCTGAAGGGCGTGTAGTGGGGGTGTTTGGAGGGACTAGGGGTGTTTCTGAGGGGGCTGTAGTGGGGGTGTTTGGAGGGACTGGGGGTGTTTCTGAGGGGGGTGTAGTGGGGGTGTTTGGAGGGACTGGGGGTGTTTCTGAAGGGGGTGTAGTGGGGGTGTTTGGAGGGACTAGGGGTGTTTCTGAGGGGGGTGTAGTGGGGGTGTTTGGAGGGACTGGGGGTGTTTCTGAAGGGGGTGTAGTGGGGGTGTTTGGAGGGACTGGGGGTGTTTCTGAGGGGGGTGTAGTGGGGGTGTTTGGAGGACTAGGAGTGTTTCTGAGGGGGGTGTAGTGGGGGTGTTTGGAGGACTAGGAGTGTTTCTGAGGGGGGTGTAGTGGGGGTGTTTGGAGGGACTAGGGGTGTTTCTGAGGGGGTGTAGTGGGGGTGTTTGGAGGGACTAGGGGTGTTTCTGAGGGGGGTGTAGTGGGGGTGTTTGGAGGGACTGGGGTGTTTCTGAGGGGGGTGTAGTGGGGGTGTTTGGAGGGACTGGGGGTGTTTCTGAGGGGGGTGTAGTGGGGGTGTTTGGAGGGACTGGGGGTGTTTCTGAGGGGGGTGTAGTGGGGGTGTTTGGAGGGACTGGGGGTGTTTCTGAGGGGGTGTAGTGGGGGTGTTTGGAGGGACTAGGGGTGTTTCTGAGGGGGGTGTAGTGGGGGTGTTTGGAGGGACTAGGGGTGTTTCTGAGGGGGGTGTAGTGGAGGTGTTTGGAGGGACTAGGGGTGTTTCTGAGGGGGGTGTAGTGGAGGTGTTTGGAGGGACTAGGGGTGTTTCTGAGGGGGGTGTAGTGGGGGTGTTTGGAGGGACTGGGGGTGTTTCTGAGAGGGGTGTAGTGGGGGTGTTTGGAGGGACTAGGGGTGTTTTTGAGGGGGGTGTAGTGGGGGTGTTTGGAGGGACTAGGGGTGTTCTGAGGGGGGTGTAGTGGGGGTGTTTGGAGGGACTAGGGGTGTTTCTGACGGGGGGGAATGGAGGTGTTTGGAGGGACTAGAGGTGTTTCTGAGGGGGGTGTAATGGGGGTGTTTGGAGGGACTAGGGGTGTTTCTGAGGCGGGTGTAGTGGGGGTGTTTGGAGGGACTAGGGGTGTTTCTGAGGGGGGTGTAGTGGGGGTGTTTGGAGGGACTAGGGGTGTTTCTGAGGGGTGTAGTGGAGGTGTTTGGAGGGACTAGGGGTGTTTCAGGGGCAGGACTACGGTGGGGGTGTTTGGAGGACTAGGAGTGTTTCTGAAGGGGGTGTAGTGGTGGTGTTTGGAGGGACTAGAGGTGTTTCTGAGGGGGGTGTAGTGGGGGTGTTTGGAGGGACTAGAGGTGTTTCTGAGGGGGGTGTAGTGGGGGTGTTTGGAGGGACTAGGGGTGTTTCTGAGGGGGTGTAGTGGGGGTGTTTGGAGGGACTAGGGGTGTTTCTGAGGGGGGTGTAGTGGGGGTGTTTGGAGGGACTAGGGGTGTTTCTGAGAGGGGTGTAGTGGAGGTGATTTGGGGGACAGAGGGAGTGTTTCCACGGGCTGGAGGAGGTGCTGCACAGGTTGCTTGGGATCCTTTCAGTGGTGTTGACATGCAGGTGCATGGGGCGCTGCTCACCTTTCTCTTGTGTCTCAATGGGGATTGTTCATAGAGGGCTTTTTATGGTGCTGGCTGAGGGTTTCCAGGGGCTTGGAGCAGAGATGCTGGGGGACGGGTGCTGGAGGGGACATTTCAAGGTGGGCAGCTTCATGCCTGGATCTAAATACCGAGCTGCACCAACGAAGCCTGCAAGTCCCAAATGTGAGTGTCGGCGCAGCCAGGGCTGTGTCTGATGGGACAGGGCACAGGCGCCTGGCCAGTCCCAGCAGGAAGTGGGCACGTTTTGCCCCCGTTGCTGTTGGAGCACATGATTGCACAGAGGATTCTGAAAGGAGCCCAAAGTCATGGACTGAACTACCTGAGGGCAGGTGCCCTCCCCCATGGGGGATGTTACAGAGGGAAAAGGTTATCCAAAGCACTTCCTCCAAGCATCATCCTTGTCTGGCCTTATCATAACTTAGTCCCAGATTTGGACCTTAGCGTCCAAAATATGGGGGTTAGCATGAAAACCTCCAAGCTTAATTACCAGCTTGGACCTGGTAAAGCTGCCACCACCCAAAAAATTAGAGTGTTTTGGGGCACTCTGGTCCCCCCAAAAACCTTCCCTGGGGACCCCAAGACCCAAATCACTTGGGTCTCACAACAAAGGGAAATAAACCTTTTCCCTTCCCCCCTCCAGGTGTTCCTGGAGAGAGATACACAGAAGCAAACTCCGTGAATCTAAACGGAGGGAGTCCACCCTCTCTATTTCCAGTCCTGGAAAACAGAAGTACTTCCCTCTTCACCCAGAGGGAATGCAAAGTCAGGCTAGTAAATCTAACACACACAGATTTCCCCCTGACTTTTTCCTCCCACCAATTCCCTGGTGCTGCAGACTCAATTCCCTGGAGTTCCCCACTAAAGAAAAACTCCAACAGGTCTTAAAAGAAAACTTTATATAAAAAGAAAGAAAAATACATAAAAATGGTCTCTCTGTATCAAGGTGACAAATACAGGGTCAATTGCTTAAAAGAATATTGAATAAACAGCCTTATTCAAAAAGAATACAATTCAAAGCACTCCAGCAACTATAGACATGTAAATACAAAAAAACATATAAATCACTATCTGATCTTTGGTACTTACAACTGGGAAACAGAAGATTAGAAAGCAGGAAATAGAAAAATCCTTCTCATAGCTGAGAGAGAGTCAGGCAGAAGACCAAGAACAAAAGACTCACACACAAAAAACCCTCCACCCAGAGTTGAAAAAATCCTGTTTCCTGATTGGTCCTCTGGTCAGGTGCTTCAGGAGAAAGAGACATTAACCCTTAGCTATCTGTTTATGACAGGCCTGGGCTTAGCTTGGCCAGCAGCTCTTCATCCAAGTGCTGGTTTTGGGTAGACACCGAGGGAGCCAGGAGATGATGCTGTTCCCATTTGACATGGAGGATATGTAGAGCTGGGGATTGTCCTTGTTCTGCTGGCATTTCAGCCCATGTTCTCCTAGCAGCTCTCCCTGAGCTGTGTTCGAGCATTTTTGTTCTTTCCTGCAGCCTGTCGGGGAAGTAGGAGGGCAGTATTATTTGGCAATCAAGAATATCACTGTGGAGTATGGATGTATACTCCTTGTCTATAAATGAGAGGAAACCTGCCCTGAAACCTGGCAGAGAGATCCAGAGTACACCTCTTCCTCAATATAACGCTGTCCTTGGGAGCCAAAAAATCTTAATGCGTTATAGGTGAAACTGCATGATATCGAACTTGCTTTGATCCAGCGGAGTGCGCAGCCACCCTGCCCTCCCCCCCCCCCCAGCACTGCTTTATTGCATTAGATCTGAATTTGTGTTATATTGGGTCACGTTATATCGGGGTAGAGGTGTACTGGCAGATGACAGGAGATAATGGATACTTTTTCTTTTTTTTGCTAACGTCTAATTTAGCTTCTTTGAAAAGGAAGGCTAGATAGCCACAGTTTGTGTTATTTTGAGTAGAGGCCAAACAGTGATCTGCTAAACCTACTAGTTCAGTAACCTGAAGAGCTTTCCAGGGAAAACAGGATAGCCAAGACCTACATTTTTAATGGAAAGAGAAACAAAATCTAAAATTCTCTGACCTTTTTTATGTCATTGAGAAACCAAAAGAGCCTTGGTCCCAATAATTTTCCTTTACAGGTCATTTTAACTAATATTTAATTATACTCAGAATAATTAAATATTAGTTAAAATGACCTGCAAAGTTTTATAGAGTTGTAGGAAAGGTGACTTGGCCCTGCTGCCATGGATAGCATAATTTATGCCTGGTTTTCCTGTTCTTTCCCTTTTGTCTCTGATCTCTTTCAACCATCTAGTCATGTATACCAATAGATAAATATTGATGTGTACTGTTTCCTACTCATTAATATAGAGACATAACTACACATAGCAGGAGAGTTTCCCTTTGTTTTCATTAGTGTTTCACAAAACCTGGTCAACAGACAATTTTTGTACTGGTATAACTATTGGGGGTGATTTTTCACCGATATAGTTATCCTGCTACAATCCCTAGTATGGACACATATATTGGTATAAAAGTGCTTTATGGCAATACAGCTAATTTGCCTTCCCCCATAGAAAAAACTATACCAGCATAACTTTCTGCATTAGGCAGGTGGTATGCTTTAACTGTACTGGTTCAAATAAATGGGCACAATGTTTGTGTGTAGGTAAGTTTTAAGGCATGCACCTATGGGATATTGTTAGCAGGGACGCTTTTCCCACTGGTCTATTCAGCAGCAGGTAACCCATTCTCTTCTCATCCCAATGCATTTTAATGATCTTAGTGCTAAGATCAACCTGAGCTATAACTTCATGGTGAATTGGGCAGGAGGAGGCAAATTTAGAAGCCCTCCAAAAAGGGAGAATATGGAAATAGTGTTATAAGGAGAAATCACTTTTGTTAATGTTAAATCCCAGGTTATAAAACCATTCTCCATTTATTGAGTGGTCAAATGCTCCATCTAATGGTTGCTATTGGCATTGGCACATTTAGTCTTGAGCACTATACGTAAACATAAAACAGCTCCATCTTGTGGCCCAAGGCAAACTTTTTTATTTAACATGTTTATTACAGTAATGCCTAAGGGCCAACCAAGAGTGGGGACCTGTTGTACTAGGTGCTGTACAAACAGAATGATAGTCCCTGCCCCACAAAGCTCACAGTCTAAATAGACAAGGCAGACACAGCAGAGTGAACTATGTGATGGCCGCAAATAGCATGTTAGTGAGACTGCTGTTTTGAGTGGGGGATTACTTGGGAGGGGAAGGAGGTTGAGAGGGACAGAGCTGAGGAGAAGAGGTCAGAGGGGCAGGTGAAGCTTAGGTAAAGAGTCTGTGGGGAAGGGGGTGCAAGAAAGTTGGCACAAACAGCCACTCAAAATGGTAGAAAGTTCTCTAGATGTCCAAAGATCCCTAGTGCCTGCAGAGAATGGTGAGTCTCCGCTGCACAGTTCTGAGTTCAGGGAGGTGCTGGAGTCAAACAGTCAGTGGGATTTAGGCCTCTAGGGGCCTCCTCCTTGGCTTCAGAACCTAAACATCTACACAGCTATTTTTAGCGCCGCAGCATGAGTCTGCTTCATTGGCCCTGGGATGCTGCGCAGGGTTGGTTGCCCCTCCTCCCACATATAGATGTACCCAAGTCACTTAGAGGCTTTTTAAAAAAATGTTACCAGTTTAGTTTGAGGTCTAGTTCAATCTTTTTGCATATTGATCCCCCCCAACCCCCATCTTTGGTTAGCAGGGGCCACACACTAAAAGCCATCTAACAGAATCATCTTTGCTTTGTGTTAAACTTTCTCAAACCAAATCCTGGCCTTGTTGAACTTACTGGGAGTCTTGCCATTAACTTAAATGGGGTTAGAATTTCACCCTTTGATTAGGATATAAACCCCCACCAGTAGTTAGGGGGTTAAGGGGAGCTGGAAAGCTCAGTAAGTTCATCCTGTTGCACCTGGAGGAGGGGCCAGAGCCAATTTGGGATGAGACTCAGCTGGGGAGGGTAGGGGCCAGAAGAGGTGGTCCAGTGGAAAAAATAGATCGTGGGACCCTTTCCTATTGGGAAGCTGTTGAAAGGGTAGAGAAAGCTGGGCTGTAAAGGAAAGGAACATCCCTGAGCAGCAGGTCCTGAAAGAAGGGCAGGACCCAGGAGAGAGCTTTGAAAAGAGAGTTAAAGCCCTGAAAGAGGAATATGGTTAGAAAGCTGGGCCTTGGAAGATGGCTCCGACTAAAGGAATCACAGAAGTACATGCAGGAAGGAGCTTGTACCAGAGGAGACTCACAAAGTCTCTCTTCTCCCAGGCCTGCTTTAGGGAAGAAGCCTTGAGACTCAGGAGTAGCTGGGCCTCCTGAGAGAAACCCCTGGGAGGCAGTGCTCTGTGGAGGAGGAGGAATGCTGCGGAGCCAGGGAGGAGATTGTGCAGAGAATTGAAGGATAGAAGAGTTTATGTTCCTTTGAGTTTGGATATTGTTACCCAGAAGAGGTGGACTTAAATCATGACCTGGCTGGAGGGCTGAATTAGGGGAAGAGAAACCAATGTGGGACCACAGCAAGCATAAGCAGGGAAAGCTGCTATGCCACAACGATCCATGAGGTGGCGCACCAGTGGTGAGTACACTCCACACCCTCAAAGTTAATGTGGCAACTACTTTTGTGTTCAAAGCCATAGATCTGTATCCTTTCTAAAGCCTACCCACAAAAAGTCAGATTAGCCTGCACATTGGTGGTCCAGTTGGGCCAGGATAGAGTTTCCAACACCCTGTTGATCTGTCCTACTAAATGAACTTTTAGTGAGGGAAGAGGAAGGAAGGAAGGAATTGGGAAAGGGTCGAAGGGCAGGAGGCAATGTTGAAACAGTGGATTTATTGCTGGAATGTGCCTCAAAAAGCCAAGGTCTTTTGGCTCAAACATTAACATTTTGTGACCATTTCCTCCTCTAATGCCTAGCAATCTCATGAGTCCTTCTTCAGTTTGGAGCATGTTGTGGCCTAAGATGCGTTGTTTAATTCTTTTTGCAAAAGTCTTCAGGGGAGACCATAGGGCTGGTTGAATGGCTAGCAAGGTGGGTCTGCCTGGCCATTGCTTTGGCTGGATGTTACTGTATTCAGTTAAAGGGCCCCCTAGTACTGTGGCACTGGTGCTGCCAAAAGCATGGCCTTGGAAACTGAGTGTTGCTGATGCCACTTGGATAGGTTGGGAGGCACCTCCATCAAGCTGTCTGGAGTGGCTCAGGAGTATGAGTACCAGCCTTGGGGCAGGCTGGTAAGAAGCAGGGTATACCACTCAATTGGTTGTGACTTCGGTTCTTCGGTGAAATCTAAGTGTGAAGGCACAACAACAGCCTTAACACGGAGTCACAGACAGTTCCCCTTGGGTACTCCAAATTCTATCTTGTCACCCAAGTAAGCTTGCCTTTGTGATAGTCCCTTATGCCAAAAAAAATCATAATAATATCCAGGACCAGTGACTTACCCCAGGTCAACTACACCTTAGATCTTACACCAAAGACAATGCTTATAGCCAGTCCCATAATAAACTTAAAATTAACTGAGAAAAATAAGTTATTTACAAGGTTAAAGCAGGTAAACATACACAGATAAGTTAAAACAACGAGGAGTACACTTCAGATGCGTGGAGTGGAAAATACAATAGGAATATATATATACACATAGTACATGAAAAGATGGGAGTTGCCTTACCAATTCTAACGAGACAATTCAATTAAAGTGGGCTATTATCAATGGGGGGGGGAAGGAAATCACATTTGTAGTGGTAATCAGGGTGGCCCATTTAAAACCATTGACAAGAAGTTGTGAGTAACAATAGGGGGAAAATTAGCATGGGGAAATTAGTTTTTAGTTCTTGTAGTGACCCATCCACTCTCAGTCTTTATGCAGGCCTAATTTGATGGTATCCATTTTGCAAATTAATTCCAGTTCTTCAGTTTCTCATTGGAGTCTGTTTTTGACATTTTTTTTGTTGAAGAACTGCCACTTTTAAGTCTGTTATTGACTGTCCAGGGAGATTGAAGTGTTCTCCAACTGGTTTTTGAATGTTATTAATTCTTGACGTCTGATTTGTATCCATTCTTTTGCGTAGAGTCTGTCTAGTTTGACCAATGTACATGGCAGAGGGGCATTGCTGGCACATGGTGGCATATATCACATTAGTCTCTAAGGGGCCACGAGTATTCCTTGTTGTTTTTGCTGATACAGACTAACACTGCTACAACTCTGAAACAAATGAGTTAGTCTTTGGTTTCAGAAGGTGGTAGAAGCTTTTGTAATATGCAAGCTCTGTGTCCTTTAGGGCTAACCCACAGAGATTCCCTTGCTTTTGCTTAGAAATCTTGCCCTCTCCAAGTCTAAGCAGCATTGAGATACAGTTCTTCTTGTCAAGGATTTTTATTCCCTTCCCCCAGAGTCCAAGCTGATGGGACAACTCCTCTTCATGGGTGTGGAAGGGGCAATCAACATCGTATTTCATGCGATGGTATGATGGGATAGCCTAATTTTGGCAATTAATTGATCTTTGATTACTAGCAGTAAATATGCCCGATGGGGTGGATCTGAGTTACTACAGAGAATTCTTTCCTCCGTGTCTGGCTGATGAGTCTTGCCAACATGCTCAGGATTTAGCTGATCGCCATATTTGGGGTCGGGAAGGAATTTTCCTCCAGGGCAGATTGGCAGAGACTCTGGGTTTTTTTTGCCTTCCTCTGCAACATGGAGCATGGGTCACTTGCTGGAGGATTCTCTGCACCTTGAAGTCTTTAAACCATGATTTGAGGACTTCAGTGGCTCAGACATAGGTTAGGGGTTTGTTGCAGGAGTGGGTGGGTGAGATTCTGCAGCCCGTGTTGTGCAGGAGGTCAGACTAGACAATCATATTGGTCCCTTCTGACCTTAAAGTCTATGACTCTAGGTGTCAATGGGCCTTCCTGTATGCAGGACTCAACATCATCTGTAGGAAGCCAGCCTTTACCTTAATGAGTGCTTCTTTTCCTGTTGTAAACCTCTGTAATTGTGTAGGTCATCAAAGCACCTAGTCAGTGTAACCTTACAACATGAGGTGCAGATGTTATAAGTGAGATTACTACATGGAGAATCCTACAAACATTTCGTGAAGGCTAAACACATTCTTATAAACCTATGATCTGTTTTAACCATGCTAACACACAGGTGAACTAGACTGGTTTCCAGCTATGCATTTATGAGTTAGGGGCTAGGGGCCTTAGCATGAGCTGGCACCTGGTTTGCCAGGGTCACACCCTCCTCCCTAATTTTGCTCAGACTCTTAGTATAAGGAGCAGAAGTAGCATTTATGTGTTGAAAATTTTTCAGGGACCATTTCTGTTATGTACACATCTGTGAATCAGACCAATACACCTTCCTAGTGACCTGGCTCCTCTTTGAGAGTCAGCAGTTCTTTCTCCATAATCAAAAGGCAGAAAATTAGCTTTCCACTTTGCAGCTGATCCTAATGAATTCACACAGGAAGCCTGAGTTGCTAGAAATCTTTCAAATAAACATTGCTGAATATGCTCCTGTCTACCCCCTTTCTCCTCTCTCCACACCCCAGATGCCCAGGTGAAGTCACACTGTGGAAACAATGAGTTATTCATAAGTTAATTCAGTGCTGAGTTTTAATTTGTTTGGTTTTCTGGTACAATGATAAAGCAGTAATTTAGGTCAAAATAATTTGTCAAATCCATCCTTTCTGGTGACATACCAGAGCAAAATTCTCTGATGCTGAAACTGCTCGAGGGCAAGAGATGCATCTTTTCCACGAATTGACAAAGATCCCTTAGCCTGTAACTGAACACAATCATGTCCAGAATAGAGTGTGCAAGATGACACCAGGCCAAGTCTTTGGGACCCTCCAGTACACTTGTTTGCCTTGGACATTTTTTTTGTCTAACATTTAATAAACAGAACTGGTGACCAGAACGGATAACATCCACTTTCATAGAAATCATAAAAAAGTGTGGGACTGGAAGGGACCTTGATAGGTCGTCTTGTCCTGTCCCCTGCACAAAGTAGAACTAAGTATTGCCTGGAGCAGTGGCTCAACCTTTCCAGACTGCTTTCAGGATTCTGATTTGTCTTGCATACCTCAAGTTTCAGCCCCCCTAAAAAATACTCGCTTACAAAAAAAAAAAAAGACAAATACAAAAACGTGTTCACAGCACACTATTACTGATAAAATGCTTACTTGTTTTTACCATATACTGTAATTATAAAATCAATTGGAATATAAATACTGTAGTTACAATTCAGTGTATAGTATACACAGCAGTATAAACAAGTCATTCTCTGTATGAAATTTTAGTTTGTATTGACTTTGCTAGTGCCTTTTATGTAGTTAAACAAGGCAAATCTAGATGAGTTGATGTACCCCCAGAAGACCTCTGCGTACCTCTGGGGTATATGTGCCCCTGGCTGAGAAACACTGACCTAGACCATCCCTGACCAAGTTTCCACAACCTGCCTAGATAATTTGTTCCAGTGCTTAACAGCCTTTACAGTTAAGAACTTTTTCCTAATGTCTTACCTAAATCGTCCTTGCTGCAATTTGAGCCCATTGCTTCCTCTTATTCATGGAGGACAGAAGAACAGTTTATCACCCTTCTCTTTATAGGAAACATTTACTTTGAAGACAGTTATGTCCCCTCAGTCTTCTCTTCTCGAGCTTAACAAACCCAATATTTGCAATTCTTTCTTCATAGGTCATGTTTTCTGGACCTTTAATTATTACTTCTCTCCTCTGGACTTTCTCCAGTTTATCCACATCTTTCCCAAAGTGTAGTGTCCAGAACTGAACACAGTACTCCAGTTGAAGCCTTATCCTTGCTAAATAGAGCAGAAAAATTATTTCTCTTTTCTGGCTTTCAACACTCCTGCTAACACTTGGACAAAATGGAGGCCTCCATGCTGATCCTGTCCAGCTCATGGGAGAAATCAATCTTTTTGTAAAATTGTTGAACTGATTTTTTTGCTGAAAGCTGATTGAGAAGTTCACGGTCAAATTTAGGATACCTCTCCGCTCTGCCTGCATTCAAAAGCCCACAAGGAATAGATATATCAAAATTCTCGCTCGAAGCTTAACTGTCTGTCCGTCACTGTAGAAAAGAGGGAAATTTGCTACATGTATGCCCCCTCATAGCTGAGTAGAGCATGAGAGCTCTTTCCTCTGTAGGGCCCCCTACCAACAGACACTCCCGCCCCACACTTCAGCCTCTTCTCACGACTCGGCCCTCTGGCCAAGTGACATTTCAGTTCCACACCTTTAAAAGGTAACAAAGTCTGACCTAACAGAAGTCCAACATCCTTACAATCACATTTTTGGTCCTCAACTTGGGGGCTCCATGATCCCTATACCCTCATCTCCCAGGGCTTTTAAAAGCCCATATCCCATTACGTCGGAAGGTGGTGTGAAATCCCCCTTGGGAATCCAAACCTGCCCTCTACCCTATGTTCCAGTCCAAGGACCCTATAACCAGCAGCCAAGATCTGCTTCATCAGACTCCTTTCTGCTGCTTCCCTCAACTTCTTTCTACCACAGCCTATCAGCAGGCTTCTCACACAGCCCTTCTAGGTTCACCTTTCTTTCAGGGTGAGGACTCTCAGCACTTTCCCCTGGAATCACCCAACAAATCCTAAACCAGAATTGCAAACTTAGACCAATTGCTACCCACAGCCTTGACTTTTAATCTTTTGTAAATTTCCCCTATGCTGTTTCCCACTGAATGCCTCCCACGGTTCTCTCCTTGGAAGTCCAGATCCAGCCCTTCTAGCAGGGCTCATCACTAGCTGAGCAGCCACTGGGGATGAATCAAGAGTCTCACCTGGCCTCTTGCTTGACTCTTCTGTGCAGGAGCCTCTCCCCCAGGGCCTTCTTTTCAACCTTGCCAGTCTCACCAACCCCATTCTGCTCACTTTACAGCAACCACCCAGCTCCTCCCCTACTGGCTCTTATACTTAATTGGGCCCACCTTTCAGGTACAACTAGGTGAGTTAATTGGCCTCTCCTTCTCCAGGTACCTCTTTCAGTGCCAGGATGGCATGTACTCCATCACATGCTCCTTGTTACAACCCTGTATGGTATCAAGATTTTGTCTTGCTGGGGTAAATTCCTAGATTCTAAGAACACGAAGGATGGCTAGGTCATGTGGTCCAACCTCCTACATCACCCATGCTAGAGAATGTCACCCAGTGATCACGTTGTTCCAGTGGTTTATTACCCTTCACTTAACAAACTGTGGCTTAATTTTAGTCTGAATTTGTCTAGCTTTACCTTCAAGTCATTTGATCTTGTTCTGACTGTCTGCTGGATTAAAGAGCTATCAGAAATCTTCTCCCGTGTCAGAACTTATAACAAACTCTGATCAAGTCACCGCTTAACCATCTTTCATAAACTAAATAGATCAAGCTTTTTAGTTTCTCATTGTAAGGCAGGTTTTCCAGACCTTGTCTCATTCTTGTGGCTCTTCTCTGAATAGTCTTCAATTTGCGAGAACTCTTCACTACAGAGTTAACCTGGGTTCTTACATGTTGTGCAATGAGGACGCAGGCAAAACCACTTGAGTCCTGATAGTCCTCCATCATCTTTCCACAGTTCCCCTTATGCCCAGAAGGACATACACATTCACCCACAATGCACTGGGAAAGAACCAGAGAGCAACTGTTCACCGCAGCACAAAGAACCATGGGATGTGCCCCCACAAGTCCTAGTGGGGCACATGGGGAGTGCAGCACCAGTCTGGACCCAGTAACCTGGGTAGGGCACTGCAGTGTGGCTGCTTACACCCAGGCTAGGCTAATCCAGGTGCTGATCACTTGTGTTAACCCTGCAGTGAAGACGTACTCTTAACACTGTCAATATAATCATCCGTGCTAGCTAATCCCAAACCTCCAAAAGAGGGCGTACCTAGTTTACTAAAAAATGTTTGCTGAGAAAAAGCACAAGACATTTCAGCCCAAGGCTTCAAGCCCGCCTGCATCTGAAGGCCCCTCTCCCAGCCTAGAGGAAGGAGCTGCTGAACCAAGGGTTAAAATAATTACAGGGAACAACAAATGATTGCAGAGAGAATATTTTTTTTCCATCCTGTCCTGCCCCAGAAATGGCAGCCAATAAAGCTTTGTTTTATATATTTTTGTTAAATGTAGTTGCTAAGAGGAGGTAAAAAAAGTTCTGGGGTTTAGTGTTTTACAAACTATCCCTGGCACTCATCTGTCCCCTGTAGTATCTGAGCACCTCACAGTCTGAAATGACTTCTCCTAACACATCCCTGGGAGGCAGGGCAATGCAGTTATTCCCTCTAGAAGGGGCACTCATCTCCCAACCACCCCCTTGTAGCAATTCTGGTCACCCCTTCTCAAAAAGGATATAGTGGAACAGGAAAATGTTCAGAGAAGGGCAACAAAGATGATTAAGATGTATGGAATTGCTTCCATATGAGGAGAGACTAACAAGATTTGGGCTATTCATCTTAGAAGACAGATGACGAAGGGTCAAGCTTCGCTAGTGGTCTATAAAATCAGGAATTGTGTGGAAAAAGTGAATAAAAGTTATTGACCCCTTCCCAGAATACAAAAACTAGAGTCACCCAATGAAATGAATAGGCAGTAGGTTTAATACAAACAAGAGGAAGTACTTTTTCCACACAACGCACAACCAACCTGTGGAATCTATTGCCATGGGATGTTGTGAAGGCCAAAAGTATAGCTGGGTTAAAAGAACTAGATAATTGTGCCATGGTTTAAAGACTCATCTCAGAGCCCAGATAAAACTTTCAAAAGTCCCAAACCAAAAGACTCTGAGTTCCAGCAGCTCTTTCTGCTGTCCAGTCTCAGCTTCTCCATTACCAGGAGGACTCTGCAGGCTTTCCCCTGTTTGCAGTACTCAGGGTCTCTCTTTTGGTTTCCCTGCTTAGAAAGCTGAGTTTTATACCTAGTTCAGGCTCCCTGGGAGCTCCCATCCTTTAGAGCAGTGCTTCTCAAAGCCTATCTGCTGCTTGTTCAGGGAAAGTCCCTGACGGGCCGGGTTGGTTTGTTTACCTGCTGCATCCACAGGTTCGGCCAATCGCGGTTCCCACTGGCTGTGGTTCACCGCTCCAGGCCAATGGGGGCTGTGGGAAGCGGTGTGGGCCGAGGGATGTGCTGGGCGCCCTTTCCGCAGCCTCCGTTGGCCTGGAGCGGCAAACCATGGCCAGCAGGAGCCACGTTCGGCCGAACCTGTGGATGCGGCAGGTAAACAAGCTGGCCCGGCCTGCCAGGGGCTTTCCCTGAACAAGCGGCGGCCCGGCTTTGAGCTTCCGTTCTCCTTACCTTAGAGCTTGCTCAAGCCTTTAATTACACCCAGGTGCTCCTTATTTAATGAATTGCCTTCCAGCTACTTAGGCAGTTAACCATCCCCAGGTGGAGCTGGCTCATTCCCTTCAGTGGAGCCTGTCCCAGGTAGGCTGGGCAGCCAACTCCTTTAAAGGGCCAGCCCTGTGACATCCCCTTGTAGTCATGAGAAAATTAGGTCCAGAGACTAAGACCCAGATCCGTAAAGGCATGTAGCCCTTGCCCCTTTCAGTGCTGCAATGCCTCACCCCTTGGTGGCCCAGTGCCCTGAGCTAGGGGCCCAGGGCCCCATACAGTGCACAGGGAGAGCTAGATGCCCAAGGAAGGGATTTTAGAAGCCAGCCAGCTGAGCAAGGAAATGAGCAAGATGCCAAGAAGAGGGGTAGAGAGAGGGAAGGGGCTTAGGCACCAAAGTGGCTGACTGATGGGCCAGAGATCAGCAATGCCTTCCACTCAGAGTCCTCAGCCACAAACCCAGGCTTGGAGTACAGTAGCTGAGCCAGGTCAGTGGCATGGGTAGGCTGGTTGTCTCCGTCTCCTGCTCACCCTGTGTTTCCCTGTGCCCCCAGCTTCTTTTTGTGTGGGTGTTGTGCTGCCCCCAGCTGTAAATGGCCAGTATCCAGCCCTCCTGTTGTGGGGGCTGGCAGGTATCGAGGCTTAGGCCTGCTCAGAGCCATGCCTACAGGATTGGGCCCTACTGGGAGGTAGGTGTTCCTCTGGCTAGTCTGAGAATCCAGTTTTAGAGCTCCTGCAGCTTCAGCTTGAGCTAGGGCTCCCCGGAGCTTGTTAGCTGTGGGGCAGCATCGGCCCCTAGCTGGTTTTGTGTCTAGTGGAGAGTTAGGCACATATGGGGCTAGGGGGCAGCTGAGCAGCAGCTTTGTTAATGTCAGTGGTGGATTGGGGTGCCTAAAGAGGCAGAAGGCACCTCAGTGTCTTTGAGGATCTGAGTCTAAGTGCCTTGCCCAGGGTCACACACGAAGCCTGTGGCTTAGCAGAGACTTGAATCCAGGATGCCCAAGTGCTAGGTTAGAGGCAGAGGCAAAGGACAGCAGCAGGGGGAAAGTGTTATAATTCCCTGGTGGTCCAAGGGCTTCACACGGTTGTTGTCTCACAAATCTCCTTCTCCCCAGGAATATTCTTGGCATTCCTCTTTCCCGGGGCCAGTAGCACGTCGGGACACTTCTATGCACTAGCATGGAAAATGGCATCCCCCATGCGTGTGATCTTGCATCTACAGTGCGTGCGAGGTTATTATTTCATTCAGCAGCCGGTCCTGGGACATGCAGTGCCTGCCTTGTACACATCATGGTATGCCACTGCCTGGGACAGTTCCTTTCCATGGACTGTGGAAATATGCAAGTACCCTGGGGGCTGTCAGCCCCTGTGGTTAGCCTGCTGTAAAACAGGCTTACTGAGTGGCATTTTGGCAGGGCCAGCTTGATTGGCCACAGTTGGCTGGTAGAGTATCACTCAGGGGAGATGATAAAGTCTTTACCTTGTCAGAGTGTCTGAACCCACTCTCACCCCCTTTGCCAGTCCCCTCTCCAGAGGGCTAAGCTGGTCAGAGCGGCAGATCAAAAGGAGAAACAATTAGCGAATAGATGCATTTAATGATGCTAATTAAAATGTATTCAGTGTAGCCTCTGCCTCTGTGCCAGCTGCTTTGGCAGGCCAGCCGAAATCCGGGTAGCACCAGCCTTGCCCTGGAGTGTGAAGCTGGGAAGCAGGACATCTGGCACCCCGCTATCCCGCCTTGCACAAAAGACAGGTTCAAGGAAGCCTTCGTTTCATTTTGTGCCGTTAGCTGGGTTCATGTGGGAGCCTCTCATTAGCTCTGTCTCTGCAGGAGCCTGCTGGGACCTCATTAGGCATTTCAATTAGTGAACAGCCGGCATTGCCGAGGGAGGGGAGGGCGGGTGTTTAATCAAGATGGCTGCAATTAGCCATTGCAGTGGAGGTGGCAGAAGTAACCCTAATTCCAAAGCTGGAGAAAACAACTAGTAGCCTCACACATGCTACCCTGCTCACCAGGGGTTAGAAGAAGCTCTCCAAGAACTCTCTGCAGGTTCTTAATGAGACGCTGGCCAGCTCCCAGAGCTCAGCTTCGGAGCAAATTACAGCAAACACCTAGTCAGCAAAATGCAACGTAGCCCTATGGCCCACATCCTCAAAGGTATTTAGGCCCCTCACTGCCCTTGGAATTAGTGGGTGCTGGGTGCCTAAATACCTTGAGGATTTGGGCCTACATGCTTTTCAGCTAGTCAAGCCAAGGTGGCTGTAAAGGGTGGAAGTGAATGGCTTGCAAGCTGTTTGTTTTGGCAGCATAGGCCCCATGTGTATTTAATGGTGTTTGTTGTGTGCTTTCACAGATAAATATGATGGGCTGGATTTTCATCTGGGCCTCAGCTTGGCCTCCATATTTGCAGACTCAGTTGCACCCACAGTAAATGTGCAGTGCAAATCCCACCACTTAGAGCTGGGGTCCTCAAACGCTTTCATAGCACAGAGCACGTTTTTATACTGGGATTGTCTCACACCCTTCCCTGCCCATTCTCCATCACCCGGCCCCCAATTCCTAGGGTTGCCAGGCATCCAGTTTTTGACCGGAACGCCCAGTCAAAAAGGGACCCAGCCCCGACCGGGCTGTTAAAAGTCTTGTTGGCAGTGCAGTGGGGGCCCAGGGCTTAGGCTGGCTCCCTGCCTGCCCTAGCTCCACGCAGCTCCTGGAAGTGGCCGCCAGGTCCCTGCAGCCCCTAGACACAAGGGCAGCCAGGGAGGCTACGCATGCTTCCCCTACCTGAGTGCCAGCTAAGCAGCTCCCATTGGCCAGGAACCATGACCAATGGGAGCTGTGGGGGTGGTGCCTGCAGGCATGAGGGCAGTGCACAGAGCCTCCCTGGCCACCTCGGGCTTCAGGGACCTGGCAGCCATGGTTAGCACTGTTGGGACCCCTCACCCTGAACCCTCTCCTGCACCCCAACCCACTGCCCCAGCCTGAAGTCCCCTCCCACACCCAAACTCCTTCCCGGACCGCAGGGCAGGGATGTTTGGTTTTTTGCAATTAGAAAGTTGGCAGCTCTACAAATTCCCCTTCCATTCTTAATGGCATAGAGCATGGCTGCTCCCATCAGCCATCTCCCCGCTCCTGTCCACAGTCCCATACGTCTCCGTGGCACTGTAGTGACTGCTTACATGGAAAATTAATATCACGGATGTATTTAATAGTCTTAAACATCTTTTAATATTAAGTAGTAGGAAGAGTTGTTAATACGTAGCTCTAATATAGCACTTTTCATCAGTAGCTCAAAGTGCTCTGTGGGGAAACTGAGGCACAGGGAGGGACAATGACTTGCCCAAGACACCCAGCAGGCCAGAGCTGAGATTAGAACCCAAGTCTTGTCAGTCCCAGTGTCCAGTGCTCGATCCACTAGGCCACACAATTTAGCAGGGAGAAGCCAGCTCTCCGCAGCTCCCCAGTAAGCTCTCCACAGGCCAGTTTGAACCACCAGTTTCACTTTGCTGACTAAAGGGAAGGACCAAACTCCATATTTAGCCACCTAAGCAAGGGACCCTGTGTCAGAGGTGCTGCACCTTCAGAACACCTAATGAGTTAAATAGGAGTTGTGGGTGCTTATCTCTGAAAGTCAGTCTCCTGCTAAGTGGCCTAAATGTGGATTTGGATGTACCTGGAGCTGGATCCTGGTGCTGAGAAACACATCTTCACGTTAGAATCTCTGCCTCTGTTAAAGGACAATGTTGCAACATGTTGGGAAGGGGCTTTGTTGGTGGTGATGTCATTGTGCTGGAGGCAACTGGAAATTCAGTTCCCAGACTGCACCACTGGAGTTTTTGTGCTGTGAGGCTCCCTGAATCTCACCTGAGAACTGCATTCAGCTTGGTTTCCATGGAGCGCAGGAGGGCCAGAAACAAAAGAATGCTGTCCTTTAACCAAACCCAAAGGCTTGAAATGCAGGGAATTTACTCTTCAGGTTTCACCACCAGCCTTCTCTCTGTTATATGCTGCCAGCCCACCTGTAAATTAACAATGCTCCAGGAGGGGCTCAGGATGGATTGTGGCTAGATGCTTATATCATGGACTCCTTGTTGGAATTTCTCAGCAGCTGTCTCACAGTTAACTACTGGATGCAGTGCCCTGCCCAGCCACCAGTGCCATGCTGGCACTTCTTTTGCAGGCAGGCTCTCTGCCTCCTCCTTTTGCGGCTCCTTGAATACTGGACATGTGGTGCATGAGGGTTGCGTTCTGTGCCTTGCTGCTTTTCCACTCTCGGCTCACTGGGAGGGATGGACTTCTGTGTAGGCAGAAGCAATGGGGCAATGCCATCATATCATAGCCCCAAGCAAGGATGCTGCCCAAGACCCATTTCCTACTTCAGATGTTCCTGCTTTAGCCATATCTAACACCCTCCCACCCCTATGGTTCTGAATTTCTTACTGCAGGAAAGGTCTGTGTCAGAACTCACTCGGCGCTGCAGGGATTGACAGCCAAAACCCCAGTCCCGTTGGGGCAGATACCAAGTAGGGAATTTCTGGAAAATCCTGGCGAACTTGAAGATAAGGAGTTTCAATGCAAAGCTGCTTTACCAGTGCAAAGTTGACCTGCCAAGGACTTTCAGAAATTGGGCTAGTCCAGCTTCCTTTTGCTCACTTGGTGGCTGCTGATGGTACTTCCTCACCACCTCCTCCCAGGTGCCTGGTAGCACTTTCCTCCGCTCAGAATTTCACCTACCGCCTTCCAAGGGGTGGCTCCAAATCTTCCCCACTATTCTCCAGACATCTATTCTCTCTGCTTCCTCAGCCTAACCCTGGCCATACCTGACCTCCTTCCCTTCCCTTTTGTATCACTGCTGCCACTCCACTTGAGTGACTCCCCATCTTTCTGTTGGGACATCTGGGCTTTTGCTAAATCCTGCACATCTCCCATTACAGCATCTTTAAATGGCTGCCTTTAGCTCCTGCCTGGATCCCTGCAGCTGCCTCTTCCTTCAGCCTCTTGCCTGCTTCTCTCTCCACTCTGTTCAAAACGCTGTGGCCAAAAATCTTCCTTCGCCATCACTCTGGCTCGGTTGCAAATCCACTTCCTCACAAATCGTTGTCCTGGCTTCCTTCCTGTTTTTACATCACATTCCGCCTGCTTATTTTCCCTGTCAAGTCTCTCCATGACTCCATGACACACCAGACCTTGCTTCAACATATGTCCCCCAGGCTCACGCCTCAGTCTTGGCCTGAGCCTTTCAGCTCATTGCTCCCTGAGGATTCCTTATCCTACTTGCAACTCTGCCCCTTTTCCTACCCAGCTCTGCACTTAAGTGCACCAAGTAGCCATGTTACCATAAGGTAAGGTGGACTCTTTAGTTTGTGACATGAGAAATCAGAAATGGCGCCACTACCCAAAGCCTGATTTAAGGACATGGAGGAATCACTCCTTTGCTGACACATAACAGAGGAGGAGGCTGCTTTTCAGAGTTTGTAGGCAGATCAGAATCTATTTTAGGGTTCCATCTTGCCACCCAGCATCACGGGATCTGGACACCTTTCACATAAAATCAGTAGCAATAGTGAAGTCCCTAGTGGATTTCATAGTCTTTGGCACTTCACCAAGCAGAATTTTAACCATGAAAGGGCGAAGGGCTTTTAATTGGAGGCATTTTCCTAGAGTTAACTTTACTTTGATTTTTGTGTAGCTGGTTGAGGTTTAGGGGCAGAAGTAGGGGAAGTCAGTGGTGTGTCAGTCTGAAGATGGAAAGATTCACCTGAACAGGAAGCTTCTGCAGCATCTTCTAAGATGCTCAGACTCTGGCTTCGTCTGATCCACACTCAGAGTTAGTTCTGTAGCTGGATCCCTCCACCCAGCATACAGTGTCTCCTGCACTCCTAGCTCCTGGATGAATTGGACCCAAGAATGAGTAATTTCCTCACTGAGAGACAAACAAGTTGCTGCAGCAACACAGTGCTGATTTCCCAACCCAACTAATTCAGCAACTATTACACCATTTAAATTATTTTATTAAATTACTCCCAGGCAGGAATATTAGTGCAGTTACTCCCTCACTACTGTCCGAGTGCTGCCTGTGTAGTCCCCATCTGCAGCCTTAGAACCAGCTAGGCAGCAGCATCCCATTTCTACTGAGGGTTCCTCAGGTGGCTTATGTCCAATTAGCAATCATCCCTTTTGTTGCCTCCCTGTATCTGTGCCCATCCCGTGTCCCCTCTTGGTTACAGAAGCTGCTGCTTGGTTAAACAAAGAAAAAAAATCTGGAGCTGGTTCATGGGGATGATTCTTATTTGATCCAAAGCCAAGGTGATGTGTTCCGTGGGCTGGTCATTTACCTAACACCACATCTCAAATAGGGAAGGCTTAGGCCACTGCCTCTTTCTAACATGCTTGGTGGAAATTAGAGCTGTCAAGGGAAATGGCTGCATAGACCACTCTGAGCTCTGCTTTGGAGTCTGGGGTAGCATCACAGTATTGGCTAGAGCTGATCAAAAAGTCTCTTCCCCTCCCCCCCACCAGGAAAATTTAGAATTTTTTGCCAATGTTTGATATATATATATTTTTTAGTTGTAAATACTATTGCAGTGCCCCAATGGGAGACGTAGTTCAGGTGCATCATTAGCCCATTGTCTTCTACATTCTGGGCTCCCTGGCTGGACTACATTGCCTGTGACACACTACACTCTCCTCTCTTAGAGAGGAGCATCAGTGCACCATGGGAGAGGGGAGGGTCCCCAGACCATGCTGAATCCTGGGAGATGTAGTCCAGCCCTCAGAGGAGAATGGCAACAGGAGACACCCAAGCTACAACTCCCATGAGGAACCACAGTGGCATTTCCAAATATTTCAACCTTTGTTCCCCCATGAAAAATTGAAGTTTTTCATGGGAAATCTTCCACTTGTTGCAAAAAATATTTAGTCAAAACCCAATTTTTCCTCAAAAGTCCATTGTGGCAGAAAACTTTCAACCAACTTTATTGCTGGCTTCAGACCGTAGGCTGCACAGCTAAGTAGATATTCAGCTTTAACAAATTCATGTCTGAACAGAGCAGTCCAACAATGAAAGTTTCCTTCCCTCCTCTCCAGTAGGACGTGAAGCAAAGTGAGCTGCCCTGGGCTGGAGTGGATTTGGCCCGAAGTCTAGTTTGCCAGTTGCTTCTCTTGTCGCAGAGTATAATCCAAATCTAACCTAGCTCAGGAGGGCTGCAAAAATACCGTAACAGATGTTCCTTTTCCGTATGGGAAAATGCAGAGTGAAACAAAGAAATATTCTCCTGCTGAAGTCCAACATCTGTTTGAAGCTGTCTGGCTTGGGTTCAGACTTTAATTATTCTGACAGGTCTCTTCATGCCTTTAATTTCCCATGAAATCTAATTCAAGAAGCTATTTGTCTCTAGACTGCTCCTCGTGTTGTGAAGAGTAAGGGTGCACATGACCCAGACATGCCTTGCTGAAAATCAGCTGCTTGGGACAGCTTTAAAAAACAAAATAAAGCTATGTTTTCCCTCTTCCAAAATTATGCCCGTGTTCTTTACAAAGTGCATTTTTAGCAACACTGTAATCCTCACTTCTGGATCTCAACTGGACAATCCACTCGCAGGATGTCATCAATTAAGGCATTATGGTGACGCCAGACCTCAAGGGCATTGGCCCTGTGATGGAATTTGTCCCTTCTCAGCAGTTAAAGTTGTTCTTTGAAAGCAAGGGAGAATCTTTACATGAATTGTCGTCCGTTTTGGGACAGAAATGTGTATCAATTTCAAGGCCAGATTCAGGCGATGTGGGGCTCCCAAGTGAACAATGACATGGACCAGCCCCAACGTGAAGCAGTGCCAATAGATCCCCGCCCCCCACCCCCACCCCGAGAGATCAGAAAGGCACAGTGCTTAGCCCAGCAGCTGGCTTATATCTCCGTTAGGGGGCTGGGCCTGCTGCATGCTCTCTGCCTGCCATGCAGGTTCCTCTGCTGGGGTGGGTTATAGAGTTAACCCCCTCTGTGGATGTGCTAAACTGGAGTGACTTATGCTTTGGTTTCAGACAGAGCACAAAGCAGAACATGGACTGGACCTTTAGTGGATTAAGCCCTTGTTACCCGTCTTGGTAGGGATACATACAAATCGAGGAATTGCCGCCACCACCACCAGGCATTTGGTGAAGCCCTTTGGAGCTGCAATATCCATGCAGAATGATCCCTTTATTATTTATATTGCTGTAGCACCTCGGAACCCCGGTCATGACCCAGGAGCCCATTATGCTAGGCACTGTACAAGCACAGAGCAGAGATGATCCCTGGCCCCAGGAGTGCTCTTTGTCCATGGAGAATCTCCTATTTTTGGTGGCTTGGTCTGGTAGGGATGTGTTAATGGTCTTCACGGTCAAGAGCAAGTCTTGGCTTAAGAGGCCAGTAGCGTCATAGGGAGCCTACTTGTCTCAAACAAGATCCAAGGAAATTGGACTCTGTCTTCTCATTTTCTTAAGAACGAGGAAACAAAAGACTTGGACCCCTCTGTCTGCAGAGGGACTTCTGCAGCACCCAAGTGGTGAAAAGAAGCTACTTTTCCCTCTGCAGCTTCTAGGGAGAGGCAATCCCTGAAAAAGAAAGGGGATTTCCCAAAGGGGATGGGGAAAGGCATGATTCATGATCTCAAAGTAAATAAGTAAGACAAGCCAACCCAGAACCCTGAGGGTAAGAAAGCACGTGACAGGTATGATGAGTGAGGAACCGGAGCTGAGTCAAAGTCAAGATTTCCACCCTACAGGAAAATAAATATTTTGACATTTGTTTTCATCCTGAATCAGGATGAAAAAATCAAAATACCAATTGTTTTTTAATGGAACAAATTCTGGAAAACTTCAAAATATTTGGTTTTGAGACAGTTTGATGTTACATTTGCACTCGTCAATGGGGTTGCAGTACCTCATGGGAGTTGTAGTTTGGATGCTTCAGACTACGTTGTTCTCTATGGACTAGGCTCCATGGCTGGGCAACATCTCCCATGGTGCATCACACAGCAGTAACAGGGGAAACTGCAGTGCATCATGGGAGATGTTCTCTGGCCAAGGACCCTAGCCCAGAGAGAACAGAGGCACGAGACACCCAAACAACAAATCCCAGGAAGCACCACTGCACTTTAGGCTGATGCAGTTTAATATTAAATCGACACAATATGGAGAATCAAAGTCTTTTGGCAACATAGAAATTTTCCCACAGAAAGTTTTTTATTTTTTAGTGGAAAATGCAGTCTCCTCAAAATCCTTGACAAAAAATTCTCAGCCCAGTCGAATGTTAGATTAATGTCCAGAAGTGAATGAGAACCTGCTAATCACTAGCTAGTTTAACAGGCACTGGGAGACAATGGCTCTTCTCTGCACCGATCACACACTTACCGTAACGGGTGGTGTTTTGTTTTTGTTTTGTCTTCATTTTGGAAAGAATGGTGGGGTTTTATGGTTAAATCTGGAGCCTAATTTATTCCAGTTTGTGCGGTGAGATGTCCCTTGTAAAACAGACAGGCTCCAACCACGATTGAGCCAGTATTGCTCTTGGGGCGACTTTTGCATTGCCTGGCTTTGTGTGATTTTAATTATGCAAATGTGTTGTATTAAATGAACAACAGGATTCTGGTGTGTGCCTGACATTGCATGCTGGGCGGGTTACACACCTAGGCAGACAGATGGACGCTGGATTCTGTTCTGCAATTAATTTAAATACTGTTTTGTTTTTCCTTGGGGCAGTGACATTTTCTTCTCCCCTCTGCGGGTCTTGGAAAAGAGCAGCATCCAGAATGACAGGGCTGCCCAATAGCTCAGTCCTGCTGCCCTAGGAATGGAAACTGGCCATCTTGCTGAGCAGAGGTGAGTCAGGCTGTTGTCTACATATGACTATTTGCCCAACTGCTGCTGAGAGGGGAAAGCATGCAGTGATGTTCCCAGCTCACTGCTCAAGCCACAGCCAGACCAAAGTGCTCCACTCCCAGAGCTGTTGGCATTACCAAGGAGAGACATGTAGGGAAGGGTACCAGCTGCCTTCCTAAAAGTGTGCCCCTAACTCCCAGGTGTTTGGAGCATTACTGCCTGCAGATGCCTCCTTCCTAATCAGTGTCTTGTGAGGGGTTCACAGCTGGATTCTTCCCTCCTCCATCTCTGCCAAGCCCTAGAGCAATGCAAGCTTAGCAGGGCTCTTGTGTGGAGAAACCACTGCTAACAGCGTTTAAAGCAGCTGGAGACTGGGATGTAACTCAAGTCCCTAAAATGTCTCTCTCTGCCAGATAACGAGACACCTATAGGCTGGAGTGGCAAAAAGCTCCTGAGGATGGAGAGACTGAATCTCTCAATGTATTCAGTGCACCTTGAGATTCAGATAACCACCTCGTCCACCTTTCCAAAACAGGTGCTGCTCTGTGTTACTGGCCCGAGGAGGTGAGAGGGGCAATGCCTCAAGGGGGAGAAATGCTGGCTGAGGGGATTTGTTTCCCCGGTGAAGGCTCCGCATTAAACATGCTCACACAGCAAGTTGCAGCTGCAGTTTTATTTCCTTTTGTAAAAACATGATTAGAGGGGGAAATTTCCCCAGAGACTTAACCCTCTCCACTCCCCGCCCTCCCCCAAATAATCATGGGAGGAAATGGGGCAGATTGTGCTGGCATTGTCCTGGCAAGTCACGCTCCCTCCAGGCTGGGGGCAGGAGTCTTGGCCCTCTCCAGGGTTGGGGATGTACGTTCCCTTGAGGAGGAAGGGTAGCTGGCACTTTTCTGAGGCAGGGGTCCGGCGTTTCTATTTTGTTTCTGGTACCGAGACTCGCCCGGAATGGCTGTTAATGGAGCAGCCCTGCTGGCTGGCTGGTGTACGCTGCCTGGGTGGGCACCACTCAGAGTTAGCAACAACCATCCTGCAAATGCCAGAGAGAAGGGCTCCATCTTTACAAGTCCACGTGGGAGAGGCAGGAACAAACCGCTCGGCCTTGGCTCGAGCGAGGTTTTTGTTTGTTTTTAATAAAAATGGTCTTTAGATTGACTACTGGAAACAGCTCTGAGCATAAAGCACCTTCCTCCAGAGTCCACTTACAAAAGAGTTCAGAAAGGGTCAAATATTGACCAATAATGGTTTGGCTGCTTTTGAATCTCGATTGTGGCTTCAGCAACGTACAGCAGGGGTGGCTGGGGAGGGCAGCTCCTCCTTAGTCAGCTGGCTTGGTGACCAGGGAGAGCGGCTGGGCCTGCAGCACTGCCAGGGCAGCCTGCGGGGAAGGAATGGCAGCCGGAAAGGAAGGCGGCGAGGTCAGGAGAGCCGTGTGGGTCATTGTGGCAAACGGGATGGGTCTGGAGAGAAGAGGCGACGGGCTGCTAAGGCTGGAAGAGGAGGAGGCAGCCTTACTTGACAGAAAAGCAGCTGAATGGAGAGACAGCTGGGCCCTGGCTTCCGGTTTGGTGGTGAGTGAGAGGGGCTGAGCTTGTTCAGAATGGGTGGCAGCTGGGGCAGCGGGCGATGCCAAGGCTGTTGATGGGGTGGCAGGCGAATCCAACATGCTGCCATGGGAGGAAGCAGGACTATCGCAGGGTTTCTCAATAGGCAGGTACTGCACATATGGCTTTTTACTCTTGGAGGCCAGAGAGCCTGTAAGGGGCAGAAAAGACACCCGTAAGTCACACTGCAAAGACCTTGTCAGCCGGTCCCCAGGGCCTGTGGTTAGGTTTTGTGGATTTACCCAGGCTTGGAAAACAGCCAGTGCAAATCCCATCTGTGGTTGGAACCAGATTCATTAACAGACTGTTGTTGCTCATGGGCAATGCTAATTCAATAGCCTGCTCTTATCAGCCTCAACATTACATGCGAAAGACCTGTGAATGCACAACACGGGTACAGCTTCACTGAGGGGTTAACTGGGGTGATTGGCACCTGGATGTGAGCAGCCACACTGCAAAGCCCTGCCCAAGTTAAGTGTCCCCTCACTGGTGCAACACTCCCCTGTGGGTGCTGCTAAGATGCTTGGGGACACAGGCCTGGTTCTTTGCACTGCGGTCAGCTGAACAGCTCTATGATTCTTTCCCACTGAATTGCAGAACGTGTCTGTTTCTTCTGGGCACACGGGGAACTGGGGGAGGGTGATGGAGGGCTATCAGCATTAGTGATTTAGCCTGTGTCCTCACTACAAAGTAGGTGGGCTACCAGCCCAAGTGAAAGCCTCACTTAGGCTTAACCCCACGGCTCAACTGAGCCAGCTAGCCTAGGCTGGAAGCACCACCACACTCAGGTGAGAGGGTTGTGGATGGGGATGGGAACAGAGTTGGAGGCAACCCCACCTAAGAGCCTGAGTTAACTCTGCAGGGAGGCCAGACCTTAAGGCAGCAGTCCCCAACCTTTTTGCTGGCAGGCGCCAGTCGAAGGACCACTGCGGCAGTGGACCACTCGCTGAAATGCCGCCGAATTTCAGCAGCGACGTCTATCGATGACGTTGCTTGCCATCGACAAGCGACGTCATCGAGAGGTGTCCTCGCCGAAATTCGGGAGCGACACCTCTCAATGACGTCACTTGTCGACGGCAAGCGGCAAACGTCATCGAGAGGCGTCCCCGCCAAAATGACACAGTGGCATTTTGGCAGGTGCTCTCTCAGGGGCCAGGACATGGGCACACTAAGATGCCCCCGCAGGCGCCATGGCGCCTGCGGGCACCGCGTTGGGGACCCCTGCCTTAAGGTACTTACAATTTGCAGGTTGTCGGCCACTGAACTTTCTGCTACCCAGTCGCACTAATACAGCCACTCCGATTATGCTGACATGGGGCAAAGAGCAATGTCCTACTGCTGACATATAACAGCAGAATGCAGGGAACCCAGGGACCTGTAACTGTGGCTTTAGTACTTCATACTGTGCACACCAGTGTGCTTTCACCTAGGGCGTTAAGGTGCCATTTTTCCAAAGCATCTAAATGACTTAGGCTCCTGGATCCCATTGAATTTCAGGGCCATTGAGGCTCCTCAGTCAGTCAGGTGCTTTTGAAAATCATGCTCACTTTCCTGGGCTACAGTTTTCTAACTGGATGAGGCAGCTAAAGCTGTCAGGGATGGTTGGTGAATTCTCTGCTGGCCCTATGGCCTTTCCTCCCCTCCATATCAGACCAAAGGAGGGGAGCAGGCTGTACTTACTCTCTGTGTCCTGGATTTGCTGCTGGGGCTGTTTCTCTCGCTTTCTCTTCTTCTTTTTCCCCTGGAAAAGACAATCCCACATGCAGCTTTTGTTGCTGACTCTTAGTAAATCCCTCCACCCTGATCCACGAGAACTCGCAGGGCTCAGGATAAGGACAGGGCACCAAGTGTAACAGCCCCCAGGGTCTGAGCACTGACCAAGCAGTGCGAGAAGCAGCAGGAGGAGGTGACACAATTCACGCAGTTATACCCTCTACTCCATCCACTCATGTCTCACCCACCTGGTGTGTTCTTTAGACTGAGCTCCCTGATGCAGGACCTATCACATGTTATGTGACTAGTGCAGTAGGGCTCACCCGAGCTGGCACTATTACAGCAGCAGTGTTAATAGACATTGGGAAACAAGTCTCTTCTCTGGAGAAGGGGGCATGAGGCCATACTGCACTTCTGCATTAACCTGGGACTTATCATTGGGGCCCTTGAACTCTGAGCCAGGGTCAACCCCAGAAGAGTAGCGTGGTGAGGCTGCTAAATCAGACAGGGACAGGTCAGGAGACCTTGCCTTTGATATGTGCTGTTTATTCTGTATGTACTCTGCCCCACAGTACAGCACCAGCCCGGCCCAAGTTCCGCAGCGTGCACTGCCACGAGTCCCCTTCTGGGTCCTGCTGACCGAAGGCACGCAGTTGGGGCAGGGAGAGGGAGGACCATCAAAGCAGGTTCACGGTCAGGATGCAATGGACGGCCCCTGGGGGCCAGTTTTGCCCATTCTAAGGAAAGAATGGGGGCTGCTCTTCTATTGCTAAGTCTGGCATCAGCATTCACAAGCCCTCAGTTAAAGGCAGGTCACAGGCTCCCAACTGTGGACATTAGCAGACCCATTAGGTGCCATCTCGCACATCTGCCAGGGGCCAGTCCAAGCATGTCACTTGCAGCAAGTTTCCTGGCCTAGTGCTGCACAGTCCTTAACGTCACACTTCCCCACCCCAGAAGGGTCTCCCCGATCTGGCACCTCGGGCCAGCTCTCAGACAATCGAACCTGCCACTTCCTAGCTCTGGAGAAGCAGAGACGGGAAAGCTGATGCCTCACACACAGTTGCACATGTAAGGAAGTCTGATTTCATTTCAACCTCTGTGCAAGAGACAGCAGCACCTCCCCAAAAACCCCACTGGAGTGTGTCATCAATGTGCAGCTCTTCTAATGGCAGGGCCCTGCTCTGGGCAGTTTGTTCCACCCCTTCATTAAGGCATTTCCCATTTTCTCCTTAGTAGTCTCCTCTTTAGTCCTAGATGGTTATTGTCCTTTTTCCACCCAGCCCGGATTCCTATTAGCACGCTGTAGGTCTGAACAGCTCTCACAGGCCCATTGTATGTCTAGCACCTGCAAAGAAACACCTTGGTTTCCAGGAGCCTACTTCTCCCACAACCCAGCCCTACATCGGGTGTGCTGCCCATAAACTTCGACATCTGTTAGCAAGGCATTGCGAACCAAGGGCAGCTGCCTCCAGATGGGGTTATGCAACATCCAAGCGTGGCTCCCCCAAGACATCCAATGACCATCCTGAGACTGGCTAGGGGAGTGGCAGTGCCTCTAATTGCACTGGCCCCAAGTTTCCCATCTCTATTTGGAGACCCTTCAGGCCAGATCTTGATTACAGATTCATACATAGACTGACAATGGTGGGAGGGACCATTACAACCATCTAGTCTGACCACCTACACAGCACAGTCCACAGACTGTCACCCAGCGAGACCTGCAGTGGAGGGGATAGGTCATTGTGTTGATCTCCCTTCCCTCCAGCAGCTACATGAGGTTGTAACTTACATAGTTATCCCGCGCAGACCAAGTGGGATAGAGCTGTGAATGAAGCTGTCGCTCCTTCCGGGCTAGCTCGTAGTACTTGGCTTGTTCCTCACGTGACAGCGAATGCCACTAGGTAGGAGAAAAGGAGAGCCAGAGCTGAGACTTGCGGGAAGTTACTCCCCGCCCTCCGACAAAGGGCTGAACTCACCAGTCTGGGTCCCTTGCCCAAAGCCCAAAGGTGAGGAAGTGGTCGTTCTCCTCACCAGCTCCTCAGAATTGTGGCAGCAAGACAGTGAAGCTGCTGGGGCACCGTGCTGCACCTCTCAAGAGCAACAGCCCAGAACTGGGGCTCAGTGTGTAACTCAGAGCAGCCTTAGGGGTGCTCTAATTGATGGCAGCCACCCACAGCCCAGAATAGCTGGAGCACAAGGTGCACTGGCCACGTCCTAGCAGGGCTGCCACCAAGCTGACAGTGCAGCCTACAGTGAGCTCTGTGGGATTCACAGGCAATAGGTGCCCAGGTGCTCAGGCTCCTTGTTTCAATGCTGCTCCCAACCAGGAGCCCCAATCCCTCCAGTTGGTGAGCTGAGAAACATGCTACACTCTGTCTCTATGGCTGGGATCACTCTAAGCAGGACATGGTGCCAGATTTTCCACTGTGGTTAGGTGACAGGGGACATCTGCTCCCCATTTCCCAGGCTGGCCTGGCTGCAGTTAGTTGAGTGGCTATAGCAGAGCTCTACATGGGAGACGCTCAGACACTACAGGAAGGGATGCCAGTAAGATAACCTGGCTAGGTGGAAAATTGCAGAGAGCTAACAGTGACCCCCTATGGTGGGCCCCACTTACTCCCTTCACATGTTGCTTTTCCTTCTACACTCCTAGCCCCTCAAACTCAGAGGGGATATGCAAGCGCATATATGAAACACCTTAGGGGAAGCAGACGGGAACCTGAGTCGAAGGGGGTCGTCTAATGAGCCCAAGGCCCTGTCTACATTCAAGAGATCTGCAGCAGTGTAGTTCTGATGCAGCTCCTAGTGCAGACACGCAGCACAGTTCTAAAGCAGGCCCTCCTCCCACCCCACCCGTCCAGGCAGAGGGAGCCAGCCTACTTGACCCAGGTGCCACGTGCCGACACTAGGGGTTTGCACTGGCATAATGACTTGGATGTGTTTGCCCCCAGCACCGATTTCTGCAGTGCAGACAGGGTCTGGACTCACCTCTGAATTGGGCCCATGGAGTCTAGGGAATGGGGAAGAAAGGACAGAGGAGAAGGCGCCTTTACCCTTCGTCCCAGGATCTGGTTGATGGCCGCGCTCTCCTTCAGCGTACACTCTGCCACTACCTTGGCCCGCATCTCCTTCATGTACAACATGAACGCGTTAAGCGGCTTCTTTATGTGGGGCTTTTTCTCCTCCTCCTTCTTCACACTGCCGGGGGATTTCCTGGAACCATCACATGGGCCAGTAAACACCTGCAGCACCCACTGTTGCCACGCTGCAGAAGAGCTTCCCCTTGCTACACAGCGTGCAGTGGTGTCTCTTTGTAATGACCGCCAGACACCTAGAGCTCTGGGGGACACATCTTCTTATTGGAGAAGGTGAATGCAGACCCCTTCCCCCCACCAATGCCTGTCCAGACGATGTCACCCTCTGGTTTATTCTTCCAGGTGGGTTTTACAGCATGTCTTTCACACCACAGGTAAGATGGAGAGGAGAGAGTGGGGCTGCTTATCGGGAGTGGAAACACAAGGCACATCCCAGGAGATGGCTAGGATTGCAAGGCTGGCAGAGCGCAGTAAGGAGAGAAGCTGTATAACATCCCACTGGGCTGTAAGATAGGGAGCGGGAAGGAAAGGCAAATCTAAGAAGGAAGGAAAATGGTGGCAAGGGCAGCGATGGAAAGTCAAAGAAGCAGAAATCCAACAGACAAGGAGTAAGAGGCAAGCAGCTACAGCGTGATCAATGTACCTGTCAGTAATCCACTAGGAAAGGTGGGAGCCTAAGGTGATAATCAGCCACTTAGATAGCAGTAACCAGGGGAACAACAAGGCTGCAGATCAGCTGCTTAGTCGGTCATGGGTTAACTAATGGGACATCGCAAAGAAGAGGGCCAGAGAGTTGGCATAAACTCAGCCCATAACCAGGCGTGAGCACAGCCAGGCAGTTACTGAAGAACTCTTCCTTGGCACTTGCAATGAATTCACATGGAACATCTGCTTCCCGGAAAGTCTAGTGAACAAGCCTTTCTTGTTCCCGTCACCACAGAGCTTGCCTTGCCCAGCTATTGTGTTAAACCAGATGTATAGATTACAAGGGAAGAAGGACCCTCTGTGACTATCTAGTCTGACCTCCTGCATAGCACAGGCCATAGGACTGTCCTGAATTAATTCCTGTTTGAACTAGAGCAGAGCTTTTAGAAAAACCTCCAAATTCGTTAACAGGTGAGTTCCAGCATAACCCCTAAGTCCTTCTCGCAATCGTTGTTTTCCAGGATACAATGCCCCAGCCCATACGTGTGGCCAGCATTCTTTGTTCCTAGAAGTGTGACCTTGCTATTTTGAAACACATGTTGCTTGGCTGCATCCAGCCCACCAAGAGATCTAGGCCACTCAAGACACCCAGGACAGATCCCAGTCCTATTTGTCACCTGCCCCATCCAGCTGGTGCTGTGCTGCTCAGTTACTTACGAATTCCCTCCGGGGCTCATGCTGGCCTGCGTGGGCTCCTGTTTGACAATGGGCGAGACGATGGTGGGGTGTGGGATTCCCGAAGGGTGGAGGCCATGCGCGGCAGGCGAGACCATGTGGGGGGAAAACCGACTGGACATCAGACTGCAGCATGGGAAATAGAAAAGCAGGATGCAGATGTTACAAATAAAGGCAACAGCCCCAGCCACACAGTGCAAGTCTCTCCCTGTACCCAGCTCCTCATACCCCACCCACAGGCACATGCCCTCCCCCGGGGACTCCTCAATGTCCTACCCCTTGGCCACACCCTTCCTGTGGCAGGACGCAGATAACCCAGTGTCGACAGATGCGGGACTCCTGGGTGAGAAATGAGTCCAAATAAGACACAGTTAATGCTGGTAGTGCGTGAGACAAGCTGGTGAGGATTAAATCAGCCTCCCTCAATTTAGGGGTCCTGGGTCCCTGCCGGATTCTGAGAGCTTCTAGCTACCCCTGGTAGGATGAAGGTGGTTTTTGGATGCAGAACCTTGCCATGCGTACCCAGCCCAAGCCTGGATTATTGTAATGAGCTCTTCATGGGAACGTGCCATCGCTTCAATGCAGAGCACAGGCTCTCCCTCTGCCAACACACACTCCCTGGGAGCTACCAGTTGAGATTTTCATTTTTAAACCCCTAAATGGTTTTGGATCTGCTTACTGAAGATTTGCCTCTCCTCACAAACCATCCTGCCACAGCTGCTATCAGGAACAGAGCTCGAAGGGATCCAAACCATGTGACTACAGAGCGCATGGTGGAGCCCAGGAAAGCATCAAAAAAGACATATTGGAATTAGAAAAGGTTCAGAAAAGGGCAACAAAAATGATTAGGGACATGGAAGAACTTCTGTATGAGGACAGATTAATAAGACTGGGACTTTTCAGCTTGGAAAAGAGGGCTAAGGGGAGATGTGATTGAAGTCTATAAAATCATGAGTGGTATAGAGAAAATAGATAAGGAAGTGTTGTTTACTACTTCTCATAACACAAGAACTAGAGGTCACCAAATGAAATCAACAGGCAGCAGGTTTAAAACAAATAAAAGGAAGTATTTCTTCACACAACACACAGTCAACCTGTGGAACTCCTTGCCGGAGGATATTGTGAAGGCCAAGACCATAAATGGGTTCAAAAAAGAACTAAGTAAGTTCATGGAGGATAGATCCATCAATGGCTATTAGCCAGGATGGGCAGGGATGGTGTCCCTAGCCTCTGTTTGCCAGAAGCTGGGAATGAGTGACGGGACGGATCACTTGATGATTCCCTGTTCTCTTCATTCTCTTTGGGACACCTGCCATTGGCCACTGTCGGCAGACAGGACACTGAGCTAGATGGACCTTTGGTCTGACCCAATATGGCCATTCTTATGTTTTCCCAATTTGACCCTGCCCAAGCTGGACTATCAGATGTGGAGTAAGAGCCCCTCTGCCAGTGTTTTGCCTTGGGCTACAGCCTTGAAGGTCTGCCAGCTTGCTTGTATAATAGTGGGGCGCAGTTTACCCCACAGTGGGCAGTTCGAGTCACCCAGATTCCACTGTCCAGGATGATGTAGTATTGTTCTGTTCTGTATAGGTTCTGGTACTGCCCTCATCCCCACAGTAACTGCACACCTCTCCGTCACATGAAGGTGTTGTGAAAAAGGCAAATATTGTCATTGGATATATTAGCAGGATTATGATATATAAGACATAGGATGTCATCCTTCTGCTCTACTTGGCATTTGTAAGGCTCATCTGGAGTACTAGGCCCTGTTTTTGGCACTGCACTTTAAGAACAACATACACAAATTGAAGATAGGCCAGAGGAGAACAACAAAAATTTTTAAGTGGTTTAGAAAACCCGATTGATGAGGGAAGCTTGAAAGAATTGGGCATGTTTAGCCTAGAGAAGAGAAGGTGGAGGGGGGACATGATAACTGTCTTCGAATACATAATAAGGTGTCAAAGAGGGTGGCGATCAATTGTTCACCGAGGCAGGACAAGAAGTAATCGCCTTCATTAGCAGCAAGGGAGATTTACGTTCGATATTAGGAAAAGGTTTCTAAGTACAAGGGGAGTTAGGCTCTGAAACAAGTTACCAAGGGAGGCTGTAGAATCCCCGTCACTGGAAGTTTTTGCAAACAGGTTGGCCAAACACCTGTCAATGATGGGGGTAGGTTTACTTGGTCCATCTCAGCGTGGGAGGAACTCTCAAGGTCCCTTCCAGTCCTACAATTCTATGATTAATCAACACGACTAACGTCTGTCACATGAGGCTTGTGCATCCATGATCCAGCTTCTATGACAGCAAATAAAGTATTTCCTGCTCCAGGCCTGGTTGGAAATGCTAACACTCATCAGGCCTCCTAGCAATTGCTTGGAGTGACACAAGTAGTGCCCAAAGGCCCCCTGCCTTTGTCTTGCAATTGCAAGTACACTGAATAACTCGTTAAATGGACAGGGACTGAACAGAGGACCATAGGGCTGTCCAGCTTCTCAAACAAGGTAACAAACAAGCACCTGAAACTCTGACCGGGCACACTGAGTCTGTCTGTCACCATCCCCTACTCTGGTTCCAGCTCCATTGCGGAGACGTGGACAGAATCCAATGAATTCTCATCCTGCGTTACAAGCTGCTGCTGTTTTACTTATGACCACAAGTTGGAGAGAATCAGAGAGGAAGGTGGACAGGGAAATCAGCCTCTCTTTGTGGATGTGGAGCAGCCACTCACCTGATCCCAAAACATACTGAGATGCTACAGATGGCCAGTATGGCCACATGAGCACAAAATCTTGTCTAGCCCAAAGTCTCGAGCTCACAGCTTGAACAGAGGACGAAGAAAGAACCAACCTCTTTGATGCTGAGTAAAAGGACTAAGAACCAGATGATCCCACTGGGGGATGTAGGCCTCTCCATATTTAAACTCTTGCGGATGGGATTTTCCAAAAGGCCTAAGTGACACTGACAATCTCACTGGAAAGACAGCAGACTGTTCAGAACACAGCATCACATCCAAGACGGATGATGGTGCTCAACTAGTAATTACGAGACCAAACACAGCGCAAGCTGGGAGCCAGAGCAGAGACGGGTAGGGGAGCAATTAATTTGTGTCTAAGTTCTGACACAAAGTAAGGTAAGGGCAGTGTGCCAACAGTGCCATAAGTGTCTAGTATAAAGTAAGGCAATCATCTTCCACTGTGTAACATGGATCCAGCAATTTCTTAGCCTTGTGGTGGTGCTTCAGAGAAGGTCTGCAATGCACAGAACGCAGGCTGGGCAGTCCTCCTCTCTTGGTGCTCTGGGATGGGGAGTGAAGGCCTCGTTCTTAAGGAGAACCCGAAGGCATCTTTCCCATTTCCCCCAAATCCCAGGTTGGCAAAAAGGGAAGGTGGTGCTCCCCCTCAAAGAATGGCCCTCAGCTAGTCACGCAGGTATAAATTGTACTGGTCTTGTGTGCAGATAGGCACATCTCTACCCCAACTAGTTTTAGGCTTCAGCCACAATGGCTCGAACACAACAAGGCTGGAAAACATGTATTCACTTTTCTTTTTTTCAATGAAACAAGAAACCCCCCACTGAAGCTGCTAAGAAGAAATACTGAAAAGTTTCATCATGAGAACCTCCAACATGACACCCATCGACAGGCGGAGGATAGAGGGGCCGCTTGCCCCAGAGCAGAGATGCAATCCCTCCCACAGGTAACAGATTTCAGTGGTTCTGAGTGGCACATGGGAGCACTCCTGGCCTCTGAGAGTGGAGACAAATTCACAAGTCCCGTCTCTGGGGCCTGCAGAAGCCACTGGACAGGGGCCTTCCCCATTCAGCTTGTGGGCCACAGGGATTCAAGCTGTTAGCTGTTAAGCAGAACTTCGCCTGTTTTCCCCGGCTCTTTGTTCTTCTGCGTTTGTGTCACAGAGCTTCCCATTTGCTCAGCACAAATGTTCTTCCAGGAAGACCTCTATTACCACAACCCCTGCCTCTACAGGAAAGGGGGTTTGTCTGCTTGGCATTGAGGGTCTTGTTAAGCTTTTGCACTCTCTAATTCTAATCCCGACTGAAACCTACCCCTGCCAACATCCCTTCCACTCCAGTGTGGACTCACCTGGACATTGAGGCATTCATAGCTAGGGCAGGATATGGGTGCCTGAATCCCCCGGGAGGAATGGAGTACACTGGCTGTCCTTGCCTAAAATGGATGAGCAAGGGGAAAAAAAAAAAAGTCCTTACTAGAAGCACAAAAGGAAGAAAAACCATCACACACAGGGAAGCCACAAGAACCTGTTCCCCTCTGATTATGTTCTGAAGATGCCTGTCACAGCTCTGTACTTCAGGCTGGCTTTTGTACTTAAAGCAAGAGTAGCCCTCTTTGTTAGGTATGCCAAATACAGCATGTCCTGCACAAAATTAAAGCACTTACTCTTTGAACACAGAATATGTTTCTGAGAATTTACAAATAAATCCATTAATTTTTTGAGTTCAAAATAACTTTAAAATGGGTCCTTTAATAACTGAAGCTCCCACTCCCTCAGTCCTTTTTGAGTGTCTCTTGAATTATCTTAACAATAGAACAACACAAGACTCTTCAAACCTCCCGCACAGTTAAAACTCACTGAAATCTTGTTCATAGGCTACATCTAAAGAATCTGTTTAGGGTTTCTGATCATTTTTTGCCATTATTCTCCACAATGGAAAGTTTCTTCTTCAGCAGAGGCTGAAGAATTATGTTCTACTTCATTCCACGAAGAACTGGCCTTTTGCAAAATGCTACCCATCTCTTACAGGTCTCAATGAGACTGAGAAAAAAGTCTGCCCCTCTCTGAAAATGCCCTCCTACAATGGCAACCATCTCCCATTGTTCCTATGGGACTGAGGCCACAGATTGCCCTTAACAAAGATGACTCCTGCCTCTAACCACCTGCTCATTTCCTCCTCCTGACACCCACAACATAGGGGTTTTACTTCTCCCCAAAGACACGTTGGCTTCACTCCTACCGGGAACAATGGGAAGTGGTATCCATTTTTAAAAGAGGGCATCTTAACTGAGGGCAACATGGGGCCTTGCTGCCACTGAGAACAGCTGGACGTGGCCATTTTGAAAGGAAGTAATTCTTCAAGTGTGGGGGATGTGGGGGGGGGGGGGGGGGAAGGGGGCCGGAATATACGAGAGAGACAGTTCTGTTCCTTCCCAGCTGCTCTTCATTGCTCTGGTGATGCAAAGCTACCATAAAGCCAGCTTACCTGGCCTATGTGCTCAGGCTGCTTTCTGCTGCAGAACAGCCGAAGGTAGCAACAGCATCCCAGTGACTCTTCCCCTGAAAGTTTACTTATATATGGAAGGCTGATACTGTACATGTTCAAACCATTAGAAATATCACATGGAAATGTTATTTTGGGTTCCTGGCCAGGGTTCAGGTATGCAATTTTTACTAAGTTTTTTAAAGACCAAGGAATACCCACAAAATTACATTAAGAGGGAGTCAAGGTTACTCATATCTGTTATTAGCAATTCAGGGTAAAATACATTACAGAGCTGATGTAATGATCACAAAAACAAGCACTCTAAGCCCCCCAAAAGTAAAATATAAGATTAAATTTAAAAGAAAACCAAACATTTATGGAATAGAAATGCACAGGGATCCCAAACACCCGTATTCTGCCCTGTATGACACAATAAGGAGGAAAGAAAAAAATCTTGTGACTTTAAATATCAATTTAATCCAATATGGAATCACAAATACTAAAATGCATCATCATAGATGTTACAGGAGGCAATATATAAGAAGGAGGGTTAAAATGGATTTCAAAAAGCAGAGCACTAAAGGTATAAAGATCAAATACTAGAAATTCTATAAGTAAATCAGAAGCAGAAAGCCTATGAGTGGACTGGTGGATCATCAGGGTTTAAAAAGCACAATTAAGGAAGATAAGGGCATTGTTGAGAAGCTAAATGACTTTTTTGCATCAGTATTGAAGAGAGACCCATCCTGGTCCCATTCTTGCCTGGTAATACGGATAAAGGTTCTATTAGTGACTAAGGTGTCAGAAGCAGAGGTGCTGAAAGAAATTGATAGTTTAAGAAGCAATAAGTTACCAGACCCAGATGGTCCATGCAAGAGCTCTGAAGGAGTTAAAGTATGAAGTGGCTGAGCTGTCAGCAAAGTTGTGCAATCTCTTATTGAAAGCAGCTACTGTACCAGAGGATTGGAAGGCTGTAAATGTTATACCTGTATTTTAAAAAAGTTCTAAGGGTGATCTGGGGAATAACAGACCGGTCAGCTGTACATCTGTACCTGGTAAATTTGTTGAAACAATAATTAAAAACAGAATAATAAGATGTGGACGAACATGACATGCTAGGGTCTAACCAACATGGTTTCTCTGAAATAAAATTGTGTCTCACTAAAACTGCGTCTCACTCTTCTGTTGGAATTCTCTAAACGTGTTGATAAAGTAGGGGATAAAGGAGAAGATGACATCATTTATTTAGACTTTGAAAAAGGCTTCTGACAAAGTCTTTCAAGAGGCTACTACAGAAGCTAAATTGACATGCGGTGAGAGGTAAAACATCGCCAGAGATCAAAAACTAGCAGGAGAAAAAGCAGGAATAAGTGGACCAAAAAAAAGTTAAAAGCAGGGGCGACAAGGATCTGTATCAGGGCCAGTTTTGTTTAATATATTTATTAATGGCCAGGAAAATGGGGTGAACAGTGAGGGAGTAATATCTGTAGATGACAAAGATATTTGGTTAAATCCAGACAGGACTGTGAGGAACTTCAGATTCAGGTGACTGGGCAACAAGATGGCAGATTTAGTTCAATATTTATAAATGCAAAGTAATACTCATTGAAAGAACGCACTTTAATACACCTCAAAGACTTCTGTATCAACTCAAAAAAAGACCCTGGGTCTCACAGTGTGTGTAACGCAGTGGAGAGCTCTGCTTCAGGTTCAGCTGCAGTCACACAAGTAACCAGGATGTTAGGCTGCATAAGGAATGGGATGGAGAACAACAGAGAGTACTATAAAGCCATTACAGACACTAATAGGGTAGCCTCATCTGGATCCTGTGTGCAGCACTGGGCACCCATATGATAAAGGAAGTTGCGGAACTAGAGGGGTTCAGAGAAGGGTAATGAGAGTGATTAAAGGCCTGGTAAAAACTCTCCTATGAAGAGAGATGGAAATGATTGGTGTTGTTTTCCCACCTCATAATGTAAGAACAAGGGGACAGTTCAATAAAACTCAAAGGTGAACAATTCAAAACTGAGGAAAGGGAATACTTTTTCCACATGTGATTAGCCTGTGGAACTCATTACCACAGGAAGTCTTCAAGGCCAAGAATTTAGCAAGACAGAAAACGGGATTGGGCATATAAATGAACAACAAGAGAAACCAGAGTTAGAATAATTAATTATACAAACATCTTGGGAGGAATAGTAATCTTAGGCTTCAGTTTTAACCCATTCTTTAACAATTAGGGACTATGCTGGGGGGTCAGGTTATCCCAAAACTGCCTACTGTGGGGTCTCTTGCACGTTCCCTGTAATGCATCTGGTGCTGGTCACATTAAAGGACAAGATGCTGGAGTAGATGGACACAAGGCTGATCCAGTTTGGCAACAGCTTTGTATAAAAATATTGCTCGCGCATGCAGGGGTATAATCAGGAAGGCCAAGGCACAACTGGAGTTGCAGCTAGCAAGGGATGTGAAGGGTAATAAGAACGGTTTCTACAGGTATGTTAGCAACAAGAAGAAAGTCAAGGAAAGTGTGGGTCCCTTGCTGAATGGGGGAGGCAGCCGAGTGACAGAGGATGTGGAAAAAGCTGAAGTACTCAATGCTTTTTTTGCCTCTGTCTTCACAAACAAGGTCAGCTCCCAGACTACTGCACTGAGCAGCACAGTATGAGGAGGAGATGAGCAGCCCTCAGTAGTGAAAGAACAGGTTAAGGACTATTTAGAAACCTGGACATGCCGGCCGGATCTAATGCATCCGAGGGTGCTGAGGGAGTTGGCTGATATGATTGCAGAGCCATTGGCCATTATCTTTGAAAACTCGTGGTGATTGGGGGAGGTCCCGGACAACTGGAAAAAGGCAAATATAGTGCCCTTCTTTAAAAAAGGGAAGAAGAAAAATCTGGAGAACTACAGACCGGTCAGCCTCACCTCAGTTCCTGGAAAAATCAAGGAGCAGGTCCTCAAGGAATCAATTCTGAAGCACTTGGAGGAGAGGAAGATGATCAGGAACAGTCAGCATGGATTCACCAAGAGCAAGTCATGCCTGACCAGCCTGATTGCCTTCTATGATAAGATAACTGGCTCTGTGGATATGGGGAAAGCAGTGGACGTGTTATTCCTTGACTTTAGCAAAGCTTTTGAAAGGGTCTCCCACAGTATTCTGGCCAGCAAGTCAAAAAAAGTATGGATTGGATGAATGGACTATAAGGTGGATAGAAAGCTGGCTAGATTGTCAGGATCAACAGGTAGTGATCAACAGCTCGATTTCTAGTTGGCTGCCGGTATCAAGTGGAGTGCCCCAGGGGTCGTTCCTAGGGCCCATTTTGTTCAACATCTTCATTAATGATCTGGATGATGGGAAGGATTGCACCCTCAGCAAGTTCGCAGATGACACTAAACTTGGGGGAGAGATAGATATGCTGGAGCGTAGGCATAGGTCCAGAGTGACCTAGACAAGTTGGAGGATTGGGCCAAAAGAAATCTGATGAGGTTCAACAAGAACAAGTGCAGAGTACTGCACTTCGGATGAAACAATCCCATGTAGTGCTAAAGGCTGGAGACCGACTGGCTAAGCGGCAGTTCCTAATATCCAACCTAGACCTCCCGCACTGCAACTTGAGACCATTGCTTCTTGTTCTGTCATCTGCCACCACTGAGAACAGCCAAGCTCCATCCTCTTTGGAACCCCCTTCAGGTAGTTGAAGGCTGCTATCAAATCCCCCCTCAATTTTCTCTTCTTCAGACTAAATAAGCCCAGTTCCCTCAGCCTCTCCTCGTAAGTCATGTGCTCCAGCCCCCTGATCATTTTCATTGCCTTCCGTTGGACTGTCTCCAATTTGTCCACATCCTTTCTGTATTGGGGGCCCCCCCAAAACTCGATGCAATAGTCCAGATGTGGCTTCATCAGTGCTGAATAGAGGGGAATGATCATGTCCCTCGATCTGCTGGCAATGCTCCTACCAATGCAGCCCATATGCTGTTAGCCTTCTTGGCAACGAGAGCACACTGCTCACTCATATCCAGCTTCTTGTCCATTGTAACCTCTAGGTCCCTTTCTGCGGAACAACTATTTCACTAAGAGAGTGGTGACATCTCCATCCTTAGAGATTTTTAAGGCCCAGCTTGGCAAAGCCCTGGCTGGGATGATTTATTCATAGATTCATAGATTCTAGGACTGGAAGGGACCTCAAGAGGTCATTGAGTCCAGTCCCCTGTCTTCAGGGCAGGACCAAATACTGTCTAGACCATCCCTGATAGACATTTATCTAACCTACTCTTAAGTATCTCCAGAGATGGAGATTCCACAACCTCCCTAGGCAATTTATTCCAGTGTTTAAACACCCTGACAGTTAGGAACGTTTTCCTATATGTCCAACCTAAACCTCCCTTGCTGCAGTTTAAGCCCCTTGCTTCTTGTTCTATCCTTAGAGGCTAAAGTGAACAAGTTTTCTCCCTCCTCCTTATAACACCCTTTTAGATACCTGAAAACTGCTACCATGTCCCTTCTGTCTTCTCTTTTCCAAACTAAACAAACCCAATTCTTTCAGCCTTCCTTCATAGGTCATGTTCTCTGGACCTTTAATCATTCTTGTTGCTCTTCTCTGGACCCTCTCCAATTTCTCCACATCTTTCTTGAAATGCAGTGCCCAGAACTGGACACAATACTCCAGTTGAGGCCTAACCAGTGCAGAGCAGAGCGGAAGAATGACTTCCTGTGTCTTGCTCACAACATTTAGTTGGGGTTGGTCCTGCTTTGGGCAAGGGGTTGGACTAGATAACCTCCTGGGCTCTCTTCCAGCCCTAATCTATGATTCTATCACATGATGACACTTCAGGGCAGAGTTAAGGTTGTTTGGAGAGCCTATCTGCATTTCTAGACCTTGTCATGCTTGGATTTCTTTTAAGTTAAACTTAAACTTGGAATTTCCTGGGTTTCTCATGCTGGTCTGGAGGCTACCCACAAGAGCCCTGTAAGGTATTTGATCCTAAATGACTCATGTGCTCTCCACTCTCCAACTATAGGTTAACATAGTTTTTGTCGGTAATATCGCAAAAAAATAGTGATTGCGGAGGCGAGAGGGAACTCAGTGGACACTTGAAGCATGTGGAACCTGGTCCAATCCACAGCAGGCACAGGGAACAACAGCACAGAACTGGAAAGGGTCCAGCTGCAGCAGAAATTCCGATTCAGTCAGTTGAGAAGGTGCAGAATTCTACGCTTGCAGACGGAAATCTGCCACAGTAGGTGAGAAGCAGGAGGCGCAAGGAAAGGAAAGGTTATAGGGTATCTTGATCCTTACTGTGGTACAAGCCAGCCTAATGCATGAGGAATTTGGCCAACAGCGCCAGGAGACAGCGGGTAATAAGGAGACAGTTCTGAAGGGTGAGGTGGTCGTGGAATTCCTGTGATGGGGGAGAAAAAAAACAACAGGCATTAAATCACCGTAATGGCATCCCAGGGTCACAGCTGTCAGGCTAGGCTGCTCACACTCCTGCACTACCTCGCCAGTACACTGAATGCAGGAACCGTGCTCTGTAAAAGGATGTGCATGCTCCAACACCATGGCATGGTATTTCTTCCTGGCTAGTCCTGGTACTCTGAGCTGGTATCTCCTGGCAGTCTGCTCAACACAGGGAGATGTTCTTCCCAAAGGGGCCTTCCAGGCAGGATGGCTGAGCACAGAGATCATTGCAAATGGAGGAAAGAAACCCCCCTACACACACATGTAACAACCTTTAATGCTGCCCAACCAGGACCTGAGACTCAAAGCTAATACCCAGTTTGCCCCGCTCCTCACACTGCCTGCCTTGTGCTGGTTACCAGGGGCCAGGGAAAGCCGGGGGCATAGGAAGTACATCGGTTCACAGGGTGTGAGCTCTTCATATCAGTTTACCGCAGGACTTGCTGATTTTTACACAAACAAGAAGCCCCATGGCCACAGCCAGGTCTTTACAAGCCCTACCCTGGACAAGATGCAGGATCAGGCTCCTCCTAGGTGTGGCAGAAGCAGGGAGGGTACAGTACCCCATAATGGGCAAGCAAGCCTGATGTGTGGGTGAGATGGCAGCAGGGAAAATCCCTACTGTCCTGGTTTTGCAGCTGTCAGAGGAGAGAGCACTTGTAGGTACTCCCACATCTGAAGTGTACTGCTGCTCTTCCGGTAAAGAGACACGGGACCATTGCTGGTCCACCAGAGAGTGCTTTGAGCTGAATGGCATATCCCCTTTGTACTGTCACCAGTGTTCTCTGTAACCTGGAAACAGGTCAGATGTTCGCCAAAGAGAATGGATAAGGGTCTGATGGTAAAAACCGTCCCAGGCTGTCTGTTCTCTGTCCAATGCTAGCTGTGTGTTTCAGCCAACATCCTGCAGGTGGTTGGCCTGCGTACCGCTACTTCACTCAACTCCTTTGCTGGGAGTGTTTTACGACAGGGCGGGGAGAAGCGGATGAAAGCTGGGAGTGGAACCATGTGTACCAATTCCAGTAGAAAGGCTGTGTCAGGCCAAGCAATCTAGCCAAGGAATCGCCGAATTTATAGCTGGTCCCTCAAACAGCAGGTCAAACACCCTCATGTGCACATTGGCTGATGAAGGCTGCCCATGCTGTGTCATCCGTGAGGCATGGGCAGCCTTCCAGGAATGACATGACTAGTCTGGATCCTCTCTGAATGGGAAGTGCTTGACCTAGAAACAAACACTGTATTGTGCCAGGATGGCTTGGTAATTTGCAATCTTCCTGGCTAAGCCAGCCAATAAGTACATAGGTACATCCCCTACCAAGTATGTCTAGCTTCTCTGCATCCTCAGACAAGCTGGGTCTTGCATCTCCCAAAGCCAACTGCTGCTTTAATGTCAGCACAGTCAGGACCACAGGTCCCTTTTGAGTAGCTTGTGAAATTTGGTGGGTTTTCCTTTAAAATCTGATGCAGCAGCAGTTCACTGTGGATGATGGTCCTTGAGTCAGACAGTTAGTACCAGATGGCATTGCAAGAGTTAGGAAAGTCAAAAAGCCTCTGCAGCAAAGTCACAAATCTGGAAGGGAAACCACCCAAAGATTTCTATGGTCCTTGCTAGTATCCTAGTACTCTGCCTCATCTGTCCCTGTGTCTGACCGACTCACTCTGGGAACCCCCTTACATGCCAGCTTCTGTGCCCCAACAGCTCACCTGTCTTTGGATCGATCTCTGGCGAGAGGTGGGAAGGAGGTGAGCCCGGGGAGAAGTGGTCGCTGCTGTACGTGATGAGTGGGGTCAGCGGGTGCATGTGATGCGCGTGCTGCACAACGGGCACTTTGTTTGACTGCAAGAGAAAAGGAAGAAAGCATTTGTACTTGAAAAATAAATGCAGAATCCTCTGCAGAAGGAAACAAAAGAGCAGGGTAGAAGGGGATCCGGGTACGAATTTCAAAAGGATCCAAGTGACATAGGAGTCCTCTGTCCAACAGCGATTTAGGGTAAAATTATCAAAGACACCTAAGTCCCATTTTCAAAGGTGAATTAGACATTTAGGGGTCTGAGTCCCATGGACATTCAATGAGATTTAGGCTCCTAAGTGGCAAAGCCACTTTTGAAAGTGGGTCTCAGGTACTTTTGAAAGTTTTATCCTTGCTGCCCTGTAGTTTAGCTGCAGGGATGACACATCCCAGAACTGCTGTCTCTACATCCACCAGAATCTCTTGCTGCACCCAGACGGAGGGTTTCATCTCTACACTGCATTTCATATGCTACTGGAATGTTCACTGTGTTTTTGTAAAAAGAGATACTGTGGGATGCTCTGGAGGTCACCTCCCTTCACAGCTCTCTGGCATATCAGGTCCTCCATTTCTAAAGTTATACCAACCCCAGCTTTCACATAGCCGGAGATCTCCTCCACAGTCTGGATATCCTGTGTCACCCACACAACCTTCACACCAGCAGGCGAGTCACCAAACAGTTCTCACCAACACCACGCTCCCAGCTGTCTGCATTCCTGATCCACTCCTCGATCACGATGGCCTCTCTGCTTCTCCCAACATAACAACATAAGAACGGCCATACTGGGTCAGACCAAAGGTCCATCTAGCCCAGTACCCTGTCTACTGACAGTGGCCAATGCCAGGTGCCCCAGAGGGAATGAACAAAACTGGTAACTATCAAGTGATCCATCGCCTGTCACCCATTCCCAGCTTCTGGCAGACAGAGGCAAGGGACACCATCCTGCCCAATAGTCATTGACGGGCCTATCCTCCATGAACTTATCTAGTTCCAATTGTGTCCCCCTGCCCTGGAGCGACCCCTCGGTGTGTGAGGAATCATCAGCCTCCACTAGCGTGGTCACAAAGAGGTCCATCCCAACTAGATGCCCTTCCATCATGTCACTGGCTCCTTCAAGTGGAAGATCAGGGATGTTAATTCAGTGGCTTACTCCACAACGTCTTTCTATGCCTCCTCTGTAGACTGTTCCCTCTCTCTGCTCCTCCAGCTCATCAACTCTGCTCTCCAGCTGTTGCATTTGGACCCTGCAGGCCAGGAGCTGCTCGCTCTGGGTGCATAGCCACTTGGCCACAAGGCAAACAGCTGTTCATTCTGTATTCTGTGCAATTCACTGCGGGCTGGTGGAGCTTACAAATTCAGATGCTTCATCCACAAAGCTTGCAAACACTCCAGGAGCTGGCACATGCGCCCGAGCCCATCCTTTACTGCACATGCACTGTATGTAGTTTTCAAGGGGGCATCTCTGTTAAATCTAAAGCAATTCTTTTCAGCTTCGTCCTGCTCTATCTCACAGGAGATCTACGTCCAGGCCAAGTTCTCAGGTTTCAGGCGTGACCTTTCCCCTGTAGCCTGCAGAAAAGTGTGACGTTAGTCAATCTTCTAGAACTCAACACGCCTCGAGGGGTTTTACTCAAACGTAAAAGAATGAAAAATTCACTTTGGGCAGCGGCCAACCCTGGAAAACGTCAGGCCCAGAGGCAAACACTTTGCAAAGCTCACAGCGAGTGGGAACCAGGGGTTATAATGACCGCAGTTTTGCAATCTTAGCGATAGAGGATGGAATAAACAGGGCTGGCAGGGGATGGGGATGAGAAAGGGACCAGAGCAAACACTGCATTGGGATGGGGGGAAGCTGACTGAAATACCAGAGTATCTAATCCCTCGTGTGCACTGAGGTTTCCAGTGACAGGTTTTGAATCATGAACTCTCACAGCACAGAGAGAACCAAACAGCCTCAGGAACCAGGTGAGTCTGTCCAGCTGCAGGATTGAAACAACCATCTCTTGAAGGAAGGGCTGGATGCTCCAGAACAAATGGAGATGGGTATTTCTGTATTCCCTCTTGGCTTCCTCCCTAAGAAAATTATTTTGAACACAACTTAAAAGATCACCCGCAAAGGAAAAAATTAACCAAGGCTTGGGTCCTTTTTAACTCCTTTACAATGGTTATAGAATGCCTGAAATGTTCCTTTTTTTCCTGCTTGCTTTTTACATTGCAAATACAAGTCTTGTCTGCCCTGGAAGACTCGATGGCCACTGGAGAATTAGTGAAATTGTGACCTCGCAGAAGAAAGGAAACTGGAAGCCAACCAATTGAGAGGCATTAGGAAATACCCATCTCATTTGTCTTTGGAGAATCCAATCCTTAGTCCAAGGGATCATGGCCTCAACCCTGCAGTTGCATTTTAGGTAGGCCCATTAAAACTCCTTTAAAACTTAATTTGTTTTTGTTAACCTCTACTTGTTCCAATGCTTAATGTACAATTCAGGAGGAAAAACTATCTTTATTAAATTCAGAACCCGGCTTTCAACAAACAGGTGAGAGTTCACAAGAAAGATCTAATGCCTCACAACAAAATTCTCCAGCAAAACCGGGAGACACCAAATCTGGTACAACGCTGAGTGTTTAAGAAACACCACCAAACCCTCCCAGGTATCTTCCTGCAGCAAAACCAAGAATAATTACAAAAAATTCCTTTGCAGCCACTAACAGTGATTAGTATTTGGCCTGGGCTTGGCAGCTACCTAACATGGAGGGACAGACACACAGAACAGGAGCCTTGCTAAGTGCTGGGAGACGCCGCAGAAAAGACTGGGAATGCAGTTTATGTCACTCCACCCCATCCCAAGCATGAGCACATGGGAACTCATCCACCCACTATCCCCACGGGTCTAGGGGGCACTGAGGGACCTGAGACCTTAGGCCAAAATGCTCACAACTGGGATGCCTGAAGTTATGATGCCTTGAACTCACGCAGTACTTCAGCACCAGCATAAAACTGGCCTGATTCTCAAGGGCTTGGATCACATACAGCCTCCATTAAAGGCAGTGGGAATTGTGCTCTCGCCAGCTCTGAAAACCAGGCCTCTTACTTAGGTGCCTAATTTTAGCCCACAGATTTGAAAACGTCATCCTTAATGTGTCATTGCAACCCTTTATCTGCCTTTATTTGTGACCCAGGCTTATCACCTGATACCGCACCAGGTGTAGGCACCCACAGAAACCTCTTCTTTCTCTTCTTGTCTGAAGTCTTGTAGCCATGTTGGTCCCAGGATACAAGAGAGATAAGGTGGGTGTGGCCATATCTTTTACTGGACCAACTTCTGCTGGTGAAGCTCCACTTCAAGCTCCACAGAGCAGAAGAGATGAGAGAGATTATCTCACTTGTCTTGTCTCCCCTTTTCTCTTGTCACTCAGAATTGATGCTTAAATTTTCACTTCCTGTTTGACATATTTACAGATTCTAAAACCAGAAGGGACCTTTACAGTCATCTGATCTGACCTCCCGTACAGCACAGGTCAAAGAATGTCACCCAGTGATCCCAGCATCCAGCCCAAGAACTCCTGGCTGAACGAGAGCATGTCTTTTAGAAAGAGATTCCGTATCCCTAGGTTATTTCCACTGGTTAATTACTCTCACATAAAACTTTGCCCTTTATGATGTGGTTTCCAGAAGGTGTATATGGTCTGGGGGATATAACAAGAGACACCAAGCTGAGGGAGAGCGTTGGGTGGAGATTCTGCCTGTGATATGTGCCTAGTCAGGTGGACCAGGTGCAGCTACAGGAAGAAAAAGCAAGCTGTGCATGCAGGGAATCCTCCAGCCAAAGCTGTTCAGGAAAGTTAGCGTACAATCAAGCAGAGAAGCACTTACTAAGTGTGCGGGCGATGGAGATCTGCTATCTTTCAGCGTAGCACCAGCCGGAACATCAAGAAGCGGCCACTTCATCTGCAGGTACTGGAAGAAACCCAGATTTAAAAGGATGAAAACAACTCTGTAAGGAAAGGGGACTCCCCTAAGCCCAGCTGCTTTCACAAGAGGGATTTGTGGAGCATGTCAGAAGTTTGGCATTTAAAACAATTCTGATACCGCAGGGCCTGTGTCCCGGCTCTGGTCAGTCACTTCCAAGGTCAGTGGAGGGTTACAATAATATAGTAATGCCAAACTACAGTCACACAACAGCCAGCTTTAACCACAGCAGGCCTTGAGGAATTGTGAATTTGTGAGCATCTCTTAGCCAGCTCAGCTAGGAGCAGCTGGGAGGCATCAGCATTTTGCACTAGGGTGATACACTTCTCTCACCCAAACCCTCCTCGTCCCCACCAAACAGGCCAAGTCCTCCCAATCAATGACTCAGCCACCCTGTGGAAGGTATAGAAAGGGAGCATCTCTCTGCTCGTGAGCCATCTGCATGGTCCCAGTGTGGAGCGGCATGCCCTTGGACATGGGAACTCTAAGTTGCACCCACACCACCTCCCCTTCGTTAATTACACAGCTTGCTCCCTTATCACAATCTACTAGCAACAAGTTCCCCCTCTAGTTTCCCCTAGCGGATCATTCCACAACCTCCTGCTCTTAAGTAATAGGCTGTGATTAGCTAAGCTCTTGTCACCCTGGGGCCAACAGGATCTACAGGTCAAGTGTGTATCACCCTACCAGTTATGTTCTCATGTACCATACTGGAGTCACAGGTCTCCACGCAGCGTGGAGCTGTATACAACACAGACATCAATTCCCATGTCTGGGAAATTGTTTCACAATCCTCCCAACTACATCTCCATTAAAGACTGATGCATTTAAGGGCAGCCTGTAAAATCTGCACACAACCCTGCTCCCTGAAAATCTGGCTGGTGACCATGGAAGTGCAGTGGAGGGGACCCTCTGCTCAGCAGGCGCACGACGCCTTTGGCTGAGTTCTGCAGGAGGCAGTACTACATGAAGGCTCAGGCATCCTCCGGCAGGGCTGAGCTGAGACAGGGCTGAGCAAATGGTCAGGGAGATTGTGTTCCCGTGGGATCATGCTGCGCTGACTCCTCAAAGACACTGGCATTGTGTCTTGAGGAGTCAAGTAGAGTCCTCCACAGGACTATTTTTTTAAATCCCATTCTTACCCATTCTTACATTGTCTCTTGCATTTTTATCCCGCTCTGACCCACAAAACCCTTAAATCTCACAAACCTCACGGGAGATTCCCCCATGCTACTAAAAAAACAAACCCCAAAATGCTCAATTAATACACACAAACACACAGAGAATTCAGACACAATTTTTACAACTAAAAGAATAAAACAAATCTTGCTTAAACCATGTCAAAAACTACTTTAACTCCTGTTATAGCAGACACCAAATCTCTTCCAATCCCTCGCCTAAATTTAAGTATTAAAACTCTAATTTAAGAAAAGAAAAACGGGGGTTTCCAGAGGCAGAACAGGGAATGGAATCCAAGTCTCTTGAGTCTCAGCCCAGTGCTCTGTCCACTAGGCCACACCATCTCCAGCACAGTCAATCTCAAATGTTATAAAATCCTGAGTCAGCAGCAGCCCTCCCCCCATCATGAGATTACCTTAAAAGCCATGACATTTTAAGATAACGCATTTTAGGCTCTATTTATTTGCCTTCTGGGTGGGTGCTTTTTTGTTTTGTTTTTTGAATCTTAGGGTGCACTGGGGTCACATTTTCAAGCTTTTCTCACCAAGCAGGAGAGCCAGAAACTTATTTCTCTTTTAAAAAACTCCAACAACCTCAAAATGGAAATTCTTATGTATTCACATGACTCCAGAAGTTGAGGCTTTAAGAAAAACACCAATCATCATAAGAACTGCATCATGCTTTTTACGGCTGTGTCCAAGGACCAACCCAGAGTTGCTAGGCACCGTACAAACACAAAGTAGAAGACGAGAGTTAGCAACACACAGTTTTTATGAATGGACATGGGCTGTTCAGCAGTGTTCCCTGGAGTAGTCACTATTCTGGCTGTGAGTCGTCACCTAACTCTCATAGCAGCCCCCGGTGACTCGCGAGCCAAAACTATTTCCGGGATCACTTCCAAGTCCTAATAATAATTGCTGTTTGTGACGCTGCTGCTTGACTTTCTCCCCCCAGGGCTCTGGGGACTGATGGCAGCTGCCACTCTGCTGTGGCAGGCATCCAGCTGTTCTGGGCGGGTGTTCTGCCAAGGAGTGAAGACTGCAACATGACAGACGCTTGAGACCTGAGTGTACAGGCGCAAACCCACTGATTGTGCGTCTGCTGGAGCACCTACTGGGCCAGCATTACCAACAGGAGGGTCAATGCCGCCACGCCAGGTGCAGATTGGAAAAACACGACCCTGCATACTCTCCTGGCCGATGCCCTCCCTCACTCTCTCTGGGTTTGTGGCCTTCAAGAGAAGGCAGCATGCCATGGCTTGCCTCGACCATGGGCCGGTCCTCCCAGCACAACCTGAAAAGTCCTCACTCACTTCAGCTGGTCTTAGGTGCCTGTGGTATTCTGACCTGTCACACGGCTCTGGCTCTCCGTGCAAAGCAGGATCTCACCTGACATGTACAGTGGAGTCGCATCACAGGCACATTTACCTTACGTGATTTTAACTATACGCGCTCAACAAAACAACAAAAAACAATTTAAATACTGTACCTGTAGTGCGGGCGATTCCGCCCACCATTCCACTCAATGAGCATTTGACTATACGTGATTTTTGCCTTACAAGCTGCCTTCAGAACCTAACCCCCGCATAAGATGCGACTCCCCTGTAAACCTCCATCCCCTGGACCCATGAGCCTAGGAAACCAGCTCCCTGTACAAACAACCCTGTGATCAGTCTGCCTCTAGCAAGAAGGGCTAGGCTGATCTTTCACAAGGCCATCGGGTTCACACTCTGGAATGGGCTCTGGCATTCTCCACTTGTTTGGTTTAGCTGATAGAACACAGCTTGTCTCAGGGACAGCAGGGGAAGAGACCATAAATCCATGTGCTCAGCCAGGGTCTCCTCTTTTCAATGCAGATGCCACTTCATTTCTAAAGAGGATGGCCCAATAGTTAGTGGCTATCCCAGGAGCTGGGAGACTCGGGATCAAGTCTTTACTCTGCCACAGACTCCCTGGGTGACCCGGGGCAAGTCACCTAATCTCTCTGTGCTTCAATTCCCTATCTTCCCAATGGGAACAGCAATTCCCTAGCTCTCGGGTATGTTGTGAGGCTAGATCCATTAAAGGCTGTGAGGTGCTTTGATACTATGGTGACCAGACCAGATAAATACTTTAGACAGATAGATTCTGAGCGATGTAGCCCCAGTTTGATCTTTAACATGACCCCAACCCTCCATCAACAGTTTGGTAGGACGTGCACTTGAGCTACCAACACGTGGAGTACGTGTCAAGGCATTCACTCCTACACACGACAGCCTGCTTTCATAGAATATCAGGGTTGGAAGGGACCTCAGGAGGTATCTAGTCCAACTCTGTGATCAAAGCAGGAACAATCCCCAGACAGATTTTTTTGCCCCAGATCCTTAAATGGCCCCCTCAAGGATTGAACTCACAACCCTGGGTTTAGCAGGGACACCCACACATCTCCTCCCTCCTGTTCACAACCCTAGCTCCACCCACGTTGTAATAAGACAGACGAGCGCTGTCTATTGCTTTGCTCTGGTCTATACACAGGGACTGGTGTCGGGCTGCGGCCTGTTGGTGGGACAGGGCGAGTGAGGAGAGGTTATTGCTGGGAATTTGTAAGCATGCGTCATAATGGCTGGAGAGTGAGCAGGAAAAAGAGCTTGGTTTGCTCATGCCCTGGAAATTCCTTCAGTCACAAATTGATCAGTAGTGATTGTAGGGACGTCTGCTGTGGGGTTAAGATAGCATGCCTGGGGTGACTATCAGGGAGAAAGCCTGTGTGGTTCCTGGGGGACGCAACATGGCCAGACAGGTACACTGGGGTGGCAGTGTAGTGTGTAGGGTGAACTGTGTTGATAGTTGGTGAGATTTCATTGGTTTTCACCACGCCTAGGGCTAGGATGTTCTTACACCCCACTCCTCTACCATAATGCACTCACAAAGCTGATCTCCCCCAAACCCCAATAATCCCCTGCCATCATTTCATTGGTTTTCACCACGCCTAGGGCTAGGATGTTCTTACACCCCACTCCTCTACCATAATGCACTCACAAAGCTGATCTCCCCCAAACCCCAATAATCCCCTGCCAACATCCTTTCTCTCTACTTCTGCTGCCACCTGCTGTGAGGGTGATGGCAGAAACATGGAGTCCTTAGCATGGGATTTTGTGTGCTGAGGTGGGGCTAGGGCTGGCTGGCAGGGGCCCTGTGCCTCTGCATCGAGTTGTCAGCACTCAAACAGCATTCCTACACACACAACAGCACTGTCTTGGGGAGTTTTTGATGCCTTTGGGCTGGCTCAGCTGCCTAGGTGCTGGGCCTCTGGTCTCTCACCCTTCCCCCCAGGCTCCTGCAATGGAGCAAGTCGGCATGCACACACCCGGTGCTTTGGAAGGGCCAATTTCACAAGCTGGAAACAATTATGAGCCAAATCAGATGGGAGAAAAAAATGTAAAGAGAAAAATATCAGTGATAATTGGGAACTGCTTAAGAACATTTTTCTAAATGTCCTCAAAGCTATTATCCCACAATCAAGAACGCTACGATGGTTTTGTTGTTGTTTTTTTAAATTGCCTAACTTAAAAGGGAAGCGAAAGTGGTAATTTAAAAAAAATGTGTGTAACAAATAAGAAGGACAACAGTGTGTGACAAAAGGGGAAGCTGATAGCAAGGAATATAAATGTGAAACTAGGAATTGTAGAAAATTGATAATGGAAGAAAAAGACACAAAGAGAAATGTATGGTCAGCAGAGTTAAGGACAATAAGGAGTTTTAAAAAAATATATCAGAAGCAAAAAGAACCCTAAAGATGGAAATGGTAGAATTGTGAATAATAATGTAAAAAAAGCAAAAGTGTTCAATAATATTTCTGTTCTGTATTTGGGGAAAAAACAAACCATGCATTTATATCATATGATGATATATTTTCCATTCCAACAGTAGCTAAGGAGGGTGTTAACAGTAGCTACTAAAGTTACACATTTTAAAATTGGTAGATTCAGATAACTTACATCCAAGAGTTTAAAAGAGCTTCCCAAGGAGTGTTCTGGAACATTAATGACTTTTAATAAGTCTTGGAACACTGGGGAAGGTCCAGAAGACTGAAAGAGAGCTAATATTGGGCCAATATTTTCAAAATGCGATGATGACCTGGATAATTATAGGCCTGTCAGCCTAACACTGATCCTAGATAAAATAATGGAGCAGCTGATATGGGACTCGATTAATAAAGAATGAAAGGGAGGATAATATAACTAATGCCAATCAACACTGGTTTATGGAAAACAGATTTTATCAACTAACTTGATTTTTTTAATGAGATTACATGTTTTGTTGATAAAAGGAATAGTATTGATGTAATAGACTTTTGTAAGGCATTTGACATGGTATTGCACAATCTTTTGATTAAGAAACTATAAAGATACAAAATCATCCTGGCACACATTATGGGTTAAAATTAGCTAACTGATAGATCTCAAAAGGTAACTGTAAAAGGGGACTCAAGCAAGCAGTTTTTCTAGGGGCGTCCCCTGGGGATCTGTTCTTAGCTCTATGCTATTTAACGTTTTTATCAATGATCTGGAAGAAAACAAAATCATGACTGACAAAGTTTGCAGATAACAAAGTTTGGGGGAGTGGTAAATAATGAACAGGTCAGCTCACTGATGCAGAGTCATCTGGATCACTTGCTAACCTGGGCACAAACAAATAATATGCTCTTAAATACAGCCAAGGAACAAAGTGTGCAGGCCATATTTCCAGGATGGGGGACTCTAGGCTAGGAAGCAGTGACTCAGAGACTCATGGGTCATAGTGGATAATTAGCTGCACATGAGCTCCCAGTGCAAGGCTGTGGCTAAACAGGCTATTGCAATCCTTGGATGTATAAACAGCAGGTTATTTTACCCCTCTATTTGGCACTTGGGCGATAGCTACCACAATATTGTATCCAATTCTGGAGTCCACAAGTCAAGAAAGATTTTGATAAACTGCAGAGGGTTCAAAGAAGAGCCACGAGAATGACTAAAAGTGGGGAGGGAGGGCTCAGTGGTTTGAGCATTGGCCTGCTAAACTCAGGGTTGCGGGTTCATTTAGGGATCTGGGGCAAAAATCTGTCTGGGGATTGGTCCTGCTTTGAGCAGGGGGTGGGACTAGACGACCTCCTGAGCTCCCTTCCAACCCTGATAGTCTATGATTCTAAAAGACCAAAACTCCTGCCTTACTGTGAGAGACTCAAGGAGCTCTATCTATTTAGCTTACCAAAGACAAGGTTAGGAGGGACTTGATCACAGTCTGCATGTATGTAGCTACCTGGGGAACAGAAACGTGAAAATCAAGGTCTCTTAAATCTAGTGGACAAAGGCTGATAGTAATTAACCACTGGAACATCTTAACAAGGGTTGTGGTGGATTCTCCACCACTCTCAATTTTCAGACTTGGATTTTTCTAAAATATATGCTCTAGTTCAGTGATACTCAGACCTCAGTGGTTCGGGAGCCAAATCAGCGGTCAGCGTTACCCAAAAGAGCCACAGTGGTGTGAATTCATTGTTTCATTTACTATAGTGTCATTGATTCATATTTAAGCAGTCTGACAAGGAAAATGTTTGGTTTGTTTATATATATAATTCTCACAGCAAAATGACTGACCAAGTATTATCATTTTAGCAACTACAATTGGTTAATAAAATAAGAAAAGCATCCTGACTGGTTAATAATGAAATCATGTTTGAATATCATGTGCTGCAAAGAACTGCAGGAGACACATTAAAGAGTCAATTGCGGACCAGAAGCCTCAGAGTGAGTACCACTGGTCTAGTTCAACCACAGCTATTGGCCTTGAAGCAGGAATTAAATGAAATCCTATGGCCTCTGATATGCAGGACACCAGATTAGACAATAACAAGGGTCCCTTCAGGCCTTGGAATCAAGGAAACTACTTCACCTGGCTCAGTCACTGCTCCCCCATCCACACACACAACCCATGTCCCCGCTCTGGTCACCCTGCACATCCCCATGCAACCTCCTCATACCACCCCAAACCCCACTCACCCCTGCTCCCCACATACCCTTGTCTCCCCCCACAGTATGTCCCTCACCCTATTGGCTCCCCATCACTGCCTGTGGCACCTGAGAACTAGCAACGAGTCCTGCTTCTCCAGCCTTCCCTCTCAATACCCCGCCCCCATTACTGCTCCACTTTATGAGAGACACATCTCACTCTCATTCCTTGCCAGAGACCACCTCCCCTCCTGGCTCTCCAGGGTCTCTGTGCTGAGCAGGGCAGGGGCAGCGGAGAACAGATGTGTGACAACTACTATTTTGGCCAACACACTAGGGACTGAACCAGAAACCTCCGAAGCTTAGAGCAGAAGCTGCTACAGCTGAGCAAAGGAGCCAATTTTCCCTAACCAGGGCTGGAAGAGAATTATATCCTCTGTAGTTCAGACACCTGGCAGGCCTGTAACATACACTCACCAGTAAGATACAGAGGCCATGTCTACATCTAAAATTTTGCAGCGCTGGTTGTTACAGCTGTATTAGTACAGCTGTATAGGGCCAGCGCTGCAGAGTGGCCACACTTACAGCAACCAGCGCTGCAAGTGGTGTTAGATGTGGCCACACTGCAGCGCTGTTGGGCGGCTTCAAGGGGTTTTGGGGAACGCGAGAGCAAACCGGGGAAGGAGACCAGCTTCGCCGCGGTTTGCTCTCGCGTTCCGCGAACCACCCTGCAAACCGCAGGGAAGGAGACCTGCTTGCTCGGGGGTTCGGCGAACGCGAGAGCAAACCGGGGAAGGAGACCAGCTTCGCCGCGGTTTGCTCTTGCGTTCCGCGAACCACCCTGCAAACCGCAGGGAAGGAGACCTGCTTGCTCGGGGGTTCGGCGAACGCGAGAGCAAACCGGGGAAGGAGACCAGCTTCGCCGCGGTTTGCTCTCGCGTTCCCCGAACAAGCAGGTCTCCTTCCCTGCGGTTTGCAGGGTGGTTCGCGGAACGCGAGAGCAAACCGCAGCGAAGCTGGTCTCCTTCCCCTGTTTGCTCTCGCCTTCCCGGAACCACCCAGCAAACCTCAGGGAAGGAGACCTGCTTGCTCGGGGTTCGGGGAACGCGAGAGCAAGCCGGGGAAGGAGACCAGCTTGATTACCAGAGGCTTCCTCAGGTATGCTGGGATACCTGCTTATTCCACGGAGGTCAAGAAAAGCGCTGGTAAGTGACTATACTTGATTACCAGCGCTGGATCACCAGCGCTGGATCCTCTACACCCGAGACAAAACGGGAGTACGGCCAGCGCTGCAAACAGGGAGTTGCAGCGCTGGTGGTGCCCTGCAGATGTGTACACCTCCTAAGTTGCAGCGCTGTAACTCCCTCACCAGCGCTGCAACTTTCTGATGTAGACAAGCCCAGAGGCAGCTACATAAATACATCTGCTCTTCCTTGAAGAGAATCAATGGCTTACAATGAGTAAAGGGAAATCACCTTTTTTTTTTAGTTAAACCTGAAAATTAAAAAAAAAAAAAACAACCCCAACACCCCTATCTTCTCCCTGAGCTGTTCTGAACATGTGTGAGAGAAGCTTAGAGTTTCCAGGGACTGTGCTTCTTGGGCTAGAGAACCCACAACACACCAAAATACCCAGGGGAAATGGCTAAAAGGGGCCTGGACATTTTTGGATTGGCCCTTGAAATGGGAGTGTCTTAACTTTGGAACCTATACTCAACAACTGAAAAGTGAAACAGCAAGCATAAATTAAAATCCTTAAGAGCAAATCTCATGGCAACCTATTACAGAGCTTCCTATTTCCCTAATGTCTCAGCACCACTGGTTTCTGTTTTCTATGTCATGTACTGCTATGCTTGTCTTGCATACTTGGATATAGCTTGGAGACAAAATAAAGGTACATTGTATTGTATTTTTCAGTGGAAGGATAAGTTCGTTTCACCCCAAACAGTTGGATGGAGCATGTCCTGTGAAATACCAGAATTTGGGAATGTGGAGTGGATAAGTTGCAGCTGTGCACTGGAATTTCCCAAACATACAAATCTTCATGATGTAAAACAGCTGGGAGGAAATCCCAGCATGCCATGCTCAGAGACAGGACAACCAATAAGCTAAATGGAAGATTAACCCTCCAGCTTCTTCCTTTGACAGGCAGTGCTGCACGAAGTGCAGATGTACTGCACCATGAGCAGGTTCCACACAGAAATTGCCATGACATAATGAATCGCCTAAAAAGCTCAAGCTAGCAACTGCAAACCCACGGCACGAGCTGGAGCAGAAAGATCAGCTTTGCCTCTTCAAATGAGCTGCATGCATCTCTCCACCTGGTCCAATCAGACTAGAACTGAGAATAAAGCCCTGTCCTTTGTCATCCTGTCGAACCCACTGTATCTGCAGCATTGCACACAGGAAAGGTGAGCCCCCGTCACCGACATACCCCCAGGTAACTCGCCCCCATTTCCCTGACACCTCTCTATTTTTTTAAGAGAGGTAAAGAGGTAAAAGGGGCCAACCTGGTACAAAGAGGCTATTTAGGAAAATCCTCCCCGTTTATTTTTTGAATGATAAAAATTGCACCTTTTGCCCCTGGGTTGTAGGGACAAATATTAAAAGGCAACAATATCAACACTGTGTAAGCCCTCTTCAGCTACACCACACCAAATACTTGTGTCCTGCCTCCGAGAGGGAACAGACATGCCCTGAAATGGCTCACGTCCCTTCCAATCTCCCATAAGGACCTCTGGGTTTAGTCTAAGGCCATGTCTACATCTAAAGTTTTGCAGCGCTGGTTGTTACAGCTGTATTAGTACAGCTGTATAGGGCCAGCGCTGCAGAGTGGCCACACTTACAGCAACCAGCGCTGCAAGTGGTGTTAGATGTGGCCACACTGCAGCGCTGTTGGGCGGCTTCAAGGGGGGTTCCGGGAACGCGAGAGCAAACCGGGAAAGGAGACCCGCTTCGCCGCGGTTTGCTCTCTCGTTCCCGGAGCCACCCAGCAAACCGCAGGGAAGGAGATCTGCTTGCTCTGGGCTCCGGGAACGAGAGAGCAAACCGGGAAAGGAGACCCGCTTCGCCGCGGTTTGCTCTCGCGTTCCCGGAGCCACCCAGCAAACCGCAGGGAAGGAGACCTGCTTGCTCTGGGCTCCGGGAACGAGAGAGCAAACCGGGAAAGGAGACCCGCTTCGCCGCGGTTTGCTCTCTCGTTCCCGGAGCCACCCAGCAAACCGCAGGGAAGGAGATCTGCTTGCTCTGGGCTCCGGGAACGAGAGAGCAAACCGGGAAAGGAGACCCGCTTCGCCGCGGTTTGCTCTCGCGTTCCCGGAGCCACCCAGCAAACCGCAGGGAAGGAGACCTGCTTGCTCTGGGCTCCGGGAACGAGAGAGCAAACCGGGAAAGGAGACCCGCTTCGCCGCGGTTTGCTCTCGCGTTCCCGGAGCCACCCAGCAAACCGCAGGGAAGGAGACCTGCTTGCTCTGGGCTCCGGGAACGAGAGAGCAAACCGGGAAAGGAGACCCGCTTCGCCGCGGTTTGCTCTCTCGTTCCCGGAGCCACCCAGCAAACCGCAGGGAAGGAGATCTGCTTGCTCTGGGCTCCGGGAACGAGAGAGCAAACCGGGAAAGGAGACCCGCTTCGCCGCGGTTTGCTCTCGCGTTCCCGGAGCCACCCAGCAAACCGCAGGGAAGGAGACCTGCTTGCTCTGGGCTCCGGGAACGAGAGAGCAAACCGGGAAAGGAGACCAGCTTGATTACCAGAGGCTTCCTCCTTCCACGGAGGTCAAGAAAAGCGCTGGTAAGTGTCTACATTGGATTACCAGCGCTGGATCACCAGCGCTGGATCCTCTACACCCGAGACAAAACGGGAGTACGGCCAGCGCTGCAAACAGGGAGTTGCAGCGCTGGTGGTGCCCTGCAGATGTGTACACCTTCAAAGTTGCAGCGCTGTAACTCCCTCACCAGCGCTGCAACTTTCTGATGTAGACAAGCCCTAACTCTTCCTCTTCTTCTTCCTCCTCCTCCATCGCTCTCATCTGTGGAATCCCACAACTCTCCATCCTCTCCCCCAAGTTACACACAAACTAGAGGAAGCCATCAGGGCCTGCTGAGACAACATGAGCTGACGACAGCTTTGGTGAAAGTGTCATCCCAACAGGACAAGGGGGACAAGGACAATTCCCAGTTCTGCACGCTCTCCTCATCAAATGGGGTCTCCCCTTACTTTCAGTTCTGTTGCTCTGGGCAGAAGGGGAGCCCTGAGCCTCTTCTCTTCACACTGGATCTGGATGGTGGCTTAGGCAGTCTGGAGCTCCCCTTAGAAGGGCAGCCTAGGAAGCTTCCCCACAGTTCACCTTCCTCCCACAGCTGCATCAGCCATGCCCCCTTACTGCTCCCACTTCCTCAAAAAGCCAAGGGAAACAAACATCAGAAACACAGTTACCAGAGGGAATAGTGTGAATGCTCAGCACTGCCCTGTGCCCCTCGTGCCCTTCCACGTTGGAAGAGTTTAATTCCCAGAACTCAAGCACTACCAGCCCAGAGAATGCAGAGTTAAGGGGACACTTCATACCCAACACAGCCATACCCCCTTAACTCTGCCCCCAGCAAGATGGCAATAGGAATGGGGAATATAACAGCACCTCCCCTCTACAGCTAAATCTGCCATTGTCCCTGTGCTTAGCACAGCTCCAGCTAAGCTCCCCTAGCCACTCAATCCAACGGGCTGTGCTCTGGTATTGCACTGTGGAGGGCACGGGAGGGAGAACAAACGACACATGACAATGCATCACTGGAAGGTGCTCAGGTACTACTCGGGTAAAAAGGGCAGTACTGGAGCCTGAACAGAACAGAGCTAATAATGTTCACTGCCCTTCTCTACAGGGCCGGTTCTAACATCTTTGCCACCCCAAGCAAAGAAAAAAAAGTGCTGCGCCGCCCAAGTCCCCGCCCTCCTGAGCAACGCGTCACGCTGCCCATGCCCCCCGCCCCTCCCGAGCACTGAGTCGTGCCGCCCAAGTCCCTGACCCTCCCGAGCACTGCTCCGGCCAACCCCCCCGCCCCTCCTGAGCACCGCACCGCGCTGCCCAAGTCCCCGCCCCCCGAGCGTCGCGTCACCCAAGATCCCCACCCCCCACGCCCCAGCACTCCCCACCCCCCACGCCCCACACTGCCTGGCTGAACCAAAAAAACCAAAAAACTCCGAGCGCTGCCCCATCCCAAGGTGCCACCCCAAGCACGTGCTTGGTAGGCTGGTGTCTGGAGCTGGCCCTGATTCTCTAAAGCCCCCTCTAACTCTGCTCTCTCTTTTTCCTGAGCTAAGATGACCACACTTGAACACAGTATTCCAGCTGGGGGCATACTGCTGATTAATAATATAATGGCATTTTGACATTTTCAGTTAAAAAAAAAAATGTTACGGCACTCCTTATACCCTAACACACTGCTTTCTGAGATTCGGAGGCACATTATTCCATGCAGAAAGCTATGCTGGAAGAACTCTGCTAAGTGTTGCAAAGTGAAGTACTCAGAAGTTAGAAAACACCAGAGTTGAGGATAGCTGCGCAACCTTACTTCTGCCCCCTTGTGAGAATAACTTATGATACGGTCTTTAATTATATCACAAAAATTACAACCTACTTTTTCCACAGGAACCCTGGCCTCCTTGGGCACGTAAGATGGATGGTGCTCAGAGAAAGAGGCAATTGTTCAAGTGTTTCTTTTTCTCACATACTAGCAGCATGAGGAGGTGGGAAAAGGAGCAGGAACTCAGCGGCTCAAAGAGAGGTCCTGTGAGCCTAGAGAGGACCAAGTTAAGATTCCACAGGTACGGACTCCTGTCCTGCAGTGGAAAGAGTCTCTTGAGCCCTCTCAAGAATCTGACTGTCATGTCAGGGGAAAACACTGTCTGGCCTTGGATCGGTGGGTGAAAAGCAGAGATGGCTGTGGGATGCACTTTAATAGAAGTGTGTGCCAGGCCCTGGTTCCTCAAATGGAACAAGTAGTCCAGGCCAGCCTGTATGGAAGAACGCGAGAAAGAGATGCCACGCTCAGATGCCCAGCAGGAAAACCTCATCCACTTAGCCAGGTAAGTCAGTCTTGTTGAAGGCAATCATGAAAATCTGTGCCTGGTCGCTCTTGATCTTTTCCAGGGCCCTGCTGATGAGTGTAATCGGAGGGAACATGGACATCAGGCATCCTGATCACAACAGGAGGAAGGCATCGGAGAGGGAGTGCTTGCTAAGACCTTGCCGAGAGCAAAACCTGTGGCATTTCCTGCTCTGTCCGGTAGTGAACAGGTCCACTTGGGGAGTTCCCCACCTTTGGAAGAGCATGCAGGCTCTCTCTGGATGGAGCGACCACTCATGATAAAAAGAGAAGTCCCTGCTGAGCTGGTCCGCAGGGACCACTACTTCCATTGGTGGTCCAGCATCCTGCTCCCCTGGGTCCTCCTGAACCTGTGGGGTCTTACCCTCCGAAGTGTCGAGCACCAGAGGGGGATGGGATACTGAGGCCACTGGCCTCTCTGAGGTTCCCAACACTTGGGAGTGTTGGGTGAGCCCCCAAGGGTTCCATGGGTACCATGGCGCCGGCTGCTGCGCCTGGGGCCATAGGACAGGTTTCAGTGCTGATGATATAGGTGGCACTGCAGGTACTGGGGCTTGTCTCGCAGTCAGGGAGCCTCGCTCTGTGCCGGAGGTATAAACAGAGCGGTCGGTACTGAGCAACCAGGATTGGTGGAGTGGTGGCTCTTGTCCGACCGGTGCCAGTCACTGCGCAAAGCTGACCTATCAGAGACTGGCATTTTGGTCGGGATCTCAGGGAATGACATCGTTCAGTGGATCTGCGCCAGAGACCAGGCGCATGTCTCAGAGGTTCTGTGCCAATCTACCGGTGAGGTACACCTCGAGTCCCTCAATTGGGGACCCCATGTGGCAACCAAAGAGGGCTCCACTGAGCCTGCCTCTCTAGTCCTGAGGTGTGATGGCTTCGGGCGGGCAAGTGATAGCAGGATGTCCGTCTCGATGGGGAACGGTGCCGCTGAGGCAGGGAACATATATAAAAGTCTCAGTGTGGGTCTTCCCCAAGACCGGGGTACCACTGGAACTGGTGTGGGTGGCACCAGTTCACCCAGCAGGCTAACTGCAGAGCCAGGAATAGGACACAGGTCTGCTGAGTCTCAGTGCAGTGCTCTATCCTGAGCTGCTCGTAAGGCTTCAGGCATGGATGGCACCTGAAGCTGGCGGGAGCCTGTGCCGCTATCCGGAATCGCAGGCTAAGTGTGGGATAGGCTGCACCACTCGACTTGAGCTGGGGCCTGACTTCCCGAGGAGGGCGTTGAGCTGCCTGGCACGGGTTGTGGCTCGCCCTCAGCCCTCTCTTGTCCCTTACGGTAGGAGATCTTCTGCTCACAGTCTTTTTCGGCTTCTTGACTGGAGCTGTGGAGGGAGACCGGTGTCAGCTCATGGACAGCGCCACTGGAGCACTGTGCATTGAGGCTGCGGTGCTCGGTGTGGAGTCAGACCCCTGCTCCGGTGCCAGAGTGAGGGCTGACTCCATCAGGAGCGCTCTTAGATGGATATCGTGCTCCTTCTTCATCCTAGGTTTAAAAGACTTGCAGATATGGCACTTGTCACTTACGTATCCCTCGCCTAAGCACCTTAGGCAGCTGGTATGTGGATCGCTGACGGACACAGGCCATTGGCAGCAATCGCAGGGCTTAAAGCCTGGGGACCGGGGCATGGTCCATCCCCCAGCTGAGTCCCATTTGGGACTAACCAAGAGTTTGAGAACTACTACTAAGGGTAGCTAAGAAACTACTAACTATATACAACTATATTACAGGCTTTCAAAGTTCGCAAGAACAGAGAACAAAACAACGCTAGCCAAAGCAGCAGAAGTTCCAGCACCATCACTGGTGGCAAGAAGGAACTGTAGATGGGGGGAGCCAGTGGCACCCCTTATACTGTGCCATCTGGGCACCACAGCCGGTCCCCTACGGATACTGCTGAGAGAAAATCTTCCAGCATCAGTGCATGTAGCAAGCACACATCTAATATGGAATGGACATGAGCGAGCACTCCAAGAACTGGTTTGCTCTACCCTTGCACCTTAAAAGAAGAGGAGCCACTTAGACACAGAAGAGAGCCCCAATCCCAGACTGTATTTTCCAGGCAGCTAAAAATAATTGCATGGCCCTGGGAGGAAGCTAGAGGTCTGCACACAGGCTGGACTCTCCAGTTGTCCGACAACAACCTATTTGGAGAACTGCATGTCGTTTCTTTGCAATGCAGCAGGACAAAGGGGAGCTCTGTATAGGCCCAGATGAAGCAGAGGCACTACCTCAGTGCTTCGTGTTCCCCCTGGAAGGAGCCGTCTGCAAACCCCCAGGCTGCATTAACATTCCTCCCTGGGTGCAGTGAGCAAACATTTTAAAATGTACAGACAGCGCTCTGCCAAGAGGAAAGCTCTGGAATTTGGGAGGTTCTGAATTTTTTTCTTCTCTGGGAGGAGGAGAAAGAGTTGGAAAGCGTCCCATGTATTCAGCAGCTTAGGAGAAAGGAAGCAGGGTTTGTGTATGTTCAGCATGGAACAGGAAGAGCGGTTATCTCATTCCTATAAAACACACAAACAGTCCAGAAGGAACCATGAGCAGAAAGTGCAGTGCTCTCCACGGCACACACTGCACCGAGGGGCTGTATGTGCTGCAGAGCTCCAAGAAGAACCCAGCCAAAACTAACAAGTCCAGGGCAGACGGGAGTGGGAAAGGCACCAAAGCCCCTTGCAAGAAGACAGCCAAAGGAACAGTCCATCGAGCGAGCATATGCCATTTGGTCCCCAAGTTAGGGGACCTCCTCAGGGATAGGAATGCCACTCCACTGCCAGAGCCAATGCATCTGCATCAGCACGCTGCCCCTCACCAACCTCATCCCCAGAAACTGTGCAACTTCAGTGCTCCTAGCTCACTACACACAGGGAGGTCAATGCTCCTCCTCCCCCGGAACTGTTTGGCACTCTCAGCACTTCCTCCATCAGCTCAGTGCTGTCCCAAGAGCCTGTGTGGCACAATCAGCCCCCCATGACCAAAGTGTGCAACATAAAATGTTCTCACAACACCCTGCACCCCAGAGTATGTAACGTGCAAGGCAGCAACAAGCCAGCACCTCCCCCATTACACATGCACTATTACGCCACATCCCCACGGTGACACAAACACCCAACCCGTCACCCACACTCCCACCTAGCATCCCTGCAGTGACACAAACACACAGCCCCAGTCACCCACACTCCCACCTAGCATCCCTGCAGTGACACAAACACATAGCCCCCATCGCAAATGCTCTCCTGCCCTGAATTCCAGCAGTGATATGAATGTAAAACCCCAGTCTCTCTCTCTCACACACACCCCATCTCAGATCGACATAAATTCAGGCCCTGGTCCACAGGCACTCCTCTGAATATCCCACATTCTCTGGGAATACCCCTCATATAGGAAAACTCTACACCCAGGTACAGAGCCTGTTCTTCCAGCTCTGTGCCCAGAAGCAGGAGATGTTCCAGCAATGAGGCAGATCTGCACCCTGGCATTTATGCACTCCTGCAACGCCCGACAAGGATAGGGGCACAACTTAGGGCAGGCCTGAAGACTGACCAGGCCTGCCCTAGGGGCAGCACCTGCCCACACAGCCTCTGATCTGGGAAAGTCCAAATTGCTGCCTCCTGTCCAATGCAGGGATGAACCTGACCCAAAAACTTCACCAAGCACACGCCAGCTGTGAGTTCATCCGTCCTGCCAGTCACACCAGCCAGCGGCCCTCACATCTCCCGCTGTGAAATGGTTATTTTGCCATGAAAGCAGTTGGACATGCTGCTTCACTTACTTGTCTAAGTTCCATCCAGCTTTTATAGCGAGAAATCCATTCACTGGGTGTTCAACTGAAGAGGTCCGGTAGGTTTGGCTGAGGCCACTAGGTCGCATTTCAGAGGGTTTGTTGCAGCACAGGTAACTTACCACATGAAACTAATATCGGTTTAAGCATGATTTAAACCAGTTTAAGCGCAACCATGCAACTGGTGTAACTGGATCAATTTCAGTTACACTGGGGCAGACTGCCCAATACAGATATGGCCCTAAGTGAGAAAGTACAACAGCAGCGCATTCAGTGTGCTGCCCACACACAGCTGTAATGAGACAGATTTTCTGTGGCAAACACCCCCCACTCCAGACCCTTGAGAACAACAGTGAATGCCACCCCATGCCCCATTGAGAACAACTCAACACTTTTGAAAATCCCGCCCTGTATCTCTCTCTCTCACTTGACACACTCTAGGGTGACCAGACAGCAAGTGTGAAAAATCGGGACAGGGGGTGGGAAGTAATAGGAGCCTATATAAGAAAAAGACCCAAAAATCGGGACTGTCCCTATAAAATCGGGACATCTGGTCACCCTAACCCACTCATTGCTGATGAACCCAATGTCTGGCAGGGACTGGGGCAGGGATTCGAGGGTGAGCCAAACTCGCTGACGTTCCCTCTGGATAAGACAGAGGCAAGACTGGTAGGTTGGAAGAGACAGTCTTTAGTTAAGGGTACATGCCCAGCCTTTGCTCCTAGCACCTGCAGTCTGGGATCTGTGGATCTGCAGTGGCTGTCAGACCATCATGCAGGTGGAGGGAGCAAGGAAACCTTTTTCTAGCTTGAGCAAAAGCAGAGAATGCGACCACCTCTTTTGGACAAGGGAACCTTCACACGGTTATCCGGGAGCAGCACCTCAAACTGGCACAGACCCTGGTGTTTGCCTGGAGCAGTGCCCCCAACCAGCCCAGAATTGTGAAGACATGAGGGAGGCAGAAAGTCTCCGTTACCCCCTGCCCTTGGCAGTGCTGCACACAGTCTCACCCAGGCACAATTTTACAATGTTTAGAGAGGGAGGCTTTGCCACCAGTGGATTACAGGGGAGAGAGCGGGGCCCCTAGACAGCTGTCTATAAGGGGCTTGTCAGTGAGGGATTCCTTATCCCCATTGTGAAGCCCTATGGGGAAGGGCAATACAGCTGCACATTTGGGCCCTCCAGGGAGAGGCGGCCTGGGTTAAGTAGTGAATCCTTGTCATTTATGTAGAATCAGGGCTGGGAATCTGTAACCAGATCTCACCCTGCAAAGCTCCTAAAAAGGCCAATTGTGGAGGAGGCAGGGAGCCAGGGTCCTCATCTGTATGAGGAGTATGTTTGGTATGCAGCTGGCCCCGTGACCCTGCACCAGCTCTCCGAGCAGTGACCTGCAGTACACTCTATGCTCACACTAGAGTAGAAGTAGTTTCCTAAACTGCTGCTTTGATGTTCTCTCCAAACCCAGAGATCAAAGAAGCCGGGCTAGAGTGGGGAAGTCCCTGGATCTGGCTGCTGTATACATCCAATCTGTTTCAAAACATAGAGTGGTGATCTGAGTTCACTCTCCTTTACTGCAGAGTCATTTTAAAGGGAGACACACAACACCCATCTCCCTGTGGCAGCAGTCACACATCCCACCGGTGAGTCAGCTTTCCGCTGGCAGTGGCTACAGCCGAAACGGCCACGAACCCACGTGCCCAGAGAAGACGTGCAGAAAGCTCTCCCCAGTTCGTCATTTTCCAGATGGTTTACTTACTGAGCTTCCCCCTCCCTTCCTTTCCCCCAGAACACTCCGATCACAAAGGGGGCTTTCTAATCTACTTGGTAAGTGGAGAAGCTGCTAGGGAATGGGGGACGGTGCCTCTAGAAAGGACGTATAAAGGCTGCTTCTCATTTCAAACAATTTAGAAGGCCGGTGGGGGGAGGTCGTTGGGGGAGGGGGACTCTCTCAAAATATACAAAGAGAGGGATCTAGCTAAGGGTTCAGTGGCAATGTGGAAAATTGAACTCTCCCCCCGAGCAAGAGACAGTGCCTCTCAGACAGACACTAACTGTACAGCCATGTGCAAAAATGAGTTAATGGCATATTGAAGCTATAAAAGTTTCAAACTAGTTACATTCCAGAGAGATTAGAACAGGCTCTGGTTGCTCGTTACCACCTCCAACACTCCCCTCCCCAAGGGGAGGGCGCTGAACAGGATTTTAACCATTTCTCTGCCCACATGCTGTTGCACCGCACACATAGCACCATGCACCCCGCTGTCTGCGCATTAACCTGCTATTCACCAGACACCTTCCCCCTGGCTGGGGATTAACACTCAACAATTCAAAGAACGGTCCTGTAGCCCTGCAATCCTGCTCTTGAACAATAGGATGCAGAGAACAGGCCTTGGCCTGCCTTGTGCTGTAATAATCACTCTGCCACTGGTAAGCCAGGCTCTTGCAGGGAGGAAGAGTTCACTGCAAACTTGGGGTGGATGGACACGCTACACGATTTGTTAATGCCCAATTAGGAACTTTATCGGCCGGATTTCCTGCCCCTTCCGCACACAGGAACAGTGTGAAGTCTTTATCCAAACACAAGATGCTAGACAGACTTTAGCCAGTGCCCTAAAACCGGGAACTTCTCTGGCTCTTCTACAGCAGGAACAACTTTTCAATAGAGAGATCGCCTTGCGGATGTCTTAGGGTACGTCTTCACTACCGGCTGTATCTAGACGCGATATATCGATCCCCGAACGCGCTCCTGTCGACTCCGGAACTCCACCAACGCGAACGACGGTAGCGGAGTTGACAGGGGGAGCCACGGACGTCGATCCTGCGCCATGAGGACGGTAGGTAACTCGATCTAAGATACTTCGACTTCAGCTATGCTATTCACATAGCTGAAGTTGTGTATCTTAGATCGATCCCCCCCCCGCCACCCCCACCCCGTAGTGTAGACCAGCCCTTACTCTCATTTGCCATTGGATAACCTCCCCAGGGCAACTGCCTAGTGAGAAGTAACAATGAGAAGCATTTCATGTATTTTTTAACACCTTTTAATCTATTAGCAGTTGGAAACAAGTCAGTGCCATGTGACCAGCCAACTCTCAGCAGACCACCAGAAAGCACTGCTTTATACCATGCAAGCCACTCCTGCCCACTTTCCTTCAGGGGCAGGGGCTGTCGCCTGTCAAATTCTAGCAGAACAAGTAAACCCTTCACCAATAGCATCCATCCTGCACTATAAGCCCTGCGCCCATGGACCTTCCCTCCAAGAGTTGCTTCAAATCACTGACCAATTCCATTGCACATCCTGCTTTTGTTCAGTAAAGGCAGCCTTCCAACCCATATGCCCTCCCACTCACTTGCCTGCTCTCTCATTGTCTTTCCATTGCAGAACAGTATGGGCAGATTGAGTTACCAAGAGATCTTTGCCCTAGATGGCACAGAGGTAATGGAGAGGCTGAGCTAATTCTCACTGGAGGCAGGAAAACTTTGAAGGGGCCATAACAGAAATATAGGCAGGAGGTAGCGAGGATTCAAAATCCAAGGAATTTTAGACTAAAGATTAAATTACCATGTCACATTTTCATACTGGGGACCAGGCATATAAGTGGGGGGAGAGGGGGAGAATTACAGCTGGGGACCGATATGTCAACACAAAAAGAGGTTCTTTAGGGAACTGTAAAATTCCATTGGGCTGTTACAAAGTGACTGGAACCGGAAGGCGGGGGAAGGGCTTTTCCATCTGTCTAGGTCCCTCTTTTGACACCCACTGCACACCAAGACCCCTGTAAACTCCCAGAACTCCTGTTTATTTTCAATGTGTATAAGGAGGAAAGTTACTACTGCTAATTACATGAATTGCAAGGATCTCCACCTGGCATGGAGGCAGTTTTTTTATTCCCACTCCTATCCATCTCTCCCCACAAAGCATCATCAAGACCGATGTGAGATAAACTTCCCCAGCCCTCTTTTCCACTTTGCAAGACAGAATTTTGTTTTCTTTTAGCTGTACATAAAACCTGGATGCAAAGTAGCTTTCTGGACTGTACAGTCATCGAGGTACTGGAGAAAGGTCCTAGATTGCAAGGTTTGTATCATACACACAAAGCCGTAATGAGGGGAAAGATAGAGTGATGCCTCTAGTGTGACGAAGTGGGATTTTTGTGGTATTTTTTATGAATGCGATGTGTGCCTCGATTTCCACTATACAGTACATTTAGTATCCAGTGGGGGGGGGGGGGCGGAGAATGAGAGGATTAAGTTTGCTCTCAGGGCAGAGTGGGTGTCACCTACCTGTTTGGATGGAATGAAGAGTCATTAATGAGCAGGCTGAAACTGACACATAACAAAAGGGGCCAGAGACACAACATAAGGTTCAGTGACCCATGGATTTCCCCACCTCTCAGGAGGGAAGCTGAGCAAAGACTCCAGTGTGAGAACAAAGGACTGGAGAGGTGTGAGGTGGGGGGTAATAGTTGGCTGCTGGAAGGAGTAAGGGCTCTCACCTGCAGGGATCTGATGAAGGTCAGACAGAGACAGAGCGTGAACAAGGGGTTCACTGCAGCCTAGCTGGGCTCTGGTCTAACAAAAATCGACTTCAGCTGTTCTTTAAACTTCAGATAGAGTGATCTGGTGGTCCCCTTTGGCTTTAAACCTATGACTTTTTCTTCTGGGGAAGCCCTGGTTTGTAGTTCCTCGGCATTGTATGCTCCTCCAGGTTCCTGTGGAGCGAGGTGCTGTAGTTCAGGTTGGGAGAGCTCCCTTACTTTCCCTCTGGTTTTGATAAGTCTACACCACACCATTTACCTTGCTTCCACTTTTTCTGAGCTTTTTTCCACTTTTTCTCTCATTGGGCACATGGTTAGGGATTGTGTTGACCTTTAGATGCAAGGTTGATGTCATGTGTGGTTTGGCTGAACTGTTTGTTTAGGGACATCTCAGTCTGGTTTTCTATGTTGGGGATTTTTTGTATTCCTCTGGGTTTTTCATTGCATACTTTTGTCCATATAATTCCTTTGGTCGTTGGTGGAGATTTCTGTGGTGTGTGGTTAGCTGATATGGTCTGTTCAGACGCAGGATGCTTTGGCTATGAACTGACAGACATGGCTGTGGATTGACTGTTAGTGCATCTCATGTTCCTGGCAATGCTCACCATGCTGGTTACTCACGTGGTCTCCGTGGCTGTGTGGTCTGAACCACTAGAACTAAATCAAAGAAAAACAACTAGTAGCTAAGAACAAACACTGAGTGCTGGTAAGAAAGTGCATCCCAAGAGACATCCCACAAATGCATAGGGCTGCTCAGGAGCTTCTGAGCTTTTGGTACTGGCGTTGTCACTGTTCCTGCTTGACACCAAAACTGCTCAAGTAGCAAAAAATGCCTGTTTGACAAACGTCTGCTTCCCCTGCTCTCTGACATAGATCTGACCAAAATATTGCAACAGGTTCAACTCCTAGAGCAATGGTGCTCTGCACTGACTCTCTGGCCGCTTTCAGACAGAGTTCGAGGTGCTGCAGATAATTCTCAAAGCTCTTAATAGAATGAGATCAAGCTCCCTCACTGACTGCTTACTCCTGGCCATGCCACAGCAACTACTATCAACAGGGACATGAGAACTGAAAACTTTCTTGATAGAGGGCTCTGGGCAGTGGAACTCCTTAACGCCAGCCAGCAGGATGTGTCTGAACTTTGACCACTATTAGAACATAGCAGAAGCCCCATCTCTTTTCACAGGGCTCCAAGCGAGCTGCTAAATGCCCGGTACCATCCTCCAGAAAGACAGGCACCACTGAGCCCACATAGGATATCGGCCAAATTGAGGAAGGGCGGAGAGATTACACCATTTGGGACAGAGCCAGTGAACCTCATACAGTGTCTGTGATGGCTCCTAGACACTATGGAGATAGATTAGAAACACAGACACTGTCTCCAAGACTATTTTTTAATGCAGCTGTACTTAGGTTGTTCATGTTTATGGCTGGCTGTGCCTAGAGTGATAGGAAAAGGGGGAAGAAGGGAAGGTGAGTGGCATGGGAAAGTGGGGACAGAAGAAACACAGAAGTTAGAGAAAACAAAAAACATTAATCCGATAGCGATGACAGCACTTCCTGGTCTTGCATTTTTCAGCATTACATTTCACCTGCCATTATACTGCCCATTCAGAGGGACCTGACCAAGCCAGGTGAAATTCCTCACAGTCCTCTCTGGATTTAACTAATCTGAACACTTAACTTTGTGCTATCTGTAAACGTTTCCAGCTTATTGCTCACCCCTTTTTTCCAGATGATGAGTAAAAATACTAACCAAATCCATCCCTGATACAGAACCTTGAGGCATTTAGCCCCATATCTTTTCCCATTTAGAGGAGTTAGTCCCACTTTGAGAATTTCTAAAATGAACCCTGTTGTTGCCAGTTGGGAAGGGTAAAGTCCCAAGTCTCCAACCAAAGGCCTTGGCTATTCTATTCCTTATATTTTCAGTACATGAATTCTGGAACCTGGGTGCTTTAGAGTCACGCAGAGTATGTCTACACTACGAAAATGAGGTGTGCTAGGAACCACAGCAACTCACACATTTTAATTAACATGTTGTTAAATAGCACCTAGTGTAGATGAAGAGTAAAATTTCACTCAGAAGCCTAATCCTATTGAGTAGAGCAAGGTCTGGTCTACACACAGGCTATGTTACACTACTAGTGCTACAGCTACACTGCTGTAGCACTGTAGTGTAGACATTTGCTACAGCGACAGAAAACCCTACCAATGCAGTAGTAAATCCACCCCCTTGAGAGGCGGTAGCTAGATCGATGGAAGAACTCTTAAGTTGACCAAGCAGTGTCTATATGGGGCTTAGGTCAGCTTAACTATGTCTCAGGTCTTGTCCGCTCTAGAACTTACTTTGGTATAACTTACGTCGCTCAGGGGTGTGAATAATCCACATCCCTGAGCGATGTCAATTATACCGACCTAAGCACCATTGTAGAGAGCGCTATGTCGGCAGGAGAGCATCTCCCACCAACATAGCTATGTGGGAGGTGAAGTAATTAAGCCACGGGGAAAGCTCTCTCATCTTCACCAATGCAGCTATGTCCTTCCATCAACCTAGCACTGTCCAGACGAGGACTCAGATCGACCCAGCTACATTGCTCAGGGGTGTAGATTTTTCACACCCCTGGGCGGCCAAGTCACTTTAGGTGCTTTTGAAATTTTATCCCAAGAGAGTCATGTTTAAAAATGTATTAGCTGGTCTGTGGGGAGGGAAGGGTACTGCCTAGCTCAGGGGTCCCCAACACGGTGCCCATGGGTGCCATGGTGCCAGCCAGGGCATCTGTGTGCACCTGCGTACTGGCTGGTGGCGACAGGGCCGCCAGAGGATTCCGGGGGCTTGGGGCCATCGACGGCAGGCAGCTCTGGTGGACCTCCCACAGCCATGCCTGCGGAGGGTCCGCTGGTCCCACGGCTCCGGTGGAGCATCCGCAGGCACGCCTGCGGGAGGTCCACCGGAGCCGCGGGACCAATGGACCCTCCGCAGCCATGCCTGCGGGAGGTCCACCAGAGCCGTGGGACCGGCAGGGGGCCCCCCGCGCGGTGAAATGTCTAGAGCTGGCCCTGTTTGGCGGTGGGGGGCCCTTCCATTCTGGGAACCGCCGCTGAAGTGCCCTGAAGACCCGCGGCGGGGGCTCCCCGCACGGCGAATTACCACCAAAGCGGGATCCGCCGCAGTGCAGCCAGCTCTTCAGCGGTAATTCACTGGCAAGGGGCCCCCGCCGCGGGTCTTCGGGGCACTTCGGCGGCGGGTCCCTGAACGGAAGGGCCCCCCGCCGCTGAATTACCGCCAAAGACTGGGTTGCACTTCGGCAGCAGGTCCCGCTTCAGCGGTAATGCGATGGCAGGGAGGGTCCTTCCGCCCCAGAGCGGAAGGACTCCCCCGCCAGCGAAGACCGGGAGCGGAAGAAGCTCCGGGGCCCGGTCCCGCAAGAGTTTTCTGGGGCCCCCGAGCGAGTGAAGGACCCCGCTCCAGGGGCCCCGAAAAACTCTCGTGGGGGCCCCTGCGGAGCCCGGGGTCTGGGGCAAATTGCCCCTCTCCTCCTCCTCCTCCCCCCCCCCCCCCGGGCGGCCCTGGGCGGCCAAGCATCCGCTGAAATGCTGCCAAAAAGCGGCATTATCAAGAGGCGTCCCTGCAATGCCGCCGAAAAGTGGCATCATCAAGAGCCATTGATGCCGAAATGCTGCTGATTTTTGGCGGAATTTCGGTGGCGACGCCTCTTGACGTTGCCACTTCTCACCAGCGTTTGGGCGGATGTTTAGCTGCTGGCCACGGTCCTCGGTGGCCCCCGCCACCTGGAAAAAGGTTGGGGACCACTGACCTAGCTGATTAGCCCTTTACTGCTAAAAGCATAAATCCTCGGATCTACCAGGGAAGGCAGAGGGTCCCTTATGGGCTGATCTAAAAGAGATGAGGATAAGATCAGTGTTGTTTGCACAGCAAGCTAGGGACAATGCTGAGTGCTGCAGGTTGAGCTTGCTGGGAGGAGAGCTGACTGGGCTTGTCTCCACTAGATTTTTTTCACCTCGTTAAACTGATTAGCGAGTTTGTGGACACACCCCAAAACTTTGTGCTTTACCTGCAGGATCCCCCCATCTCAAATCCGCCTTGGCTCAATCTAGAGGAAAGCACATTGTGGTGTGTCTAAGTGCAAGCAAACCTAAAGAGTGGGGCAATGCTAGAGGCTTCACTCATGTGCTATCTTAGACCTTCCCAACATGGAAGGAACTGCACGAGCATCTCTCTTATGGGAGTTACATGACGGAAGCTTGGGAGCCTAGCAGAGGACTGATAAGAGAGGTTTGGATATGTATAAATTGGAGAGACCAGAGAAGAGCAACATAAATGGTAATAAATTTAGAAAACTATAAGGAACAGTCAAAAAACAGCTGGGCATGTTTTAGTCCTGAGAAAAGAAGATTGAAGGGGCTAATAAAAGTCTACAAATATGTAAAGGGATGTTATATAGAGGACTCAGATCAATTGCTCTCCATGGCCATGAAGGTAGGACAAGAAGTAATGCGCTTGATCTATAGTGAGGGAGATTTAGATTAGGTATTAGACAATATTTTCTAACTATGAGGATAATTAAGTATTGGAATTGATTATCAAGGGAGGTTTTTAAGACCAAGTTAGATAAAACAGCTGTCAGGGATGGTCTGGGTTTACTGGTCCTGCCTCAGTGCAGGTGGCAAACCTCTCGAGGTCCCTTCAAGCCCTACATTTCTGTGATTCTGCAATAACCAATGGGGTAGGTGAGAGCAAGTCTGGAAGCAAGATTAGAGCTACCTGCCAGAAGAACTGCAGTTGTTTATGGACCTGAGAAGTGTTAAAGGAGAACCCTACTTTCAAAGGACACCCCCATTTGTACTGTGGTAGACACACCGCTGAGGAGTGGGGAGATAAGGGTTTGTTTGTTCTGTGAGGTTTGCAGGTTTGACTATCTATAGAATTAGGGACAGGTGAGGCAAAAGGAACAGAAGGGAGGGAGAAGAAAAAGAGAAATAAGCACCAACTGTCCCCTCAGGCAGGGGCGGGGGAGTTTGGACACAAACAGAAAACAAGTTGTAGCCCCTAGGCAGCATGTTTTCAAAGAAGGTGGTCTATAACTAGCAGACTCACTTCATACACCAGCTGCCTACCCATGTCTTGCCAGATTCCTAGAGATTACAAACCCCACACTGACAAGTCTGAACTGGCAGGAAAACCTGTCCCTAGTCTCCACTCACACCCCCCACATCCATTATACATTAGGCTCTCCCACCACCCCCCCAAACCCCCAGCCACCAGAAGCCTCTTCTCTCCTTTGTCTGTTTACACAGCTGTTAAATTTACTGACAGGTCACCCATTCCCCCTTCCCCATCCCAACTACTCCAAGCCAGAGAGCTACACCAGGTCCAGTCGGATCTCTGCTAAACATTCCCATATTCCTGGAGGACTCGGCGCTCAGGCACAGTCTGCAGTTTATTTGGGATGTAACACTGACAGAACACAGATTTTTTTTCTTTTCTTTTGCAAACACAAGATAACTGTGATTGTTTTACACCATCTACAGCTCCAGCGAGAGATTCTGCCCCCAGGACCCTACGCCACAAACCAAGAATCTGAGTTTAAAAAACCCCAAGCAAACCGAAAAAGGGAAACCTTCTCCCAACTGGATCATGTCCACAAGAATGAGAGATTCCAAGGCAAAAGCAAAGTCACCAATCTTCCTGAGCAGCCAGATAGTGCTGAAAACCTGCACCTCAGAGGCAGTTCTTCACCTCTGGTAACTTGTCTAGACTAGGATTTAAGGAGTGTAGTTAGCACATTTCTGCTAACACAAGCTAACAAATGCATCTGAAAAGTCTAATGAAGACACTGTCTTTAGCGTACACTAGGCTGGATGAGATAAAAGGATCGTCTACATGGGAAAATTATACTGGCAGAAGCCAAGTTGTGAATGTAAATCTCTATGGTTATGTCAATATAACCCCTTGTGGCCATACATATTCTAGTATAAGACCCTGTCTACACTTCACCTGCATCTACATTGTGGGTTAGAGCAGTGTAGCCACAGCGCCATAGATATGCTGCTATAGCCATGTAGTGTAGACTACCCCTTGCTGTGTCTTTTTTTGTTTAGTTTATGTCCCTTGGGAAGGGGATTAAGCTAAATCCCCAAAAGCCTCTTTTATATAGGAATTAAGGAGTGCTCACATGGGTGGTTATACCAGTATAACTATATTAGCTTAACTTGTCACACTTTCCCATGTGGACAAGGCGTAAGCCTAGAGGAGGAGCCTAGATTTTAGCTAACAGATGCTAACATCACACCTAGTCTAGACAATGCCTGAGACTGTAGGGGAGTGGAATAGATTTATTTAAAATAGATATGCCCATATCTCCAAGTTCTCAAGAAACTAGGTGTGCATCCCACTCCCAACTGTTCTGTCACGGAGGGAACAGGCCCTTGCCCCATATTCATTCCCCTTCTAGTTTTACTCAGAGCAGTGAAGAACCTATATTTTTCCTTGGGTTGGATCAGGTACAGGGGTTTTCCTGTTCAACCTCAACTTTATTATTATTTTGAACCGTTCTTGTAGCTTGCGGCGCATTATTCATATACCCAAGCAGCCTGACACCTCACCCCGACCGCAGCACACATACACCGCCCTCTAGTACTGATCGTACTAACTCACCCCTTGCCAACCCCTCTGATCAGAGCTGCAAGCCATGCGACCCAGCAGACCTGTCTGGGCAGAGACAGCATGGCAGAGAAATGCTGCACCCCAAGGCCAGAACAAACTCCAGTTAGCCACAACAAACAAGCTGTTACGCCTGCATGCAACACAGAGCCTTGGGAAGCTCCTGAAAGGCAGCTGGGCCTCTCGTCCCCATGGGAAAAGGGAATGAGACCGAACACTGGGGCTGCAAATCCAGGCATACCAGGGTTTAACAGGGTGGTGGCAACAAGTGGGTCAAAGGCCAGCCGGCCAGCCTGCTCTGGTTTCCATGGATACGTGGCCTATTCATAGTGCACAGAGGGCTCTTCACAGCCACTTACACACAATTGAGCTATTACTCAAAACTCCGCAGGGCTGTTTCTGGAGCACAAGACACTAGACAGGAGAGAGTTTAATGGAGTTGATTAAAATCGCTGTTGGGGAATTAGCACTAAACAAAATCAGTCCTGGAAGAGGTCGGGAGAGTCAGACTCACCTCGTCTTGGCATTCAGCAGCAGGGTAAATCCTAGAGCCTGCAGCTGCCCCCTGCCCCAAAGAGAACCCTTGTCCCCACCGTCACCTCCCCTCCTCCCAAGGGTGATCCTAGATCAGGCCTGCACAACATGCAGCCCCCATGGGCTCACTGTGCGGCCCGTGGGCAAATGGTAGGGTGGGGCTGCTGGGTTCGCCTTCCTCACAGCCCCACACGTGCGCCACGCTCCAACTGCCCTAATGGCCAGAACCGCATGTGTCTCCATCTCCTGCTCCCCATCCCTGGCATTCAGCGGGTGCGTCACTTCCAGGCCCTCTGAGGTGAGAAGTGCTGGGCACGAGGCAGAGCCGGTAAATGCCAAGGAAGGGGAGGCGCGCCCGGCCTAGGCTCGAGCCACAGCTGGGGGGGGACACACTGGACAAGACACCCCCCAGCCCCTCCCTTCGCTTGGGGGTGGGGCAGCTACTGCACTGGTTGGTCCCAGGGCAGCCTCTCCAGTGATCGGGTGTGTGGGTGTGGCTGAACTGTCTGTGGGCAGCCAGGAAATCCCGGGGGTGGGGGTGGGGGTGGGGGGGAAGAGGAGGGAGAGAGAGAGAGTGTGTGTGTGTGTGTTGCACCTGCCCCCTTCCCTGGTCCAGTGACCTTCCCCCTCCCTGGCCCCTATCACACTGCCCCCACCCCCGGGCTCCCTGCATCCCCTGTGTTTGTGTGTTGGACAGTCACATCCAATCCCTTCACACTGCCCCCCTTCCCCCTCCCCTTAGTTCATACCCCCAGAAAATCCCTTCAAATTGTCCCCCTTTTCCCCTCCCCTTATTTCATGGGGGGATGAGTTATTAAAAAATTAATTTTAAAAATTTGCTTTAATTGAAAAATTCTTAATAAAGTACCTCCCCTCCCTCCCCCTCAATCCTCCTTTTCGGCCCCCAGCTGTTTTGGTGGGGCAGCGCTGGGGAAGGAGGGTTTTTTCCAAAGTGCAGGCGGCGCTGGGGTGGGGGGGTGTTTCGGCAGGGCTGGGAGGCGCTAGGCAGTGCTGCAGGGGGGTGTTTCAGCCCTCAGCTGTTTTCTTTGGAGTAATATGGCCCTTGCCACTTTACGAGTTGTGCAGGCCTGTCCTAGATCATTCATATGCCTTCTCCACTTCCCCAGGTGAAACCCTACCCCCCTTCCTGGAGAGGTAGGTTCCAGAGCCTATGTCATCCCGAGATCCTTACCTCAGACCACCATTCCCCAAACTCACCTCCCCAGACAGACTGCAGAAACTATGTCCCTTATGCCCCACCCGATCCCAGACCACTCCCCTCCCACATTCATTTCCTCTCACCTACTTTGCTGGAGAGATTCAACTGCCTGTCAATCGCCTCTGTCAATCATCCATATCCCTGCCCTCCTGAGAGATTCCCAACCCTACAGCCTCCCACCTCGACCCCAGGGGTATGCCGAAAGGACTGCCAACCCCTTTCCTTTGCTGAGGTTTCACAAAGCCACTCAAAGCTGTGCAAATTTGGCTTGAAAGGGGTGTGCTTATTGACAAGCCCCAAGATTCACAATGGTTTTGCATTTGAACAAGTCCACTTTCCTCCTGGCTGAATTTCATTGTGAATCCACAGGCAAAGATCGGGTTTGGCAGAACCAGCTGGGAATCCCTGGAGCAACAGAAATGTGATTGCAAGGCAACAAGTTTATTTTATATGACACAAACAAAATGACCCCAAGAATTAATGCCACCTAAGACTTCCCATTTTAAAGCATCAACTTAGTTAGTTGCATAAAGCTTTCTCCAAGCGATCCCTTTTCTGCTGAATTTGGCATGCCAGCTCTCAGCCAGCGTGTGATCTCTTCCTGGAAATTTCATCAAGAAAGGATTCAAGCATGGAAGGAGTAGGGGGGGAAAAGGGTTTTGTTTTTGTTTTTAATTAAAAATAAAAACAGTTCTAACATTTCAGAGGGAGGGAGTGAAACCCTGTCAGCGACATAAGCCATGATTCAGCAAAGTAGTTAAGCACACAGCTTGATTTCAGTAGGACTAATGTTAGCTAAGTCCCATTGAAGGTGAGCTCTTTGGCACAGGGACCATCTTTTTGTTCTGTGTTTGTACAGCACCTGGCACTATAGGGTCCTGGTCTACAACTAGGGCTCCTGGGTGCTACTGCAACATAAATAATAAAGACAAATGCACATGCTTAAGTGCTTTGCTGGATCAGGGCCACAGTCCCTGGTTTGTAGCTATCCCTTTCAATGCCTGGAGGAAATCAGAATGCGTCTGGCAAAGCTGTATGACTTAAAACGTAACTATGAGCATAGGTACTGAATTATTATAAACAACAAAACTAATCATATCCCTGTATTCTGTTGGCATCACCCATGCCAGTGCATAGAAACAGGGAGAAAAATCTCCACTCAGTTAGACAATGCTTCAGGATTTCACTAGCTGGGCACATCTGCATAAGGAAGCAGTGTGAAATTTCATTTTAATAGGTAAGGGATTATGGAATATGATCTATGAAGGTTCACATGGGAGGAGGTATGGCTGTGAAGGAATCTTGTCGTGTTCCATAAGATGTATCTCTGTTCCTCATTTTTCCTTTCAAAAGAGTAGGAAATTCCATTACAAAACAATCACTATGCATTTGAACTATGGAGGAATGGCAAGGTCGGACAAACAGACTGGTTTTCAAAGTGCTCTAAAATCCACACTCCTACTCGGATAGGCCTGAAAATTGCTGGGAACATAGGAATTTCCAGAGCGGAATAGACTCAAGGTCCATCTAGCTCAGTATCCGGTTTCTGACAGTGGCAGCACCAGATGCTTCAGAGGAAAGTGTAAGAACCCCACAGTTAGCAGAAGAGGAGTCAGCTGAGGACCCAGGATAGAGTCTGTGGTGCAAAATTTGAGGTCTTTTGGTTCGGGTTACAAGGTACAACATTCAGACCAGCCTGAAATCTGGTATTCCAGCTAAGGACCTAGAGTACAGTTTGGGCGGTTCATCTGGTCATGAGGTTTCTCATGATCAATTTTTAATTAACAAAATGTTCTAAAATGCACTTGCAAAGCCCGAATGGCAGACAGTTGTCTGTAGATGAACTATGGTAGCAAGTGGGTGCAAACCTGAGCGGTTCCCGAGAATAAGAGCCTGTCCTGCAATGATGTATGCTCTAGAGCAGGGGTTGGCAACCTATGGCACGGGTGCCGAAGTCGGTACGTGAGCTGATTTTCAGTGGCATTCACACTGCCCGGGCCCTCGCCACTGGTCAAGGGGCTGTGCATTTTAATTTAATTTTAAATGAAGCTTCCTAAACATTTAAAAAGCCTTATTTACTTTACATATAACAATAGTTTAGTTATATGTTATAGACTTATAAAAAGAGCCCTTCTAAAAACGTTAAAATGTATTACTGGCACGTGCAACCTTAAATTAGAGTGAATAAATGAAGATTTGGCACAGCACTTCTGAAAGGTTGCTGACCCTTGCTCTAGAGTCTGGCACTCAAAACTGCTCCAAAGCTCATCCAATATTGGCACCAAGAGCTCGTCTAAAACGCATGGATGAGCTGGGATCCCCTTTTCCTCCAGTGGTGTCACTTGAGTGAAATCCAGGATCTTCTCTACAGCCTGACTTCTTCCCACAGCTGCCCCTCAGTCATGCCCTCACCTCCTTAAAAAAAAAAACAAAAACAAAAAAAAACAAGGAAAATCCACCCCCTAAAAACATAATTACTGTGCAGTGAAGGTTATACAAGTGCTCAGCTCTGTCCTACACTTCCCATACCCTTCCCCAATGTGAGAGTTTAATTCCCAGAACTAAAAGGATGGCAATAAAAAAAAACAGTATTAACACACTTCACACCCAGCACAGCGACACACCCTTTAGTCTACACACACACACACACCGAGGGGAGGCGGGGGAGGACTGGGATATAACAGCACCTCCCCTCCCTAAACAAACCTGCCATTGTCTCTCTGCTCAGCACAGCTCCAGCTCAGCTCTCCACATCAAATAAGGCTATGCTCTGTGCAGCACGATGGATCTGGAAAAATATTACTGGAGATTGACAGAGGCACAGAGATCCCCTTGAGGAACTTCTTAGGACAGGGATCAAATAGGGCAGAGTTAAGGGTGCATGGTTGTGTTGGGTGCAAAGTGTCACTGTAACGCCACATTTCCTGGTTTGCCAACATTTGAGTTCTGGGCATTAAATTCTCACACTTTGGAAGGGCATGAGGAGCACAGGCCAGCACTGTGCATCTATGCTTACAGAAGATGTCTGCATATACATAAATAGATATGGTGCCAGTAGATGGTGCTCCAGAATATGTTCCTAGATTTTGCAGGACGAATACATCATCTTCCTGTGCACTGTGCATTACCCCTTTGTGCAGCTCTTTACATCAGTTCTTAACATGTTGCCAGACGTGAACAAGTTTTTACTGCTTTAATTTTTTGCTGTGGCTGACCTGAGGCATTGAGTCACTTCAGCCAGGGCTGTGAGCACATCTCACTCCCTGTTGTGGTGCAAGTGATGCAAGGATGCACAAGGATCCCTGTGAAAACTGGAGATTCTTCAGGGCTTCATGGATCAACTGTGAGTGGCTGCAAAACTGGAAGAATGGCAGAGTAGGCACATTGGAAACAGCATTGGGCAAGGACTGCTTCCTAGTTAGTAAGCTAACGTGAAGAAAGAGATGCAATGTAATCTAGGAGAGGTGTATGTTTGATATGTCTGATCAAAATGAAAATGAAATTATCGGTATTGCAAAGAGGCTGTCCCAGTTAGCCTCTCCATGCAAATCTGCCATACTAACACATGAAATTTATTACAGCTCAAATAGTTTTACGCACCGAAGAAAATGAAGCAAGAAACCATACGCTGTGACAGTCAAAGGTGGAACTTCAACGTGTTATTTTACCTACCACAGCGGTGTGCAAGCAAAGAAATAGCAACAAAAACTGAAGGCATTATTAGAAGCAGTGGAAAAATTTGCATCATAGAGAAAGATAAAAGTGGACTTACACAAGCAACAGGGCAGTGGTCTACAGAGAGAGGCAAGCACTGCATGTATTGAGGGAGAAACGGGAAAGGAAACAGCCCACATATGGTACCACATGAGCTTACTGAAAATAAATCATTTTGCAGAAGAGTTTGCAAACAGAAGCAACAGCCCACTGCAGCATCTCATCTCCCACTACACATGGACTCTCCTGCTTTCAGCAAAAGACCTCTGAAGCCAGTAGTAGTGGAAAAGGTAACTGAACAAATTAAACAGCATTTAAACTTTGTGGGGCCCAAATCATGATTTTTTAACATTTGTGGTTGGCAACAAAGGCATGTGTGCAGAGTAGCACTAAGGCTAGGGTGACCAGATCACAACAGTAAACTATTGGGACATTAGCCCTACTCAGTCCTGCACCCACTGCTCGCCTCTTCACTCTCGCCACCCCCCTGCCTGCCACTCGCCCTACAGCACCAACTTCCCCTCTGCCCAGTGGGTGCTCGCCCACTCTTGCACCACCCTCACCCCGCCTCCATTCCACCGCTTTCCCAAGTCCCCGCCCCTGCCTTGCCTCTTCTCTGCCTCCTCCCCTGAGCACATCACGCCCCCGCTCCTCCCCCTCCCTCCCAGAAAGTCCTAAGCGCCACCAAACAGCTGTTAGGCGGCAGGAAGCGCTGAGAAGGAGGAGGAGGAGGAGGAAGGAGGAGGAGCAGGGATGCAGTGTGCTGGGGGGTGGAGTTTGGCTGCCAGTGGGTGCGGAGTACTAGCTAATTTTTCCCCATGAGTGCTCCAGCCCTGAAGCACCCACAGTCCGGAAGCAGGGGCAACATGAGGGGCGCCTGTATGGACATGTGCAGCAGCGACGTGTACCAATGCTGGCACGGCCACACCGGCGCTATCAATATGACGCGAGCATGATCCCTGTGTATCTTGAGAAGTACCCTGTGGACCATGGGGATTGGAGGGAAGGCGTAAAGCAGGCCGCCTTCCCACGAGAGGAGGAAGGCATCCATTAGAGACCCTGGACTGAGCCCCATGAGGGAGCAAAACCATCAACATTTCCTGTTGTCCCTCGAGGCAAACAGGTCTATCTAGGGATAATCCCAGAGATGGAAGATTAAGCGTGCCATGTCTTGAAGGGACCACTCGTGACCATGGAATGAACGGCTGAGGGCATCAGTAGACTGTTCTGCACCCCCGGGAGGTAGGATGCCATTAGGTGAATTGCATTCTGTAGGCAAAAGTCCCATAATGCAAGGGCTTCCCGGCACAGGGGAGAGGAGTGTACCCCTCTGTTTGTTGATATAGAACATTGCCGAGGTATTGTCCGTGAGGACTGCAATTCACCTGCCCACCAAATCAAGATTTGAAAGTGAAGCAGGCAAGGCGAATACCCCGTAGCTCCCTGATGCTGATGTGTAGGGAAAGGTCCTATGGGGACCAAAGGCCTTGGGTCCTGAGATTCCCGAGATGCAACCCCCACCCCAGATTCGACGCGTCTGTCACCAAGGAAAGGGACGGCTGAGGGCTGGTGAAGGGTACTCCCGCACAGACCACCCGCAGGTCGAGCCACCACTGGAGGGAATCCAGCACCGCTCCAGGAAGCGTCACCACCGAGTCCAGTGTGTCCCTTGTTGGTGGGTATACAGTCGCTAACCAGGACTGAAGAGGGTGCAGCCTGAGCCTGGCGTGGCCAACCATGTAGTAGCACGCAGCCATATGTCTCAGCAACTTGAGACAGTTCCTTGCTGTGGTGGTCAGGAAATGGCAGAGACCGAGGATGATGTTGGACATGGACCGAAACCTGGCCTCCGATAGTTATGCTCCGGCTTACGTCGAGTCCAGAACTGCCCCTATTAACTCTATCCATTGGACAGCAGACAGGGTAGACTTGGCCTCGTTCAACAGGAGACCGAGCTCGAAGAAGGTCTGTCTGATAAAGACCACCTGAGCCTTCACTTGTTCCTTGGAGTGGCCCTTGATGATAAAATCCTCCAGGTAGGGAAACACCTGAATTCCGTGCTTGTGCAGGAAAGCTGCTACAACTGCCATGCACTTTGTGAAGATTTTTGGGGCCGCTGACAGGCCGAAAGGCAGGACTGCGAACTGGAGATGGGTGTTGCCCACTACGAACCTGAGATAACGTCCATGCTGAAGGATTATTGCGATATGGAAGTACGCGTACCAGTCTCCTGGATCCATAGAGGGGAGGATGGAAGACAGGGAGACCATACGGAACTTGAGCTTCTTTATGAACTTGTTCAGACGCCTGTGATGTTATTGATATAATCTGGGGCCATACAGATCATCGTTGCAACCATGGTCCTGTAGTGGCACCAAATCTTGTATAAAGGAGGTCAAATGAGGTGTCTAAGACAAGGTTATGGTTTACTGGTTATGATTATGCTGTCTATATGGGTGTATCAATTTTGTAGTTGAAGTTATGAATATTGGCTCTATACTGTCTGTATTTCGAACTTAAGCTATGCTTCTGGGGGCTGGTCCACACTACGGGGGGGAAATCGATCTTAGATACGCAACTTCAGCTTTGTGAATAACGTAGCTGAAGTCGAATATCTAAGATCGGATTACTCACCCGTCCACACCGCGCGGGATCGATGTTCGCGGCTCTCCCTGTCGATTCCGGAACTCCGTTGGGGTTGATGGAGTTCCGGAATTGATATAAGCACGCTCGGGGATTGATATATCGCGTCTAGATTAGACGCAATATATCGATCCCCGAGCAATCGATTTTAACCCGCCGATACGGCGGGTAGTCTGGACATAGCCTCAGAGACATCCCACACAAGTTGGTGTTAGCTCTGCCTAGCCTGCTTGATGGCCCATTAAGGACCATCAGCTATACAACTGACTCATTGAGAGAAAGCAAATACGTCTTGCAACTCAGCAAAGTATGCAGGGACTGGCCCATGTGACTCCAGACTCCATTTTGCTGTAATTTTCCACAGTAAGGACAAAGAGGTGTTCTTACACCTGGAAAAGACTATAAAAGGATGATGCCTCTCCTCCATCTTGTCTTCAATCATGTTTCTTACCTCTGGAGGGACTTCGCTACAAACTGAAGCTCTGAACAAAGGACTGATGACCAATCTCAGCTGGGGATGTACTCGAGACTTGATCTAAATCTGCAGTTTATTCTATCACTGCTACATGCCTGAACCAAGAACTTTGCCATTATTGTAAGTAATTGATTCCATTTAATCAATTCTAACTCTCATCTCTATCTTTTTCCTTTTATGAATAAACCTTTAGATTCTAAAGGATTGGCAACAGCATGATTTGTGAGTAAGATCTGAGTTGTATATTGACCTGGGTCTGGAGCTTGATCCTTTGAGATCAAGAGAACCTTTTTTCTTTTACTGGGGTATTGGTTTTCATAACCAGATATCCCCATAATGAGTGGCACTGGTGGTGCTACTGGGAAACAGGAGTGTCTGGCGAATTGCTTGTGTGACTTGTGGTTAGCCAGTGGGGTAAAACCAAAGTCCTTTTAGTCTGGCTTGTCTGGTTTGCCTTAGAGGTGCAAAAACCCCAGCCTTGGGCTGTGACTGCCCTGTTTGAGCAATTTGTCCTGAATTGGCACTCTCAGTTGGGTCTCGCCAGAACCAGCATCGTTACAACACCAGAATGGGTCTGAGACCCCCTTTCGCCTTTGGTATTAGGAAATACCGGGAGTAAAAACCCCCTGTCCCTAAGCTCCTATGGAACTTCCTCCACTGTCCCTACTACGAGGAGGGACTGCACTTCCTGAATTAGAAGTTGCTCGTGAGAGGGGTCCCTGCAGAGGGATGGGGAGGAGGGGCTGGTGGAGCGGGAGGAAGGAGAATTGGATAGAATATCCCTTCTCTACTGTGCGGAGCACCCAACTGTCCAATGTGATTTGGGACCAGGCACGATAGATGGGGGACAGACGTGACAAAAAGGTAAGGTTGGTAGTATCCAGAGTCCTGACAGGTAGGTCATCCTTGACCGCACCATCAAATTTGGGGTCTAGGCCCTGACTGAGGCTGCGGCTCGCTGGACGACTGGTCTGAGGGCTGTTGTTGCCTCCTTCTGACGTTTCTGCTTTGCCTACGCAAGGGCTCCGGGCGGTTCTGGGGCCAGTTCGGCCGTGGAGCTGGCTGTGGCCTGAATTGCCTGCATTGGGTGGCTGGGGTGGGTAGGCCTAGCAAGTGAAGGGTAGCCCTTGAGTCCTTTAGACTATGGAGCCTCTTGTCCGTCTTCTCAGAGAAGAGCATGGACCCCTCGAAGGGGAAGTCCTGGATGGTCTGTTGGACCTCTTGTGGAAGGCCTGAGACCTGAAGCCAGATGTGGAAGGCCTGAGACCTGAAGCCAGGCTCCCCACCGCTGCTTGACTAGCCCAGTTGCCAGCGTGTGGGAGACTGCATTCACCGCATCCAGGGCCGCTTGGAGGGATGCCCGGGAAATTAGCTTTCCCTCCTCTATCAGAGCGGAAAATTCTGTTTGCGATTCTTGGGGAAAGAGTTCAGCAAACTTGGACAAGGCTGAGCACGTGTTATGGCCATACCGGCTCACTATAGCCTGTTGGTTGGCTCTAAATAGTTGCAGACGCCCCGTTGAGTACACCTTTCTACCAAAGAGATCCAACTTCTTCTTGGCCACCCTGTTCTTCGGTGTAGACCCTTGGAACCCCGACGCTCCCTTTGGTTGGCCGCATCCACAACCAGAGAGTCCAGGGGAGGGTGGGTATATAGGTGCTCATGGCCCGTGGAGGGTACAAAGTAACGCCTCACTGTCTTTTTGGCCGTAGGAGCCAACAAAGCTGGCATCTGCCACAAGGTGCGGGATGTGTCAGCTATCATTTTTATCAATGGTAGGGCAACCCTAGACAGGCCCAAGGTGGCCAGGATGTTCACTACTGGATCTACATCCACCTCTATCTCCTCCACTTGGATCGCCAGGCTCTGAGTGGCACGCTTAAGTAGCTTGCGAAACACCCAGTTGTCCTCTAGTGCCGGTGCTCTGAAGATCCCGCAACCACCTCATCTGGCAAAAAAGAGGAGGAGATCACCTGAAAAGGACCTTCCTCTGTACTCTCAGCCTCTGCAGGGTTCTGCTGCACACAGTACTCTGGTTGCGTGGCCACTGCGGATGTAGGATGCAGCTCCGTGGCCAGTACCAGGGTCGACGCTGAACGACGAGGCATGCTGGGCGGTGCCTGCAGCATTGGAAACATGGTCCCCGTCGGTGCCAGTGTCTGACTAGATGGTGCCGGGTTCTGTGGTGGCACACTCCTGTTGGACAGTGGTGCTGGTGGTGGATGCATTTGCACCAGAGCCACCGACTTCAAGGAGACCGACACAGACCTGGAGCACGGGCCATGCGCCTGTCCCAGGGACTGATTGTAGGCCCAGGGAGTCCAGAATGCCCACTGGGAGGGTGGCTGCCACTGTTGCTGCCACTGCATCAGGTAAAGTCGTTGGCTCGCCTGAGAAGCCAACCTCCTGCTCTTCGATCTACTGGAGCTATAGGATTCCGCCTCCGAGTCCGAGGTCTCCGAATAGAAAGACGGAGGGGGAGCAGTACCCACTGTTGCCGCGGAGCGGTGCCACAAGGCTGGGGAGCGCTCTCTTTGCACCGATGCCACTGGAGTGGCAATTGCACCGATGCCAATGGAGTGGCACAGGGTGGCGACTGGGGCGATATCATGGACAGCTTGCCTCTTGATTGGATCAGGGGTCAGGCAGTTTCTGGCAGCTCTTTCCACTGGCGCAGGGAGGCCGGCACTGGGAGGCTTAAGTCAGAGGCCACCTCAAACGCCTCTGGTGATGGGAGAGACACATCCTCGCTGAGGTCCGGGGATCTAGATCAGTCCAGACTCGACTGCACCCCCACCGAGGCGGGGGTCAACGAGACCTTGGGAGGGTGCGGTTGTGGCTCAGCTTGTCCCAACGCAGTCATGGACACTGCAGGTCTTTTAAGGTTCTGGTAGGGTGATTGGTCCCTCACTGGCCTCTTCTTTTTTGCGGGTATCAGTGCTAGTGATCGGTGCTGCACGGAGGCCGATTTTCTATGTCCCGATTCTCTCCGGTGCCGGGACTTAGAGGTCTTAGACTGGGCCTCCTGTCTTGTTAGCGGTGCTGGAGCGCTGCACACCAAGGATGAGGTGCTGGGCGCCGGATCGGCAGGCTCAGGGTCCGAGTGTGGCCGTAAAGCTGCCTTCATCAGGAGCACTCTGAGTCTCTGCTCTCTGTCCTTAAGAGTCTTGGGACGGAATCTCCTACAGATACTGCAGCAGTCTCGTTGGTAGCTCTCCCCAAGGCACCTCAAGCAGGACGAGTGCGGGTCACTCTTCGGCATAAACTTTCTGCAGTCCATGCAGAGTTTAAACCCTGGGGACCCAGGCATGCCCCAGTGGGGCAATAAGTACTTTGGGTCAGAAGCCCCCCCAACAACTATTAACTATCTACAACTAACACTAACTCTAAACTATGAGAGAGGAATCAACTATACACACTTAGACGGGGCACTGCTAGCCTTGCTGCAAGAGCGAGCAAAATTCCAGCTAGCTGTCATCAGTGGTAAGAAGGAACTGAGGGGGTGGAGGGTCGGTGGGCCCCTATATAGGACATCATGGAGGTGCCACTCCAGGGGGCGCCAGGGCCGACCCTACGGACGCTGCTAAGGGAAAATCTTCCGGCTGGCGTGTACAAGGCGCGCACATACCTGCTTGGAATGCTCATGAACAATCACTCGAAGAAGAATAAAGCTTGTCTGTGCAGAAGACTGAGTGTTCTCTGGGGCTGGTCCCAGACAGTGGAATGAACTCACACAGGAACTAAAGACCAATGCAAGCCTCCTGCTTCAAATGCCAAGCGCGCTTCTCTGACATCAACACACAACAATGTGGACATATACAACAACTGAAAATAAAACAACGAAAACTCTGTTCAGACAAAATGCTTCTATTGCACACACAATTCTTCCACAAGAAGAGGTCGAAAGAACAAACAAACGAGGCAACAGATGTAATCATATTGCTTAATGCATGACTGAAAGGTGCTCAGATGTTCCAGTGATGAGGGTGGTCTAAAAGCTTACATAGAATAGAACTGAAACCAGTCAGTTACCATGCATTAAATGTAAATAGATATAGGGACAGTAGATGACACTCAAGAATACGTACCATAGTTCCTCGATTTTGTAGAATCGCTAAAACTTTTGCTGTGCAATGCAGTAGCTCTTAGCACACAATCCTCCCGAAGTCAGACCAGATAAGGGACTTGCTTAGCTTTTACAGAGTAAGGTCAGCACTATATCTAGGTAGAGCATTTTTCATTCAATATGTTTTCATAAAAGCCAAAACATTTTGGAGGCATGCTTGTTTGAAAGACTTTGCTTTTCCAATGAAGAATGAAAATAAATTTCAAAACCTCAAAAGCTGTCACAAAACCGAATTGTTGTCTTCCAGTCACATCTATTCAATACAACAAATGATTCAAGAGATTGTTTGGTTGGTGTTAATTCCCTTCCCTAGCCACAGCAATGCGAGTTCAAACTTCCATGCTTTGGAGCCAGTTCACAATGGGAGGTTACCGTCTTTGTTGACCTAATCCACAACTACAATGTGTAGTGCTTTCTGCACCCCTTTGTGGTGGATACATGCTTATGGCACATTCACAAGTGAAATCGCCCCATTTCAGTACCACAAAGCTCTGGGCAACCCTAATGTTCTTGTATCAGAGGGGTAGCCGTGTTAGTCTGGATCTGTAAAAGCACCAAAGAAACCTGTGGCACCTTATAGACTAACAGACGTTTTGGAGCACGAGCTTTCGTGGGTGAATACCCACTTCCTCAGATGCATGTAGTGGAAATTTCCAGGGGCAGGTATATGTATGCTAGCAAGCAAGCTAGAGATAATGAGGTCAGTTCAATCAGGGAGGATGAGGCCCTGTTCTAGCAGTTGAGGTGTGAAAACCAAGAGAGGAGAAACTGGTTCTGTAGTTGGCAAGCCATTCACAGTCTTTGTTCAATCCTGAGCTGATGGTGTCAAATTTGCAGATGAACTGAAGCTCAGCAGTTTCTCTTTGAAGTCTGGTCCTGAAGTTTTTTTGCTGCAAGATGGCCACCTTAAGGTCTGCTATAGTGTGGCAAGGGAGGTTAAAGTGCTCTCCTACAGGTTTTTGTATATTGCCATTCCTAACGTCTGATTTGTGTCCATTTATCCTTTTCCGTAGAGACTGTCCAGTTTGGCCGATGTACATAGCAGAGGGGCATTGGTGGCATATATTACATTGGTGGATGTGCAGGTGAATGAACCGGTGATGGTGTGGCTGATCTGGTTAGGTCCTGTGATGGTGTCGCTGGTGTAGATATGTAGGCAGAGTTGGCATCGAGGTTTGTTGCATGGATTGGTTCCTGAGCTAGAGTTATTATGGTGCGGTGTGCAGTTACTGGTGAGAATATGTTTCAGATTGGCAGGTTGTCTGTGGGCGAGGACTGGCCTGCCACCCAAGGCCTGTGAAAGTGTGGGATCATTGTCCAGGATGGGTTGTAGATCCTTGATGATGCGTTGGAGGGGTTTTAGCTGGGGACTGTATGTGATGGCCAGTGGAGTCCTGTTGGTTTCTTTTTTGGGTTTGTCTTGCAGTAGGAGGCTTCTGGGTACACGTCTGGCCCTGTTGATCTGTTTCCTTATTTCCTCATGCGGGTATTGTAGTTTTGAGAATGCTTGGTGGAGATTTTGTAGGTGTTGGTCTCTGTCTGAGGGGTTAGAGCGGATGCGGTTGTACCTCAGTGCTTGGCTGTAGACAATGGATCGTGTGATATGTCCGGGATGGAAGCTGGAGTCATGAAGGTAGGCATAGCGGTCGGTAGCTTTTCGATATAGGGTGGTGGTAATGTGACCATCACTTATTTGCACCGTGGTGTCTAGAAAGTGGACCTCCCGTGTAGATTGGTCCAGGCTGACATTGATGGTGGGGTGGAAGCTGTTGAAATCGTGGTGGAATTTTTCCAGAGTCTCCTTCCCATGGGTCCAGATGATGAAGATGTCATCAATGTAGCATAGGTAGAGAAGGGGCGTGAGTGGACGAGAGCTGAGGAAGCGTTGTTCCAGGTCGGCCATAAAGATATTGGCATATTGTGGGGCCATGCGGGTGCCCATAGCAGTGCCACTGATCTGGAGATATATATTGTCATCAAATTTGAAATAGTTGTGTGTAAGTATAAAGGCACAGAGCTTAGCAGCCAGTTGTGCTGTGGCATCATCAGGGATAGTGTTCCTGACAGCTTATATTCCATCTGTGTGCGGGATGTTTGTGTAGAGAGCCTCTACATCCATGGTGGCTAGGATGGTGTTTTCTGGGAGGTGACCAATGCATTGTAGTTTCCTCAGGAAATCAGTGGTGTCACGGAGATAGCTGGGAGTGCTGGTGGCATAGGCTCTGAGTAGAGAGTCCATATATCCAGACAGTCCTTCAGTGAGAGTGCCAATGCCCAAGATGATGGGGCGTCCAGGATTTCCGGGTTTGTGGATGTTGGGTAGTAGATAGAATAACCCTGGTCGGGGCTCTAGGGGTATGTTGATTTCTTCTGGTGTTAGTGTAGGGAGTGTCCTGAGTAGATGCTGTAGTTTTAGTGTATTCCTCAGTGGGATCTGAGGGAAGTGGCCTGTAGAATTTGGTATTGGAGAGTTGTCTGGTGGCCTCCTTTTGGTAGTCAGACCTGTTCATGAGGACAACGGCACCTCCTTTATCAGCCTCTTTGATGATAATGTCAGGGTGGTTTCTGAGGCTGTGGATGGCATTGCGTTCTGCACGACTTAGGTTGTGAGGCAAGCGATGTTGTTGTTCCACGATTTCTGCCTGTGCACGCCGGCAGAAGCATTCAATGTAGAGGTCCAGACTGTCATTTCGACCCTCAGGAGGAGTCCATGTGGAGTTCTTCTTCTTGTGCTGTTGGTGGGAGGGCACCTGTGTATCAGTGCACTATTCAGCGTTGTCCTGGAAGTATTCTTTGAGTTGGAGACGGCGAAAGTAGGCTTCCAGATCGCCACAGAACTGTATCATGTTGGTGGGGGTGGCAGGGCAGAGAGTCCCTGAGATAGGACAGACTTTTCTTCTGGGCTGAGTGTGTAGTTGGATAGATTGACGATATTGCTGGGTGGGTTAGGGGTACCACGGTTGTGGCCCCATGTGGCAGGTAGGAGTTTAGACAGCTTACAGTCCTTTTTCCTTTGTAGAGAGGTGAAGTGAGTAATGTAGATCTCCTGTCTTATTTTAGTGAAGTCCCTTTGTATAGAAGTTTGGTTATTAATGAGAGTCTCCAGTTTGGAGAGCTCTTTTTTGATGTTTTCCTGTTTGCTGTATAAGATGCTGATCAGGTGGTTCCTCAGTTTCTTTGATAGAGTATGGCATAATCTCTCACTGTGGTCTGTGTAGTATGTAGATAGCAGTGGATTTTTTACCTTTAGTCCATTTGGTATGATGTCCATCCGTTTGCATTTGGAAAGGAAGATGATATCTGTCTGTATTTGTGCAAGTTTCTTCATGAGGTTGATGGATTTCCACTCCATACGGCTAAATGCAGTGCCTTGCATGGTGTCAAGTGTCAGAGGGGTAGCCGTGTTAGTCTGGATCTGTAGAAGCACCAAAGAATCCTGTGGCACCTTATAGACTAACAGACGTTTTGGAGCATGAGCTTTCGTGGGTGAATACCCACTTCCTCAGATGCATGTAGTGGAAATTTCCAGGGGCAAGTATATATATGCTAGGAAGCAAGCTAGAGATAACGAGGTCAGTTCAATCAGGGAGGACGAGGCCCTGTTCTAGCAGTTGAGGTGTGAAAACCAAGAGAGGAGAAACTGGTTCTGTAGTTGGCAAGCCATTCACAGTCTTTGTTCAATCCTGAGCTGATGGTGTCAAATTTGCAGATGAACTGAAGCTCAGCAGTTTCTCTTTGAAGTCTGGTCCTGAAGTTTTTTTGCTGCAGGATGGCCACCTTAAGGTCTGCTATAGTGTGGCAAGGGAGGTTAAAGTGCTCTCCTACAGGTTTTTGTATATTGCCATTCCTAATGTCTGATTTGTGTCCATTTATCCTTTTCCGTAGAGACTGTCCAGTTTGGCCGATGTACAAAGCAGAGGGGCATTGCTGGCATATGATGGCGTATATTACATTGGTGGATGTGCAGGTGAATGAACTGGTGATGGTGTGGCTGATCTGGTTAGGTCCTGTGATGGTGTCGCTGGTGTAGATATGTGGGCAGAGTTGGCATCGAGGTTTGTTGCATGGATTGGTTCCTGAGCTAGAGTTATTATGGTGCGGTGTGCAGTTACTGGTGAGAATATGTTTCAGGTTGGCAGGTTGTCTGTGGGCAAGGACTGGCCTGCCACCCAAGGCCTGTGAAAGTGTGGGATCATTGTCCAGGATGAGTTGTAGATCCTTGATGATGCGTTGGAGGGGTTTTAGCTGGGGGCTGTATGTGATGGCCAGTGGATTCCTGTTGGTTTCTTTCTTGGGTTTGTCTTGCAGTAGTTGTCTTGTCTACCATCTTTATTTCACACGTTACACTCTCAGTCATACATCATCAATACTGGTTGCCTGAATTGCTCACATAAACTCCACGTTCACACTTAAGCAAGTGGTGACCCCATTTGCTCCCATGGTTTGAGCAGCGAACTCTGAAATATGAGTTTCTGCATAAAACCCAAATCACTATACAAGACTCGTGAAGTAACATCAGGCTTCCAACAACCTTCAAAACATGGTGATTCACTCAGCATAACAGACTGTCGGGCTCAATTTTGGTGAGCAAAGATTTTATTTTGGGGGGAGGAAACATGGATAAACACACATGGAAATCTAAAGCTTGTTAAAGTGATGCCTGACTACACTATTCTTCTGAACACATTGTGGGGTATAATTGTGTTCTCGTTTGTACATTCACTCCAAAGCTCAATGCTGCTGATGAACATACTTTATTCACATTTTAAAACATTTCTTCAAGCCTGAAAGCAGACGGACCCAGAAATCCTCCCCCAAGCAAGCTATTTAACATGGATCAACGAAGCACCAAGCGATGTAAATGTCACGTCACCTCTTTGGGATCAACATCAATATTTTGGGGAGGGGGAGGGGGGAACTCACCCTCCCTTTGTTTGAGTAACTCTCCATTCATCTCTTGCACACTCTCCATTTTAGGGCGATCCATCTCCTAGCATAGGACTGTGTGGGGAACTATTGCCCCAAAAGCTGACTCTGGGAATGAGCACAAAATAGAGATCGTCCACTTCAAACATTTCATTCTCTAGCTAGGTCTCAGAACCCTAATTTGACCACAAAAACCTGGCCTCTGGTGTTTCTGTTATGAGTATCAGATTCCTTCAGCTGGACTTGGCCGTTTACTGCCTGAACAAATTACATTAACAATGCATAGAAATGTATACAGGGCCTTAAATACACTATGGAGCTGGGACCAAAACAAAGGCCTTGGTGTCCTAGCAACTAGCTTTCCTCCCCTCCCCACAGACTGGGCTTAGGCCCTAGCCATGAATTAAGAGCCATTGAGTTTCACTCTTTTCTGCAAACAATTAGGGATGGAGAAGTCCCAATTACAGCTGGGATTTACAGCCAAAGAAACAATCTATAAATCACTGCACCCATCCCCCCTCTTTCCAACCAAGTAATCTCATCCAGATGTTCAGCAGCAACTGCCGAAATGTGTGGTACATTGTTATCCAACAAGACTAAGATTTTCTCTGCAAAATGTCAAGGGCTGAAGCATTAGGACTTCATACAGGCAGAAGAGGCCTTGCCAGCCTCAAATGATCATCTACAACATGTGGCTATGATCAAGTATTTCCCAGCAGGACAGAAGAAGGGCTTGCACATCGAATACTCCTGCAGGGATGCACCTTGCTCCTGTTGTGAGGAGAACAGTCATTTATCTTGGTCTCACTAAAACATTCCTCTAATCTAATACCTAAAGATGAGAGCATTTTGTCCTAATTCATTGATCTATGTTGTTTCGAAATACCAGCAGCCCCGTCTACCTTGAGCCATTCAGAGCAGTCCTCTGACCAATTTACGGCAGCTGCATTTTAGCTCCAAAATACAGAGTTGGGTTAACTCATTTGAGCCCTAGAAAACCAGCTAACACATTCCAGACAGCTTTAATGGATTTTGGTCAATTATTTGTTTAAACTTATATACAGGTTTACACTGCTTTTCCCATCATTTCTGTTCCACAGATTCATAGGTTTAAGGCCAGAAGGGACCATACGATCATCTAGGCTGATCTCTTGCAGAGCATGGTTCAGAGACCCTCACCCAGTGATTCCTGTATCAAACCCATAACTCCTGCTTAAGTTAGAGCATCTTTTCTAGAAAGAGACACCCAATCCTGATTTAAAGACTTCAAGTGATGGAAAATCCACCACATTGCTGGCTAAGTTGTTCCAATGGTTCATTATCCTCACTGTTAAAAACATGCACCTCTTTTCCAGTCCGAATTTAACTCGATCATCAAGGTATTTGGGGTAAACAAAACCCTCTCCCTTTTAAAACAGCCTTCTCTTCCCACTTGTATATTTCAGTGACGTCAGAAACACTAGATTCTGATGTTACAATGAATTATGCTGGAAAAAACTGATGTCATAAGCACACCCTACTCTACTTGCGTAAAGCACCATAGGATCTTAAATGGCCACAAGTCATCAGGACCTTGGCTTGTTAAGATGTCCACTCTGGCAGCAGAACAGCCCCTTCCCCCAGATATCCTGAGGTATTGCAGTGGTTTAGGCGGACTCTGAGAAACCATCAGCCCCATTTCTTGTAGAATTTCGAAGGTCTCGCATTGAAATAACTACACCAAACCTTCTCCCTTTCCCACCCTGGTTAGCTTGGGCTAATGGATGCCACTGAAAGAACTGGAGAATGGCAGGTGGCTAGTGAGAAAAAAGAAAACTTCTGTTTAGCTATGATTTATCTTCAGGAGAAAGAAAAACCCAGAGGTACACCCAGTTTCACAGGGTTTGGTAAGATATTTGCACATGGTGTGCTAGTGTGAGGCAGTGCCTTTTAAAACCCTTACTCTGCCCAACACAACAATCTGCATAGTATTAGAGGCGCCTCTTACAGAAACAGATCTGGAAGCCGCATGCCCCAGAAATCCTTTCCCCTCCGCTTCTCCTCAAAAAAGAGAGCCTTAGTCCTTCCTTTAGGGACGTTTTCCAGATTGACTGGGCAATAGAGCATGCTTTGCTGTAACATCCCTTGTCCTGGGACATGGAAAGCATGGGGGTGAGGGTGACAACAGCAAGCCCCCGAGGTACCCCACAAAGAAAAGCAACAGCACATCTGCGGTGGAAAACTGGCTCCAGTGTCTCGATGATGACAACATTTGCCAACTCTTTTCTCCCCTCCCTATTCTAGTCCCTTCAGAGATATTGACCCACTTTTAGACAAGCTTCAGGTAGATCAATGTTATTGTCTAAACTAAGTTTAGAGCTTTTGATACTGTTTAAACCCCAGCTGAGCCATTGCCTCATCTGGCTGTTAACCCCTTGGCAGTGACACAACAGACCAAAACCAATGCCAAAAATATCTGCTCAATGCCTACAATAGCTGGATAACAACAGAACAATCTAGGAATAAGAACCTCCTCTCCCACCCATACCTCTGAGCCCACATACCCAAGCAGACATACAGAGCCAGATCAAGGGCAGAAGCTTGGATCTGGACTGCCTGCTCAGAGGGGGCCCATCTGTTTATGAAAGAAAGCCATGCAAGACTTGGCTAAGAATAAGTGAGCTGTGTGTCATTACACGCAAGAAGATGCGACACTCCTTAGTGAGGGAACATTAACTCCAGGGGTCTGAAAATTCCAAGTGCCGTGGAGACAGAAGTATTTAAGAGATCTAGGCCCCAAACCATTTAGGTAATTATATGTCAAAACAAAAACACCTTAGTACTCAGCTGCTAGTGCAGAGCTCAGGTGTCATATGTGCTGCATGAAACAATTCCGCATTAGCTGCAACTCCTGAATGTTTACAGTTGAGAGTGCATTGCACTCATCCACCTGAAGGTGCCAAAACCTTGAGTAACCATGGAAGGGTGTTGTCACATCCACAAGATAATAAAAATACTCTTGGCAACAACTGAGCCTTGGCAATCCAACACCACTGGCATATCCAACAAAACTCCCAGCTGCAAATCTTTGAACTATTGACAAGCACACTCCCTCCCATCTGTGACACTGATACGCCCAGGCATTTCTTCCATTTGCTTCCTCCACCAAAAAGTACTCTGGATTGAGTTTTATCCAGGCAGTCCCTACCCAACCAGGCTTAAGACACCAATGCCCAGATCCTCAAAGATATTTAGACACTTAACTCCCACTGCATCACCACGTTTGGGAGACGTAGAAACATTGAACTGATCCAGCTAATGTCATCAGCAGCGCCACCACCACCAGGAAAAGATCAACCAACACCAGCAGAGCATTCTCCATGCTAGCCCCTGACCTAAAATCACACTGACTGGGGCAAGGATGCCAGAGGAGTCCAAGTACCACCAAAGCTGATCTGCCACAGCCTTCTCAATAATTTCCCTAATGAGGCCCATTGGAACCAGGACAATAACTGGAAAGCATGTCAACCTCAGAGGATATAGTGCAGGGGGTCTCAAACGCGCAGCCTGCGAAGTTATTTTCTGTGGCCCGCGAGGTCCTTGCAGCCCCTCCGCCCTCCTCCAGCATTTACCTCCCTGCCTGCCCTGCCCCTGCACCGCTCCAGGAAGCGGACGGAATTTGCAGGAGGAGGGGCATCCCACCGCTGTCACCATATCATAACCTAGTCCCAGATTTGGACTTTAGCGTCCAAAATATGGGGGTTAGCATGAAAACCTCCAAGCTTAGTTACCAGCTTGGACCTGGTAAAGCTGCCACCACCCAAAAAATTAGAGTGTTTTGGGGCACTCTGGTCCCCCCAAAAACCTTCCCTGGGGAGCCCAAGACCCAAATTCCTTGAGTCTCACAACAAAGGGGAATAAACCATTTCCCTTCCCTTCTCCCTTCCAGGATTTGCAGGAGGAGGGGCGCAGGGATGTGTGTTCATGTTGCTTCAGGCACCACCCCCAGCAGCTCCCATTGGCCGCAGTTCCCTGCTCCCAGCCAATGGGAGATGCTGGGGGCGGTGCCTGAAGCAACAGCAACACACACACACACACACACACACACCCCGTGCCCCTGCTCCCCCACAGTCCAGCCACTTCCTGGAGCAGCGTGGGGGCAGGGCAGGCAGGCAGGGAGCCTGCCCTGCCCCTGGTGTGCACCGGGCCAGAGCCCGTGCCCCAAACCCTTCCTGCAGTCGAACCCCTGCTCCAACCGCCTGCCAAACTCCTCCTGAACCCCAACCCACTGCCCTGAGCCCCTGCCGCAACCCAAGCCCCGCTGTACCCTGACCCCCCACCGAGCCCCCTGCTAAACCTTGCACTCCTCCTGCACCCCAACCCCCTTCTGAGCCACTTGCCACACCCCTCCTGCACCCGATCCCGACTTGACCCCGATGCATCCCACACCCCAACCCACTGCCCTGAGCCCCCTGCCGCACCCCTCACCACAACCCACTGCCCTGAGCCCCCTGCCGCACCCCAATCCCCTGCCCTGACCCCCACTGCACCCCAATCCCCTGCTGCACCTCATCCCTCCTGCACCCCACACCCCAACTCCCTGCCCTGAGCCCCTGCCACACCCTACATCTCTCCTGCACCCCCTGGGGGCAGGGAGGGGACGGAGTTGGGGTGGGGATTTCGGGGAAGGGCTTGGAATGGGGGCGGGGCTTCATGGAAGGGGTGGAGTAGGGGCAGGGCCAAAGGCGGTAGGGGGGAGGTGTCAGTAATGTAGTCCTTGGGCCTATGTACTAGTCCTCATGTGGCCCTCGTGGTCATTTGAGTTTGAGATCACTGACATAGAGTGTCTTGGACGAGGTCCTGATGGTCATTTCGAATGGGATGGGATATGAGATCCACTGCCATTCAACTCCAATAAAGACCTCACATCTCTCTGCTGGTTTTCACTAGTGGCCCAGGTCTAATTCACAGCTGGTAGCATCCACATCCCCCAGCACCTCAGCAAGTATCACCAAAAATCTCAAGCAGAGAAAGTTCAGCATTTATCCCCTAGAACAAAGCATAAAAAATGGTGTCCACTGGAGGCGCAAGATGACTTTCTTGCGAGGGGGTCATCATCAGCTCTGTCCATGTAGGGGAGCACACGCTCTGCCCACCTCAGTTCCTCTCCCTAGCCCAGAGTTCTGAAATGAAAATGGACTCTAAGGCAGACGGGGAGGTGGGTGACGCGGGTGGGCAGCATGAATGAACAGGAGCAACTCTCAAAGAATGAGTTACTGGGAAGTAACCCCTCTCTTATTGCATGGCCTGTGCACATTCCCATTACTGTAGTGCACAGACAGCTCAGTCCAGTCCAGAAAAAAAAAACGTCTGGATTTTTCACATCATCACCATATAGCAAAATCACTTCCAGTAATGAGGATTTTGGGGAAGCTGATTAAATTTTAAAAATGCAAAAATCTGGCCTGTTTCCTCCAGATGTAAATGTACAGTAAGTGTGTCTTTCAGTCAGTGTAAGGGAGATCATCTTTAGGAATAAAGAGGGACAGTAGTTTAAAATGAGACCATGGGATATTTGTTTGTTCAAAAAGGATTCAATGCCAGAAGGGACTGTTTAATCTAAACATCAAATACTGGTTTTAGCAGAGCAGAGAGAAAAAAAAAGAAAACTGAGACCTACTAAAGCCAAAGCTTTCTCATTTCTCTGCAGATGGAGCCAGCCACTAGTAAACTTCTGAATGATAATTTTCCAAGCGTACTTAGCGACCCTCCATTGCCCAACACTGTGTGTCATTATTTATACCTGTACAAAATAGGTGTAAAATGCTTCCATTCTAATTTAAGCCTTGCCTACAAGGGAAAAAAATTTCAGGATAGCCTAAGGTGTGACAGCAACCCAAGATCCATGCCCCAGCCAAAAGCCAAACCTCAGACACTTACAGAGAGGAAAGGTTTTGGTTTTGGTTTTCCCATTGCAACTTAAAACCAGCTGAATGGGTTTTCTCAAACTCTAAAACACAAAAATGTCACCCTGGGAAAGAGACCCATCTTGAAAACATTAATGTAAATGTTTTGGAGACTTCAGAGTCACGAAAACAGGGAGTTAGAATGGAAACCGTTTTGGAGACTCATTTATAGGGGGCACTTCTTGGCATAAATCACCGGGATGTTTGCATGATCCAAAGACATAAAAAGCCACTTGGTCTTCCAAAAAAAGATACAAGAAACACCAGGTGGTGACCCTCAGCAAATACACCAAGGACAAGGCAGCGAGTTACACCCAACCACCCCTCAAGCACATACACCAAACCCTAGACACCGAACAACCCAACATATGGAGACACGGAAGGCTTTAGAACAACTGACTCAGAGAATGATGAAAGCCTAGGCTGGTCCCAGAACACTCGTCGACACTCCACACCAATCCCGTCACTGTCGGATTTTTTTGACGATGTGTCAAGCCATCTTTGATTAGCACAGTCATTAAAGGCGACGGCTGGTGTTAGGCCTCAAAAGCTAAGAAATGCAGAGTTCCGAGTTGGCCAGAGCATCCCAATTTGCCCCGTTCCCTTCTCACATCTACCCATCATTCCCCACAACTACCCGTCATTTCCACTGCTTTTCTTGGGCACAGGGGAACAGTATCCACTCAACGTTCCACTGCTCTTTGTCATTTGTCAGCCTTTCCTCGGCTACAGGCAAGTCCCCGCACTGAAAGTTTTACTGACTGCCCAGTGGCTTTTGTCTGCAGCTTTCAGCTCCTGTCTGTCAACCTGAATGGCTCCATTCATACCCATTCATCCACAGTCAATATCGAAGCCAACTGGATACAATCAGTCGAGAGGGCTCTCCCCCTGCAAACGAAAATCCCACCAGCTCAGCCTGCCTTCAGAAGCCCTTGATTGTTCCTCTTCTCCCGCCCGGAACCCTCCCCAGCGCCTGATTAGCTAGACCAGAAAGGACGTGACATGGAATGACCATTTGGAGGCACAGTCACTTTACAAACCATGTAATGAGAATTTAAGAATGAAGTGCAAAAGGAGTGAGCGCATATTTAAAAACAAATCCAATCTAAGGACTGCGGGGGGGGGGGGGGGGGGGGGGGGGGGGGGGAGGGGGGGCCTGTGTCTAATGCAGGCCTAACTGGGGCAGGACTTGACCTGGCTGGAGAAATAAAGCAGGCACACTGTCTCTCATCTGCCAGTGCCAACCACCACAAATTTGGTTACAAGTAGTTTCCAGCCTCAAAAATACAGGAATACAAATAAAAACGTGAGAATTATTAGGATTAATTATTTGCATTACCCTAGGACCGAGGAGCCCGTCATGGACCAAGGTCCCGCTGTGTTAGATGCTGTACAAACACAAACAGAAAGATGGTCCCTGCCCCAATAAGCTTACAATCTAAGTATGAGACAAGAGACAAAAGATGGATGCAGATAGATGGGGAAGTACAAGGAATCAATGAGACAATACTGGTCGGCCTGATAGGCAGTGGGCTCTATACACCAGCAGCATAGCCAAATGGTGTGGCTATTAAAAACACATGAAATTCCACGCAGGAGGAGAAGTCGTGGTTCTCGTTTCCCTTGACCATCCATGTAGAAATCCATCCATGTCGACTGCCTGTAGGAATGCTAAGTGGATGATCGGTACAGAGGCTTCATGGGTCACCTTCACTCACCTGTACTCTGTGACAATGTGCAGATTACATGCTTTTTTAATGCACCTCCTACTGTGCTATCTGGGTACCCTTTATATGATTTAAATTGGTTCCCTGTTATTCCAAATAAGAGCAACAAAAACACTTTGCCTCTGCCCCTTTAAGAGAGCAAAGAGATCTGTCTAGCCCAGCGGCTAAATGTATGTCTACACAGCTAAAATAAACCCCCAAAATTCCAAAACCTGTCGCAGATAGTCTCAGAGACCAGTCAACTGACTCAGGCTCACAGGGCTCATGCTACAGGGCTAAAAATAGTGGTGTAGACATTTGGGCTTAGGCTGGAACCTGGGCTTTGAGACCCAGAGAGAGGAGAGGGACTCAGAACACAGACTCCAGCTCAAGCAGGAATGTCTACACAACTATTTTTAGCCCCATAGCACAAGCCAAATGACCCAGGCTTTGAGACTCACTGCAGCAGGTTTTTTGTTTGTTTGCTTGCTGTGTAGACGTACCCAAAGAGTTCAGAACTTGGATGAGTTAAAAGCCTGGGCAAGGAGATGTATCTTGCAACTCCTTCTAAACCAGTGGTTCTCAAACTTTTGTACTGGTGACCCCTTTCACATAGCTAGCCTCTGAGTGCAATCCCCCTTTATAAATTAAAACCACTTTTTAATATATTTAACACCATTATAAATGCTGAAGCAAAGCGAGGTTCAGAGTGGAGGCTGACAGGTCACGACCCCCCATGTAATAACCTCGTGACCCCCTGAGGGGTCCCGACCCCAAGTTTGAGAACCCCTGTTCTAATCCATAGTCAGATACAAACTCGAGCATATGTTTGGTAGGAGCAAACTCAAGACGTGGAGGCCTACTATGCAGAATGCTCTACTCCCACGCTTGGAACAGTCAGTTCCAGAGAAGCGTGGATCATATAGCGAGTTGGAGATGAAATGGCAGCTCTTTTAGGGAACGTGTGCCAAATATCTAGGGGTTTGCATAGTGACCGGCACCTTGAATTTCAAACAGCAACCGGCAGAGGAAGCAAAGCCTGGATGTTCAAACCAAAGAGCGTGTGTAGAGTCCTACTGCGTCAATATCCCTAGAACGTGCTGCAGGAGCACCATTTCCCAGAAAAGCCAGAGTGGCACTTGAACCCACACCCATGATGCCTCCACTGCTAACAGGAGCAAGAGAGTCATTAAGTCTGCAAGGTGTCTAACTTGGGGTTCACCAGGGGTTGAGAGTGAGGCACCCATCTGCATAGCTCACAGACCACGCTCAGACCCAGTGGAAAGATGGGGAGCAGAACTGAGCATGCCTGAATAAGTAACATGCAATGGGGAGGTTGTAAGTCCCAGGGCTAAGCAGCTTGCTGGGAACAGAAGCTCTGTAGCTCCCTCTAAAAGTGAAAAAGGAAAATTGAAGGTGTGTTCAGACCTGCTGCCATGTATAATCTGCATATCCTTCAGTGTAGTTTCACAAATGCTCAAAGCAATCTTCTTAGGAGTTCCTTCACGTTCATCTTCAGAACATTGTTAAAAGTGAGGTGTTATTGCATGTATTTGAAAGGACATATTAATCTATAAAGGTTTCTGCAAAAGAAAAATGGGTCACCCTGACTTGATACACTGTAAACACAAATTGGGTAGCACGGCTGAAAACACAACAAGCTATAAAAAGATCTCAGAATTTAGCATTATGTTACAGCTGAATGCGGTGAACTGAGGCTAGTCTGGTCAAGTGGCACCAGTGGACTGCACCTGGTTCCGACGTGGCTGAGAAGCAGCAATGCCTGAACTAGAACTTGTAACCATGGTCCAGAGGAGACTTGGGTAAGCAGGGACAGACTGGTCAGAGCACATGTCCTACGTTGCTGAGTGCAAGCTAAGCAGAACATTTGCAGTGGGCCACACAGGAGTTGTGGTGAAGCACTGAAATAGGTTCCCTAGAGAGGTGGTGGAATCTCCATCCTTAGAGGTTTTTAAGGCCTGGCTTGACAAAGCCCTTGGCTGGGATGATTTAGTTGGGAATTGGTCCTGCTTTAAGCAGGGGGTTGGACAAGATGACCTCCTGAGGTCTCTTCCAGTCCTAATATTCTATGATTCTATGATGTAGCTGAGACTTTGGTTTGGGGCTTCAACAAATAGACCATCTGGGGGTTCTGAGTGAGATTGTTAAGATGTGCTTTCTAGTGCCTGGAGATCACACCGATGGGTGAAGGAAGGTGCTCTACTGGCAAGGAGTTTCATGCCTGTAGCATTCAAAGCAGTAACTGGGGCAGGGCACAAACCACACTGGCTCAGCCAGACACAGCAGCAGTTCTCAGGAGTGGGCACTTTAACCTTTCCTTACTCACCACCTGGCATGCCTTCTCTGAGCTGAGACTGAGTCCAATACTCAGCTACTGAAAGCCCTGTGAGGGACACTCCCGCCTGAATATCACCCTCCCTGCCACACCCTGATGTATGGCAGTCTGAGCCCCACACACCACACCCAACGGGCAACAGCCACATGGATGCAGATGGCTCATGAGGTGGCAGGCTGGAAGCAGGCACCATGAAAGAGAAAATTCAATGAGGGGCCACCCTCCATGAAAGCACCCAAGACCAATGCTACCCTTAGCCCCCCGACAAACCAACATGCTGGCCTTATTCTATTATCCCTCCCCCATCCCAGTTGCCCTCCTAGCCTCCCAGCCTGATCTAAAGTTAATGCACAGTGCCAACAACTTTCATCCCCAACTCCAACTCCCCATCTACCCTTTTCATAGAATCACAGAATATTAGAGTTGGAAGGGACCTCAGGTGGTCACCTAGTCCAACCCCCTGCTCAAAGCAGGACCAACACCAACTAAACCATCCCAGCCAGGGCTTTATCAAGCCTGATCTTAAAAACCTCTAAGAAAGGAGATTTCACCACCTACTTAGGTAACCCATTCCAGTGCTTCACCACCATCCTCCTAGTGAAAAAGATTTTCCTAATATCCAACCTAAACCTCCCCCACTGCAACTTGAGACCATTACTCCTTGTTCTGTCATCTGGTACCACTGAGAACAGTCTAGAGCCATCCTCCTTGGAACCCCCTTCCAGGTAGTTGAAAGCAGCTATCAAATCCCCCCTCATTCTTCTCTTCTGCAGACTAAACAATCCCAGTTCCCTCAGCCTCTCCTCATAAGTCATGTGCTCCAGCCCCCTAATCATTTTTATTGCCCTCTGCTGGACTCTTTCCAATTTTTCCACATCTTCTTTGTAGTGTGAGGCCCAAAACTGGATGCAATACTTCAGATGAGGCCTCACCTATGTCGAATAGCGGGGAATGATCACGTCCCTCGATCTGCTGGCAATGCCTCTACTTATACACCCCAAAATGCCGTTAGCCTTCTTGGCAACAAGGGCACACGGTCGACTCATATCCAGCTTCTCATCCACTGTAACCCCTAGGTCCTTTTCTGCAAACTGCTGCCTATAGTTACACTTTCACGGTTATGGGGCTAAATGGCTTATCCAAGTGCTAAGTCCAGGGATGGGGGCTTAACACAACTGACTTAAATATAGTAGGGGAAAGGGCAACTTTTGGAACAATGCAGTGCAGTATTTGCATAGTGTAAGACCATCCAGGTGGTGTTTATATAAATATTGTGATACAGCATGGCGAGAAGGCAGCAGGAGAGGGTTAGAAGGGAGCCTTATTCCCTGTAAGGAGAAGAAAGTTTGCTATAGATTAACTAGAGCACCTGAAGCCAATTAGAGCACCTGCAGTCAGTCACATGATAAAAACCCCTGCTTCAATCAGACAGTGTGGGAGTTGGAGCAGAAAGGATTGGTGTTGGAACAGAGAACAGTTTGGAGGGAAGCAGAGGAAAGTTTGGAGGAGTGCTGCGGTGGGCTAAGAAGTCCAAGACCCTAGGTAAGGGGCACCTGGCTTGTGCAGAGGGAGGATAGGAAGCCCCCCCACAAGCTGAAGGGCAGGAGAGAGAAGTAGCCCATGAGAAGGAACCACCAGTTCAAGCAGTTCACCACTATCCTCAGGGCCCCTGGGCTGGGAGCTGGAGTAGAGGGCAGGCCCAGGTCCCTCCCTCTCCACTCCCCTCCTCAAGGACACTAGTGGGGCAATCAATATTCCAATTCAGGGCCAAAAAATGGCACCCTGAACCCCCCCCAAAGAAGAGAGAGCGCGAGATCCATCATAATAGTGCCGGCAATTTGCCACAATATATCAATACATATTCATATAAAATATACAAATCACAGTGTAGTATCATCTGCCTATGCACTCCAGATTACCAAGACAGACCTCTTGCAAGAGCAAAACCACAGCTCCCCTTATTTCCAGTGACAGGATACCACCCTAGGAGTTTGCATTGCTGTATGGAAAAAACTTGCAATAGAACAGATTGTGACAAACTTCCTGCACTGACTGGTGTCTCCTGTCGCACTGTAAGTATTCTCTGTGCTAATAGGCATCGGGGGTAACAACACAGTCAGTCACATCTGCAGCTAGACAGATTCAGCTTGTGGTCGCTCATGGAGAGTTAGAGTTTGTGGTGATTACTGCAATATAAGCCAGTACCTTGTTTGGGAAGTGCAACTTTAAGTCTTGTGGCTTAGGAGGCCTCAAGAGAGGAAGCTCGATACAGCAGCCCTTAGGAGGTCAGCGATTGGGGAGGGTTGAGGGGAATGGAGAATTCCCCTTCAATTTGCTAGCCACAAAGCCACCTGCTAACCTCAATCCCCACCCATTGTTCTGTGGTAAGGAGGCCCAATGCTATAAACCAGTTAAGGTCTACAAATGGGAGTCTGACTTATGCAAGCTTCTGCAGGTCTTCGGAGCTGAGCTCATGTCCTGGGAGGTGCTTAAGACTGAGGCTCCCCAGCTAAGCTGGGCAAGAAGGGTCACTGGAAAGAGGCTTAGGGGTTAGCAAGGCAGGAAAATAAAACATCCCAGTCATTCCTGCTGCTCCCCACCTCCGAGTGTACGTGTGTGGGGCCTGAGGAGAGTAACAAATCCCCTCCCCGCACCCTCCACCTGTAAGCACTTAATCCTGTAAGATTCACAAATGTCCCCCCACCCCCTTATGAGATGCATTAGGCCACTCCAGTGAGCCTTAGGTACATATTCCCCACCCATCCCCTTTCATAAGCATTAGTGCACATGCCTGAATCCACAGCTGCCTATGTTCCCCAGGAGAGGCTAATCAGCAGCTTTCCTAGCTCTGAACCAGATGATCCAAAATACCCTAGGCTGTCCCAGCCATCCCTCAGGGAATACAAAGCGCCCATACCGCCTCTGAGCCGTGTTCAGAGCATAACCAGAGATCCCGAGGGGATCAGGTGCCACCCCACACCTCTCAGGGCACAGTGTGATCAGATCAACCCAACCAATCCCTGTCTATAATGCAGTCGATGTCAGACTGATTGCACCAAACTGCCCCTACACTCCCACCCGTGACAGAACTGCCTCAGAGCAGGCCCCCCACAGACCATCCCCACAACACTGAGGGTACAACCTGTGTGCGCTGACTGGCTCTGAGCAAAGCAGACTGGCTGGCTCCCTGCTCCCAAGGCAGATGGATGTGGCTTCCACCCCACAGCAGAACAGCCAGGGAGCATCCATTCTACTTTGCAGCTCCTCCTTCCCTGCTATCACCAGTGACTCCAAGGAGGAAACAATAGTTTAGTGACCTAATCAACAGCAGCTGCTTAGAATACCAGAAGGATGATGAATGCATGTTAAGTCCCCTTAACAAAACCAAGTCTTACCAGGGTTGCCTGGAGCACTTATTTCATTGCTTTAATTTGTGAATCGAGTTTAGAAAAATAGGGTGGAGGGAACCTCCTGTAAGTCTCATTTAGCCAAAAACCCGGGGTAATTAGCCAAATAGCATAATTAAGGAGCAGGCATAAAGGGCCCATTGTGTTCAATGCCCCCAACAGCAAGGAGCACCTCCAAGCACTACAGATTTCACTATTCTTTGCAGAGATCAGAGGTTCTGCCCTGGCCTGCCCAGCCAACACCCCCCTCTTCCCCATTCTTCTCTGCAGAGGAACAATGCCCAGGGAGAGAACTCAGAAAACTCCTTGACACAGATGTAAGGATGACAACACAGATCCAGTCCAGGGCTCATACGCTTTTCAAGACACACAAGTGCCTGAGGATTGAACAGATGAAAGATGGGGAGAAGGACCCCACTGCCCAGGAGCAACCTGCTTGTGAGGAAGCAAACATTACTTCCTCACACCTGGGTACTGTCCTGGATCGTTCCTGAAGATTTTAACTTATCATAGCAACGGTCAGCTGGTAGGTGTCAGATAAAATGTGAAGCCCCACTCTGCCCCAAATCCCCTCTGGCTGCTAGAGGTTAGAAAGAATAGTCTCTTCCTCTGCTCCCTGCCCCCTGCCGCAACCTTCAGCTATACCATCTCCAATTTATTTTCCTTCTCCAAGGATTGTGAACTTCCATCCTCTGAAAATATTTACATGGACCCAGCAGATATCTGAAAGTTTTGGGATACCAGAAACATTAGGCTCCCGCTTCAATCAGTGACCGGACACTTAAGTCTTCTGAAAAGTTATAAGAGAAGCAGGGTTCTTCTAATGAAAATTAGGAAACAATATGAAAATTACCAAACCATCCAGAAGCCAAGAGGAGAATTGGAAGGGTTGGGGCCATCGGAGACAAGAGCATAGATAGTGGGAAGCACAAACAGGCATTGGAGGTTGAAGAGGAAGGAGTTGTGAACTGGTATGGGAAGCTGGCTCGCCAGAGTTTTGAAACTACTGGATGATGGGCAGGGCAGCTGAGCATGTGGTTCCATTCTAAGGTGGTGAACTCAGCAAATTTTTCAGTCTTTGCGGCGTTAAAAAAAACAAAAACAAACACCTAGCTCTTATCTAATGCTTTTCATCTATAGATCACAAAGCACTTTACAAAGATCAGCATCACCATCACCATATTACAGATGGGGAAACTGAGGCAAAGAATCAGTGACTTGCCCAAGTCACCTATTCCCCAGTTCCATTATAGGGCTCACGTCTCATTCTAATTACTAGATGTGAAAGCTGCACATGCATGATTAGTGATCAGTGATTGCCAAATATCAGTGGTGAGTTTATCAGAATCAACAGGCCTTCATGAAGTAGTAGGAAGCAGCAACTAAATGGACTGAAATAAAGAAAATCAATAATTCTTCCAAAGCAGAATGCATACAACGCTGACAGCTGTCAAGAAGCAAGACAGAAAGACTGATGCTCATGTCAAAAAGTGCAGAGAAATCCATTTAAGAATTTCCATAGAATGCAAAATGTATCTGGCCAACTGAAGTGGAAGAGCAGAACACAGAATTTGAGGATCTTGCGAGATAGAATTTTTTTTTATGCTGTCATCAAAAAAGTAGCTACAATGACCATTTAAATTCTTGTTCCCGCCCGTTCAGCAACACATCAACGTCAACTTCATTCTGAAGCATCTTTAACCCAAAAATAGCAAAGATCACTCTGCTTATGGCATAAAAAACAACTGAAAGGTAAAGACTTTGAACTTGATAAGCCAGTTGCAGCCTTTTTATGCTAACATTGCTTTCAATGTAGCACAAAATGAGCAATTTAGAGAGATAATAGAAGCAATTCACCCTTGATAAACTCCTCCCAGACAGATTTAGGTCTGTGGGTCCACTACTAGATACTGCAAGTGTAGTGAGAGAGGAAGAATGAAAAGAATGAACACTGACAACAATGCAAGAACTTGCCAGCCATGAGAAATGACCCGACAATGGCTATGAGCATCCATACAGAAAAAAACTGCATTCCTATGTAATGCTGTGGATTCTATGTCTGCAAGAAAATTGTGTCACAGTTTGCTGAAGATATCAACAAGGATTGCAGGGAAAAGTATAATCAGGAGGTGTCTCCTATTTTATTTTGCTGTCTGAGGAATTCTCTGGTCCAATCACCCTAAATTCCAGAAGTATGACTGTCAACACATTATTTAAACCTTCCTGACAAAGTAGTAACAACTAAAAGTCTAAACCAGGGGTAGTCTATAAGTCAGGGGTTCTCAAACTGGGGGTCGGGACTTCTCAGGGGGTCAGGACCTGTCAGCCTCCACCCCAAACCCCGCTTTGCCTCCAGAATTTATAATGGTGTTAAATATATAAACAAGCATTTTTAATTTATAAGGGAGGGTGTTGCACTTAGAGGCTGGCTATGTGAAAGCGGACACCAGTACAAAAGTTTGAGAGCCACTGCTGTAAGTGGACCGTCAGCCAAATCCGGACTACCAGATGCTTTTGAACGGACCTCAAATTCTTTTTATTTACTTATTATCATTGTTTTTTTTATAATTATTATTTTCTCTGGAGTATGGGCCTTGACTATACCTTGATCAAGAAATCTGGACCTTGACCCAAAAAAAAAAAAAAAAAAAAAAAAAAAAAAAGAGACTACCAGGTTGTACTAGTATGGGCATGATCATTATCATAACTGACTACTCTTGGCCTAAATGCACATTGCAGAAACTCAAAAATACTTCCAAACACCACTATTAGCCTCACTGATGAAAAGCAAGGAAACAATCCGCTTTCAAATGACACTCTTAGAGCATGTCTACATGGGGACACTCAGGAACACTTAAGCCGAATTAAATTCTATCTGGATGCTCTCATTCAGAAGTGGAATGGCCTTCATTCACCTGCTGAATAAGAGCATCCAAACAGGGGTTTAAGGCAGTCTAAGGGCTTGCCTATGCAAGGAGTTATTCCAGCATGGCTATTCCTGATTCATTCCCTACGTGGATGCTCTTATCCTGGAATAAGTGCCTTGATTAAACTAATTCAGAATAAGTCACTCATTTCCAGGATAAAATCATCCACTTAGGGAGTGAATCAGGAATAATTAATCAGGAATAGCTGTTCTCCGTTAAATTTACACCCCATTTTAATCCAAATTAATTTCCCTGTATACACAAGCCCTAGTGCACTTTAAATTCATATCTCTGGTTAATTTGGTTTAACTTCCCTACAGAGGCAGATTAGAAATTAACAGAAGCAATTGAAGAAAGTTTTGCAGGAATCTGACAGATTACAGGCTGCAGAGATGGCCATCAAAGTTTTGCTGGAAATCTGGTTTGATCTAATTAATGACGCCTGGAGCCACCCAAAGACGAGAATCTATGGAAACTTTCCATTACCTAGGCAACATGACTGAGCCCAAACAGAAAGTTCACAGGTTTAGCTGACAACAGGAAAAGGCTGAACTGTGCTTGATGGACTGTAATCCTGACTTCTCTCCTTCTCTTATAGCATGGGTAGAAGATCCAGATTTCTAATCCATATCTATGTTTTGTCAAAAAGTTGCATCAACATCTGTAGCATTAAGGTGGAAGAAAATTGTGGAAATAGCATCGCTGAACTGAATTCAGATTTCAGTCAGTGATTGGAAGAGTTGCACTTGTTCAATCAGTTGAGCAGACAAGTGTGATTTTTAACTCGCTTGGTTCAAACTTGGAAAGTGAGGGCCTGGATCCTCTAAGGGCTTGTCTACATCACAAAGTTGCAGCGCTGGTGAGGGGGTTACAGCGCTGCAACTTAGGAGGTGTACACATCTGCAGGGCATCACCAGCGCTGCAACTCCCTGTTTGCAGCGCTGGCCGTACTCCCGTTTTGTCTCGGGTGTAGAGGATCCAGCGCTGGTGATCCAGCACTGGTAATCAAGTGTAGACACTTACCAGCGCTTTTCTTGACCTCCGTGGAATAAGCAGGTATCCCAGCATACCTGAGGAAGCCTCTGGTAATCAAGCTGGTCTCCTTCCCCGGTTTGCTCTCGCGTTCCCCGAACCCCGAGCAAGCAGGTCTCCTTTCCTGCGGTTTGCAGGGGGGTTCAGGGAACGCGAGAGCAAACCGCAGCGAAGCTGGTCTCCTTCCCCGGTTTGCTCTCGCGTTCCCCGAACCCCGAGCAAGCAGGTCTCCTTCCCTGCGGTTTGCAGCGTGGTTCGGGGAACGCGAGAGCAAACCGCGGCGAAGCTGGTCTCCTTCCCCGGTTTGCTCTCGCGTTCCCCGAACCCCGAGCAAGCAGGTCTCCTTCCCTGCGGTTTGCAGGGTGGTTCGGGGAACGCGAGAGCAAACCGCGGTGAAGCTGGTCTCCTTCCCCGGTTTGCTCTCGCGTTCCCCGAACCCCCGAGCAAGCAGGTCTCCTTCCCTGCGGTTTGCAGGGTGGTTCGGGGAACGCGAGAGCAAACCGCGGCGAAGCTGGTCTCCTTCCCCGGTTTGCTCTCGCGTTCCCCGAACCCCCGAGCAAGCTGGTCTCCTTCCCCGGTTTGCTCTCGCGTTCCCCGAACCCTCGAGCAAGCTGGTCTCCTTCCCCGGTTTGCTCTCGCGTTCCCCGAACCCCCCTTGAAGCCGCCCAACAGCGCTGCAGTGTGGCCACATCTAACACCACTTGCAGCGCTGGTTGCTGTAAGTGTGGCCACTCTGCAGCGCTGGCCCTATACAGCTGTACTAATACAGCTGTAACAACCAGCGCTGCAAAATTGTAGATGTAGACATACCCTAAGTGTTGTATCCATCTGTTGCCTCTCATCTTTTAACAAAGTCCCCTGTCCTTGAAGTGTTTACAGCAGGCCTGCATACAGAGCCACCCAGAAGATTCAGGGGGCCTGGGACAAAGCAATTTTGGGGGCCCCTTCCATAAAAAAAAAAGTTGCAATCCTATAGAATACTATATTCTTGTGGGGGGCCCAGTGGGGATCAGGGCCTGGGGCAAATTACCCCACTTCCCCCCGACAGCCCTGCCTGCACAATTCATAAAGCGGTGAGAGCCATATTACTCTAAAAAAAACCGCTGATGGCCAAATCCCCCCGGTCCGGCACAGCCCCCCCCCAAAACACAACCCACCATCACTACCCGCCCTGCAAAATCAGCCCCCCCCCAAAACACCCCTCCCCAAGCGCCGCCTGCCCCACAGAAACAAACCCTCCTTCCTCAGCGCCACCCCACCAAAACAGCAGTATTGAACCTTGGTAAATATGTTACAGGGAGCCCCTAAGGTAGTATAATTAAGGGTTGCTAGAAGTAGAATAAGATCTTCCCCCTACTTTGTAATTAATTGCCCTGTTGAATGAATGAAGTGTGACTGAGGAAGGCCTGGAAGGCAGCACCTCCAGACAGCTGCAACCCTTGGAGAGGTGACGGGAGCCAGACCAGATCAGCAGAACAGGTCAGCCACCGACTCACAGCTCATCTCCTCAGCCTCCCCACCCCACACTCACCTCCTCAGCCCCCCTCCGCCGCTGCCAGCTCACCTGCCCCCCACTTGCCTCCTCAGCCCCCCCAACCCTCACCGCCAGCTCACCCGCCCCCTTGCTTGCCTTCTCAGCCCCCCACTCCCCGTGGCTCACCTGCCCCCCCAGCCACTGACCGCTCGCTCGCCTCCTCAGACCCTCACTCCCCCGGCTCACATACTCACCCTGAACCACTGCCTTCCTGCTCGCCTCCTCAGCCTCCCACCCCCTGGCCAGTGATGAGCTGCAAAAATCTTAACAACCTGTTCCCTCCTCACCCCACAAGGGGGTCGTGGCCCGCCCCCGCCCCGCCCCCGCCCCCCCCCCCCCCCCCCCAGGACTCCTGCCCCATCCAACCTCCTGTGTTCCTTGACACACACCCCCGGGACCCCTGCCCCATCCACTACCCTTCAGCGTAAGTGTATGTGTGTACAGTCCTAGCACAACAGGGCCCGAGCCTTCAGGTACTACTGCAGTACAAATAAATAGTAATGTCCACTCAGTTCCAATCCATCACAGCATTTTCACATCTGCTTACCTTAATCAGACAAATAGTCCCACTGAAGACAACGGTAGGGACAAACTTGTGCTTCAGAGGCTGAACTCACTCAGACTGGGACTCAACTATTTTCTTGTGTTTTACTACCAGAATTGCAAGCTTTCCATTTTGGATTGTGTGCGCCTCTTTATGAAGTTCCCCTTGGCAACAATGGCAAAACGGGCAACGAGGAGGAATCATAAATGGTGTTGAAAGAAGCATATAGCTGAGCATCAGCAGCATTCAGAGAGCAAGGAGAGCTAAATGCAGAGAGGGGAGGAGGGAAAAGTAGCTAGCAAATGGCAAGGGACTGAGAATGCAGCCTTGTAGTATCTGAGGTGTTAGGAGCCCGCAGAGAGAGAGAGAGCAGCTACCCAAGCAAGAGTAGAACCTTGCAACAAAGGTACCAGAGGGGCCCATATGGCAACCCGGGCAAAACTACTCGTTCTGAACTGCTTTGCTGACTGGGGCGTAAGAGAGGACAGGTTTGAGATAAGGGCCTCCCTATTGAGCATCCTCTGTGGCTGACTCTTTCAAATCCTATCCCAGGGAAGGCATTCTTCTGAATACAAGTGTCATAAGGGCGTGTGGGCAAGACGCATCTCTGAGATCAATGGTCTCAGTTCAGTTAGGCCTTCACAGACAGCAACCAGCATCATGAATTGCCAGCCAGGTGTAATATGTTCCTATTGGTCTTTCCTGCCTAAGAGATAGACACATTCTGACCCAGATGACGTATCCAATGGCCTTCTTGGATAGCCTTAGGTAGAGTACATTACATACTCAAGACATGAGATGAGTAAAGTCAAGGGTAATTGTGGAGAGAGAACGGTATAGTCTTTTTGGCAGAAGAGATGAAAAATGTCTGAGTCTTCAATGAAGTTGCACAAATGAAGAAATCATCCCTATAACCTGGAATTTAGTTAACAATCTCATATGAAAAACTAAGTTAAATGAACATTATGATTGTTTGGTTATGCAGGAAATGCCCAAATTAAGGATGAACAGTCAACCGTAACCCTGTTCCCTAGTGTGAACGTTGCATTATGATATGGGATAAATTTTTCAAAAGCAACTTAGGCACTTAGAAGCTTAAATCTCATTCAAAGACAATGGAACCTAGGCTTCTAAACATAAATCTCTTTCAAAAATAGGACTTTAGGAAATTTTACTGCTCGTCTAATTACATAGCCCCATACTATTTCTCAAATACATTATATCATGGAACTTTTCTACAATCTTAGACATTCATGTTTCTTCTTGTAATATTCTTTTACGCTTTTCCCAATTTTATTATCTAATAGTTTAGTATATAGGCATCCATTTGGAGTAAGATCTTGAGAGCTGTTGAGCATCTGAAAGTTCAATTAATTTCAACAGGAATTTCAGGTACTCTACCCTTCTTTTGGCAATTAAAACTTTTATAGAAGTTCTCTTCTCGCCAAGGTCTGTATTTTAAAAAAATGTCTTGGCAACCAGGAATGTATGTGTAAGAGGATATATTTTCTTTTGCAGACAGATACACTTTTATACAGTAGCAGCATGTCAATCTCATTCTCAGACAAATGTATCACTAGGGCAAAAATATGAAAATCTAATGTCATTTAATCTGGGACCACGAACACTAATATACATTCATTGTAATGGTATGGTTTCATGAAGAGGTTAAGCTGTTTGAGTGCCTTAACTGCATTCCCATCTGTTAGTATGTTTAGATTTCTTTTTTAAGATTCACCTTAACTCTGAAATTCCTGGGATGGTACTGCTTATTGTGGGGATAATTAAAACATCGTGGTTTTTTTACTCTAAATTTCTAATATGCACTCTCAAATTTACAGTAGAACCTCAGAGTTACAAACACTCGAGAATGGAGGTTGTTCATAGCTCTGAACAAAACATCACGGTTGTTCTTTCAAAAGTTTATAACTGAACATAGCTTTGAAACTTTACTGTGCAGAAGAAAAATGCTGCACTTTTTTTTTTTAGTAGTTTGCACTTAACACAGTACTGTATTTGCTTTTGTGTGTCTCTGCTGCTGCTGCTGCCTGATTCCGTACTTTCAGTTCCAAATGAGGTGTGTGGTTAACTGGTCAGTTCGTAACTCTAGCGTTCGTAACTCTAGAGTTCTATTGTAACTCTATTTAAACACAGCTTTTGTCTGGGAATAGTAAGAGAGACTATCTACCTAGAAAGCTTACATTTACCATGAAGTTTAGATACTCTCTCCCCACACACCCTCATCTGAAGAGTTAATTACTCAGAGAAAGAGAATTTAAGGATCATTCAGTTGAGTACAGTCTTAAAAGTTGTACCAGCATAGTTATGTTGGTTAGGGGGTGTGATTACTATTTAAAAAAAACCAACAACATAGTTACCCTAGTAAAATCCTTAGTTTAGATGCAGTTACCCCAGTACAACTATGCTTAGCTGTGAACCACCACAAGCTACACCAGTATAAGCACTTCTATACTGATCTAACTGCACCTAAACAAGAGGGTTTTGTAGGTATAGCTATAACAGCAAACCATCAGAGTGTAGATAAGGCTCACTTCAAGTTCAGAACTTTAGGAACATTCATATTTTTGTTAAAGAGACCTGTCCGCTGCACTTGGCCTCCCAAAATGTTTAGTGTGTGAAATTGCAGAAGTTAAAGAAATCCAGACAGTCAGGTGATGGGATGAAACAGATACATTTTAGTCTCCTGGATCCTGCTCTAGCCTTGTATTCACAAACTACTCAGAGACTTTTCCTTTGTAAAGAACCTATATGGCTGTGTGAGAATGTGGGGAGGGAAGGAAGGCTTAAGTATTAGAGGCAGCATTACTGTATTCATCTCTGCCCTTGGCAGGAGAGCATTAAGAATTTCCAACCGAGTGCCCAGTGTCCAAAGCAAACATCCCTGCAGCTTGTCTGCACTTCCCTCATCAGAAGGTGGCAAAGCAATGCCTGAGCGCAAAGGCATAGGTAACAGAGAAGCAAGGAAATGAAGGCGTATATCACCAGGAAAATGAACACTAGGATTAGCTCCCCCAGCTGGCACTCACTCTAGTCTCAACTTGTCCCCTGCAAAACAAGCATCTACTTTGTTCTCCACTCGGAATAAAACAGCAGGTGACGTCCATACTATTCATCACTTGAAGGAGTCCTGTCCTTATTCAGGGATATTGTTCCATTGACGTTGCCATGGCAAAACAAGCAGGCTAATCTATTTTAGCTGTTCAGAAACAAGGAGAGAAAATACCTGAACAATAGAAAAGGCTTTGGAGAGGATGTAACCTGAAGGTGTGTGAGTAACACAAGACGTTAAGCTTGCCAAAGCACCTGGGCTCCTGTGCAGCAGACACCATCTTTCCTCATCAACAAATGCTAGAGGACTGTACTGCTAAGATCTTCTGCATTCAAGTTACCATAGCCCTCCCGCCTCAAAAAACAACACACAGCTATGGTGGGAAGATTTACAGCACTCTCAAAGAAAAACCTGCTACATTATTCCCCACCTAAGAAAGCAGCAATGTTAGACTTACAGAACAGAAGCATGGAAAAGCTAGTGCAGGCTTCTGAGCTAAGTTAACCAGAATTCAAATTCACTAAGAACCTTAATTAGGAATTTCTAAACTCCACAGTGTTTCACTTTTATAACTGATGCACACGCGTGGCTTTTTGTGAGCAAGCCATAATTTAACATGATGTTCACATTTTCCAGTCGGAAACTTCCTTGAATTACCTTGTCTTTACACCCGTGCATGATGAAGGGCAGTGTTGGGGAGGGAGGTTTCAGTGTGTGCACTGTGGCCCTGAAAGAGGTCTGAATCGGAGGAGAGGAAGGTGATTCCTGTCCTCTGCCACTGTTGTCTAAAGGAGGACTCTCCCTCTCCCATCTCTCTACCTTCTCTTCCCAAGGCCTGCGGCGTCATGTCCCCTTTAAGCTACCTGTGCGTGTTCTCATGACACAGTGCTGCATCCAATGCCCCTATTCACGGTTCTGGTCTCACCATTATTACTCTGTCTTTAGTATCTTTTGTTTATTGTAAGTGAAGATGGATGAGAAGCTTGTGGTAATACTGGAGTCCTCCACACCATCCCTGATCAAGACTTCAGGCCAGAGACTGCTGCCTCCCCAGCCCATGGTCCGCTTTTGGCCATGGACAAAGATAACACATCAGTGCCAATTCCTTTAACTCCATCAACTGGGTTTGATGCTGCTAACTTGCCTGTGAACCACGACAGGGACAGGCTGAGTCATGAGCGTCCCTCTCTTCTTTCCTCTAGGAGAGAATCCGTAACTGCTTCTATGTCCAAGGATTCTGCTGCATAGGACACCAGTTTAGTTACCCCTTTGTATGAGAGGCCAAGATGGATTAGGTCAAAATTCTGGCAAAACGCAGTTCTGTGTTTCATCTGACCCAGATGGTGCAGCTGATTGGCCTTCCTAGGATCTAGTTGAGACTGGAGCTTGGAGGAAAGCAAGCTGCTAAAACAGAGTTAAGCAGGTTGGGGAAACAATCAGCTGAAGTGATAACTGCCACTGGCTGATGTACTCTCCCCAGTCCTCTCAACCCACCACTGCAGGACACAGTGGATGACAGAGACTCAGCGGTACTACTACAGAGACACGGTGGGATTTGTCTCTTTTTGTAAACAATCTTTGCTAGCCTCAAGATTTTTATTTTTTTATGTAAATTTTCAAAAAAATAAGTGAGAGGATGCCGAATTAGCATGGATGGCAGGGAAGCAGAGGGCACTGCAGGCCTCTGGCTTCACCCACCTTGATTAGTCAAGCTTGCTGCTTGTGTGTCTTGGATCCACTGACCTAACAGCAAGCAACCAAGACGGTTTCTCTGCCATATCCAACAAGGACTTTGTAACCTTTCCCCTGAGACTAGAGCCCAACCCAGCTATCCTTGCCTTTATCGCTATGGCTCTGTTACAAATGCATGCTGAGATTACAGCTGAAAAATCACTCAGAAACTTCAGAAACTGGTGCAGGAAGTGGCCACCCTGTCACACAGTGGTGCTTCTCACAAGCAGCATGTTGTATAGCCGGGTTCCATGCACTAAGTCATGCCCAGGGGCAGTACAATTGTGGATTATAAAACAGGAAAAGTTATATCTACAGAGTTTTTTGACATGTAGGAAGGAGAATTCTCATGACCATGACTACTTTCATTAAAAATGCACCTCAAGGGTCACTTCTCTTGATGGTGACCCATGAAGATGGAAGCAGCAGGTAAGCAAGCATTTGTGTACCAGCCCAGTGCTAGAATAATAAAATGGCTTACAACTCTTCGAGGAGAGGAAAGTGATCAAGAACAGTCAGCATGGATTCACCAAGGGCAAGTCATGCCTGACTAACCTAACTGCCTTCTATGATGAGATAACTGGCTCTGTGTATGTGTTATTCCTTGACTTCAGAAAAGCTTTTGATATGGTCTCCCACAGTATTCTTGCCAACAAGCTAAAGAAGTATGGGCTGGATGAATGGGACTATATGGTGGATAGAAAGCTGGCTAGATAGTCAGGCTCAATGGGTAGTGATCAACGGCTCCATGTCTAGTTGGCAGCTGGTATCAAGTGGAGTGCCCTAAGGGTCAGTCCTGGGGCCAGTTTTGTTCAATATTTTCATTAATGATCTGGAGGATGGCATGGATTGCACCCTCTGCAAATTTCTAGATGACACTAAACTGGAAGGAGTAGTAAATATGCTGGAGGGTAGGGATAGGATACAGAGGGACCTAGACAAATTAGAGGATTGGGCCAAAAGAAATCTGATGAGGTTCAACAAGGACAAGTGCAGAGTCCTGCACATAGGACAGAAGAATCCCATGCACTGCTACAGGGTGGGGACTGAGTAGCTAGGCAGCAGTGCTGCAGAAAAGGGCCTGGGGGTCACAGTGGACAAGAAGCTGGATATGAGTCAACAGTGTGCCCTTGTTTCCAAGAAGACTAACGGCATTTTGGGCTGTATAAGTAGGAGCATTGCCAGTAGATCGAGGGACGTGATCGTTCCCCTCTATTCAGCACTGGTGAGGCCTCATCTGGAGTACTGTGTCCAGTTCTGGGCCCCACACTACAAGCAGGATGTGGAAAATTTGGAAAGAGTCCAGCAGAGGACAAAAATGATTAGCAGGCTGGAGCACATGATCTATGCGGAGAGGCTGAGGGAACTGGGATTATTTAGTTGGCAGAAGAGAAGAATGAGGGGAGATTTGATAGCTGCTTTCAGCTACCTGAAAGAGGGTTCCAAAAAGGATGGATCTAGACTGTTCTCAGCAGTACCAGATGACAGAACAAGGAGTAATGGTCTCACGTTGCAGTGGGGGAGGTTTAGGTTGGATATTAGGAAAATCTTTTTCACTAGGAGGATGGTAGTGAAGCACTGGAATGGGTTCCCTAGGGAGGTGGTGGAATCTCCTTCCTCAGAGGTTTTTAAGGTCAGGCTTGACAAAGCCCTGGCTGGAATGATTTAGTTGGGGTTGGTCCTGCTTTGAGCAGGGGGTTGGACTAGATGACCTCCTGAGGTCCCTTCCAACCCTGATATTCTATGATTCTAAGTGCTGGCTTTGATCTGCAAAACCCTTGTGGTTTGGGCCTCAGGTAACTTAAAAGACTCACTACCTGGTTGCTGAATGCTACAGATGTCCAATCTAGACCAGTTCACCCTGGCAGTGCCTCCTCAGAGGAAGGCCTCTGACTTGAATTCACACCCTCATCTGGCCTGCATTTATCCTGCAAATGTAATGGAACACCCATCAGCATCATCCCTCATGTAATGTGTCACTAGGATTTTTCCTAAAATGCTTAACCTCTCCAATAAACCAAACAGATTGAACTTCTTTAGTCTCTCACTGTAAAGCAGATTTCCCAGACCACAACTCATTCTTGTAGCTCTTCTCTGAACCGCTCCAGTTTATTATCCACGTCCTCACCAAGCCTGTATACGAAGGCAAGACCACCACCCTGATTCTACTCAACATCCTAGTCATCTATCTAAACATTGCACTGGTTCTCTTATGCACTGTCACCCAGGAATCTCATTTTCAGTTATTTCTCCAACAGGTCCCCTAAGTCCACATCAGAGCCACTCTGTTCCAAAATACAGCTCCCCATCCTACAAGCATAAATTACATTCCTTGTTCCTAGAAGTACAATCTTGCATTTAGTTCAGTTGTTCAAATGAGCCCATACTATGCCAAAGAGACCCAGATCATTCTGCAGAACTCACCTTTTTTTTTTTTTTACAACCACTCCACCAATGTATGTTATCTGCAAACATTGCCAGAAGTTTTATATTTTTTTCCAGGCAATGATCAAGGCCAAGAACAGACCCCTGCTCAACCCTCTAGAAACACTTCCTTAAGATGACAATTCTTTTTACATTTACTTTTTGAGATGTATAAATTAGCCAGTTTTTAACCTATTTAAAATTGCCTACACTGATTTTGTATAACGCTGGGGTTTTTTAATTAGAATGTCAAATGCCTTACAGAATATTATGTTAACAGGCATTTTTATCAGCCAAACTTCTAATCCCATGCAATAATTATATCAAGTTCGACACAACCTGTTTTCCAAAAAAACATATGGACTGACATAAATTGTGCTTCCAACTTTTAACACTTTAGTGACTGACTTTGCCTGGAATCAGTGTCAGCCTATAGTTAACTCGGTCAAATCCCACCTGCTGTTTTAAACACACAATTGGACACAAAATTAGCTTTTTCTCCCATTCTTCTAGAATTTCCCCAGTATTCCAAGAAAATGGCATTGTGGGATTCTACATTTGCCAACTGGTGATCCTGCAGATGACGCACAAGGAGGAATGCAGAAGACAAACATCAAGAGGATAAACTATAACAGAAACTACCAGTAATAAGCCAGGTCTGCACACAATGGAAGCTCCCTGAGGCAGGGACCCAGCTTTCTCTAGGCCTGCCTACTGCCAGAAAATTTGTGGTACTCAAATTTATTGCAAAAAGCCACCTGGGGTTTTACACCAACAGTGTTTCCTACTGGGGGCTGAGTGATATGAGACACTCCACACTCACTGTCTGCAGATAATTCACACCATCTCAAGTGCAGCAAAGTGACTGGGGGAATCCACCCTCAATACCTTGGTCCTTCTCCAGAGAGGAAATCACGACACCATCTCAGCACACTGGTGTGCAGCAGGGGCTGTGCAATACCAGTACTAGGGGCCTTCAACAGTCATGCCATACCTGGACACATTCCACCCAAAAGTAACAGGAAAAAACACACAGGAATGCCTCAGCCATCTTCAGGGAAAACACCCTCTACCCAGGTTTAGGCCTCAGGCACAATAGAGTAGAACCTCAAGTTACAACACCTTGGGAATGGAAGTTGTTTGTAACTGTGACAGGGCCACCCGGGAGGGGGTGGGGGGGGCAAGTGGGGCAATTTGTCCCAGGCCCCACAGGGGCCCCCACGATAGTTTTTCAGGGTCCCTGGAGCGGGGTCCTTCACATGCTCTGGGGGTCCCAGAAAACTCCCCGGAGCTGCTTCCACTCCAGGTCTTCAGCGGCAATTCAGCGGCGGGGGGGGGGGTTCTTCCACTCCGGGACCTGCCGCCAAAGTGCCCCCAAGACCTGCGGCGGGGAGTCCTTCTGTCCCAGACCTGCCGCCAAAGTGCCGGGTCTTCGGCAGCAATTCGGCGGCGGTGGGGGGCCCTTCCGCTCCAGGACCCGCCACCAAAATGAAGACCCCAGGCCCCTTGAATCCTCTGGGTGGCCCTGAACTGTGAACAAAATGTTATGGTGGTTCTTTTAAAAGTTTACAACTGAACATTGGCTTAATTCTACTTTGAAACTTTACTATGCGGAAGAAAAATGCTGCTTTTAACACTCCTCAGGGGAATTCTGTGCCACTGCACATGCGCAGAATTTATGTCCCCCACAGAAAAATGACTCTCTCACAGGGAAGCCATAAGAGTGGTCACGTGACCCTCCCCAGCAGTATGTTTCAGGTGCCAGGGCAGCTGGCAGAGAGGTAAATCATCATGAGGCAGGAGGCAGGACTGTGGAAGACCCGGCTCCCTACCCTGCACCAGGGCTCAGCTGCTAGTCCTGGCTGGGCTGGGGAGGACGGGACTTCCTCTTCCTCTGCACAGCATCCAGGGCTGGGTCAAACCCACCCCCAGATTTCTCCCTCAGATGCAGGAAGCTCTGCAAACTCTCTCTCCCCATACCCTGCTTCCTGCACCCATTGTTCCTCAGATGCAGGAGGAGGGATACCTGTACAGGGAGCTGCTCCCTTATCCACCTAACCCCCGTGCATCCAGACCTCCTCATACCCAGACCCTCCCACCGAGTTTCACACCCCCCACCCCCTCTTGATAAGCTCTACTCCCCCAGCACCTGGACCCTCCACTGAGCCCTCACCCACCCATGCCCCCCTGCCAAGCTCTATCCCTCCCACATCTAGATCCCCCTGCTGAGCCCCAACCACCTTCACCTGGACCCCCCTGCAGAATCCCATTACTGTTGCACCCAGAACCCTCCAATAGGCCCCTGCGCATCCAGACCCCCCCGCGTCCGGATCCCCCACTGAGCCGCCCAAACCTAGATTGCCCCACACAGAACACCCCACACTAAGCCCCTCCACACTTGGATCCTGCCTTCCCACACCTACTGCACCTGGCATGGGGGGGAGGGAGGGGGGTTCTGGGCAGGCCCAGTCCTTGAGCTGTGTCAGGGTTGGGTGCAACATCACCATGTCCAGGGTGGGGGGAGGTGTACAGTGATCTTCCACCTCTGTGCAGCCTCTGGCCTGTGCTCCCCAATGCCATGCTGGAACCTCCACATTTATTTGACAAATAAAATTTGCAGAATTTTAAAATATTGTGTGCAAAAGTTTTAATATCTTGGCACAGAATTTTTAATTTTTTGGTGCAGAATGCCCTCACAGGTATTTTAACCATGTTCATTTAAATGAAACAAGAACAGAAAGTTTCCTTACCTTGTCAAATCTTTCTTTTTAAACTTTCCCTTTTTTTAGTAGTTTACATTTAACACAGTACTGTACTGTATTTGCCTTTGTTTCTTTCGTTTCTGCTGCTGCTGATTGCGTACTTCTGGTTCCAAATGGGTTAGTTCGTAACTCTGGTGTTCATAACTGAGGTTCTACTGTACTCTTCCCTATGCAAGCTGAGCGACACACTATACGTCCCATGCAGGTGCATGGTCCAGGAACCATAATTGTGGACCCAACATCCATTCACTTTTCCTCCATCTGAGGACTTCAGGAGAGCAGGACCTTCTAGTCTAACCATGGGCTATCCAAGACTAGACACTCAAAGCACTCCAGCACTTCCAGGGAGTGGAGAGCTTCTTCTGAAGGCTACCATTTCCCTGGGTGTAAGGGTCAGGAATTCAGAAATACTTCTTTCCGACCTCATGGTTTACAACCCCTTTATACAGACTGATCTCAGTAATTGCTTCACACCCAGTTCTTGGAGAGAGATGAGCCTCTGCCGCATTGCACTGAAGAAACAAGAAAATGCTCCATCGTCTTGGAACGCTTCTAGTGCTTTGACAGTTGTTCCTTCAAGTGGGCTGCTCTGTGAATCTCTTGCCAAAATAGAGGGAGAGTCTTGCCTAAAACATCTTGATTGGCAGAAGCAAGCATTCCAATCTAATAACTACTAAATAGACACCTTGTCATTGGCCCTTGCTAAATTCCACAGCCCGCTTAGAGGAGCCTGGCAACATAATGAAAAAGCAGCTTACGCTGAAAGCTAAACAAACAGTATATTCAGCCACAATCTGTATCTCTTTGCAGGACATTTTCAGGGTAGGGAGAAGTGTCCACTGTTTAAGAAAGTAAAGGGGCCTTAAAACCATTACAAGTGGCCCATTAGTGCAGCTTCCTCTTGTCACTGCAGCCTCTCAAGATGTCAAAAAAGTGCCCAGGGATAAAGGGCTGCTAAATCCACTAGCAGAAAGCCCAGGCTGCAGACAGCAGAGTTCTAGTTAACCCGTTTTGAGTCTGGTTACTGCCTTCTTTGAACGCACTATACAGAGCAGACTTCATGTTTGCTTACAGCTGCATGGAAGTTTGGTGGGAAAAGCCTGCAACCCAAACTCCTCGTTCTCAGCCACGCCCCACCCCAGTGCCCGCACCCCCAGCAAGAGCCCTCACTCCAGGACTGGCTCCAGGCAACAGCGCAGGAAGCAGGTGCTTGGGGCGGCCAATGGAAAGAGGTGGCACATCCAGGTCTTCAGCGGCAGGTCCCTCAGTCCCTCTTGGAGGGAAGGACCTGCCACCAAAGAATGAAGCGGCGGCAGTAGAGTTGCTGCCAAAGTGATACTGATCGCGGCTTTCTCTCCCCACCCCCATCGCTTGGGGTAGCAAAAAATGCTGGAGCCGGCCCTGCCTCACCCCACCATCTGCCCCAGCCCTAAGCCCTCTCTTACACCATGAACCCCACATCCCCAGCCCCACCCCGCAGCCCTCATCCCCCCCCCACACCCCAACCCTCTGCCCTAGCCCAGAGCCCCTTCCACACCACAAACCCCTCATCCCCAGCCTTACCCCAGAACCCTCATCCATAGCCAGAGCTCTCATTTCCCCCCCTCCTCCCGCCCAATTGTGCAATATAGGAAAACTGTTAAACGCTTAGTGTTTCCAGTCCATTTTGACACTATTTTAAAATATATAGATATTGGCTTACAAGGTGGGGTTGGGGGGAGGACCTGGATCCATTCTGGGCACCACCAAAAATTATATAAACCTGCCACCCCTGTGCATGGGGGGGAAAGCCCCTCTTGCCCATTTCCTCCCACACCCATCCAGCATGAGGTCTTTGGCAGGGAAAATGGACTGGCCTTCTCAGCGGAATCCAGTCTCACAGGGTGTGGGAGGAAACTGCAATACAGCTCCTCTTCTTCCAAAGAGGCACCGAAAGAATCAGGCCAGATTTTTCCTCTCCCAGCAAGGAAACATCATGGTTCAATCATGCTGGAAAAATCCACTTCCTCGCTCACCCGCGGCGAGCAGGAATCCTTTCCAGGCAAGGCCAGCAGTTTCTGCAGAATCTCAGCTTACATTTAGGGGAAAAAAAAAAGAAAAAAGAAAAAAAGTTCCATATCCAGCCCTCCTGGTTGTGAAGAAAACCTCCCAGCCGTGGCTGGAGAGGGTAGGCAATGCAGAGATGGCCGGCTAGTCTGCAGAGACACCCCTGCTATTAAGGAATGGGCGGGTGGAGGGGGAAGGGCTGAAGTGCCTGGGGCCCAGCTGGAATGGTGAGTAATAGGTTGCCCTTGAAGGTAGCCTGACACCCTTTTGCTATGGAGCAGATTGTGAGGGGACCCCAATTACCCCAGCAGTGGGGCAGTGAGTGGGCACAACTGGAGAGGCCAGCCATCCCAGCAGAGGGCTCAGTGGGGAAGAGAGGTGGATTCACTGTTGGGGAGTTTGCCCAACATTGATTTATTGTGGGGGCGACAGCATTAGTTGGTATATTTAAGGGCTGCGGGAGGAGGAGGCAGCCCAGCATTAACTGATTTACTGGGAGGGTGTCACTGATTTATCAAGAGGTCTCTGAGCAGACAACCACAAAGTGACTAAGAGGACACTGTCAGCGGTGGATTGATTTGGGGAGGATGGGGGACATTGTTCATTTCATCAGGCTATTGGGGTTTAACTGAGCTAGTGCATTTCTATGGGAATTTTACAATTCTAAGCAGTTACACAACTAGCAACATTATTCTCATGAAAACCTACCCTAGTCCTAACAAGGACCAGCTGAATTCTGGGGAAGGTTGTCTAGCTACAGAAACCATATGTGAAATCTCACCAGCATTTACTGATCAGTAAGTGTTCACGTTCCTGGCCTCCAGGTCTACTAAATTCATCACAAGGGACTAGGAAGACACCAACCTCAAGCATTTACTTTAGAGCCCATGAGTGGGCTGGTAAGCAAGGTGAGCTAGCAGACAGGACACTGGACTAGGGTGTATGACACTTGGCTTCAGTTCCTGGCTCCGCCACAGATTCCCTTGAGGCAAGTTAGTTGATCTACCCTGTGCCTCGGTTCCAATTTGCACCATAGGGGTGGTACATCCCTACCTCACAGTGGTATTTGAGAGGATAAAATCCATCATGCTTGCCAGGCACACAGATACTAGTGATGACAGCCACAAAAGTATTTAGACAGAATAGTCCATCAGCTCACTGCTATCTTCCAGTCATGCTTTCCTTACACTGCAGGAATGCACTCATCCAGAAAGCAGCGTACCCACACAATAGCATTGGCAGCTTTAGAGAGCCACTGGTTTAAGACCAGCTTCTTTCTTCACCTCCAGCCCGACGATGTCAATCATTCCTTGTCCATGCACAGGCATCCGTGCACCCAAATCACATTCTTACAGTCTTTAGTAACGGAAAAAAAGCCATCTCAGACTTCACTCACTCCTCATAAACCATTACATGAGTTCTGTGTATTTATTAGGTAGAGAAGCAGCTGCAACTCATCCCATCGAGCCCCGTTCCACTGCTGCTCTGAAGTCAGAATGTATCTCAAGATTTAGGGGTTGAAGCAGCTACAATAAATATGAGAACATAACAAAAGAGCAATCCAAAATATAAAACAGACTTTCAACCTAAGTTAGAAAAAAGAAGATACTCTGGAGACAAAAGAGGCAGGTTCCGGCCTTGTCAACATCCACACAACTTTCAAAGAGCTGAATACATTACAAAAAAAAGTTGAAGCAAGCAAATCCAGTTCTCCCAAACATACCAGGGAACCTTAACAGGGACTTAGTCAGTCCCTCAGCTAGGATCAGCTAGGCAGAATTGCTTGTGGCAATCTTCATGACTTTTGCAAAGGAACTTACCCTTGGAATGAACTTTTTCCTCTCTTTTCTTTTTAATTACTATTCATCCCAAGTCTGCCCAGAGCAAAGCTCAAATCTTCTCTATGCAGAGTCTTCTGGGAATTCCATAACATATTTTAACAGTAACAATTACACCTCCCCAATAGAAGGAGAAAGAAATAGCACCAGGATGGAAAAGGTACCACAACTAAGGACTACAGCTGAGCAAATAACTGATTTTGCAGTGTGGCCTCTGAACCAAAAAGTCCAAAAAGATTGTTTCAAACCAAACTGCATTTTTTTTCAATTTTACTTGTTCAGGTCGACGCAAAACGACATTTCCAAAATGAAAAGTTTTGTTTACAAAAAAAAATTGTCCAAAACACAACTCATTCAACCTTTTTGAAAAAAAAAACAAAAAACACTTTCCTCATTTTTCGTTTGGCTGAAGCTATTCGTCAGATTCAACCTGAATTCAAGAATAGTTTCAGTTGCCCTGACACTGCATTTTTCAGCAAATTTATTGGTTGCCAAAAAAATTCCACACAGCTCTACTCGCCCTTTTGAGCCCCTCTCCACCTTCTTGCTCTAGGGAGCCTGATTCTTGCACTGCCTACAAAAAAACCAAATAAAAACAAACTACAAGAACCTATTTTAAGAAAATGTTAAGGTTGTAAAGTCAAGCACTCCCAAGTCAGCAAATACTAGAATTACGATTGCCTGTCCAACATTAATTCAGCCCCCTGGTGCATATGCATTATGATCCAGTCTTTCATTGCATGATCATATGCTATTTTTTCCACAGAACTTCTGCCTCATTGAGTGCTGAATGGTTAGTTATTTAATAGTCTTTATATATCCTCACTGTTAACTGTGTGACCTTAGGCCATATTTACTGCACACCATCCAAAACCTGCACTGCATACAGAATTCATGTCCTCATGGGCTTTCCCATGGCACTCATTGCCATATCTCAGTGTTTCACAAACATTCATCAATCTCCCTTCACAACACTCCTGTGAGAACACTTGGTATTATCCCACATTTCATAGATGGCGATTGGCGGGCTAGAGACACTAAAGGCAAAATTAATAAAAGTTCCTGCTCATTTTGGGACGCCTGTTTGTTTTTTAATATCCTCAGAATTTTTATAGCATGTTCCAAGCACAGCTCCCATTGACTTCAGATGCAGTTATAAGTATTCAAAATTTGTGCAAATCAAATCCAGGGGACTCTAACTGAGCACCCAGAAAACAAGATGGCCACTAACTGTGCAAACTTTGGTTTCAGCAGCTTGCCCAGCATCACATAGAAACTTGATGGCAAAGGCAGGGATAAATCCAGCCTCCAAGGCAGTGTTCAATTGTCTTAACCATGAAACCATCCTCTCTTTTCCTGTAATCTCCTGCCTCATCCATCAAACATCTTCCAACTTATGCAACAAATAAGGCTGTGGTCCTACAGAAACACTCTACTTAGCTGCACCTGTTTCATCCCCAGAACACGTCCATCCTATGCACTGAACGGAGGTCCTTTTCACCCCCTTTGGGGATCCATCCAGAATATGGGGACCAAATAGATCTGTGCACTGAATGAGACAAAGATTCTATGGAAAATAGTAGGGGATGAGGTATTTGAAGACTGGCCAAAATGTTAAAAACTAAGTGCAACCAATGCCTAAACTAAGGCTTCTAAGTCTGGATTTAGGAACCCAAGGATAAGATTTAGAAGCCTACATTATTTAGGAGCATGTTTCATTGAAGTCAATGGGACTCATGCCTCTAAGTCACTTACATTAAATTTGAAATTTTTCAAAAACACTTAAAAATTTCAGACTGCATCACAAAACACACACACATACACACACACACAGAGGAAACTTTAAACCTGGAATTTCCTGCATTTGCAGTACCTAATTTTGCTACCTTAATTTTCTTGTAATTTTTTTTGTATGTAATTTCCTAGGTTTTTAATGAAACTAAAAAAAGAAAGAAAGAAAGAAATCCTGTCTTGAGGAACCATATTGATTCAATATTGATGAATTAGCAGCAGCACTGGAAACTTCAGATCGACAAGACAGACCACTTCGCTTGAGTTAAAAGGATAACTGGTAACAGTAGTAGGCTGTTATCCTCTATGCTGGATAAGCCACTAGATAGGATGAGCTACGTTTTCCCAATGTGCTTCATAACTATTGACTGACAGCAGAGGAATGGTGGCACTCAAGAGTCCCAGATTCTATTCCAAGTTCTGGAGAAGAGTGTTTTCTAGCAGCTTCAAACCCTTCTGCCCTGCCACCTCCTCCCCTCTGCTCCTATACACTCATAAACCTGGCCCTGTCCTTATCCTTCTTTGCTCCTCAGCCCTCTGCATCCCTCCTTCTCAGCAGGAGGGTGCACAAGAGAGTATCCCTATTCTCCGCACCAGTGCTTGGTGCCACAGTGGGCCCCAGCAAGCAGGAGAAGCAACTGAAGGGAATGTTCTGGTCAGCCCCTTCTGCCCTGGATAAAGCATGTCAGTACAAATGGAATGCTCTGAAAACAAAGCTGCCAAATGCAGAGAATTCAGACAGATTTTGATGGAATTTCACAGAGACAGTATGAGGCACTTCTGTGGCCCCAGGACAAGCCCTCTGTCAAAATTCAAGCCTCTTCCCCAAAGCACAGAGACATCAGGGCTTCTCAATGAAACGGCTGAAAAATATTTTTTAGCACTCCCAACACAATATATTTTCCCAAATATCATTATCAGAAGCACCTGAAACATTTTGCTGAAATTAAGAAAAAAAATCAGCCTGAGGCATGGAAACTTTCATCTTGAATAACTGATATTTGGCTTATTAATTATAAAGCCTTCTTATAATTAAAAACAGGCTTTTACAATGGAAACCATGAGGAAACCTTAGCTCTAAAAGCTGCTGCCAGTTCTACCTATAACGCAAGGTCAGGCCACCTCACAGCACATGGGCTATTGAGTTTGAGAAAAAACTGGTGTAAAGCATTGCAATCAAATGAATGACTGTCTCTAACCACCAGTAGGTTTCCTAAGGGTGACAATAACCTGGCTCAGCAATTACAATGCACTCTGCAATTACTTTTTTATTTAATTTGGATTTTTTTAATTTTATTTAAATTACAGTAAGTCTATCTTTTAAAAAATAAATCTGTTAAAAATTAAATCTGAATTTAAAACAAAATATGTTAAGGACTAAAAAATTATTATAATCTCTTAAGACATCTAAATACAAAACGCTGAATCCACGAGCTCTGTCAAGAGTTTTGAGTTAAAGGCTGCTTTTCTATATAAAGAAAGAATCAGGGGGAAAACATCTAACTCTTGAAGTCCAGCTTTACAAATATGGCACAATAGGTCAAGCACTGTATTATGGGACTGTTCTGGTTAATAAAAATAAATTGTATATGCTGTTGTGTGTCTTTAGTTAAATTTAAAATCCTAATGCAGCCTGACACAAATCATGAGCAAAAAGTTAATTATCTAGTATATAAGCAATATATCATTTGTCATTTTCTAACACACTAAAAATGTGTAATGAATAATCTGAAAACAATTATATAACTACTTAAATAAATGTATATCGTTATAGCGTATCTTAAGCAGCAAAAAGTGTACCAAATCTAGTGTGAAGGCTCTATTTAGTTGCAAATCAACATTGCTTCAATGGTGATATCAACCAATGAGAATACACCTTTCTTTGAAAATAACTGAAGTACAAACAGAAAAAGCTGATTACAACTGATGATTTAAATCGAGGCTCTGCACTTGTTGATTTAATCATGACTTAAAATTGCCAATTTAAATCAATCCAGCCTGCCACACTGTAGGAGATATTTTGCTTTGGAAGTAACCAGCTACTTGTCTAGCTGGGCATCTTCCGGCAGAAAACCTCAAACTTGCCCTCTTCAGTGACTGGACACTCACGCCTGATCTATACAGGACTTTTCAGGGAATTCTCCCATTGATTCACTAACACCTGTGCAGCTCCACTGGTGGCATTATCAGAGAAACCAAGGCTTAGGAATTCATTTTTGTTTTTACACTAGTGCTGCCATTGTTCCGACCAGTCGAGAAGTTGCACAAGTGATGGGTCTTTTCGCAACAGCATATTGAGTGATTATATACAAATCGCTGCCTAGAGAGAACATCCATACCCAGAGTCACACTGCATTGGCTCTCCCTATAACTGGATATTAGAAGACAACTCATCATATTTACCCAAGAAACTAGGTCTGTATTGGTAGCACAATGCATAGTAACAATATGACAGTTTCGTATGCCACTATGTCTTTCACACAAACTGTATCCCAAAATATCTTAGGGAGTTGAATGCAGTTAGAAAGCAATATCAGAAGCAGCACCAGCATAATTATGGCCCACATTACATTACACATGAAATATTTTCCAGTAGTGTTTGCATGACAATCCTGACAGAGATGCTGAACTCTCTCAGCTCCTGATCTAAGAATCATGTACTATATAAGTATGCAAGGCAAAGGTATGGATGCCATTGGAAATATAGAGGAGATATGTGATTAGCAGTAAGGGGGGGTTCTGATGAATAAGTACATAAGAGACATCGACCCAGGGTCAGAGTGAAAATGGTAGATAGAACCTTAACTCCAAGTTTCCTGGAGATAAATGGAATAGCAGAAAGGTCTAGCTTTTCATCATCTTATTTGTTACATCATTTTATGTGCTGTATTTATCAGTAAGAGGCTGCTTTTTCCTTCAGAAATAAAAATAATCAGAAAGGTCAAATCTGTAAGGTTTAAAAAAAAAAAAAAAAGGCAGGAGAGGACAAACACCCTCCCCCAATTTTTTCCCCTTTGCAACTCCATGCTTAGAATGGAACTGAAAGGTTCTCTTAAATATGAGTTCATTGAGGGGAGGGAAGAACCCAATGGAACTAAAATGTTAACAGGAGTGGAAGTCTGCATTCCAAATGCAGCTGCAATCATCAGCTGTCCTGTTTGGTACAAAATGAACTACGAGGCCTGAAAAAGGCATCCAATCTCCCAAGTACCACAGAGAGCAGAGATGTAAGAAAGCTAAGTCAAGTAGCGCACCACCTCCCCAAGAATCTACTGAACTTTCACCTAAAGTATTACTAATCACCTTTATTACAGAAGAGCCTACGGGCCAAACAGAAATGGAGCCCCGCTGTTGTAGAATTTAACTATTCTAGTTTTTAAAGTGAAAAGTGATAGGTCTTCTACCCTCTCCCTGAGGAGACTCTAAGGCAGAACATCTTGTCAGGATGACTTTCCTGATATTTGTTATGTTCATGGCATGTACATAGAGAAGTTAGCATTCGATGTTTGTATCTATTTCTGGAAGATTGCAGTGTAACACGACTTCGTTGGAATCCAGAACCTTAACATGAGAACACAAACAGAGAGAGAGAAAGCAGGCTGCTCCCTAAAGCAGACAGGCACAACTCCTCCCACCTTGCTCTAGGCAGGCGCTTTGCAGACTGATTGCACAAAACCCAGATTGCATGCTTCTGAAGAGCCCCGAAGCCTGCAAGCAGGACCAGGAAATTCCTTACACTTAATGTAACAGCTTGTCATTTAAAGTTTTCAATGCATCACAGTATTCCTTTACTTAATTTCATACCCCATTGTTCCCAGTTCTGTTCTCTATGTATTGTCCTAAATAATTGCTCCCTATCCTCAGCAGGTTGGAAAGGAAATATTCATTGGCTCTTACACTCCTTAATTATCTCACAACCAACCTATACATATTTGGCTCTTTTAATCTCTACACAGTCAATCCCTCCAGCACCTAGATACCATCATTATAGGTATCATATAGAAACACAAGACAGACAGACCAATCCTGATCATTTTTGTGGCTCTTCTCTGATCCCCAACCAGTCCGTCAATATCTTTCTCATAACGTGATGCCTCAACAATGAATGTCATTCATATATGGGAGCTGCTAGTTCCCTATCTAGAGATAATGTCTCTGCAGCCGCAGCCTAAAACTGCATTGTCGATACTTAGGGCTCTGGAAACTCATTTTTAATTTGCTGCCCATCATCACTCCAAGAATCTTTTTCTAGCATCTTCTTCCCATTGAGTACCTGTTTCCAAATTCCCACACCCACGCCACAGCCCAGAAAGATTAATTACATATTTCCAAGTTGAATCTCAATTTGTCCCCATATGGATCCATTCAAAACAGCTGCTAAAACCTTAAGTGGCCTGATCACATCACCCCTTCCATTCCATTCACTGTCCCCCACCCCTTCTGCATTGCATCCAATATAAGCTTCTTGTACTTATCTTTAAGTCTATTCCCAGTAGCCCTGCCCTACCTTTCCACACTGTTACCTTACTGCTTTGTCAACCTTTCCTTCCATCAATAACAGTTAACTTCTATCATGCATGGGCCTGTTTCTCCCACAATCACCTTTGAGCTCCCCTCCCCATGCTTCCCTGATAACCCGAACATCCTCTTGCTCTCAAAAAAAAAAATCCATAAAGCCCCACCCTCCTACAAGTCTCATTTTAAGACTCATTTCTACTGTGATACCCACAAAACACCGAGAGATGACAGTGGTCAGTCAAGACTAGGGCTATCCCTTTATTTGTTTCAATTACTAAAACCTTCTCTACACCAAAAGATGCTACTGTTCCTATTACCCTCTCCTCCATCTCCCTCCTTCTCATTTGGTCAGTTTACCTGTTGAATCTTGTCTTAAACTAAGCTTTTCAGGATGAGGACAGTGATAATCTGTCCGTACAGTGCCTAGCATAGTGGCTGGGGCCTCTAGGCAGTACTATAACAGTTTTGGATTTTAAGGCCAGAAGGAACCATTAAGATCATCTAGTCTGACCTCCTGCATAACAACGGCTATCAAATTTCACCAAGTGGTTCCTGTACCAACTTCACAAGTTCTGATTGACCTGTAGCATATCTTTTAGAAAGACACTCACACCTGATTTTAAGATGTCAAATGATACACAATCCACTACAACCCTAGGAAAGCTGTTGCAAAGCTAAGTTGCATCCCACTAAAAATGCACACTTTACCTCCTGTTTGAATTTGTCTAGCTTCTATTTCCTGATGTTAGATTTTTTTTATGCTTTTGACTGCCGGAATAACAAGTCCTCCACATATCCTCTCCTTGGGTAGGTAATTTTTAGACTGCGATCAAATTGCTTCTTAATCTTCTGTTTGATAGGATAAATACATGGAGAGACTTAAGTTCAATCTAAGGCAGGTTGTCCAGTCCTTAGATCCTCTTGTAGCTCTTCCCTGAACACTCTTCAAATTTTCAGCACCTTCTTTGAAGTGTGGTTACCAGAACTGGACACAATACTCTAGTAACGATCTCACCTCTGGCGTATACATAGATACACTACCTCATTGTTCCCCTACTTATGCATCCCAGGATAGCATTAGCCCTCTCAGGTCTGGTCTACACTGGGGTGGGGGTGTGGGGGGAGGAATGGATCCAAGTTATGCAACTTCAGCTACGTCAAAAACATAGCTGAAGTTGACGTACTTAAATCTACTTACTGTGGTGTCTTCACTGTGGTAAGTCGACAGCTGACGCTCTCCCGTTGACTCAGCCTGTGCCTTTTGCCCTACTGGAGTATTGGAGTCGACGGGCGTGCACTTGGTGGTCAATTTATTGCATCTAGACCCCCGCTGGATCGATTGCTGCCCGTCAATCCAGTGGGTAATATAGACAAGCCCTTAGCTACAGCATCACACTGGGAGCTCAAGTTAACTTAGTGGTTCACCATCACCCCAAGTCTGTTGCAGAATTTCTGCTCTCTAAGATGCAGTTCCCATCCTATAAGCATGATCTACTTTCTTTGTCCATACATGTATGATCATGCATTTGATTGTGTCAAGCTTATCAAAAAATCCAGAACACTCTGTATCAGTGGCTTGCCCTCATCATCATTTACCACCCGCCAATATTAGTGACATTTGCAAACTTTACATGACACTTTTATATTTTCTTCCAGATATTTGAAAAAAAAATCCTCAACCCAATCCTTCATAAGAAGTCCCTCCTGAACCGCATCAGAATACCCCCATTCAATTATTATTCCCCATTAACAAATATGTCCTGAGATCTGTCAATCTGTTTTTAAACACATGTGCTGCACTGGTTTTGAACAATGCTAGTTTTTTAGTCAAAATGTTGTGCAGTACCAAGTCGAATACCTAAAAGAAGGCCAAGCATATTACATCAACACAGTTACTGTTATCAACCACTTGTAATCCCACTAAAAAAATTGTATCAAGTTAGCTGAAGACCTCTTTTCCAAGTAGCCCTGTTTACCAGCCTTAGATATATGACCATCCCTCAGTTCTTTTTCGATTGAGTCACATACCGCTGGTTCCATTATTTTGTCTGAGATCGATGTCAGGCTAACAGGCCTATAATAACCCAGGTTATCCTGTTTACTCTTTTAAAAAATATGGACACATTAGCTCGCTTCTGGTCCTCTTGAATTTCCCCAGTATTCCAAGATATATTAAATAAAAATATTAATTTTATGCCTATGTTTCTAATCTTACTCAGTCCCTTTTAATTATTTCTTAGTCCTCGCTGGTATTTGCAATTCCTCCCAATCAAATATCATCTGTGAAATTTATTAATACAAATAACAGTGACAAACTGCAACTATAACACACAACTGTCTGCCACACAGGCATATTTGTATAATCATGCCCTCGAGGCAGGTACAGTCTAGCTGTTAAGATCTAAACGAAAGGCCAAAAGTTCTAATGCCTAATTATCAGTAACTGTATAATTAAAATACAGTTATTTTATACGGCTGAATGCAGTATTGACCCGTGTTAATGAACAAACAACCAAATGGCTAATAATTCAAACATCATTTAACACTAAATGACTGTTCAAGCCAGCTGGTTTTAGATAACATATTTTAGAGATAGGTGTAAACAAGCTAGCATTAATTTAAGTCACAGCTTAAAGGAACTGTATCTTGTTATATGTTCTCTTCGTAGGAATGCAAGTAAAATCCTCCTATCAATAATTTAGCAAAGGCAAGTGTAAATAATGGATTCATTAAAACCTGGCCAAACAGTGGATGTCACTAAAAGGATTTTGTTTCACAACAATAAAACATACAAGAATCAAGGAGCCTTCCATGCTACCTAACCCTATTAGTTTAGAGCAAGTCCTTGTGTCAGTTGCTTTCAGGCATACAAGGAAACAAGCCATCCATGCCCCAGGTATGTTTTAATGCCACAAGTGAATAGAGCAGCTTCTAGTTGCTGAAAAGCACAATGACAGCAGAATTAACTGGTTCTGCTGGGAAAGTTTCTCAGGCTTCCCTTAATCATTATTAAGAGCCAATCAGGCATCATATTTATCTTGTTCAGGCCCTTCACCTTAAAAAGACAAAAGTTCCAGAATTAAATCAGAAGCCCAGAGGAGGGCACTGATCACTGATAAGGTGTGCACCTCACCAAGGAAAGGAAAATAATAGGTTCCTGTTTGGGGATAAGCATGCAGGCAGGGAACCTCTAATGGCCACCGGAACACAATGAGATCCCAAGGGCAGTGGAGGATTTGGGGATGGGGCATTGGTTTGTGTTCTGGGGAATTCCAATTTGCTCTCGTTTGCACTCTGTCTAATGCTTGGTCAATTTGCTTAATCACTTCTTTAAATGCCGATGGAGAGACAGACAATGTCAACTCATTAACAGCTTTAAAAAGTCTAAGCGATCCCTTTAAATGAGAAAAGCAGGGCAAACACAAGAAAACCATGGTCGGGTTTCTCAGGTTTACACATGTAACAGGGCGCCCCACTGGATTCTTTATTTAGTTTTCCACCCAGAATTTACATTCAAGTTTTAAACTGTAGGAGTCAGAAATCAAACAGCTTGCATGTTTCTTCTGCATAGAACTTAAAATTATTGCAGAATCGACTGCTCCATCCCAGCAGATAAGAGCTGTGGGTCTTGCTCTGAACTAGTTAAGTAAAACAAATACACCACCAAGTGAGAATCTTGGATTTTCCCCTCAAATAGCCATTAAAGAGATACTGTCAAGTCAAGTCTATCCCTTATTTTTTGCACTGTGTGGTAACAAAAAAAGTTTTTACAAAGCTCAGATCCAAGAGAAACGACTCCATGAAATTACAAAACACACACCATGGCCCTGACCCTGCAATTTGTCACACACAGGCAGACTGCTGTGTCCACATGGGCTGCCCCCATTAAATATAATGGGGGTCTGCGCAGGAAAACAAATCCATGTATGAGCAACAAATCACAGCACTGGAGCCTTAATTTAAAAAAAAAAAAAGAAAAAGTTCCTCAGCAATGTTTGTAACCCAACCATCAGAGCATAGTACTAATGCATTAACATTTGTATTACAACAGCCCCCAAGGGGCCCAAGCAGGACTGGGGCTTCTTAACATTGAGCAGGATACAGAGGCCCCAATCCTGAAATCAGCTCAGCACAGGATTCCCTGTGTCATCTCAGTGAAGTCAGTAGGTCTCTGCACAGGCATATGGGTCTGCCCGTGCCCATTCAATTGCAGGATTGGGACCACAGAGTGAAAAAATGGGCCTCACCTGCAATGAAACCGTGAGCAAAACGGACTAGAAACTGCCTGTCAGCAAGTGAAAGGTGGCTTGTTTTCACCTTCCAAGTTGGGAGAAATGCAAAAAGCGAACAAACAGCATCAAAGAACAAAAATTAGATTTGATATTCGGGAGTTCTGTTTTCATAATCTAAGGTGATATTAGCCAAATAAACTAGTGTGTGTGTGTGTGTTTGTTTGTTTGAAACCCTACAAACAGATCCTCATGGGGATGGACCCTGACTTTAGTGGGATTCTACAAGGGTATTACAGTCTGCCTGCAACAGCTTGAACGATCAACCCAGAAAAGTGGAAGAATGAATCAGGGAGCAAAACTCTGTCACTTTCCTCATCCCTGCCAATTCTTTGAGAGGTCTCGCTTTGTGAAGGGGAACATATGCACCGCATGGAAAGGAATGAGGATCAGAAAAACCGCTCATCTCATCCCTTCAGCTTCCAAATAAAAAAAATCTAACTTCACCACGGCGGCAGTTTTCCCCAGCACTTATATTATTGGATCCATAGGATGAAAATGCTGCCCAAAGCTACTTTACAAAAGATCGTTTTTATGCAATCAATGCCACAAACTAGAGTCAGAGCAGACATTTCTACTTCACAAGACAGCAAAAGCCCCCCCCCCCCCCCCCCCCCGCTCCCTGACCACATACCATCAGGGGTCACTCCTCAGCTAGGGTGAAAGGACAACTGAACACTGTCTGTGGGGAGAAAGGGGGTCTGGTGACAGCAGAGGGGCCAAACCAAAGTGAGCAGCACTTACTGTGCGAGCACCGCCAGGGGACAGGGCTCCGTTGGGCAGGTAGGGGCTGCCCAGCTCTGGGATCATCAGGAAGGGGTAACCTGGATATGGGGGCCCCTTAAAGAAACCTCCATCTTGCTGTCTTCTCACTACTGGGGAGAAAAGAAAAGGCTCAGCCAGGGGCATTCCGGGGGGTGGGTCTGGGAGCAGGCAGATGGTAGAGGCGGCTGAAGTTGTGAACGCTGGGGTGGAGAGGCGGGGAGGGGGAATAGGTCTTCACTGCAGAGTTAACTCGAGTTAGCTGCACTCAGGTTACTCCCCTAACTCAGCGAGCACGGGGTGGGAAAGCAGGGAGGCGGAGGAGAGGGTCTGAGGGCGGGCGGCGGACACGGACGAAGAAAACAAAGAGGTTAAAAGTCTTGCTAAGCGCCCGCGAGTATCCGAAGGATGTAAACACCAAGGAGCGCTGCACGGCCGGGGGAGCCTCCAGGCCGGGACCGATCTGGGCAGGGACCTGAGGGACCCTTCCCGTCCCAGGCGAACTCCCAAGGGCGCCCCCCGAGAGGGGGACAGGGGGGAAGGGCGAGGGGGGCACTGGGAAGGGGCAGAAGGGGCTCAAGCGGGCAGGGAGTGGGGGGCTGTGGGGCAGAAGGGAGCAGGAGGGGTGGGAAAGGCGCAGCAGAGGGAAGCACCGGGGAGGCGTGGGGCTGGGGAAGGGGTCGGTACCTTCGGCGAGATAGTCCCGCGGCTTCTGGAAACTTTCGCGGGGCTGCGGCGGCGGCGGCCGCTCCGCCTGCGGGGGAGACACAAAGGGGAGAGGGGTGAGCGCTGCCCCGAGCCCCGGCCCGGCCCCTCACCTCCAGCCCCCGGCCCGGCCCCTCACCTCCGAGTCGGAGCCCGAGGCGCTGGCGCGGCGGTTCTCGGACTCGTGGACCAGCGAGGACTTGAGCTCGTCCAGGTCCCCGTGGGCCGAGCCGCGCCCCGCGCCCTTGTCCTGCTCGTCGCCCTCGTCCTGAAAGGGGATCAGCTCGTCCGGGGCGCCCAGGTCGTCGCCGCCCGCGGGCGGTAGCTGGGGCATGGTGCGCCCGGCCCGCCCAACTTCGACGCGCGGCGCCGGCCGAGTGCGGAGCGGGCTGCGGGCGGGCGGGCAGCGGGCGCGGCGCTGCTGCCTCCCTGCGCCGGCGGGGCCGGCCCCTCGCTTGCTCGCTCCCCGCCGCCCGGGGAGGGTCGGGAGTGCGGCCGGGAGGGTGGAGCTCCCGCTGCAAGCTGACACCGGCCGGAGCGGGGCGGGCTGGGACCCCCAGCTCCCCTCACAGCCCCGCCCCCCCGGGCCGGGACCCCTAGCTCCTCACAGCCCCTGGGACGGGACCCCCAGCTCCCCTCACAGAGCTCCGCCCCCCCCGGGCCGGGACCCCCCAGATCCTCACACAGCCCCGCCCCCGGGCGAGGACCCCCTAGCTCTCCTCAGAGCCCCCAGGCAGGACCCCAGCACTTCACACAGCCCCACCCACCAGTGGGGACCTCCAGGTCCTCACATAGCCCCCCACAACCCTGGACCCTCGGCTCTGCTTACAGCCCCCCACAGCCCAACCATGCCTGGCTGGGACCCCCAGCTCCTAGCACAGCCCCGCACCCCTAGGGCTGGGACTCTCAGCTCCTCACAAAGCCCCCACATCTGTGCCCCCTGCACTGCTCCCCCCAGTGGCCTTTGATACTATCACACCCAGCCCTGCAATTTTGCCCCCCATTGCCGGGTCCCCCCATACCACTACCCCCAACTCCTGCAACTGCCCCTGTGCTGCTACTGATCCCTTAGCGTTGCTTTCCCCAAGTCCTACAAGTGCCTCCCCGACATTGCTACCACCACCCCCGTTCCTATAAGTGCCCTCCACCCAGCAGATTATCTTCTGCAAATGCCCCTTCTTGCCTGCACCAATTTAACCCTCTCCGCACACCTCCTCCCTCCCCCTGTCCTGCAGAGCTCCTGCAGCCAAGCATACTCATCCCAATCCCTGCACTCCTAGCTGCCTACAAATGTCTCTTCCCCCATGCCAGCTCCTCTAATTACCCCCAACACACCCCCTACCAGTGTTCTCTCCTTGCCCAGCTATCCTCCTCACATAGCCCCTGCGAGTGTCACCTTCTGGCTAGCACTTCTACCACCATGCCCCCCACGCCACACACACAAAGCTCCTGCAAGTGTCCTTCCCCACATCTCACTACTACCCCCTGCTTGTGCCCCCTTTCCAGCGCTACTCTAGCTCTGTTCCTCCCCTGCACAACTCACACCTCTCAGATGTACTAGATTTCGCAGCATGTTCAACATTTAGGCTGAATCAGGCTGTCTCTGCCACAAAGGCAGGCCATAACTCAACCTGTAACCTACCACAACGTACGCTGAGCTGGAACCCAGGTATCCATGAGTCCCAAACTATTGGGCGAAGCAGTCGATGTGCTATAACTTTTGACACAGTCCCACAAACCATTCTCATAAGCAAACTAGGGAAATACCATCTAGAATAAATTACTATACAATGGGTGCACAATTGATTGAAAAACCCTACTCAAAGAGCAGTTATCAATGGTTCGCTGTCAAAATGGGAGGGCATGGGGTTCCACAGGGATCAGTCCTGGGCCTAGTACTATTTAATATTAATTAATTAATTACTCGGATAATGGTATGGAGCGTATGCTTATAAAATATGCAGATGACACCACACTGGAAGGGGTTGCAAGCACTTTGGAGAACAGGGATAGAACTGAAAAGAACCTTGATAAATTGGAGAATTGGTCTGAATTCAACAAGATTAAATTCAATAAAGATGTGCACTTAGGAAGGAAAAATCAAATGCAGAACTATAAAATGGGGAATAACTGGCTAGGTGGTACTGTAGTATGGCTGGAAAGGATCAGGGGGGTTACAGTGGATCACAAATGGAATATGAGTCAGCAATCTGATGCAGCTGCAAAAGAGGCACATTCTGGGGTGTATTAACTGGAATGTAGCATGTAAGACATGGGAGATAACTGTCCCACTCTTCTTGGCACTGGTGAGGGCTCAGCTGGAGTATGGTGTCCAATTCTGGGCACCACGCTTTGGGAAAATGTGGACAAATTGGAGAGAGTCAAGAGGAGGGCAACAAACATGATCTCATGTTTAGAAAATCTGACCTATGAGGAAAGGTTAAAAACACTGGGCATGTTTAGTTTTGAGGGATTCAGACTGATAACAGTCTTCAAATATGTTAAGGGCTATTATAAAGAGGACGGTGGCCAATGGTTCTATATGGCCACTGAAGGTAGGACAAAAGTCAGCAGCAAGAAAGGTTTAGGTTAGATAGTAGGAAAAAAATGTCTAAGAGTAGTTAAGCTCTGGAATAGGAAGGATGTTGCAGAAGGTAACTTCAGGCAGAAGTAGGACAAGAACCCCGGTCTGTAATAGGATAACTCCAAGATTTAGCCACTCAGTATTTAAGTGTGCTTTGGTTACAAAGCCATAGGAATTGCCAGACTGGATTAGACTCATGATCCATCTAGTCTAGTATCCTGGCTCTGACAGGGAGCAGGACCATATTCTGCAGAGGAAAGTGCAAGGCACAGTTGAAAGATGTGGTGTAATCTGTCCTCCAGGAAAGCCTGGTTCCTGATCTCCCAAAGCAATAGAGATGAGTTTGAACTTGAAACATGAGGTTGGATATCTCTTCCAAAACTCTTAGTTTGCATTAACTGTTATAACTCTTGATGTTGTTATCCATATAAACGTCCAATCCACCTTTGAATCTTATTAAATTCTTGGCACCCATGATATCCTGTGTCAGTGAGTTCCACAGTCCTAGTGATGGTTTGAGTGAAAAGTATTTGCTCAGTTTTGAATGTGTTGCCTTTCAGTGTCTATTGTTTCCCTCCAATGTGCATTACTTTTAATCTATCAACATGGAACTTCATCTGCCATCACGTTATCCATTCACCTAATTTGGTTTGGTATCTCTGAATTTCCTGATTCTGACTAACCTAAATAACTTTGTGTCAGCTGCAGATTTTGCTACCTCACTTGCTAAATAATAAGTATATTAAACAAAACTGGACCTAATACAGTACCTTGTGGCCCCTGCTATTAACCTTTTGCCATGATGAAAATTGGCCATTTGTTCCTACTCTTCGTTTCCTCTCTCCTAGCCAGTTTTTGATCCATGACAAAAGTTTTCTTCTCATCCCATGATGACATAGCCTCTTCATAGACTGTCAAAGGCCTTTTGAAAGTCTAAAAACATTACATCAGTGATTTTCCTTTACCTGACTTCTAACAGATTATTATTTATATCCCCATAGCGCCTAGATGCTCAGTCATGGATCATGGTGCCAGATGCTGGACCAGCACTGAACGAAAAAGCAGTCCCTGCTCCGAAGAGCTGACAATCTAAAAAAATTTCCCTTTACAGAAACCACATTGGTTAGACCCTATCATATCATAATCTTCCAGGTGCTTTATTCCTCTAATTTTAATTATAATTTCAATAAGATTATCAGATACAGATATATGGCTTACTGGTCTGTCATTCCCAGCTCCTCCCAGAGCCTTTCTTAAATACAGGGACAGTAGAACCTCAGAGTTACAAATACCAGAGTTATGAACTAACCAGTCAACCACACACCTCATTTGGAACCGGAAGTACACAATCAGGCAGCAGCAGAGACAAAAAAAAAAAAGCATATACAGTACAGTACTGTGTTGAATGCAAATTACTAAAAAAAAAAGGGAAAGCAGCATATTTCTTCTGCATAGTAAAGTTTCAAAGCTGTATTAAGTCAACGTTCAGTTGTAAACTTTTGAAAGGACCACCAGAACGTTTTCTTCAGAGTAATGAACTTTTCAGAGCTATGAACAACCTCCATAACTCTGAGATTCTACTCTACAACATTTACCATCCTCCAGTCTTCTGGTACAGTAGCTGTTTTTATGAGCTATCACATATCTTTGCTAGCAGCTCAGCCACTTCATACTTGAACTCCTTCAGACCGTACAACTGGATCATCTGGGCCTGGTGATTTGTTACTTCAAAATAACAATTTGTTCCAGCACCACCTCTTCTTCTGACACTTCAATACAGCACCTCATCGAACCACTTCACTACTGTGCCAGAATCAGGGCTAGACTTTTGGAATCCTGATCTCCAAGATTATACTGCCGTCTAGCAAACAGTTCGATAATCCACTGGTAAAAGTGTGTGTCAAGTCCACCTCTAGTGGCTGGTCCCCATAAATGACAATTACTCATGTATGAAGCAGTAGTGCATTGTGCTGGGGACTGGAAGCCCATGGAGGGGAGCTGTCATAGTTGGCTAGACTATAAGTTGTTTTCCCAGTTTTCTTTTTTAAAAGAAACAGGTTTATAATTGTCACAGTGAGAAGATATCCTTTAAAAATGGGGTTTATAATTAAAAGAAAATTACAATCCGTTAATTAGGGCATGAGGCACAACCAAACCCACATGTTCCACATATATTGGTTCCTTTTCATACATTACAATTGCTGGTGTCACATACTGGCAGGGTGGAAGGTTGAGAGGTATGCTCGGTCTCCCCCTACCACAGAAGTTAATGATGTTCTCTGCATGGGTATTCCATAGTCCCATTGGCCTATGCAAATTGCCACCCTACTCTATGCTTCAGCTCCCCAATCTGTAAATGAGGGATAACACCACCTCCCTACCTCACATGGGTATTGTGAGGATAAATGCATTAAAAATTGCAAAGCATTTTGAGATCCACCGATGAAATGCATTATATGAGAGCTATATGCAGTGTTGTAGCCATGTCAGTCCTAGCACATTAGGAGACAAGGGGGTGGGGTGGAGGGGTGAAGTAATATCTTTACCAGCAGAAGTTGGTCTGCAGTGCGGTGGTCCTGCCCTGAAGGACATAAAACAGCCCTGGGAGAGGGCTGCAGCACAGAAAAGCCAGGCTGACTGGGGGAAGCAGCCACAGGTGGGGCCACACTCCAATCAGACCACAACTGGCTCTATAAGAGGGCTGAGGGCCAGAATCTGAGACAGCCACTCTCTCTAGCTTCCTAGAAAGAGAAGGACTTGGCTGTCTGGGAAGCTGAGGAGGGTACCTAGGGTGGAGCAGTGCTGGGGAAGGGCAGAGGGAGCTGGGAAACTCCAGCCTAGAAAAGCTGAAGGCTGAGTTAAGGGCCCACAGAGGGTACTGGGGCTGCAGAGGGACAGCCCAGAGACAGGCAGAGGCAGCAGGTCCAACCCCCCTTGCTGATGAGTGGTTTATAGACTGCAGTCTGCCCTAGGGAGTGGGGGCTAAATGGTGACTGGCAGTAGCCCCTGAGGCAAGGTGGGGAAAGAGAGTTGGGGGTTCCTTTAGGTGGGGAGACCCAGAATATGGGTTACTGTGGGAGGGCAGAACCTGGACAGAGAGGGGCAGCGGGGTCTGGGAGGGACACGGGACCAGCAGCAGGTGAGACACTGACCTGCAGAGGGTGCTCCAGGCTGGAAGAGCTAATTCCCAGGATGACCAGCAGGAGGTGCTGCGCCAGTGAGTTGTCGCCTCGCCACATGGTCTAATAAAAGAAATTACCTCACCCACTGTGTCTTTCTATATAAGAGCTAGGCATTATTATTATTATTATTATTATTAATAATAATAATAAGAATTCTTAGACACTGCTGAGTTCCCTACACAAATGTCAGAACTAGTGTTGGTCAATTTAAGGTAAATATATTTAATGGAAATTTTAAAAAATGATTTGTTTTACATTGTTCATTTCTTGACAAAAAATTGAAATTAAATTTTTCAATAACATTAATTTTTGTTTTGGTGGGAAATGTCCCACTTTCTCTATTTTTTTCCTTCTTTTTTTACCCAGGTGAATAAAAGCAGTGTTGGGTTTTTAAGTGAAAGGAAAGAGGATTTTCTCCCACAATCAAGAAACAAAGAGTTTCAGATTTTTTGTTTGCTTTGTTTCAAAATCTGAAAAAATTAACTTTTTTTTAATCACAAAATGTTACTGAAACCTCAATGGAAAAAATAACTGAAATAACTTCAACCAGTTCTCGTCATAATAAGAATAGACCAGTGGCCAAATTCTTCCTACTTCCCCAAATCAATGAGTACTTTGGCTTTTTTCCCTTCTTCTCTCTTGTCTTCTCCTCTTTCTACTTTACTATCAGCATTTTGTTATTTTAACTGGGGTAGTCCTGTGAGCCAAGGTTGCCAGAACCTTTGTAGAAGTAGGGGGGAGGAGGCCAAGGACAAAATGCTCCCTCCATCTCTGCACCTGGCTGCTCCAACGGTGAGCCAGTTGCCCTCTCTTCTGATGCCACGGCAGCCCCTAGTGGGTGAAAGGTGTAATTGCAGCGCCTCCCTGACATAGTATTCTGAAGGGGACAGAGGGGAGTTTGTGGGGGACATGAATTCTGCACTAATGTTTTATTTGTTAAAAAGGTGGGGCATAGCTGAGCCCCACTTGTGGGTCAGGAGTCCATTGTGGTAGGCACTGTACAAACAGAACAAATAGATGGTCCTTGCCCCGAGGACATGACAATGTAAATAGAAGAGAGAAAACACAACAGAGGGACAGAGACAGATGGGTGAGTACAAGGAAACAATGAGATTATTGGTCACCATGCTAGACAGTGGTCTCAGTATTTGTCAGATTTCTACTCCTTGGTTGCTGGTTCAAGTGTGGTTGTGGAAGCTGAAGAAATAATTTAACACTTTGTTCTGAACACAGTGAGCTTGGTGGTCATCCCTCCCTCTTGTGGAAGGGATTTCCAGCCTGTTGTGCAGTCATACCCCATTCTTCTTCAGAACATAGTTTCATAGTTTTGAGGAACTTGGCTCTCAAGAGGAGCAGCCATGGAAAAATGGAGGCTCTGTGAGGTATCTTGGGCTAATTGCACTAAGGATCTTGAAGAGTAATAAAAGATCTTGATCTATTATTCTATATTGAGCTGTCAGAGACAGCCAGTGCCAGGAGGATGCATTCTTTGTGGCTACAAATGACACTTGTATAACAGGGCTGGTTCAAGGTTGAAATAATTTTCCATTGGAAAATGCTGATTTGATGGAATCTAAACGTTCTGCAGGGACATGTCAATTCCGCTTAAAATTTTGATGGAAAACAGGTAGGCAGACTGCCCAGTGCCACAGCTGCCTGCCTCACAAGCTGTCTGGCTGCTCACCTTGTGCATGGGCGGGTGGGCTGCCCAACTCCACGAGCAGCTGGGCAGGTGGGCTGCCTTGTTCCCTGGCTGCCCAAACAGCTTGCCAGCTGCCAGTTAGGCTTCCTACCGGACTGGTTGGAAGCTTACCCAGAGTCCCAGCTGTAATTCTGCAAAAAACTTAGAAATGTCTCATTTTTATGCCTATTCTGGATAAAACAAAATTTACAATTTCATATTTTTCTGTGGAACAGGAATTCTAGGTCCTGATCAGCTCTGCTGTAAGAAGTCTGGGATCATGCTTAAGTGTAACCACTGAAAGAGTAATGTAGGCAGGAGGTTAAAAAGGCTACATCTCTGAGGCTGGGTTTCTACGTGAAAAGATGGGGCACAGTTTGCTGTTCAGTTCCAAATGGAAAATGAAGTTTTAGCAGCCATGGCTATTGGCGCATCCAGCATCACTTAGATCCAGAACAATTCTTTGCACCAATCTGATCATCTGTGGGCAGGCACCCTGAGTAGAGGGTGAGGTGGTGGTGATTTCTAAGTCCTCAAAATGTTAGCGGCAACTTCACCTCCAACTTTGCCCTGGTTCTGCATCAGTCCCTGTCTTTCAGCCTGGAGCTCAGCCAGACAGCTGGGAGATGGTGCTGTTTACTTTGGAGATGCCAGAGATGTAGAGTTGGATGTCATCTGCATTTGGGACCAAGACTTCACCCAAGTGCTTCATGTAGATGGTTAGGACAGGCGGGAAAGAATTAAGCATGGTAGGGCTTTGGAGGTGAGCAGTAGAGGCAGAGAAGTAGTTACCTATCATCATTTCCTGAGAACACTCTTTGTCTCTGAAGCAGAAAAATAGGATGGCACAAGGAGACCCATGCTATACATATGGGCATCCTACCCCTACATACTTCACTGCCTTCTCCATTCACATAAACAGAATAGCCATGCATATCACATCAGCAAAGTTACTTTGGTCATCCCGACTTGTCCTTTGAAATATTTGTTTGTTTCACAAGAGCTATTTCCCAAGAAACTACTGTGACAGACCCAGACAGTGGGGGGGTACAGGACTCTGGTAGAGGGCAAATATACTGGTCACTGGATGAGTAGTTTTCTGTTCCCTGAGTGACCAGAGCAGGGGCTGCACTAGCGTAATCAGGAACCTGCTAAAACCAATTAAGGCAGACAGGCTGATTAGAACACCTGCAGCCAATCAACGCAGGCTAATCAGGGCATCTGGGCTTAAAAAGGAGCTCATTCCAGTCAGGGAGTGGGAGCCAGAGGAGAGGAAGTGTGTGAGAGGGTGTGCCGCTGGAGGACTAAGGGGTACAAGTGTTATCAGACACCAGGAGGAAGGCCTTGTGGTGAGGATAAAAATGGTGTTTGGAGGAGGCCATGGGAAGTAGCCCAGGGAGTTGTAGCTGTCATGCAGCTGTTACAGGAGGCACTATAGACAGCTGCAATCCACAGGGCCCTAGGCTGGAACCTGGAGTAGAGGGTGGGCATGGTTTCCCCCCAAACCTCCCAACTTCTGATCAGACACAGGAGGAGTTGACCCAGACTGTGGGGAAGATCACTGAGGTGAGCAAATCTGCCAGTAAGTGCAGGACCCACCAAGGTAGAGGAGGAACTTTGTCATACTACCTAGGGTTTGGCTACACTTGCAGCTGTACAGTGTTGGGAGTTAAAGCTGTCTTTGTATAGCTGTGTAGCGAAAGTGCTGCAGTGTGGCCACACTGACACTACCAGTGCTGCAGTGTGGCCACTTGCAATGGTGTTGGGAGTGGTGCACTATGGGCAGCTATCCCAGAGTTCAAGTGGCTGCAACATGCTTTTCAAAAGATGGGGGTGGTGGTGGAGTGTGACAGGGAGCATGGGGGAGACAGAGTGGATTTTTGGAGCTGACACTGTGTCAGCACCCTGCCTTGCAAGTTCTAAGGACTTGAAGATACACAGCACCAACCTTCAATCATTTTAAAAGTTTTGACCCCTTCCCCTGCCCCTCTCTCATTCACTAAATGCAAATAGCCTTCAGATCAGATAAGCAGCTGCTCCAAAATGGGCCCCCTCACCCCCCCTCCAGGCTGCTTCTCTCCTCAAGCAAACACTAGCTGTGGACATTCCAAAGGAATCCCCCTGCCTGCCTCTGCTCGAGCAAATAGTAGCTGTGTTTGTTTTTTAGATAAGCAGCTCCGGGAGCCCCAAGTTCACAACAAAACAAAGAGAGGCATCACAACAAAACAAAGAGTGTTATCTTTACTTAAAAAGCATTATGGGAATGTTCCGGAGGTCAGTTACAGCGTAGTAAGATTAATCACTGTTTACACTGGCACCCCAGCGCTGCAAGAGCAGCGCTATAGTAGTCGTCCCCCAGGCCAAGGTGGAGTACAGCCAGCGCTGTAGCCAGGGAGATACAGTGCTGTATGCAGGGCCGGCACTACCATTTAGGCAGCCTAGGCAATCGCCTAGGGCACCAGAATAATTGGTGGGTGCCGTTTTGCCGGAGGGGGCGGCAGGCGGCTCCGGTGGAGCTGCCGCAGTGGTGCCTGTGGAGGGTCCGCTGGTCCGCGGCTCTGGTGGAGCTGCCGCAGTGGTGCCTGCGGACGGTCGGCTCCTCGTGGGGCTCCGGTGGACCTCCCGCTGGCACGACTGCGGCAGCTCCACTGGAGCCGCGGAGCACCGGACTCTCCGCAGGCACCACTGCGGCAGCTCCACTGGATCCGCGGGACCAGCGCGCGGGGCAGCGAAATTGCTATCCGCCTAGGGCGCTCAAACCCCTAGCGCCGATCCTGGCTGTATGTGCCTTGCCAGTGTGGATGGGGAGTAAGTTACAGCGCTGTAAAGCCACCGCCAGTGCTGTAACTCTCCAGTGTAGCCAAGCCCCTAGATTGGAATTAGTTTGGTGAAAATCAGAAAAAAAAAAAAAAACATTGTGGCCTTTGATGCCTTGATTTTTTTTTCAGGAAAGTTTTGTGATTTTTGGAGGGGGGGTCTGACCATGATTTTTGAACTTTTGGGGCCAACAGTTTTGTCAGTGAGAGGGGAAAGCTGGCTAGGTGTCCATCCTGCTCTACCATGGGAAAGTCAAAGGGACTTAGAATCCAAGTCCTAGGTGCTTTTGAAATTCTGACCCATTGTGCCTATGGGCTATCTGCACCTGACTAAGGGAGAACCAGCAGAGATGGCATGATCATATTATGAGTTCCTGCAATCAGTAAAGTGGGTGGGGCTCACCTCGTGGGCAGAGTTCAGAAGAACACCACACTCTCACACAGAAAGTCTAGTAGGAATTTTCTCATTCTTTATAAATATAAGATGCTCTGAAAGTTTAAATTGGCTTGGCACAGGAAACTCAGCACAGGCCCATAAAGTTTACTGTGGTGCAAAAGCTTCTAGCAGTTTGTGTAGAAAATATTATGCACTGGCCAGATAAAGTTTGAGTTTTCACCAGCATGGTAGGAGTTGGTGTAGGAAGCATCGTGCAGTGTACAGGGAACTTTTCCCTTAGCAACTTTGCTGACAGGGCCTTCTAATTTGAACATTCCTCTCTGTCTCAGGCAAGTCTGGGGGTGGGGAAGTAAAGAAAACCAGCTAACAGCAGAAAGAAAGTGACAAAGAGAACTAAGGCTTTTTCTACCTGCAAAAGTCATGTTGGAATAGTTTGTCAATTTAAGTACAGCCATAAAACTCCACCGGCTGTGTGTTCACTGACACATTTAAAGCACTTGTATATGTAAGCTTGTGTCAAATGGAGTCCGTTGCACTGTTTCTAGGTTTCCTCTCCCTAGCACCTGCTGTTGTCTCTGGACCCAGCACAACTCCAGATCAGAACCTGCCTACCCGACCCTCCCTGTGATCTGCAAAGCATTGTCAATGCAGGGAGTGATCACTACTGGTGGCACAGACCACACTGGACCAGAGATCTCTGACATGTAACATAAAACTGGGGCTCCTGACCAAGCCAAAATGGGAGACTAAGGCATGGAGACTCTCACCAACCAACCACAAGGGTCAGAGGAGAAAGAAACTCCAGGAGAAGTCAGCCCTTGACAAGACTCTCATTTTCTTCAGTTTGGGACCTGAACAATTTCTCCATCCCTGGCTAGTATTTTTCTTCAGCTGCCTCATTCCTTGCTTCCCTGTACATTCCATTCTGCTTGGCAGCATGTGACTCCAGTCCTCCTGGAGACTCTGACTCCTGGGGTTGGCACTTGTTTTTGCCCCCTTCTACGTAGCAGAAGCCCCTAGGAGGAGGGGACCTCCTTATTTCCAGCTGCTTTTCCAGGCCTCCAGCCTCCTCTTTGCAGTGAAGAGCTCAAACACTTATGGAAGCAGTTGGAAATGAAACACCACACCCCTGGGTGAGTCGTCAATAGTGAACATTGAACCTGGGACCCCTGAACCTTAAAGAATGCTCCACTCCTGCCTGACCTGAAAGACACAGCTCTGGTAGTCAAGGCTAAGGCAGGCTGCTCAACCTCTACCCATCTCAGTCACCTCTAGAGGGACACACAGCGCCACAGAGAGGCAGGTGTCCGTTTCAGAAATTCAAGACAGCTCAGGGCAAGAGTTCCATGGCCCACCTATGGCATATGGGACGATCATTTGGGAGCCATTGCTACAATGGGATTTGATTGGGGTGCAGAGAAAGGTGAGGTGTTTCACAGCCATGTCAAAGAGGACCTGCCATATCTCTGTCTTAGTCCATTTTACCAATCAGCTTCAACGGCCAATACAATCTTGGTTAACAAACAGCAGACAAAATTCAAATGTAAACAATAATTCCCCCAAATGTCCCCTGATCACTTGGGCTCCTACATTAGGAAATCAGACAGTGACCCCCTCTTCCTTAAAACAGTGGCAAAATAAAGCAACACCTTGAGCACAGAGGTGCAAGATGCATTCAGTGAAATACCACAACACAGCATTATAGTGAAAATCAGGGGGGACAGACTCCACCATCTGATTGCCTAGACCCTCACCCCTCTGCCCTTTATTCACAATATTGTGATCCAAGAAAAGCTTTAGCTTCCATATCAAAGCAAACATTTTCTCGCCTGCAGTAGATATAGGTTTTGAAATGGAAAGTTCTGCCCTAATGAAACTGGCTGATCGAAAGCTCAAACTCTTTTTGAGTTCCATGTAACTCCCATATTCATCATTTATATATAATTGTGATATTTCACATAAAGCACGCCATGTGAGGTATTAGGGGAAAGGTTATGATCTGTTGAAAGCCATTGTTCTATCTAAATATGTTTCTCATTAGTGCATATGAAGTTATGAGATTGTGTTGTATGGCTGTCACTAAAATATGCTGTGGGTTTGGGAGGCGCCCAGATGATAGCTCTCCAGAGACAATGACAAGGGAGGTAACCAACACCCGGGTGGGCACTGAACAGACATCACCAGCCATTGTCCAGCAAGGGAGCTACAGTTCAATGACTCACTGGCACAAGGTCACATCAGAGAAATTGCTCAACCTTTCCTGGGGACATAGCAATGTCCACCAGACATGCCTGCACTTTTGTTCTCCAAGCACACAGACTAAGGGTATAAAACAGGACACAGTGGCCACGTGCTTTGCCTTTCTCCTGCCCCCACCTATGCTGACACTGAGAAGACTGAAGACTCCAACAGGAGACTGGCCCAGGTTTCAAGGGTGAAACCTGTGTACTATGAACTAGAATATCTTGTGGCATGAGAAAACTGCTTAATCTAGATTGTGCCCAGTTTAACAGGGTTGAGAGTTTAGAGTGCATGCTTATATTTTCTTTTGGTAACTAATTCTGACTTTTTGCCTATCATTTATAATCACTTAAAATCTATCTTTTGTAGTCAATAAACTTGTTTTACTGTTTATCTTTACCGATGAGTTTGCCTAAAGTGTTTGGTAAATCTGTTCAGGTTTACAAAGGCTGGTCTATATCCACTTTCCATTGATCAAGTGGTGAACCAATTAATAAATCTGCATTGCTCATCTTGAGCAGTGCAAGATGGTATATTCCTAAGGTACAAGGCTGGGAGCTGGGGGCGATTCAGCTGGTGCCCTTTTCTGTGATTCATGAGTGGCTCTGGGAGCAGTCATGCAATCGAGCTGGGTGTGTGGGGCTCCACATACGGCTGTGTTAAGTGATCACAGTGCCTGGAGGGGTTTGCTGCTTGTCACTAGCAAAGCATTGTGAAAGACAGCCCAGGCTGTGGGGTAAAGGGGCACAGTGGTCCCACAGTCCCAGGCTGCATCCTGGGGATCCCAGCACAATAGTTTTTACTTAAATGTGATGGATGCTTCAGATGCTTCCCTGTCTTTATAAGTTACTGATGCAAATGTAACTATCAGTGTTTGGCAGAAGGAAGCAGAAGCCACAGGTGAAAATGTATGTGGAATATGGAACACTGAAACAATCTTCAAAGATGGCTCACATTTTCTTCCCAAAATTATTTCCATCAATGGAAGATGTTTATCACAGAGATCCATCTCATTGGAACAAACCATCAAGGGAAGTGGTGGATTCGCCATTTTGTGATGTCCTGAAATCAGTGGATGCCTTTCTGGAAGATGCTTTTGCCAGATACAAGCTACTGGGCCCAATGCAGGGGTAATTGGGTGAAATTCTATAGCCTGGGCTATTCAGGAGGTCAGACTATGATCTCATGGTCCCTTCTGGCCTTAAAATCTATTAATCTGAGTCCTCTAGATACTAAGAAAAGGTCCAACATACTAACATTACATGAGAAGAACACAGGAATTATCAGACTGGATCAGACCCAAGATCCATCTAGTGCAGAATTCTGCCTCTGACACTCTGGCACTAGATCTTACAGACAAAGGTGCAGGGACAAACTGGTGCCTGGAAAATTGCTTCCCAACCCCTATTACGGTTTAAATTCCTTCTAAAACGCTTGTTGCTGTTTGTAATCCTTCCTACTATAACTCTGAGTAGTCTCCTTAACCATAGAAATAGCCATTTTAAAAATCCTATGAACTCTTGATCTCTGTTATCTTGTGGCAGTGAGTTCCACAGTCTAATTTTGCATTGTGTGGAAAAAGTATTTCCTTTAACTAGTTTTGAACTAGATAGCTTTCCATTTCATTGACCATCCCCTTGTTCTTGTGTTATGAGTCAGGGAGATCTGGAGCACTTGATCTTCCTTCCCTAGATCTGCCATTATTTTGTATGTGTTTATCAGGTCTCTTCTTCTGTGCCTTCTCTCTAATGTTAATAGTCTCAATAATTTTCAGCGTTCTTCAATAAGGTGGTTTTCCCATGATTAATTTCATAGATTTATATATTACAAAGTGAAGGGCCATTAAAACACTGGCAGAATTTACCAAGGCCTGTGGTGGATTCTCCATCACTGGAAATTTTAAATCAAGATGAAGTGTTCTTCTCAAAGATCTGCTCTAGGTCAAACAGGAATTAATTGCAGGAAGTCCTATGGCCTGCGTTAGACAGGAGATCAGACTTAATAATCATAATGATCCTTTTTGGTCTTAAAGGTACTTCCAAATGTTCTGGGAAGCCCAATCCTCGGCAGATGCTGGTTGTATTATAGCTTCCCCTGACAGATACCCAAAGTTTATTTCTCTTTTATACTTTGGGAATAGTTGTCTCGTTTAGCAAGTCAATAAAATACTGTTGAATTGCATTGTTTGGAATCTCTCTCTCTTTCCAAGTCAGAATAGTGACCCTTCCTGTTCCTTCTCCATGGAGTGGATACTCCAGACCCACAATTCTGGAAGTCCTGAAGTCAAATGGCTGATAGATGCTGGGGAGAAGGTGTCATGTTTACAGGTTTTTCCCTTCCTGAGGTGTGGATCTGCTACTTGCTTACTGTATGTCTGAAACAGGGACGCAACTAACATGCTTCATTTCATCCATCTCTGATCTGCCTGTGGATGGAAACTGTAGTCCTGCTGCCCTCCATTGTGCTCCACCCTGCATCAGGTATGTCCCCAGAAACTAGTTGTTAGGAGCTGGAGTTGCAGAGATTGCCTGGATTTGGGTTGGGACAGGTGTCCTCAGGTGAGCAGTGACGTGGAAACCTTTGGGGCTCCATGAAGCATGCCAGAGCTTGCAGAAAGAGTCATTCCCAAATGCTGCAAACACGGCAGAGATCCAGAGCCAACGCATTGTAGCACCCTGGAGGAAAGCAGTGGTAGCAGGCTCCTGGCAGCTGGCTCACTCGCTGTCTCTCTGCTGGGACCACGCCTGAAACAGGCGCCAGAGACATCCCAGAACATACGTGTCACGTCCCCAGGAGCGCTGGGGAGCTGGAGACATTAGGCTGGCCTCCTACACTGCAGTGCTCAGAGTGTGATGAAACAAGCCAGGGAATTCCTGGGACTTACAGCCAGGTCTGAGCGGGGAAGCAGAGGCCAGAGGAGATGGCAAAACCTGAAGGGAAGTGTAGCTGTTTCAGCACCGTCAAACCCAGCCATCCACAAATCATCTGTCAGGAGCAAGGACCAGCAGCTAGCCTGGTTCCCTGCTTGTTTAACCCCCCAGACAGTCTAATGAGGGCAGCTGGCCCCAATTTAGCCTCCTGAGTGGCCCAACCTGCCGATTGGCTGAACGGATCAGCAGACCGGCTCTTAAGGCGAGCATCACAGTGCTGGCTGTGATAGCTTCTGTGCCTGCTTTTTCCAGCCTTGGAACCAGCCCTACTCCTGCCTGCCTCACTCCAGGAAACCTGGCTCTGGTTCCTGATTTCTGCCTCCAGTTCTCACCGATTCATGCACCAGCCACTAGGCACGATTGCCCATGTCCCAGTCCTTGCAATAGCTCCCCCGAAGGACCCCCCCCCACCACCAAAATGCCACCAAAGACCCAGACCGCGGCCGGGCCAGGGCTTACAGGGCCTGGGGCAAATTACTCCACTTGCACACTCCCCCCCCCCCCCGCCTGGGCAGCCCTGGCACATTCTAATTTTAGAAGTGATTACCTTTAAAGTAATAACATGTAAATGCTTATTTTGGCTTAAATTGGGGCATTAAATGACTGCTTGCAGACCCAGGCTTTCGTATTGAAAAACGTAAGTCTTCAGAGAGAGACGTCAGCATATAACCCAATCAACTTTGGAGAAATCTTCCACCAAAATGGAAGTTGATTAGAAAAACTGCTTGGCAGTTGAAGCAGATGAGAAAAAGAAGTGATCAGCCCAGATAGAAGGTGCCCTGAACCTTTTTGCCAGAACGTAGCTTGAGAACAGAGAGACGATGAGAATTCAGATTCCATGGGGTGGATTCAGCTGCTTGAGATGTGAAGCACACCCCAAACGCTGAACTTTACCATCAGGTTTTAAGTTATTAAATGCTAAAACAGGTTGGTACTTCAAGCTACCCCAAGGTCCTGAGAGTTCTGATCCTTGGGAAGTTCACAGGGGTGCTGACAGTTTTCCTGTTCTCTAGCTCAGCTACAGTGTGCTCTATTACATCTGCCAGCACCCCTCCTATGCACAGTAAGGCCTTGGGAGTGGCACACTTCTCCTGGGGACTGTCTAACACATGCCTGGAATGCTGAGGGGGGGTGAGGAGAGGACCCCCCCGTGACATTTCAAATGCACTTCTCCAGGCTCTTGCACTTCTGGCTGACAGACACACAGAGGGCATCAGGTTCTTCATGCATAGAGCAATACTTGGAACTTGGACAGTGGGAAGTCTTAGGGGAGCACACCCAAACGCACAGGCAGATGTGCACATTCATAGATTTCAAGGCCAGAAGGGACCACTGTGATCATATTGTCTGACCTCCTATCTAGCATAGGTCAGAGACCTTCCCCCAAAGAATTCCTAGAACAGACCCTTTAGAAAATCAAAGAAGCACTTGGAGAGCCGTAGGCCTAACCTGGCGAGCCTTGTGGGGGACAAGCCTCATCTATCACAGCATTTCTGGTTGGTAACCCTCTTGTTACGCTATTGACTGCACTTCCTGGCTTACACATGTCGTAATTTCAAAGTGATTTGTTCCCCTTTCATTGTCATTTAACCCAATGGGACCCAGGCCATGGCCACCTTTTGCTCCTCTGCCCCCATATCTGCAGGTGCCAGTGCAACCTTTGGGAAGCGTTGCCCTGAACCCCTGCTTCTAGATGTCGAGAAAGGAGAGTGATGCAGGAGACGCCCTGAATCCTGACTATGCAGCAGAGCCAAGCACAGAGCCCTAACATTGCCAGGCAGTGACTGAGACGCCCTTGGGAAAGTTTCCTATCTGTTCCTCCAGAGACGGCCCGTCCTGATTCGTTCACCGAATGGAGCAGGGGATGCTCTGCAGTCAGGGGGGTTCATGCCTTCGCCAAGCCAATCATCAGCTCATGATTGTGACATGTTCCTGGACAGGCTGGGCTTCCTCCCTCTTCTGGGCTCATCTCTGATTTTTTTTTTTCCCCGGGTGGAGGGAGGATCATATTTTTTATCTGTTTTTTATCTTAGCCGCATCCAAACCCGAAGGCTGAAGCCATCAAGAAAAAGCATTTGGCGCTAGAGCTGGTGTCAGGAGCTGCTTTTGACTGACAAATGGGGGGTCCCTGTGGAGCTCATTAAACTCGACCTCAGCCCTCCCCCAGGAGGCTTCAACACAAGACTGATCAGCTTGAGTTTAGACCCCTGTTACTCTGCCATTAGAATACGCTGGCTCCTCTTCCAGTGTTTTCTGCAGCATTAATTCCGTTTGGAGGCACAGATGCTTTTCCTGCTAATGATAAGCCGCAGCGCAGGGTCAGCAGGAAGGTGGGTTAGTCAGCGCTGGAGGACACCCCAGGCACCTGACAGCGTGATTATTCATGAAGGCCTTCCTGCCTGCAGGCACTTTCCTGCCTCCTCTCTGCTCCCATCCCTAGTTACAGTTGTTTCCTCTGGCTTGCTTGGGCAGTCCTGGAAGAAAAGGCCGCTGTCACAAAGTGAAACTTGTTTTCTTCAGAGCCTACAACTTGCCTGTGCTGCAGAGATAGACCAAACACTGAGCGGGTCCAATGCCTGATGTTGGGGCTGGCAGGAGAGGGAGTGATGGGGCACGAGCCAAATGACAGGGGAAAGATCTGGGGACATGCCTAAAGATGGGGATGTGCAAATGGGCTGGATAGAAGCTGTGGCCACAGAAAGAGGGGCCCTTCACCCATTTCCAGAATGGAGAGTAGCCAGCTGAAGCACAGGCAGACAAGGTGTGGGCAGAGGCAGCCTGGGAGCCTCAAGTACAATGCTCACAAATGCACACCCTCTTACACATGTATGCACACCACACATACAAGCCAGTTGAGTTTGGAGGAGAGTTTGAGAAATGGGGCACAAGGGGGGACAGAAGGCATGTGGCAACTGGGTCCGGGTTTCAGACAGACCTTGGGGGCTCTGTGGGGAGTAATAAGCAGTATGTGGAGGGGGAGACCAAACAAGAGGGAGCATTGCTCAAACTGGTTGTACTGAGACAGGAGGTGAGGAAGGGACACAGCAAAGACAGTGCTGGAATCAGTCTGTTGCCTTCACGTGCCTCTTCTCAAGCATAATGGGCACTGGTCAGTTTTAGGTGTGCAGTAGAAATTACCATATGTAAATGGTTCATTAGCACATGAATTGGAACAGGTGGCTTCATAGCCTTGCAGCCATGCGCATGCTGTGCCTACAATCTCCCGAACCTCTTCTGCTATTGTAGATGCATTCCTGGGTGCCCCCAGATTCACTGCCAAAGCAGTGTCCACAAAATGTCTCGGGCTGAGAGCATGGAAAGCCAATTCCCAAACACAGCAGGGGCTGCTCCCCATCTATTCAGGTGAATAACGGCTAGATAAAGCCTCCTCTGTACTGGGATTGCTTGCACTGGGGTCACTGACCCGATGTCAGTGCAAATCCCTAACAAAGATGCGCTGTTGTAATAATGATACCAGGCTTTTAGCTGCAGAGCTCAGATCATGGTACAGAGGAGCTCCGTATCATCATTGCCATTTTACAGATTTGGGAACTGAGGCACACAGAGGAGCTGTGACTAGCCCCTGGTGACCCAGCAGGTCAGATGATGTTTCAGTCCATGTTTGGGGGGCAGCTGAAGAAGAGAAATTGCTGCGATCTTCCAGACAGCACCAGAGATGCTGTCAGAGCCTTCTTCAAATGCAAGCAGCTACCGCATGGCACAGCTAAACCCTCTCAGAGGAGGAAGATACAGGGGAGAGTACGCAAGGAAATCCCCTTCCTCCACCCTTCTCCTGCAGCCCCTCGAAGGAAGCGCTCTGACTCAAGGAAGCCTCTCCCACTCATCCATCAGTGGAGACAGATGCTAAGCAGGCCTTTATTCCATAAGCCTCAGGCCCAGCAAACGTGGAAACAAAAGCTTTTGCTCTCCCTCTAGATGTGAAGTAGAAGAACTGAGGGAGTCTCCTACCTGCTGCCCACATGGCTCTCTGGCACCCCTTGTGGGCCAATGGGGAAAACAGGGGTCCCTGTGCCTTGTGGCCAGGCGGGATTTGCATATATTGCATAATATACCCCTGTCATGGTATAATTCCCCACTCTGAACCTTAGCGTCCAAAAGATGGGGTACCAGCATGAATTCCTCCAACCTCAACTACCAGCTCAGTACTTGTAGCGCTGCCACCAACCAGGAATTCCAGTGCCTGGTACACTCTGGTCCCCCAAAAACCTTGCCCGGGGACCCTCAAGACCCAGACCCTCTGGATCTTAACACAAGGAAAGTAAATCCTTTCCCCCACCGTTGCCTCTCTCAGGCTTCCCCTCCCTGGGTTACCCTGGAAGATCACTGTGATTCAAACTCCTTGAATCTTAAACAGAGAGGAAAATTCACCTCCCCTCCTCCTTCTCAATCCCCCTCCCAGACTCTCCCTGAGAAAGTAACCCTAACACAGAGAGAAATTAACCTTTCTCTCCCCCTTCCCTCCTTTCTCCTCACCAATTCCCTGGTGGATCCAGACCCAGTCCCCTGGGCTCCCACCAGAATAAAAAAACAATCAGGTCCTTAAACAAGAAAAGCCTTTAATTAAAGAAAGAAAAAAACAGTAAAAATTATCTTTGTAAATTTAAGATGGAATATGTTACAGGGTCTTTCAGCTATAGACACTGGGAATACCCTCCCAGCCTAAGTATACAAGTACAAATTAAAATCCTTTCAGCAAAATACACATTTGAACTCCTTCCAGCCAAATACACATTTGCAAATAAAGAAAACAAACATAAGCCTAACTCGCTTTATCTACCTAGTACTTACTATTCTGGACATCAAGAGACTGTATCAGAGAGATTGGAGAGAAACCTGGTTGCACGTCTGGTCACTCTCAGAACCCAGAGAGAACAACCACCAAACACTAACAGCACACACAAAAACTTCCCTCTCTCAAGATTTGAAAGTATCCTGTCCCCTGATTGGTCCTCTGGTCAGGTGACAGCCAGCTCACTGATCTTGTTAACCCTTTCCAGGCAAAAGAGATATGAAGTACTTCTGTTCTATTAACTCTTACTTATCTGTTTATGACACGCCCCCCAAATCGCTGACAGGGTGGAACCACACTGGCAGTGATTTCTCCCTAGAACTTTAGAACAAACAGATCAATAAACATATGCACCCTTACATAAGCTACTAATTATGTACAACTACAAGATTCTCCACATTGTAAGGACGATTTTTAACCAGTTGATTCTGGGAAACTATCACGGGAGAGTGCATCAACTTCTTGATCTGTTGCCGCTGCAGACATTCTAGGGTTGTGGAGAGGTTCACCTCTTCCACGACACCGTCAATTTTCCCTTCATCATAGACACCATCAGGCCACTCAGCATCATCTCCTCCCAGGGCTGTAAACTGACAAGCCTGTAAGTCTCTGGAATAAAAGGGCTTGAGAGAATTAACGTGGTACACTCTGGGCTTTAGGGAGGAATTGGGAAATGCTATGAGGTAGTTAACAGCTCCCAGGCACTCTTGGACCATGAATGGCCCTTCCCATGATGCTTCCATCTTATGGGCTTGTTGCGCCTTCGAGACTATAACCTGGTCTCCTACCTTGAAGGAACGCTCTCTGGTATGTCTATCATACCAGGCCTTTTGCTCTTTTTGAGCATCCTTTAGGCTTTCTTTAGCGAGGGCTAAAGAGTGTCGGAGGGTGTTTTGTAGGTTGCTTACAAAGTCCAGAATGTTAGTTCCTGGAGAGGGCGTAAACCCCTCCCATTACTGCTTCACCAACTGTAATGGCCCTTTAACCTCGTGGCCATACACAAGCTCAAACGGTGAAAACCCTAAACTGGGATGTGGTACAGCCCTGTAGGCAAAGAGCAACTGCTGCAACACTAGGCCCCAGTCACTGGAGTGTTCATTTACGAATTTACGTATTATGGCCCCCAAAGTTTCATTAAACCTCTCCACCAGGCCATTGGTTTGATGGTGGTAAGGGGTGGCAACCAAGTGATTCACCCCATGAGTCTCCCACAGTTCTTTCATGGTCCCGGCCTGGAAGTTTGTCCCTGAATCTGTAAGGATATCGGAGGGCCAACCTACCCTGGCAAAAATGTCTTTTAGGGCCTGGCACACAGTTTTAGCCCTAGTGTTGCCTAGAGCTACTGCTTCTGACCATCGGGTAGCCAAGTCCACGAAAATCAGTAGGTACTGCTTTCCTCTGGGGGTCTTTTTTGGGAAAGGACCCAGAATATCCACAGCTACTCGCTGAAATGGGACCTTTATTATGGGGAGTGCTTGGAGAGGGGCCTTGACCTGGTCTTGGGGCTTTCTCACTCTTTGGCATACCTCACAAGACCGGACATACTTGGCAACGTCCTTGCCCATCCCCTCCCAGTGGAAGGACTTCCGCAACCCGTCTTTGGTTCTGTTCACCCCAGCATGGCCACTGGGATGATCATGGGCTAAGCTTAAGAGCTTCCCCCGGTACCTAGTTGGAACCACCAACTGTTTTTGTGGATGCCAGTCTTCCCGGTGTCCACCAGAAAGAGTCTCCTTATATAAAAGCCCTTGTTCTATAACAAACTGGGATCGGTTAGAAGAGCTGAGAGGTGGTGGGGTGCTCCGTGTCGCCGCCCAAGCTTTTTGAAGGCTGTCATCTGCTTCCTGCTCAGTCTGGAACTGTTTCCTGGAGGCTGTAGACACCAGTTCTTCCTTAGACTGTGGACTTGGGCTTGGTCCTTCGGGAAGTGATGTAGGTGATGGGGTTGTTTTCGTGGCTGGTGAACCGCTCTGCGCTGGTGCATCAGGTGGTATTTCAGGCTCTGGCTGAGCCTCTTGGGGATGGTTGTCTGCTGCTTCTGCCAGTTCAGGCTCGCTGGCGCCCTCTGGCATTGGGGTTGAAGATGGGTTTTCAAGTGCTGGCGTCAGTGCTGGCAATGGTTCTGGTGCTGGTTGTGTTTCCAGGTAAGGGTCTGGGACTGGAGGTACTGTGGCTGTTGCAGTTGTTGGCAGGGGATCCAGGTCCACTACCTCTGTCTGGGTCTCTGCTAACACAGACAGGGCCCCTGTGGACGGCTCAGGAACAGGGATGGGTCTGGAAGCTTGCCTGGCTTGGCTGCGTGTAACCATTCCCACCCTCTTGGCCCACTTTACCTGGTTGGCCAAGTCTTCCCCCGGTAGCATGGGGATGTGATAATTGTTATAGACTGCAAAAGTCCACATTCCTGACCAGCCTTTGTACTCGACAGGCAGTTTAGCTGTAGGCAAGTTTACAGCTTGTGCCATGAAGGGTTAAATTGTCACTTGGGCCTTTGGTTTGATGAATTTGGGGTCCCCTAAGGATTGGTGGATAGCTGACACTTGTGCCCCCGTGTCTCTCCACGCGATAACCTTCTTTCCGCCCACTCTCAAAATTTCCCTTTGCTCCGAGGGTATTTGAGAGGCATCTGGGCCTGGGGATCTTTGGTGTGATGGTGGTGTAATGAACTGCACTCGGTTGGGGTTCTTGGGGCAGTTGGCCTTTATATGTCCCAGTTCATTACACTTGAAGCATCGCCCAGCTGACTGGTCACTGGGCCGAGGTGGGTTACTGGAGATTAGTGAGGTGAGAGAATAGGGAGTTGGCGGCTTTCCTTGGGTTGTAGGTGGGGTCTTGGGTTGCCCTCGGTTATAGGGTTTATTGTCGGTATGACCCCTGTGATATTCACTCCCCTTGATAGTAGCTCTTTTCTTTTCTGCCACTTCCACCCATCTGGCTCCAATCTCCCCCACCTCAGTTACAGTTTTGGGTTTCCCATCTAGGATGTACCTTTCTATTTCCTCAGGAACACCCTCTAAGAACTGCTCCAATTGTATTAGGAGGTGCATGTCATCCAGAGATTTAACATTGGCTCCTGATATCCAGGCATTTTAATTCTTTTCAATGTGGTAGGCGTGTCGGGTGAATGATACATCTGGTTTTCACCTTAGGGCTCTGAACCTCCGACGGGCATGCTCAGGTGTTAGCCCCATTCTGATTCTGGCCTTGGTTTGAAAAAGTTTATAATCGTTCATGTTCTCCTTAGGCATTTCAGCCGCCACCTCTGCTAGGGGTCCACTGAGCAGTGGCCTCAGCTCTATCATGTACTGGTCTTCAGTGATGCTGTACCCATGGCAGGTCCTTTCAAAATTTTCTAGGAAGGCCTCAGTGTCATCACCTGCCTTGTAGGTGGGAAATTTCTTGGGATGTGGAACAATAACTGGCGAAGGGTTGTTAGGATTGGCTGTGTTCTTCTGCTTAGCCTGTTCTAATTCCAGGGCCTGCTGGTGGGCCTCCCTCTGGAGTTCTATCTGTCTTCTGTGGGCTGCCTCTTTTTCTTCCTTCTCTCTTTCCCTCTCTTCCCCTCTCTTTTTCTTTTATCTCCAGCTCTCTCCTGTGGGCAGCCTCTCTTTCTCTTTCTCCATCTCTTTTTGTTTTATTTCTAGTTCTTGTAGTTTCTTTTCCATGTCTCGCTTGTGGTCTGTGTCTTTGATTTGTTCCTCTGCCCCCAGTTTTGCCTGTTCCTGTTTCAGGGTGTCCTTGGTAGTCATGGTTTCTGCTTTCTTGTGTTGGGGCACCCTCTGCTGTTTACTGCCTGAAATGCTGCTTCTCTGTTGCCTCCTTAGGGTTGCTTAGCAACAGAGTCTTTTTTTAACTCCTTGTACCTAGCTATTCCCGACAGAGTTAGAAAGAAAAAAAAACCATTCATTTGCAAATGTGTTTTGCTGGTGTATGGTGACTCACAACTGGAGTCCCTTTGTTTAACAAAGATCCTTGTTAAACCCTAATGCCTTTGCCTTCAGAGTACTCAGAAGGGAGAGACCAAAAAAACTTGCAGACCTTTGCTTTTAAAAACCATCTCCTCTAGCCTGCTTTACACACAGCTAGCAGGGAAAGAGAAAGAAAAAATCCTACTGGCTTTTGCTTCTAAACCCAAACCTCAGTCTGCCTGCAGATAGCTAGCAGGGAGAGAAATAAAAACCTCACTGGCTTTTGGATTCTATCTTATCTATCTATCCATCCCACATGCTGCACACCATGTCATGGTATAATTCCCCACTCTGAACCTTAGCGTCCAAAAGATGGGGTACCAGCATGAATTCCTCTAAGCTTAATTACCAGCTTAGTACTTGTAGCGCTGCCACCAACCAGGAATTCCAGTGCCTGGTACACTCTGGTCCCCCAAAAACCTTGCCCGGGGACCCCCAAGACCCAGTCTCTCTGGATCTTAACACAAGGAAAGTAAATCCTTTCCCTCACTTTGCCTCTCCCAGGCTTCCCCTCCCTGGGTTACCCTGGAAGATTACTGTGATTCACACTCCTTGAATCTTAAAACAGAGAGGAAAATCCACCTTCCCCCCTCCTTCTCAATCCCCCTCCCAGACTCTCCCTGAGAGAGAAAGTAACCCTAACACAGAGAGAAAATTAACCTTTCTCCCCACCAGTTCCCTGGTGGATCCAGACCCAGTCCCCTGGGGTCTCACCAGAATAAAAAAACAATCAGGTTCTTAAACAAGAAAAGCTTTTAATTAAAGAAAGAAAAAACAGTAAAAATTATCTTTGTAAATTTAAGATGGAATATGTTACAGGGTCTTTCAGCTATAGACACTGGGTATACCCTCCCAGCCTAAGTATACAAGTACAAATTAAAATCCTTTCAGCAAAATACACATCTGAACTCCTTCCAGCCAAATACACATTTGCAAATAAAGAAAACAAACATAAGCCTAACTTGCTTTATCTACCTAGTACTCACTATTCTGGACATATAAGAGACTGAATCAGAGAGATTGGAGAGAAACCTGGTTGCACGTCTGGTCACTCTCAGAACCCAGAGAGAACAACCACCAAAAACTAACAGCACACACAAAAACTTCCCTCCCTCAAGATTTGAAAGTATCCTGTCCCCTGATTGGTTCTCTGGTCAGGCGACAGCCAGCTCACTGATCTTGTTAACCCTTTCCAGGCAAAAGAGATATGAAGTATTTCTGTTCTATTAACTCTTACTTATCTGTTTATGACAACCCCAAACTGCACAATCCAGACCCATCTCCTGGCCCAAGAGCTCAGGCTCTGGGCCTGCTGCTTCCAGCTCGTGCCCTGGCAGTAGGGGGTCTCCCAGCGTGCCATTCCCATCTTCCTGTGAGAGGAGAGCTGCAAGTAAAGGTGGGATTTTCTGCCGGTCGGGGCTCTGGCAGTGAACCAGCCAGCTCCTTCACCGGCCTAGCAGCAGACCTGGGAAGGCTGGCCATATGGAGTGGAGGACACACACCAGCAGGTACAAACAAATGTACACTTCCACTTCAGTAGCCTCCTAGGTGCAGTTTCTGGCAGCTCCTGCAGGGACGGGCAACAGGGCTCCTTGCTTCCTTCCTTAATAATGTGTGAATAAACCGCACCCCACAGCAGCTGTCTCTGATTGTTCTGAAGCCACCACTGTCCCAGCGGGAGGAGGAGGCGCTGCATTGGGAACCTCAGTCCCATTTCCAAGCTTGTCAGCAGAAAGAATGTGTCTTTTCATGCAGCCATCACGGCCAGCTTGTCTGGCACGGATTATGGCCTGGAGACATTCCCAAGCACCCCTACCCTTTAGAGAACTTAGCCCCTCCTGCACAGAGATAGGGCTAGTTAGCCTGCTTTGGCACCACTCCTCCCATCTCAGGAGCCTGTGAAGGGCTCTTTGCTGAGCAAGGAAAGGGTGCGCAGTAGACAGGCCAGGGAGGAGTGGGCAGTTTGGGGGAAGGTGCAGGGTGATACTTCCAAAGACGTCATCCCCTCCAAGGATCAAGGCATGGCATGGAGGAATAGGTCCTGGGCTTCCTAGGGCTTGAGTGGGATGCTTGGCTTATGACCCCAATCCCTAAAGGAATGAGGTAGACCTCTGGAACACAAAACCAGAAACATGTACTACATCAATTGGCCAGCAGGCACCCATCCTTCCCCTTCAAAGCAATTGGTGAGTCAGGCACGAGGCAAGACTTAAAGGTATTCAACCTATCATAGCCTTTGCAAGAGCAGGGGGAGGATTTGAACTCAGGGCCTTCAGCATCCACAGCAAAAGTGAAACCTCAGCACCAGAAAGTTGCTTCCTGTCTAGCCCTTCCCCTCTCCTGTGGGGGAGCTTGTGCATTTTTAGGCAGGCAGCATAAATTCCCAAGTATAATTTAGCACAAGGGGCACGTGCCATTTCTAATACTTAAGCCAGACTCACTCACAGACACCGGTATTCGGAAAACAAACACCAGGTAAGAACAGGATCTGTGGGGGTCCAGCCTTCATGGCACCCATCATGAGCCCTTGAAGAAGGTATAGAGCAACCCCACCTCCATCATTAGCATTTGAGCCCTAAGCCTCCAGCATTCTAGCACAGCTTCTGCCGCTAAAGTAGCAAAGTTAGTGTGATCAGCTAGCAGCAGAAGAAAGCTTTACTCCTTCCCCAGCAGCTCTGCTCCCAAAGTTCTTGTGCTGTTCCAGGAGATGGGAAGGTTTTGCTCATAGTGATGATCTCAAAAAGGGACGTGGGCCATTGGAGCCACATGCTGATCTGTGCAGGGAGGAGCCTGGCTCCCGTGCTTCCTTGCCATCACAACTCCTCTAGTAGGAGTAGTGGATTGCCAGTGCACAGTATGCTGCAGAGAGACGCTGGGACTGAGTGCATATACAGGGCTAGAATATTTGGGATGGGGGGGGGCTGATGTGATGCCCAAATCCAGCTATTCTACCCAAGCCACAGATGAGAAACGGCAATTTCCAGCAGTTTATAACTTGGACAAATCTGAAGGGAGTTTCATGCAGCTAGCAGAATGTACCTCCCTGGCCCCAGGGCCATCCCCACTGAAGGTCAAAGGCCTGCTGCCAACAACAGAGCTGTACAACCTTTAAAAAAATTTTTTTTAAGTTGCAATAATCTTGTATAACGAAAAGTGTTAGGCAGATTAAATATAGGGGCTGATGCCAGCTCCCCTTGTGTCTGTGAAGAGACTCACACAGCACTGGCACTAAATAATAATAATTAATAGGTACTCACCAGGCCAGGCTTAATTAAGTTTCCCAATTCCTTAGGAAACCCTGCATGGTATTATTGTGATACTGTTGCCACCTAGTGGCTACTCCAAACATCGCAACATTCGAATAATTAATACATAGCTATTATATAGTGCTTTGCATAAATAGATATAAAAACACTTTAGAAAGGTCAGTATCATTATCTCCATTTTACAGATGGGGAAACTGAGGCATGGGGGAGTGAAGTGCTGTCTCTAAGGTTACCCAGTAGCAGGGCCAGGAACAGTTCCCGACTCCCAGATCAGTGCTGTAACCACTAAGCAACATTGTGGTGGCAAAGGAATGATAAACAAATAATGTAAATACAAATATTATATTATATTATTATTATTTGAACCTCATTGTTCTAGGTGGTTACAAATCCAGAACAAAGAGACAGTCCCCTGGGACTAATGTTTAGAGCCAAAGTTTATGAAAAGTCCAAAGGGGTACTGTCAAAACATAATACATTGAATAGAGAGAAAGAAACAAGGCTGGGGAAAGGGAAATGGTTGGACACGAAAGCATCTTGATTTCCTGCCAGTACTATGCTTCCCGACATGGTCTCTACAGCAGACAGTTACATGCCCCTTGGACAGCAGCAGGTTAGGATATTAACACACAGAATCAGCTGTGAAACAAAGCGAGACACGAGCAGGGTCACAAGGCCCATTCAAAAACCATGAGTTAGGCCCCAAAACTCATGAGATTGACTTAAAAATAACATTCTGATTATTTGCTTTCTGATTTTTGAATCTTCAGGTTCATATTTTCAACCTTTTCTTTGCCACTACAGGGGATAGAAGCTTACTTGTTATGTAAATGAAGGCTGAGATTCTCATGTGATCACCTGACTCTAGGAGCTGGGGCTTTAAGAGAAACACAAGATATTTCAAGGTTCATGATAAAATCATGAGTTTGTGACACTGCAAGGAGCCTTCTCTAAGTAGGGACTGGTTTATGGGGAAGTTATTCCAGAACAAAGTGGGGGTGTGAATTTAAAGTGTAAAGAGCTATTCCAGAATAGCTCCTTGTTGGATGTTCATATTCCAGAATAAGAGGTTCACATAAATATAAAATAGGGAGGTATTGCACACATAGGGAGGTATTGCAGACTAGCGTACTCCACAATAGCTATTCAGGTCAATTTCCCCATGCAAACATTCCCTAAATTGGGAATGCTGAACATCTGGGGCAGATTGGCCGCTGGAGTCAGAAGATGATCTTTAATTGCATTGAGCTCATATTCTGGTACAGCGGATGCGGGGAGGCAAAGGTACCTGAGGGGAAGAGACCGTGAGGGAGGGGGTTGGAGCAAACATGATCAGCTGAGGACAGAGATAGACCAGTCAAACTGTGGAAGATATTATCAGTGTTCATACTCCTGCAATTGATCTGCAGCTTCAATTTTTGGCTGGCTCAGGCTGGCTCCTCTGTGCTGGTTTTTTCCCAAAGGCCATATAGCTGGAGGTGGGAAGAAATGCTGCTGGGTCCTAGCACTGCCAGAGGAGGGGTCTCCCCTGTACAGTTCTTCTTGGTAGGAGGGGTGGCCCTGACTGGGTCCCATTTTACCCTCCCATGCAGTAGCACTTGCTTAAGCTGCTCTGACAGCTTCAGTTTCTGGCTGGCTCCTCCCTGCGGTTTATTTCTCCTAGCCCACATGGCTGGGGAGAATGGAGGCACTGCAGGGCTCCTAATGCCCCCAGGGAGAAGGTCAATGAGATTTCTAGGCTATGTCTACAACAAATGCTATACCAGACTCTGAATCTGACTCAGGGCCGCCCAGAGGATTAGGGGGCCTGGGGCAAAGCAATTTCGGGGCCCCTTCCATAAAAAAAAATTGCAGTACTATACAATACTATATTCTCGTGGGGGCCCCTGCAGGGCCCAGCACAAATTGCCCCACTTGCTCCCCCCCAACGGGCGGCCCTGGGAAAAATAAACCTTCCACATCTCAGCACAAACCCAGTTTTGAGATAACTTCTTTACAAAGTATCACTGGTTCTCAGCATCAGCTAGTGCTAAAAGGCACTAAAGCTCATTAAAAGGGTTGGACAAATATTTTCCATCAAAACTTTTTCTAGATCAAAAACTAGGGGTTTTTAAAAAGCAGAAAAAAATCACGGACAATGTCTGCTTTCCTTCAAAATTTGTTGTGGTTTTTTAATTGAAAAGCGGAAATTAGTCTGCCAAAACCTGAATATAGTTTGGGGTTTCAGAAGTGTGTGGCCAAATATTTGCTGCTTGCTGTCTTTGATTGTTAAAAGAAACAATAAAAAAATTCTGCTTAAAAAAAATCCAAAACTTTTGAACCACCTCAGCTTGTGACCAAACGCCTGAGCCCATCCAGTCAGAGATTTTTCCAGGTTTCTGATACTCTGCTGGCTTCTTTGACTCATATCTGTCTCCATAATTTTGGGTTCATTTAGGTCCGAACATAAGCACAGCCATACTGGGTCAAACCAAAGGTCCATCCAGCTCAGTATCCTGTCTACCGACAATGGCCAATGCCAAGTGCCCCAGAGGGAGTGAACCTAACAGGTAATGATCAAGTGATCTCTCTCCTGCCATCCATCTCCACCCTCTGACAAACAGAGGCTAGGGACACAATTCCTTACCCATCCTGGCTAATAGCCATTAATGGACTTAACCTCCATGCATTTATCTGTTTCCTAGAGACTGGCTCCATGGGGTCCCTCACAAACTGGAGACGGTTACTGTGGGTTTGTCTTTAGTATAGCTTATGTACATACTCCACAAACTGAGCATTTGAGCTTGTTCCAGAATCTGGGATGAGCCTATGTTGTGAAAACTGAAATGCTCAAAATAGCACATGCATGTGAATGGACACAGGGTGCTAAAATTAAATTAACCCAGGAGGTCTCAAACTGGGGGTCAGGACCCCTCAGGGGGTCATGAGGTTATTGCTGGGGGTCGTGAGCTGTCAACCTCCACCTCAAACCCCGCTTTGCCTCCAGCATTTATAATACTGTTAAATATATAAAAAAGTGTTTTTAATTTATAAGGGGGGGGTTGCACTCAGAGGTTTGCTGTGTGAAAGAGGTCACCAGTATAAAAGTTTGAGAACCACTGAATTGACCCCTCTGGAGCCTCAGGGAATGTGGGGCGGGGGGGTCTCCCTTGGTAGGGTTGGGAAGGATATTGCTCTTCTCATGTGATCCCTCCCCCAGTGGCTAATTTTAAATGAAGCTACTCTCCCCTGACATGAATCTCCCTGTGGCACTGAAATTAAACATAGACTATAATTTGGCATTTGAGAAGTGAAAGGACTGGTAGCCCTAATGGAAAAGCTAACAGCTTGGCTCTTCTGCAAGCCTCAAACTGCTGAATGAGCTTTAGCGTAGGGAAGGCTGTGCCTCCCAAACAGCCTGGCCCTGCCCCTATCTGACCTCCACCCACTTCCTGCCCCCCAACTGCCTGCCCCCCTCAGAATCCCCGACCCATCCTGCACCTTGTCCCCTCATTGTCCCCCCAGAGACCCACCCCTCACCAACCCCCCACTCGTGCTCCCTGTCCCCTGACCGCCCTGACCCCTGCTGAGTCCTGACAGACCCCCGGAATGCCCATGATCCAATCCCCCCCGTCCCTGTCCCCTGACCGCCCCCCCAACCTCTGCCCCATCCCTGTGCCCTGACTGTCCCCAGGACTACCTGCCCCTTAGCCAACCCCACCCTGGCCCTGGCCCCTTACCCCCCACTTCCCCCTCACCCGGAGCCTCAGCCCATCCAGCAGCGTCCCTCGCCAGCTGCAGCGTGGCTCCAGCGGGGCCCCGGAGCTCCATCCCACTCAGAGCTGCGTGGTAAGGGGGCGGGGCTGCAAGCTCTGGGCTGATCGGAGGGAGCTGAGCTCAGTCTGGAGCCCGCAGCCCTGCTCCCTGACCACGCAGCTCTGAGTGGGGCGGAGCTCAGGGGCCCCGCGGAGCCACGCTGCACCGCTGTTGAGGGATGCTGCTGGAAACGCTGAGGCTCTGGGAGAGGGGCGGAGATGGGGTCGGGTGGGGCTGGGAGCCTCAGCCATTCTCGTGGGGCCCCTGCAGAGCCCGGGGCTTGGGGCCAATTGCCCCACTTGCCCCCACTCTGGGCAGCCCTGAACTGACTCAGATTTGAGCCTGAGTCCCCCTTCTGTCCACACACAAATCAGACTGACTCAGGTCAGCAAGCACTCAGGATCTGGGTTCTAGGATGCTGCTAAGGGGTGGGTCAGAGCCTGAATCCTGCTATGACTTGGGTCCAGGCCCTGTCATTTTGCAGCGTGGACACAACTCAAGCTGCAGACTTGAGTCAGAAGGTCTGTGTAGTGCACTACAGTTGAGTTAACATGGCCACAAGACCTGGGTCCAGCAATTGTAAGCCCAAGTTTATAATGCAGCGTAGATGCTCAAGCATGAGCTTGGAAACACGGAATCTTCAGACCCGGGTTTACAATGCAGTGTAGACATACCTGAAGAAGCCAGCCCCAGTCAACAGTGACCCCACACCTTTTCCAAATAGTGATTTCAGAACCCGATGCACAAAAGCCTAAATAACAAAAGTGATTAAAACCAGACTTGCCAGTGGTTCTGATTTGGCCAGGACTTCCCCTTATATCCGTCCAGGACTGTCTCTTCCTGGGACAACACCCCAGTGCCCCTGTGAGAGCACACAGGGGTCTGAGAGGGCAGGTGGGGCAGTGCGCTGAGGTGGTAGGGGAGCTGGGGCTGACTGCTGTTAGCCAGGTGGATGGGGGAGCCTGAAAGGAAGCTAACTGGGGTGCATGGTGGGCAGGGCCGCCCAGAGGGGGGGCAAGTGGGGCAACATGCCCCAGGCCCCACAGGGGCCCTGCGAGCCCTGGCCTGGCAGCGATCCGGGTCTTCAGCAGCATTTCGGTGGCAGGGGGGCTCCTCAGTGCTGCCGAAGATGCGGAGCGACTGAAGGGCCCCCCGCCGCCGAAGACCCCGACCGCTGCTTGGTGAGTACAAGCGCCGCAGCTCCTCCTCTTTGCCCCAGGTCCCCTGAACCCTCTGGGCCAGGGCCGGCTCCGGGATAAAAGAAAAAAAAACGCTGCGATCGCGATCAGCGGCAGCTCCACCACGCTGCTTTCTTCTTCGGCAGTAATTCGGTGACAGGTCCTTCCCTCCAAGAGGGACCGAGGGACCCGCCGCCAAATTGCCGCTGAAGAGGCCGACGTGCCACCCAGGGCCAGCGCTTCCATTTAGGCAACCTAGGCGGTCACCTAGGGCGCCAGGATTTGGGAGGGCGGCAGACTGCTCCAGTTGACCTCCTGCAGGCGTGCCTGCGGAGGGTCCGCTAGTCCAGCGGCTCCAGTGGAGCATCCGCAGACACGCCTGTGGGAGGTCCACCAGAGCCGCGGGCCCAGTGAGCCGGCCCTGTGCCTAGGACACCAAAAACCCTGGTGCTGCTCCTGATGCCGCCCCTTCCCCTTGGCTGCCCTAAGCACCTGCTTGCTGAGCTGATGCCTGGAGCCGGCCCTGCTCTGGGCGGCCCTGGTGGTGGGTCACAGAAGGCATTTGTTGGGAGGAGGCTGGTGCCAGGACTGCATCCCTTACCTGAAACAGGGGTTGTTGCTGCTGCTGCTCCTCCCTGCTGGGGATTCAGAGAAGTTTCCTGGCTTTTTTTCAGCAGCCCCATGCAGACTGAAGGTGTAATTGCCGTTGTGTGCCCGCCGCCTTCCTGTGGCCCAGCTGGTTCAGGTGATACTAAAAGAAACCAAGCAAAGATATGTAATGAATGACCACAGCTTCCAGCCGTCACAGGTGGGCTAGGGCAATGTTACTGAGTTTGGATCCCTCGGCTGGGGTCAATGCCCTGTTGCTTTGGCGGCTCAGAGGTTCCTCACTCCCCACTCTCATTTCCCATCCAGAAAAGCAACGAATGGCTGCAGTGCAGTAAGGAAAGTCCAGCAGGGCTAGCCTGCAGGCATGTGGGCGCCAGGAGACAGCAAGCTGCTTATGAGCTAAGTCTGCTTCCCTCTCCCCTCCAGTCAAACAACCAGGAGTCCTGCCTATATGGCCACATGCTAGTTCCTCAACTGGGGCAGCAGGAGAATCAGAGTGCCGAGGAGCCTGCGTACGCAAGTGCTAAAGAAACCATATTATCACAGGGACTATGTGTCTGCCCGAGTCTGGGACAAAGATGTGACTCCATGTAGCAGAACTGGCAGTCTCAGGAGTCAGCCCCCGAAAAGCACGAGGGTTTTTTTTTAAGTTACATTTTTTTGGATTGTTTTTTAAATTTTTTTAACTCTCCCCCTCCCCCGACTCCCCACCTCACCCTGGTGTGTGGGACCAGTAATTTTGCCAACTCCCTCAGTGTGGGGATACTGGCCCCTGAAGTGGGAGCTCTCCCAGCTGCCTGATAGCATGGAGCTTCCAGCTGCTCACCAACCCCAACATACTAATTCATCCCCCAGTACCCACATCAATCATGACCATCTCTCAGCCTCACCTCAGTTAGGGTTGGGGGTGTGGTGTTGAGGGTGTCTGGGAGATTGTTGTGGGTGTGTAGGGGGTATCTGGGGGTATAGCAGTGAGGTGTCTGGGGACATTGTAGGGGTTGTGGTGTTGGGGGTGACTGGAAGGTATAGGGGGTGTCTGGGGGGTACAGGAATGAGGTGTCTGGGGATGGTGTGGGGGTTGTGGTGTTGGAGGATGTGTGCGTGTCTGGGGGTGTAGGAATGAGGTGTCTGGTGATGATATGGGGGTGTGGGGTAGGGGGTGTTTGTTGGGGGGCTGGGGGATGTTGCAGGGGTGTGATGTTGGAGGATGTTGTGGAGGTGTAGGAATGAGGTGTCTGGGGACGGTGTTGGAGGCTGTTGTGGGGTGTCTGGGGGGATGTTGCAGGGGTCTCTGGGGGTGTAGGAATGAGGTGTCTGGGGACAGTGTGTGGGGTCTAGGGGGTGTCTGTGGGGGGACAGAGGGATGTTTTGGTAGGGATGTAGGAATGAGGTATGTGGGGACGGACTGGGGGTGTCTGTGGGGTGGATGTGGCAGGGGGTGTCTGGTGGGATATGATGAGGGCTATGGGTGGGTGTCTGGGGTGTGTCTCTGGGGGTGTCTGTGGGGGGGATGTGATGGGGAGCTGAGGGGGGTGTCTGGGGTGTGTGTGTCTGGGGGGGTGTCTGGGGTGTGTGACGCGGGGTGTCTGAGTGTGTGTGTGATGGGGAGCTGTGCGGAGGTGTCTGGGGGTGATGTCTGGGGGGGTGTCTGGGGTGTGTGACGCGGGGTGTCTGGGTGTGTGTGTGATGGGGAGCTGTGCGGAGGTGTCTGGGGGTGATGTCTGGGGGGGTGTCTGGGGTGTGTGTGCGATGGGGAACTGTGCGGGGGTGTCTGGGGTGTGTGTGTCTGGGGGTGATGTCTGGGGTGTCTGTGGGGGTGTCTGTGGGGGGGATGTGATGGGGAGCTGAGGGGGGTGTCTGGGGTGTGTGTGTCTGGGGGTGATGTCTGGGGTGTCTGTGGGGGGGATGTGATGGGGAGCTGAGGGGGGTGTCTGGGGGTGATGTCTGGGGGGGTGTCTGGGGTGTGTGACGCGGGGTGTCTGGGTGTGTGTGCGATGGGGAGCTGAGGGGGGTGTCTGGGGTGTGTGAGATGGGGAGCTGTGCGGGGGTGTCTGGGGGTGATGTCTGGGGGGGTGTCTGGGGTGTGTGACGCGGGGTGTCTGGGTGTGTGTGCGATGGGGAGCTGAGGGGGGTGTCTGGGGTGTGTGAGATGGGGAGCTGTGCGGGGGTGTCTGGGGGTGATGTCTGGGGGGGTGTCTGGGGTGTGTGACGCGGGGTGTCTGGGTGTGTGTGCGATGGGGAGCTGAGGGGGGTGTCTGGGGTGTGTGAGATGGGGAGCTGTGCGGGGGTGTCTGGGGGTGATGTCTGGGGGGGTGTCTGGGGTGTGTGACGCGGGGTGTCTGGGTGTGTGTGCGATGGGGAGCTGAGGGGGGTGTCTGGGGTGTGTGTGTCTGGGGGTGATGTCTGGGGTGTCTGTGGGGGGGATGTGATGGGGAGCTGAGGGGGGTGTCTGGGGGTGATGTCTGGGGGGGTGTCTGGGGTGTGTGACGCGGGGTGTCTGGGTGTGTGTGCGATGGGGAGCTGAGGGGGGTGTCTGGGTGTGTGTGTGATGGGGAGCTGTGCGGGGGTGTCTGGGGGTGATGTCTGGGGGGGTGTCTGGGGTGTGTGACGCGGGGTGTCTGGGTGTGTGTGCGATGGGGAGCTGTGCGGGGGTGTCTGGGGGTGATGTCTGGGGGGGTGTCTGGGGTGTGTGACGCGGGGTGTCTGGGTGTGTGTGCGATGGGGAGCTGTGCGGGGGTGTCTGTGGGATGGATGTGGTAGGGGGTGTCTGGTGGGATATGATGAGGGCTATGGGTGGGTGTCTGGGGGGTGTCTGGGGGTGTCTGTGGGGGGGATGTGATGGGGAGCTGAGGGGGGTGTCTGGGTGTGTGTGCGATGGGGAGCTGTGCGGGGGTGTCTGGGGGTCATGTCTGGGGGGGTGTCTGGGGTGTGTGACGCGGGGTGTCTGGGTGTGTGTGCGATGGGGAGCTGTGCGGGGGTGTCTGGGGGTTTCTGGGGCGCTGTGCCACGGGGGGTGTCTGTGGGGGTGTCTGTGGGGGGGATGTGATGGGGAGCTGAGGGGGGTGTCTGGGGTGTGTGTGTCTGGGGGGGTGTCTGGGGTGTGTGTGCGATGGGGAGCTGTGCGGGGGTGTCTGGGGGTTTCTGGGGCGCTGTGCCACGGGGGGTGTCCGGTTGCTCGGGGCCGGCCCGTGGCTTTGCCCGCCCCCTACGGCCCCTCCCCATCGCGGCGCGGTCGGGAGGAGCCGGAAGGCTGAGGCGGCTCCATGGCGCTGAACCTGAGCAGGAACGGGCCGGCGCTGCAGGAGGCCTATGGCCGGGTGGTGGCCGCGGGGAGCCCGACTGACTGGTGAGGGGCCGGGTCCTCTCCCCCGGGGCCCCCACTCTGCCCCCTCCCCGGGACCGGCCCCGCCCCCATTCACCCCCCCCCGCCGGGTCCCCTCCCCCACGGCCCCCACTCTGCCCCCGCCCCGGGACCGGCCCCGCCCCGCCCCGCCCCGCCCCCATTCAAACACCCCCGCCGGGTCCCCTCCCCCACGGCCCCCACTCTGCCCCCTCACCGGGACCGGCCCCGCCCCCATTCACACCCCCCCGCCGGGTCCCCTCCCCCACGGCCCCCACTCTGCCCCCTCCCGGGGACCGGCCCCGCCCCCGCCCCCATTCACACCCCCCCGCCGGGTCCCCTCCCCCACGGCCCCCACTCTGCCCCCTCCCCGGGACCGGCCCCGGCCCCGCCCCCGCCCCCATTCACACACCCCCCGCCGGGTCCCCTCCCCCACAGCCCCCACTCTGTCCCCTTCCCGGGGACCCCCCCCGCCGGGTCCCCTCCCCCACAGCCCCCACCCTGCCCCCTCCCCGGGACTGGCCCCGCCCCCGCCCCCATTCACACACCCCCCGCCGGGTCCCCTCCCCCACAGCCCCCACTCTGCCCCCTCCCGGGGACCGGCCCCGCCCCCGCCCCCATTCACACCCCCCCGCCGGGTCCCCTCCCCCACGGCCCCCACTCTGCCCCTTCCCCGGGACTGGCCCTGCCCCCATCCACCCCCCACCCGCCGGGCCCCCCACTGCTGGGGACCGGCCCCACCCCCATTCACACTCCCCCGCCGGGTCCCCTCCCACACGGCCCCCACTCTGTCCCCCTCCCTGCCCCCATCCAGTCCGCCGGGTCTCCTTTCTCCTCCTCCTTCCCCCGCCGGCCTCCCCTTTCTTGGCTCTGTTCCCTCTTCTGTCCTCCATCCATCCCCACTGCTCGGGACTGGCTCTGCCCCCACCCCCGATCCAGCCTGCTACCCCCCGACTGGCTCTGTGCCACACCCTCCTGGGCTCCCCCTCCCTGAGACCAGCCCTGTCCCCGCCTGGCCCCCCACTCTCGGGGACTGGGCCCTCCCCCTTGTACCATCCCCACACCCCAGCAGGACTGGGACCTCCCCAGAAACCCTCCCCTCAGCTCAGAATGGCTCACTTCCTCTTCCCTCGTGGTAGGGCATGGGGTGGGGGTGATGGAGATGCAGATGGGGGGTGGGCTTGCTGGGGCAGGGTGTGGCTGTAGGGCCTCAGGGCAAGGGAGGCACGTGTGAGTCATGTTAGCATAGATGGCGCTGGGGCCATGCTGGTTGGGGTGGCGTGGCACCAGCTGTGGGTTAGTGGTTGGAGAAGGGTATGTGTTTGGCAAGCAAGTGGGTTGCTGTAGGAGATGAGTGGTGGGGAAGTGGATGGCTGCCAGAATAACACAAGAGGGGATGGGATGTGGTGGGGATTGTATAGCATCTGGGATGGCATATGAAGAAGGGAGTGACACAATCAAGATGGGGCTAGCATCTGCTCTGGGGAGATGGGAGAGAGGGTGCAGCAGGAGGCTGGGCTGGTGAGGAATAATGGTGCATTGGTTACTAAAATGTCACCCCTACGCTTTATTTCAGGGCTTTGTTTACCTATGAAGGCAACAGTAACGACCTGCGAGTGGCTGGCACTGGAGGTGAGTGCATCTGGGGAAGGCCACCCTCTATGTTGGGCAGCTGTGCCTGTTTGGGGTCAGGATGGGTCCTTGGTTGCTGAGTGTGTGCGAGGAAGGTGGTATGGTTTAGCTTGACATGGTCGTGATGTCTGTTCAGCTTCGTTACCCGGTTCTGGCTGTTGGTGTCCTGTGTTTGTATGGAATAGCTCTGGGGATGGAGATTCTGCTTCTTCTTTCACCTCAGTTGCTTAACAAAGGACATCCCTTTCTGGGGCTGTGATGTCAGCCCGTTACTGCTTGCTCGGACTCACGGAAGTCATTGTGAAGAGTCCTGGATTAGACCCTGGGACACGTACTATTGGAGGTAAGGTGAAAATGCACCTTAGCTTTTTCAGTGATCCAGTAACAGTGCCTGGGGGTGATGCTTTTTCAATGAAGAGGTGCAGCGTAAAAGCAGAAAGAGTGGCAGTTGGTAGGGGACTGTGATGTCACGTGTAACATGAAGGCAAGTTTCAATCACTCTCAAAACAGCCTTGGCTCATTTTCTTTTCCTTCCTCTTTTGTATGGGTTTTTCTGTTGGTTTTTTTTAAAAGAAACTTGAATTTTAACACAACTAGGGTTAATGCACTAGAAAGGTAGCACAGCCACGCACCCTAAAGTCAAGGTGACTTGTGACAATAATTCCGACTTACTGTCCATATAGAGTATTTTCTGATTTGAGTTTCCCTGTTTCATGTAACACTTAATATCTTGCTGATTTCCACATGAAAACATACTAATTTACAGCTGAGAGTGGTAAACTGTAGGTCCGACCAACATACATCTTAAAAGCAAGGAAATTAGTATTTGTATCATTTCGTCTGTGTTCCATTCGTCAGTTTCCTTTCCCAACCTCATGTTTTCCTTTCACATACCCTGTATCGCCACATACAGCAGCTAACAGGCACCCTTGAATGCCAACCATGTTCACTGGTTATATGTTTATGTGACTAACACAGGGTTGGTGTGACCTTTTGAAATTGTCTCGTACGTAGCTCTGTGTGTGGTTTTGAATTGGCTGCAAAATGAAGGGCAGTGTCGCTCTGCACATGGTAGCTGAAGGATGGTTTTTTTGTCGTCTTCAGGAAACCCATGAAGGGGTGATGTGTGGCTGTTAGTGATGGTTCCCGGTATAGTACTTTTTTTGTAGACATTGCAGAACTAAAATCTGTCTTGATGTCGTGTGTTTATGATTAGCGTTAAGACTATATATGGCTGCCCAGGATGCGAGCGGAGGTATAAGGGCCATGGTGGTCAAAGAGAGGCATTTGAAGTTGAGAATGAGTGGAGTGTAGATAGAGCCGCTTATTTACCCTGCTTTTTAAAGTTCATGCAACTAGGAACCTTAACTCCAAATTAATAAGTATTTTTATTTCAGGGATTGGACAGGTTTGTAATAAATGTGTATCGTTGATAGTTATTCACATGGCTAACTAGCAACGTGGCCTCTGCTGATTGGGGCCTTGATATCTCCTATGCCCTCTGCAGAACTGCGCTCCTTGCCCGTGTTTTCTCACACGGGCACACCCCATGCAGCCATGCTCCCTCCCATGCCACCCTACTTGTCTACCACGATCAGATTTTAAACATTGGCACATTAGATGCATTCACTTTCCTGAGGCCCTAGGAGATCCGTAGCAGTCCAGTCAAGCAAGCATCCTCCAGTCTGCCAAACTAGGACTCCCCTCTGGAGAACAGCAGGTTTGTCTCGGGGAGAAACTGCTCAGCTGGTAACTGCAACTCTTCCTCTCCTTGTCCCTGCCTGTTCCGTGATAGCAGTAGGGGCAGGCAGAGAGGAATACTTGTAGCTGGAGGTCCCGCAGTAGAGGAGCTAAGAGCTCTTCACTCAGCTTCTCCCACCCACAGCTGAGCTCCTGAGTGAGAGAAACCTGTCAGACTGGGAATCTCTTCCTGAGGTTTCACAGTTAGGGAGGGGCATAGGTGAAGAAAGGAGCCAAGGAACTTGGCAGCACAGCTGAGCTGCCAGGACCCCACTTTTCCAAGCCCGATTTTCGGATGCTTTTATTTTAGAGGTCTCCCCATCCCATTAAATTGCCTTCCAGACAAAGGGATAATTATCTTCATTTCAGTGAGTGAAAATATTCATAAGGCAAAGGACATAATGTTCTATTTGAAATGGGGCTAAGGGAGTAGGTCCTCTGGAACGGAGAATCTGGAAGGTCACTTCTTAGCCTGGCTCTCCCTCTCTGCTTTACAGCCCCACTGCCAGCCTTTGTGCTTGGCTCCCGTCATGTTTCTGCCCCAACCCAATAGCTGAATTTTGGGCCTAGGCTGCACCCACATCTTTCTTCACTGATTTAGTTAGGCTCACAATTGATGAACCGCAGGGTGCTCTCTGTAGCTCCTTCTTACTAACAAGGCTAAGATATGGTGGGAGAAGACGGAAGCTGAAATCCAGACTCGAGATTGGAACTCTCCTACAGAGGCAGCTTGACCCCTGTTACTTTGAAAATGGAAGTTGCTGACAAAGCTGAGTGGCTCTGTTGGCTTTCCTTGCCTGATGACATAAGGTGGTTACAACTCGTTACTTTTGATTTTAAAGGTCAGCGGTGTTCTGGATCTGAGATGTTATCAGTGTATGTGAAAAGTTTGGTGGTTGTGAGGACAAGGGTTATGTGTTAAGAGGAAACCCCCTAGATGTGAGATTGTCAAGACAGCTGCAAAAGGGAGAATTTCTTAACTTTTCTTCTGTACAAGCTAGTGAGTAAAAACAGATTCTGAAAACATCACATGGAAAATTTGTCATCTTAAATGACTGGGTTAAATTTGGAGACTGAGTAGAACTATTTAATTGTGGGTAAAATAGGGATTTTAGTCCTGCTTCAAGTGCAAATCTAAATGCAACCTTCATTCTGGAATTGCTACCAATGCCTGATGATTAATATGCAACTCATGCATTTTGTGGTGGCTAAATGTGGTTGAGCCAACACTGCAGGAGGAACCTTCGATGGTGAAATTTTGCTGACATGTGAGCACTTGATTACTACTCCAGTATTAATGTTGTAGTCATGCAGGGCTGTCGGGGGAGGGAGAGGGGGCAAGTGGGGCAATTTGCCCCGGGCCCCACAGGAGCCCCCACGAGAATATAATATTCTACCGTATTGCAACTTTTTTTTTATGGAAGGGGCCCCCAAAATTGCTTTGCCCTAGGTCCCCTGAATCCTCTGGGTGGCCCTGTACTCATGGTAGTTTTTAGCATTTAATTGTAAGTGGAGAGGTATCATGGGTAATGTTGCACTTTCTATTCTAAGTCCCTCTTGTCACACTCTCATCCCTTTCAACTTCTGGGCTGAGATATCCAAGGCTTGGCCACTGCCTGAGGGTGAATTTTCGTTTTCCTTTTAAAGTTTGAATATCAGCTGTTTGGTGGGAGGGGACATGTGCTTTTCCCATGATGTAACTTCTTGACAAGAATTTTTTTGAGAAGCCATACACACGCAACAGCTAGAAGCAGGGAAACTGAAGTTGAAATTTGGCAGGGAAGGCCTTTGTGAGTCCTGTGAAAATGAGCTTTGAAAACCTTGTGCTGCACAAGCTCAGTTGAATTTCGCCCATGTGCTAACCTCATAAAATGGGACATTGAAGAAGACCAGCCTGACCGCACATGTGCAGCTAAGTCAGCCCTGCATGTGGTCCTTGTAAGGTGAATAGGGAACAAAGGACAGTTCCCATGCATAGGAGGCGCCCTGCTTTGATGCACCTTAGGAGCTTTGCTGCTGAGGGGCTTCTTCCTGGTGGCCGCCGGTAAGCGTGTTGGTTGTTCTGCTGCGGTCTAGGCCAGTAATTTTCGGATGCTCAAAATTCTCTTGAGGCTGGTGTCTGGATATTAAGATGCCAGATATTAAGTTTCACTGTTAATGAAGCAGTAAGGCTGCACTCAAAAGCCAGAAAAGGACAAAGTTAATGTTGCCCGCGTAGTCTTAACTCCACATCTTTGTGCGTAAACTGCATTCTGGCACTGTTCTGTTAGTCCAGACCATCTCTCAAATGATATCATAGCATAGGCTTATCCCATCTTTTTACTGCAACTGTGGGTCCATGTGTAACATCCACAGCACTGCTCTGTGTATGACAGACTGCAGACATGGCAGTTTTTTATAGGAAAAGTACCTAACAAACTCTTCTTACACAACAGAGTAACCACAGTAATGGTGAAAATCTGGTGTATAGAAACCACCTACGTTTGCAGCTAATTTAGCTGCATAGTGGAGTGTCTCGTGCCCTCTTACACCTACAAATCACACTGCTGTGGGTGCTGCTGGCTGACAAGAAACCGGTTGTGCTGACCAGATATCTGTGCAGGGAGCTTGGGGGAAGCTGGCTTTCCTGTTTGTGTGTGTGCATGTTCTCTTATTTTGAGCTTGCTGCTAAAATGAAATGGGAGGAAGGAACACGCAGCTGGAGACTTTGTCAAGCTGGTCTAGTTTCAGTTTAAACAGGAGCCCCTTCAAGAAGCCCCATCCAAAGAGGTGACCGGTGTTCATTCCTGAGCCTCTGTTCCTGCCACGTTCGCCTATGCATATTACTTTAAGGAATCTGGATCCCACTGGAATCAGTGATAACTCCCATTGACTTTAATGGGACCAGGATGTGCCCATTACTGTTTCAATACAACTTCATGTACAAACTTGTGTGTAGAGTTTAGAGCCATCTGCTACTGCTTTGAAAACAGTCACTGTATTGAAATATTTAATTACAATGAAATGCCTTGGAATATATGTCCATTTATGGTAAGAGTGGTTTTCATTTGACATACTTTTTATTTTAGACCCTGTAGGAATCTGGCCTCTTTCCAGGTGAAATGTGAAGGGATGTTTTTAAGGATGCCAGGGCTCTGAAGAGGTCCTGCTTCTTCCATATGATCCATAAAATTGCAAACTCTAGCAGAGCTGTGTGGATTTGTTGGTTTAGGTGGAGGCCTCTAACCAGGAGCTGAGTTTGTTCTGACTGCTCATGGCCACACAGTAGGAGACATCTCCCCATCTCACCAAGGGCTGAGTTTCAGGAGTGGGGACTGTATACATCCACAGATAGGACTCTCATCGGGGGCTGTGCTTGTTCTGTGTGTCCATGTGCACTGATGGAGGACTCACACCGGCCGGTGATCTGTTCTCTTCAAGAGCGTGGGAAGTCTTGCCATAATGTCTAGTGGAGATTGGGGCATGAACAAGAGTGAGCTGGCTGAAGCTGGGCCTGGACAGGACTGAGGTGAAGATGGTGGGTTGGGGGAATCAGCTGGAGGAGATGATGGAAGTAATATCGGCCTCTTTGATTGGAGGAGTACTTCCACCATTCATTAATGATGTTTGCAGCTTAGGGGTGACTCTCGGCCCCAAGTTGCTGTTTGATGATTTCAGCAGTAACCCTGTCAGCTTTTTACCATCTGTGTTTGGCTTGGAGGTTGGTCCTTTTCTTTCGGATGTTGTTCAGGCCTTTGTCATCTCGGTGAGGCTATTGTCATGCACACTATGTGGGGCTGCACCTTAGAGCCATTCTGCTGGGAACAAGTGACAGCAGTGCTGTAGGATCAGCTTTGGCTGCCCATTGGTCTTAGAGTGGAGCTCAAGATGTTGGTGATGACCGCTAAAGCTCTAAGTGGCCTGGAACTGGCCTCCTTGAGGAATCTCCCCTCTCCCAGCCCATACTGCCACAGCTATGGTCAGCGGGGGTGCTCAAACTGGATCCGCCTCATTATAGAAGAGAGAGGTGGCTGGCAAGGCATTCTCTGTGAGAGCTCCAGGACTCTGGAACTTGCTGTCCTGCCTTGGTCTGAAAAAGCCCAACTCTGGCTTTCAGTGCACACTGCAAGAGACACCTGCTTGGCAAGGCTCTGGAGGAAAAGCTCAGGGTCTTCCTAGATGATGAAAGCTGGCTTCCCTCCTGAGTTCCTGTGGAACTGGTTTCAGCCTTGCTGAGGTTTAATTGTATTTCTTATGTGGTTATGTTAGTGTGCCTGGGGCCTTGGATAGATGTCTTTAGTATTTTTTTATAACCTCATTTGATAGGAATAAGAAACAGAAGCAGACAAACTTTCAGGTCCCATTATCATGGACACAACACTGTTGATGAAGGCTGCTGACAATTCAGTTTTATTTTCTCAACAGTTTGTTTCTTAGTTGGAGGGGCGCTCATGGTAATTTTTCCTCTTCTCAAGACTGAGATGGTTGGATCAATCTCACTCTGCGTATCTCTCTCCCTTTCTATCTCTGTGGAAATAACTGTACAGATGGCGGCCTGGAGGAGCTGGTGGAGGAGCTCAACAGTGGTAAGGTGATGTACGCTTTCTGTCGGGTAAAGGATCCCAATTCTGGCCTTCCCAAGTACGTCATCATCAATTGGGTAAGTAGAGATGGACTGTTTCTGTTAGAATGTGGAGCCTTAGGTACATGTTTGATTCTCTCTCTAGGTGGGAAAGGATACACCCTTGAACCAGAGCTGCCAGCATCTAGAAAGCTAAGGCTGCGATTATGTCATGGAATCCATGACTTCCATTGACCTCTGTGACATCTCCTGCCCTGGGCCTGGAGCTCCCAGCCAACCCTCCTCCGCAGCTCCTGCCCTGCTGGGGGGACCCTGCAGCTGCCTAGCTGCAGCGGTTGGCTAGGAGACCCCACAGGCAGGGGGAACCCAGAGCTTCCACTCACTGCAGCGGTGGGGGGACCGAGAGCCCCAGCAGCAGTGGGTGCTGATCTGCCTCCCCATTTTGTCTCAGATATTTTTGGTAAAAAGTCAGGGACAGGTCACGGGCTTCCGTGAATTTTTGTTTATTGCCCGTGACCTGTCCCTGACTTTTTACTAAAAATATCCGTGACAAAAACTTTGCCCTATAGATAGCTAATGCTTGGAATGCCTTCGGGGCCAGAGTGAAACTTCCCGAAAAACACATGCAAATCTCTAGTGCACTGCAAACTGCTAAGAATTCAGATGAACAAAATGGGGAGATGTTCCTAGGCCTTCTGAGGTGCTCTCTTCTTGTTAAGAGGATAAGAACTGGCATACTAGGTCAAACCAGTCCTTTTAGCCCATTATCGTATCTCCAACAGTGACCAGTACCAGAGCTTCAGGGGGAGTGTACAGAACAGGGCAGTTGTCGTGATCCACCCATCTTCCCCTCCCCATTTCTGGCAGTCAGATTTAGGGACATCCAGAACATGGGATGCATCTCTGACCTTCTTGGCTAATAGCCACTGATGGACCTGTCCTCCATGAACTTATCCAGTTCTTTTTTGAACACAGTTATACTTTGGTCATCATGGCACAGTTCCACAGATTAATTGTATGTTGTGTGAAAAAGTATTTCCTCTTTCTTGTATTAAACCTGCTGCCTGCTAATTTCATGGAGTGACCTCTGTTTTTTTGTATTGTGGGAAAGGGAAAATAACACTTCCCTATTCATTTTTTTCCCCACGCCATTCATGATTTTATAGACTTTCTATCATTGCTCCCCCCTTAATTATCTCTCTTTAAGCTAAACAGTCCTAATATTTTTAGTGTCTCCTCATATGGAAGCCATTCCATACCCTCGATCATCTTTGCTGCCCTTCACTGAACCTTGTCAATTTCAACTATATCCTTTTGAGATGGGCTGACCAGAATTGGACACAGTATTCAAGGTGTGGGCACACCATGGATTATTATGGTAGTTAAACTAGCAGTAAATATTATTGGATTATTTAGGTTAAGGTTATTAAGGCTGTAAATATCTTGGAAATAACCTCTCTAGAGCATTATAGCTAGAATAAAATGTTTGAAAATGAGGAAAAATTGGAGTTGTGATTCCACAGACAGAGCATGCACGGCGCTGTTCTTTATTCTGTATAGGTTGTTGTACTGCACTCATATCTGAGCACCTTCCAGCAGTACAGTGGAAGCCATGTGACGACACGTCTGCCATGTGTTGTTTGTTCTCTCAACCCTCTCGCCGGGGGAGAAGCCTATGCAGTGGAGTATCTTGTTTTGGGAGGGTTTTAGGTATTTTGAAATGTACGTGTTGCTTAGTATTGATGTTAGAAGGCCAGTCAAAGAAGGTGCCTGCGCTTGCAGCAGAAGGTGGTGAGTTTGTGATGGTCCTTATTGCAGATACACCCACCAATCCGTGAGTGTTACAGGTCCCCCTCTGGGCCTGATCCAGGGGAAAATGCAAGTCTGTTGCAGCTCCACCTTTGGCACCTTGGCTGTTGGGCTCAAGCTGTAGCAGCTCCTGCTTTCAGCCGTTGAGGTTCTCAGTTGAATCCCTGGTGTGTCAGCTAAGATGGCAGTCAGGTTTACAGGCCCAGTGTCCAGGAGTAGGATCCTGTTCCCGAGGAACCAGGCACTGGTAGCTCTTGAGAAGGTTAGCAGAGAGGGAGTCTGCCACTTGGATGCTTCTTTTACATTCATCTCTTACATTCCTCTCCTTCGCTTTAAGTAATGCTGCCAGAGCTTTACCATGGGCACGCAGCATCTCTTCCCCTCAATCTGGCCTCCACCTCACCCTAGCATGGGTGATAGCTGTGATGTCCTGTTTCAAGGAGCCATGGGGGGAAGGGGCCCTTGTCTGAATAGAGTGCTACACAGTCCTTGAGATGAGGTTCTAGGTACTGATGGTTTCTCTTTGCAGACTGGCGAAGGCGTGAATGATGTGAGAAAAGGAGCTTGTGCCAGCCATGTCAGCACCATAGCAAACTTCTTAAAGGTACAAGCATGTTTTTATGATGATCTCCCTGGACCCTCCCTTTGCTGTTGTTTGGCCTCCCTATTATGCCAGATCTGCAGCGCTGGCTTTTTGCCCTTCCTGCTGGGAAAGGCCCGAGGGAGGTACAGCAAGTATTTCAGGACTCTGGCCACTCCATATTTACAGCCTGGGATCTTCCCGGGTGAGCATGGGCTTCTCCTGGAACAGAAACACAGCAAAATGCCACAGCAGGGTGTGTGTTAAAATGGCGATGGCACTCAGCTGAGTCCCCTTAACCACTTGTGAATGAACCTGTTGAGCATCCTGTGGGGGCTTGTTGCTGGTAGACACGTTCTTCTAAGTTTCTTTGAGAACCAATATGTTTTAGGGGGTTTTCCCGATGAAAAATAGTTCCTGATGGAAAAAGAGACCACACGGGAGGGGAGAGCTACAAACACCCTTTCTCTCTTACGTTGTGGGTATTTACCTGTTAGATTAACAGTTCTCCCTCATATCTGGCAGCCCTTTGAGCTGCAACTTGTGAGCAAATGGCTTCTTTAAACCCTACTTTCAGTGCAGTAACGTGTCATGTCTCCTTCTGCCCTCTCTCTTTCAGTCCCTTGACCTTGGGGTTCCTTTATCCTTGCTGTTTTAGATTCAGTATTGAGTCCAGAAACTTGTGGCTCAGGTCTCTAAAGTGAAAGTTCAGGTCAACATCCTCTTCAGGAGCTCGAGGAGAATAAGTGACAGCAGCAGCCTGACCATGCCACTTCACACTCCATGAAGTGTGGGACCAGATCCTAATGACTCCCTTTGCCTCTCCCTTTCTTCCCCTCTGTGGGGGTCGTACAAAAGGCAGCCAGAGGGATTGGAGGCCTCTGTTCCCTTAGGAAGTGTTTGCCCCGCACATGCAGTGGTGAAATCAGGCCATTCTGCTCTTGGGTGACAGTGTGTGTCTTTGAGCAGAAGGACGTCGTCCTTTAGCCCTCGGAATCAAGTTTCTCATAACTGTGCTGCTCTTTTTCTCTGCCCAGGGCGCCCATGTGACGATAAATGCTCGGGCGGAGGAGGATGTGGAACCTGACTCAATCATGGAGAAAGTTGCCAAGGCTTCTGGCGCAAACTACAACTTCCATAAAGAAAGTAGCAGGTTCCAGGATTCAGGCCCTCAGACGCCAGTGGTGAGTTCCTGGGACCTTTCTAAGTAACCTTTGCACCCCTGGGCTGCAGGGACAGCAGGGATCTAGCTACCAGTATCTCAACTGTGTGGCAAGTAGGGCTGCTCAACTCTGATCCTGGTGTGCCGGCTGATCCTGGTGTGAAGGTGCACTTGTCCTGGAAGCTAGCTGTGGTATTCTTCATGGCCTCACCCTCTATATCTCAGAACTTCTTTCTCTGGAGCTGATGGCTAGTGCCAGGATGAAATGAGAGACCAGCCTCAGTGTATTGTCTATAGTGACTCCAAAGCAACAACACTGGAATTTCTAAAGCACCCCTCCCAAGATGTTAGAGTTCACATGTGTCAGCCCACAAAAATTAGCGTAAGAGCAAATTCTTTTCAATTTCAAACATCGATTTTTGTGCTTTCACTTTTCAAACACTGCACAGGCATCAGTTCATCTGAACACTAGAAAAGATCCACACTCAGTACGTCAGGGTCAGGTTGCTGACCGTCTCAGCTTGGTCACTGAATGGTGTTTTCTTGGTCATCTTAATCATCCGTGTCTTGGTGCTGTTTCATTGCTATTTGTGTCTGTCTTCCTTTCTCTTGTTGTTGAAGATCCTTTGCTGATCTTGTGATGAGCTCTCAGCTTCTTAGCTTCCCGGGGGCTAGGGGAAGACCTATTCTTCAAATATCTATATATTTACCACTATCTTTTTCCTTTTGGGTAATTTCCCTCCCTTATCCTGCCAGTTTTGTCTGTCTCTAAAATGCAACTTTCAAATTACAACTTCCTGTCTCTTACTGGGCCAGACTTCAGGGTTTGGCTCATGTGGAGTTATAAACTGGCTTTCAACATTCCATTGGACTTTCCCTTTCCAGGGCCCTCTCCAAGGTTGGGGGAATGTGGAGACCACATCGCCGATTGTACAGAAGCAGCCACTTAATGGTCTTTCTGGGAGGGGAACCTGAAAGATGCAGGGCTGTATTGCCAGTCTGCTGCAATTTTCTGACAACTAGATCCTGATTATGTACAGACTGCCTCAGCTGTGTGCTTCTCTTGTCCACCTCCAGAGTTCTGTCTACCAGAAGACAAACGCCATATCTGAAATCAAGAGGGTCGGTAAAGATAACTTCTGGGCCAAAGCAGAGGTGAGTCCCCGAGTATTGCATTGGTGAGGGAGGCTTGATTTGAGTAAGGTGTTTGGATTTAACCTGAACTTTTTTGTCACTAACTGCCTCTTCCTCCCCTTCCTAAGGCTGGGTTTTGCTGACTACTGGATAATGGATTCATGTCATGGGAAGGTTTTGTTCTGTTTTAGTGTGGGTGGCTGTTTCCAGCTGCTATAGAAGTGTCTGGAAAAAGTATTGGGGACAGTCCTGACTCCTGCATGTCCTGCCGGGTTTGTGAGCAGAAGTCCTGATATTTCTTGATGAACCCAAAATACAGGAGTGAGGGCTGGAAGGAAATTGTGCTTCAGTTGAAAATTAACTGGAGACATGTAAGTTTTCATATCTGGGCAGCTCATCTCTGTGTCACTGTCCCACAGTGCCTACGTAGATTCTTATTTGGTCCTCATCTCAGAACACCTGAAAGTTTCCAAAATAACAGTAAGCTCTGTACTTCTTTCCCAGCCTTCTGAATCATTGGCTTGAGGGGTGTGTGTGTGTGGGTGTATGTAAAGAACTTACTGAGGGGAAACCGAATCAAGGAAGGGTTCTGAATATGCCGAGTTCTGAATATACTGAGGTTTGTGGTCTCTTCTCTCTTGTAGCAGTGACTTCCATAGTCTGGTCTAGCTCCGGCGAGAGTCTTGGCTCCTGCCCTCTTGAGACTCCCACTGATGCTCGGCAGATTAATGGATGAAGTGAGGTGTAGCTGTTATGGGAAGTCATGGCTGTGGAGGAGAAGGTGTCTCTCGGGGAAATAGGTCGGATCGCAAGAGGGCTGTAACTACGGAACCGGTATGCTGAGTGGAATGCTGCGGCAGATTTGGTTAAGCAGTCAGGCTGCTGCGGTCCTTAATGGGTGTTTGACTCATCCCTGGATCTAAATCCCGAGCTGTGACAATGAAGCCTGCAGGTTCTGGATGAGAACATTTCCGTGGCCAGGGCTGTGTTGATGGGACAGTCTCCCCGCCAGTCCCAGCTGGAAGTGGGCATGTTTTGTCCCACTGCCTGTTGGGGCATGCGGTAGCACAGAGGAGTCTGAAAGGAGCCCTAGGTCGCAGACCAAGCTAACAATCTGAGGGCAGGTGCCCTTGACAGCGGGTGATGTTACAAAGGAAGCAAGTTCTCCAAAGTGCTCCCCTATGCCCGGTCTGGCCTGGGCTCATCTTGACCAGCTGCTCTTTCGATTTTGACTAGGCACTGAGAGAGCAAGGCAGTGGTGCTGCTCTGTTTGACACAGAGGATGTCTGGAGCAGGGGGTTGTACTTGTCCTGCTGGCACTCAGGCCCATGTAATCTCAGCAGCCCCCCAATGGCTTCCTGTAGGTGGGGGAGAGGGCAAAGCCTTGTGGGGCTCCACTGATGAGGGTGTTGGAGGATGAGTTCCCCATAAGGACCCTCTTGGTTCAGTCTGAGAGGAAGGACTGGAACCACTTCAGGTAATTTCTGTTCCCTCCTGCAGCCTCTTGGATACATGACAGGCGCATTTGGTGATGGATGCTATGAGATGCTGTGGAAAGGGGCAGCAGGATGTGAGGCTGGCTGTGGATAGGTTAGGCCATCTACCAGAGCAGCCAGTGCTGTCTCCGAGTTCCAGCCTGGAGGCATCCAGGGTACTGCCGCGTAGGGTGGTGTTGCAAGTCTCTTGTGTATTAGCTGCTCAGGGCAGGTTTAGAAATCAGGCTAGTTAAATCTGCATGCATACCAAGTATAAACCAACCATGAGCCTGCCTGGGAGCAGGAGGTTAAACAATGGGGACAAGTGATGGTTTCTTCGGTCCTGGCCAGACAAAGAAAGGATGGTCCAATGGGTAGGCAATCGCACTAGGTCTTGGAAGACCGCGTTTCCGTTCTCTGCTCTGCCACAGACTTCCTTTTAGTGCCCCAAAGGAAATCACTTAGCCGCTCTGTGCCTCCTCTGTAGGATAGGGACTATAGCCCTGCCTTACCTCAAGGGGAGGGGGGAGAGGGGAGAGAGAGAGAGAGTGTGCGTGTGTGTGTGTGTGTGTGTGAGAGAGAGAGAGAGAGAGAGAGGTTTAAATGTATTGGAGATTATCAGGTGTGCAGATAATGTGGTGATGGTGGTCGGATAAGTACCTGAGTGATTTAGTTAACAGGGTTGATGAGGTTAAAGGTTAGCCTCATGAAGGGAGGTGGTGATAATCTTTGTTCGGGGGTGACTGTGACATGGACACTCTTGCAAACCTCCCACCTTTATTAACTTCACCCACATTCAGTGCTGGGAGCTCCGTGGGTTGTCAGCGCCTGCAGATATTGTTAACGCCACCTGCGTCAAACTGTTCTGAACAATGCTAATGGCTCCTATGGTTGTTGACAACCCATCTGCCCCAGAGAGCTTCCAGTGATACCTGTAGTGGGGTTGAGCCAGTGTTAGCAAAGGAACAGGGCCGTCCTTAGGCATAGGCAACATAGGCAGCTGCGTAGGGCACCTGAAAATTTGCGGCACCACTGGGTCTTAGTGTCCACCTCTTGTTTTCCTATCCCTGTTCTGACCCTTCCTGCAGGCTCCCACAGATGGCTGCTCTAGCCTGGTGAGTCTTCCTTGGGAGGGAATCTAGTAGTTAAAAGTGAAAAAACCTCCAGCCTGCCAGACCTATTAGCACAACATTGAAACTGTTAAAGAGACATTCAAGGGGTAATAAAGCCATTTAACAGGCATTTGCAAACCCCAAGGTATATACTGACAGGTTTCAGAGTGGTAGTCCTGTTAGTCTGTATCAGCAAAAACAAGGACGAGTCCTTGTGTCACCTCAAAGGGTATGGCTACATTTGGAATTTCAAAGCGCTGCCCCGGCAGCGCTGCGGGAGCGCTGCCACGGCAGCGCTTTGAAGTGTGAGTGTAGTCAGAGTGGCAGCGCTGGGAGAGAGCTCTCCCAGCGCTGCATGTAAACCACATCCCTTACGGGTGTAGCGTGCAGTGCTGGGAGCCGCGCTTCCAGCGCTGCTGCCCTGATTACACTGACGCTTTACAGCGCTGTATCTTGCAGCGCTCAGCGGGGTGTTTTTTCACACCCCAGTTGCAGCGCTGTAAAGTGTGAGTGTAGCCAAGGCCAAAGACTAACAAATTATTTGGGCATAAGCTTTTGTGGACTAGAACCCATTTCATCAGATGTCCACGAAAGCTTATGCCCAAATAAATTTTTATACTGTCAGTTTCTGACTTTACTGACAAAAACAGTTGCGCATTAATGTAATATTTACACAGAACATGTCAGTCTACAGGACCTTAGTTTAAAATTTGCTTTAAAAATATTTCATTAGTGAGCTGGTGAAGATTATAAAATCACATTTCTAAAAAATGCTTCCATAGAGTTTTAGATGCACAATCATCTTTAGCCTTAAATGTGTGGATCTTCAGACATAGTTTTTTAAATAAATCCTTCAAAAGACCTCCCTTATCTAAAATACACATTTTAATTACTATAGTTAAAAAAAAAAAAGTGCTTCCAAGTCTTCCTGTCCTTTCTGTCCATCCCTTCACCACCTCTCCTCCAACTCCCCACTGAAGAGATCCCTTAAAGGCACAACAGTCCTTCCCTTCCAGATAGCTGGACAAGGAGTTCCCTTTCTTTACTTCTGACTATCTGACAAACTAGTTTTAAAAGAACCCTCCAGCAAAATCAGTACCTTAGTAAGACAAAATCCTTGTTATACCTAAAATCTTTGGAAACATATTTTTTTAAAGTTGGTGAAATTTCATAACCATGTCTCTATGGAGATCACACAAAGTAAATTACTGTTCCCTTTTTCTAAAAGCAATGAACATTGTTATGAACACACTAAACCTCTCTGATTAATTTAAAAGAATGTCTTTGTTTCAGTGAGTTAAATATGTAGTAATCTGGAATGCTGGCTTAAGATTTGAGTACATTTAAAATATAAATTCAACTTAGAAATACTGATGAAGAAAATGTAAAACAGAGAAGAGCTGCATCATGTATTCCATTATATGTAATGTTGTATTCAGCAGGACAGCTGACTCACCCTTATTATGAAGTTTTTGCAAATAAATCTCTGACAAACTTCAGGGCATATCAAAAAACCTGTGACTGATATTTTTTATTCCCAAATTTTAGTGCTTTTAATTAGGTACTTTCTTCATGTCCATTCTGCATGAGGGAGAGTGCATGGAAGTCTCTGTGTGGAACTGTGACTCTCCGCCACCATGAGGCAGGCTGGGCATCTCATTATCCTTTGCTGTCAAGTCCCTCCTCCCCCTCCCCCACCAGGCTGTGAGCTTGGGCTGCCATCCGGCATAGGGGCACCAGTTTAATAATACTGCGTAGGGCCCCATAAATCCTAAGGACGGCCCTGCAAAATAAGGTTGGTTTGGAGGAATGTTCTCTAGTGTGGACACCCTGGAAGCAAGAGTCTGTTTCCCAATCCTTTTTAATAGTCAGTAGTACTTGTGCTGATGGCCAGTTGATCTGAAGGTAACAAGGTTCTTGTCCCAGAATCAGGCTACACAGAACTAAAATCAATGAGTTCAATATCGTGTAGGGACCCTCGGGATATATGGCAGGGACATTCACACTGAGGGCAAAGCAAAGCCGTGACAATTTTTACTAAAATAAGGAATAAAGCCAGAAAAGCTCCGAGCCACAATAATAGATAGGAATAATCCAGTACTGGGGATATCTGTGGTATCATTCATTGCATGAACTCTTATATTTACATATTGCACCCTTCCGCGAGGACCTGCTGGTAAGAGACAAAGGACCAGCCCTGCCTCTGGCATGTCAAATGAGTCTGATGGTCCAGGTTCCTCAATGCTCCAGACTGATGGTAGATAACAATAGATCCAAAGGGGCAAATGGAAAGCTAACAATGGAAAAGCACTCTCCCTACACAGTAGTTTGCCCTATTATAGAGCCTGAGCACCATCATGAATATTCATGCTAAAACTCAGCCTGCCATGCCCAAATCTAACTTTCTCACCCTCATCAAATTGGGATGCACTTATCCTATAGGTAAGGCTACGTTTTAATCACGGGTATTTTTAGTAAAAGTCATGGACAGATCTCAAGCAATGAACAAAGAATCATGGCCCCATGAACTATCCATGACTTTTACTAAAAATACCTGTGACTAAATCTCACCTGCTGGGAGGAGGGCGCTCCTGAAGACTGCTGCTGGGGAGAGGGGCAGCGCTGGGGCCCTGCTGCTGCTGGGGGGAGGAGCGGGGGATGATCCAGGGCCATGTGGCCACCACCAGATCGCTGTTCCAGGGCAGCACCAAAATTCATGGAGGTCACGGAAAGTCATGGAAGCCATGATTTCCGTGACCTCCGTGAATGATTTGCAGCCTTACTGATAGGTTAACAAATTAATACTCATCATACCTGTCCCTTTGTTCTCAAGCAGTTTTGTGATTATCACTTTGTGTTCCTGCGGTTACTGGTTACCATTAGGTTCCAACTCCTGCTATTTAGCCAGCTATTCCTAGTTGCCCAAAAGCTAAGGGTATTTGTCAGGCCAGTTATCTATGACAAGGGTAACGGGCCTACTTTACTTGACTAGACTTATGCTAACTTGCTTACGCTAATGTCAGACAGGGCACAGGCCTGTAGGTTCCTTGTGTTACAGCTGACTACGATAAAGGCTAAGCTAGCCCTCTCGGCTACAGGTCCCAGTTTCTGTTCTCTGTTCCCATCCGAAAGGGGAGGGCTCGGTCTCAGGGCATGGCCCTGATCGCTGTCAGGGCTTCTGTGACTTGTGCTTACATGAGCAAGCAAGGTTTTTGAGTGAGGATTCTGTGTTTCTGGGTCTGCCTTCCATGTGGAGTCCTTGGAGCCCTCCCAGGAGTGTGTGGGGTGATGTTAGAGCAACCAGGGCTGCACACACTCCAGCTGACGGTGCTCCCGGCTGTAGTGGACAACACAATAACCAGCTGTAAATCTCTCGTGATGGTTGGTGATTAAAGTATGAAGACATGGTGAGGAGAGAGTTTTGGGGATTTTTCTCCGGTGCTGGCAGCTTTAACCAGACTTGGCATGGTCCTGTCCTTAGAAAGATGAGGAGAACCGCCGGCTGGAGGAGAAGAGGAGGGTGGACGAGGAGCGGCAGCGACTGGATAAAGAGCACAAGGAGCGGGAGCTGCAGGAAGCAGCCGGGCGTGAGCGAAGGTTTAAAGAGAGATCCAGTGAGATTGATGCTCAGAAGTGAGTCTCTTATTTGCACTGAGAAGCTCTAATAGCTTCCTTGCCTTATTCCAGGGTTCTGTCTGGTCTCCTTCCCTCTGACCCAGGGGCTGCTTTATTCTCCCCCTTCCCCCAGCACCACATGCCATCAGGCTAGCAATCCCACGCTGCAGAGCATAGGACTCAGGAGCAAGGACCTATGTAGGGAATGCTCCACCCTCATCTCAGAAGACTGTCCCAGTGCCCTTCCAGCCAGATCTCTGGCATCTCTCCTAAACGTCTCCTTCATTGCACCAGTCTCCCCATTCCTGTCAGTGGAGAGGGGAAGTGTGTGGCCCAGTGGGTTTCAGGGACTGGCAGACCCGCTCTGTCTGCACACAACAACGTGAGGTCTCAGTTAAAGTTCCTCCAGTGCATTTCCAGGTGCCTTCTCCACAGCCAAGCTACAAGCTCAGCTTGTTGAGCAACTTCAGCTGAAGTCGTCCTGCCCCATCCCTTTGCCTTCTTCACCCTGGAACTGCCTCCTCCCTCAAACAGCCCTCTCAGACTTGGGAGAGGAGCCCCAGTGAACAGACCTTGCTCGGTCCATCAGACCAGGGCTCCGATTGGTGCCGCTATAAGCCCAGCCTTAGAGGTGACTCTCTCTCATATTTATATGTAATCCTACGGCCATCCATGGTATTGCGCAGCACAACAAAAGTGGTGTCTGTGCCCAGGCACTTTCTGTGTTGGTCGCTGGCAATACGTCTGCTGCTCCAGCACACATGCAGATCACAATTCTGTAGCTGCTGCCTGAAAACAAATGCTAGGTGTTGAAACCATGGCTGAAAACACAGCTCACCCGTTCACAGACGGTTTCCCAAATGCTACAGTAGCACCTCTTGCATCCATTTGCAGTCTGACATGGTCCCACATTTAGGGATGTTCCCCTCCCCTGCAAATACACTCACCTACAGCTCTAGGACATTGCAGTTTCTCAAAGCCACACAATATAAGCAGCAAATGTGGCCAGAGCTAAAGGGTGCCTGTTGGTTGCAGTGCAGGGCAGACAAGGTAGCGGAGGGTTGAGATGGGGCTTAGGGGCTGTGGAGCAATGTAACTGCTTATTTCCACACTCTTTGGGGTCTGTGTTGGTGGATCCTGCAGTCTGGCAACCTTGACTATGTTAACACTTTTGGTGTGAGGCTGTAGTATGTTTGGGGGTGTTTTGTAGCTCCTAACGAGAGCGAGCCTTGCCCCCTGCTTGGTGTCTGACCGGAAGTCTCGTTGGTCCTGTGCCCCCAACAGCTGTATGAGTAGCCACACCAGAGGCACCCTAGAGCCAGCAAGGAGCATGATAGACTGGCAGGGATCAAGCCCATCCCCAAAGCCATGCACTGATAGGCACATGGGTTAGGGTGGGTACCAGCACCGCCCCCTGCCGGGGGAACAGGCAGCAATGCCCACCCCTTGGCCTCCTGAGCAGGGGTTGGAAATAGCAACCCCTTTCCTCCCCTCCAAAACATCTCTGCCACTAAGGACACGGGGCGGGGAGAGCGGTGGCTGATTTCACCGCCGCTAGACACTGTCCACATGGGCTCTGACCTGCCTTCTTCCTTCCAGTGGGGGCAGGGATATCCTGGCTCCAACATTCCTTTCACAGAGCTGGGTGGGAGGAGGCAGGGGGGTGAACAGCCCCCCAGTCTGTGTCTGCCAAGCCCCTCTGGGCAGGGAGTTCTTTGCCCCACCTCTGAAGGGTGTGTTGGGGGGGAAAGGGGTCCCATGGTGATGCCCGAAAAGTGATCAGAGAAGCTGGAGTGGCCACATCTCCTTGCTACTGCCCCACAGTCCCCACCTACGTGACTCCGATAGTGGGCTGGAGCTGACACACCTATCATGATCTCCACCCCCACCCCTGTATTAAGCCAGAACCCTCCCTCCCACTCCTAGAGCTGGCCCTAGGGGCCCCCGCGCTGCAGCCTCTGTGCCCCACAGGCTCGGCTGCCAGGTGCTTGCTGCTGCCATGAGGAAGTCTGGGAATGGATAGGTGGGGGTCCTTCCTTGTGAACGCTATGGCAAGGATGGAGATTGTTCATATGACAGATGGGAGCCCCTAAAGTACCAATTTTAGGGGAAGGGGTGAGGGCAGCACCCTGCTATAAGGTTGGCCTGTGCCAGGGCCCTATGCAGTTTGCAGCAGCAGAGAGCTGGGGAGCTCCGCCCAGCTGGGCTGCTTGGCACCAGGGGCAGAGCGAGCAACTCGGCCTGGTTATTATTTAACTCCAGTTTGTTATTTATAACGGCAGGAAATTCCAGCAGCAGCAGGATGCCCAGAGCAGAGACAAGGAGAAGCAGCAGTGGGTGAGTTCTGACAATTGCTGTCCCTTCGACCTCTTATTCGTGACTCTTGCAGAAATCTGGGGAGGGGGCAGAGTCTCCTAGAATTGTGCAGCGTGGACTGCGTCTTGGGGATCTCCAGACAGACAGATGCCCATGAGCAATGGTATACCTAGACAGGCTGAAGCAGTGTCAGGGCTTTCCTTGTGGAATGTGTGTAGGGGTCAGGAATGACTTGTCCAATACCTGCAGAACTGTCCGTCTGGCCAGGTGCATTGGGCAGAGAGTGGCTTTGTGAGAGCATCAGCTGTTGGCCACTTTCATAGGCAGGTTCCAAAACCTGGCAAACTGGATGTGTCCAGAATTTGGTTGTCTGGCTCTGTAATGACCATCCTGCCGATGCTGCTTCTCATTCCTGTCCCCCTGGTGCCAAGGGAAGCCATGTTTCAGGGCGGGGTTTGGCATGGGGGCTGGGTGAGAGATCCTTGTCTGTGTGACTGCAAGAGCAAAGGGTTGTCTTGTGCCGCAGAAGGAGCAGGAAGAGGAGCATCAGGCCGCCCAGCGGAGGGGCCTCCGGAGGAGTGAGTCTGTGGAGAAAGCTCAGGTACATGCAAGGAGGAGCTCCCATGATCTGCTGCCAGCACCAGCAGCCATGGCTGCGCCAGCCAGGCCCATGGGCAGCCATGGCTGGGCAGTGCGCTTCTTTTCCTGCTGCTTCGAAGTGCACATGGAATGAACTGACCATCGTGGTAACCCTTCCTTTGTTCCCTTCTGCTCAGAGGTGCTGGGGACGCGGCACAGACTATTCAGAAGCAGCAGTTGCATGTATTGCCTCGCCTGCCTGGTCCTTCAGCTGGGTGCTTGTCTCCTGGGGGCTTTGAGTTACTTTCTGAGGCCCACACAGCTGGCTGTGGGTCTCCTCAGAGCTGGTTGGCCTGTTCCCTGACTTGTTGTGGGCTATGGGTCATCTGAGGGGCGTGGACTCCTATCTGCCTCCACACGCCTCATGGCCATGCTTCTCTTGGTGTCACGAGTGCTTGTCCCTGATGCTCCTGGGGGCTGGGGAGCTTTTGCTGCTCTCCCCCAGCCTAGCCTGTGGATTCAGGGGCTTGCTCCAGGCCTCCAGCGATGGCTGCTGGTCTCCTGAGGGCTGTGGTTGTTTGTCCTAGTGGCTGGGTCTTGTTCTTCCCACAACTCCCCTGTATTTCTGTGAAGGGGAGGGAAAAAGAGGGTGAAATTTAGGCTTCCAAGTTTAGTTCCCAGTCATAAGTGAGGCCCATCTGTTGCTCCTGTGGAGCTCCCTAATAGAGGACTTCAACAGAACAAGTGAGAGGCTCCATGTGCCATAGTGGTGGTACCTTGTTCTCCATCTGCCTGTTTCATGCAGGCAGAAGGCCGGTGCTGAGACGGAATCACAGGGCAAGGTGGTAATGTAGGCCTTGGTGCCAGCAGAGGGTTGTGACTACGTCCCATGATACCACCATATCCATTCTACCAGAGGCCTTGTCGAGTCCAGGGCCAGAAGAGGACCATTGTGATCATCTAGTCTGATCTGTGTCACACAGGCCAGAGAAGGTCCCCATAATAATACCTAGAGCAGATCTGTTAGAAAAACATCCAGTCCTGATTTAATAATGCGCAGTGATGGAGACTCCACCACGACCCTGGGTAAATTGTTCCAGTGGTCAATTACTCTGTTGAAAACGCACACAGCACGGTAACACTGATGAAATCCCAGCCCCTCTAGGACTTGGAGCTGATGAGTACAAGTGACCTCTTAGCACTGACTTGTAGGTACATCCTGAAGGGAATGAACAGAACCATTCTAAAGCTGTTCCAGGCAGGTGGGTGAGCAATACCCAGGGATCTAGGAAATGGGATGGGTTCTTACTTTGAAAACCAAACCATCTGTCAGCATTGTCTATTGCAGAGCCAGGTGAAAGAATCGATTTATCCAACCGTGGGAATAATGGCTTGTGTCTTACATGGATGTGTGTGTGTGCTCTTTTTTTCTCACAGGAAGCGGCATCGCTGATAGCGCAAAGATCAGTGAATCCACGGGACATCTTCAAACAGAAGGAGAGGTCTATGCCCTCAGAAACAGCAGCCTTCGGTTCCCAACCAGGTATAAAGCAAGAGTGGAACATCGGCAGAGAGAACAGTGCTGGCTGATAGCCTGCTCAGGGGTTATAAAGCGCCTCAGGAAAGGCACTGTCAATGCCATGTTAACATACAGCTTACAGGTAAATACACAGGGAACGTGTGATATGAAGGTGTTCTCAGCATGTGTTTGGTATAGGCATGCTATTCCCAGTGCCAGAGGCAGCAGTGTGTTACAGTGGTCATTCCAGTGTTGATAAAACTCCTATCACACCACCATGTGATTTGCCTTATAGGTGGAGCAATGCCTAGAGATAAGTTTGTCAAACACTTCCTATATAAGCCTATCCTTTTCAGCAGCGAATAACTTCACCCAGCCGGAGAGGCTGAGATTTTCCGTGCTTGTCTCTGCTGTCTCCTGGATTTTTTTAATGATTCAGCAAAAATAAGTTTGTGAATGTTAAGTCTAGAAGGTACCCTTGAGATCAGCTAGTCTGACTTCCATGATTTTCACTAGCTTCATCACCCCAACTTGAACCAGGGACCTTCAGTGCAGGGGCGGCTCTAGCTTTTTGCCACCCCAAGCATGGCAGGCAGGCTGTCTTCGGCGGCTTGCCTGCGGGAGGTCCACAGTCCCGCGGCTTTGGCGTACGCGCCACCGAATCCGCGGGACCGGCGGACCTCCCGCAGGCAAGCCACCTAAGGCTGCCTGACTGCCGCCTTCGCAGGGACCGGCAGGGCGCCCCCTGCAGCTTGCCGCCGCAGGCACGTGCTTGGTGTGCTGGTGCCTGGAGCCGCCACTGCTTCAGCGCCACATGTGAAGACCACTTAAAAGGAGAGATGGTGGTGTAAATAGGGTACTAGGATGGAAGAACTGGGTTCAATCCCTGCTTTGCCGCAGACTCCATGTATGGCCATGGGTAAATAAGCAAGCAGTAGCTTAGTGGAGCAGTGGAAAATGTCTTGCTTTGTGTTCCAAGGGGCTGAACGTTCAGAAATATCGCTGCTGTTTTTGAGCACAAGAGGCAGGAAAAACAGATTCTTCTGCCTGTGGTTAGACATTTTCCATCTGATTCTTTGAACAACTCTGGCATCTCCAGGGTTTGCACTAGGTACTTGAAATTTGACAGAAGATAGTCCTGATGTAAAAGAGGTGCCTTTGCTGTCCTAAAAATCAAGTTGGCCAAACCTGGTGATTAGTCCCAGGAAATTGTCATTTGCATATGCATGGTAGTATTGGCTCAAGACTTAATTCACTGAACATTCTGTCTGCACCGGGCATGCTCCGAAGCCTCGCTCAGTTAAACAGCGACTCGCTTGCACTCTCCCTGCAAAATACCCTTTAGCCTGATAGCACGCTGTGTTGGAAGCCAGGCGAGAGTGGTAGTTCAAATTTCATCTCCCACTGACTGCTTTTATTGTTGCTTTGTGCTTCGCAACCCTTATCATGGCTCACATGGTCATATCTGGCAGAGAAGGGAACAGAACCGAGGTCTCTTAACATGAGACCCGAGTCTTATTCCCCTAGCCACACGGCCTCCCTCAAATAACACGGCTGTATACTTGACTAGGTTGTAACCTCCACCACTGCTGTAACATTTCCTTCCCAGAGGCCAGATTTGAACCTAAGACCCTTGATATTCCACGCTCCACTGCTGTCTAGCAGAATTGTGCACTGTGCTGGGCAGTGTGTGTAACATCACCCTCTAGTGGTGGACACAGACGGTAACTGCTGCCTGTGGCTAGCTTCTGTTCCTCTAGCTCAGGGGGTAGAGGACTTTCCTACAGAACTGAGGATCAAAGCCTGCTGATAACCTATGGCTGGAGTCTTTGTGGTTCCACACAAGGGCACTTTTGTTTTTGCAGTTTTCTCTTAGAATCGAGGAAATGTCATACGTTAAAATAAGCTAAAAGAACATTCTTACCTTTGCCAAGTCAAGCACTCAGAAGTTAGGCAGTGCCAGAATGGAGGTTATCTGTGCATCCTTCATTTGGCCTCCTTGTGCATATTCATTAAGGTAGTCATTCATTACTTGAACACATGCAATTTCTTCCAAAAGGACACCTGCCTCGTTTAGTGCACAGGATGGACAGCAGCTGAAGCAGGTTTGGGTAGTAAATCATGAGGCTGTTGTCCATAAGATCCCCCTGCCTCGCATTCTGTCTTTTGCTGTAACAGTGTAGCAAGGGATATAGAAAGTGATAGGATGCTCCCGTGGCAGTCCCTGGACGGGGACTCAGGAATAGTAGGCAATAAGACTGTGTCTTGGACAGTAAATCCCCCAGATCTTGGGGGCAGATCAGCTGAGCGAGAAGATGCCGTTTCTCCCAAGTCACTTTTCAGAGCAGTGCCGCACTGGAACAGTTGGTTCCGACTGCTATAGCCGCTTCGAAAGGGGTAAGCGCAGAGATGGTGGAGTGAAGAATAGGTACTTCCCATTTGTACTCTTCTCTGAACAGCTCGCTTGCTTCATGTGCCTAGTGTGTTTCTCGCTTCTGTCCTTCCTAGGCAAGCTACGGAGCCCCTTCCTGCAGAAGGAGAGCAGCCCTGTCCATGCGCCGGCCTCTCCAGTCCACTCAGCTGCCCAGGCCTTTCATCCACCCTCCCTTGTCCATACCTCTGTTCAGGAGATGCCTCCAGCCTCTCCGGTTCCTGGCTCAGGTGTGTTGCTTTACCTTCCCCATCAGGTCACTAGGCAGGGGCGCTGGAACAATTTGTATAGTGGGGGTGCTGAGAGCCATTGAACCAAACTGTGAATCCTGTATAGGATGGAAACCACTTCAAGCCAGGGAGTCTGGAAGCCCCCCTAGTTCCACCAGGGGAGAGCTTTCACTTTGGCTCTCGGAGCAGGTCTGCCAGCTATTGTGGCTTCTGCAGTAGTTCAAGATATTTTTAAGGTTGTCATGGCTTAGTTTCATTCTGTCTTCACATGCCCATAACTTTGTGAAAAATTCTCCTTTGGGCCAGAAACTTTGCCTGCTGTATCTCAGACCAGGAGTGACTTTGTTTGCTAAGTCTGAAGATGGTCCTTTCAGCTGTTGGTGTTGTTGGAGAGTGGGGAATAATCCAGCTTCTCAGCATTATGTCTTTTTTGCTCACCAGTAACTCCAATGGCTGGACTCTAAACTGTGCATGTGAATGGCCTTTATGAGCCAGCAGGCCTTCGTTGTGGGGAAGAGATGCCTAAAAATCTAAAAGCAGGCATACTTGAGAGCACTTGTCTGAACCTGCTCAGTTAGCAGGGCCCGGTTTATGTATTTAAGCATGTTAGGTGCTTTTCAAATGCACTAGATGGGTCACTGCACTGGAGAACTTGCAATGAAAGGGTCTAGTCCTGCAAATGCCGCTAGACATCCACCAGCAGTCCCATAGGTCTTATAGCAGCGAAGGTTAAAACAAGGAATTAAGTAAAAACACGCAGATGGCTCCTTTTCTCTCCTTTTTCTTTATTTTTTTTTAAAAGAAAACAAGGATACAATATGTTTTAAATCAACAGAAACACAACGTTTGCGTTGCGTGTTCAGATACAAAATCGAGAGAGTGCAAAAAGGAAGGATCTCTCACCGTAACGCAAACTCCCGTGCATTGCAGATATGTGAGATTATTATTTTTATTTCTAGTTAGGCTATTTAATATGACCTAAATGTCACAGTACATTCAACATGGATGAGTTCTGTGTTTGTACAGCACCTTGCACGCTGGGGTCATTTGCTATAATTTTGCTCTGCTTAATCTACCTGGGTTGTAGAGGTGCTGGTTGCAACTCCTTAATTAAAGTGACACCCAGGCTTATTATGACACCCTCTTCCCTCCCCAAATTATTTTTACTGTGGAGTACAACATTCTTTTTATTTCCTTTGTGTACTGTTACAAGGTTATGCTTCCTGGAGGACAGAGTGCTTAAAGGTTGAAGTGCTGAAATTCACCCAGTTTTAATTTACTCGTGGAGAACGTCTTCAATTTTTAAAGCTGAAAAAGGATACTTCTGGGTTTTCTTTCAAATTGTTCCAGAAACGTATTCTCTGGTACCCAGCATAGAAAGGTTCCATCCCAAGAGGTTCAAGGGGGGCTGGGGAACTTGGTATATCAGTATAACCACCTTGCAAAATTCATAACATATTGGAAATGGAAAAGGTTCTGAAAAGGGGAACAAAAATGATTATGGTTATGGAACGGCTTCCGTATGAGGAGAGATTAAAAAGACTGGGACTTTTCAGCTTGAAAAAGGGACGATTAAGGGGGGGCATGACAGATGTCTATAAAATCATGACTGGTGTGGAGACAGTAAATAAGGACGTCTGATTTACTCCTCATAACACACAAACTAGGGGTCACCAAATGAAATTAATAGGCAGCAGGTTTAAAACAAACAAAAAGAAGTATTTTTTCACACAATGCACAGTCAACCTGTGGAACTCCCTGCCAGAGGATGCTGTGAAGGCCAAGACTATAACAAGATTTAAAAAAGAACTAGATAAATTCCTGGAGGATAGGTCCAACAATGGCTATTAGCCAGGATGGGCATGGATGATGTCCCCAGCCTCTGTTTGCCAGAAGCTGAGAATAGGCAACAAGAAATGGATCACTTGATGATTACCTATTGTGTTCATTCCCTCTGGGGCACCTGGCATTGGCCACTGTCAGAAGACAGGATACTGGGCTAGATGGACCTTTAGTCTGACCCAGTATGGCCGTTATTATGTCCACTACTCCAAATGCTGTAATAAAATACAAGTCTCTGTCTGCTTGGCCTGTGTGACCTGTTGAATAGTGCACTGGACTGGGACTTGAGAGACCTGGGTTTTATTCCCATCTCTACTACTTGTCTGCTGTGTGAATGTGGGTATGTCACTGCCCTGTTCTGTGGCTCAGTTTCCCCATCTGTAAAATGGGGATTATAATACTGACCCCCCCCCCCCCCCCCCGCCCAATGAGCTTTGAGTCTAGTGCTGGAAGAGTTCAGGATTACTGTTATTCTGCACCAGGGCTTTGGTGAAAAGGAAGCAGACACGGGTCTGATCCCTGGGTTACAGCAAAACTACCGGAGGCTTAATTTTCTGAGACATCACATCCCGTTTATAACAGTGTCCTCAGGAACCAAGTGTTTCAATTGTTTAGAATGAGAGGGAAGCCTGGCAGTGTCCTTGCTGCAGAGAGCTTCCTACCAGGGGCAGCGTGGACATGTAGGGCAACCTTATGCATGGATCCAGCCTTCTCTGACCAGTCCTGCTTTGTTTCTGGTTTCCGTGCATGCCTCTTTGAGTTGCAAATGGCCTTTCTTCCAGCTAGCGGACGCTCTGCAGCAGTGAAGCAGCCCCTTCCCGGTGTGAGGTTCCATCTCCAACGTGCTGCCCTGTCGCTGCTTGTCTCTGCTAAATATTCAGCAGCCGCATTGCGGTGAAGTTCTCTTTGCTGCGTCTCTTCCTCTTCCAGTACCTGGTCCCGGCATCTGCTATCTTCACCCTGTTTTCTCCCTTAGTGCTGAGAGGGTTGGTGCCTTCTCACAGGCAGCCCTGCAGGGATTCATTGGAGACATGGTTTGGATACTGCCACTAGCCTAGGCTTAGGGCTGGTGACCGGCTCTCCTCTCCGCAACTTCTTTCCTTCAGAAACAAATGTAAACGGACCCAGACACAAACCACCAGAGCCCCGGCAGGCGGGGCAAGCACTGCACAAAGTAGGTCTAACTCAGGTGGTTTGGTTTAGTGTGTGGGTGCGGGGTGGTGCTGGTGGCCTGTGCTAGACAGGAGGTCAGACTACATGATCTGCTGGTCCCTTCTGGGCTTAAACTCTATGACTCTAAAGTGACCAGCTTCTGTATTTCAAGGAACATGAGACCATAGCAGGTTCCGTACTACATCGCAGCTTTCTCCTTGCTAGAGGTGAAACCAGGTTGCAACTGGTATGTGTTCATGCATTCTCCACTAGGGGTCACTGTTGTGCTGAGGAGAGATTTAGACCTAACCCTAAACTCGGTCCGGCTCAGGGCTAACCTGGAAGCAGCGACATCCCACTAGCAATCCATCTCCTGGATTGTGTCGTTCCCATTGCTGTATGGGATTGTAAGGGGAGGCAGGCAGTGTTGTCCTGGGCTCTGCATAGGAAGGATAGTCCCTGACAAGCAGAAGGCCTGGGAAGAAGACGAACAAGGGGAATGGTGATGAGCGCATGTGGCTACCTAGACCGGTTGTGTGCACAATCTGCAGGGTTGAGTGTGGGAGCTAGGCTGGCAATAAGATGTCTGGCCTTAGCTTGGCCATTGTGCATTGGTGATGTCCCATAGGCCCCAGGGGAGAAGTGCGTTTGGGGAGGGAAGCCCAGTTAATGTCTCTGTGACCTCATCCTGTCCTTCCACCAGAGCAGCTGTAACATCCGTCCTGTCTCATATTGCCTGCGTAGTTTCCCTGTTGCTGCTGACCCCTCTAGCAGGTGTCTCTTCCTATCTGAGTGCTCCCCAGCCTGTCAGCTCCCAATCAACCTCTAGTTTAAATAAACCCCCTTGCCTTTTCCAGTGCCTGATTTGGTTAAGATGGATCTTGTCCCCTCTAAATAGGCTCTCCCCTTCCCCCCAAAGTTCTTCATCTAATAAATTTTACCTCTCCTCTCAACATCGTCTTCCACCCCTTGAGATTCTGGAGCCCCCCATCTAACTGGCCCTGCGTATGGAACCAGAAGTATTTTGAGAAGGTCACAGCAGAGCACTTGAACTTTAAGCTGCCTCTGTAACCATCTAAACTTTGCGTCCAGGAGTTTTCTTGTCATTCCTTACATCGACACAGCCTTTACCCTAGCACCCTCTAGTGCCTTGAAATGTCCCCCTAATGACCCTGTCTGCACGCAGTTTAGCTGTAGGGGCAGACAAGAACAAACCGTGTTCGGCAAACACGATTGCTGACAACTCCAGTACACCACACCTGCATTTCATCAGGTAGACTTGGCCTAAAGGTTTAGATGTCTCACAAGACCCACCACCCTTGTTCCTGGTGAGGAAGTCCCACAGTAGCTCTGACCATTTCCCCTCTCCCAGCTGTCTAGGCAGACTGGATATAATAGTAGAAAATGCTGCGTAAGGGCCCAAGCTTGCATGGCCCTGGGAGAGCGGCTGGAGGGTCTGATAAAGCTTGTCCATTCTCCATTGTCTCCAATCTACCAAAAAAAGCATTGCTAAAATCATTACTCTCCTGCTGCTCCAGCTCCATCGCCCCTCTCCTCTAACTCCTCCTGGGCTCTAACGCAAGCTCCTTGTGTTCATCTCTGTGGCCCAATGAGATCTTACCCACCCATTCTCAGGTCTCTTCTCTTCCTTCTTGCTCCCTGTCTTCCTATTACTGGAGCTGGTTAGGCAGTGATCCCCCCCGCAGCCCCTTACAAATTTTCTTTGGACAGTGTGGGATGAAAACTGGAAAATTTTGACAAATGGATTTTTTGGCAACATTTTCCATTGGGGGAGAGCTATTTTCCGTAGCACATAAGTGTTAACCAGCTCAACCTCTCTCTTCAACACGTAGAGGGATGGAAGGAGCCTGCTGTCAACCCTGATGCGCTGATCGTTTCCTCCAAGTCCCCCCTTCTGCGTACCCACTTCTGATTGTGATCTGGTACCTCCTCAGCCTCTATCTATGGGTCAGAGCTTAGTTCAGAAAGCTGTCCGGCATGTGGCTCTGACAGGAGGGAGAGACCAGTGTGTGAGGGGATTGACACTGCAAGGTATTCTGGGTTTCTTTCCAGGTGATGCTGCTGTGCAGGACACCAGGTACAGTCCAGTCCCCCCGGTGTCCCAGCCACAAGTGGAAGAGGATGCTCTGTATGAGGAACCCCCTGATGAGTCGGCTGTCTACGAAGAGCCCCCCACTCAGGTGGGTTTCGTTACGGAAACAGCTGTTTGACTTAATCTGTTTAACACCAAGAAGATTGAGATGACTAGATAACGGCCTAAAAGTACCTGCAGGGGGCTAAGTTCCCTTTAAGGTTTGTGCCTGTGTGGCAATGCAGGCGACCACCAAGGGTCACGCACCTATCTCCCCCAGCCCCAGGTCTGTGGCACAGCAAGGAGAGATGCCTCTCCCGTTCTCCTCCCCCCCCCCCCCCAGCAGCGGGGAGAGGCCCCTCTCTCCTAGCCCCAGAGCTACTGTGGTTGGGGGAGAGAGCTAGAGGGAGTCCTCTCTGCCTGCTGCCACTCCGGGGCAGCCTGCACCCCAGACCCCTTGGCCAGAGCCCACATCTCCAGTTGGAGCCCTCACTCCCCTGCACCCCACCTTTCTGCCCAAGCCCTGAGCCCCCTCCCACACCCTGAACCCCTCATCCCTGGCCCCACCTCAGAGCCTGCCCCCCCATCCAGAGCCCTCAGCTCCTGCACCCCAGCCCTGAGTCCCCTCCCACACGCCGAACCCCTTGGCACCGTCCCCGACACACATCACCTCCGTATTGGTGTGCATAGCAAAATTCATTCCACACATGGATGGGCAAAATTGGAGGGAACATTGACGGGGGGAAGAGGTCTGTCAGTAGAGAGCTCTATAACCTAGCAGACAAAGGTAAAGTCTAGCAAGATCCCAGGGATGGGAGTTAAAACTTCAAATAAATAACTGGAAATGTGGCACAAATTTTGTAATAGTGGGAGCAACAACCCACCTAGGGATGTGGTGGATTCTCCATCACCTCTGATCGTTCAGTCAAGAATAAATCCTTTTTTCTTAACCCTCTTAAAGCGCAGCCAGGAATCTCTTGGTAACATTCTTTGGTCTGTGATTTGCAAATCAGATACCTGCTGGCCTGTAGAGTTACAAAGTCACTTCTTAAAGGTTTTGTTATTTGTTTCTAAGCTTTTCTGGGTGGAGTCATGTATAAAGATTTGTTTTCTGTTGATTGGGGTTAAATTCTTTCCGGGCTTGGGTTTAGCAGCAGATGATTCCTAATTTGTGGTAGTTTTTCCACCCACATAGCTTGAATGTTTCAGTTTGAAGCGTCAACCTGTAGTTGCATACGGTGGGTTGGTAAACGTTGCATAGATTAGTATTGACAAGCTTAGTGTGTGAAGCTGGAGTGCTCTTCCCATGGACAGTATCAGCCCAGATCAGACTTCCTTTTTCTTGTGTTGCAATCCCTCTTTGCAGTTTGAATGTCCGTGCTTCTGAAACCGCCCTTTAAACTGCAAGGGTCATCTCCTTTGTGTTTGGCACTCGTGCTCGTTTAGAAACATCAAGTCGATTTTTATGATTCCTGCATTATTTTTGGCATCTGGTCCATATTTTGTTGAGGTTTTTACAGATTTTGTAGTTCAGTGTAACCTAGTTTGATCTATCCAGGGTACTTCTCTGCCCTCCCATGGGGTAGTATCTCAGCACCTCACAATCGCTACTGGATTTATCTATCATGACAACACCCCGTGAGGCAGGGCAGTGCTATGATCCGTGTTGTCCAGGCCCAGAATGAGACTGAGTCTCTTCCAGCCGTGCAATTCTATAATTCTGTGACAAGTGACTTGTCCAGGGTCATGCTGGGAGTCTGATCTCTGACATCCCAGGCTAGTGCCCTAACCCCTGGGTCATGCTGCCTCTCTAATTTGTGTCAGGATGGGATAAAGCGGCTGTGGTCCAACAAGCATAGCCATCAGTGCCTTTCTGTTGTTAGGTTGGTCGTTGAGCAGTCAGTTCCAATGCTGCCCTATGGGGAGGTGAAAGAAAATCTGCCTGTGGAGAACCCTCTTGTTCTTCTGTTGGGGAGACCAATATTTGAATGGTTGTGTGTGTTCTGTTCACACTGTTACAGGGGTGTTTGTTCGCATGGGGTGGTCTGGTCTTTGTCCCCGTAACACAGTCGTTATAACAGGACTTATGTTCGCGAACAGACTGCTACCAACTTTCCTCTCATGGACGAGAGGATCGTGGAAAGTGCTGGGTAAAGGATCTATGCGTGGCACAGGGTTGTTTGCCTTGTTTGGAGTGGTGGGAAAGAGCTAGGTTGTGCCACATTGACAGAGGTTTTGACAGCTGAGCGTCCTATGGCATTCCATCAGCAAACTCGTTCGTGTTTAACACTGTCTATTTCTGTTTGCCTTCAAAGGAACAGCTTGAAGATGCCAAATATGAGTATGCTGTTGAGTACCAGCAAAGGCCAGACTTGGAGGGGAAAGGGTTATGTGCCCGAGCGCTGTACGACTATCAGGCTGGTATGTGGCTCCTTTATTTCTCTGTAATCTTGGGAATTGACAGCCCTGTAGTCTCAGTGTCACACACGTTCCCACCCCAGTGCCTCTAAGTGTGCACATACTCACCTGCATTCAGGGATAGCCCAGGAAAGTCCCCCTCAACTCCTGTGCAGTGATGCAGATCTAGATGGGTGATCGAGCCCAGCGTACTTCAAAGAACAGCAGTGCAGCGAAGTAACTTCCTTTGGCGATCAGTCACCATACACAGCTGTGAGTGCAGTGCAGCCTTGTTGTGCAACAGCATCTTTCATGCAGCCTGGATCCAAAAATGATGCAGTATTTGATGCCATCCCTTCCACTTCCTGGACTCCCTATCCCTCTTACCTTCCTGGGCTCTCTCCTCTGGCTCCTACCCCTCTTACCTGCTCGGGCTCTCTCCTCTGGCTCCTTTCTCTCTGCCTCCATGCACACTGGACCAGATTCTCACCTTGTGTAAATCCTAGTAGCTTAGTGGAAGTCAATGAACTTATGATATTTTGATGATCTAACCCATCATTTTCTGCTACCCTTAAAATATGGTTTTGGTCTGAAAAGTGACTGTCAGGCTTGCACCATAACAAAGAGGAATGCACCCAAAAGCTTCTAAGTGAGTCAGGTGCTTTTGAAAATGTTACCCCTAATCCCTGCTTTAAAGACAAATCACCATGCAGCCATGGCAGCTTCACAGATACGGGGCCTCCAGATTCATTGACCCCGGAAAGCAATTCTAGATAACACAGCAAGAGCAGAGAAAACAAGTCCACAGTCAGTCTGCGTTTTGACAGCGGATTCCAAACAAAACCTCTGACGCGTTTCATAAAACGGTCAAGGCCCCTCACGACCTATCCGCACCTGACCTAGCGTCTCCTATTCAGTATCGAAAGATTGGTTCTCCCGTCCGGTCGGCCCATGATCCCAGCCTCCATCGCCCACTGGTTACATTTTCAAACAAGCCCTGTGTGTGCCTTCTCCTATGCTGCCCCTCGGGTTGGGAGACGCTCCCCATAAACACAGGCAAAACTCCCTCATCCACCTTGAAATCCCTCCTTAAAATTCTGCTTTGCTATTATGCCTGCTGAATACTTGACAATGGTTAAAGCTCCTGGTCTGCTAAGACCGCTGTTGGCCACATTGTCTCATTGTTTCCTTGTGCTTCCCATCAGTCGCCATCTGTGGTTTCCTGTCTTCTTATCTTTCGATAGTCAGCTCTTCTGGGCAGGGACTGTTATTATTCCGTCTGTACAGTGCCTAGCATGTTGAGGTCCTGCTCCAGGACTAGGGCTCCGAGGAGCTACAATAATACAAATAACGGTGTTTCCCACAGATGGATTTTGTGCAGGCACCAAAAATGCCATTAAAGGGGAAGAGCAACCTCAGGCAGCCAAGGGCTTTAGGGATTGAGAGCTTTCAGTTGTGACTAGATGTCCCTGTCTTTTCCCCAATAGCTTGTGTGACATCAGCTAGCTTCTGACCTTCCCCTGCTCTGTCTCGTTCCAGCCGATGACACGGAGATCTCCTTTGACCCTGAGAACATCATCACCAACATCGAGATGATCGATGAGGGCTGGTGGCGTGGCTACGGCCCAGACGGCCACTTCGGCATGTTCCCTGCCAACTACGTGGAATTGATAGAATAAGCAGCCTCCGGGGGAAGGAGGATGGGGAGCAGTTACCCATAAAAGTGGCTTGATGAAATCTGACTCTTCACCGTTTAAATTGTGTGGCTTTTAAGGTGTGACGTGCCATCGCCCTGCTCCCCTGGCCCCAGAGCAGAACCCAGCAGTGCTCTGTTGCTCTCTTCCCCTCCAGCTTAGCTGATACTACTTGGTGAAGGTCTGAAATGAGCCGTGGCCATTTGCATAACTTACCTACACGTTTCACTCAACAGCTGAAACCTTTTAAGGGGGAGGGACAGATGACTGCTCCCTACCAGGCATTCAGGAAACAAGCTCCCCACTTCAGAACAGGTGTCTCTTTTGGAGGAAAAGGGCCCCCTCCGCCAGATCCGCGAGGGAATGGTAACCAGACGGGCTCCGATTTAGCATTCCATGTGGCTCAGTAAACAGCGTGGATCTGTCACTGCAGGATTAATGTTGCAAAGACCGACACCAAGCAGTCGGGCAATGCCCAAGTTAGCCTTCTATTAGCAACACCATCTCCCTGTGCATGCGCGATTAAATTATACGTCCTACAGTCTAGCCAGTGTGGCTGCACAGGTGGCCTGAGGTCCAGTTACCGTTGCTCGTAGAATCCTGATTTTTGCATTACCTGCTGTCTCTGGGGCTTCAGCTCGCAAGCTGCCCATTGTACTGCAGTAAGGTTTGCATTTAGCTTCCACTACCTTTGAGGTGGGAATGAAAAGGATGAATCCCTGTGGCAACTGAACACTGGAGCTGTGCAGCTGCATGTCATGGTGTTGCAGCATCTTGCACAATTCCTTTGGAGCAGTGGTCAGTTATAGAACTCGGGTAAGGATATTTATCATGCATGCATATGACCAATATTTCACTTACCAATAAGTCCTCTCAGCCTCTCCCGGAGGGTTTTCCTCACCTGGGATTAGCAATGGGTGCACAGTAACACTTTCTATTAGCCATGAGGACCCGGAGTGGCGTAGATTTCTTAAAGTATGCAAAGTTGTCTTTTCCCCAAAGGAGAGTCTTCTGGGAAATTGAGCCGAGCAATCCTAGGGATTTGTAATGAACCCCACCTCCTTAATCACGGTGTTCCCTGCCTTATATACAATCCAGTAACTATCACTGTGCCCTGGAAACAATGGGGATCCTAACTCAGCTATTCCTACCCTCCCTCTTTCCCTCTTTCCTACTACAAGTTTTCCTCCCTTATGTTGCTTTAACAAACAAACATGGTTCGAAAGATGCTGGAGTCCTTATTCCCCAGCCCTGACTTGCCCCCTTGCCAGCTGCTCCCTCTCCCTGCAGCTGCAGAGAGAATGTCCTGGCTGCTCCAGTCCCAACGCCTCCCACCCCAGGACTCTTCAGCTGCAGTGAGAACTACTCCAAGCCATTTCTGTGCTGTGTGGGCGCCGAAAGCCGTGTGTTGCATTCCTTCCCGTCTGCTCATCCTGCCTCACCAGCCTCCTGGGCTTGTGTCTGTGAGGACTTTCTCTCTCTCTCTCATCTTTTCCCTTTGGAGAGCTGATGGAAACAATAAAGGGCTTTTCTGTGGTGATGGCTGTAGTCGGTTACTGGGGATGTCACTGACCTTTAGAGTTGATGATTTCGGGACTCATCAGTGTGTTGGGGCTTTGATTGCACCCTCCCTTCTGTTCTGGTCAAAACTCCGGCTGGACGGTGGAGGCTTTGCATTTGGGTATGGGCGTGGGGCAGGCAGAGCCTGTGGTGTTTAATCAATGGAGTTTGAGTCTTAAGAACTTTTGGCCATCTGAAATGCCTTGCTTTTGTCACGTAGCCTCCTGTGCTTGGCCCATCCTTGGAAACGTTTGTGCTGTCTGCCTCAGCCCCTGCTGTTTAGGCTGGACTCTGTAGAGCATCTCCACCAGTGGGTGCATGCATTTGTACCCGCTTAGATTGCCAGCTGCTTGACTCTCAGGCTCTCTCGGAAATCCCTGACACAAACCATAATGGTGTGACTGCATGGGCCTATTGCAGCACCTTGCTCTTGTCCAGTATTTCTCTTACCTGCATAGAATAGCTCTGGCGAAAGGTGTCTTCCCTCATCATCGTCTGTGGGGAAGACTGATGGAAAGAAGTCATCCAGCAGCAGTGTGGCCTAGGGGGATAGAGCACTGCATTGCACTGGGATTCAGCAGACCTGTGTCCTATTCCTGGCTCTGCAGTTAGCCTGCTGGGTGAACTTGGGAAGGCACTTCTCTGCTCCATGCCTCAGTTTTCCCATGAACAAGGCATCAAGATTGGCATCTTTGCTCCAGGGGTTGGGGGAATGAGATGAGACAACAGCTGCTCTGCAGGCTAGGGTGGAGATGGATGGTGTTTCAATGGGATTGGTGATGCAATGGGAGAAGTGGCAAAGGAGGCAAAGTGGAGGCGATTGTGGGATAGAGGGAGTTAATCCAAGGAAGGGAGGAGGAAAGGCTGCTATGGATGGAAGTCATGAAAGGCCAGGGATGGTGAGCAGTGTAAAAGGGAACGGAATGGCTACCAAAAGGGAGGTCAGTGTTTCAGAGAGGTCTGTTGACTTAACTTTTCATTTCTGTGGTTATGTGGCTTCAAGTCAGGGTTGGTACATATGTGTGTGTGCGTGTGCATACACCCAAAATGGCCAAGTTCCCAAAGCCGAAAACAACTTTTGAGCAAAATCAATTGAGGGGAAAATGTTTGAACAACAAAGCTGAACAAGAATTGGGAATTAAAAAAATACTTGGCTAGTTGTTCAGAAGACCACAATTGCGTAATCCTGAAAGAAGGTTTGTTTTGTTAAAAAATCATCCTGGGAAAGCACCAATAATAAGCTACATCTAACTAAACAAATGGAAAAAAGGGGAAACATTCCAATGAACATAAATGAGCAGTTATTAAAGGTATAACCCAAGTCATATGAGAAGCTGAAGCCACCTGTGAACAAGCTTGTGGCTGGCAGGGGTAGCACAAGAACATGGGACAGTCAATTAAACTGAAAGGTGGGAAATTCAAAACTAGTAAGAGGAAATACATTTTCAAGCTGCATGATTAGGCTGTGGAACTCACTGCCACATGATGTTATTGGGTTCAAGGATTTCGCTGTATTTGGTAAGAGATTGGGCATTTATATGGCTAATGGGAACAGGTAGAATTAACGCTAACTCGAGAAGCTCTTTGAGTTGTGTTCCTGTGGGTGCACCAGGGGCACATGTGCCTCAAGTTCTTGACTGGAGACTTTCTGTTAGCTGTGTCCATTGGACCTGCGCATGCGCTCTGTACAGCTTCATGCAATGCACTGAAGGCATACGGTTGTGGGTGAACTGTCATCCTCAGTTCCTTCTCTACTGCTTTGGCAGGGGACAGAGCTCTATCGTGTCCCCCTTGTTTCGCTAGGTTCATGTTGGTTGTTTTTACTATAGAATTAGATAGTCGTGAGAGGATGATGGAGCATTCCCTTGCACCTGCTTTGGAACTGTCAAGAGATCCCCATGTACATCTGTCTCTGGACAGATCCAGTGCCTCTTCAACTTCAGCCCAGGTCTCTCATAAGAAGGGGAGGGCTGCAAAGAAAAGGAGTTTGGTCTTCCACCACCAGGAGCTGGCTCTCAAAAGGCCCTAGTCTGCTGTGGGGTCAGAGATGTTGACCTCTTGGGTCGGAACTGGGGAAGCACAAGACACTTCTTTCTCCTGTAGCAGCAGAGCTGAGAGATCCTGGAACGCTCTGGAGAAGCACGGCTCCAGCAGGCCCAGCACATACACTCGTCTAGAATGACATCTACATCAGACTTGCCATTGGTGCTTCTCGCTCAGCAGCTTTGGTACCAAGCAAATCGAAACCCCATACATCTTTGGCCCCAGCACTGCCGTGCTCCAGGTCGACGGTACCGCCCCCATGAGCTGCTGCATGGGTGCTGCAGGAAGTCCCCTGCTCCAGGAGCTTGTCGGTCTTAGATGAGCTGGACTCTTCACGGCTTATTGATACTGAACGAGTCTCAGCACCGAGACCCCAGCCTCCAAATTACCATTGCTTCCTGGTGCCATAGATTCTCTGCCTTTTTCCCCTAGGACCCCCCCGCCCCCTTCACTGAATGTCTCCTCCTCCTTCCTCGCCCTCCTCCAATCAATCTCCTCTATATCAGTGCAGGAGCCCATTACTTTGGCCACATCCAGACTAGGAATTAAAATCGATTTTAGATACGCAACTTCAGCTACGGGAATAACGTAGCTGAAGTCGAATTTCTAAAATCAAGGTACTCACCAGTCTGGACGGCGCGGCATCGATGTCCGCGGCTCTCCGTGTCGATTCCGGAACTCCGTTCGAATTGATGGAGTTCCGGAATCGATGTAAGCGCGCTCGGGGATCGATACACCGCGTCCAGACTAGACGCGATATATCGATCCCCGAGCAATCGATTTTAACCCGCCGATGTCGCGGGTTAGTCTGGACGAGGGCTTTGACAAGGATCCTCCTGCACAACAGGGATGGTGAGACCAGCTCTGAGTGCCACCCCTCCTCCTATGTGGCATCCTCCCCCCAAAGGGCCAGAGTGAGACCCTTGGGCTGCAGAGTGCCAGCCATTTGTCAGCCCTCTGGCTCCATTGCAGAGAGGCTATAGGGTTGTGCAGTCCCTTCTACCAACCCCCCAGCATGAGGAGACCTTTGAAGAACAGCAGACTAGGGCGGCTAAAGAGGCCACCCCTCAAACCCCTCTCGAAGAAGAGGTTTCTCAGGCTGGGCAGTCACTGTACTTCAAGATGTGTCCCCCTGTGGGTGCTCCGCTCCCCACCCTCCTTCCCCCCTGCTTTATACTGTTCTTCGTGGGACGTCTGCCTGCAGAAGGACCTGAGTAGGTGGCCTGCGCAGCCCTGTCTTCCCTGAATGGACACTGCTAATGGAAGATCTTCCAGCCAGGGCTCAAGAGGTGCATGCGTCCTAAAATGAAGCACCGCCAGGGAGACCCATCTCAGAGAGTTACAGTTATTGCCCGGGTGAGAAACCTCATCATGTGGGGTGGGGCATTCTATTTTCATACTTCCGTGCTTCAAGTAATTTCTATTAGGGATCAGGATGAGACTGAGGTTAGGGGACAGATTATCCCCCATCTGCTATTCTGGTGTTTCCTGCACTTTGAGGCATCTGATGGGCTGTGGTCAGGACATGGGCTGGGTGGTCCCTGGGCCACTCCAGGCTATATTGGGAGCAAAACAAGTGCTGGTGGTAGGCTAGGTCCATGGCCAGAGGGAGAGAATAGAAATGCCGGCGAGTTCATGACAGAAGGCACCGGCCTGGTCTTTACACCGGGGTTGGCTGTGTCTTTCTAAGAGCTCTGACGTCACCAGGCATTATGGGTTCTGTGGCTGGCAGGATGCAGGGGGACTGGGTGGAGGTGCAGGATGCCCCCTTCTGGCCCTTATACTATCTAGGTGGATGGATCTGTGTTCCTATCTGGAATCAACAGCGAGCCAGGCAGCCCTCAATGTCTCTCCGTCAACATCTCCGCTCCGGCACCTGCTATGTGGCTGCGGCATCTCAATGTGGCTACTGCACTTACTCCTGGGACTGCTGAGCAGGCAGCCCAGGCTGGCTCCCTCACCTTAGGGTAGCTGCCACTGTGGCTTCCTGCCCCTGGCAGCAACAACTGTCACCCTGGGGCAGAGTGGCCCTTGTGAACTGCCAGGAGAGAGGGGGCAGAGGGGCTGGGGGACAAAGAGAAAACTGTGAAGCCAACAAGCGGGAAGAGAAAATGTTGCCTGCATACACGGGGAGGAGCAGCTTCTGGCCTATATCCAGCTCTGGGCTCTGCCAGGCTTCCACTCCTGGCTCTGTCCTGGTTCACCCCAACCCTGGGCAAGTCACAACCTCAACTAGTGCCTCAGTTTCCCCTCCTTACTGGGGATAACACTGGGTGGGCTCCTGTGTGGGTGAGAGCAGGGTCAGGGGATGTGTTAGCAGGAATTGGGCTGAATGGGGCAGAGATGCTCACTTGGCATCTGTGATGCAGACCCCAGTGGGGATCATGGTCGTCTTCATACACACCCCTAGTCCCTTCCCCAGGGACCCACCAAGAAATGCCATTATCCTGGTGTCATGGAGCCTCTGGGCGATGCTCTGGAACTGCTCCCCACAAAGCCAGTCAGGACTTTGGGGAGCCTTCTCTCCCTCGGAGCAGACTGTCTGCAGGGCAAGAAGCTCACACGGCTTCGCCTCCTGGGGGTCTCCCTGGAGCATTCAGCATATGCCCCTCCACGTGCTTCCCACAGCAAGTCCGCCCTGGCAGGGTCCTGGGGAAGCCACCAGGTCCTGCACCCCTACTTTGCAGTCAGACGTGACTCAGCCAGCCAGTAAAACAAAGGTTTATTCGATGACAGGAACATGGTCTAAAACAGAGCTTGTAGGTACAGTGAACGGGACCCCTCGGCCGGGTCCATTCTGGGGGACAGTGAGCCAGACCCCCACGTCTGCACTTCACTCCTCGTCCCCAGCCAGCTCCAGACTCCCAAAACCCCTCCAGCCCTACCTCCTTTTCTGGGCCAGGAGATCACCTGACCTCTTTGTTTGTAGAACTGATAAATGAAATTGTTTTTAGTTGTTCACTTTATTAATGTAACTTCTGTTCACCATTCACTACACTTGCCTACACTGTAACTTCTGTTCACTGTTTGCCATATTGTAATTCAAACCCCATTTTAAAACATACACTCCTTTTTGTAAAAGCTTCCTCCAACCTTCATTTTTGCAAACCCAGCTGTAATCTTATTAGTTTAGTTTAGATGTGTGAATGAGGCATGTATGGATGATGGAATCAGCCTCCAGCCCCAGCCTGTCCTGATGAAATAAAGTTCAAATACCAACGGCTGAAGACCTAGACAACAGCCCTAAACAAAGTAAGAAGCGTCCACCCTAAAAAGAAAAGGACAAAAGAACAACAGAAAGAAGATCAAAGCCAGGTCCCAGGCTGAAAGTCACGTCTGCAATTGATGGGTGATCAATCCAAACCCAGAGGCAGCGTGACACAGCAAGACCTATAAACTTTGAATCCAAACTAAAAGCCTATAAAAAAGAAGGGTGAGATGAGAGACTTTGGGTAACGTTCTGCTATCAACATCAAGGGGCATCAGTGCGCGCCCGACAGAGATCTGGCTCCTCCTCATGCTCAGCTTTCCTAGCCAGTTAGCTGCCACGAGCTACTATCCCAAGCCTCGAACTCAAGCTACAATCAGGACTGGTAACTATCCAGCAGCTGCAGAACATTTGGGGTGTGTGTGTGTGTGTGAGTGTATGTATATAAGCATTGAGGTATTTGCTAGCAATTATAGATCAATATACATGTGGCATCTTTGTCTTGACCCCTAAAACAATCCTGTGCGGGTTTGTCTGTACAACATGTTCTCCCACACCTTTAGCATCCCCTTGCAGGGGGGAAGGGCCTGGCTATTAGTTGCTAGGTGACAGAGGGTCAGCCAGGAACTGAGGCCCCCCCCCCCCACAGTATTCAGAGGGAACATTAAGAACATTCTTAGTTCATCACATCTCTCCCCCCTTCAAGACCGAACTGAGCGAGGTCACTTCAGCCAGTGACCTGGGGAAGTTTGAACCCACCAACGTTCCCATGGATGCCCCAGCATCTCTCCCATTCCTTGGTGTGAGTTACACCAGGACAGTCCAGTTTTGTGCCCTCCCTAAGGTCGAGTGTGTTTGATGGCACTCACAGGCCGCATGTGGGAAGGTTTATGCGGCCCAAACCCTTTTGCCACCTTATATCCCTGGGGTTCAAACTAGGATTGGATCTTTTCCCAGCACTCTGGGCTGTGATACAGGCTCCCTTGGTTAAGAGCCCCCATCTTGGCCTTGGCCAGCCGCTCCCCACCTTGTGGCCCAGATACAACACCTCTGCCGTCCCCAACTTACACTTTCCAACTTTCCAGCTTTTACTGTCAGTCCCACTTCCTTGAGGCAACCCAGCACCCTCTTCACCTGGGACACCTGTTCCTCCCAGGTCTGGCTAAAGATGCACATGTTATCAGTGTACATCAGGGCCAAGTTCTCCATCCCCCTCAGCTTGTCTAGAATCTCCCCAGGCCTAGGCATGGGGTCGGCATCGGACACCGTGATGGCTTTAAGCTTCCGAAGGTCCCTACTAAACCAGATCATCCCATCTTCCTGGGGGACCAGCCCCATGGGTGAGGCCCATGGGCTGTAAAATGGCTGGATCACATCTAAAGCCAGCAGGTCCTTGACCTCTCTCCAGGTTCTGGGCTGCTTTCCCAGTAACTCTGAATGGTGAATACCTGATGGGGAGATTGACTCCCACCTCAGGGAAGAGATCCCCCAGGGGGTCTTCCCCCTTCTCCTCCCAATCCTCCCCTTTCAGGTCCAGGGGTCCCCTCACTCTCCTCCCATATAGCAGCTCAAATGGGAAGAACCCTGTGGATTCCTGGGGCACCACCAGCTGCCTCCCGATTCCCCGCAGTTCTACTTCCCCTTGGGGAGCCCATTCCCGGTACAGGAATCCCTTCTCCCGCAGGACTGTGTCCCTGCAGCCTTCCCCAAGGGGGTTTGCAGCGCTGTGGCCAGCAAGTTCTCTCAGCTTTTCCAAGGAGGGATCCTTCCGCAGCCCGGTCTGGAATTCAGCTGCTGGGAGAGGGAGTGGAACCTGTTCCCTCTCTCTGGCTGGGCCTGGGGTCACAGACCCCCTCAGCCCTGTCCCTGATAGCCCCCTCCCTGCCGTGAGATCACTTCCCAGCAGCACGTCTGGACCAGGCAAACCTGGTTGGCAGCAGACCTGCCCTGCCTGGGTGTCCCCCCACTCAGCTGAGGTCTCAGCTCCCACTGTGCTCAGTGCTGCCCTTGCTGTCCCAGTGGGGGCAGGCAGCGCGGTCTCTGCTCTGGTCACAGCATCAGAGCCAGCGTCAGCTCCGGTGTGCAGGGGGGCGGGGAGCATCTCTCCCTCCCACTCAGCCCCAGGGGTCTGGTTACAGGTAGGCAGGTATCCTGAGCCCAGCAGCCCCTCCCCCCTGCCAGCTAGGTCATTTGCATTTTCACTAACCATTTCCATCCTAGGCAATTGGTTCCCTGGATTTGAATTCAAATCCTTGGCCGTTACAGGAGCAGGGCCTGGATCCTGTCCCAAAGAGACACAATCACCCCCCAACAGGACCTCACAGCCAATATCCTGGAGAACCCCAACGACCAGCCAGCCCAACCCCTCCTGGGTCTGCCCAGGTATCCGGGCCATAGGCAGGGCAAGGGGCTTCACCCCAGGGACCTTCACCCAGGTCCCACAGCCCCTCAGCACCTGCGGCTGTACCACCACAGTTTTCTCTGTCCCAGGGTCTTGCTACCCCAGGCGTGTCTCCCCACTGATCCCTGGGCAGCCCCCTATGTGTCTCTGCTCCACCATTGCCAGTCCATGCTGCTGCTGCTTCTCCTGCAGCTTTTCCTCAGGCTCTTGCTTTCTCTCACAGTCCCCTCGCTCTCTCAGGCTCTGCTCCCATCCCATCCATCTCCGATCCCCTGATGGGGAACCCGATCATGAAGACCCTCGTCTGGTTGGGGACCAGACTCTCGGGGATGCCTGGCTGCTGTTCCAGCTGCTCCCAGATCCTCTTGTAGCCCCATCTGGGTCAGGAATCTGCTCCTCAGAGTGGTCCTCCTCCTTCAACTGCATGATTAACTGTGCCTTGGTGAACTTCCCCATGCGTAACCCTCTCTTTTTGCACAGGATCACAATGTCCTTCTTAAGGAGATGGGGATAGACCATCACTTCACCGTTCCCAAGTGGCTCTGGACTCACAGGCCTGTGTACTCTTGGCTCCCCCATGGTTTTCCCTGCTATGCCAGCCCTTCTCGTGATCACCACCTCTTTGCCAGGATTGAGCTGCAGACTCCTCCACCTCTGGGACTGTTCCTGCAATCCCCAGGGGAACCCTGCTACTGCAAAAATCCTTCTCTCTCCCAGGGTCAATCGGCAAGCTCCTCCGCCCCTGAGACTGCTCGCTGCAGTCCTCAGGGGGACCCCGTTACTCCAACATTCCTTCTCGCTGGTCACACACTCCCAGAGGTTAACCGTTCCCTGAAACGGTCTCTCTTTGAGCCTTCAGCATGCCTGGCTCTCATTATCCCCTCTTTGTTTTACTGCTCCCCAGTCACTTACTGCAAGAAGCGCTATTCATGGGGTGTAGCACATCCCACTGCTCCCACCAGTTGACATGGAGTCCCTGGACGATGCTCTGGAACTGCTCCCCACAAAGCCAGTCAGGACTTTGGGGAACCTCCTCTCCCTCGGAGCAGACTGTCTGCAGGGCAAGAAGCTCATACGGCTTCACCTCCTGGGTCTCTCCTTGGAGCATTCAGCATATGCCTCTCCGTGCATTTCCCACAGCGAGTCCACCCAGGCGGGGTCCTGGGAAAGCCACCGGGTCCTGCACCCCCACTTTGCAGTCAGACGTGACTCTCAGCCAGCCAGTAAAACAGAGGTTTATTTGATGACAGGAACACGGTCTAAAACAGAGCTTGTAGGTACAGCGAATGGGACCCCTTGGCCGGGTCCATTCTGGGGGACAGTGAGCCAGACCCCCCACGTCTGCACTTCATTCCTCGTCCCCAGCCAGCTCCAGACTCCCAAAACCCCTCTGGCCTCACTTCCTTTTCCGGGCCAGGAGGTCACCTGACCTCTTTGTTCTCCCACACCTTTAGCATCCCCTTGCAGGGCGGAAGGGCCTGGCCATTAGTTGCTAGGTGACAGAAGGTCGGCCAGGAACTGAGGCCCCCCCAACAGTATTCAGAGGGAACATTAAGAACAGTCCTAGTTCGTCACATCTGGCATGACAGGACCCCCTGCCCTCAGCCCAGAGCCTCCTTATGGCTGCAGATTGCCAGAGTGATGGGGGGCTTCAGATCCACCGACTGGGGAGGGGGGGAAAGGGGGCTGGGCAATTGCTCATTTATTCATTTCTCTCCCTTCCTCCCTCCATTACAGTCACTCTGCTGCCCCTCGCCCTGTCCTAGGCCCCAGCACGGCCTTGCTCTCCCCATGTTCCAGCCTGTGGCCGTGGGGCTGTAGGCAAGATTGGAAGCTGTTGGCCCCACGAGCCTTTCAGCTAGACTCAGTCAAGGATGCCCAGGTGGGAGTGGGTCAGTCCCTGTGAGCTGGTATGCGGGGGTGGCAGCAGCTGGCGTGGGATTGAGTTAACGGGGTCAGGCAGATGCAGCAGGGAGAGCAAGCGAGAGAGCAAGCTAATCGGATTGCGGCCTGACCCTCCATTTAATTTCTTCTGCCCCAGCCCGGGGAGCCCTTCCCCGGGGACCCTCAGCCAGCCGCATAGAGGCCATTACGTGAATAGCAGTGCTGGGGCTGGGCTTGGCTGTCTCTGCCCAGCCCCTCCTCCCCCTTTCATTACAGGGAGTGCAATGCTGCTAGGAGTGTCCAGGCCTTAGCCCCAGAGGCCAACGCCTCCCCGTTTATCCCCAGGGGCCTGGCTCCTGGCCGCCCTGAGAATGGGGCAATCAGCGCACTGGGGTTAAACAGCTCCCCAAGGCTGGGGACCGGCACGGCCCCACACAGCCCGAGGGCTGGCTTTCCCTGCTACCTGGGAGGCTGGGGGAGTGGGTCTCAGGAACTCAGGAGTAGGATCTGGGCTAAGACAAAGGGGTGGCAGTGTGCCCCCCTCCTAGGCTGAGCTGTGGGGCCCAGTACTGACTCCAGTGCTGGGTAGGACGGTCCGGCTCTGCCCCAATGGGCTCTGTGGGGTTTTGCAGGGCATAGAGTCTGCCCTGGCCATGTCCCCTCCAGGCCCTTCCTCCTGTCCCCCTCTGCTCCACCTCCTGTGCCCAGGACTGCTGGAGCAGCAGTGTGGAGCTGGTGGGCTGGGCTCTGCCCGCCCAGCGGACGGTGTTTGTGCCTCCTGCCACCCCTGGCACAAAGGGGCCCCAGAGCAGCTGTGATGGCTCAGGCTCTCGGCCTGCACCCCCTGTTAGTGTTTCTCAGGCTGCCGGTGAACCTGCACACCGTGGCCCTGACATGTGACCTCCCCCCATGCTTTGAGGGTGCGTGTGGGGGTGCCCAGGCTCCCTGGCTTGGCCTCCCCCACAGGGAGGGCCCCCCCCCCAACCAGGCAGCCCCTAATATGCTTCCAGCCAATGCAGGTGTCAGCTCGCGCTGCTGCACGGCTGGCTGGTGCCTGCGCGGCCCCAATCCTCTTATAGGGATGAAATGGCATAATCTGGCAGGGGCAGGGCGTCCCCCTCCCCCTTGCAGGGGTTCAAACATCTGGAAGCCACGGCCCTCCCATAGCAAAGCCTGGGGGGATTCTCCCAGGCGGGGAGAGAGCTGGCAGCCTGGCTCCACCTGCCTACGTCTCTCTGCTTCCCCTCCCAGCGAGCCACACCGGGCAGAAGCTGAGGCCGGACGCAGCTTGTTGCAGTCGTGGCCACTGCATCCTTGCAGGCAGAACCTGCCCAGCCAGGCATCCCCCAGCCCAGCGTCTTTCTCACCAACAGCTGGTGGCTCTGCTGCTGGAGACTGCCGCCTCCCCTGGGTCCCCGCACATCCCTCAGCACAGGGGCGGGTCTAGGTATTTTGCCGCCCCAAGCACGGCAGGCAGGCTGCCTTCGGTGGCATGCCTGTGGGAGGTCCACCAAACCCGTGAAACCAGCGGACCCTCCACAGGCAAGCCGCCAAAGGCAGCCTGCCTGCCGCCCTCACGGCGACCGGCAGAGCGCCCCCTGTTGCTTGCCACCCCAGGCACGCACTTGGCGTGCTGGTGCCTGGAGCTGCTCCTGCCTCTGCAGCATCCCCAAACCACCTACCAGAGATTTCTGGCCCCAAATCTCCTGCCCTGGGACGAACTCAGGGCTTGGAGCAGCTTTATCCAGCGGTATTATTATTGTGTGTCCCCCACCCCCATGGTAACCCTAGCTGGGATTTTCAATCTGGCTTTCCTCATCCCAAACTGTCATAACTTTGCCTAATCGCTGTTACTGTTCAGCTCCCTGTCTGCCCACGCTTCCGCCCAGCCTGGCCCCAGCTCTGTTGCCCCTCACATACATCCAGTGCCCCCTCCTCTTTCTGCTGCTCCTCATGTATCCCTGCCACCCCCTCACGTATCCCTACTGCCCCCTCCTCTCCCTGCCACCCCTCACGTATCCCTGCCGCCCACTCCTCTCGCTGCCACCCCCTCACGTATCCCTACTGCCCCCTCCTCTCCCTGCCACCCCTCATGTATCCCTGCCGCCCCCTCCTCTTGCTGCCACCCCCTCACGTATCCCTGCTGCTACCTCCTCTCCCTGCCACCCCCTCACGTATCCCCGCTGCCCCCTCCTCTCCCTGCCACCCCCTCACTTTCCCTGTGGCTCCCTCCTCTCCCTGTCACCCCTCATGTATCCCTGCCGCCCCCTCCTCTCCCTGCCACCCCCTTACGTATCCCTGCTGCCCCCTCCTCTCCCTGCCAGCCCTCACGTATCCCTGCTGCTCCCTCCTCTCCCTGCCACCCCCTCACATATCCCTGCTGCCCCCTCCTCTCCCTGCCACTTCTCATATATCCCCACTGCTCCCTCCTTTCCCCGTCACCCCCTCACATATCCCTGCTGCTCCCTCCTCTCCCTGCCACCCTTCACGTATCCCTGCTGCCCCTCCTCTCCCTGTCACCCATCATGTATCCCTGCTGCCCCCTCCTCTCCCCGTCACCCCTCATGTATCCCTGCTGCCCCCTCCTCTCCCTGTCACCCCTCATGTATCCCTGCTGCCCCCTCCTCTCCCCGTCACCCCCTCACGTATCCCCACCACACCTCCTCTCCCTTCCACCCCCTCCACTTCCTGTCATCCCCTCAAATATCCCTGTCACCCCCTCCCCTCCACTTTCTGCGGCCCCTCCTCTCCATCGCCCCTCACATACATCCAGTTCCCTCACGTATCCCTGCCATCCCCTCCTCTTCCTGCTGCCCCCTCACATAGCTCCAGTGCCCCCTGCTCTCCCCCTCCGCCATGTCACATATCCCTGCTGCCCCCGTACATGCTCTACCTCCCCTCCACCCCATGCCCTCATACTTGCCCCCCAGCTCCATTCTCTCACCTCTCCCAGGAGGCAATGGGGCCTGCTCCATCCCTTACGTGCCACCTGCAACCACGCTAACTAAACCACTCGCTACTGCATGTGTGGACGGTTTGAAGCTGGCTCGGCTCCGTCCGGCTCACGTTGGTAACCTCTGGCAGGAGCAAAGCTCTGCAAGCAGGGTATCTATGAGCGGTGTGTCTGTGCTATGATATGCATTGCCCTAGCACCTGTGGGGTGGGGGTATCATAACAGGAGGGAGTGTAGAGTAACTGGTGGGGGGATTGTACCAAGGGGCAGTGGGCCCTGGGGGGATGCACCCTAAAGAAGGGGAAGAAGAGGAGAATGAGAAGATAGAGCAGGGAAAGAAAAAGAAAGCAAGTGAAAGAAATGCCTGCTGGGAGATACACCCAGCAGCTGTTCTGGCCCAGGTCCAGGGTGCCACCCCCACAAACTCTCCCCACCCCACCTCCTTCTTTGTTCCTGGTGGCCTGGACATTTTGGATCAGTGCCGGTGCCAGGAGCAGCCTTGGAGCCAGATCGCTTTCAAATGGGTCACATGTAGGGATCTTCCATTTTGGGCCTCCATTAGCTCCCTCCTGAGCCCCCTGTCCTGGGGAAAAACCCCACTGCTCCCCCTGTGCCTCCTGTCCCAGGGAAAACCCACCCTGCCCCGGAGAGAACCCCCCCACTGCTCCCCCATGAACCCCCTGTCCCAGGGAAAAGCCCCACTGCTCCCCCCTCTGCCCCCTGCCCCAAGCAAAACCCACTCTGCCCCAGAGAACACCCCCTACTGCTCCCCCATGAGCCCTCTGTCCCAGGGAAAGCCCCCACTGCTCCCCCCGTGCCCCCTGCCCCAGGGAAAACCCCTCATTGCTCCCCCCAGTGCCCCCTGTCCCAGGGAAAACCTCCCACTGCTCCCCCCTGTGCCACCTGCCCTGGGGAAAACCCGTCACTGCTCCCCCATGAGCCCTTTGCCCTGGAGGGACCCCCCCATTGCTCCCTGGTGGTGGCCTCCTCCCCGGAGAAACCCCCTTTCCTGGATAGGATAGGGAAGAGCCTTTCCCAGTTTCCATGACACTCAGTTGAGGTTGATTTTTTGTTGGGTTGTTTTTTATGGAAATCCCCAGTGAGACACAAGGCCCCCATAGTCCACGTAACCAGGGGAACGACCTCCAGCCCAGCCGGGCAGAAGGCGCCTGGGAGCAGATTAATGGCTGCATTGTTGGCTTCCTTTGTTCCTGCGTGGAAACTGGTGGGACTCCGCTCAACCCCCGGGGCCCAATATAGCAGCCCGGAGCCTGGGCTTCCTGAATCACAGGACCTCCGTGCAGCCTCTCGCAAGGTCCCCAAATGTTACAATCGCTGGGGTCCACTCAACAGGGCCATGAGAGGTGCCCCCCTGGCATGTGGGAGAAGCTATAGGAACTGTCCTCATTTCATCTAGGAGCTGGCTAGGGAAGGGGAGGAGTAGGGAGGGACCAGGCAGCCTGACAGTGCCAAGTGCAGAGACAAGGAATTGATCAATCCTCTCCCAAGGGGGAATCTGTTCCCATTAGTGTAAGTAGCTGGGGGCTAGGGAGTTGCCATCACTCACAGCGGGAATGTGCCCTCAAGCACAGAGCAGGGCAGAATCATCCCCACTCCCCAGCCATCTCCTCCTCAAATCAGGATCTCTCGGCTAGGATGGGTTCACACTTGGATCTGATGGATACCACAACTACTCTCTGTCCCAGCCAGCCCCAAATCGTGGGTTAGCCAGCAAAACAATCACTGGATTGGCTCAAAACACAGGCAATTTTTAAAAAATAATCACTAAGTGTCAGTGTCTTTCTATTGGCTGTTGGGTTACACACCTGTTGGGGTCAAACTTCCCTCTGCAATCTGGAGAGCTAGGAACTTCTTTTTAAAAATGAAAGCTGAGATTCCCATGTGGCCACCTGACTCCAGGAGCTGGGGCTTGAAGAGAGTGAAACTGGCCATCAAATAAGGCAAGGCAGGAGCTCTGCCTCCTAGAGGGACAAGGGGATATTGTAGAGTTTTCCCAGCCCTCACTGGGATTCTCCAACGGCAACCTGCCTGGGCAGAGGTGGACTAATGCTTTCCAAGCCTCACAGCTGTGTTTCTCCCCATTTCACAGATTTCCAGGCCAGCAGGGACCACTGAGATCATGCAGTTTGAGTTCCTGCATAACCCAGGCCAGAGACCCTCCCCAGTGGCTGCTGCATCTGACTCACCAACTCTTGGATGAGGTAGAGCAGCTCTTTTAGAAAGAGACCTCCAGTCTTGATACAAGCTCAGCGTCTGCGAGCTCTCTGAATAAGGAGGTCAGACTTTCCTGGGGCAGCACCTCTCCTCACAGCTCAGAATCCTAGTCAGAGAATCCTAGACTTCTGCAAATGGGAAGGGACCCCCAGTGGGACATGGGCCACTCCCCCCTCCCCCCGTTCCCCACTAGCACAGCATTGACTCTGTTGTCTCATAACCCATCCCTGATTGACAAGCTCCAGTCAGAGCCTTGCGTTTCCCCAGAGAGGCCAGTTCCACCTCCTCCCTCTGGAACTTATCCCCTCACCCAAGGTGCAGTCAGAGCTGTTAAGATTTCTTAAGGCTGCAGCTAGATTTCCTCCGCTCACTCTAGCAAAAGCTGGTGTCTGGGGTGAGACTCACTGCCTCTTGCCAGGACAGGGCCCCCACTCCTCCCCAGCAGAGACTCTCCACTGTCACCCTACAGCCTTCTCCAGGCCTAACTGAGGCCCCAGGACCCAGGGATGCTGGAGCAATTTGTAGAGTGGGGTGCAGACAGCCACTGAACCCCACAGTAAACCCTGCCTATGACGGAAAGCACTTCAAGCCAGGGGGTGCCGCTGCACCCCCTGCACCCCTCGCTCCAGTATCTATGCCAGGACCCCACCCAGGTCTCCACTGCTCACTGCCCTGGGTTTCTGGGGGTTTAGACAGCTGTGTCTTCACGTCCTCGCCCTGCTGGCTAGTATCCAGATGTACCCACACCTGCACACTCACCATCCTGCACACACTTGCGCACACGATGGCTCCTGGCTCGGGGTCTGCTGAAAGCAGGTGACCCGCCCTGGCTGGCCCCGTGGGGTGTGAAGCGGGTTTGGGCTAGGGGGCAGCCCCAGGCCCGGGAGCGGTGGCGCACGGAGAGAAGACGGGGGGAGTGTCCCTTTAAGCCGTTCCCGGACACTCCCTTCCTCCTAGCCGGCCCTCGCCCTCCCCCGCAGCTCTGTCCCCCCGCGCTGGCGAGTGGCTATCCTGGGATGAGCCTCAGCCCCGGGGAGGGACGCAGCGCTGGGGCAGAGACCGGGCTCGGCCCGGGGCAATCCCAGCCGGAGCGGAGCTGAGAGGGGGAAGCCGAGCCCCTGGCAGCGGGGCGCGGACCGGTTCCAAACGCCGCCCGCGGGCGCATGGCGCTTTGGCGAGGCGCTGGGGGCGCGGCTCCGGGGAAGGCGCCTGGGGGGCTTGGCCGATAGGGGAAGGGTAACCGCAGCAGGCAGCGAGCGGAGCGGGATCCTGCCCACGGGGGCGCCCCGGGGGAGCCCGGCTGCAGCCTCGGGACCAGGTGAGTGAGGAAGGGGAGGGCAGCGGGGCGAGCAGGGGAGGACATATGCCCAGGCACAGAGGGACCCTGCAACCCCTTCCCCACCCCGGCAGAGCGATACCCCCTGCGTCCCGCCTACGACCCTCCCTCCATGGCAGTGACAGAGTAACCCTGCTCCCTATCTCTTGTTGCATGTCCGTACAGCGCCTGGCACAGCCCTGCTCTCAGCCCGGCCTACAACAGGACTGTCTGTCATGAGACGTAGCAGCTGAGAGTACAAAACTAGCCGCAAGCCCCCAACCTGAGAACCGCCATGTTAGCTAATGACCACACCCCGACATGTCCTTCCTTCCTTAGATGCAGCTGTGTCTGGGGTGGAGCCTCACAGCCGTTTCCCCATGCACAGCAGCGGGGGAGGTGTCAGAACTTCAGTTTTGGAAACAGGTTTCTGCAGCACCAGGAAGTGGGGGTGCCAGAACTAGGGGTGCTGCCACACCCCCTGCCTTGAAGTGGTTTCCATCCTATACAGAGCTTACAGTTTGGATCAATGGCTCTAAGCACCCCTGCCCCTACTCCCAGGCTGAAGGACCTCCCCCCCATCCATGGTGCAGCACCCCCCATCACTGTGTGGGGGCACTAGGGCCAGTGCTGACTCAGAGGGGAGAGCACCACCGCTATGTATTATTCCTAATGAGTCACCCGTGCCCCCTAGCCCAGCACTGTGGCAGTGGGGTCAGCACCAACTCCGAGGGGAGAGTGCCCACTCCTGAGTCACCCACTCTGCTCCCTGGGAATGAGGGACCAGCTCCCATTCCTGGACCAACACAACCCAGCCCTGCTGCATCTGGGATGCCCGGCACATCACTCGGTCCACACTGCAGGGTGGGGTGGTGGGGTATGCCAGGAGCCGGGCATGCAGGCCTGGTGGGCTGGAGGCTGAATGCAGGAATTGGGGCTGTCCTGGGATGACAAGCCATCTTCCTGCCCAATTACAAGCTTGGGGTTTCTTCCTGTCAAAAGGGGGTAGAAAGCAAGGCCAGTTGTGGAGGTGTCTCAGCCTTGGAGGGGGGTGTCCCCAGCTCGGGGAAAGTGTCCTGGAGTTTTCAGAGATGGGTGGCAGTAGGGAGGGGCCCTGGTGGAATGTGGCACCTGTTCTAGTTACACCCCGTTTCTCCCCACTCCAAATGGGCAAGTACCATGCTGGGGACGCTAGAGGTGGGGTGTCCCGTGTGCCGGCCTATGGAGTCTCCGGTGCCCTCTGCAGTGGCAGCTGCCCCTGTGGGCTGCTGTCACGTACTTGGCATCTCCCAGGCCTGGCTGTCAACGTGCAGCATGGCCCCGGACTGGCGATTCTACCTGTGCCAGCTCACTAGCCCCCCGCTGGGCTGCTGTGGTGCCACTCACTGTCGTGGTGCCTGGCTGCGCTCTCGGTTTGGGGTCCCAGTGCCCTGTTGCTTCCACGGGCTCATCGGGTCTGGGCAAATCCCATGTGGAGCCGGTCCTGACCCCTGCGTTCCCCAGGGCTGGCTTTGCTGCCCACTCGATCTCATATCATTGGAGCTCAGGCATGGTCCCTGGACACTCCCTGGCTGAGCAGGGCTCTCAGCTGTATCTATCTGTGTCATCTCCGACGCAGGAGCGGAGGCCAGGTTGTAGTTGCAGAGATGTCGGTGCCCTGGATCCCGATGCACATGCCGAGGCTCCAGGCAGCAGGAATTCCAGCTCCTCAGCCCAGATAAAGCTTCTGAGATTGGGAGCTTCAAGGAGTCCCCGTTGCAGATCAGAGCTCTCTGCCCTGCAGACCAGGCCTGGTGTGGGAGGTGCATGGAGGCTGGAGAAGTGCCTCTACCCGGCAAACACTCCATGGAGCAGCAGCGCCGCCCAGAGTTCAGGCAAGAGACGACACCATCCCCCGTCTTGGCACAGGTGATCTTGCTGCTAGCACTGTCCACCAGTGCCCGTCCTGTGCCCACCCCAGTGGATGAGAGCGGGGAGGTTGTGGTGAGTCCCACATAGCCATGTGTAGGGCTGGGGGGGCCTAATGTGTTCTCTTGATAACGTTCACTTGCCCTCTGCTTCCCCCCACCTTCCCCAACCTCCAACTACCCGAGTGATAGGGGAGGAAACGGGTGTGAAGGACAGGATCTCTCCCATCCTGCCCCTGCAGCTCTGCTGGTGCCCCTCAGTCCTGACTCGCAGCCCCCTGTTGTCCCAGCCCTGGGCACATCACTTCAGCGTGGACGTGACGGGTGGACAAATGAGCATTGCTGTCTTGAGTCAAGATTCAAACCTGAGCTGGGAAGGGGAGTTGGTCACTGAGGGGAGAAGTTTCTGGGGTTCCCAGCTCAGCCAGTCTGTCTCAGGTGGGACACCAGAGCCAGTGTCTCCAAGAAGCTGAGCGGGCTGGGTGCTTGCAACAGTGTCACTCTCCCATGTTTGTGCCCCTTGCCAGGCCTGGCTGATGCAGTATGGCTACCTCCCCCCCGCCGATCCCATCACCGGCCAGCTCCAGACCTGGGAAGCGGTGACCAGCGCCATCCGCGTGATGCAGCGCTTCGCGGGCATCCCTGAGACTGGGATCCCAGGTATGCAGAGCCAGCACCTGCCTGCAGCCCCTAGTCACTCCTTTGTACCTGCCTGCAGCCTCCACCCCCTCTGTCATCCCTGCCTGAAGCCCCCCATCACCTGTGACAACCTGCAGTACTCCAGCCCAACCATCACCCACACTACACCCTGCCTTGGCCTGTGCCGGCAGCACCTGGACCCCACATTGTCCCTCTACGGGCTCCCCTCCTGGTTCTCTCATGTCCATCTGCTGGTCTCCGCCAGCCCCTCCTGCGTCTGTCAACCTGCTCCCATCTGCATGGCAACCTTCTGCGGCAGCCCATCCCTGCCCCCAGCAGCTACCCACTCTGCTCTACTAAAGGAACCCCTGAATTCCATCTATCTGGTTTGGGATCCACTTCTCAGCGGGGAGACTCCAGCTCCTTTAACCCTCCCCTGCCATGCAGCTCTGTCGGCCCAGATGCCATCCATGGAGGGAAAGCAGGCTCAGCAGGACCCCTGTGCCCCAACTTGTGAGCCAGCCAGTGCTCCCCTTCACACCAGCCCAGGGCTCTGCCATAGCTACATGGTGCCCCTTCGGGGGCTCTGGGGGTCCAGGTGGGTGCAGAGTGGGCTTTCCCCCAAGGCTGTTCTGCAAGAGGCAGTCTGCCTGCAGGGCTCGCTTCACCCCCAGCTGAGAACTAACAGCTCGCTGCACTGCTGTGTCCCAGGCGGCACTCTGACCTGCCGGCCGGTGATGCGCCTGTATTTCCCTCTGCATTGCCCAGACAATGCCACACTGGGGCTGATCCGGATGCCACGCTGCTCGCTGCCTGACGTGCTCCCGGAAAAGCTGCCCGAGAGGAAGAATGGGAGGCTGTGGCAGAAGAGGAGGAAAAGTCGGGGCAGGCGGAGCGCAGGCCTGGCTTGGACCAAGAGGAACATCTCCTGGAAGTAGGTATCAACCCGCCCTAGCAGTCATCAGATACCTGCTCCCCAAAAGCCAATGCAGCCCTGTCAATGCCATTGCATCTCATGGGGTGTAACCCGGCCAAACTGCTCAGAGACACACTGAGCAAAGTGTGTTAATTGGGGATTGGCTAAATAAATCCCTCCTGCTCTCCTAGCCCTAATCCAGCGCTGTCCAAACTCTCACATACCGGTAATGAAATTAACAAGGGCTCCAAAAGGCTCAGCTCCTGAATGGGGGTTTTAAATCTGCCTCTAACACAAGATACATACCTGGATACCCACACCCAGAGGAAAAGTGGACAGTTAAGAAGTAACAAATACCCAAATAGCAGTGGCTAGAGAATGGGGAAAGGAGCATGAACAAAATGTGTATAAAGCAGCCAGGCCGAGTGTGTTTTTTGGAGTTAAAGAAAATTGGCTAATCAATCCACTGCATTCACTAGCAATTAGTGTGGGGGAAGTTGAGAACGGGGAGGGGAGGTGGGAGGGGGTACAAGCCAGCTGGAACAAAGCAAACCTGGGGGCTGAGTCCTCTAAAAGAGGTAGGAACATCATCTGGCAGGTAGAGAGACCAACAGATCTTGGGTGCAGGGGCTGCCTTGGCTTTTAGTTCTGTGTTTGTGGAGGGCCTGGCACAGGGTGGGTCTGGTTCATGACCGGGGCTCCCAGGCGCTGCCACTCAACAAATAACGACATCGCTGCCCTGCGCAAAATACTGACCCATGCGTCAAGAGGAAAACCCCGCTAGCTCTGAGCCCGGTAAGCAGCAAAGCATCGGCGTCTGAGCACTGAGGGCACATACCAGAGAACAACAAGGGTTTGTCTGCAGAACCCTGCCACAGCTCCGCTCCCTCTGAGGGGCAGGCAGCACAAGGCCCTGGGCCTGCAGCAGTCTGCCTGGGGTGGACCCTGGGCCTATGCAGAACCCCGTTTGGAGCAGGGCTACACATGGAGAGGGAGGTGAGGGCACGAGCCAGGGACTTGGGCATCCTGGGTTCAATTCCCTGCCCTGCCACAGACTCCCTGTGAGACCTTGGACTGGTCACTTTGCTGCTCTGTGCCTCAGTTTCCCACCTGCACAGTATGGGTAACAGCCCTAGGGGTGTTGTGAGGCTAAATCCGTTGACAGATGTGAATTGCTCACAGGCTGCGGTGATGGGGGCTGTCACGGACTCCCAGGTCGTGCCTGCTCTTGGCCCCAAACGGTCCCTGGGATATCCCCCTTCAGTGAGACAGCCCTTCTCGAGTGTCCACTCTCTCCTGGGGTTAAGCCCTTCCACCTCCTGCAGCTGCACCTCTCTGAGCCTTAGCATGTGACTCAGGGAGTCCCCTCGCTCTGGATCCCCAGGGCCTCCACTCCCGGAGGGAATAATGCAACCTTGTTCTCTAGACCGGAGTGACGCTTAGCCAGTGTAACACAGGAGGGTTTATTGAGCATCTGAACATAGCACAGAAAACTCTCAGGGCCTCAGGCCTGGCCTCCCTCAGCACAGCACATCCAAGTCTCCCCTGTATCCAGGTGGGCTCTGCCTGCTCCCCCTCTCCAGCCCAGAGCCTCCCCGCTTCCCAGCTGGGCATCTGATATCCCCTGCCCCCAAACCCCGCCTGTCCATTGTCTTCTGTTCAGGTAAACAGGGTCGCCTGGGCCTCCTCTCCTCTCAGCCGTCCTCTGCCCCTTCCCCCCCGACTGAAACTGGCTGGTCAGGTCACCAGGGTCCTCTCTTCCCAGCCCATTGTCCTCCCACTGGCCAGAACTGGCTGTGGTGTCCGAGCTGGGCCTCCCAGGCACCAGGTCACCAGTCGCTGGGGTATCCATTCTCCAGGCCATTGGCCAAGGTCCCAAGTTCCATCGCTGGTCATCTGTAACAACAAACTCCCTCTCCCATCCCCTCGTTAAACCAGTAACACCCAGGGAAACTGAGTCCCACCCCCCCTGCACACAAACCATTGAAAAAAACAAGAAAATCCCCCACTTCATCACAGGGGCCACAGAAGTACCATGGCCAAACGGCAGCATAGGGAGTTGGCATCAGATTTTCCAAACTCCTTGGTGCCCAGGAGCCCCCATTATTGGGGTCAAGGTGGGGCTTTTCCATTGTCCTGAATGGGAGCTGTGGGGTGTGAGCTCCTTTGAAGACATGGCTGCATGGGAGGTGGCAGAACCGGCCCTACAGGTGTGTCAGATATCTGTGCTGCCTCGCCCGGGGGCAGCGCTCACCGGATTTGCTGTGCAGACCGTGAGGGGACCCGGGGTCGCACGTCCCTTGGTTACAGCCCTCTCAGATTGTGTGAGCGAAGCAGAGCCAGGCTGAGGTCAGCACTCGGAGGGGAGCCTTGGCCCTGGCAAGTGTAGTAGGGCAGGATCTTCCCCTGGAATAATGTCAGAGTGTAACACTATGGGGTGCTGACGCACCACTGCCGGGGTGACCAGGTTGGTCACCAGCGATCCCATGGGGATTGCAGGCACCAGGCTGATCAAGCAGTGACAACAGAACCTGGAGGTTGCAGGTAATGCTGAAGTGGGAACTGGGGGAGCCGGGAGACAATGCAAAGGGACTCGGAGAGTTTAGACACGCAGGCAGGAGCTGACAACCGATACAGTATCGCATGGAGACATGCAGACTGGCCTGCCCAGCAGTGCCCGTAGAAGCTCTGATTGGAAAACCAAAGGCTTTGATCCGCAAGAATCCACGCTGGTTTCCCCACATTCCCCTTGCTGTAGCCCTGGGGTTTCCCTATTAAATACCAAAGACCCAAATGGACCCAGGAAAATGGAGACAGTGACACATGAGCCATTGCTTATATTAGGGGCTTAGCTTGACCCCGAAGCTGAGGGAGTTGGGGAGCCCAGGACTGGGCTAGCAGGGGCTGTGGGTCAGGAGTGAGGGGTGCTGGGGGTGTATGGTGCCAGGGCTGGGATATCGGGTGGGCTGGGAGTGAGAGGCACTGGCAGAGCTTGAGGGGTGGGGAGCCCAGGACTGGGCTAGCAGGGGTTGTGGGTCAGGAGTGAAGGGCACTGGCAGAGCGGGGAAGGGGGGGAAGCCCAGGACTGAGCTAGCAGGGGCTGTGGGTTGGGAGTGAGGGGAACTGGCAGAGCTGGGGTGGGGAGCCCAGGACTGGGCTAGCAGGAGCTGCAGGTTGGGAATGAGGGGCACTGGTGGAGCTTGGGGGGTTGGGGAGCCCAGGGCTGGGCTAGCATGGGCTGTGGGTCAGAGTGAGGGGCACAGATTGCTCACCCCCAGTCGGTTCGTGGCTCTGCCTGTTTCCTGACCATGGACCTGGCCCCAGTCCCCACGGGTCCCTCTGTTGGTGCTCCGCCTCGCAGGGTGAAGACGTACCCGCGGGAGGCATGGCTCAGCCGGGAGACCATCCGTGTTCTCATGCACTACGCGCTGAAGGTGTGGAGTGAGGCCGCCCCGCTCACCTTCCACGAGGTGGGCGGGCCCAGAGCTGACATCTCAGTGGAGTTCCTGCACCTGGACCACCAGGACGGCTACCCCTTTGACGGGCCGGGGGGCATGGTGGCCCATGCCTTCTTCCCCAGGGATCCCCAGCGCGCCGGCCACGTGCACTTCGACAGCGACGAGGACTGGACCTTCCGCTCTCCAGGTGGGCCCTGGGACGGAGGGAGCTCCCTGTCCGGGCAGAGACTGCCTGCCTCTCCCCTCACTAATGCCAGGCTCCTCACTCCCCCGTCACCCCTTGCAGATGACTACGGGACAGATCTCTTTGCTGTGGCCGTGCACGAGTTTGGTCACAGCCTGGGCCTGGCGCACTCGCCCTCCAAGCGCTCCATCATGCGCCCGTATTACCAGGGCCCGGTGGGCGACCCGCTGCAGTACCAGCTGCAGGCTGATGACTGCGTGGACATCCAGAGGCTCTATGGTATGGCCTGGCGGGGCGGGACTGGGGTGGGAGCCCTCTCTGCCTGGCTCTAATGCCAGGCTGTGTCTCCGGGACGTTCTCCAAGCCAGAGCCTGGATTCTGTGCCCAGCTGTTGCAAACAGGTCTCTGAAAGAGGACTAGCAGTGGTGGGATGGCCAATCTGGCAAGGCTGTGTCCCATGCACTGAGCAAGCCAGTGCTCAGTGTCAGCCAGCTAGCGCTGAATGAGCTGAACTCGGAGCTCATTTTTGGGGTGCACTGCCATCTCATGGCCCCATTGTGGATAAAGCAGCTGTCGGGGTGGGGCTCGGAGTGGCTGCTGCCCAGAGAGGCTGTGTTGACCCACAGCTTGTTGTGTGGGGCTGAGAGCTGGCTTGCTGCAGGATGTGGTGGCTGGATTGTGAGGAGGCTGATGGTCACATGCTTTCACCCGCATCCAGGGAGCCGTGTTCTGCATTCCACAGAGAAGCCAGAGGCATCGTCGCTGCTCCCGGACCCGCCATCCCTGCCCCACGACTTCCCTGCCTTGAGGTGAGCTAAGACCATCCCTTTCCCCTCCCCATCCTGCACTCAGACCCAAGGAGCATCAATGCCCCCTGGCCCGGCTGGGATCCCCAGGGGTCAGCTAGCAGGTTCCGTGGTGTCTCCAGTTCATTCAGAACCGGGGAACCCCTGGTTCCAGGCCTGTCTGCTGAGCGGCCCCTGGCCGAATCCAGAGCCAGGTGAATGGACAGCACTCTGGCAAATGAAAGTCCGTGTCGACATGTGCCACAGACACCTAGCAGGGTCCTGGGTTAAAAGCACCCTCTTGGGAAAGGGACCTGGGCACCCATCTCAGAGGAGTTCAGAGCGGCGTCAGGAAAAGGATCCAGGGCTGGAGATGTTCTCCTCTCAAGTGGGACTGAAACGATGGGGGAGGTCTCCCATAGAAAGGGATGAATAAGAGAGGGCAGGATAAATGCACCTAAAATCACAGCTGGTTTAGAGGAGGAGGAGCAAGGGCGTCTGTTCTCATGGAGCAGGGGGCCCAACCTGGGGCTCAGGAGCCACATGTGGCTCTTCAGAAGTTAACATGCGGCTCCTTGTATAGGCACCGACTCCGGGGCTGGAGCTACAGGCGCCAACTTTCCAATGTGCTGGGAGGGTGCTCACTGCTCAACCCCTGGCTCTGCCATGGGCCCAGCCCCTACTCCCCCCTTCCCGCCCCTTGCTCCTCTCCCTCCCCCTCCTCTAGCCTCTTGCACATCTCGAAACAGCTGATCGGGAGGCAGGGCTGCCTGTGGATGGGAGGCGCTGGGAGCGGGGTGGGGGGGCTTATGGGGGGCTGCTGACATATTACTGTGGCTCTTTGGCAATGTACACTGGTAAATTCTGGTTCCTTGTCAGGCTCAGGTTGGCCACCCCTGTCCTAGAGCAGGGGGACGTTCAGCGGAATTGAAAGGTGGGGAATTCAGCACTGCTGCGGGGAAAAATGCTTTCACAGTGTGATGAGCCTGTGGAACTCATTGCCACAAGAAGTCAGTGAGGCCAAGAAGTCAGCTGGAATCCAGCAGGGACTGGGTGTTTCTGTGGATAAACTGGACTCTCAAGAGTTGTCACAGTTAAGGATTATAACATTTTTGGAAGGCCTCATATACATGCCCATCTCTAACTACTGGAGACCTAAAGTGGGGGACAGATTGTCCCCCACCTGCAACTGCGGGATTCCTGCACCTCAGGACACTGGGCTAGATGGACCTTGGATCTGACTCTGTCTGGCAAACCTAGTCACCAGTGGGGTTTGTAGTCATGCTGTCAGGTGGGAGTAGGGCTAGCAAGGTGCAGAGCATGTGCGGGGTCCCGTCGGACGCAGGTACAGTCTCAGCCCCAGGCTCTCTGCCAGGCTGAGAGTATTTCCATGGCTCTGCCTGCGGGCAGAGGTTTCTGCCAGCCCCTGGGCACCATGGGAGGTCAGGAGGGGAGCCAACTGTGTGCTGCTGATGCGCTCCCCGCTTCCGTGGCAGGTCGGAGGAGTTCCCGGATCGCTGCTCCTCCAGCATTGATGCTGTCGCCCAGATCCGCGGGGAAACCTTCTTTTTCAAAGGTCTGTCCCTGCATGTGGGGGGTCGGCCCATTTCACTCCGTGTAGGGCCGGCCGGCTCCCTCTGTCCCATGGGGGGAAGGGGACCCCAACATCTGTAGGACCAGCTGCCTCTTCGCCCTGTGGCAGGGGGCAGCTCCCCATGTGAAAGCTGAGGGCTGGGCCTGTAGCGGCACAACCTCCAGCAGGGGGCACGCTCCAAGGCTGGGGGGTGGCGCTGCCTGGGTGGGATGTGGATGGAGTGCTGTGAGGAGGGCATCCCGGCGAGTGTGGAGAGACAGGGTGGAGTTTCTCGTGTCCCTGCCCGTGCTGCCAGACCCGCCCCTTCCCTCCCTGTTCTCTTGGGGGCCCCCAGCCCTCGCCCCATGGGGCCCCTGGCCTGGTTGCTGTGCCAATAGCCCCATACGCCTGGCAGTCCTGTGCCATCTCCATGCCCCAGACCTTCCCCAGCTCCCAGATGTAGGCAGATGTGTCTCAGCTCCAGGGGGTGGCCCCTCCTCCTAGTCCCCCTGGCTTGGGAGAGGCTTTTCCCGAGGGGCAACCGACTGGGAGGGGGGCAGGGGGCTGAGTCTGTCCCTGGCTGAGAGGCTCTGCTCAGCCACCCTAGCAGCCCTGCAGCTGCCCCCATGCAACACCCGCGCTCAAGGGGCTGCGCCAGATTCCGCTCTGGGCGCTGGCCATGCCTGGCCAAACCATGCCCAGCCCGGGGCCCAGCTCTCACCTGGGTCCCTCAGCGCTGCACTGCCAGGGGCTTTCCTTGAATGGGGGGCCTAGCTGTGGCATCCGCTCTCCCGGACTGATGCCGCTGGGCACAGGGGGCAGCCACTAACCTCCTGTCTGTCCCCCTCTCTGTACTGACCCAAAACAGGTCAGTACTTCTGGCGTCTGACCCACGGCCGGCACCTCACCTCCCTGCGCCCCGCCCTAAGCGCGGCTTTCTGGCGAGGCCTGCCCCGCAGCCTGGGCAAAGTGGACACTGTTTACGAGAGGCACACGGACCATCGGATCCTCTTCTTCAGCGGTGAGAGCCGGGGGCACGGGGCAGCAAGAGCAGCAGGGCCAGACGGGGCATGGCAAGGAGCCGTCCTGCACCCTGGGGGTGGAACACACCTTCATGCCGCCCTTGCAGGCCATGCCACCCCCTAGCAGTCCACGCTGGGTACCCTTGAATGGGGCTGCAAGACCACCACAAATGATCCCCCTGCATCTCATCTTCTCTGGGGTTCAAAGCTGAGCAGAGAGGCCTCTGCAGGGGAATGGGGCGGGTCCCCCCGCTGTCTCTTGTGCTCTGGCTGCTCCCTTCAGCGCCAGGCTGTCTGGCACCCGCTCACTGCCCCCCTCTCTCCCCCAGGGCCCCTCTACTGGGTGTTTAAGGACAACGGTGTAGAGGAGGGGTATCCACGCCCCATCACGGACTTCGGCCTGCCCCAGGGGGGAGTGGACGCTGCCTTCTCGTGGCCTCACGACCGGAAAACTTACTTCTTCAAGGGCGGGCTGCAGTGGTCCTATGATGAGGCCACAGGGCGCATGGACGAGGGGTCTCCCACCCACACCGCGCTCGGGGGGCAGCTCCCCACCCCCATGGACGACATGCTGAGTGGGAGTGATGGTGAGTCGCCCACCTCGCTCCGGCCCCTTGCCTCGTGGTGATTCAGCCCCTCAGTTCCTGCGTGTGAAAGGGGACCCTCCTGTGTCCCATGGAGACTCTCCAACCTGTCGCTCTGTTTCCCCTCCCCCCCCCCCGGTAAAGGTACACCTCTGTGCCCTGTAGAGACTTCCTGCTCTGTCTCCACCCCCCCCCCCAGTTCCTGCATGTTAAAGGGGACCCCTTGTGCCCTCTCCGCTAGCCTTTAGCCGCTCGCAAAGCCCTGATGTGCTTGTGATGCCTATCTGCCCACAGGAGAGGTCTACGCCTTCAAGGGCAGGCAGTACTGGAAGTTGGAGCGGCACAGCCTCAAGCTGGAGATCGGTTACCCTCGCTCCATTGCCAGGGACTGGCTAGACTGCACTGGGGAGCTCTACCCACCGCTGAGTGCCCCCACCAGCCCCCCCACGGGACCCAAGTTGCAGCCGGACTGGCGGGGCCCCCCGCTGGAGGTGGAGCGTTGCGTGTGCCCCAGCTCGGCCCCCCGTGCCGCGCTTGGCTGGACACTGGCAGCGCTGCTGCTGCTGCGGGGGCTTGGCTAGGCTGCCAGCTGGGGCTGCCCACGCCCTGCAGACTAACCCTGGAGGCAGCAGGCCAGGCCAGTGTGCTGATGGGGGACCCCTCATCCCAGAAGGGTTGGCCCTGCAGGCTGGGTACCCGTGCAGGGAATCTGCAGAGGTTTGAGGCCTGGGCAACCTGAATACCTGCGAGTCAGGGCTTTCCAAGGGACAACCCACGGTGCTCTGTATGTGGGCAGCGGCATGGGATGGGTCCCCGGGTGAGTGGCCGGGATGGGCTTGGCCAGCCTGTCCTGTGCTCGCTACCCGCCTGCTGGGTCAGGAGCATAGGCCACCTCCACTCGCTCAGGGAAAGGGACAAGCATTAACAGCCTCCAACCCTCCATGGCTGGGCGGGAGGGCGCTCGGCTGGGCCAGTGCTAGCCAGGGCCTGGCCTCAGTGTAATGGCCCTGTGTCCTGCGGGTGTCAGCCGCACCCAGTGCAGAGGGCTGGGTGATGGGCCGTCCGTGATCCATTTGCTATGATACCAGCTCCTGCCGCGGGGCACCAGCTCTTTGTCACCCTGACTTCCCCCTCCATTACCCCAGCGCTGTCCCCTCAACTTGTGTCCCCATCTTCCTGATCCCCCCAACTCTCTGACGATCGCCCCAGCTCCTCCCCTCTACACCCTATCTTGCCTCAGGTCCCCCCAGTGCTGACATGGGGGGGGGAGGGCCAGGTGTGGAGGGGAGGGGCAGATGCTCCACTCCATCTTAGCATGCAGACCAGGAAGCTAAATTATATGCCAGGTGCCCCGGGGCCTGTGGCCTGTTCCTGCCCCACGCCCTGCCAGCTCCCAGCCAGCCCTGTGCTCTGGTGGTGGCAGTCAGTACCCAGGGCCTATGTCCCCCCGACAGCGAGAGAAAGTCCCTGCCCCGCGAGCACTGCTAGCCCCCTCCTCCCTTCCCTCCCGCTTCCTCTGGGGCCTTCTCCGAGTCCCATGAAGCCGCTGGCCCCACTGCAGCGCTGGGCAAACAGCCCCACTGTGCCCAAATGACCCAGGAGCCCCGAGCAGTCACTGCCACCCGCCCTTGGGATGAGACCCAGCCATTTACCCTGCTGCCCAGAGAGGATTTCCTGCCCCTGGCCCTCCTGTGGGGTGGCAGGTTGAAGGGGCCCTGGGGACTGTATCGGCTCAGTGCTTCTCTTGCTCGGCCCGAGCCCTGCTGGGCTAGTGCATTCACACCCTTGTCCACGTCCCCAGGGCTGCCTTCTGGCCTGGGGGCAGAGGTAAGGCTGGCCACAGCCATGTGAGGCCCAGAGAGGGAGCAGCCTCGAGCAAGCACTTCTGTTAGAACCAGGCTTGTGCCCCAGGCTATGAGTCCCTGACCCCATAGCAAGGCTCCCCGCTTTGAAGCATCTGGCACTGGCCCTGTTCAGAGACAGGCCCCCAGGCTGCAAGGGGCAGCTCTAGAGCACGGAGCCCTATGGCCTCCGGTTGCTGGCTCCAGCCCCGGGCAGCCTCCCACACCAACAGAATGTAGCTGGACTCCGCTAAATCCTGTCCCAACTCCCACATGAGCTCCTGAGGGCCTGGCCCCTCTCTCCATCCCCTGCCTTAGCCTGGATCTGCTGAGCGGCCGTGGCCTCCCGCAGTCCCCACCTTGCAGGATCTCTCTGGCATGCGGTGGCCAAACCCTGCTCAACCTCTGCCCAGCCAGGAGATGCTACGTTAGCTCCTTCAGCGTTGGTGCCTGCGAGATGCCCCCGGCCATCTGATCCCTTGCTTGGTGACCCTCGTTCCCCATGTCCCTCCCCGTGGATGGCTGTCGCGTCTCAGGTCTGGACTGGCGCACATGCTGCCGGAGACCAGGATCTGCCATCGCTGCTTGGTGCCGAAGCTGAGGGGGAAAATGGCACCATGCCTGTTTCTGGACCCTGCCCTTCCAAATCTCTCTCCACCTCCACATGAGGGCAGAGCAAAGGCCATGGCTGCCCCGGTCAAAGGGAGGAGGCAGATGGGTCCCTGCACAGGTCATTTAATGAGATGCCTGGTGGCTACAGAGCGGAGGGCAGGCCTGGAGACAAAGCTGTGCTGGGCAGCCTCGGGGCAGGCACCGGGTTCACTTCCAGCTTGCGAAGAACTGCTTGAAGAGGGGACTCTCACGGCCCTGGGGCAGGATCTCCACCTGCAGCCGACAGGGGGACAGAGACTGGTGAGGTGGGGATAATCCTGTGCTCCTATCATGAGGTGGGGGGCATGGTGGGGTCCCAAAGACACTCCCCTTGCATGGGAGGAGAGATCTGCCTTGGGGTGAAGGGCCCTGGGAACCATCTCTGTGCTCTCTGTTGGAGGAAGACAGGCCGGGGCGGAGAGCCAGGCAAAGGCCCAGAGATGTCCTGATTTTATAGGGACAGTCCCCATATTCAGGGCTTTTTCTGATATAAACACCTATTACCCGCCCCCCCCCCCACTCTGTCCCAATTTTTCACACTTGGTATCTGGTCACTCTATTGGCAGGGAGCCCCCCATCACCTCCCCATTTCCCTTCCCCACCCCCCAGGAGCCCGTCAGGGCCCAGCGTTCACTCACCTGGGTCTTTGGGGAGTACTTCATACGGGAGATGAAATCCTCAGCCACTTTCAGGGCTGCCTCCCGTTCCTGCTGGTTGGCTTTGCGACCTGGGCGAGAGGGAGGTAAGCCTCAGGGCAGCCGATCCCCCGCACACAGACACAAGTCTGGAGGGACAGGGCTGAGTGCTCTGCTGAGCACCTCTGGCACTGGGGGAGGTGCCCAGGATCGGGTGCTAACCCTGGGCAGAGTGACTGTGGGGCAGATGCAGACAGCAGGGAGCTGGAAGGGCCTGGGATGGAGAAGAACAGGCCAGCTGGGAAGGTGCTCCTGGGGGAGGGAGCAGGGCCAGGCCAGGTGGCAGGATCCCTGTGTGCAGATCACCCTGGCTTCCTTGCTGGGGACTCAGCCCAGGGGCCCAAACCGCAGCAGGGTTGCTCAGCCGAAGCAGGAAGCCCAAGAGGGTGGAGGGCTGCTAGTGGGGAACACCCATGCAGGCAGAGGGCAGGGGAAGATGGCAGCATGGCCGGGCAGTGAGAACACAGCTGTGGTGCCTCCATTCGTCCCCCACCACTGGGCCATGAGCTCTGGCCAGTAGGAGGATCAGCCCCGCCAGCCACGGGGGCAGCTTGGGGCACAGAGAGAGCGGGAAATGCCCTTGTGTGGCCCGTCTGGTGTGAAGTCTGCTCCCCGAGGGGGGTGGTGAGGAATAAGCAGGGCACTAGGCCTGGGGATGGGAAGAAAGCAGGAAGTCTCCTGCCCTGTTCTGGGGAATTCCTACCCATCGGAGCCCCCGAGACATGGAGAGGGGCTTTCAGACCTCCGGGGCCTGGGGAGGAAAGATGGGTCAATGGGGGAGGAGGGTGGATGAGGGCTAAGTGGGGAGCTCATGGGCAGGATGGCAGGGGAAATCCCGGCCCAACCCTTCCTAGAGACAGCGGAACCCGCAAGAGACTGACTCGCAAGGGGTTCAACCACCTGGATCCCTATGAGGGGGACGGGACGGCTGAGTAAGCTCCCGCAGCCGCACCCATGCTCTGCCCTGCAGGCTGCTGGGTGCTCCCCTGCTTGGTGCCCCCTGCCGCAGTGCATTAAAGCCAGCTGTGTGTACACTGAAAGCTGCTGCTGCTGCTTGCCACAGGGGTGTTCTGCAAAGGGGAAGGCGAGGTGGGGCTGGGGGCATGGCAGGTGGGAAGGGGGGTGGGGTGAATGGGAGGAGAGGTGGAGCTGGGGCAACCCCCAGATGAGGCTCACTGTTACCACTCAGGCTGTGCGTCTCTGCCCCCCCGCAGAGCCAACTGGCCCCCTGCAGGAGGGCCCGTGCCTGGGCGCCGTTACCTTTCCACACGTAGATCTTGCCACACTGGCCGTTGTCCAGGACGAAGCAGTCGTCGGTGCAGAGCAGGCCCTGGCTGAAGGGGCTGCTCCCGGACACCTTGGTTAGGTTCATCTTCCCTGTCGCGTCCGATACCTGCCAGGGACAAGGAGAGGTGGATCCCTTCAGTGCCCGCCCCCCTATGCTGCTGATCCCACCACAGGGAGCCCAGCCCCCTGCTCCACAGCCCCTCACCCAGCTCCACGGCCCCCCCAGCCTGCAGCTCCTAGTCCTCACACCCCCTCCCAGCCTGCAGCCCCAGCTCCTTCCCAGCCCTCAGCCTGCACCACGCCCCCCCAGCCTGAAGCCCCCAGCCCTGTTCCTCAGCCTACAGCCCTAGCCCTGCTCCACAGCCCCCACTCAGCACTCAGCCCTGTTCCCCAGCCCCCAGCCTGCACCATAGCCTCCACCCCCACAGCCTCAGCCCTGCTCCCCAGCCCCCAGCCTACAGCTCTTAGTCCCCATCCCCACAGCCTGCAGCCCCAGACCCTCCCCACTTCAGCCCCAGCCCTGGTGCCCCGCTGTGCCCAGGCCATGGCGGGGTGCCCTGCCCATGATGGCACGAGAGCTCTGAAGATGGGGTGGGGGAAGACTTTGCCTTATAGAGAGCAGCTGCCCCTGCGTTCTTCTGATCCGCCGTGACGTCCTCCTCGGGGCTGCCCTGCCTCAGAGCGGGCTTGGGACCCAGCACCTAGAGAAAGGGGAAATCTGTCAGAGCCCAGCGCCACCACCCCCCATCTCCAGCCTGTCCCCTCTGCCCCCAAGCAGGGCTTCACCCTCTGCCCCCTCCCCAATCCCAGCCCCACCCCCATGCCCTGAGCCTTCCCTGGATCCACCAGAGCAACAAGGGCCCCGCCAACCCTGCCTGGCCAGACCTGGATCATCTCAGGCGGCTCCTCCCCATCGGACACGATCTCCACCCGGGCCTTGCCCTGCCGCTCGCTGTCCCGGATGGCCAGTGCCAGGTCTCGGGCCTTGTTGCGCTCCAGGATGTTGGATGTCTCCCCACACCATGTGTAGATGGTCTGAGAGGAGAGAGGGGCACGCATGGAAATCCACCTGCCCGCCAGCGCCCAGCCTCCCTACCTCACCCCCCACCTGCCAACCTCCCCGCTACCCACCTAGCAATGCCAACGACACCATCTGCCAGTCCCTCTGCCCATCTGCCCCATGCACACCCAGCCCCCGCACACTGGCCAGTCCATCCCCAGCCCTGGGTGCTAATGCACCCTCCACTCACCCTCGCTGACCCCCCTCCATCCCGGGTGCTAATACACCCTCCACTCACCCTCGCTGACCCCCCTCCGTCCCTGGATGCTAATGCACCCTCCACTCACCCTTGCTGACCCCCCTCCGTCCCTGGGTGCTAATACACCCTCCACTCACCTTGGCTGACCCCCCTCCACTCCTGGGTGCTAATGCACCTTCCACTCACTCTGGCTGACCCCCCCTCCACTCCTGGGTGCTAATGCAGCCTCCACTCACCCTGGCTGATCACCCTCCACCCCTGGGTGCTAATGCACCCACCACACGCCCTGGCCAATACACCTGGCTGTGAATACAGACATATGCCACCATGCACAGCCAGGCCTGTGTCCGCCCATGCCCCTGCCCCCGGTGCGGTCTTACATCGCCCAGGTCCAGGATGAAGCAGTCCTCGGTGTTGTAGCTGGCCCAGCTCAGCTCCCGTTCGGTGGCCCGGATGTTTTTCTTGCCCTTCACTTGGTAGAGTTTGCGGATGGGCCCGGAGCCCTGGCTGGACTGGGTTTTTTGAAAGGCGGACTCCACACCGCCCTCCTGAGGGGCAGAGACAGAGAGGGGCCCTGAGCGCCAGCCGGGCAGGGAGCATGGGGACTAGCTGGGGGGGTGGCAGATGGAGCAGGTCAGGATTGGGGTGGGGAGGAGGGGAGGCAGGGGCTGACCCGTGGCAAAGGGAACAGGTTGAGGGGTCAAGGGAGGGAAGCAGGGCAGGCCTGGGGTGATGGTGAGGGGTCAGACAGGTCAGGCCAGGGTTGGGGGTTGGGGAGGGGTCAGACGGGTCAGGCTGGAGCTGGGGTGGGGGGTGAGACAGGGCAGGCCGGGGTTGTGGGGGGGTCAGACAGGTCAGGCCAGGGCTGGGGAACAGTTGGGGATCTGAGGCGGGCCCCTCCCCGGTACCTGGTACTTGATGCCGCGGGGGAAGTACTCCATGAAGACATCAGACTCGTTGCCCTGCACCTCGCGGTGCTGGATGGGCCGCTCGCCCAGCAGGGTGTTAAGGTGGGTGGAGAGCACGGCGCAGGCCCCCTGCTCATCCCGCGAGGAGCTCTGGCCTGGGCGCGGTGGGGGAGGAAGAGCAACGGCTGAGCTGCCACCAGGCTAGCAGGGGGCCCGGTCTCGGCCCGTGCTAAGGTTTGCCAGGTGTCCAGTTTTTGGCCAGAACACCCAGTCGAAAAGGGACCTTGGTGGCTGTGGTCAGCACTGCTGACCAGGCTGTTAAAAGTCTGGTTGGTGTGGGGCTGGCCGGCTCCCTACCTAGTGGGACGACCAGGGAGGCTCCTTGTGCTGCTCCCGCCCCAAGCACCAGCTCCGCAGTTCCCATTGGCCAGGAACTACAGCCAATGGGAGTTGCAGGGCTGGGGGCAGCATGCAGAGCTCCCTTGCTGCCACTCTGTCTAGGAGCTGGAGGGACATGTTGCTGCTTCCCGGGAGCCACCTGAGGTCAGCACCACCTGGAGCCCACACCCCAAACCTCCTCCCGCCACCCCAAACCCCTGCCCCAGCCTGGTGAAAACGAGGGAGTGAGTGAAGGTGGGCGAGAGTGAGCGACGGAGTAAGCGGGAGCGGGGGCGGGGCCTCAGAGAAGGGGCGGGGCCTCGGGGCAGGGCAGGGGTGTTCGGTTTTCTGCCATTAGAACATTGGCTACCCTGACGGTGCCCCGTGGCACCAGGACGGGCTGCGCTGTGGGCTGGGGAGCCCTACAGGGTGGCCAGGGGGCCCAGGCTGATGTGCTCAGCAGAGAGCCCAAGGAGCCTGAAGTCTCCTCACCCCATAATGGGAGCCCCCGGGGGAAGGGGGCTGGCAGTGCCATGCCAGGGAGTGCGGTTAGGGCAGGGAGCAGAGCCCGAGCATAGGGCCCCTTGCTTGGCCCTGGCTGGGCTCTCACACCCCTGCTAGCCCAGAAGGGCAGCTCCAGGCCCTGTCTCAGAGCTCAGACCCTGGTCTCTGCCGGCCAGGGCGCTGTCCCCTACAGTGTGTGAGGAAGGGGCGGGGAAGCCCCAGGTCTCAGCTAGGGACGCCAGCTCACCGGCGCTGTCAGGGGAACCTTGCCCCAGCTCATGAGGGGGCAAATCTCCCTCAGTGGGGCAGGCATGGCCCAGGGTGCCAGCAGCCTCAACTCGGTCATGGCGCCAGCACCCCGCTTCCCCCCTCCAGGCTGCCTCACCCCACAGGGCTGGCCGGGAGCCCGGACTTCCATGCCAGAGAGCCGGCCCTTACCGATCCAGATGTGCAGGTTGGCTTGCTCCTCCGGCCCATTGTGCAGGACCAGGTAGGAGTCCCCCGAGTAGAAGATGCCCTTGGACTCTGCCGGCACTGGGACCGGCTTCATCTTCTCCACCCGCCAGATGTGCAGGCCCGGCTGGTTCACCGAGGCATCAAAAGGGGAGCCGCTGCCGGAGTGAAAAGAGGCTGGGGTGAATCCGGAGAGGGGTGGAGGGGCTGAGGGTGGTAGGGGCAAGATAGGGGTAAATCCAGATTGGGATGGGTATGGGGGAGGGGCTGGGGGTAACTCCAGGGGACAGGGAGGGGTTGTGGAAAATCCAAGTGAGGAGGGGTGTGGGGCAGAAGTTAAAGGTAAATCCAGGGAATGAGGTTGGGGAGACTGGCTTGGTACCTTTTGGGGATCGCTGTGTACATGGTGTCAGGGCCCTGGGGAGAGAGAGGAGCTGGTTAGCATTAGGGCCCGGCACAGCCTGGCTCCCTGGCCAGGAGATGCCCACCATGCTGGCGGGTGAGGGCTCCTGCCCTTTGGCTGGGCTGGGGACCACAGGCCCCTCCTGGCCTGGACACTGAGAAGGTAACAGAACTGGTTTGGCTGCTGCTGAGTCATCCCCAGCCAGGCAGAGGAAGGAGGAGATGGGGCCAGGCGTGTGGGTGCAAGGACCCCCCTGTCAGGGTGGGTGCTGGCCCAGAGAAAGCAGCCCCGCCCCCTCCCCCCCAGCACTGGCCATGGTGAAGTAGGGCTGGGTGTGCTGTGTGTTATTCCCTGGGGGGTCTGACATCCTTTCACACTCCCTGTTACTTCACAGCCCACTGTGGTCAATCATGCATTGCGTTTCTCACCCGCTTCCCTGCCAGCCCCAGCTGCCCTTGGGGGGCCACTACCCAGCTCCGCTCTGAAGGCTTGTTTATCTCCCAGCCATCTGCCTCCTCAGCACACATCCTGCTGAGAAGGGCCGTCTGACAGCCCGAGAATCAGCTCCCCACACCCCCTCCCACCAGCACCTCTGCCACCTGGTGCCCTCTGCATGGCCCAGCTGATCCCTGCCAACCCATTGGGTCCCTCCTGATCTGGATTTGAACCTGGGGCCCTTGGCTTTATGCCCAGCCCCATGCTGTACAGCCTGGGAGCTAGTGGCTGCCTACAGCTGCCTGCAGCCACCTTAAGGGTGCAGATGCCAGGCTCATCACTAAATCCCCGCTCATCTGATGAGGTGGGGCAGCCTGGCCTGCAGTGCAAAGCGCTGCATTGCTGACAATGGGGGGGCCAAGCCCCAGAGCCCTGGCCAAGCCCTGCTTGGGGCTGGCCGAGCCGCCTGCCTGACAGTGCCCCCCTGGCAGTGATGGATCCTGCCCTCATTGCAAGCCAGGCCAACTGCCCCCAAACCCGGGCGCGTCCCTGCAGCTGGCCCCCTTGCCGGCAGCCTCAGCACCCTCGGCAGGGTAGAACTGTCCGGGGACTGACGTCCCATCCCGCCTAGTGCTGCCAGCCCCCCCGGATTATGTCATGGGACGAAACCTCCAGGAATACAGCCAGCCCGAACTGGCAACTCAAGTCCCTCCAGACAGGGACTGCTCGGATAAGCCAGCCCTGATCCCCTGCTTGGGTCCCAGCCGCGCACAAGAAGGGGTTACCCCCTCACACTCAATTACTGCACCACAACTGGAAGGTTTCCCCTTGCCTAACGAGGCCTGCAACAAACGGAAGGAACAAAGTTACTCACCGAGGGAGTCGTCAGCCTCTACTGCAAAACCTTAAACTGCAGGAGTTTAAAATCAGATTTCCTGGGAGGGGCCATCCCTCGCCCACACCCTGTTCCTCTCCAGCAACTCGCTTCTCTGTGGCTGCAGGGGAGAAAGAATCAGGCGCTGCCTGGCCAGTGACTCATCTGACTCCTGACCTGCCACCCAGCCTACCAGTGCCCGTGCTGGGCATAAGGAGACCTAGCAATTGGCAGCTCATTCGCTTTTCATTAATGTTATTGTTATAAACACTTGCCTGGGTTAGTGTTTTACTCATTTTAAAAACGGTTTTCAAAAAGATCTGAAAATACAGCCCAGCGAAGCTAAGTTACATGCTTCAGCCCCAGCCAGAGGGGCCCAGGGCAATGGCCCTGCTTTCCACCTCCTAACGTAGGCCCTCCACTTGCGACCCTGCCTAAACCCGTCCCACGAGCTCCCTGAGGGTCGCGACCCCCAAGCTGAGAAACACTTTCGAAAGACAACCATTGTGCAATGACGTGATTGGCGACTTTGCATCGAAAAAGGGCTGGCGACGTCGCTTTTAATGAAGGCCAGTATTTCTTTCCAATACTGTTCATTTCATTGAATGTGGACTGGATAACAAGTTTATTAGTGTGTGATGTTGTCATGGAGTCGCCAGGCGATGCACTGGAACTGCGCCCCATAAAGCCAGTCAGGACTTTGGGGAGCCTCCTCTCCCTCGGAGCAGACTGTCTTCAGGGCAAGAAGCTCACATGGCTTCACCTCCTGGGTCTCTCCTTGGAGCATTCACCATATGCCCCTCCGTGCGCTTCCCACAGCGAGTCCACCCAGGCAGGGTCCTGGGGAAGCCACAGGGTCCTGCACCCCCACTTTGCAGTCGGATGTGCCTCTCACCAGCCAGTAAAACAGAGGTTTATTCGATGACAGGAACACAGTCTAAAACAGAGTTTGTAGGTCCAGCGAATGGGACCCCTCTGCTGGGTCCATTCTGGGGCCCAGTGAGGCAGACAACCCACGTCTGCCCTCACTCCTCATCCCCAGCCAGCTCCAAACTGAACCCCCCCCACCAAGCCCCTCCTTTCTGGCCTTTGTCTCTTTCCCGGGCCAGGAGGTCACCTGATCTCTTTGTTTACTTTTAGCTATTCCTTTGCAGGGTGAAGGGCCCCGGCCATTTGTCAGCCATTAATGCACACTTGAGACTTAAGAAATGCATAGGGGAAACTGAGGCACCCACACAGTATTCAGAAGAAACATTAAGAACGGTCTCACTTCGTCACAGTTGTGTGTTGGGGAGGGGGAATATTCCTGCTCTGGGCCCTCAATGGGCTCGAACTGTCTTTGCATCCGGCTAGTCCAGTCCTGAGCCCCACCCCCAACACTGCCAGTGCCCCTCACTCCCGACCCGCAGCCCCCTGCTAGCCCAGCCCTGTCACCACCCTTATCTCTGCTGCAGCACGTGGTGCTGTATATAAACTAGGGCAGAAGATCAAGTCCTGCTGGAGCAGATGGAGCTGGAGGGGGTGTCCATGTGCTGGGCAGACATGCAAAGAGCAGGGAAACAATCCACTGGAGGAAGGATGTTTAATAAATGAAGGAGACTGTGGCCTTGGGCAGAGGACCACGATCTGGCGGGATGGTTTGCACAGCTGAGCAGAGAAGATAAAGGAGTTAAAAAGGGCTGGAGAGGGGAGGAGTGGGACGTGGTGTTGATTGTGCCAGGGAACTGGAACTGAATCCCAAAGAGCGAGAGGCTCCCTTCTCTGAGGGAAGGAAGATCCAAGGAGAGTGCCATGGGTGCTGGTCACCCAGCCCCCATTGGGTAGAAAGGATGGAAATGACGCAGTTCTGAAACCAGAGGCTGTGCTGGTGGGGGAGGTTAACTCCCCAGATAAGCTATCTGCTGGGTAATCGGTGCTGCCAGACATGCGTCATGCTAGAGCTCCTTGAGTGCTGTGCACAGTAGCTTTGTAATCCCAATGATAAAGGCCCTACACAGAGCAGATGCCCTGCTGGATCTAAACTGAGAGGCTGTGACTATGGCTTCACTTCAGAAAAGGTGTTTTTTACACCGGCCTAATGAACTCGATGCAAAATCCTGGAGAAAAGGATCCAGAGCGGAGCTCACCTCAATGGAGCTAGTCAAAGTGAACCCCAGCAGGGTTTATCTCCCCACTAGTCTGCGTCATCTGCAAACTTTACCAGCAATGACTGCATATTTCCTTGCAGATCACTGATAAAGATATGGAACCGCATTGGCCCAAGAACAGATCTCTGAGGAACCCTGCCTAGAAACACCTTCTGGGATGACGATTTCCCACTAACCGTTCCATGTTGAGCTCTATCAGTTAGCCAGTTTTTATCCCATGGATTAGGTCCCATAACGATTCAGCATTATGCTACTTTTTCATCAGAACATTGTGCAGCACTGATGCCCTACAGAAATCCAAGTACATTATTATTTACTGTTTACAGTATGGTAGCATCTTGGATCCCCCAGTCACAGAGCAGGACCCCATTGTGCCAGGCGCTGTACAAACACAGACCAACAAGACCGTTCTCTCCCCCAAAGAAACTAATCTAAGTAAAACTAACATATCTAAGTATTTATGTCAACACAGTTACCGTTATCAATTCGACTTGTGATCTGATCAAAGAATGACCACAAGTTTATTTAACAATCCCTATTCTCCATAAAGCCATGCTCATTTGCATTAATGGCGCTGCCTCCCTGCTGGTGGGCGAGGGGTGAATGGTAAGTTGCAGAGAAAACTGGTCCATTAATGAGTGATGAGGGGACGTCGATCCAAGCATAACCCTGGCCAGCTGGACAAGAACTACTCTGGCCACAACCCGTTCTTTCATAATCAAGGGTCCTCAGTTTTTGAACTGTCTCCCTCCCAGGGTGCATAGGCTGCCCTCCACCTCCCTCCCTTCCTCACAGCAGCCTTTCAGAAATACCTCCTCCACCTGGTCATCTCACTCAGCCCCTGCTGCAATGAATGGGACAGTCTCACAGATTTTAAGCTCATGAGGGCCCATTAAAGCATCTCAGCACAGGTCCTTCAGCTACACCTGTACTGAGCCTAAAGTCTCTCATTAGACGAAAGCTTTTCAGTCCACTGGAGTTGCATGCTAGAGACAGAGACCAAGAGAGTCCCAGCTGCCCCTAGTGCTGGAGGAACTGCTCAGGTAAGACGTGCCCAGACAATCCCAGCAGGCAAACCATGCCCCATGCCGCAGAGGAAGGCAAGCCCTGCCCCCTTCAGAGCTCTTGTCTCAGGCTCTTTGCAGACTCTGGCAGGTGCTTCGGCATCACAGCCAAACCAGCTCAAGACGGAGGATTTTGAAATGGAAGCTGAGATTCTGGAGAACAATGAAAGAGAATGTCTGCCTCCCCGCCCCAGCTAGCGCTTCCTGAGCTCTTGCCCCGGGGCAGTGCCCTGGCTTTGGCAAACACTGGCTGGAAGGAGAGCTGAGTACATAGTTGGGGGGAAAACGGAAACTGTCTGTAAATACGCGAAGGGTTGAATCAGCTTGGAGAGAGGGGACTCTATAAGAGCTTGGAGGGAGGGGACTTTATAGCAAAAGGGAGAGGGAAGGGTGCTAAAGCAAGTGAGCAGAACATCATGTCAGACTTTTCACAAAGCCATCGCCCTACATCTGGCCTCTTGGCCCCCAGCCTCAAGGGAAACCTGGGAGCTGCATTCATAATGTTGCTAGACAAACCCATGGCCTGAGCAGAGACACCGGATTACAACAATCTATAACCCACTAACGACCCACCCCAGCTGTCTTCCCCCTTTTTCTTTCCCCCCTATGACTGGACTGGTGCTAATGGACCACCTCACTTTGAATGGTCCCTTGAAATATGTATTAATTCCTTATGCTAAATCAGGGGTCGGCAACCTTTCAGAAGTGCTGTGCCGAGTCTTCATTTATTCACTCTAATTTAAAGTTTCACGTGCCAGTAATCCATTTTAACGTTTTTAGAAGGTCTCTTTCTATAAGTCTATAATATAGAACTAAACTATTGTTGTATGTAAAGAAAATAAGGCTTTAAAATGTTTAAGAAGCTTCATTTAAAATTAAATTAAAATGCAGAGCCCCCCGGACCGGAGGCCAGGACCTGGGCAGCGTGAGTGTCACTGAAAATCAGCTCGCGTGCTGCCTTCGGCACATGTACCATAGGTTGCCTACCCCTATGCTAAACCATCTGTTCCACCTTGTGTGTAACTGGCACTCGGAGCACCTTTTCCAGGCCCAAGGAGGAGCTCTGGGCAGTGCCAATGCTTGTCTCTCTCATCTGCAGAGGTCAGTCCAACAAAGGAGATTACCTCTCACCCCTTGTCTATCTCATCTCCTCTGGGCACACCCCCATTCTCAAGCCTCACACGTTAGCACCCCGTGCCCCAGACTGGAACCTCTCTCTTGCTCCTGGCAGGCCCCCCAGCTGGAGTGAGGCATGGGCCCATGAACTCCCCTGGAAAAAGGAAGCCCAAAGCAATGATGCCGACGCTTTCCCTTCAGGACCACAGGGTGTCGCCCTTCCCTCACGGAGAGCACTGGGGCAGAGCCGGGGAGCTGTCCTGGGATCAGGGGAGGGACTGTAAGTGGGCTGGGAGTGAATGGGGGAGGGTGGGGGGAATCAGGGAGTCTCTGGGGTGGGATAGGAAGGGGATGGGGAGGCTCTGGGGGAGGGTGGGGGATCAGGGAGTGTCTGGGAGGATGCGGGGAGGGATGGGGGAACGGGGAGGCTCTGGGAGGATGCGGGGAGGGATGGGGGAATGAGGAGGCTCTGGGAAGATGTGGGAGGCTTTGGGGAGAGGGTTCTGGGGACCAGGGAGTCTCTGGGGTGGGATAGGAGGGGGATGAGGAGGCTCTGGGGATGGGATGGGGAAAGTTCTGGGGGAGAGTTGGGGGGATCAGGGAGTCTCTGGGAGGATGGGGGAATGGGGAGGCTTTCGGGAGGAAGGGCTGGGCGGGGCTCAGGGGGAGGCATTGCTGGATTCCCCGTTGTGGCTTGGCAGTCATGGTCGGTTGGTTTCCTCTTTACTCTGTCTGCATTTGCAGAGAGAGTTTCCGTCTGTAGTGCTGCAACAGGCAGGTCCCCCATGCTTGTTCCATTCCTTGTCCCAGAGCCCAGGGTGGAGTGCTGGGTGGCTGCTCACATCCAGCCCCCTCTGTGCACACCTGGGGTTTGAGGAGCTCTGAGAAATCACGGCCAGAGGAAAGATTCCTCAGTAAGACCAGGGAGTGCAGCAAGGCCTGCAGTCCCTGGCCCACGCTCAGGCTCAGTGTGGGAAAGTTCTCTCTGGCCCTTCCTCACTTCCACCGCAAATTCAGAGCCAGTTGGATGGCAGGACAGCCTGACCCTTGGGTGTCATGTATGCAGCGGGATGCAGAGGCCACACAACGCGGGATAACCCTACTGCAGAAAGGACAGAGACAGTAAGAGTTCTCCATTGAGTTCAATGGACGTTCGGAGGGTTGGGGCCTACATTCACAGCACTCTGCCAAGGCTTGTGTCCAGCGGATGGAGCTGTCACAGTTTCACAGCTGCCAAGCCCAGAAAGGACCATTGCGATCATCTAGTCTGACCTCCTGCATAGCACGGGCTGGAGAACCTTGCTCAGTAATTCCTGCAGCTACTGGTTGAGCTAAAGACAACCTCTTCAAAAGAGACATTCAACCTGACTCCTCGCAATGGAGAAATCCTCCATGTCCCTGGGCAAGTTGTTCTAACAGTTAATTAGACTCACTTTGAAAATTCTTCACACAAAAGTGTGCTGGGCCCAGTGGCCTGACTGCAGAAAAGAAACTTGATTTTTGACCCAAATGTTGTATTATGGAAAAAGATGAGTGAACTGCTTCATTGGATTCAATTCTGTAATTTTGCCAAATAAATACAAGTAACTGCAATGGAAAAGAAACTTGATCTGCTGGAGCCTGGAGGATGCAAACAGGAGACAGAAACCTGTTTTGTGAGACTGATGAAAAGCACAGCTGCTGAAAATAAATACAGTTCAGAGCTCTTTCCTCATATGCATCTATCTATCTATCTATCTATCTATCTATCTATCTGTCTTGGAGTGTCTGGGGTCTCTTAGCTTTAATGCCTTAGTCATGAGTGACCCAACCCCTTACCCACGGAGTATCCAGGTGGGCACTCCAGCGATCACTCCAGGATCAGATCACCCCAGGATCAGACTTCAGCTTCTAGCTCAGACCACTCCATGGGAAAGAGGAGCGATGGGAGAACATCCCACCTGCATCCAGCAGAGCCATTGCTCTCAGTCTGGACTGATGTTTGTCTATCTCTGTATCAACAACAGAGCAGCACAGTCGCCCTTCGGGAGCTGTTTTTCTGGAGGACGGCGCCTGTGGCAGAATAAACCTGCCATGTAAATTTCCTGGGTACAGTGGTAGACGGCTAAGGGGTGACTTGATCACAGTCTGTCAGTACCTACATAGAGAATAAATATTTAATAACGGGCTCTTCAATCTAGTAGAGGAACGTCAAACATGATCCAATGGCCGGAAATTGAAGATAGACAAATTCTGAACGGAAATAACGCATACATTTTTAACAGTGAATGTAATTAACCATTTGAAACAATTTAGCAAGGGTCGTGGTGGATTCTCCATCTCTAACTAATTTAAAATCAAAATTGGGTGCTCTAGGAATTTTGTTCAAGACGTTCTCTGGCCTGTGTTGTTCAGGAGGTCAGATAGATGATCACAGTGGTCCCTTCTGGCCAAGGAACATATGAATCTGTGGTACAAGCCATAGACACAGATTGAAAAGAAAATGTTGTTTAGCACATCTCCATTAAACCCCAGAGAATGAAGCAATTATGTGCCTGCATAATATGTTTCACTATACGTAGGCATGTAATATTGCATAATATGACTGTTAACCAAAAGCATATAGTAAAATGACAGATCATGTGGACGATAGAGGTAGCATTAAACAGTTTTGTCCAAAAATACCACAAGAAATGTCTCACTTTGCAAATATATCAGCAAAGGACAGAGCAAAAGATTTTCCTGGAGAAGTATTTGAAGACAGAGGAAAACACTTTTGCAAAATGTGTAACATTGTTCTTGACCATGAGCAGAAATCAGCTGTTGCAAACTATCTGAACAAATCACAGAAGCCTTTAACGAGAAAGTAAGATTTGCAAGGAGAATCTCATAAAACACACCACAATTTTACCCTGTTTCAACACAACAACTATTGCACAACAAGAGTGGTTGGAGGTTATCTGTAATTGGATCTGAACGTGGGTCAGTAAAAATATACTACCATCTAAAACAGACAGTCCTCTGTTCTGACAGTTTCTTAACCTTCAAGTCAAGAATGGTGGTGCAATTCCAGGAAGTTACCAGCCACAGATGTCTGCAACAGTGAGCAAAATAAACTTAAGGACAAAATGGAGGAGGTCTTCATTTTGATGAAATGACTGATGATGAAGGCTGCTACACACTTCACAACTGCATTGCACGGTTTGCACCATTGGTGAAAGACAGCTCTGGAAAGGTGTGCTTTTATCTTGCTAACATCCAGAAAACAAATCACAGCTCTGCATCTTAAGCTGTTGTTTAAATGGCGCACAATTGCAAAATTGCTTACAACAGTGTGGTAACGTACAACGTACATGAAAAAAAGCTTTCATTTCTGGACTGTCTGGACAGTTTCCCTGTAGCATCCATGTTACATGCCTTGCCCACATAATCAATATGGTGGGAGAAAGTTTTCATAAGGGCTTTGAGAATGTCAGTGAATTTTCACACATGTTCTGTACTTCAGAGGGCAAGAAAATGACGTACTTAAATTATCTCAGGAAAAAAGTTCCCAGGACAGCAATGGCACCAGAGCCAGTAGCAGCTAAATGGCACGGCTCTCTCTTTTGCTGCTCAGTACAGCACAAAACTACTCTAAATATTATCACAGCATAGCTGAAGAAGAAATATGTGTTTATGGCATCTCAGCATCCCATAGGCAGGGCCGGCTCTAGGCACCAGCATTCCAAGCTGGTGCTAGGGGTGGCATTCTGCAGGGGGCGGCAGTCCCTGTTGTTTTGTCCCCAAGCAGCGCACCAAATTGCCGCCACGGATAGCGAGGACAGTCCGTGTGCCCTTAGGGCGGCTCACGCGTTTCCGCGGTGGCGGCAATTCGGTGGCAGCTTCTATGTTTAGCTGTCCGGGGCGCCTTCAGCTAAACATAGAAGCTGCCGCTGAATTGTTGCCGCCGTGGAAATGTGCCTGCCGCCCTAAGGGCACACAGACTGCCCCCGCCGTTTGCGGCGGCAATTCGACGCGCTGCTTGGGGCGGCGAAAACTGTAGAGCCGGCCCTGCCCATAGGTTGTAGGTGCTTAAAATAATGTTGTCAGGTGAGGCCCAGTGTTTAATGTGGAAGATTGTGGTACATTTTATCACTGAGATCTGCAAGCCAATCCTTGAACGAATGGGTACGTTTGCAAGCCAGAGACGATGCATTCTCTTTGCTTTTGAGAAATTGAAGAGCATTTTCTGTTTCTTGAGACTTATGTTCAGTTTTCAGAGGATGCCGGTCAAAAGCTTCTCAAGGCTGAAGATGTCAATAATATTGTAACCACTGATCCTGGCATGAATTTGGTGCATCTATGTCGAACTGCTATTGACAATTCATCTGCAAAGCTAATAAAATGCAGCGGTGATTGTGATGGAGTAGGGGCTGTCTGTGTGGGGAATGGGAGAGCAGGGGAGGACTTTAGGGGATGGACGATACCCGAGCCTGTAACCTGAGCTAGGTAAGGGAGGGGAAAGGTCAACACCTTTGCCAGGGAAGGGGGACAAAGGAAGGGAGGGGCAAGAGGGGAAGCAGTTTGAGTTTGGGCGTGGGGCTGTGTGGGCAGAAATCAGGGTATCCTAGCGAGGATCCAAGCACCCTGAAAGCCCAGAAGGACTTGATAGAGGGGTCCTGACTGTGCCTGCAAGCTCTGCTGTAACCTGTGTTCCTGTTGTCCAATAAACTTTCTGTTTTACTGGCTGGCTGAGGCCTTGTCTACACTACAAAGTTGCAGCGCTGGTGAGGGGGTTACAGCGCTGCAACTTAGGATGTGTACACACCTGCAGGGCATTACCAGCGCTGCAATTCCCTGTTTGCAGCGCTGGCCGTACACCCAGTCGTGCCTCGGGTGTAGAGGATCCAGCGCTGGATCACCAGCGCTGGTCATCAGGTGTAGACACTCACCAGCGTTTTTGTTGACCTCCGTGGAATAAGCAGGTATCCCAGCATACCTGAGGAAGCCTCTCTGGTAATCAAGCAAACTCCACTGCCCTCCAAGCAGGTCTCCTTCCCTGCGGTGTGCTCTGGCGTTCCCCGACCCCCCTTCCAAGCAGGTCTCCTTCCCCGCGGTGTGCTCTGACGTTCCCCGACCCCACCTCCAAGCAGGTCTCCTTCCCCGCGGTGTGCAACAGCGCTGCAGCGTGGCCACATCTAACACCACTTGCAGCGCTGGTTGCTGTGTGGCCACTCTGCAGCGCTGGCCCTATACAGCTGTACTAATACAGCTGTAACAACCAGCGCTGCAAAATTGTAGATGTAGACATACCCTGAGAGTCACTGTGGGTCCCAGGAAGAGGGCTGCAGGACTGAACTCCCCACACTCCGTGACAGTGATACTCAGAGGAGTGGGCAATCTGCTATCAAATCCCTTCAGTGGGTATGACTTGTCAGTCCCAGAGGAGTTCTTGTGATGACACACATCAAAGAGGATGACGCTTCAGTTCCTTGCTCCGGTCACATTCCCGAAGAGTTTGCTTTGTGCACTGACGAGGTGGCACCCGATGCGATCCAGGGAAATGGATTTGCGATTCGGCTGCCAGGGAAAGTGGACATTGATTTGTTTTGGTCTTTGACAGCTAATCATCTCGTCATTTGACAAAGCCAGCTTTGAGACACACAAATGCAAGAACCAATGCAGCTTACGCAGAGCATAGCAGCTTGCTGCGTAATCTTGTCCTGTCCCACCAAAGTCGTTCTCTTTCCGACGCTAAATGGAAGGAGCTGGCGTTCCTTTAGTTTAATCTTGGAATTTAAAAATACGTGATATTAAAAAATAATTTGTCTTCCCTTCCTCTTTCTATTTGGTTTCAACTTTCTGAGTTTCAGTTATTTAAAACAAAGGTATTATTTCTGCTGGAGTTTTCATCTCAGGTGTGAAAGAAAGACACACTATAGTTGTGCAATTACCTGGCATATATTTGTGCAGCACAAGAACTTACAGTGGTCCTTTGTTTCATTTTCTTTCCAGGGCAGGACAACTTCTGTAGCACTCCTGAGAGAAGGTGGGGGAGGTAATAGCTTTTATTGGACTGACGTCTGCTGGTGAGAGAGACAAGCTTTTGAGCCACAAAGAGCTCTTCTTCAGGGCTGGAAAAGATACTTCGCGTGTGCCTGGCATTCCCAGACGCTGAGGATGATTCGTCTCCTCCTCTGCCTTCATTTCTGTGCCAAGCGGGCCCGAGTGCACTAGCTCCCTGAGCACGGGGCTAGGGGAGCCCTGCGTGTGACCTCAGGAGTGTGGCGTTCAGGCCCCCAAACTCAGCCCTGATCAGTGCTCAGCTCTGGTACCGCAAAGCTGGTGCCAAAATGTGATGGGGGAAGGACAGATGGGGAGGACGGGTCAGCCTTTGCCATGTTGGCTGTGACATGGGTGGTGGGTGTGGCACATCCCAGCTGGGCACCTGGAACAGGACATCGGCACTGACACCCAGGTTCAGTGCATCACCCTCTTCCTAGGCACCTGGGGTAAAGGACGGGTGTTGGGTAGAATCCCCCAGACTCAGGGATTATCTTTGGGGCTCACGCTGTCCCTCCATTTTATTGCTTGAGAGTGACTGTCACAGGGTATCTGGCCCCTTTCTGGGAGATGGCCCCAGCCCCACCTGCAGCACTGTTAGCTCACATCCCCAGGTCATGTGACCGGTGGGTCATGTGACCCAGCCCACTCCCTTATCTAGCCCAGAGGCCAGGGGAGAAAGCAGAGGGGTGGTGGTAGATGGCTGCAGAAGCAGCAGGGATTAAGCAGGGACCCTGAGCTAGCAGGGGAGGAGAGGACTCCAGTGTGGTGGGGCTGAGACAGGAGGCCAGACCCCGGGAAAAGCCCAGGGGGTTGCTGCTGGAGAAGGGCAGGAAGAGGGAAGATGCTCAAGGTGGTTTCTGGACCCAGCTGCGGACTAGGGTGAGGACTCCTTGGTTTCTGTTGTACCTGGGCTCCCAGCTGGTGGGGAGAGCTGCCTGTAGAGCCCAACAGGGCTGGAAGGGGGCTGAAATCTGAGAATGACCGGGACCAAGGGTTGAGCCATCAGCCATGCAAATCTTTGAGAGAGATGGGAAAACTCAGGTGAGGGGAAACTGAGGCAGGGCTGCTGCAGGGCCTCCCCAGGCTGCTCTGGAGGGGATGACCCTGCTACAGCAACTCTGATGATTGGGGAATGTGTCTGTGCAGCTCATGACTCCTGGTGGATGCTGTGAAGTGGTGGCTGTGAAAATTGCTGTAGCAGGAGGTCCCAAAGTCACCATGTATCTGTCATGGGTGGCAGGGCCCTGCGAGACCAGGGAGTTTGGAACTCAGGATAAAGCACCTTGGAGCAAGGGGAGACACTGTTTCCTCCTCCTGTGGAAAGGACTGGGGCGGTAGAGTGAGTGGAAATGCCCTGAGCAGCAGCACAAAGGGTACATCTGCACCACGCTGCCGCCTTGACTGTGACAATGTAACCCTATAGCATGGAGGCGGCCTGCAGTGACGGAAGGGGGTTTTCACCGCTGTAGGAACACCGCTACCTGGAACCATGGTAGTTCCGTCCATGGAAGCATTCTTCTGCTGACGCAGCTGTTGCTACGCCGAGGGTGTAGCTACGGGGCTGTTCTCATTGACCGACGGAGCTGAGTTAAACCAATTTTAAGTGTGGGCCAGGCCAAGGAGACACCATGAGGTGTTGACAGTGGGCTTGAAAAGCCCATTGGCTGGGTGGGTCTGAGGGAATGGGAGTGGTGGGCCAATGTCTTGGAAGCAGAGCTCAGGAAGAAAGCTCCATTTTCCAGGACCTGAGCCACGGGCTGCACAGAAGGCTCCTGGATGGCCCCAGAGGACCCTGACCCCCAGCCCAGAGTGTGCCCTGGAGTGGGAAGGAAACTGAGGCAGGGATATGCAAGTAGGGGTTGTTGTTCTTATACAGATCTGTGTATTCCTTGTGCGAGTAAGTAAAGTGAGTGACTGAAGCTGGTGCAAGGTGTCTGAGTGATGCACCATGCGGCCCCTTGATGAGAGAACCCCAAAAATTTGCACCTTTGGGTGGCATGCCGGGAGAGGCTGTGCTTATGCCCTGGGGCAGCTTGGGGGGTGGGGTCCAGTGCTGGCCCTGGGGACCTAAGGCAAGTGGGCTGCAGGGTCCCATTGCTGGGCAGGGGTAACAGGCTGGGAGACGGTGTCCAGGAGATGCGCCAGGTAGGGCACATGTGGGGCAGGCGGCGTCCTGCTCCCATCACAGCAATCTGGCTCAGTGACAGCGGGGTCCATGCCTGGGGCAGGGCCAGTGAACTGAACTGATTGCACCAACCCACGCCTCACCCTACTGCACGGGGTTAGGGAGGACTCACCCCTATGCCTCAGGCCCAGTATGTTTGAGGGGTTATTTACTCCCCCAGACTCAGGGAGGGGTGTGGGGTGACTGGCTCCTCCCGGCCCTAGTATCCTCCAACCCATAGAAAGGAGGCACCTCTGCCAGGCAGGCCTTGCCTGCCAAACCCAGACGCAGCCCCAGGCTCTGGGCGGCTGCGGCACATGCCTCGGCTCTTAGTCACAGGAGAAGTTGGGCCTGGGCCCTGGCAGCTTTCTGAGATCCAAGCACTTCCAGCTGCTGCCCCAGAGGGCTGGCTGGAGAAATAGCAGCTGCAGAGCCCACTGCACTGGCCTGGTCGGAGAGGCCCCAGGGAGAGGCCTGTGACCGGGGCTGGAGGGACCGAGTGACTGGCCAAGGGGCAGAGGTGCACAGGGGCGGCAAAGCAGCTGTGGGGAGGCTAGTCAGGGGCGCAGCGTGTGGGGGAATCTGGGTTATGGAGTGGCCCGTGAGGAGGGTGGGGGAGGATCTGGGGCACAGAGCAACCCACGGTGGATCCAGAGAGTGGAGCAGCCTGGGAGAGGGGGTCTGAAGTGCAGAGCGATCCAGGGTGCCGTGACCCTTGTGGGGATTTGAGGTGTGGATCAGCCCATGGAGATTTGGGGTGAAGAGCAGCCCCTGGGGGATCCAGGGTGTGGAAGGGCTCAGTGTGGGGGGATCCAGGGTACAGAGTCAGCCATGCAGGGATCCGGGGTGCAGAAGGGCATCCTCTCCTGTGAAAGCCAAGCTGAGACCTGGTCCCATTAGTCACACCCAGTCACTGGGCTCTGACCTGAGGTAGGCATGGCTCCCTGCCCCCAGCCAGCCTTATGGGCACTGGTGGGCAGGAGCAAGCTGCAGGTGGGCAGGGGCCACCTCATTGACTAAGACCCAGAGAAATGCCCATCCCTACCCCCACCCCCCGAGGCTCTGGCATGAGCCCTTGGAATGGTGTCATCCTTGAGCAGATGGAGGGCAAGGAGGGCCCCTGTTCTCAGTGCCCGAGCCCAGCCTCAGGCAGGATGTGAGAGACAAGGGATGCAGGAGAAGCCCAGATCTTCCAGTCTACCACAGGGGCAGCACATGGCCCCTGGAGTCCCAGCTTTGGGCTGAGGGCAAGTCCCGTGGGGAGACCCACTTCTCTGGCAGGCTGGGAATGCACCAGGCAGGCCTGGCTCATCTGCAGCTGCACCCCCAGCTTTTGTGTGGTCTGGGCACAACGGCCAGCAGCCTTGATCAGAAACAGCCCTGAGTCCTGAGTGAGAGATGCAGCGGAGGCAGTGCTCAGCGGCAGGGGCGAAGAGCTGCCAGTGGCATGGGAGCCACCGTCCTGTGCTCAGAGCCGTCTGCTCCTACCATGGCGCAGGGCTGGGGAGCTGCCCATCTGGAAGGGATCGGCTTCAGTCTGGCGCTGGATGGGGAAAGGGAACGGCCCCTGTTCCCATGCAGGTTATGGGGGAGTGGCTGGCTCCGGGGGCTCAGGGAAACGGGACACCTCACTGAGTCGGCTGTCTCCCTGCAGGGCCAGACTCCAGCTCCTCTGGGCTTCCCCCTCAGGAGCACCAGGGGCCATTCTGGAGCAAAAGAACCAGGATTCCCCAGCGTCTGGGCCAGATCAGTCTGGGCCTGCCTTGGTATCTGGTGTGAGGGGAGCCCCAGGACTGTTAACCCAGCCCCTCCTTGATGATGCTGGGGTCTCGCTAGGAGCCAGAGATCTCCAGGGGTCACAGGCAGCAGCCCAGACCCTCAGCTGCCCAGCACAGTGGAGCATTCAGGTGAGGGTCTCCCTCCTGCCCATTCACTGCCTGTGCCCGACGGTCTCCTGGGCCAAAGGCCGGGAGAGGAACAACGGGCTCATCAGCGAGGCCCACAGGACCCTGGGGGTGGTCTCAGCTCTGCCAGCAACTCCCTGGGCTACCCCAGGGCATGGCACCGGCAGGTAGGGCTCAAACGTGCCTCTGGTTTTGGGTGCCCTCCTCTTAAGACCCCTCAGGCCAGATTCTCCAACACCACTGAGCCGCTGCAGCTCCCTCTGCCCTCCACCGGCTTCGCAATCCTCCAGCCCTAGGGGTTTCAAGGTGAGCACCCAAAACTGTGCCTCATCTTCCCTAAGAGCAGAGGCCCAGGGGTTGTCTGAGGTCCACTGGAGAGTCTAGTGGTGGAGACTGAAGAGCCAAGTGCCTGCTGCCATGCTCCAGGGCCCAGTGCTGGGTAGGATGTCTGTTCCATTGGGGCTAGGCAGTGCCTGGCACCCAGCACTCTCTCCTGTTGGGGCCCAAGGGACAAGTCAGCCGGGTTTCCTCCTGCAGCAGCAGCCCGAGGAGCTGAGGGGTGAATCTCGCTGCCTACCCAGCAGGCTCCCCACACTGGATGCAGAGGCAACCCCGTGCACTGTGCCCCTGGCCCCCACAGGACCAGTGCTTCCACTCTGCTTTCTGAGCTGTGTTAGCTCTGCCCTGCGGCCCTCCTGGAGCAAGCTGTATGCTTGGCCTGGAGTCCAGGCTGCCGCCGCCCCTGCAGGGATCTGATTCCACTCCTAACATTTTCCATTCCCTGATGAGAACCATGTTTGCACTTGACCAGCTCCCCACCGGGGCCAGCAGGGTCCCTGGAGCAATGAGCTCGCATGGAGCGTGGCCCTGGCACAGCTCCCACAGGGACTGCAAAGCAGGTGTGGAGGGAAGCCAGTTTGCTAATTGCTGCTTGTGCCCTCGGGGCCAGCATCCCCATGGAGCAGCTGGAGAAACTGGTACCTGGTTATTAACACTTTCCTTCCCTCCAAAAACTATTCCTCTTTCTCACATCTCTGAGGATAGCCCCTCCCCTGGGGTACATGGCCACTCCTCCAGGGTATCTGGCTCCTCTCCATTGTCCTTGGTTCGACATACACTCCAGATCAGGTGCCCACCTGTCACCTCTTGAACCTGGCTTGTTTCCCACTTCTCCCCTGCCTCGTGGGACTGTCCTTACGGTCATTCTCGGGCTAGGAACCTGCCAATCCTCAAACCCAGCAGCAGGAGGTGCTCAGGTTTAGATTAAAGCTAGCTCAGGTGTGTCTACATAAGCTGCCATCACCATCTCTGATAGCAGTATAGACATATCCTTGGTGTCCCTCAGAACGCACCTGAGTCTGAAGCCAAGTTCAGGGCCAAGTCCCCATGACAGCTGACCCCTAGGTGAAGGCTGTTTCTTGAACTCTCCCCCTTCCTGCTCCCCCTCCAGCTCAAACCAGTGATGACCAAGGAAATGTGGAAGCTGATATTTCAAGTGATTGTGGGGCCAAAAGTTACATTACTGTCTGCAGCAATGTGGTTTTAATCAGAGCCCCTTGTTTACTCAGATCTCCGTCAGGAGCAGCTGTGAGCAAAGCACAGGCTGACTGGGTTTTCTGGCTCTGCCACCAGCCTGCTGGATGATTCTGGCCAGGTCAAGTCCCTGCTCTGTGCCTCAGTTTCCCAACCTGTCAATGGCTATAACACCACTTTGCTCCTCTTGTCAGGAGATCTCAAAGTGCTTTACAAAGGAGGACACTATTGTTATCCCCATTGTACAGATGGGGAAATTGAGGCACAGGGAGGTGAAATGGCTTGTCCAAGGTCACCCAGCAGTGGAGTCAGGAATAGAACCCAATCTGGTGCTCTATCTACTAGGCCATGCAACTCCTAACAGCCCCCATATAATAATAAATAATTGGAGATATACCAATCTCCCAGAACTGGAAGGTCATTGAGTCCAGCCCCCTGCCTTCACTAGCAGGACTAAGTACTGATTTTTGCCCCAGATCTCTAAGTGATCCTCTCAAGGATTGAGCTTACAACCCTTGGTTTAGTAGGGCAATGCTTAAACCACTGAGCTATCCCTCCCCCCAAAAAAACCATGGGAGCCGAGACTCTAAATTCAGAGAAGGAACTGGATGCAGGTTTCCTGGGCCTTAGACCAGTTTCATGGCCACAGACCTGCTCAGAGGCAGAGGTTGGGGGTTTCCTATCTCCACTTGCGGCTAGCTTTTAAACCTGAATACACCCATGTCAGGTGGTAAGCCGCTGGCCTGTTGTTCCCGTGTCTTTCCAGGATCATTCATAGGCTTGTCCCCCGGTTCAGCTCTGTGTGAAACCATGGAACATTTCAGAGTGGCAGTCCTGTTAGTCTGTATCAGCAAAGACAACAAAGAGTCCTTGTAGCACCTTAGAGACTAACACATTTATTTGGGCACAAGCTTTTGTGGGCTAAAACTGACCTCATAAGATGCATGGAATGGAAAATAGAGTAGGCAGGTATAAATACACAGCACATGAATAGATGGGAGTTGCCTTACCAAGTGGGGGCTCAGTGCTAACGAGCCAATTCAATGAAGGTGGAAGTGGCCTATTCTGAACAGTTGACAAGAAGGGGTGAATACCAAGGGAGGGTGAATACTCCGTTGCCTACTCTGTCTGCATATCTATTCAACGGACACCATCATAGGACCTAACCACATTAGCCACACCATCAGGGGCTTGTTCACCTGCACATCTACCAATGTGATATATGCTACTATGTGCCAGCAATGCCCTTCTGCCATGTACATTGGCCAAACTGGACAGTCTCTACCCAAAAGAATAGATGGACCCAAATCAGATATCAAGAATTATAACATTCAAAAACCAGTGGGAGAACACTTCAATCTCCCTGGACACTCAATAACAGACTTAAACGTGGCAATTCTTCAACAAAAAAACTTCAAAAACAGACTCCAGCTAGAAACTGCAGAACTTGGAATAAATTTGCTAACTGGACACCATCAAATTAGACCTGAATAAAGACTGAGAGTGGATGTGTCACTACAAGAACTAGTTTCCCTCTGCTGATACTCACACCTTCTTGTCAACTGTTTGAAATGGGCCACTTTGATTGCATTGGCCTCATTAGCACTACAAAAGTGATTTTCCCACCCTTGGTATTCACCATTTCTTGTCAACTGTTGAGAATAGGCCACTTCCACTTTAATTGGGTTGTCTCCTTAGCAGTGACCCTCCCCACTTGGTAAGGCAACTCCCATCTTTTCATGTGCTGTGTATTTATACCTCCTTACTGTATTTTTCACTCCATGCATCTGATGAAGTGGGTTTTAGCCCAGAAAGCTTATGCTCAAATAAATTTGTTAGTCTCTAAAGTGCCACAAGGATCCTCGTTGTTTTTTCACAGAACTTTTGTGAATGAAAATCCACGTGACAGTGACGATGAGATGATGTATTTATTTACTGGCTGGTTTTGCAAAGTTTCTCACTCCCCAGGATTTGGACTTTCCCCGAAATTCCAGGATGATGAAAAGGTTGACACAGCAAGGGCTACCAACAAAAATTGGAAAAGTATCTTTCTGGGACAGCGCTGACTGGGAGGACACTTCCAGACCTGCTGCTTGACGGATAAAACTCAGAGGTAGGATTCTAAAGATGCTGAATTCTCTTCCACTGATGGGCCTGACCAGCAATTTACAATCACACTGCTCTGTACAATGACCCTGAAGCCAGGAAAAATCACTGTCCTTGTTTCAAGCTGAGGTAGCAGGCAGGTCTGGCTCTTGCTTCTGAGGCCACGGGTTCCAATCCCTGCAGGGTTAGAGAACAAAATGCTATACGTATTGTCTTCAATAGCTCTGCTGGCAGCTCAGTTCCCATGGCAATCCATAGGGTGCTGGTTTGATTCTGGCTTGATGGTTACCCAGACAAGCAAGAGTAGATCCCCTGCTTCTTAGATTGGGGGTGGGGAAGCAGCATTCACAAATGTGCGTGGCTGATCTCTCCCAACGCTGACTGATATTTGGAGTGAAATTTCATCCACAATTTTTGACATTCAGAAAAAAAATAAAATAACACTACCACCATGATCTCAGTCAGGGCCAAATGTCCTGTGAACGCCCGCAGTGGGAGGTCACTGTGACGGAGTGGGGATTTGCTGTAATATCTTGTATGAATGCTGTCTGTGCCTCAGTTTCCCCTATGTGGCAATGCAGCCCATAGGGGGAACTGAGGCACTTGCCATACAAATCATTACAGAAAATTCCCACTCCGTCACAATTGCATTTCCCTTTCTTCTTACATTGCAAATCAGCCCAACGAAGCGCTGTGTGTGTCAGCCAGGGAGTCTCAGGGCTGGCTGCTGTAAGCATGCTCTTCGAAAGGAAACATGCCAAGTCCTCTTTATGCAGCGAGTTCACCAGCGGGTCTCAGCCATAGGAACAAGACAGACTGAGCTCGCTTCTCTGGAACCGTGCAAATCCTTCCACGCGGCTGTTCAAATGCACACGTGCAGTGAGGGCTGAGCAGCACCAACACGCTCGGCAGTCACAGGGCTGAGGTCGAGGCCCCTTGCGAGATCAGGCCCAGTGCCCACAGCAGGTGGCCATAACCCCAGACTCACCTGGTTCTTTTGGTTCCAGCTGGCCAGGCGATAAACGTGTGCCGAGGGCCACCTGTTGAAAGTATGTGGCCTCCTTTCCCCCTGCAGCGTCTGGATCATCCAGCCCCCCTGTTTCAGCTCAGAGCATCCTTTGTGCCAGGAGGAGACAGGCTGGTCCCCAGAGAGCATGGAGTGACTCCAACCAGACCTTGCACCAGGCCCTGGTCCTCCGTGGGCTTCTTCTTAAGGATTCAAACAGACAGAGCCAGGACGTCCTCTCCCGTCCCTCCCCTTCCCCTTTTGGCTCCAGGCAGGCCGGGGAACGGGCTGCCAGCCGCACCCAGAGAGCCTTCTGGACTCTGCCTCGAGTCACTCGTACTGCACAGAGGAGGCCCTGACTCCTGGCGACGCTGTTGATTGCTTTAGCTGCCGCTTGCACTTGGCGCTGGGGTCCCCCCTGGGGTGGGAAAGGACCGTTTTTTCGATATCCTGCTGATATCAGCCAGGCCCAGCCTGCTCCCTGGCAGGGACCCACGGAGGGATTCTCTGGCCAGTACGTGGAGCCCTTTTGAAATGTGTCATTTCTCTTCCCCGCAGAGCCCGCGGCCTGTTCTGCCCAGCCAGGTGCTCAGAGAGCATGGGGCCGACATGCATCAGACAGCACAGCTGCTCCCCAGAGCCACCCCAGCTGGTGTAGACTGCTTGGAGCTCTCCTGCTCTCCAGGGTGCTGGCCAGCTCCCGTGCAACTGTGCCCCGCTTGGGGGGTCTCAGCAACACCATTGTTGCGCCAGGGTAGTCCCAGCAGGGGGGCAGCGCCCCCACAAGCACCTCTCCTCTCGCAGGCAGCCTCCCACGTCAGCCCCTGAGACGTGCTGCAAGAGGAGGGAACTGGGGTCTGCCCCATGCAGTGGTGCTAACCCCACAGCGCTGCTCTCGCTGACTGGCAACTAGCAGCATTCGGCCCCATTCCCTCCTGTAAGGAGGCGCCCTGGCTCCCCGCCGCGCCTGAGGGGGACGAGCCAGAGCAGGCGCCTCAGTGGGCGGAGTCAGCACGGCCTGTCCCCGCCCCCCGGAAGTCAAGGGGCGGGACAGGAAGTATAAAAGCCCGGCCCCAGCGCTCAGTTGGAGGCAGGCTGCTGGAGAGGACAGATGCTGGTGCCCGGGCTCCTGCCGGGCCGGACCTGCCCCGCGCCCACTACCCGGAGGAGCGCTGGCCAGACCTGCCCCGCGCCCACTACCCGGAGGAGCACTGGCCGGACCTGCCCCGCGCCCACTACCCAGAGGAGCGCTGGCTGGACTTGCCTCAGACCCGGTACCCGGAGGGACGTCGGCCTGACCTGCCGTGTGCCCGATACCCCGAGGAGTGGCCTGAGCTTCCCCACGACCGGTACCCGGAGGAGCCCATGGTCTGGGACCCCCCCAGACGACGCCGGCAAGAACCAGGTACCCAGAGAGGGAGAGGTTGGAAGTGGCCCGGGGATAGCCGACCCTGGTTCGGCTCCTGAAGCGCCCGAACCCATGTCAGTGTGTTGTGGCCAGGATCCCCACTGACCGCAGCGGGTCTTGACCGCTGCTAGGGCCCCGGGCTGGAACGCAGTGGAGTGGGAGGGCCTGCGTTCCCCCTGCCACCCGTAACGGGGTGGCAGACTCCCCCTCTTCCTGCATATTGCCACTGCTCTGCCCTGACCCAAAGGGCCAGAGCCAACTAGACTTGTGTTTGGTGCCCCCCCGGAACCAAGGGCTGGGCCCCGTTGACTTTGCCATTGCTCTGTCCTGACCCAGAGGGCCAGAGCTAAACTAGACTTGTGTTTGGTGCCCCGCCCGAGCCAAGGGCCCGGGCTGATACTGTGTTTGCTCAGCCCCGCTAGAGGCCTGAGCCTGAACTATTGCTGCCCGCCCTGTCCAAGGGCCGGGGCTTATTGACTTTGAGAGCCCTAACCCCGGCTAGAGGGCCGGGGCTCTACCCTGTTTACAGACCCTGTACCCCGCTCAACACCTGCCGAGGGCTAAGCCTACCCAGACTGCAGCGCGTAAGGAGGCGCCCTGGCTCCCCGCTGCGCCTGAGGGGGACGAGCCCCGACACAACCGGCTTACACCTCCCCAGTATGGTCAATGGGAGAGGGATTCCAGATCCCTCTCTATGGAGGAGAGGGGATTCCCCATTGTTCTAGAGGAGGGACAGCACCGTGACTCCTGTGGGGGCACGGTCTGAACTCTGGCCCCTATGCTGGGAGTGGCTGGGCACCTGCCCCCTATGGGGGTGCTGGGCATATTGCAACACCCCCAGAAGTTGAACCCTGCCACTGAATCAGTCTGAACGACCAGCCGTGGTTCATTCTCTCCACAGCCATGGAGGACCCTGCCTCTGCTCCCTGGCCCCTGCCAGGAAATCCAACAGCTGCCCCCAGCCCACTCCCCGCTCAACACCCGCGCAGGCTGGGGTGGCCAGCAGGGCCTGTTGGAGGCAGTGAATCAAATGGGGAAGGAAAGGAGGGAGAGAGCAGCAATACTGGTTGCTAGATGGGTTTCGCCTGGAGGGATCTGGGAGCACCAGGATGGAGGGGCAGGGCCAGCGGATGGGGGGTTCCCCAGGCTTCGCAGTGTCGGGGGGGTTCTCCATGGTCTGCTCCTCCAGCATCAGGGGAGAAGTGTCTGATTTGTCCCATCATGCTGCAGGCCCAGGAGGCCGAACGCTGCGCATTATTCCCCACAGAGGCAGGTGAGGGAAAGTCTGACAGGCGGCTTAGAGAGATGCATGAACCGGGCTGCGACCCCTCCATCGGTGGCCTAGAGCTGCCAGCCCTCCTCCAGGAGACACTTCGCAGCGACCCATTCAAGGGCAGTAGCTTCCGACTGCGGCTGGAGGGCAGTAGGGAAGGGGGAGAGCGGTGCCCTTGGGGCGAAGGATCGAGCAGAGAGAGCTGGCTGGGGGTGGAGTTCCTGACTATTCCAGCCCCTTCTCCCCCAGGGAGACCCACCATGTCTGGACATCTCCCTGAGTGGCCCCATGTGTGTGTGCCCAGGAGGCCCTCGCTGTGCGAGGTGAGTGCTGGGTGGGCCAGGGTTGTGGTTCCTTGGCTCTGTGGGGAAGGGCGCTCCCAGGTGGTGGCAGGGGGAGCCAGGTGTGCTTTGCCCTGCCCCCTGCTCTCCTGGAACTGGGCCACTGGGAGGCTGAATGGCTGAGCCGGGGCAACGCCCCCGCTGTGGTGTGTGGCCGGCGTAGGGCAGGGGGTGCTGTGGTAGGGAGCCGGGGGGAGGTGGTTCCCAAAGGCAATTGCGGACAGGCCCCACCCAGCCCAGGTGTGCTTTCTAGTGCCTGCTGGCCAGTCGCTGGTTCCCAGGCTCCCTCCCTGCCCCAGGGGATGTGGGTAATGCCCCATCAGCTGCTCGACAGCCTGGGTCATTGGGGAGAGAACCCCTTCTGACCGTGCAGCCGGGACTCACAGAGCTGGGCTCCAGGGGGCGCAGATCACACAGATCACATGGTCACAGCTGGAGCCAGCTGCTGAGCAGAACACATGGCTGCCCTGCTTGGGGAATGCCCCCCTCTGCCCTGCCTCCTTGAGGGGCAAGCAGCCAATCAGAGCCCATGCAGAAAGCAGGCTGAGCCCTCCTAGCCAACATCACTGTCACAGGAGGGGAGGGGGGAGCAGAAAGAGCTCAGCCATTCAGGGTGGTGGCGCCGCTCCTTCCTTCACCCCTCCACATATTAACCTTTATGATGACACTTGAGTGAAATAGTATCATTGTCTATATGTCTCTTTGAAGGTTGTAATAAACTGTATATGAACTGTTTAATGGATACATTGCACTATGCTAATTGTCAGGATGGTTGGGAGATAGAAGATTAAGCTTATTCCAGCGGCCTCTTGGCCTGAGAGAAAGTGTATAAAAACCCTTGGACACCATCCTGGTTGATCTCAGATCTGCTTTGGGTTTCAAGAGGGGGAAACCTTAAGCCACGAGGATTGAGATCCCCAGTCACTGACTGGAGTCACCCTGAATATGGACATTGGACTATAACCTATTGTTGGTGTCACTAGGCATAAATCCAGGCCTCAGTGAACCAAAGCTCCTCCATGTTGAACTCTACTTGATCTAGAAAGCTAGCAGCTGTGAAATTAAATGTGTAACAGTAAGTTATCAGTTGCAGCACAGCTCAAATTGGTCTAAAGCAGTAGTGATAAGGCCTGTGCACCTTTAGCAGAAGGACAAGATAACTTGCAGAAGGAAAACTTACTAACGAGCTGCCACGGCCAAGATTACTTAATGCACCTGTGCTTACGTTACTGCTACAGGGGGAGGAAGGAGAAAGAGAAAAAAAACTTATAAAAAGGGAAAAGCCGCTTGTGTAGGTGTGCTTGATTTGAGGCATATCAGTCTCCTTGCACCGCTTTGAGATCTCAAATAAACTTTGTTTGCTTCTCCACTCTGGTGTGTTTATTGGCGCAAACTACACCGGGCAACAAACCCCGCTGTTGCCCCCTCGGGCACTTTGTGTCGGCAACACTATGGACTATTTCTAAAGGACTTTTGGCAACTACGAGCTCATCTCTGCTATGCATCTGAACCTCAAGAACTGAATTCAAGTCTGTATGTATATTGATCTTTTAACCAACATTCACTCTCTTTTTTCTTTTTAAATAAATTTTAGTTTAGTTAATAAGAATTGGCTGTAAGCACAGATTTTGGGTCAGATCTAAGTTATAATTGGACCTGTCTGGGGCCTGATCCTTTGGGGTTGGGAGAACCTGTTCTTTATATGATGAAATAGGATTTTCAGAATTCATCATCATATGTTTGACAAGTGTGTCTGGATACAGGCTTGAGGCTGGGTGCTTTAGGGAACTGCGTTGTTTGGACTTCTGAGTAACCAGTGAGGTACTACAGAGGCTGTTTTGTGCAGGCTTGGTAAATCTAAATAGTGGAATATCCACCAGCTTTTGGGGTTTGTCTGCCCCCATTCTGTGTGCAGTTTACCCTAATTAAATGACCTCAGCTGGCTCCCATGGGCAGTATTGTCACAACCCCTCCCCCCTTATAAAAATTGTTCTAGCACCCCTGCCCCTCCATGAACAATAGGCCAGTCCGCTCCCTGAACCACTCCCTATTCCCCCTCCTTAATGGGTCAGTCTGCTCCCTGATCCCCCCCCTCCTGTGAGCCATGGGTCAGTCCGCTCCCTGCTCCCTCTCCCTAATGGGTCAGTCTGCTCCTTGTTTCCCCCTCCCGCCCTGTGAGTCATGGGTCAGCCACTCCACAATGGATCAGTTCACTCTCTGGTCTCCCTCCCACAGTGAGCCATAGGTCAGGCCACTCCCATCTTCCTCTTTGCAATAAGTCAATCTGCTCTGCAATGGATCAGTCTGCTACCTCTCTTCAATGGATCCGTCTACTCCTTGCTCCCCCGCCCCCAGTGAGCTTTGGGTCAGTCCACTCCCTGTGCCCCCTTTGCAATGGATCAGTCTGCTCCCTGCTCCCCCACCCCTCCTGTGAGCCGTAGGTGCGATGGGTCAGTCAGTCCACTTCCTGCTTCCCCTCCCCCAGTGAGCCATAGGTCAGGCCAGTCCCTGCTCCCCCTTTGCAATGGGTCAATCTGCTCCCTGCTCCCCCTCTGCAGTGGGTCAGTCTGCTCCCTGCTTCCCATCCCCTCCTGTGAGCCTGCTGCGGGTGGCTTCCCTGTTGTCAGCTCCCATCTGTGCCATGGGGCTGAGAGCGCTGCCCAGGGCTGGCCCTAGAGCAAACGGTGCCCTAGGTGGGGAGAATCTTTGGTTCCCCTGCACTTGTGAAACCTTTGGCTACTTTCTATTTGACAGTGTTGGTAGCCCATTTCAAGACTTCATTGCATGACTGGCATGCATGCTTTAGAAGACGATAGCTTTGCACCCTGGGATCTGTCATTCTGGGTCATTGGAGGAAAATGCCGCTCTCAGGAAGTCCGGGAGGTGCCGCGAGATTCTCGAAAGGCCCAGGACCTTCTAGGAGATTAGTGACCAACGAAGCCACCATGTGCGGAATGCCTGAAATATGTGACTTCAAAGATTCCATTTCCCCTTTCGTCGCTAACCACAAAAACAGCCCGGCATTCCGGAGAGCAGGCTGCCTGGATACTGCGGCGATGAGGGCCACGTAAGTACCTTAGCCATGTAAGTACCTCTGGATGTGGATGGGCCTGGCACATGCCTGAAAGCAAGGCATCTCTCCCGTGTGCCGGAAGTGAACGTGGCCTGGCTTTAACCACCTGCCATGTGCCGCCAGCCTCCAAATCAGAGCCTGTCCCTGCAGGACAGGCAGAGCTGCATGGGAGGAGGCATCGGCCTGCTGCAGGGTAACCTGTGCAGGATGAGTTGTGCCTGGCAGATCACCTTTTTGCAGAAGCGAGCCATCTTCCATGTGGGCCCATGTGAAGTAAGGAACATGGAGCAGAGTTTGCTTCCTGCTGCTGTCTGGCTGCCAGCGGTTGGCGCAGGACCCATGCTGCACCAACAGGCCTGGGCTCACCAGGACATGGATCTGCGGCCAACACGTTGGAAAGTTCCAGCGGATCATTGCGGGACGTGGGGGCTGCAGCAACAGCACCTTTCCGGAGGAGGCTGTGCCTGACTCCCTCCAGCTGTCTGCAGAGCCTGGCATCATGCAGCAGGGTTGTTTTAAAAGCAACTGGAGAAATACAAGGGAATTTCTGCTGCCACCATGTGTCCCCATGAACCTCCCCCAGCTCGGCTGGGTGGTTTCTTGGGGAGGGGTGGGGTGAGGAGGAGGAGGCACTGTCCGCCCGGGCACTGCTTGAAGCAGGCTGGCCCCCTGCGAATGTTTGTCTGCACCCTCTCAGCAGTCCCCAGGACAGTGCATGGAGAGCTGTGACCCTGGGGCAGTGCCAGTGTCGCCCCTTGTCCTGCGGTGTGGCTGGAGCAGCGGTGCCACGTGTCTGTTCTGCACAGAGCGTCTGTCTCGGGCCTTGTGCTTTGCAGGGTGTTTAGTCCAACGGCTTTTGTGGTTTGTTGAGCCCTCCAGTTGCCTGGTGTTTCTCAAGCTGCTGGTGCCTGCACCCTCCAGCCCCCCAGGCTCTCTGAGACAACCAGCATTGCGCTCCTGGGCCAGGGCGAGACGGGAACAGCCATGCCAGTCACATGCCACAATGTGGTGCTGGGCTCTGCCAAAGGCTGCCCCCCTCTGCTTGCAGCCGCTGGTTTTGGAGCTCACACACACACACACACACACACACACACACACACACACACACACACACACACACACACACACACACACACACACACACACACACACACACACACACACACACACCATGCATGAGTGCAGCGGTGGGACAGGCCTTTGCTCACTCCTCATGTGGTTCATGCTCTGGCTCCTGGGGGAGCATAGGGGGCAGCCTGGTAGCCAAAGCTGCTGCATGGACGGGGGCTGGTGGTTGTGCTGCTCCACCTCTTGGGAAGCCTGTAAGTTCAGCGGTTTCAGAGGGCTGTGGGCGGCTCCCTGGTGCTAGGGTAGGTGCTGCTGGAGTCCATTGTACTTTAGCTTCCAATTTGAGACTAGATGGTGCCAGTAAAGCCCCTGGTGTGTTTCCTGGAGCTCCCTAGCTCTCAGGGAGGATATCCCTGCTGCCCTGCCCAGTGCAAGGGGCACCCTTCCTCCACCCGGCCAGCACTGTCCCCGCAGCCTCCAGCAGAACGCAGAGCCTGCGCTGGCAGGGTGTGGATGCCGCCACATGTTTTCCGCTGAACTTTGTGTGCTGGTCCATGATTCCAAGCTGCGTCCGAGCTGAATGTGCAGCCCCCAGATTCTGGCTTAGCCCCCAGCACAGAGCCCCCAGTCCCCCTCCGGCCAGAGCACAGAGCCTGCCGCAGACTCAGTGTGTGAGTCTGCTGAAGGCGAGAGCTCCAGTTTCAGGTTGTGGGTAGCATTCCCAGCCCTGGTTCCCAGCAGCCCCCCTCTGGTTCTGGCCAACCCAAACTTCCCAAATGCTTATAGACTCATAGACTCATAGACTCATAGGTCAGAAGGGACCAATCTGATCATCTAGTCTGACCTCCTGCACAAGGCAGGCCACAGAACCCCACCCATCCAATTTTATACAACCCCTATCCCAGGACCGAGTTATTGAAATCCTCAAAAATGGTTTGAAGACCTCAAGCTGCAGAGACACCACCAGCAAGCAACCCGTGCCCCACGCTGCAGGGGAAGGCGAAAAACCTCCAGGGCACCTGCCAATCCGCCCTGGAGGAAAATTCCTTCCCGACCCCAAATATGGCGATCAGCTAAACCCTGAGCATGTGGGCAAGAGTCACCAGCCAGCACCCAAGAAGGAGTTCTCCGCAGCAACTCAGTACCCATCGCATGCAACATCTCCCGCAGACCATTGAGCAGACCTGTCTGGTGGTAATTCAAGATCAATTGCCCAAATTGACGATCCTATCATAACATCCCCTCCATATACTTATCAAGCTTTGTCTTAAAGCCAGGAAAGTCTTTTGCCCCTACTACTTCCCTCGGAAGGCTATTCCAGAACTTCACTCCCCTAATGGTCAGAAACCTTCGTCTAATTTCAAGTCTAAACTTCCTAATATCCAGTTTATAGCCATTCGTCCTCGTGGCTACATTAGTACTAAACTTAAATAATTCCTCTCCCTCCCTAACGTTAACCCCCTTGATATATTTATATAGGGCGAGCATATCCCCCCTCAGCCTTCTTTTGGCCAGGCTAAACAAGCCAAGCTCTTTGAGTCTCCTTTCATAAGGCAGTTTTTCCATTCCTCGGATCATCCTCGTAGCCCGTCTCTGAACCTGTTCCAGTTTGAATTCATCCTTCTTGAACATGGGACACCAGAACTGCACACAGTATTCCAGATGGGGTCTCACCAACGCCGTATACAACGGTACTAACACCTCCTTATCCTTGCAGGAAATACCCCGCCTGATGCATCCCAAAATCGCGTTTGCTTTTTTAACAGCCGTATCACATTGGCGACTCATAGTCATCCTGCTATCAACCAGTACCCCAAGGTCCTTCTCTTCCTCCGTCGCTTCCAACTGATGCTCCCCCAACGTATATCCAAAATTCTTATTATTAATTCCTAAATGCATGACCTTGCACTTTTCACTATTGTATTCCATCCTATTTCTATTACTCCAGTTTACAAGGTGGTTCAGATCTTCTTGAATAGCATCCCTGTCCTTCTCCGTGTTAGCAATACCCCCCAGCTTCGTGTCATCCGCGAACTTTATTAGCACATTCCCGCTCTTTGTGCCAAGGTCAGTAATAAAAAGGTTAAATAAGATCGGTCCCAAGACCGATCCTTGAGGGACTCCACTGGTGACCTCCTTCCAGTCCGACAGTTCACCTTTCAATACGACCCTCTGGAGTCTCCCCTTTAACCAGTTCCTTATCCACCTTACAACTTTCATATTCACCCCAGCTTTTCCAATTTAACTAACAGCTCCCCGTGCGGAACCGTGTCGAACGCCTTACTGAAATCTAGGTAAATTATATCTACCGCATTTCCTTTATCTAAGTAATCCGTCACCTTCTCAAAGAAGGAGATCAGATTGGTTTGGCACGATCTACCTTTAGTAAATCCGTGTTGCAGTTCGTCCCAATTACCATTGACCTCTATGTCCTTAACTACTTTCTCCCTTAAAATTTTTTCCAAGACCTTACATACTACAGACGTCAAGCTAACAGGCCTATAATTACCCGGATCACTCTTTTTCCCTTTCTTAAAAATAGGAACTACATTAGCAATCCTCCAGTCATACGGCACAACACCCGAGATTATCGATCGCTTAAAAATTCTCGCTAACGGGCTCGCAATTTCACGCGCCAGTTCCTTTAATATCCTCGGGTGGAGATTGTCCGGGCCCTCCGACTTCGACCCATCAAGCTGTTCAAGTACGGCCTCTACCTCAGTTGCAGTAATATCCACTTCCATATCCACATTCCCGTTTATCATCCCTCCATCATCGCAAGGTTCCTCACTAGTCTTATTAAAAACCGAGGCAAAGTACTTGTTTAGATGTTGGGCCATGCCTAGGTTATCCTTAACCTCCATTCCATCCTCAGTGTATAGCGGCCCCACTTCTTCTTTCTTTGTTTTCTTCTTATTTATGTGGCTGTAGAACCTTTTACTATTGGTTTCGATTCCCTTTGCAAGTTCCAGTTCAATGCGGCTTTTAGCCTTCCTCACTTTATCCCTACATGTTCTGACCTCAGCAAGGTAGCTTTCTTTACTGATCCTGCCTTCCTTCCACTCCCTGTAAGCTTTCTGCTTTTGTCTAATCCCATCTCTGAGTTGCTTGCTCATCCAGTTTGGCCTGCAACTCCTGCCCATGGTTCTTTTCCCCTTTCTCGGGATGCAGGCTTCCGACAGTCTCCGCAGCTGTGACTTAAAGTAATTCCAGGCCTCCTCCACATTTAAATCCACTAATTCCTCCGTCCAATCCACTTCCCTAACTAATTTCCTTAACTCTTTGAAGTTAGCCCTCGAGAAGTCAAAAACCCTAATCGCAGATCTACATTTGTTTATCCTTCCATCTAGTTTGAACTGAATCAGCTCATGATCACTCGAACCAAGGTTGTCCCCTACCACCATTTCTTCTACGAGGTCCTCACTGCTCACCAACACCAAGTCTAGAATGGCATCCCCTCTAGTAGGTGTTTCAACTACTTGATGAAGAAATCCATCCGCAATCACATCCAGAAAAATCCGACCCCTATTATTCGTGCAAGTACTCGTCCTCCAGTCTATATCCGGGAAGTTGAAGTCCCCCATAATCACACATTTCCCCTTTGTGTTTACTTCATTAAAGACATTAAAGAGGTCTCTATCCATATCCCAATCCGATCCCGGCGGTCTGTAGCACACCCCAAGCACTATCTCAGGGGAAGCTCTAGTTGCTTTTTTACCCAGCGTGATTTTTGCCCAGACGGACTCCGTCTTATCCATTCCATCGCATCTTATTTCGCTACATTTAATTTCATCATTGATGTACAAGGCTACTCCCCCACCTTTGCCTTTCTTCCTGTCTTTTCTTAACAGCACATAGCCTTCAATACCCGTGCTCCAGTCATGAGTACTATTCCACCAGGTTTCGGTAATCCCTATAATATCCGGCTTCACTTCCTGCACGAGTAACTCCAGTTCCTCCATCTTGTTACCTAGGCTCCTCGCGTTAGTGTACAAACCTTTTAATTTTCGGCGTTTGGCGTCAGTGACATTCTTTCCCCCGTCGTGCACAAACTGTCTGCCACCAGCATCACCCGTTACTCTGGTTTCTACTCCACTATTCCTCCTTGGATCAAATCTTGGGGCCGCAAGGGTATCCCCGCTCACTTTGTTTACTTCCCTCTCCAGGTTATGTTCTGGCGTGGAGATCTCCCGAACATTTCCCAACCATCTCCCCCAACTTTCTAGTTTAAAGCCCTCTTGATGAGGTCGGCGAGCCTCCATCCTAGAATCCTATTTCCCTCCTTGCTGAGATGAAGTCCATCGTGAGCAAACAGTTGTCTATCCGTAAACGCGTCCCAGTGACCGTACATCCCAAAGCCCTCCTTATAACACCACTCCCTGAGCCATCTGTTGATTGCCATAATCTTGTCCCTCCTTCGTCGCCCCGCTCTAGGAACCGGCAGAATCCCCCTTTGGCTGCTACTCTGAAGAACCTTCTGATATCAGAATTCTCCTCCCCATGTAGGTACTTATGTAAGGTTTAGTCTGGCAGGAGTTCAGGGTACGGCCCCAGGCCGCTCGGCAGCCAAGAACGCAGAGAGAGCTGCGGAGCGGGAATGCAGCCGGGCTAGGCAGTATCCCGAGCCCTCTGTTCGAAGAGCTGCAGTCTGTGCCCCCCGAGCCTTCTTCTCAAATGGATGAGCTACAGGCCTATGCCACTAGCTCTGCTCCCCCAGTGCCCAAACTGTCCTTGCTTCTGGGCCCCCTCTGAAAAACAGCAATTCTGCAGCCCAGACCGGGTGCTGTGCTGCCTGGGGGGAACGGCACCAATACCTTTAAGCTCCCAGAATCCTGAGCAGATTTGTTCTGATCCGATGCCGCCTCTTCCCACGTGGCACCGTACTGTCCAACCACTGCACGACGACTGAGCCTTCCTGTCCCGCAGCTTTTGGCAAGCCAAAGCCTTCCCTCGCAGAATGGCCTCTGGCCTAGGGAAGGTGCACGGGCTGGGAGCCAGGAGCGCAGGAATTTTCAGCTTGCCTCTTGTATGCTAAGAGCTCCCGGCACTGCACAGCCCTGAGTGCTGGGCGAGGCCTTGTATTCTCCTCTTGTGAGGGAGGCGACTAAAACTCACACCCCCAGCATGCTCCAGAGCCACTGGGGGGTGGGGAGGAGATGGGCCTGGACCCAGACCCAGAAGAAAAGCCCAAGGCCCGCTTTGAAATCCCTCTAGGAAACAATCTAGCCTTTCTCCAGCACTGTAGCAATGTCATGATCCCCCCAAAGCCCTGGGGAGGGCGGAGAGGTTGGGTCCCTTCCCACAAACTAGGCCCATTGAAATACCAGCCCGGGCTGCTGGCGGGCACAGGGCAGGGAGTGAAAGAGGCAGGAGGCACCTGTGAGTAATGAGCCGGCACATTCCATGCTCCTGGGGAGCGGCCGGCGGCTGGATGCGTTACCCTCGCTGAAGGGCCGGGTGATTCTTAAGAGCCGGTTACCGACCTGACAGCTGCACCCAGGGCAGAGCTGAGATCGGCTTTGTCCCCCAGAGGTGCGGAGCGGGGTTCCGGTTATGGACGTGCCCTGGCGTGTGGGAGGGGCTACGCTGGGGAAATGAAGGTACTGTTGTCCGGACATAGCCCAGCTCGCTGAGGTGTGATCGGGAGACTAACACACCGGCCTGCCAAGTGTCCGGCACCCAGGAAGGGGAAGCCTAGACCAGCTTGTGGATCCCCGTACTGTGCAGCTCCGATAGTATCCACATAGTGATCCTAACAATGCTGGACCACGCCTGTACTCAGTGCAGACAGATCCTGATTTGCCTCTCCCATGCTTGTGACTCTCAAGACAGGCTCTCTGCTGACACCTGTGGAGACACCCTTATATAAAACCAGCATAAGTAAGACCCAGGGCTCTGATTTCAAAGCCAGGGGAGGGATGGAGTCCGGCCTCTCGCCCACCCGTTCCATGCCATGGCACTTGGTCTTCCCAGCTAAGTTACTCCTGATTTGCGCCTGGGTAAGAGCCCAGTGAGGCAGGCAGTTCACAACACAGTGTCGGCATCTCATAGCCACACCAAGTCCCTCTCTGGTCTCCTGGGCCTGGTCCCAGAGTTGGGAGAGCATCCAGGTGGCTATATCTGCCCAGGTGGCTATATGCAAACTGCTACAGCTGACTCTCCACCAGGCAACAAGTGAGGGCTGCTAGCCCAGGCTATCTGGGAGTCCAGCCCGACTGGAGGAAGCTCTGTCACTCAAAGGGAACTCGGAGACCATGTGTATGTGTGTTCCTGGGGCTCAGCTGGCGAGCTTTCAACTGCCAGCTCCCCCCTCCCCTCATCCCTGCCCAGCTGTCCCCCAAAATGCCTCCTGCCGTAGCCCCAACATTGCTAGCTCTTGGCTGACTGCCAGAGCCAGACCACGGCACGTTGAGGCACAGGGGTTTGGAGCTCTCCTCCCCTTTCCCCACAGCGCTACGGTGGGAAAAGAGGGTAAGGTCGGACTGGGGTTAGTACCATGGCTGCCTACCTCCCCTCCCCTATTGTTGACCTTAACCTGTGAAATGGAGGTGAAAGGCGATAGATAATCTGTGTCTACACTATGGAAGAGATAGTGGTTAGGTCCGGGTTAGCTAACACATGTTAGTTGGGTGTCTGTACAGCATCGAGCACAAGGGGTCCAGGCCGATGGCTGGGGCTCCTGGGTGTTACCGCAATAAACATGACAAATAATAAAAAGAAACCCCCCTTTACCTACCCTAGACACCATAAGACAGCTGCGGGTTGGCTCGGGCGTGGCCGCAGTGCGATGGGTCATCCGGTACAGTTCATGGATGATGCATTGGGTCGGCTGCCCCGTGTCATTGACTGAGTCACCCTGGGCATGGCGTTTTCTTGCAGGGTTTTCGGTTTGCACAAAGGCGAAGGGGAAAGAAGGGAAACAAACCCACAAATTCCTCAGATCTCAGCGGATGTGAATGTGCCGTTCACCGCCGGTCCCTCACAACTGGTGCCACTTTCGCCACTGGCCACCATCCCTGTGGGAACAGAGGGGAGTGGCTTTTTGCATTTTCAAGGCCCAAGATCAACAGCATCTGCTTTGCATCTGGTGTTGACTAATGTCCGCTGGCTAGCATACATAGGTATTAAGTACACACATTAAGTATTAATATAGCAATTATATAGTTATATAAAGCCTGTTCCTTTGTTGAAAAACCTGTTCACTTATGCTAAGTGTCTCATAACACTTTTGTCAGGGTTTCTTTCCCACTTTGAACTTTAGCGTCCGGAAAGTGGGGACCTGCCTATTCCCTTCTAAGCTTAATTCCTAGCTTAGATCTTATAGTGCTGCCACCAACTAGAGATTTCAGTGTCTAGTGCACTCCTTGTCCCCCCAACACCTTCCCTGGGGAGACCAAGACCCAAACCCCCTGGGTCTTAAAACAAGGGGAAATAAACCATCCCCCTACCTTTCCCCTCCCAGACTTTCCCCTCCCTGGGTTACCCTGAGAGATACTGTGATTCAATCTCCTTGAATCTTAAAACAGAGAGGGAATTCACCTTCCCACCCTTCTCTCCCCCTCCCAGACTCTCCCTGAGATAGGGACACTGATCCCAACTCCTTGGATCCTAACAAAGAGAGAAATTAACCTTTTCCTCTCCCTTCTTTTCTTTCCCCCACCAATTCCCTGGTGAGTTCAGACCCAGTCCCGTTGGGTCTTACACAAGGACAAAATCAATCAGGTTCTTAAAAAGAAAAGCTTTTAATTAAAGAAAGAAAAAAGTAAAAATTATCTCTGTAAAATTAAGATGGAAAAATGTTTACAGGGTCTCAGTTTCCCCTAGACCAGAGGGACTCCCCCTCCCAGCCTCAGTATAAGTTACAGTAAACAGAAGTGAAATATCCTTCCAGCAAAATACTCATTTGCAAATAAAGAAAACAAACATAAATCTAATCCGCTTTCTATCTATTACTTACTATCTGAGAGACTGTTCAGTAAGATTGGAGAAATCTGGTTACATGTCTGGCGTCTCTTAATCCCAAGAGAGAACAAAGAACAGGGCAAAAAGCACAAAACAAAGACTTCCCTCCACCAAGATTTGAAAGTATCTTGTCCCCCCATTGGTCCTCTGGTCAGGTGTCAGCCAGGTTCACTGAGCTTGTTAACCCTTTGCGGGTAAAAGAGACATTAACCCTTAACTATCTGTTTATGACAACTTTGCATTAGTTGACATAAGCTTTGGCTTAAGTAGGTAGGAAAACTGTCAGGATCAGAACATATAATTGGTTCCTTATAGCCATAGAAAGGTAGTTACCATCCCAAGCCTGTTTATCCCTGGAGGTGTCTTCATGCCCCTTAGTACTTGCGAGGCATCTATCCAGATCAAAGATGAAGGTGCTGGATGCATTATGAGGCGGAATGAATGGTGGGTACAGAACAAAGGGAATGGTACCTCATGGGATCAGAAGAAAGATACAGAAGCTAATTGGTTGGATCTAGTTTCAAATGCCGTATACGATCTGGTACCTGTTCCTGGTAAACAAGCAGGGTGTAAAAGGATGGCTGTCGAGGAGTAACTTTAGGAGTCCGTCTTCTGCATGGGGTGAACGTAGCATCGCTTCCCGGAATGGCCCCTTGGAGACAGGTATCCCATAGAACCTTCTTCCTGGGCCATATCAGTAAACCTGACAGACGCTGGTTATTTGGACTCTTGCGCATATTTCGTAATGAACCAAGTGTGGCCAAGCACTTGACGATCCCACTCACCAACACTGGTGAGCCTGCAACTCGCTGGTGACCCTGTGTCGCTTTCTCTCCGGTTCCCGTGATGGCAAAGCATTATTGCACGGAGACCCAGTAACAAGCCTCTGTCTGGGCATTCCCAAGGGAGCTTGGCTCCACAGTTAACACGATCTCCATTGGCCAAACATCTGTCTTCCTTTGTGGCTAGATATTTCCATACGCCCTTCATCTCAGGCCCAATTCTGCCACCCTTAGCAGCATGCTGGGAAGGGGATTTTTGCTTAGAAGCACTTTTGGGCCAGAGACCCCCCTTTACATTGTGTATCCTGAGCCTGGCACTAGATGGTTGAGATCCCCACCAGGGCTGCCTACGCAATAATGGCCTTACTGCCTTGGTTCTCAGGGCACTGCTAAGAGAATATGGTTATTCCAGTGGGCATCATGGCCAGAGAAGGAGACGGAAAGTGAACAGGGCTAGAGGCCTGCTTGCCTTTATCCTCCTCCACTGGGTTCTGGGGCTTAAACCTCCCTGTCAAAAGATATTTCTCTGTCCCCTGTTACTTAGTAACTGAGCACCTCAGTTTTCCCTACAACACTGCCGTGAGACAGGGCGGGGCTGTTAGATGGGGAAACTGAGGCACAGAGAGGCTAAGTGACTTGCCCAAAGTGTCACAGGCAGTTGTGGTGGAGCAGGGATTGGACCCCAGGTTTCCTCAGTCCTAGATCGGTCCCCTATGCACTGCACCACGCCTCCTCTGTGAGAAAAGGCTGTCCTGTGCTCGGCATCTCCTCTGGCTTGTTCGTATTGACCCTTGAGAAACGCCTTTTCCAAATAGAGCAGCCCGCCCATCTGCCACACCTTGGGGAGCTGGACCTTGCCACAGGGTGGGCAGAGCCTAGAAGAGTTGGGGTGACTAGCCCCTGCAGAACAGACCAGTCCCCGGGGGGCTCAGCCACTGAAGAGATCTGAGAGGGGGGGAGAGAGCAGTGTGTGCTGTGAGGAGAGGCTGCTACCCATCTCCCCAGGAGGGGCAGGTCATTGGTTTGCTGTCTGGGTGAGAATTAGACAATCAGCGGCCAGAAGGGATCATGCTGCTCATCTGGCCCCCTCTATCACCCAGGCCAAAGGACTGTCCCAAGGAATTCCTGCATACAGCCCACAGCTTGTGGTTGAGCTACCAGAAAGAGCCCTGTCACGGAGTCCCCGGATGATGCTCTGGAACTGCTCCCCACAAAGCCAGTCAGGACTTTGGGGAGCCTCCTCTCCCTTGGAGCAGACTGTCTCCAGGAAAAGAAGCTCACAGTTGAAGCTTCACCTTCCTGGGTCTCTCCTAGGAGCATTAAGCATATGCCCCTCCGTGCGCTTCCCACAGTGAGTCCACCCGGGGGGGTTCTGGGGAAGCCAGAGGGTCCTGCACCCCCACTTTGCAGTCAGACGTGACTCTCAGCCAGCCAGTAAAACAGAAGGTTTATTTAGATGACAGGAACACAGTCCCAAACAGGTCTTGTTGGTAGAGACAACAGGACCCCCTTTAGTTAGGTCCATCTGGGGCCCCAGGGAGGCCACAGCCCGGTTGGGAGGCCCGAGCCTCATCGGGGCTCCCCTCCATTTCCCAGCCAGCTTCCAAACTGAAACACGCCCCCCCTCCGCTTCTCACTCAGCCTCCTCCCTGCTCCTCCACCAGCCTTTGTGTCCTTTGTTCAGTGTCCCGGGCAGAGGGGTCACCTGGCCTTCACCCCCCCTCCTGGGTTCTCAGGCTACATGCTCAGGTATTCTCCCTTCCCCAAGGCAGGCCGTCCCAGCACAACTCCCCTGCAACCTTTCTAGGTCAATACTCCCCACTCAGCATTCACATAACACAGCACGAACATTCCCACTTCGTCACAAGCCCCCCCAGTCGAAAGTGCCCAGGCACTGGAAAGCCCTACCCCGCTCCATCTGGGAGCGAGTGATTCTGACGGTTCTTTGCCCCTCCCCGTTAAACATTTGTGCCTCATTTTTGTTCTTTCTGGCTAACTCACTCTCCTGACAACAAGGCTAAATAATGAACCCCAGAAGGAGCTCAGGGCTCTTGCAGGAGGGGAGGGGAGGAGCCATACTGGTGCTGAAATGGCCCATCTGCTTCCAACTTCCACCCTTTCATCATTAGACCCTGCAGCCCAATGACAGTAACAACCACTCTAGCTAGCAGAGGATTCCTATCTTCAGCCCTTGGCCTCTTGCTTGTTTTGCTTCCCCGGATAGGGTCAGTAAGTGGTAAACAGGAAATGAACTTGTGCTGTCACCCGCTCCCCTCCCCTGTTCTAGGCGCTCCGAGCCTGTGATGGATGGGGATTGCCCTGGGAGACATGGGCAGCCGCAGCCATCAATGGCCTCTCATTCATGCCGTGTAAGGAACGGCTGCTCCTCTGGCACGCCCCCGAGTCCAGATCGGCCCAGCCAAGGGATGTGCCCTCAGATCCAAAGCTGTGTCGGATCCAACAACCCTCCAGAGACTCAGACAGGCGGCTGCGACACAGAGAGGCCTTGGCCAAATGGGCCTTCGGAGCCAAAGTATTCGGGACTTGCAGCTTCCTTGGAGCCAGATCTCGTAGTCACTGAGAACTCTGCCTGGCCTCTAGGACTCCAGCACTTTGCCAGGTGCCTGCTTCGGGACCCTTATCCGGTTTCTTTAGCCCAGGAGCTGCTGCTTTCTCCTTCTGTCATGGCTCCAATGGGGCAGCCTCCAGGGCTGGCCTTAGAGATGGGTCATCTGGGGGTTTTCTGGATTCCTCGATCTGCCCTTACATCTCAGGCTGCCTCCTCATTTGGGGCCTCAGATACAGACCTGGGGGGACTCATTCTTTCCATGGGATTTTCCCCCATTTTCTGTGGGGAGAGAAAAGGCACTGGGTTCTTGGGCTGGGTTCCTTGTGTGACCCCGCCAACGCCTTGCTGCCTCCCGGGGCCGGCCTGTGAACATGTGACAGAACAGTCCAGATCACGCTCTCCTCTGGAGAACATGTCTCCTCTCCCCTAGCATCTGGTGCTGTGTTAGGTTGGTGTTGACCAGGCTGATCAATGGGTCTGAAATCCTGCTGCTGGCAGTGGAATCTCTCTGGCCTCCAGCTTCTCCCACTGATGATAAGTCAACAGCCCGGTATTTGACCCCAGATCCCATCTCTGCTGTGAGCCAAGCATCTCCCTCCAGTGCCACTTAGCCCAGAGGATCGCTGCACCGCTGGGGAAAGCTTCCAAGATATTAGGTGTCACAGGTAACAAAGCCTATTCTATGGCAATAGGCCCTGGATGGCCAATTACCTGGTAGCAATGACCAAGGTCCCTTCCCAGGCCTTCCCTTGCCTGTTGAATGATCCACTGAAAAAGGCCAGGCCTGTCCCAGAGTGCTGGGGGTGGGAGCTCACTCTCGCTGGCTGGTTTTATTCCATTCCCCCCGGTCGCTAGCCAGCCGGGTCGCTAGTGATGTTTGTGTGCATAGACTGGCACCCTGCGGTGCTGTGCGCTGACCACGCTGCCCAGCAGACGGGGGCGGGTTTGGAATCACAGCTGTGCTGCTGATTCTGCCTCAGAGGAGACAGGCTGGGTTACGCCAACCTCTGAATAATAGCGCCCAACCAACTCCCATTAGGGTCCATGGAAAGAGGCCCAGATGCCTGCAGTGGGGACCTAGGCCAGGCCAAGTCCAACCATCTTGGAAGCGAGACATCCCCTTATCCCAGCAGACGTGGGCGCCAGGGGCTCATTCCCAGGCACTGCTGGAGTGCACAAGGCGGAGGGAGAGGTGGGCCCAGTATTGGTGTGGTACAGAGTGGGCCTGGGAAGCACTACCCAGCACCAGGGAACAATCTCACTGTAAGGAAACTCCAGGGGGACAGTGGGTGGGTGCCAGCTGCTGGCAGCCGGGACAAGAGTGAGGTTTGTTGCTTGGCCTGGTACAGATGCATGTATCACAAAGACTGGGACATTTGGAACTGGGGGTGGGCATCTGGAGCGGGAGGGGGCCCACCCTGGCGCCAGCAGCTCTGTGGCTATGGGAGGAGTCTGAGGGCAGCTCACACGGCTCTGCCAGGGCCATTGACAGCAGACTTTGCCAGCTCTGGTCTCCAGCCAGGGATTAGGACATCCCTGGGGAAGGGATCTGGGGGGCTGTTAAGGGGTGAGGCAGGACAGACTCCTCCCACTGCCCAGGGAGCCCTGTGTAAGTGATCCCAGAGCGCCTGGCAGAGGCAGATACTTGATTGCCAAGGAGCTCTGGGGAACACCCTCTGCAGACCCCTATCGAAGGGTGGCTGCTGGAGCAGCCTGGCAGCCAGCCCCTGGTTTGGGGCACACTGCAGGTAGGGAAAATGAGGGGCCGTGACCAGGGCACTCCACACTGAAACTCTCTTCTCTGTTTCCCAGGGGCCACCAGGAGCATGGTGGGGCCAGTGTAGCTGACGCAGGAGGCTGGGCAGGACCTGAATGCAAAGGGAGCTTAAAGCTGGCTGTGCCATGTCCTTCAGTCCTGCACTCAGCATAGGGAAGGCCTGGCTGAGAACTGAGGCCTGGCAGAGTCCACTGTCGGGGAATGCGCGGCAGAATTCTCCTTTGCGTGCAGATTTGGTTCCCAGGATCTCCCCATTGGTGTGTGACTGCTCCTTGATGAAAACCTTCCCTGTGTGACCTAGCAGATGCTAGAGCATGTTAACTCTGAACCCTAGTGACGGCACGTGCACATTTACTTTATGTCCTAAGGTGCATCACCAAGTCTTTGAGGAGGGAGCAGTAAGGAGCTCTACCACATCTGGGGATCAAAGTGTGCCATGGGGGCGGGCTACAAACTGTTGATTGCTTTAGCGGAAGAAGCCAGCTAGTGTCTTCTCCCACATTCTCCCGATGCCTTCATAGGTGCCAGTCCCTTGCTGTCCCTCCCCAGCTGCCATGCCCTGCAGGCTCTGTCTGGCAGCTCCCATGGTGAAATCATGCAGCAGCCAGCAACTTACGGCGAGCGTGGAAAGAGTGCCTGGCAAACGGAGCTGGCTATCCAATCGGGGTCCCGCTGCACAGAGGGCGAGGGGACTCCTTCCAGTGTCATTAAGGCACAAAATTTCCCATCTGCTGCACCAGAGGCCGCTGAGTTCAGCGGGGGGCCCGGCCACTGAGTCTAGTGGACCTGGCATGGAAACCAGTGGGCCACAAAATCGAGGGGGGGGCTACTAGATCCAGGGGTCTAGCTGCAGAACCAACAGAGTCCTGGGAGAAGAAGGTGACTCTGCTGTTTGTACAGTCATGCCCCCTGGGTGCCTGCCTGGGCTTTGGGCCCCCAATCCCACCTCTGCTCAGTATATTTGGGCAGAGCCCTCTCCTTCCTCTGCAGGGATCTGGAGTCGTCCGGCCCCTGCGTGGTTTGGATCAGATCTTCCAAGGGACTCCTGCATTCGGCAGTAAGGCGGCATCCCGGGCACCTTGGCTTGTGCACACTGCCATTGGGGCAGCGTGCTGAGCGGCTGCCACAGACGGGGCGTCCCAGAGGCCGATCCCAGCGCTGGCTGCGAATGGCTCTCCGACACCACTGGAAGTCTCCCCTGGTCCTATAGTGCCTGAGCCGGTGTTAGCTGCCTTGGGCAGCATCTCCCCTTCCCCAGGCAGGATGGGGTTACAGCGAACGGCGCTGCCCTCTCTGATCCACCCTTCTCTGGAAATGGGAAGGGAAGGCTGGCCTTGGTTTTCTCCACAGAGCTAGACAGTTCCTCCAGCTGCCAGGCTTCCACTCCGACAGCTGTAGGGGAGAGGGGAAGGTGCCTGCTGCTGCTGCGCTTCAGGACTGGATCAACCCCCTAATCCACGCCCTGCAGACTGGAGTCCTGGTGACCGGCCTCAGCAAAGGGAACTGCGTTGCCGAAGTCCCCTCTGTGTAGGGGGAGCTGAAGACCCTGGTGGGGGCAGCAGGGCGACAGCAAGGAGTCTCTGAGCTCTCAGGTGCCGTTTGCTGCCTGCTGCGATCGCTGGGCTTATTGGACCGATCCGTACAGCCCAGCCTGGACCCCCCACTTTTGGATGTGGGGGGGGGCAACCTCTCCAGGGCTTCGTGGGGGCCTCCTGGCTCCCAGCCCTTGGCCTGCTGCCTCTGACTTCAAAGCTGACGCAGCCACAACCTTCTGGTCTGAATTAAGCCCAGCTGTGCGGAGCTGCATTCTTTGGGGCTGGCTCCTGCTCCCCCTCCGCCCCCAGTCGGCAGCACATTCCACAGCCCGCTCCGGAAGCCCCGGAGCTGCCCTGTCCTGACAGCTGCGCCGCATCTGCCTACTGTGGAGCTTGGTGACCCAGCTGCCCCAAAGGAAGCGAGAGCGACAAACAGCCCCCCATCGGGTCCTGTCCCCAAGGCTGGCCAGCCAGCCCGTAGGCCAGGTGAGGCCAGGGTCTGTTCCCTCCGGGGCTGAGGGGTCTCTAACTCTGCCCTAGCCCCCCCAGGGGGCGTGAGGCTTCCATGGGGCTTGCCGGAACCTGCCGCCTGCTGCCGCTCTGCCTGCTTGTGGGGCTGCTGACCCCCAGCCCAGGGCAGCCCCCACCGGAGTTGACGGATGATGAGATCGAGGAGTTCTTGCAGGGCTTCCTGCGGGAGGTCAGACCCGAGGGCGAGGAGGAAGCCGGGGGACGGGGACTGGTGGAGCCCCCCGAGCCGCAAGGGAGGCTGAAGCCTGCAGGGAAGGACAAAACAGCCAAGGCCCCCACGGAGGTGGAAGAAGGTAAGTGTTCTGAGAGCAACCTGGGCATAGAGGGCCCAATCCTGCCCCCGCGGTCCAATTCTGCCTGGCTACCTTGGGGCCCGATCCTGCCCCACCCACCCTCACTGGGCCCAGCTCTGCCTGGGCCCAGTCTGGCCCTGCCCAGCCCCATCGAAACCCCATTTCCTACATCCCCTCTGCACAGGTGTGACTGGCACCCAGGGGCTGGGCAGGGGGAACTGACCCTGAAGGGACTCGCTGGCAGCTACCTAGGGCCAGCAGAGGGGCTGTGTTGGCTGCGACGTGCAGCTTGGGATGTGGGGTTCCCGCTGTCTGGCTCGTGCTGGGTGCCCCTGGGAGAGGGGGCACAGGAGAGCGGAGCAGCCAGTGCCCCTTGCTGTGCTGGGCTTCCCAAAATGCCTTGGGAGCTGCTGCCCCTTCCCCTCGACCCAGGCCGGTCGTCGCTACCGGGGGTTCCCAGCCATGGGTGACAGGCTGGAGACTGAACCACAGTGCTTGCCAGCCTGGGTCAGAGCCGGGTCCACCCAGCCCAGGGTTTGGTCTCTGACAGTGGCAGCCCTGGATGCTGCGGGAAGCCTGCTGTGATGGGACACCCCGGCCGTCAGAAGTGGGTGTGGACTGTCCCTTCCCAAGGAGCGACGGGGGCTGGTATTTGGCTCCCGCCCAACGGAGATGTCTGGAGATCAGCACCTGGTCGGTGGTGTCCTCCCTGCAAACCGGCCTGTTAGTGCCTGGGGCAGTGTGCTCAGCATCCCTGAGGCAAAGCCAGGGGGCAGCCACGGTGGAGTCTGTGCCCCCTGGGGCAGATCTCCCCCTCTCCCCCCATGTAGATCCCAGGGCACACTCACACCCTCCCCCATCTGTCACAGTTACAAGAGAGCAAACCCCTGTATGGACAGTGTCTATTCATCCCCTTCCCCCCCGGAAATCACAGCCCCCTCCCCCCTGCACTGCATGAGCTGAGCTGCTCCCTCCTCCCCTGTGCCGATGGCCCAGGTAAGGAGCAGAGCTGCAGGGGGGCTAGTCCATGCTCTCCCTCTTAGAGGGGTTGATGGAGGGTCTGGCCCCTGGGGCTGAGAATTCAGCCCCACCTCCCCCCAGGTGTTAGCGCAGAGGGTGATGTGGGAAGCTGATATCCCAATGTCCCCCTCCAGACAGCCACAGGGGGGCACAGGTGGGGCGGTTACCCTCACACCAGGGCTGTCTCTGGGACCAACTCACAGGTGGGGCAGTCAGATGGTCACAAGAGTGATCCCAGGCCAGGCTCCAAAATGTCCCCACTGAGCTGCCTCTAGGGGAGAGCCCAGGCCAGGAGGGGAGCCAGGCCCACACCCCCGAAAATCAGAAGCCCAGAAAACATGGGCTTGGCGGAACAATAAACGTGACTGAGTACTGTCTTCGGGGGAAGTGCCCCTGCGTGTGTGTGTGGTAGATGCATGATGTGTGTGTTCATGTGGTTCAGTGCATCTGTGTGTGTGTTTGTGTGTGTGCACGTGGTTCCCTCTATGCGTTTGTGTGCCTGCCTGCTTCCACTCTCAGCCTTAACACAGCTCTGCCGTGCAGCTTTCCTGGAGGCTGGCAGGAGGTGCTGTTAGCCTTCCCCAACCCCCAGCCACCCTGCCCCGTGGCCCCACCCTTCCATGCTGACCCACAGCAGCAGCTCACTGGGTGATAGCAGTGTGAACCCTGCTGCATGGGGTGTGTGACTGAGAACTAGAACATTTAGAGTTTTCAGTGGAAAAAAATCAACCTCCCAAATATTTTGATTCGAAAATGGGAGCCCACCTATTCCCCTGCAACTCCTCCTGCTCATGGGACTTGTCATTTGGGTGCAGTGTCCTCCCATTGGCTGCTGTAGGCCCAGCTCCCTGGTCTGGCTACATCTCCCATGATGCACAACAGTTTCCCCTTTTGGGGAGGGGTTTGGAAGGAGTGTGGCTGTGGAGCATCATGGGAGATGAAGTCCCCTGGGGAGCGTGGTGCATCAAGGAGAAGAGGGGAGCGAGGCAACTCAACTGCATCTCCCATGGGGCATTGCAGGATCCAAATATTGCAGGTTTCGGGCATTGGTTTTTCCACTGAAATCCTCCCACAGGAAAGAGAAGCTTTTTGCAACAACAGCAACAACAAAAAAAAACTGGTTTAGTGGAAAAGCCAAATTTCTATATGGTCTTGATAGAAAACTTTCAGCTGGCCCCTAGCTCCATTCTCTCTCCCTCCTGCGTCCTGAGGAGGCTGTGTCATCCCTGGGCTCTATGGGGGCTGGTGCCTTTGCCAGGCCCCAGAGCACAGTGAGCAGCTGGGTTCTCTTCCCCCTGCTCCCAGTCCCCACGGCGGGGTGGAAGAGCCTTATGGATCAGGTGTCGCGTGATGAGGCAGAAAGGGGAATCCTGCACGGGAGAGCTTTGTGCTGCCATCCTTACCAGTGCCGTGCTCTGGGTCTGAGCTGACGGGCATTGCAGACACTGGGGAAGAGCCCAGGGCTGGGATAGCAGGGGGTTATAGGTCAGGATTGAAGGGCATGGAAGAGCTGGGCGGGGAAAAGGGATAGCTGTGCGCATGCTGTCTCTCACCAGTGCTCCTGATCACACAAGCCCCTGACAGCACAGCCCCTCTGGGCTTTGGAAGTGGGCCGCCCTCTCCATCCCGTCAACTTTTCCAGGCTGAGGCCTGCAGAGTGGGGTTTGGCTGCTGGCCCAGCCCTCAGGCGAGGTTTCCCTGCTCAGTGGCTGCTGGTGCACAGCCTGGACCCTGGTGGGGGCTCGCTCTGTTTTGCTCAGCCTATGGGGCTGCGCCAGCTTCTCCAAGGGGGGAGGCCGTGCTCCCCGAGCAGCACAGGAAGGCTTGTCTGATGGTCTGTCATCCAGGGGCAGGGTCCTGGGTTAGGGTAGGTGGCTGGAGAGGTGTGAGCTGGGGGCCATTCATCACAGGGAGCTGTTAACTCGGGAATCCAGCGATGGCACACTGCTCTCCTTGCACATTGTTTTGTCAGAAACCTGCTGCTTGTCTGCTTAGCCATGGCTGCCGAGTGTATCAGCCCCGACTGGGTCGGGTGTGGGGGCATCCAGTTGCGGCTGAGGTTGGGCAGGCAATGAGGAACTCCAACTCAGCTTGTGCCCAGAATGGGGCTTCACCCAGAGGCCCAGGGTACGAGGGAGTGAGGAGGAGGAAGGAGCCCTGTATCCTCTGCACGGGGGACTCGTTCCTCCCTGCAGCCTGCCCTGGGCATGTCAGTTCAGTGGGGCCATGTGAGTGTCACACTCCTGGCAGGTGCTGGACAGACAGCGGGCACTCAGGGTGGTGGGGACGTTCTGCCCCGTTCCCCGAGGAGCAGGAGTGGCTACAAATCCTACCACAGAATTGGGCCCTCTCTGCTCACACACTAGAGGACATGGGAATGCTGCTGCTCAGAGCTTTGGAATGAGCCTGTGGTTGCCGCGGGGCGACGGTGCTGTTACTCAGCAGCCTCCTTTCCTTCCTGTCAGCCACTGAGTCATGGAGTGAGGCCTCCGTGTCTGGCTGGAGCTCACTGGAGCCTTGGGTTGGGGAGATCTCTGAGCCCCCACCCTGACCATATGCCTGAAGAGCACCTGCCTCCTGGAGTGCCCCCTGCATCACATGCCAGTCCACGAGGGGCCTCCGGGCGAGGGCACTAACAGAGCCAGATAGCCACGCTTCCCACTCCCCCTTCAGTTGTTCCCTATTCCCTTGCCTCCATGTCCCGCTGACTGTGCACCAAGGTCCTAGCTTCTGTCCTGGGGCCCATCCTGGAATCAGATCAGTGGGGCTGGAGCTGGGCAATTATGCCAAGGCATTTCCTGTTCATCTTCTCCCCATCTCTTTGGCGCTGGCTTCCTGCCTGTCCTGGGGAGCGTGGATTGTTCCCAGAAGGAGGAGAGATGATCTGTGACTGCTGGAGAACATTCCCAGAAAGCAAACCTCATATTCATAACCGTGGGAATTCTCTGGGGCAGCTGATTGCTCTTGCCCCATCGGGGAGTAGAAACAATTCTCAGGACCATGGTCTCCAATCAGTAGAACGGGAGGTTTGAACCCCCCGCCCTTCCTCGCCCCCCAAGCTGCTTGCTGAGTAAGTGAGTGGCCGAGAGTGACGCATACAAAGAACCCGGCTAATCATTCCAACAGGTGCCCTCTTGGTTTGCAGACACACTACGGCTGGATTCTCTGGCTGAATGACCAGCGCGATAGGGTGGGCACGCTGCAGGGTTGGCACGTTGCAGGGCTGGCACTACCAATGCTGATCATTCACAGCTTGTGAGCCTGGCTCCAAACAGCGGAAGATTTAAAAATTCTAAATGCTGGGCTGCTTCTGCGTGGAAGTGGTGGAGAATGCGGGCAGGGCAGCCTAGGTCACCGTGTGGGAAATAGAAGGAACCCCAGGGAGCTGCTCAGACACAGAGGCTGTGGACTATGGTGCTGGCAAGGCTTGGTGCCCAGTGGGCCGTGGGCATCAGAAATCCCCAGTGGGTATTGTTTAATGTCCTGCTGAAAGGCAGGAGAAGAGACAGGCCCCAACAGAGTGTGGCTGCCTTCATGTGTGGAATGACAATGACTCCCTGGGGCCCAGCTGGGTGGGGACAGGTGACCCCACAGACCCAATAGGGAGAGGCCTGGGGCCTAGCTGGTTGGGTGGGTCCAGAGACCGGCCTGGGACTGACTCTTTCCTTTTATACAGGGACAACTGTGAAGGTTAAAGAGAAACCTAAGAAAGGGAAAAAGGAGAGGCCTCCCAAGCCCACCAAGAAGCCCAAGGAGAAGCAGCCAAAGGCCACCAAGAAGCCCAAGGAGAAGCACCCAAAGACCACCAAGAAGCCCAAGGAGAAGGACCCAAAGGCTACCAAGAAGCCCAAGGAGAAGCAGCCAAAGGCCACCAAGAAGCCCAAGGAGAAACCTCCCAAAGCCACCGAGAAGCCTCCCAAAGCCACCAAGAAGCCATCTGTTGGGAAGAGGCCCAAGATACCACCCCCCACCCAGCCCTACGAGGAAGAGGAGAGGTACCGGCAACCCGAGAGACCTCTGATCCCCCCGCCAGCCGAAAAGGATTACGACCTGCCCGAGACTCCCAGAATCACCTCACCCTATGACGAGGAAGAGGAGAGGTCCCGGACGTATGGGGAACGGGACAAAGGTAAGTGCTACTGATTAGCTAATCAGGTTGCCAGTCACTCAGCACGAGGCGCCCACCTTCCCCACACTCCTGCCTGCCTGGTCCCATTGCCCGCCGCCTCCCCAGAGCCCCCCAACCTCAAGGGCGACCCCCCAATTCTTACACGACAGGCTCCTCCCCCTTTAGCATGAAAGGACATGACCAAGGAGTTACCAATCCGTGAGCATCACTAAACTTGCTGCACAGCCAGTCTGAGCGGTGGCTTCTCCCTGGAGAATGCCTCGTGGGCATCAGAATAGTGTCTGGGGTGACATCTTCCTGCATGGTAGAATCAGGGTCCCTTGGAGCAGAAACAGGACCAGGAGGCTCTCAGGTGCCGTCACTGCCTCTGGCTGTATCACGGCTTGGGATTTCCAGGAGGCAGCAGTGTTGTGGAACTTGTGCTTTAAGACTGGGTTATGAGTCATTTCCAGTGCATGTTTGGTGCTGTTTCTCTCCACTGAGGCAGAGGGCCAGGTACAGTCACTCCAGGGCTCCCCCAGTCAGCTTGGTCGTCCCTCACTAAGATTTTCTCACCCTGACCTGACCGCCTAGCCACAAATAATCACATCCGCCTGATTCTTATGAACATCCAGTTTAACCAGTCCAGGTGAGACCCTAAATTACCTCCCATAAACAACATTGCTGGCGTCAAGTATCAGAGGGATAGCCGTGTTAGTCTGGATCTGTAGAAGCAGCAAAGAATCCTGTGGCACCTTATAGACTAACAGACGTTTTGGAGCATGAGCTTTCGTGGGTGAATACCCACTTCGTCAGATGCATGTAGTGGAAATTTCCAGGGGCAGGTATATATATGCAGGCAAGCTAGAGATAATGAAGTAGTTCAGTCAGGGAGGATGAGGCCCTGTTCTAGCAGTTGAGGTGTGAAAACCAAAGGAGGAGAAACTGGTTCTGTAATTGGCAAGCCATTCACAGTCTGTGTTTAATCCTGAGCTGATGGTGTCAGATTTGCAGATGAACTGAAGCTCAGCAGTTTCTCTTTGAAGTCTGGTCCTGAAGTTTTTTTGCTGCAGCATGGCCACCTTAAGGTCTGCTATAGTGTGGCCAGGGAGGTTGAAGTGTTCTCCTACAGGTCTTTGTATATTGCCATTCCTAATATCTGATTTGTGTCCATTTATCCTTTTCCGTAGAGACTGTCCAGTTTGGCCGATGTACATAGCAGAGGGGCATTGCTGGCATATGATGGCGTATATTACATTGGTGGACGTGCAGGTGAATGAACCAGTGATGGTGTGGCTGATCTGGTTAGGTCCTGTGATGGTGTCGCTGGTGTAGCTATGTGAGCAGAGTTGGCATCGAGGTTTGTTGCATGGATTGGTTCCTGAGCTAGAGTTACTATGGTGTGGTGTGCAGTTACAGGTGAGAATATGTTTCAGGTTGGCAGGTTGCCTGTGGGCGAGGACTGGCCTGCCACCCAAGGCCTGTGAAAGTGTGGGATCATTGTCCAGGATGGGTTGTAGGTCCCTGATGATGCGTTGGAGAGGTTTTAGCTGGGGACTGTATGTGATGGCCAGTGGAGTCCTGTTGGTTTCTTTCTTGGGTTTGTCTTGCAGTAGGAGCTTCTGGGTATATGTCTGGCTCTGTTGATCTGTTTCCTTATTTCCTCATGCGGGTATTGTAGTTCTGAGAATGCTTGGTGGAGATTTTGTAGGTGTTGGTCTCTGCCTGAGGGGTTAGAGCAGATGCGGTTGTACCTCAGTGCTTGGCTGTAGACAATGGATCGTGTGATGTGCCCGGGATGGAAACTGGAGGCATGAAGGTAGGCATAGCGGTCAGTTGGTTTTCGGTATAGGGTGGTGTAATGTGACCATCACTTATTTGCACTGTGGTGTCTAGGAAGTGGACCTCCCGTGTAGATTGGTCCAGGCTGAGGTTGATGGTGGGGTGGAAGCTGTTGAAATCGTGGTGGCATCTGATTTGCAATTGCATGGGCTTCATTGCTATAGGCCAAGAGAAAAATTGCAATATTGTGTGGTAAGCCAGCTTTATCGGGGGGTCATAGTCTAGATTGCTTGCTTGAATGTCTGCAGGAACATTTTTGCCAGGATGGTGAGGAGCTGAGGTGCCATGTTTGATATCATTTATCTTGACAAACAATTGGACATCTTTGGATGTGAATTAGGTTACATTGCCACCATCTGCTGAGAAACTCCCATCCCTGAAAAGCCAAGTCCTAACCCTCTGCGCTGACCTAGTGGAATGCACACAGAATACCGCAGTTCGGTTAGGTTGAGCACCTACGGCAATATATGGCCCTGAAAACGGTCCAGTATGGAGCACATTTAGGCATGTGTTGCGTTCGCTGACAATCTTGATGCTTGTTCTGGCATTTCCTCCATTGTGTATCAATCCCTGCCCACCACCCGGGACTCTTGGCCAGACTTTGCCTTTTTGAAATTCCCAAATAGTCTTTGTCTAATTCTTGGAATACGTGGGCCCTGAGCCCCATAGGAATAACCACATTTGCAACCTTGATATACACGTAACGGTTCTTTGTGAACAAAGAAAGATGGACACAGCTGTCCGTGTATATTACTCCATCCACTCCTCGAAATGTCCTGCTCTTTCACCTGCACTGGGTCATTGTTAGGGTTTCGTTGGCCATGGAAGGGTGCCACATAGAACATACGTACCTGGCTCTGGTGCCACTTCCGTGTGCCAGCTTACCTGCCACTTTCCAGCAGGCCAGTGTGTCAAGCAATCTACATTTGCATGTCAGTTGGCCCTTTTGAACATCACCCCTCTCTGTAAGCATGCTGGAGTCATTGCCGGCACTCCTTTAAAACCGAAAGCAGCGATTAGTAAACCGTTGCCTGTCCAGGGATTGGTGACAGTTTTTAACTCCACTCGGAGCTTCTCAGTCACTTCAGGTAGAGCTTCCTTCCCTTTTGCCAAGAGATCTAAGGCAGTGTGATCTTCCACCCCTTGTGAAATGACTGCTACAGTTCCATAACATGAGGTGGCACAAGCTATCTTCATAAGCAAAGGTGCGCTGTAGCTGGTAAGGACCCTTCCCGATCCTGGAAACTTCTTGACTTCATCAAGAACTGTGGCTCACTGTAGACCAGTGGTTTTCAAACTTTTTTTCTGGCGACCCAGTTGAAAATTGTTATTGTCCGTGACCCAACGGAGCTGGAGATGAGGGGTTTGGGGTGTGGGAGGGGCTCAGGGCTGGGGCAGAAGGTTGGGGTGCAGGGATGAGGGTTGTGGGGTGGGGCTGGGAATGAGGGGTTCAGGGTGTGGGAGGAGGCTCTTGGCTGGGGAAGGGGGTTGGGGTGCAGGAGGGGGGTCAGGGCTCTGGGCTGGGAGTGCAGGCTCTGGGGGTGGGGCCGAGGATGAGGGGTTTGAGGTGCAGGAGGGGTCTCCAGGTTTGGAGGGGAGGGTACTGGACTGGCACAAGGTTGGGGCATGAACTTACCTCCAGTGGCTCCGGTCACTGGCAAAGCTGGGGTGCAGAGGCAGGCTTCCTGCCTGTCCTGGCACCACAGACTGCGCTGTGCCCCAGAAGTGATAAGCAGCAGGTCCAGCTCCTAGGCGGAGGTCCGCAGGCTCCGTCTTCCCCCCCCCCAGCTCCCATTGGCCAGTTCTCAGTCAATGGGAGTGCGGAGCTGGTGCTCGGGGTGGAGGCAGCGCATGGAGCCCCATGGCCCCCCTGCCTAGGAGCTGGACCTGCTGCTGGCCACTTTCGGGGCACAGTGCAATATCAGAACAGACTGCTAGTTTTTACTACCTGGCTGCCAGGGTCCCTGCTTACTGAGCAAGGTGATCCAGTGCCTTGCATTTCGTGACCCAGTACTGAGTCGCGACCCAAAGTTTGAAAACCACTGCTGTAGACAGACAAGGTGGGTGAGGTCTTTTAAGGGACCAACTTCGATTGATGAGAGAGACGAGCTAATGTCCATTGTGCAACAGCTCATAACCCGGCCGCTGTGTTAAGTAAGATCAGTCAGTAGTAACTGATCATGCCCAGAAAGGAATGTGAGTGGGACACGTGTTGTGGCTGGGATGCTGGAAGGACATGTTTCGTGGCTGGGATGCCATAAGGACAGCTTTGCCTTGCTCTTGGGATTTGTGCAGCTCATCTTTGTCCATGGAATGGCTGCCGTATGCAACTGAATCTTGGAAAAAATCCCATTTCTCCTTGTTTGCCCCAAGCCCACATTCAGACTCACAGTGACCTCTGGGAGGTTCTCCAGGTGTTCCTCACCCCTAGCTCTTGTGATTAGTAATGCTGAGCACTGGCAGTGTCCCCTAATAGCAGGTCCAGAGCTTGCTCCCAGACAGCAAGTGCGGATGCTATTCCAAATGCCTGCCAGTGATGTTGGAATAAGTCCTTGTGTGTGTTCATCGCACAGTACTTGTGACAATCTTTGGTCTCCATTTGTAGATAGGCTCAGGCTCGGTTGATCTTGGAGAGATGCTTCCCACCAGCTAATGAGGCAATTATAGCCTGACTTCCAGGCCAGGGATACTGATCTTTATGCAGTACCAGGCAACCTTGAAATCACCACAAATGTGGCCAGCTGTGTTCTTTTTCATAGAATCATAGAATATCAGGATTGGAAGGGACCTCAGGAGGTCATCTAGTCCAACCCCCTGCTCAAAGCAGGACCAATCCCCAGACAGATTTTTACCACCGATCCCTAAATGGCCCCCTCAAGGATTGAACTCACAACCCTAGGTTTAGCAGGCCAATGCTCAAACCACTGAGTTATCCCTCCTCACCCTTTTTCACTCCATTTGTTCCAGTTGACCTTGGGTATAATTCTGGAGTCCTAAGCCCTATGGCAAAATGCACCGGATGAACATTGCAAGATGTAGGAATTGCTCCCTCTTCAGGCACAAGTTTTGCTGGCAGGTGTTTTAAGGTTTTGATGCCCTCCTGAAAGATATCCTCTGCCTTGTCCAAGAGATTTGTTTTGGAGGCCATACAATTTTAAATCTGCTGGCATTTTGAAATCAATGGGAATTAGGTGCCTAAACACCTTGGAGGATCTGGACCTTTATGCTCTGCTGCCCACATGAATCTCTCTCAGCCAGTCTGTTAAATAATACCTGACCCTCTTGCTTCACAGCAGAGAGGTTTAACAGGTGCTGTACACATTTGTATGTTGCGCTCAGTGTAATAATCGCCAGGGGAGTGAGGACTTCCCGGTGTATGTTTTTAGTAGCACCAAGTTTTCTGCAAAGTCTCCTCTTTAAAGAGCCTCAGATTATCTGACACAGACATAACAGACCCGGTATCCAGCTCCATTTGACGTCTTGCTCCATCCGGTGTAAAGAAATCCGACGGACCTTTTATTGTTGCAATTGGAAAATGTTCATAAAAGGGCAACAAAAATGATTAGGGGTATGGAACAGCTTCCCTATGAGGAGAGATTAATAAGACTGGGACTTTTCAGCTTGGAAACTAAGGGGGGATATGAGAGAGGTCTATAAAATCATGACTGGTGTGGAGACAGTAAATAAGGACGTGTTATTTACTGCTTTTTGTAACACAAGAACTAGGGGTCACCAAATGAAATTAATAGGCAGCAGGTTTAAAACGAACAAAAGGAAGTATTTCTTCATACAACACACAGTTAACCTGTGGAACTCCCTGCAAGAGGATATTGTGAAGGCCAAGACTATAACAGGGTTCAAAAAAGATAAGTTCATGGAGGATAGGTCCATCAATGGCTATTAGCCAGGATGGGCAGGGATGGTGTCCCTAGCCTCTGTCTGCCAGAAGCTGGAAATGGGTGACGGGATGGATCACTATATGATTACCTGTTCTGTTCATTCCCTCTGTGGCACCTGGCACTGGCCACTGTCGGCAGACAGGATACTGAGCTGGTTGGACTTTTGGTCTGACCCAGTATGGCTGCTCTTATGTTCTTATGCCTCAGCATTCTCCATGGACTCCACGCCGTTCCCGGCGAGCTGATGAAAGCCCCCCAGCTTGTCCTTGTGAGATGATGGTTGTGTGTTTTGCACATCACCTGTCTGCACCCCAGTTTGTTGCAGCTTCTGCAGGGTTTGTCTGTGAACCAACAGCCTTTTGCATGGCGGGCTGGTTTGCCACAGCAGGAGCATGCAGACAGTGCTGTCCATTTTGGGCTGACCTCCCGTTTATTTGTTGCCCGGGTGCTGTTGCAGCTCCCAGGCATTTTTAGCAGCTGTTTCCATTGAGAACACAATTTCTAGTGCACGTTTGAGAGTTAAAGCAGCCTCAGACAATTGCTCCATCTTGCAAACCGCACGGTAACTGAACACCCCATAGAAACGCTCTCCAAACTGGCAGTGCGCTGTTAATGTCTTTGACCCAGCCGCAAATTCGGGAGTTGCTGTTTGGTTCTATTTATAAAAGCGGAAACACTCTGCGGTGCCCAGGGGCTGGGGGAAGGCGGCTTGGGAGAATTTCCACAACCTCAGCAAACATCTGCTGAGTAAGAGAAAGCTGGAGGGTTGTGTTCCAGGTTATTAGCTGTAACCCCCCATGCCACTGAGTAAAACCACCACTTTAGTCATCTCACTTGTACCATTAGCTAATCCGTGCTGTTCCACTCAGCCAGAGAGCTGGGTGAGTCCTCTCCAGAGCTGTCAAGGGCATTTTCCCCAAACAGCCAGATGTTTTTAAACCCTTCCCTGCAGGTCCGCCTGGTATCAAGCACTTAGCTCCCCGGGAACTGTCCCCGCCGGGTACCAAGTGCCAACCCCCCAGGGACTGTCCCCACTGGGTACCGAGCGCCAACCCCCCAGGGACTTTCCTCACTGGGTGCCAAGTGCCAACCCCCCGGGGACTGTCCCTGCCTGGTACCGAGCGCCTACCCCCCCCCAGGGACTGTCTCCACCGGGTGCTGAGCACCAACCCCCTAGGGACTGTACCTGCCCAGTACTGAGTGCCAACCCTCTGGGGACTGAGTCTCTCCCTGTAGGGACTGTCCCGCCAGATACCGAGCACCAACCCCCTGGGGACCATCCCAGCCGGGTACTGAGTCTCTCCCTGCAGAGACAAGGCCATGTGGCTTCCCCAGGCCCTGAGAACTCCTCCTTCTCCTGGCAGGGGGGTGCTGAGCCCTTTGCCCAGCCTGGACCCCTGCTGTGTGGCTCTCCGTGCAGGGATCGAGAAGGCTGTTCAGTCCCGGCCCCTTGCCTTCCCGCCCCACCCCAGCCCCCGGCCCAGTGCTCTGAACTCCTGCCCTGTGTTTTCCAGATGAATTTCCCGAGGGGCCTGACGAGTCGCGTTGGGCTGAAGAACAGGAGCCGGGGAGCCGCCGGAGTAAGAGCGATTCAGGGAGGGGGAGGGGAATAGGGTGCGGGGTGGACCCTCCCCCATCGCAGCACTGCCCTGGCACTTCGCACAGGCTTGGCCCCATCTCCCTAGGGCACAGGAGCCTGGAGCAGCTTGGTGAGCTTTGCTGGGAACAGCATGCGCTTCTGAGAGCTGTGGGAGGCAGAGGCGCAGGAGCGAGGGTGACACAAGGGCAAGGCATGGGCAGCATGTGGGCCATGCAGCGCAAGGGCAGCAGGGCAGTGCATCGGCGTGGGCGGCTGCAGAGGCCCTGGCGCAGCAGGAAGGTGCCTGACCCAGAGGACCCCTCCCAGCCAACAGCTTTTGTTCCTAGATGAGTTCTATGAGCCCCCGACGGAGCCGTGGGAGCCCAGCAGGGAGGACCGGAGACTGGCGCCCGACCCTGGTGAGTGCTCGCCAGCTGCGTGGGGCCTGCCCTGGCTGTGTGCCCCTCAGTCCCCTGTCCTAAACCCAGAGCATCCCTGTGGCCTCGGGGAGGGCAGGAGAGTTTCCAGGAGCCCCCAGCCCTGGCATATCCTGTGGGAGCCCTGGGGGGGCCTCTCCTTGGGCCCACGGCCCTGGCGCAGCCTCCCAGATAGGGCTGTAGCAATGACTGCACTGCCTTCTCCTGCCCGCAGTTTAGCTCCAGCCTGGCACAGCAGAGAGCAGCCCCTGCCGTGTCCCCCCCCCGCGTGGCCCCCTGTCGAGCTGGGTCCCAGCACCCTCATGGGCAGCAGCTGGTGATTGTGTCTGTCTCTCTCTGCAGTGCTGACGGAAGAGCCCGAGCCACCCACGCTGGATTACAATGAGCAGATCGAGCGGGAGGACTACGAGGACTGTACGGGGCTGCTGCTATCTCCCCGCGGCCCCTCCGCCCAGACCCTCAGTCCCCTCTGGGCCTCGGCCCTGTGGGGACAGCCCTGCCCTAGAGCAAGCACACACTAGGGCCCCTCCACACCAAGAAGAAGGGGCTGGCCTGCGACCCCCAATGCTCCCCTGGGATGGGACAGCCTCACCTCCTAGGTCCCAGACCCCCAGTGCTGCACAGCCCCATCCCCTGTGCAGATCCCGGAGTCCCAGCCCTGAGATCCTGTAAGATGGCTCTTAAACACCTGATACCCCTTGGGCCAAAGTCCTACGGGGCCTGAGCCTCCTGTGCCCGGCATCAGCCCCCTTTGGACTTGGGATAGGGGTAAGTGATGTCCACGGTGCCAGGCGGGGAGGATCAGGCTCACAGTCCCTGTGCAGGGACGACAATGACCAGGGCTGCTGGCATCTGAGTGAAGTTGCTAGGATCCGGCCTGCTCTGCCCCCTTGACCCCACTCACAACGGTGAAGGGAGAACCCCCCCAACACTGAGTGCCCCCTCCTGCCCCAGGATTGCCCCGGCTCTCAGACGGCCTGGTAGAGAGGCAGCCCTGCATCTCATAGACTCATTGACTTTAGGGTCAGAAGGGACCAATATGATCATCTAGTCTGACCTCCTGCACAAAGCAGGACACAGAACCCTACCCATCCACTTCTATAACAAACCCCTAACCTATGTCCGAGTTACTGAAGTCTTCAAATTGTGGTTTGAAGACCTCAAGCTGCAGAGAATCCACCAGCAAGTGACCCATGCCCCACGCTGCAGAGGAAGGCGAAAAACCTCCAGGGCCTCTGCCAATCTGCCCCGGAGGAAAATTCTTTCCCGACCCCAAATATGGCGATCAGCTAAACCCTGAGCATGTGGGCAAGACTCACCAGCCAGCATTCAGGAAAGAATTCTCTGCAGTAACTCAGATCCCATCCCATCCAACATCCCATCACAGACCACTGGGCATACTTATCCGCTGATAATCAAAGATCAATTGCCAAAATTAAGCTATCCCATCATACCATCCCTTCCATAAACTTATCAAGCTTAGTCTTAAAGCCAAATATGTCTTTTGCCCCCACTACTCCCCTTGGAAGGCTGTTCCAGAACTTCACTCCTCTAATGGTTAGAAACCTTCGTCTAATTTCAAGTCTAAACTTCCTAGTGTCCAGTTTATACCCATTTGTTCTTGTGTCTACCTTGGTACTAAGCTTAAATAATTCCTCTCCCTCCCTAATATTAATCCCTCTGATATATTTATAAAGAGCAAGCATATCCCCCCTCAGCCTTCTTTTGGCTAGGCTAAACAAGCCAAGCTCTTTGAGTCTCCTTTCATAAGGCAGGTTTTCCATTCCTCGGATCATCCTAGTAGCCCGTCTCTGAACCTGTTCCAGTTTGAATTCATCCTTCTTAAACATGGGAGACCAGAACTGCACACAGCATTCCAGATGAGGTCTCACCAGTGCCTTATATAATGGTACTAACACCTCCTTATCTTTGCTGGAAATACCTCGCCTGATGCATCCTAAAACTGCATTAGCTTTTTTAACGGCCATATCACATTGGCTGCTGATAGTCATCCTGTCATCAACCAATACTCCAAGGTCCTTCTCCTCCTCTGTTGCTTCCAACTGATGTGTCCCCAATCTATATCTAAAATTCTTATTATTAATCCCTAAGTGCATGACCTTGCACTTTTCACTATTAAATTTCATCCTATTACTATTACTCCAGTTTACAAGGTCATCCAGATCTTCTTGTATGATATCTCGGTCCTTCTCTGTGTTAGCAATACCACCCAACTTTGTGTCATCCGCAACTTTATTAGCACATTCCCACTTTTTGTGCCAAGGTCAGTAATAAAAAGGTTAAATAAGATTGGTCCCAAAACTGATCCTTGAGGAACTCCACTAGTAACCTCCTTCCAGCCTGACAGTTCAACCTTCAGTACGACCCGTTGGAGTCTCCTGTTTAACCAGTTCCTTATCCACCTTTCAATTTTCATATTGATCCCCATCTTTTCCAATTTAACTAATAGTTCCCCATGCGGAACCGTGTCAAATGCCTTACTGAAATCGAGGTAAATTAGATCTACTGCATTTCCTTTGTCTAAATAATCTGTCACCTTCTCAAAGAAGGAGATCAGGTTGGTTTGGCACGATCTACCTTTAGTAAAACCATGTTGTAACTTGTCCCAATTACCATTGACCTCAATGTCCTTAACTACTTTCTCCTTCAAAATTTTTTCCAAGACCTTACATACCTACAGATGTCAAACTAACAGGCCTATAGTTACTCGGATCACATTTTTTCCCGTTCTTAAAGATAGGAACTATGTTAGCAATTCTCCAGTCGTACGGTACAACCCCTGAGTTTACCGATTCATTAAAAATTCTTGCTAACGGGCTTGCAATTTCATGCGCCAGTTCCTTTAATATTCTTGGACGAAGATTATCTGGGCCCTCCGATTTTGTCCCATTAAGCTGTTCAAGTTTGGCTTCTACCTCAGATGTGGTAATATCCACCTCTATATCCTCATTCCCGTTTGTCATCCTTCCATTATCCCTAAGCTCCTCATTAGCCTTATTAAAGACTGAGGCAAAGTACATCTGCTGGCCAGGCTGCTGCCCTGTTCTCCCCAGGGAGCGTTACCCTTCCTTTTGCCAGCTCTTTCCTCCCACTCTGGACACTGTTGTCCCCTCATGCCACATGGGAGCCCCCTACCCCAACCCTGGGAGAAACCCCCTGGTTAGAGCCTCCGCTCTCCCTCCCGCAGCAGGACAGTGACAAACCTACGTTCCTTCCCTCCAGTCGAATACATCCGGCGGCAGCAGAAACCCAAGAAACCTCCGAGCAGAAAGAAACCCGAGAGGCCGCCGTTGGAGGTGGAGGAGAAGCCAAGTATGTTTCTTCTGGCCCCAAGTCTTCCCCAGCCAGGGAAGAACGGGGGTGGGGGACAGGCAGGGAAGAAACCCCCCTGAGTGGGCCACCATTGGAGGGGTCTGAGGCTGCCCTGCATCGGTGCAGAGGCTGTTGTGCGTACCGGCACCAAACCAGAGGGACTAGGGAGCCACCCCCCTCCCCACACTTTTTAACAAGAGGTACATAAGTGCAGAATTCATGTCCTCTGAAGATTGTTTTTCCCCCGCAGAATAATAGAGTCTGCTGCGGAGGCACTGCAATTACACCTTTCACCCACCAGGGGCTGCTGTGTCACCAGAAGAAAGGGCAGCTGGCTTGGGCAGCCGCAGAGAGGGAGGGGTCACTTTGGCCTTGGCCCCTCCCCCTTCTACAAAGGTTCCGGTGCCCTGGGTTGTGTGCCCGCTGGTCAGAGAGGTGCCCACTCCTCATGCCCAGCTCTCCATGCAAAGCAGCACCTCCCCACTGCCTGGGTGTCAGGGCCCTTCCCTTGGGGCCCACAGGCTCCGCTGCATGGGGAGCTGCAGGGGCAGTGCCCTTGGGTGACGTGCCCAGGCCCAACTAGACCCTTGGACTCTGCTCCTGCCCTTAGCCACACATCTGTGACCTACACAGCCTGGGAACCAAGGACCTGCTCTGTGCGGGAGGGGCTGGAGTGCTCAGACACCGTGGGTATTCTGGCCCATTGCAAAGTCCCCAGGGGCTAATGAAGCAGAGGGGCAATTTAGGGCAGCCCTCAGGTCTGCTCCAGTCACTGTCCCTGAATTCACCTCAGACACCTCAGACCACAGGCCTAGCACCTTATAATGCCACAGATTGATTGGGAGGGGTTGTGGGGGTTGGACCACGATCTCTCCTCTGAAAGGCCCCCTGCCTGCCCTGTCGTGGGCCACGCTGTGCTGCTGGCAGCCAAACATTAGCCCTCGGAGGGTCTGTCCTGGGCTAAGTCTCCTCAGCCCTGGCGGCTCTCCCCCGCCGGCACCTGGCTGTACCCACCTCCCTGGGGCTCACTCGGCCTCTCTCCTCCTCCTGCAGAGCCACCCGTGGAGCCTCCCCCTCCGCCCCCCGAGAGGGACTACGATGAGGAGCTGCCACTGCCACCACTGCCGGACTACGACGACAGTGAGTGTCGGCCGCCTCAGGACGGGCCCCCGGCCCCCAGCCGCTTGTGCCCGACCTCCTGCCCCAGCACCCGGCCTCCTCCCCCACCAACACTCGGCCCCTGCCCTTCCCCCCAGCACCCTGCATCCCCCTGCAGCTCTGTCCCCCTCTCCCCTGCTTCGGACCCCACAGCTCTCTGCCCCCTTCCCTCCCCCTGCCCTACACACAGACACCACAGCCCTGGCCTCCGTATGATCCCGCTCCCACCCCTGCCATGGCCTGGCCTGCCACCCAGCCAGTGCATGCAGGCCCAGGCAGCATGATGGGCCTTAGGCCAGCTGGGGGAGATCTGGCATTTCCCCCCCCAGGCACTAACAGGGGCCCCAGCCCCAGTTAGAACCAGCAGACGGGGTCCCCTCCAGAGGACCATGACTGGGCAGGGCTGGGGTCCTGCAGGGAGGGCTGCCCAGTGCCCACACGGCCCAGCCTGGGTGCATGCCAGCCCAGCGCCATGTCCTGTGGCATCCGGCGGGGCCGATCCCTGGCCTGTTCTCCCCCACTTCCCGCTGCGTTCGGTGGCAGTGGCCCCTCAGTGCGCCCCGCTCTCGCCCGCAGTGGAATACGGCCTGCCCCAGCCCAAGAAGTTCCCCAGCAAGAAAGAGGGTGAAGGCGAGATGGAAACGGACGAGGAGCGACTCAAGCCAGGTAAGGAGAGGGCTTCCCCCAGTGGGGTGGGGCAGGGCACACAGGGTGAGGGGCCAGGCACATGGGGTGGGGCCATGCTAATTGTGGGCGGGGCCAGATATGCTGACCATGTATGCACTCCCCAGTAGACCAAACCCCTGGCCATGTGGGCTCCCTTCTCCCAGCTGGCCTGTGCTCCTGGCTGCCCCCAGCCAGGACGCTGGCCCTGTGGCTACGTGGGGATCCCCAGGGACACAGTTCTCAAGCAGCCAGGGCAGAAGGAACCCACCAGCCTGATCTAACCCTCCCTTGGCCACATTGGCCTTGACCCTGCCCCTCTCCGCTCCTGGAGCAGGAAAGCCCAAGAAAGGCGGCAGCAGCAAGGAGGAGGAGGAGGAGGAGGTGGACACGGATGACAAGTGGGCGGAGGAGAAGACCAAGGAGCGGAAAGGTGAGTGCGGAGCTGCCTCCCCGAACCATGTCCTCTCCGGAGCGGGGCTGCACGCAGGACCCCCAGCAGGGCCCGACCCCACAGCACCGTACCCAGAATCCCCGGCCGGGGCTTGGCCCTGGGGCACCGTACCCAGAATCCCCGGCCGGGGCCTGGCCCCGGGGCACTGTACTCAGGACCCTTGGTGAAGCCCTTTCTCTGGCCTGGCCCTGCATAGGTCATTCCAGGTGCTCTGACCATGCCAGCTTGAGTTAGAGAGACGTGCACAAAGTCCCCCCCCCAGCCCCCCGCCTCTCTGTCCTTCCCAGCCCCTTCCTATTCTGCTGCTCTGGCCCTGCTCAGCTACCAAGGGGTGCAGGGCAACAGGCCCCTGTCCCACCTCTTCTCTGTGCCCCTGCCTGGCACCCTCAGTGCCCACCCGGAGCAGGGGACCAAGCCCAGCCCTGACATCCTCCCCCTACCTCTCACTAACCCCCCGCCCCACCCACCTGCAGGGAAGCCGAAGAAGCCGGGCGGGAAGAAGTGGGAGACAGATGAGGACGAATGGACGCCCCCGGAGGAGAAAACAAGTGAGTGACCCCCGGGCTGCGCCAGCTGGGAGCAGAGCCACATGCCCCATTTGGAGAGCAGGGGGCAGGAATGATGCAGGGGCAGGAGGGTGAGTGAGGCCGGTTGGCCCAGGTCTGGTTGATGCAGAAACTGGGCACAGCTGGGTTGGTGCCCACACTGGGCCCGAGGGCCCCGGCAGTGGCCATGCCAGCTGCAAGGGGCAGAGAGCAGGGAGAGGTCCCCCAACCGCTCCGCCACCAGCTGCGGGCACATCTGGGTCGCTCCTGGGCAGGGGGCAGCTGGGTGTGCGAGTGTGGCCCTGAGCCAGGGAATGAGGGGGCTGGAGGGAGCTGGACTAGTGAGGGCCTCCCCCCCTCACACGGGTGCTGCCCTCCCTGCCTTGCAGAGTGTCCCCCCATCGGGATGGAGTCCCACCGCATCGAGGATGACCAGATCCTGGCCTCGTCCATGCTGCGGCACGGCTTGGGAGCTCAGCGCGGTCGGCTCAACATGCAGGTAGGAGCAGCCTCATCCCCTGCCAGACCCTCCAGACCCGGAGTCGCCCCTACCTGCCATTGGCCTCAGGGAAGACCCTGCCCTCTCCCCTCTCCCTTTGCCCACCCCTCAGGCCGGCTCCAACGAGGACGATTTCTTCGATGGTGCCTGGTGCGCGGAGGACGACACCCGGGCTCACTGGATTGAGGTGGACACCAGGAGAACCACGAAATTCACAGGTGTCATCACACAGGGCCGGGACTCCCAGATCCAGTACGTACGGGCTGCGGGGGTGGGACTCCCAGATCCAGTAGGTACAGGCCAGGTTAGGGTTGCCAACTGTCTAATCACACAAACCCAAACACCCTTGCCCTGTCCCTTCCCCGAGGCCCCGCCCCACTCACTCCATCCCCCCTCTTGCAGTCACTCGCTCTCCCCCACCCTCACTCACTTTCATCGGGCTGGGACAGGGAGTTGGGGTGTGGGAGGGGGCTGAGCCTGGGGCAGGGGTTGTGGGGTGCAGGATCTGGGAGGGAGTTCGGCTGCAGGAGGGGGCTCAGGGCTGGGATAGGGGGTTGGGGTGTGGGAGGGGTGCAGGCTCTGGGAGGGAGTTTGGGTGCAGGAGAGGGGGCTCAGGGCTGGGGTAGGGGTTGGGATGCGGGAGAAGTGCAGGATCTGGGAGGGAGTTTGGGTACAGGAGTGGGTGCGGGGTGTAAGCTCCAGCTGGGCGGCGCTTACCTCAGGCGGCTCCTGGGCCTAGGACTTGTGCTGCCTGGCTGTTTCCTGAGGCCGAGATCCCTGTGCCTTCCTCCCCACCACCACCAGACTCCCTGCCCCGCTTGTGTCCTGAGGCCGAGATCCCTGTGCCTCCTTCCCCCCAGACTCCCTGCCCCGACTGTGGCTGCTCCCAGCTGCCCCTGGGTGCTGAGTCCCCCCCATGCTCTTGTCTCCCCAGTGATGATTTTGTCACCGCCTTCTACGTGGGCTTCAGCAACGACAGCCAGAACTGGGTCATGTACTCCAATGGCTACGAGGAGATGGTACGGGCCCTGCCCCCCTGGCACCCTGCTGGGGGCTCCCATCCACCCCCCAACCCTGCCCCCAAACCGGCTCCAGCCCGCCCAGGCGGCCTCCACCATATCTGGGGCACAGCAGCTGTAACTCCGGCGCATGCCTCAGGCCTGGGGCTGGGGGTCGGGATTGAGGGGCACTGGCAGAGCTGGGGGGAGCATCCTAGGGCTGGGGGTTGGGATTGTGGGGCACTGGCAGAGCTGGGGGGAGCCCAGACCTGAGGGGTCGGGATTGAGGGGCACTGGCAGAGCTGGGGGGAGTATGCTAGGGCTGGGGGTTGGGACTGTGGGGCACTGGCAGAGCTGGGGGGAGCCCAGACCTGGAGGTCGGGATTGAGGGGCACTGGCAGAGCTGGGGGGAGCCCAGACCTGGGGGTCGGGATTGAGGGGCACTGGCAGAGCTGGGGGGAGCCTAGGCCTGGAGGTCGGGATTGAGGGGCACTGGCAGAGCTAGGGGGGAGCCCAGGGCTGGGACTGTGGGTCAGGATTGAGGGACACTGACAGAGCATGGTGGGGGGTAGGGTTGCCTGGCACCTGCCTCCTTTACCTGCGCTCAGGGGCCATGTGTCCTGGTGCCACACCTGACGCTGCCTATTGGGCCTCTCCCTGCAGCTCTTCCATGGCAATGTGGACAAGGACACGCCAGTGCTGACCGAGTTCCCGGAGCCCGTGGTCGCGCGCTTCATCCGGGTGTACCCGCAGATCTGGAATGGGAGCCTGTGCATGCGGCTTGAGGTGCTGGGCTGCCCCCTCTCCAGTAAGAGATGGGAGCAAACGCACCCACCGGGGCCTGACGCTGCTCAAGCCGCGGGTGGGAGGCGGCTCTGGGGAGCTGAGTGGGGCCTGGTGCTGGGGCAGGAGGGACGGGACGGCTGCTGCAGAGCAGGCCTGACAGCCCTGCATGGGCAGGCTGGGCCAGGCTGCTGCTGGGGGGCTCTGGGACCTGCAGCTCCCTCTCCCCCCATCCCCGGTTGCAGTGACTCTGGGGATCTGGAGCAGCACTGGGATGGTCCTGCCCAGGAGCTGGCCCTGTCCTGGCTGAGCTCACCTGGCACCCCAGAGGACAGGGGGCAGGTCCCACACCAGCGTCCTTGGCAGTGCCAGCGTGCTGAGCTCACCAACTGGCTAGGGCAGCTCACTTTGAGGGGCTCTGGGCCGAGCCCTCTGGGGCTCTCCACTGCAGAACTTGCCCGAGAGGCTCCTGCACGGCACAGCCCCTCCTGGGCGCCAGCGTCCCTCCCTCTGCCTCCAGGCTCCCTGGGTCACGGCTGCGTGTCTGACCAGCGGCTCTGCCCCTTCCCCAGCCATCAGCAGCTATTACAGCCAGCAGAACGAGGTGACGTCCACTGACAACCTGGACTTCCGCCACCACAGCTACAAGGACATGAGGCAGGTGTGTGCGCGACCCCCGTGGAGATGGGGGGGGGGGAACACCAGAGCATGGCATTCAGAGCCATTCAGAGCTCGCTGCGCTGGCTCTGAGTCTCTGCCTGCTGCTGGTCTTGCAGGGCAGTGCCCAGCTCCTGGGGTATTTCCAGGGAACCCCCTGCCCCCTCTGGGGGGTTACCACTGCCCTGGCCTCCTGCCGCATTGGCCAGGGCAAGTGCCTCCTATCTGCAGCATTTCCCAGTGCTCCAGCCAGCCCTATGTCCCTGGCATGTTGGCCCCTCTCTGCAGAGTCATTGCCAGGGACTGGCTCCCCCGTGTTTGGCCAGGGTTCAGCGTGACACTGACAGCGAGGATTGACCCCGGCTCCTCTCCCGCCCCAGCTCTGCTCACAGCCAGTAGCGGCTCATCGATGCCGGGGGCCAGAGCTGCCTGTCGCCCGTCCGGGTGATGTCAGCCGATTCCATGAGCCTCTTGGGGCGCCCACCCCACTGTGTGCCCCACTGGCAGCGGCTCCCTGGCCTTCATTCCCTTGTGGGAGAGCAATACAGCCCCACCTGCCCCCCCTTGCCTTGCTGGTGGCATGGACTCCCCACCCAGGGCCCCTCCATCCCCGTCCTGGTGCCACTCAGGATGGGATGGGCAGGCCTGGCCCCTTCATGCCTCCCTGCTTCCTGCAGCTTATGAAGGTGGTGAATGAAGAGTGTCCCAGCATCACGCGCATCTACAACATCGGCAAGAGTTCCCGCGGCCTGAAGATCTATGCCATGGAGATCTCAGACAAGCCGGGGGAGCATGAGCTTGGTGAGGCAGGGCCTGGGCTGCGGGATGAGCAGTGGGGTAGGGGTAGCAGGTGGACCCCTCCCAAGTTAGCTGCCTCCGGCCTGCGGATTTCAGTGCAGCAAAGCACCAGGCCGCTGTATGGTGAGGGGCCAGGAGCTGGTGGCACTGGGCTCCTGGGCGTGTTGCTCTGCCAGCCCCCAGCCTACCCGACACAGGGATCGGAGAGCATCTCTCCCTGCATGGGGAGGAGCTCCTGGTGGGGTGGGATGCTGCCTGTGTTTGCCCAGCCCGCTGTTCCCCTGAACCTGGTGCACTGTGCCAGTTTCTGCAGGCACCCTGGGCTGGAGGGCATCACAGTGACCTCGCACCCTCTCCCCGCAGGGGAGCCCGAATTCCGCTACACGGCCGGGCTGCACGGCAACGAGGTGCTGGGCCGTGAGCTGCTGCTGCTGCTGATGCAGTTCCTGTGCAAGGAGTACCAGGACGGGAACCCGCGTGTGCGCAGCCTGGTGACCGAGACCCGCATCCACCTCGTGCCCTCCCTCAACCCCGACGGCTACGAGATTGCCAGTCAGGCGGTGAGAGCTCCCCCATGCCTGCCTGTGCTGCCCCTTGGCACGCCAAGAGCACGACCCAGTTACCAGCCGCGCTCGGAGCTCGGCCTGGCTGTGTGCAGGGACTCCTGCTGAGGCCAGAAAGCGGGAGGAGGTGTCCTGATGCTGTGAGGGAATGGGGCAGGGGAAGCCACGTCAGTCTCCATCAGATCCATCATGCCCAGCCCTTGCGGCATGGCAGTGTGGGGGGGTGGACTGGGCTGGTGTCAGCTGCCAAGGGCCTGCTGCTGAGCGGGTCGTGCCCTTCCCCGCAGGGCTCGGAGCTGGGCAACTGGGCGCTGGGCCACTGGAACGAGGAAGGCTACGACATCTTCGAGAACTTCCCGGACCTGGCCAGCGTGCTGTGGGCAGCTGAGGAGCGGAAGTGGGTCCCATACCGGGTCCCCAACCACCACATCCCCATCCCCGAGCACTACCTGGCCGAGGACGCCCACGTGAGTGGCTGTGGGGGCTCTGGGTGCCCTGGCTCCCGGTCACATGTGGTGCCAGGAGGGTGGGATGGCTGGGAACCCTGCCTGCAGGACTAGTAGGGAAGGCAATCGCAGCCTGTGGGCAGGCCGGAGGGGGGCTGCTGGGAGTGATGGCAGGGATCCAAGCTGGCATTTATGGTGGAGCTACTGGGCAGGGTGCCAGCCAATGCCTGGCCACTTCATGAAGTGGGGATTAGCAGGGGAGCAGGCAGGTGTGGGCGCTGGGCAGAGGGGCTCTGCCAAAGGCAGGAGGTGGGGGCTTGTGTGCCCACAGGCCCCAGTTCTGTGCTCCCCCAGGTGGCTGTGGAGGTGCGCGCCATCCTCGCCTGGATGGAGAAGACCCCCTTCGTGCTGGGAGCCAACTTCCACGGCGGAGAGAAGCTAGTGTCGTACCCCTACGACATGGCCCGACCGCCCCGCGAGGGAGAGGGGGAGGCGGCGGCTCGCCTGCCATACGACTACGAGGACGAGAACCTGGAGGTGCAGGAGACCCCCGACCACGCCATCTTCCGCTGGCTGGCCATCTCCTACGCCTCGGCTCACCTCACCATGACCGAGACCTTTCGTGGGGGCTGCCACACTCAGGACATGACCAACGGCATGGGCATCGTCAGCGGCGCCAAGTGGCACCCCCGAGTGGGGAGTGAGTGGAGGCTGGAGGGGGGGGGTAATGGTGCAGCAAACACCCTCCAGGCAAAGGTGCTGTGGCGGGGGCGGGGGGGAACTAGGCCAGACAGGGCTCCCTTTGGGGAGGGTGCCAACATCACCCTTAGCTGACCCCCCCCCCCAAAGCCCTGTAGTGCTGGCCCTTCCGCTGGGTGCCCCTGCCCCTCAGGCCACTCTAGTGTCACCCCCTCCAGACATTTTTCCAGAGCTTTGTTCGCAAGGCCCCGCAAGCCGAGGCTCCCGTCCCCCCACCTGCGGGTTCAGCCTCTGTTGCTCCTTGTCCCCCCCCGCCAGGCGGCATAGGCAGGCAGGGATCGCTGAGCTGGTCTCTCCCAGCCTCCCACCCCTGTTCCCACCACTCTGGCCTGTTCACCCAGGCCAGGTGCTCCCTCGGCTCAAGGCCACCCACCCCCAGAGGCTGGCACTGCTGCAGCCAGGCTGCCTGCCCCAGGGACCCTGCCGCCCCCTCAGGAGAGGAACACTCACCCTCCCCCCATGGGTGGGCTCCAGCCGCCAGGCCAGTGCTGACAGCCCGTTCCCACTTCTCTGCCAGGCCTGAATGACTTCAGCTACCTGCACACCAACTGCCTGGAGCTCTCCATCTACCTGGGCTGCGACAAGTTCCCCCATGCCAGCGAGCTGCAGCAGGAGTGGGAGAACAACAAGGAGTCGCTACTCACCTTCATGGAGCAGGTGAGCTGGGGGAACCAAAGCGGGGGTGTGACAATGTGGTTCTGGGGGGACCCCCAATTCAGGACAAATCGCTTAAACAGGGCAGTTACAGCCCAAGGCTGAGGTTTTTCCACTTCTAAGGCAAACCAAACCAGCCAGCCAAAGAGGATTTTGGTCTCACCCCACTGGCTAACCACAAGTCACACAAACAATTCCCTTAGATGCTCCAGTTTCCCAGTATCACCCCTAGTGCCACTTGTTATGGGGATGACTGGATATGAAAACCAACACCCCAATAAAAGAAAAAGGTTCTCTTGATCCCAAAGAATCAAGCCCCAGACCCAGGACAATATACAAATGAGATCTTACCCACAAATCACGCTGTTGCCAATCCATTAGAATCGAAAATCTAAAGGTTTATTCTCTTCCTTTATCTTCTAAAGGAAGAAGATAGAGATGAGAGCTAGAATTGGTTAAATGGAATCAATTCCATACAGTGATGGCAAAGTTCTTGGTTCAGGCTTGTAGCAGTGATGGAATAAACTGCAGGTTCAAATCAAGTCTCTGCAACATCCCCCACTGGGATGGGTCATTCAGTCCTTTGTTCAGAGCTTCAGTTTGTAGCAAAGTCCCTCCAGAGGTAAGAAGCAGGATTGAAGACTAGATGGAGATGAGGCATCAGCCTTTTATAGTTTTTTCCAGGTGTAAGAACCTCTTTGTCCTTACTGTGGAAAATTATAGCAAAATGGAGTCTGGAGTCACATGGGCCAGTCCCTGCATACTTTGCTGAGTTACAGGGTGTATCTGCCTCCTCTCAATGGGTCAATTGTGTAGCTGATGGTCCTTAATGGGCCATCAAGCAGGCTAGGCAGAGCTAACACCAAGTTGTCTGGGATGTCTCCCAGAAGCACAGCATAAGACTAAAATACAGACAGCATAGAGCCAATACTCATAACTTCAACTACAAAATGACACATACATATAGACAGCATAATTATAACCAGCAACCCATAACCTGGTCTTAGACACCTTATATGACCACCTTTACATAAGATTTGGTGCCACTATAGGACCTTGGTTGCAACCATGTTCTATATGGTCCCAGATTATATCAATAACATCACAGGGGGGGCTCAGGGGGCCCTGCAGCAGCCCCAGGCTAACAGCCTTTCCTCTGGCAGGTGCATCGGGGCATTAAGGGGGTGGTGACGGACCAGCAGGGGGACCCCATTGCCAACGCCACCATCGTCGTGGGAGGAATCAACCACAACATGAAAACAGGTTCGGCTGCGTCCCACCCCCGCAGCATGTCCCTGGGCACCCCCAGAGATCCCCCTGGCACCGCCATGGAGGGTCCCCAGGCACCCAGCATCCCCCGTCTGTAATGGGTGCTGGTCTCCCCCTCCACCGTGGGCACTCAGCCTGTGCCCACCCAGTGCCAGGTGCTGTCCCCTCCCCCTACACTGTGGGCACTCAGCCTGTGCCCACCTAGTGCAGGCACTGTCCCCTCCCTCTCCACCATGGGCACTCAGCCTGTGCCCACCCAGTGCCAGGCACTGCCCCCACTTCTCCCTGGCCTTACACCAGAGCACAGACCCGGCAGGTATCTTGCAGCAGCTGTAAGAGTCCCCGAGCTGGGCAGCTCCACAGGCAAGGCTGGAGGTACCCAGCCCTCAGCAGGAGGGAGGCCCTGACTGCGCTGGCCCGGCCCCCTGGCATGGCTCTGCAAAGGCTAAAGGGGAAGCAGGGGACATCCTCGTCCCAGAAGGGTGCCGACAACCCTGTGAGGTGCTGGGCAACCCACACCCCCACCCTTAGCTCCTGCCCCATGAGCTCCGCTCACGCCTCTCCCCTCATGCCCTTGCAGCCAGCGGTGGGGATTACTGGCGCATCCTGAACCCGGGCGAATACCGTGTGGTGGCCAGGGCCGAGGGCTACAACCCCAGTGTCAAAACCTGCACCGTCCTGTATGACATCGGCGCCACGCAGTGCAACTTCATCCTCTCACGCTCCAACTGGAAACGCATCCGGGAGATCATGGCCATGAACGGGAACCGGCCCATCCGGCGCATCCCACCTGGGCGGCCCATGACGCCCCAGGAGCGCATGCGGCTCCGCCAGCGGATGCGCCAGCGCATGCGGCTCCGCCAACAGATGCGCCGGCGCATGTTGAATGCCACCACCACCAGCGCCCCCCTCACGCTGGCCCCCACCACCTCCCTCCCCTTCACCTTCAGCAGCACCACCTTCGCCCCCTGGAGCCAGCCGCCGCCCACTGCTGCCACCTGGGAGACCGAGACCTACACCGAGCTGGAGACAGTGACAGAGCTGGTGACAGAGCTGGAGACGGAGGCCGGGGCCTGGGAGGTGGGCACAGGGACTGCGCAGCCCTTGACCACAGCGGAGACCTACACTGTGAACTTTGGCGATTAGGAGGCGCTCCGGTCGCTGCTGCCTAAGGCCCAACCCAGACACTAGCGCCCGGTGGCCAGCTCCCTGCCCGCAGCCAGTCACCCTTTCCTCAGCTGCAGGCACTGTCATCTGCTTCTAGAGCCCCGCGGCTCCGGGCAGCCTGCTGTCAACCCAGCACTTACCCCCACCGGCCTCCTGCTTCCATGCCAGGCTCACCACGCCGCTTTCTAGGAGTCCAGGGGTACATAGCTGCCTGCAGGGGGCTGGGCATGGGGGTGCCTGACCCTCCTGGGCAGGAAATGACAGGATCCCCTTGAGACTGGGCAGCACTAGCAGCTGGCCAGGCTCAGGGAGCGAGGGAGAGTTGATGCAGGACTTGGCCCTGCACCGCCCAGCAGGGGCAGCTGGGACCCTCTCCAGGGCAGGGCCCAGGAGGCATGGGCAGTGCAGCCCCGCAGGCAGCTGGGGTCCTCCACGCGGTTCCTGTTATACAAATAAATCCAGCTACGTTGGTAAAGGTGCCAGCTTTGTCTTCTCTTGCCTCGCGGGGGATGCCCTGCGCCAGGGAAGGGGGAGGATGGCTTGGCTGGGCAGAGGGCGAGAGCTGAGGGTGCTCACAGCAAGAGCCCCGTTGGTGAGGCTGCAGACACCTCACTTGCCACAGGCCCACTGGTGGTGGGGCAGCAGAGTGGGGCGCAGCCCAGACCCACCCTGACAGGGACCAGGACTCGCTCCCGCGTCCAGTGGTGGTGAAGCTGGAATGGCCAGGCCCCTGCAGGCACAGTCATGGGCAGCAGTGCCAGCTCCCCCCGGCATGGCAGGCTCAGGCCCTCGCCCTTATCCGAAGAGCCAGCACCCCACTGATAGGTGAAAGGGGCGGCTGGTCACTCAGCCAGGCCAGGCCCAGCCACAGCTTCCTGGGGAGGGAGGGACGGACTCCACCGCCCCTGGCCAGGCCCAGAGTCGGCAGGCGGCAGCAGTGCATACTTGGGCGCATGTAGCAGAACCAGCTCCCCTCCCTTCCCAGGCCAGCGCTGGCACCACCATCCCTGCAGACTGGAGTGAGCTGGAGGGGGGTGCGCACAGCCCCCCAGAACTGGGCAGTCTGCAGAGGCCCCTCCGGCAGGCCTGCCCCCTCAGCCACCCCAGCACCAGAACACCGCAGCTGCAGGCAGAGGGAGGGGAGAGGTATTTTTATTTGGGTCCATTTGTGCCCTGATGGGAGCAGGTTGGCATCTCCCCCGGCCTCCCAGTGGGCAGCCCGGCTCTGCCCCGCCCTGGCTCAGTGGCTGATCTCCATCTCGCCCTCATCCTCATCGGTGCTGAAGCCGGAGAAGCTGATTGGCTGGCAGGTCAGGTTGCGCAGGTTGATAAGGCAGGCTGTCTGGGTGGCGCTGAAGTCGGGAATGGTCACCAGCAGCACCTGCTGCCCATCCACCCCTGCGAGACAAACAGAGGGGCTGAACTGGGTCCCTGGCTCAACCCTCGCCATGGAGCCGCCACATTTCCCACACGCTGTGTCACTCGTGCACCTGGACCCCATTGCTAGGCCAGGAGCTCTGTCCCTCCCCAACCCTGCGGGGGCTGGTGGGGAGTCAGCAGCCGTCCTGCCATCTGGGCCAGAATCTGTTTAGCCATGGGGTCACCTCCAACTGTGGTTCATGCTGCTCATAACCAGCACAGAGGCCCAGCTCCTGGCTCTATGGGAGTGGGCCCATACCCTACCCAACCCAACCTCCTCCCACATGCGCTGCCCAGGTGCCGCCCCTGCTGAGGGGACAGCTGGCTGGGTCTTCCCAGCATGCACTGGTGCACATCCATCCAGCAGTGACATGTATGGCAACCATCTCAACACCAGAGCAGCAGGACCCCACATTCTCCAAGGACACTGAGGATCCGACTGCTGGGGCCTCCTTTCCCTCCCGTCACTGTCATGGTGAGGTACAAGGAGCAGCCCCCACCAGCAGGCCTCTGGGCCCCTCACCTGTGAGCTCCTTGGATCGGAAGCTTGGCGCGTTCCCGCAGAAGTAGACGTGAGGGCAGTCAGTGAAGATGAAGGGGTCAGTCTTGTAGAAAGGGTAGCAGCCTGGAAGGCGATGCAGACTGTTTAGGAGTGCCCGGCTCTGTGCCCCGAGGGCGTAGCTAGAAATCAGCAACTCCTCCACCCGCAGGAGCACCCTACCAAACGGCAGGACGGCCGCCTGCCCACCAATGCTAGTGGCCTCTTGCCAACTCCCAACTCCAACGGCGATGCAGAGAAATGGGGTGTTGTGCTGCCCCGGGGAACTCCTGGGCCAGACCCCTCCATACCCTCCAAAGTCGGGGGTTTGTTCTGCTGTCGTTCTCAGAGCCAGCAGGGCTAGGACCTGATGCTCAGAGTCCAGACCCACTAGTGGCCTCCCGGACACCTGCCCCTGCTGCATGGCAGCTCTTGGCCACCCGCTGCCAGCCTGGGCATAGGTGGCGAGTTATATGCACCTGTGGTGCCCGTGCTCCAGCAATATTCAAGAAGATGGGCCCAGCTCCACCAACGTTTGGGCTTATATTTTCAGAGCCACTCCGTCCATAAGAAGGATTGGGGCAACCACCCCAGGCCCCGCACTTTGGGGAGACGCGGGGTCCAGGGTGGTCTTGGGAGTTAGGGAGGGGTCTGATGCTGACAGCAGCGAGTGACCTGGCCCCAGCCTGCCCCATTCTGCTCCGCCCATGAGCCTGGGGTAGGTGTGAGCGCTGCCTCCAGATCCACTCCCCTCAGCGCCGTCTCAGCTCATACACTCAGACCCCCTCCTACCCGCCCAGGCCCATGGCGGGGGTCCCTGCCCAGCCCCTTACCAAGGGTGTCTGGGGCCGTGGGGCTGAGATGCCCGACACGCAGCGTCCACTCCAGGATCTCCAGGTAGTCCTCCATGCTACTGTATTTGAAGATGTCATTGACGTTCTGGCCAGATGTGCCCAGAAACCTGGAGAGCAACGGGAGTCAGGCTGCTTGGAGGCTGCGTTGTTCCCCGTGCTGCCCCGACTGCCCAGCCCTGACTGTGCCAGCTCAGGGCCCCACACCACTGCCCACCACGCCCCAGACCTTTCGCTAAGCCACTGCCCGCTCCGCCCTGTGCTGCCCAGCAGGTGGAGGGTGGGGTTTTCCCGGGCTTCCCTCTGGCATCAGCATGGAGCCAGCAGTGGGGGCACAAAGCGCTGCCCATCTTTTTGCCATGCCACCCCTGGTGCCAAGGAAAGGGCTTTACCGGACCCCGTCGATGTCAGCCTGGTAGGGGTTGGTGACCAGCTGCAGTGTGGAGTAGGCACCCGCCAGGGGGAACATACAGTGATGTAGTGGCTGCTGGGGCAGCGTGTAGTTAGTGGGGTCAAACTCGCCGGGCATGACGTCCACTGGCACAGAAGTCTGCAAGCAAACAGGGGGCAATCAGAGCCAGGCTCCTGCGCAAACCTGCTGGCTGCCCCCACCCTCCAGGAGCAGCGATCCCCAGCCCCCTCACACTGAGCTGCAGCAGGATCTCGTCCAGCATCTTCACCGCCTCCACACTGGCAGCCTGGGTCTTCTTGGTTAGGTACTTTGCCTGCAAGAACAAGTCCGGAGAAGCGTCAGAGGAGCAGCCGCCTCAGACCAGCCTCTGGGGCCAGCATGGTACCTGCTGAGCCCCCCGCAGGAAGCAGGAGTCCTCCCAGCCATGCCCCAGGTGGGCACACGCCAGGACAGGCTGGGCGGCCACATCTGAGTGAGCCCCAGCCCACGTGGCAGCTACATGGGTAAGGAAGCAGAGCCAGGTGCCAGCTCCCCCTTGCCCTGGTATGATTCCCACTGCAGGCCCAGAGGGTGGCTGCGCTCTGGTGATGCTCTGTCCCGCAGGAGCCCCTGGCTGTCCAAGGGGACAGCACTCGCCCACTGTACAGCTGCTCAGACCCCTCCCCGCTGCAGGCCATCTGCCAGCACTGCCTTCTCTGCTGGGTAGGGCTGGGCTCTCGGGTGCTGTCCATTTGACCCCACTGGAGGGTACCCCTTCCCCCCACATCCTTACTGGGCAGAGGGGACCATGCAGACCCCAGCACAGCTCCCCATGGGTGGCCCCTCCCTTTGCTAGCCCATTTCCAACCCACTCTCGGGGCTGTTTGCCCACCCAACAGGTCACCGGCACCACAGGGAGGAGAGGCAGCAGCCACTAGCGGTGCCTGGCATGCGTAGCTTCCTGGGGCTGGCCGCGAGGAGCCACCTCTCTCCCGGAGTCCCTTGTCAGCCCAGGCAGCTCCCTAGCTAATTTATCTGCCTCAAGTCTAGAGACTGGCAGGGCCATGCCCTCCCAGCAGCCAGATCCCATGAGGCATCTCCAGTGAGTCCCTCTGCTAGTTCACCTGGAACCTGGGCACGTTCCAGAGATCCAGCATGGAGGCCTGTGCCCAGCCCACTGCCCGCTTCTCCTGCCCATGCAAGTACCACTCGGAGCAGACAGATGCATTCAGTGATGGGGAAAAGCACCGGACCGAGAAGCCTCCATTGACCCATGCAACCAATGCATCATAGGTAGCATCCACCTTCCCCCTGCACTGGGGGGCGAGTCTCTGTGGCCTGTGCTGGGGCTGCCAGCTGGGGGCCCTCACCTTGTTGATGGTGTCTTTGTTCTGCGTGTTCTGGCTGAGCAGGTTGCCTGCCAGAATGACCCGGGAGATCTGTGCCGCGCAGCTCTGCTCGCCCTCAGCCCCCAACTGCCCCGTCACCACGTCCACGAGCAGCTGCATGCCCAGGAAACTCTCACCGCTCCCGCCGCCGAGGCCCAGGCCTGACACCAGCAAGACAAACCTGTGGCCCAAAGCAACAGGTGGGTGCCCTGCTGTCCAGCACACCTGGGCAGTGGGTGGGTTACCTAGGCACATGCAGTGCCTTGCCATGGTAGCCAGGCCATCGTTACCAAGCAGGAGAGCACACAAAGGAGATGAAGCTGCAGAGTTCAAGGCCAATTTCAGGCCAAGCAGACCCAGCAAAGGCCTGAGAGCTGTAAGGCACCAGTGACGCTGCAGGGTTTGAACGCTGGCGGTGCTGACCCTTGCAGGGTGTCTGGGACCATCCCCTTGTGACGAAATGGGACTGCTCTTAATGTTTCCTCTGAATACTGTAGGGGTGCCTCAGTTTCCCCTATGAATTTCTTAAGTCTCTAGGTGGTGGGATAAGGGGGTGTAATTGTTGCAGAGCAAAGGGCCAGTGTACATAAATGGCTGACACACTGTCTCCTGGCAACTGATGGCCTGGGCCCTTCCCCCCACAAAGTGATAGCTAAAGGTGTTGGAGAACAAAGGAATCTGGTGACCTCCTGGCCCAGGAAAGGGACAAAGCCCAGAATAGAAGGGGTTGGAGAGGGAGGCAGTTTGGAACTGGCTGGGGACATGGAGTGAGGGCAGATGTGGGCGTCTGGCTCACTGCCCTCCAAAATGGACCCAACAGGGGTCCTGTTCTCTGTACCTACAAACTCTGGTTTAGACTGTGTTCCTGCCATCTAATAAACCTCTGTTTTACTGGCTGGCTGAGAGTCACGTCTGACTGCAAAGTGGGGGTGCAGAACCCTCTGGCTTCCCCAGGACCACACCAGGGCGGACTTGCTGTGGGAAGCGCACGGAGGGGCAGAGGATGCTGAATGCTCCACGGTCAGACCCAGGAAGGTGAAGCCATGTGAGCTTCTTGCCCTCTGCTCTCAGAGAAGAGACTTCACCAGAGTCTTGACTGACTTCGTAGGGAGCAGTTCCAGAGCATCGCTCGGGGACTCCGTGACACCCCTGTCACGGGGCAGCAGGTGACGATAGTGCTGGCATCAGCAGTGGGCACCTGGGGAAGGGGATCGGAGCCCCAATTCCATCAGCCGTTCGCAGGGAGGGGGAAGCACCACTCCGCACTGGGAGACGAGCAGCAATGGACTTCAGGCCATGTCGCCCCTCCCTGCCTGGGCCTTCCCGTCCCGACACAGGGAACAGGCAGGGCAGGCTGGGTGCAGAGGGATGGGATGGAAGAGCCTATGCAAAGCCCTGGGCAATGGGCACCCTCAGCTGCTTCACCAGCCCCTGGCTTAGAGGCCTGGTACCTACTGCCACCCCTGCACTACAGGGAAGGGGAGTCAGGCCAGAGCCACCCACTCATGGCTGGCACTGTGCCATGTTCACACTCCTGGCAGGGTGCCTCGAGGGGGGCTGCCTCACCTGTCCGTGCTGGGCCCTCTCCGGGGCAGCTGCTGGGGCAGGTCGGCAAAGCAGTGATCTTCCACCACGAACCTGCCATCCTCCCTCTCCGAGCCGTAGAGGGCGAGGATGGTCCCTGAGCGGCAGCACGAGGGAGAAGCAGCATTAGGCAGGTCCATCCCAGCCTGCCTGTGAGAAGCCAGGGCCACGCACAGCACCCGCTGCGCCCTACCCGGGGTTCTGCTCTCATCACTCAGGATGCCCGGAAGGGAGAAGAGCCCATCCTGGATCCAAGTGTGCTACCACCCTCCACTCCTCCCACCCCCTGCCACGGACAGGGAGCTCTGCTGATGTTGCCAGGGCATTTAGTACTTGGCACACACCTGTCTGGTCTCATGGAGGGAAGGGCCTACAGCCTGGCACAGGGTGGCCAGGAGCTGTTTGGTCTCAGTTCATTGGCACCCCAGCCCGGCTGGCTGCATGGGACTGTGGCATCTCCGGCGCTCCGTACCTGTCACCAGCTTCTGAATGTCGATAGCTCCCTCCAGCTTGATCCGCTGCAGCTCATCCTCCAGGATCAGTTCGTCCGACTGGTGGATGTATTTGGTGCGGGAAGGCTGCGGCAGCAGGTTGTGCTGTGGAGACAAGCCAGGCCATTGGCATGCTCTAGGAACAGAGAGTGAACGGCCCCAAAGGCTCCCCCGCCATCAAGCAGAGCAGACGCATGAGCAGGGTCCAGGAGCGAATGGAGGCTCCTGCACATGAAACATAGGCCCCAGCAACTCAAGCGCAGTGGCCTGTTTTTTAAAGCCACACTTCGCGGAAGGCAGAGCTTTGGTACCGAGCCACTAACCCTGTTTTGCTGGAGCTGCAGGAATTTTCCAGGGTCTTGGCAAAACAGTCTTTGCTACCCAGATGCAAATCATCATTGACACGTTTTCTCCTCACAGTTTTCTGGTGCAGAGGACATGCAAACAGTAACTTGGAGACCTACCCAAGGAGGATGTTACTCATCCTGGTGGTACCGTCTGCCAGAAAGCCTTCCGCTGGCAGCCTTAGAATATGTCTTTGCAATCATTACAGGGAAGAGCACTGCTCTGTTTGCCTAGAGTTGGCAGAAAGGCTGCAAGCTTTATTCCTTAGCAAAGATCTTCCTCTTTCCAGTGGCTGAGCCCTGGCCAAGTCGTTTGGATGTGACAGTGAGGGATTCGGAGCTGCATGGGGATGTCTGTGAATAAGGCTACGATTTTGGCATAGAGGTTATGGTGTCCACAATAATGGTGAATGTGAATCAATTCTGTGACGAGTCCACCCCACACTTGCCTTGCAGCAACAGCTCCCGTCTTTTGGGGCTGTGACTGGTCCCCTCTCTGGGCACTGCGACCTGGGGCATCGAGTGTCAGTGCCATGCAGGTCTAGTGCATCCACCTGCCCCCCCCGCCCCCATAGAACGCCAGTCAAATTTGGCCCGTCTGCCTCTCTCTCTCCATCTACGGAAGGATGGACATGCCAAGCCTGAGTAGCGCTGGAATAACATGGGCCAGGTCGCAAAGCCCAGAGCTGGGCCAGCCCAGCGAGACCAGAGCTGGACGAGTGCAGGGTGGGCTCACTGTCCACCCACCCTCCTCCTTTCCGGGACTTACTGTTTTTTTCTGGCATGAATGCTGTGAAATTTACTAAAAAATTCTGTGCCAAAATCACGGCCTTATTTACGAAAGCTATCTGCTCGTTATTTCTGTCTGATTGTTGCCAAGGGGACAGACTGTAGAAATACATGGGGTTAATTTGCCAAAGAGGCTGTTTGCAGACAGGCAGCTGACGGACAGCCAGGATGAGTAACTTTGGGTGTTTCTACCTCCAGCCCCCTGCTGAGTGAGTCAGAGTAATTTGTCAAGGAAGGAATGGGTTAGGAGTGGAGTCCAAGCTTGTCAACATAGAGGAACAAAGATTTCTCCCAACCACAGTTAGAAGGGCACGCTCCCAGAAGCTGACAGAGAGTTAAGGGCTACAGGCTGACAGCCAAGGGGCAGCAGTCTGGAGTCAGACAGGCCTGCCTAGGACTTTATGCGAGACAAATGGATAAACAGATCCTCTGTCGTTTTAATACGCATTTCTCTGCATTGCTTTGTGCCTACGGTTAAACAAAACACTCTTCGTTTAGGGAGGCTGCTTAGGGTCACTGAAGCCACTGTCCACAAGCCCCCTAAAGGGACAAACTGTAGGTGCCAAACCCAGTCAGCCCTGCTGGGTCATAGGTTGGTTCCCACCGTGCTGCAGCCCAGGGCCCAGGCCAAGCGTGGGAGAAAGGCAGGATTCCACCGCAGGAGAAGTAAAGGCCCAAGGAGCTGCGCTCAGAAACACCATTAAGGGGGCAGAGATGCAGCAAACCCAGTAGTCACAGCAATGCTAGGAAGCATTTGCAAAGGGATGGTGTCATTTCAAAAACCAGAGGTGAAAGCAGTTCCAGGAGCTATCCTTGCCCACATCCCTCCAGCAGGGTTTGTGCTTGGACAGTCCCAGCTGCCTGTTTTAACGAGTCTCTCTCCCCCTCGAGCCAAACATACAGCTGTGGAAACTGATTCTCCGGGACAGGACACAGCACAAAGTGCCGTCACACTCCCCAGACTCAGAGCACAGAGAGCATTTCAGCCAGTGCAATGGACGCTGCTGGGGTGACAAAGCAGGGACTAAGCATTCAGGGGATTTTTAAATGTGAAAATAGGACACGCTCCTGCCAAAGACAGCTCGGAGTTAATTGTGGTCTGCCCTGGTGTGGGCCCCTGCACTGAGAGCAGGCAGGAGATGAAAGGGGTTGCCCAGCCTGACTGCTCATGGATTCGCTTGCCAGGCTCTGAGCCCCTCCCACGGTCATTACCTCCTCACTGATCTCCCGGAGGATGGAGGGCTGCAGCTGCATGGACTTGAAGAGGGTTCCCACTATGCAGCACTTCTCTGCGGTCTGCAGCTCACACAGCTTCCTCACGGCTATACCGCTGCCTGCAGAGAGAAGCACAACTCAGCCTCTCCGGACATTTCGACTGCCTGAGGGACTGGCCGCACTCACAGCCACCCTGGAGGGGAGTCAGTCACACAACACGGCTATGGGACATCTAAAGGGACGGTCGAGAAACACCTGAAGGGCACAAATGCTAACGGAGAAAAACGGAGGTAGGCATGTGAAAGGGCGTGGGACTGGGCAAAAGGGTAAGATTGGTAACTGGTGAGTGCCAGGCTCTGTTCTATGAGGCAAGTCCCTCAGGAAAGCTGCCACAGAGGCCTAGAATGCACCATAGACAGCAAACCTGCATGGGGCAGTGGGTTTGAGGGAGCAAGAACTGTCTCTTCTGTGTCTGGGAAAGGAACCCCTCAGCCCTCTGAACAGCTAACACTAACTCTAGATCCCCAAAGAGGCCCAGTGGCCCAGGAATAACAGCTCTCTCAGTGCCCAGAGTCGCCGTCTTGCCTTCGACTCATCCTAGTTCTCTGCGCCATCACCAAGAGCATCAACACGCCATCCGGGGAGACAGGGCCCAAGCCCATGGGTCCCTGCGGCCCCATGCCAGGATGTCAGTGCAGCAGGCAGGACACCCAGCCCGTGACACAGAACCTGCATCTCTAGTTCGGAGAAACCAGCAAGGGTAAGGTCGTGTCCCAGCTAAGCCCTCCATGGGGCCCTCGGGAGCTGGGATGTCCCAGGAGGTCCTTTTTATCTGTGGTCATTACCCTGTGATCACCTCCAGCCTGTGCTCCTTGGGGCCCAACAGGAAACAGCTCCCAAGTCCGAGCCATATGCTCCCACCGAGTGCAATCGCTACACTGCTGTGCGTTTTCAAGGGAGGGCAATTACTCACTGGAATGCCTCCCCTAGGGCTGTGGGAATACTCGGCCCTTGGAATCATTAAATCCTTCCAGTAATACTCTCTAGCTGCACCACCTGTTCCTAGGCTGGGTGCTGGAATCCCCAGGGGATATACTCCTGCCTGGGGGAGAGCCAGACTAGATGATCACAGTGGGTCCTCCTGGCCTTTAAAATATGAATTCTCTGGCTCTGCACTGAAACAAAAGGGGATGACGCCCTCTAGTGCAGCCAAGGAAACTGCACCGATGCCAGAGCAGCTAGCGTTCAATTCTCCAGCCCACACTTGTGGAAAGGCAGAGCCTGGTGTTGGCAGCTGGATTCAGCCAGCAGTGGAACATGCTAGTTATTAAGGTGAGCAGTCGGGATTGGTGACCATCCAATGAGAGGGGCTGCTGGACAGACAGAAGGAGGTATTGCTTCACACAAAACACAGGCAGCCTGTGGAGCTCCTGGCTGGGAGATGTTGTGAAGGCCAAAAGTATAACAGGGTTCAGAAAAGAAGTAGACAAGTTCCTGGAGGACAGGTCCATCAATGGCTATTAGCCATGATGGTCATGGATGCAACCCCATGCTCTAGTGTCCCGAAATCTCTGACTGCCAGAAGCTGGGACTGGACGACAGGGATTAGATCACTCGACAAATTGCCCTGTTCTGTTCATTCCCTCTGAAGCACCTGGCACTGGCCGCTGTTGGAAGACAGGATACGGGGCTAGATGGACCATTGGTTTGACCCAGTATAGCTATTCTTAGGACTTCAGTCTGGGGATTCAACACAAGGCCCTGGAAATTCTGGTCCCCTTCCACTTGCCAGCCAAGACCCAAGTTCAGGATTCTCCACTTCCCTCACAACGTTCAACGATATCACTGATCACAGCCGTCTAGGGAGACGCGGCTGTCAGTACCGGCGATGCCACTGACATCTGGATTGTGCTCTCGGCAGACAAGTAAAGGAGGAACTTATTCCCCTAACGTTTCCCTTTCAAGTGTCATTTACACATCGAGAGCTAAGTCCATCCCAGGGGCACACAGATCAAACTGCCTGCTCTCTTTCCACTCTGCTCACTGACATATCGGGCTGTTTGACCAGCACAGGTGACAATAGGAAGGTCAGAAATAATAACTAGAGGGCCACTGCCATCACTAGCCCCCCAAATGACCTTTGTTTTCTTATTTCAGTGCAAGTAACCAGAACTCTGCTTCACCCCGTAGATCAACACCCCAGTCGGCATGCCACAGCCGGCCTGAAAATCCAGCACCCCCCTGCCCACCAGGGAAAGGAAGAACTCTCATCAATCAAGACACATTCATAGTTTTCAAGGCCAGAAGAGACTGTTACAATCATCTAGAGTGGCCTCCTGCATCGACCAGGCCAGAGAACCTCATCCAGTGATTCCTACATCCAGCCCAGAACTCTGCTCAGGGCTCAGCATGGCAGCGCATGCACGCACACACACAGCATTCAAGCCAGAGATTTACAAGACCACTCCATAAAGCAGGACAAGGATGGTCAGTCCTTCCCGTGGGGCCTTGCCCTCCCTGGGCACAGAGCTCTGATCAGCCACAACAGTTCTGGCTGTTCCTGGGAGCAGGGCTCAGCACTGTGACTGCACTTCAATTCCATTAGTTCCTGCGCAGGCTAAACAGGATAGTTTAAAAAAGAAAATTCCTCAGGCTCCAAGCCAAATGTTGAAATAGAAATTCCACGAGAGGCTCAGCTAATCTAGACTCAGAGGCTGATTCTGGGTCATTTCCCTTTACATCTGGCCTCTGTTCTTCCCCAAGGAAGTCATGGAGGGGCTCAAGGACATCTGTAGGGGAACACACTGCAAGAGTCTCAGATGCAAGGCACTACAGAAAGGTTAAACATTAGTCTAGCTGCACCCAGACTCTCAGGCTGGGAGCTGTCAGGGTTTCATGAGCTGATTAAGGCTGAGGCTGGCTAACATGGAGATGAAGGATGAGCTTGTTTACACAAAGGAGCTATTCCAGAATAACTCCTCACATGGGGGACACACATAATCCAGAACACAAGTGCCTTTTCCCCCGTTTAACTTCACCCCCTTCCAAAGTGAATCCATTCCGGAAGCTAAACTGAAGGAAGGCACTCGCATTCTGGAATAAGTGGGCCCACATGGGGAGTCATTCCAGAATAAGTATCAGAGGGGTAGCCGTGTTAGTCTGGATCTGTAAAAAGCAACAGAGTCTCCTGTGGCACCTTATAGACTAACAGATGTATTGGAGCATAAGCTTTCGTGGGTTTCGTGATTAGCTATTTCTGTACATTTCCAAGTGTAGATAAACCTTGGGAGAGAAACCCCTAAACCTACTTTTATACTGGATTGTCTCCCTGTTTTCTTGGGCTCCCCAGTCTGACTGTATCACCTGCTGTGTCTGGTCTTAGACTGCAGCTGTTTATGGCAAGAGCTTGTCTTTTTAGTCTGTGTTTATTCGGGGCTGAGCACATGGTCTAAGACTGGCCTAGGTGCTACCAGTTATTAGTCCTGGCTGGCTGCTGCTGCCTCCCATAGGGATTCCCCCACTCTTGGCATTAACCCTTTTATTTTCAAAGGGAACCCACCAAAGGGTGCATGCGTGTAGGTAGGAGGAGGTGGTTGTGCCTGATGAGTGAAGAAAGCCTGAGGAGGAGGCTGCCTTTGTCCTTTTCCTGCTAGGAAGGTTCTCTCAGCTCATTTCACATTAGAATGAAGGCTGTACCTGCCACAGGAGGGTACAGACAACTGCAAAATGAAAACGCTTTATGAGCCCGGGCATATCAACCAAGTGGAAACTGATTAGTTGAGAGGGGAAGTGGTTTGGAGAGACTGCCTGCAGCTTTGCTTTTGTTAGTCTCTCGAATCCTGCCGACACACAAATACTGCAGCACTTTAACTACCCCGGGATAGCTACACTGGTACAGCTCCACTAGTGTGGATGCAGTTACATTGGCATAAAGGTGCTTATACCAGGACAGCTATTCTTGTATGGGAGGGACTTCGGGCAGCCTAGCCACAGCCCTAGGTCCAGCAAGAATTCTAACTAACAAGGATGGAAGGACACTGCTACCCAGTGTTAGTTTCCACTTTGCTGGGAGATGCCACTTCTGCTGTTTATGTGAGAGTTTGAATACACTGCTAGTGCCAGGGGCTGGACAGGCAGCCCAGGAGAGTCAAGCCATGCCTATCCCCATGCAGGGCAGGTACAGCACAGAGCGCAGGACAGGCTTCTTGCCCCAAACTGGCCCTGACCAGCACACTTAGAGGGACCCACCACTTCATAGAGGTAACTCATAGATTCACAGACTTTAATGTCAGAAGGGACCACTATGATCTAGTCTGACATTGCAGGCTACAGAACCGCACCCACTCACTCTTGAAAAAGCCCCCTACCCTCTGGCTGAGTTACTGATGTCGTCAAATCATTATTTCAAGTTACAGAGAATCCACCATTTCCACTAGTTTAAACCTGCAAGTGACTTGTACCCCATGCTGCAGAGGAAGGCAACCCCCTGCCATAGTCTCTGACACTCTGACCTGGGGGGAAATTCCTTCCCAGCCCCAAATATGGAGATCAGTTCGACCCTGAGCATGTGGACAAGACCCACCAGCCAGACACCTGAGGAAGAATTCTCTGTAGTAACTCAGAGCCTGCCCCATCTAGTGTCCCATCACAGGCTACTGTGGATAACAGGAGATTTCATCCTCCACCCTCGACCTGGCTGCCAACCAGGGGCCTCCATGAGTGACCATGGGGGGGGGGGGGAAGGGGAAGGGGCCCTGCTCTGATGGAGACACTTGCCCACTAGTGAGCGTCCTGAGATAATCAACTCATTTAACCCAGGGCAATGAAAAGCTACCTGATAGAAACTGCTTGTTCCTGGGCTGGACTCAGACCATCAGCAACCTAGTAATAAAACACGCCACTCTATCATCATACCCCAGAGCCAGCAATTTCAACACCGTTACAGGACACTGAAACACTTTGTATGAATTAGCCGGCTATTCCTTTGTCTTCTGAACATGACCTTTAACATCTAGCAAACATTATCTCCCCCTGTCTACCAGTATCACAAGCCAGATGCCTTGGGTTATTTTGTAGCAAATAATACAGCATCACCAATTCCAAGAGAGCAAAAATCATGAACCAGCCCTCCCACCTCAAAACTATGAGACTTTTTAAAAAATAATCTGGGCTGTTTCCTTGACCCTTTGTTTGGAGCTTTTAGCAGTCATGTTTCAAGCTTTTCTCTGCAACCATTTTTGTTTTTCTTTTAAATGAAAGCTGGGATTCTCACAATCACCTGCCTCCAGGAGCTGGGGCTTCAAGGAAAACACTAAATACTGCAAGGCGCCCAATCACATTGAGAGAGTGGGCAATAGTGCAACACCCTCAAAGGTGGGCACAACTCTGGGAGGCGGCTTGTATGGCAGCACAGCACAGGGCCCCATAAAAAAGATTTAAACCCCCCTACAGAAGGAATTCAAAAGCAAACCAAGAAGCTGACCTGGCTAGATAGCATGAAATTCTGTAACAACCATTAATCATGTTCTCCTAGTTATGGGGGAGTCACACATTGGCCAGTGTCTTCCAAAAAGGAGCCAGTTATTTATCTTTAGCCAGCGAGTTCTGGCATCTGCAGGCGTTTGCATCATACAGCGCAATAAGGAGGGTACCTGCCAGTTATGCTATTGCACATCATTTTAGGGCTAACTTCTGACACTCTACAGCAGTTACATGTTCGAAAGGAAACTAATTCAGGTACAGTAATTCCATCAGTAAACAGCAATGCAGCCCAGAGGAGCAAGGAAATGATCACTTGAACCTGCAGTCACCAAGCCCACAGGGTCTCTTGCTCACACGCCCGGCACTCTGCTGGAAACACTCCATAACAATCTTTCTTGGCTACCGAGTGCCCATCTCAGACTCTCAATGCTACCTGAATGTAACTTTTGTTTCAGGAATACATGCCTCCTTTTTAGTGAGCCCAGCGAAAGCGTTTCCAGTCCAGAATCACTGCTTGGCAATGGTACATGTCTTCACACTGAGCTGATGTGCTAGACACCCTAAGCCTTTGGAGCGAGTCCCTAATCTGACAGGAGCAGGGCTGGAATTCAGGGCAGAAAAAGCATTTGCTAGGACATGCCAAAACTTACTCATGGTTCAGTTGCTTGGAATTTTGTTTTGCTTAGAAACAGCTCTCTGTGTTCTTCAAAAAACAGAGAGACAGCACACGGCTTCCCAGCAAACAACAATTTCCCCCACCGCCTGCCAAGTGAAGTATGGCACTGGGATTCAGTTTCAGCTGTTGTCCAAAGGCAGGTTTCAGGGCAGACAGTGAGGGGCATGGATCAACATTCACATCACACTCCCCATCAGTATCCGGCCCAAGCTGGGGAAGCCAATGATTCAATCAGCAGACCAAATTCAGTGATGAATCCTGGCCATGTGCCACCTGAAGCATGTTGTGCATATGCTAAGGACAGGCAACTAGACACCATTCTGGGAATTTTCTCTTCACTTAGGAAGTTACCGTCACCTCATTAACCAGACAAAAGTATTTTGTGGAAACGAACTCACCCCATTTCTGCCGGGCTCTCTCCAGCAACAGAGGTCTCATCTGAATAAGGCGAGTGGCGTAGATGTGCGCATACTGGCGATTAAAGCTGCGCTCCCCGAGCCTGAAGTGCTGGGAGCAGTTCATGTATGTGGAGACAGGCACTCTGGCAAACGTGGAGGCCTCTGCTGATGGTGGCGTCAGCAGGCCCTGGGCGGTGCGAGCTGCCTGTTCTGAGAACATGGCTGGCAATTAAGGGGCTCCTGGCGGGGCCAACAACTCTCCACCTAGGAAGATGACAAGTCCTGTTACGAACAGCTTCACTCACTCCCTGTCCCTGATCCCCCAAACCCACTCCACAGCTCCTAGGATGACATGTACTCCCCCCCCAACTCCGCCATCCCCTGCTTCCCAACCACTGGAGTGACATGCATGCCCCCCGACAGCTGCCATTCTTCAAACCTGGAGTGACATATGCCACCCCCCCATCCCACCATCCCCCACTTTCTGGGGTGACACATACTCACCGCAAATTCACCATCCCCTGCTCCCCAACCCCTGGGGTTACACATGCCACCTCACAAACTCCATCCCCCACACAACGCACCCCCTGGGGTGACACGTGGCCCCCCCAAACTCCAGCCCCCACATCCTAGGCCCTGCGGTGACACGTGCCCTCCGCTCCACAACCCCCGCTCCCCGGGCAGCCCCCCCAATACATGGGGAGCAGACGCAGGTTTCTAGGGCGCTGATGAACCTGCCAGGGGCAGGGCAGCCCCTCCCCCCGCTCTGCCGGGGCCCCTCACTCCCGGGCTACCAGCGCCAGGAGTGGACGGGGTCAGGGGTCACGGTCAGCGCCCGGCAAGCGGCAGCATCTCCCGGGATGGAAAAGGCGCCAACGCCGTAACCCGGAAGCAGAAGGGCCGGACGGAACTGACGTAGCGAGGGAGCTCGGCGTCTCCCGGGAAACCGGCCGCGCCGCCAGGGGCGGGGCTCCGAGATCATAGAATCTGAGTTTGGTTCCGGCTCCGGCTCCGGCTCCCTCGCGGGCGGGGCCCGGGGTCCTAGACAAGCCCTCGGCGGATAAGGCCCGTGCCCCCCCTCCCTCAAGGCCGCCCCCGCACTCCCCGGCCAAGTGCACCGGAGGCCCGGTGGGGGCCCTGGCTGCGGGGGCGGACGTGCCCTGAGCTCACGGGGGGGGGGGGCTACTCCCCCGCCCGTGGCTCTGGCAAGTCCCCAGTGTAGACGAATGATCCGTTCATCATTCTCGTGGCTCTTCTCTGCGCCCCGCCCCCCCCCTCAATATACCAACATCCTCCTTGTATTCAGGCCGCACCAGCCTACAGCCTCTGCTGCTCTGGGCAGCTCAGGGTCTCTCGGGGGGAAATGCACAGGCCAGAACATCCTAGCAGTGGTGCTGTGCTGCACGGAGGTCTTTGACCCTCTGCTAGAGCTGGGAGTGGGGAGGCTACTAGCCCTGTGGCCTTCGAACCGGTGAGGCGTGTGTCTGCTAAGCCCCAAGTCACTCTTGTCTCTTGTGCTAACATTCCTCTGCCTTCCCACGTGCTGGGGCCTGAGCTCCCTATTGCCCTGAGCCCTTTGAGCTGTCTCAGGGGCCAGCGGATACAGCGCCTTGGGGTGTCTGTACAGGGGGAAGGCAACCCCTGAGACAGCACAGAGCAGAGTGGGGGCAGCAAGCGAGGATCTTCAAACCTCCCCTTTGTTGCTGTTCCTCACCGTGGGCAGGAAATTCATGTTTCTTGTCAGCCCTCCATTAGACAGGAAGTGGCTGAGAGCAGCTGTGAACTAGAGTGCTATGCCCCTGGTCTACACTGGAGACTCACTCCCCCGCCGCACCCCCCCAAACCCAGTTCAGCAATGCTAAGAAGCCCAGGGAGGCAAATTTCCTTGCCCCACTGTGCTGCCTATTTAACCTCTGCGTGCCTCCCAAGGACTGGCCAGGATTCCTCCCTGCTCTTTCCTCACTGCAGCACAACCGTGTTTGTGTCACCAGCCCACATCACAACCGACAAGCTGAGTTGCCTCGCAAAGCAAGTAGGCTCACAATAGGTGGTGGGTGTTTGTGTGCACCAGTGCATCCTGGGATGGATCCAGTCCCCTAGCGTCTCAGTGAAGGAGTGAGTGTATGGAGGGGACATACGAAGCAGTAGGCTGGAGGAGAGCTCTCTAGTTCACAGCTGCTCTCAGCCACTTCCTGTCTAATGGAGGGCTGACAAGAAACATGAATTTCCTGCCCACGGTGAGGAACAGCAACAAAGGGGAGGTTTGAAGATCCTCGCTTGCTGCCCCCACTCTGCTCTGTGCTGTCTCAGGGGTTGCCTTCCCCCTGTACAGACACCCCAAGGCGCTGTATCCGCTGGCCCCTGAGACAGCTCAAAGGGCTCAGGGCAATAGGGAGCTCAGGCCCCAGCACGTGGGAAGGCAGAGGAATGTTAGCACAAGAGACAAGAGTGACTTGGGGCTTAGCAGACACACACCTCACCGGTTTGAAGGCCACAGGGCTAGTAGCCTCCCCACTCCCAGCTCTAGCAGAGGGTCAAAGACCTCCGTGCAGCACAGCACCACTGCTAGGATGTTCTGGCCTGTGCATTTCCCCCCGAGAGACCCTGAGTTGCCCAGAGCAGCAGAGGCTGTAGGCTGGTGCGGCCTGAATACATGAAGGATATTGGTAAATTAGGGAGGGGTCAGAGAAGAGCCACGAGAATGATGAAAGGATCAGGCTTTGTCTACACTGGCACTTTTGTCAGTAAAACGTTTGTTGGTCAGGTGTGTTTCACCCACAAAATTGCCGGTGTGGACAGCCCTATGCCAGTGGGAGTCTCTCTCCCAGTGACACAGCTACCGCCACTCGTTGGGGGTGGTTTAATTAGCAGAGCAGACAGGAGTGCTCTGTCCCACCGGCATAGAGTGAGACCTTACTGTGTCACTGAACGGTCTGTAGAGTAGACATGGCCTTAGCAAACCTGCCTTATCTTGAGAAACTCCAGGAGCTCCATCTATTTAGCTTAAGAAACAGAAGGTCGAGGGGTGACTTGATCCCAGTCTGTCAGTACCTGCATGGGGAACAAGATGGGAGGGAACTAGATAATCACAATGGTCCCTATGAATCTTGACTCAGCTACCTGCTGACAAGCTCGCTGCTGGACTCCTGTCCCAACTGGAGCTGGCGGGGTCCCCTGCATTAGTGCTGAGGTGCCCACCAGGGGAGAGGGGCCTGCAGGCTCAGCTTGCCTCCTTGCTGATACTCTCCACACTCAAATGCGCCCCAGAGTCTTATCCTATGGCCAAGTGACTCCAGACCAGTGGACCAACAAAGGGTCGCAGCGCGCAGTTCTGCCTCCACTAGTGCTTTGCTCCCTAGTCATCCAGCAGGGCAGCAAGCTCCTGTGCAAACCCCAGAGCAAGGTGACAGGCCACAGTGTTAGACAGGCCCAGGAGGAGGCCTTTGTGGAGTTCTCAGTCTAATTGGGTGGTTAGCTCTTGATCTAGTTCTCTATGGTCCCGATGACTAGTGAGGAAAGATGCACATTCTCGGCCACTCCTGCTGTAGTAAGTAACCCTGGCAAAGGGGTTATTTTTAAAGGACCCTGCCTCTGCAGCATTTGTGGCTGACTTGGAAACAGACCTTCTATCTGGGCCTGGCTGGTCTCTGGATTCCCCCAGTACCTTCTGTCAGCTCGATGGCCAATGAGCCATGTACCAGCTGGTCAAAGTGGGGCAAGGGAAAGCGAAACAACTTTGTTGACACCTTAAATGGCTGCTTCTTGGAACAGCTAATTTTAGAGCACAGGAGAGGAGACGCTCTGCTCGTTCTTGGCTCATTCCTAAGTAACCTGCGGGAGTTGGTTGATGTGGTAACTGTAGCTGAACCACTTAGTAATATTGGTCACAACATATTAAGTGCAACATCTTCCGGGGAGGAACCATATCAAACCCCAGCAGCTGGCGCTACATTTTAAAAGGAAGATTAAAAAACCAAGTCAAACTGAGGATGCTCGCCCCAAAGACCCTAAATCCGGAAGCAAGGAAATTAAAGACTCAATGATCATGATGGTCCCTTGTGACATTAAAGTCTATGAATCTATGAAATGCTTTGATTCAGCACCAAGGCTACTAAAACAGGCAGGACAGTGTATTTCTAAACAAGCAAACAGGAAAGCAAGAAATCAACCAGTGTGGGTACATTTCAAGGTTCAAAAGGGGAGCTGAGGCAAACAGGTATCTTCCCGAAAACCAATTGACCCACTGAAGCCAATAGAAAACAGTCAAAGGCATCCCCACAAGTGACAAGAGATTCTCAAAGCAGGAAGATTGTGGGAGGATCGGTGGGACTGCCGGGTTGCCAAGGCTAAAGGGAGCGATTAAGGAGGATAATGACATTGTAGAGAAACAAATCTATTCCTTTGCATCAGTCTTTGCCACTGAGGCTACAGGGGAGAATACCTACTCCAGAGCTTCTCTTTTGGGATAGTAAACATGAGGCACTAGCAGCAAGGGAGGTGTGGGAACAGACTCATAATTTAAAGGCCTGCCCATCAAGGCTGGATAGATGGAATAATTTAAACTCTTCACACACTTATCAGTCACTGGTCCCCGGGCCAGCTGCGGCTCATTAAGGCCATGTAGCGGGGTGGTTACCCTGCTCCTGCCCTGAAGGAGTTAAAAGCAGCCCTGGAAGGGCTGTGGCTGGGAGAAAGCTGCTACTAAGCTGGTTGGGGAAGCAGCTGTAGCTGGCCCTATACCAGAGCTGGGGCCAGAAGCCAGAGAGAGACTCTCTCTAGCTTTGAGAGGGAGGGACTTGGCTGCTGAGAGCTGAGAAAGGTACCTGGAGTGGAGCAGGGCTGGGGGAAGGCCAAGGGAGCTGGGAAGCTCTGGTCTGGACACCCCCCAGGCCATGGCCTAGTGGAAGACCCCTTAGGTACTGGAGTTGCAGGGGGCAGCCCATGAGTAGGCAGAGGCAGCAGGTCCAAACCCCTCTTGCCTATGAGGAGTGGCTTTTACACTGCAGTCTGCCCCAGTGAGTCAGGGCTAGATGGTGACTGGCAGCAGCCCACGAATGAGGCAAGGTGGGGATAGAGGGTTGGGGGTTCCCCTGGGCGGGGAGACCCTGAAACTGGGGGGATATTGCCAGGGGGAAGCACCCCAAAGACAAAGGGTCCTGGGAGGGACATGGGGGCCAGTGACAGCGGGACACCAGCCTGCAGAGGGTGCACCAGAGGCTGGATGAGCTAATTCCCTGAGAGACCAGCAGGAGGCGCTTCAGTGGAGAGCTCCACCCCACCACAGGCCCCGATTCTGTAGTGTGCCGGGAGACCCCCCTGGATATTGAGGTTGAAGTGCTCTGAAGAGGTTGACAAATGCAGAGGTTGAGTGGCTAATACTATACTAGCCAGCAGCAGGGGAGCAAACGTGCCTATCTTTAAAAAGGTTCCACAGGAGAACCAGACTATTATTGATTATTTGCATTGTGCCAGGTGCTGGACAAACACACAACACTTCCATATTTCAGGACTAGGCAAGGCAGGACTAGGACTAGGCAGAGAGCCGTACTTCAGGACTATACTTCAGGACTGGGGTCATAGTAGATCACAAGCTAAATATGAGTCAACAGTGTAACACTGTTGCCAGAAAAGCGAACATCCTTCTGGGCTGTATTAGCAGGAGTGTTGTAAGCAAGACACGAGAAGTAATTCTTCCACCCTACTCCACGCTGATTAGGCCTCAATTAGAGCATTGGTTTCAGAGTGGTAGCCCTGTTAGTCTGTATCAGTAAAAACAATGAGGAGTCCTTGTGGTACCTTAGAGACTAACAAATTTATTTGGGCATAATCCCACGAAAGTTTATACCCAAATAAATTTGTTAGTCTCTAAGGTGCCACAAGGAATCCTCCTTCTTTTAACTGGAGTATTGTGTCCAGTTCTGGGCTCCACATTTCAGGAAAGATGTGGACAAATTGGAGAAAGTCCAGAGAAGAGCAACAAAAATGATTAAATTCTAGAAAATATGACATATAAGGAAAGATTGAAAAAATGGAGTTTGTTTAGTCTGGAAAAGAGAAGACCAAGAGGGGACATGATAACAGTTTTCAAGTTTGTAAAAGGTTGTTACAAGGAGAAGGAAGAGAAATTGTTGTTCTTAATCTCTGAGGACAGGAAAAGAAGCAATGGGCTTAAATTGCAGCAAGCGAGGTTTAGGTTGGACATTAGGAAAAACTTCTTATCAGGGTGGTTAAACACTGGAATAAATTGCCTAGGGAGGATGTGGAGCCTCCATCATTGGAGGTTTTTAAGAACAGGTTGGAGAAACACCTGTCAGGGATGATCTAGATAATACTTAATCCTGCCTTCAGTGCGGGGGACTGGACTAGATGACCCCCCCCAGATCTCTTCCAGTCCCATGAGTCTATGAAACTGGTCACCAGGGACCAATGAAGGAAATTAAGTGCACTGCTGGGAAGCTAAATGATTTATCTGCACCAATTTCCCCTGCTGTGGGTGTTGCAAGAATACCCACCCTCCACCTGCTGTTTCCTGGTAATAAAGATGAGGTGTTGCTAGAGACCAAAGTATCGGAAAAAGAGGTACGGGGATAAATTGATCATTTGAAAAACAATAAGTCACCCCGCCCAGATGTCCAACCAAGAGTTCTAAGAGCTAGAGGCTAAGCTGCCGGGAAAAAGAGGCAATCTCTGATGAACAGCAGCGACGGTAGCGGAGGATTGAGGGTGGTGAGCATTGAACCTGTATTTAAGGAAGGCTGTAGGTGGGATGTGGGGAATTACAGAGCACTGAGTAATCCGTCCCGGGCAGAGAAACAAAAAATATCAGAATAAAACCTCGGGAGGGTGGTGATGTGATAGAGGCTAGCCAGCCTGATTTCTGCAAAGGGAACATATTCTTTAAACAGGTCAATAAAGTAGTAGGCAAAGGACAGCTGGTTGACATGGGACTTTCACAACATCCTTCCCAAGAGGCTGCTGAAGAGGGTAAGTAGACACGGACCAAGAGGGGAAGTAATGTCATGGATCATATATAGTCTGGTTGCCTGTGGAGCTGTAATTCAACCCCGCTGTAGCTGCACCATCCCAGAGCACCTCCTTGTGGCACGACATGGTATTTCATCCACTCCACCGCTCTCTCTGGACTTCACTGGTCTGTGACAGCAGCGGCGAGGCCCTCCGACCAGGTAAGGCTACCTTTCTGGGGTAGTGACATCCCCAATGAGTGATGTCCGGTAACACAGTGTCTTCCGCCCCTACCCGGGTGGCTTTTCAGCCTCACACATCTTCCAGAGCAGCCGCTCACAGGGCTTCCCTCAGCAAGACTCAGACTCAGCCAAAAATACAAACTAAACAACTTCCTCCACCCATCAACTCCCTTGTAGGTTCGCCCTTCACCTGCCTCCTGCCAGGCCCTTCCCAGAGAACAGGGACTCCAGCCCACCTCTCCTGGGCCAGCTCCTCCCAGCTAGCCTTGTAACTCCTTCCTGAGCCTGACCAATCCTCCATGGTCAGGCTCTCTGGGTCTAATTAATACTTCTCATTCTGTGTGGGTCATCAGCAGGGTTGGAATCTTTAGCTGCACCCCACAGACCTCTGCCGCTAGAGCTAACAAGTAACTGTCAGTAGTAGTAGGTTGTTATCCTCTGTGTCCAGCTACTGGATGCGCATTATGCAGACACACACTTTATCAGCAAGTTTCACAGACCTGTGCTTCTAACAGAGGAACACTGAGATTCAGGCATCTTGGGTTCCATTCCAGGTCTGGGCGGGGAGTGCTCTTTAGAGGGAATAGCCCCTTCTGTCCCTGTCCCCTCTAGATTGTCCATGACAGTCTCTTTGCTGGTGTCCAGCACCACAGTGCAAAGCACCAATTGCATGGACAGTCCTTAGCTCATGCAGCCTCAGGTTGGAACATGCTCCATCGCTCTGTGGGGATGGCACATGTAGGTGCTTTGAGGGGATGAAGCATCCTCAGGGCACATGAAATCTAGCCACCCTACCAAAATCTAATAAGTCCCAAGTGAGATGTACAGACTGCAATTTTTCAAAGCCTTGCAACTTTGCCAAAGGTGGGTGAATTTTCACATGGGCAGCACAAAGCACAGTTCTGACTGGAAGGTGATCTCTTCACCAGATTTCAAGCCCCTGCTCCAAAGCATGCAGAATCTAGGGCTTCTCAGTGAAACCGCTGAAAGAATTTTTTTAGTTGGGGGAAAAACCTGTCTATTTCTCACCTCATTCGGAGAAACTGCTGAACCATTTTTGTTGAAACTCTGCCCCCCAAAATTCAGCCTGTGGCAGACACTCAGCATGGAAAATTTCAGCCTGAAAGATTCAAATTTGGCAAAGCTATAAGCATCTGAAAACGGGCTCTTATAATGGGATGTATCAGGTGACCTTAATTACATGTGCCGCTATCTGTAATAATAATTGGTCTAGAGACAGGCGATTGGGAACCCAGCTTCTGTTCTCTGTCGCATAATACAAGAACAAGAGGGCATTCGATGAAGTGAAGATGCGGGAAACCGATAAAAGGAGAGTGTTTTGCACAATGCACAATTAGACTGTGGAACTCTCTGCCACCGGATGCCAAGCCTTTTGCAAGTTTGAAAAAGAGATTGGACGTTTATATGGTTAGCCAGAATATCCTGGAGTTCATGTTAAAGCTAACATGCATTTTTGGGGGAAATTAAACCTTGTGCTTCAGGAATTGGGAGGAGACTTAAATGGGCGTCAGGTTATCCCACATCTGCTACCACAAGGTACTCAGGGCCGACGCTTCCACGAGGTGACCCTAGGTGGTCACCTAGGATGGCAGGATTTGGGGGGTGGCATTTTGCCACCCTCGGCGGAAATTCAGTGGCAGGGGGTCCTTCCGCTCCAGGTCTTCGGCAGAAATTCGGCGGTGGGTCCTTCACTCGCTCTGGGACCCACCGCCGAAGTGCACTGAAGACACAGAGCGGAAGGACCCCCACTGCCGAATGCTCAGAGGAGGAGCACTGCTGCTTAGGGCGGCAAAAACCCTGGTGCACTCCTGAGGACTTACTTCTTCTTCTGCAGCATCTGGTGCTACCACTGTCATAGACAGGCTACTGTGCTGGCTGGATCTCAGTCTGATCCAGTTTGACTGTGTTCCTGTGACTTTCAAAAAGCCTTTGGCAAAGTTCATAACAAGAGGAAATCAATCAGTCATAGATTGGAGGGCTAAAGTTCTGGTATGGCTTGTAAACTGGCCAACTCACCACTAATTAATTTTCGTGATGACTGCAAGTGAGTGGCAGGTGCCACGGGGGTCTATGCTAGGTCCTGCTTAGCTCAGTATATTAGAAGGCATCTCGGCCAATTTGATCATGACAGATATAACTCACAGTGGACCCATGCCACAGCGCCTTGATGTGACACCCATGCAGTGTCACCAGCTTGGACCAAAGCAGCTGGGAACCAGCAAAGATGAGCTGCGGGGTTCTGCTTTCTGAGCGCAGAGGCCGCCACTCGCCTGTGAGCAAACAGACTGAAGCCTGAGCTGGAAACCACCAGCTGCTTCTGCTATTGTTCCCAGCTGCCTGGCTCTGAGCTGTGGTCCCCACCGGGGGCCAACCTTCAGCTCTGGTGAGTCAGAGAAGACAGTGGCTGCAGAGAGGAAGCTGGGAACCTGGAAATCACCCCCAAACCATGTATTAACTGGGCCAGGCATGGTCCCACCCAGCTGCAATGAAAGCACCTGCTGGTTGGGCTTAGGACCCGGTGCTGCCTTGCTGATGTGAACAGGGGCAGGGACTAAGTACCTCTCTAAGGCAGAGGGGAAGATACCAGGGCCCCAGGGATGGGGTGCAGGGAGCCCATGGAGGAGGTGGGGGGAGAGGAAGCCGGCCCACAACAGAGTAGAGCCTGTGGTGGTTGCTGCCTCCTGTGTCTGGTTAGTTTCTGTGGTGAGCATCTCTGCAGAAAGCCAGGGGCGTAGGAGGAAGGAAGAGCAGCAGGGGTCGGGGGGAGGGAGGGGCAGCAGGACCTCAACACTCCTTTTTAAGGTCTCTCTGGCTTTCAGAAGCTCTCACTGGCCCAGCCAGACCCCTCCGCCTCCTTCACTTGGGCTATAAAAGCCACTGTGAGAGTGCTGGCCGGCCATTCCAGCAATCATCGGGCTCCAATGGCTTCAATACTTGTCCTCCCGTTGCTCTTCGCTGTGGCCACAGGTAAGAAGTGAGGGTTGGGTAGGCTTGCTTCCCATCCCCCCCACCTCCATTACCAGGCCCCAGCTGGGAGCCAGCCAAGAGTGCCGAAGGGTTTTAGGAGCCATGCGCTGCTAACAGGCAGGTGCATCTGCTTCTGGACCAGAGAGATGGGAGGGGTCTGCAAACCAGCCAGCAGGTCAGGCCCAGTCACGCTGGTGAGAACAATGAGTCAATCCAGAATTGTAGAACATGGACCCAGCCGGCTCCGACAGGTGCTCAGCGGTGTGGAGAGCTCTGCTTGGTAACGCCAGCCTCGTGGCATGTGCTAATTTCACCAGCACCCTGGCTGCGGGGATCAGGTGATTAGGTCAGTGTCTCCGCTTTCCTTCCAGGCAAAAAGGGAATTTTTCGCCCTGAAGGCTGAAGAGAAACATGTGGACCCCAGAACATGCCAGCTCCAGGAGGCCAATAAAAGACCTCCCCCCTTGTTAATTTGAAATCTCATGATTTTGGAGGCCTGACTCCTGAGTTTTAGACACTCGTGGCTGACTGCTCTGCTCACTGAGCTAGAGGAATCCACAGAGTGTGGCAATAGAGGCGGGTAGGAAGGGAAGCTGGCAAGTTGCTTTTGGATTTGCCTGCCTCTTCCTTTGGTGCCTCTGGTCTTGGGTATTATCAGAGGCAGGGTCCTGTCTGGGCTGGGCCCTGGTTCTGCTCTGATAGTCTGGCGAGTCCCACCATGTTCCTGTGGACAAGGCTCCCACAGTGCAGCTAGACCAGTTTTCTGTAGCTGTAGGGCAGGGACTGTCTCTTTGTTGTGAGTTTGTACATTGTCTGGCATAACAGGGTCCTGGTAATTAAAATACATCATCATAATAATATAATGTTCCTCTTGAGGATTTTGGGATGCTCCAGACAGCAGCAGATCCTGCTAAGCCCTTCCTTTTGGTATCTATTACTAGAAAAGCTCCGGTTTTTTTTCTTGCGTGTTAATGGAAAGGCTAATGAATGGACTTCAATGGCTCAGACACAGATTTGATACAGGAGTGGGTGGGTGAGATTCTGTGGCCTGTGTTGTGCAGGAGGTCAGACTAGATGATCATAATGGTCCCTTCTGACCTTAAAGTCTATGAATGAGCCACTGGGGCAGACACGCCACCCCCCTCTCGGCATAACCCCACAGGAATCAACACAGTCACACCCAGGAAGACACTTTCTGTACTTCCCGGAAAACTGCTGATCCTGTTGCCTGCCCTTGTAGTGTCTCTTTGTATCTTGAGACATCCCATCAGCAAGATGGGGCCAGCCCTGCCCCAGTGAGACTGACGCACACTGCATGCAGAATGTGTTATTATCTAGAGTTCAAGATTTACCAGGCTGAATGGCAGAAATGCTGTGGGTCTGACCATGGGGACAGAGCATGACACACCAGATAGGGGTTGGGAGCTCACGTTCTCCTGAGGGAAGCGCCTCTGGGCCAGCTAGAGGGCGTTACAAGTCCGCATGGTTCTGTGCACCTCACACTTCTCTCTTTGTTTGGCAGCATTTGCCGGCCAAGATTTGGTTCCCGCGCGATGTTTGCAAGGACCCAAGTTCTGGTGCCAGGATGTGGCCACGGCCGTGGAATGCCAGAGGGAGCAGTACTGCACGAGCCTCTGGGCCGACGTTCCTCTGGTGAGTGCTAGAGCCACGTCCATCTCTCCGCCCCCATTTCCTTAGGCGGATGCTGGAGCCACATCTGGCTCTCCACAACCCATTTCCATGCCGCGTCCCTTCCCCGCTTGCTGCCCATGCAAGGAGCTAGGGGAGGGGAACTGACTGTAGTTGGGTGACAAAAGGTTGTGTGAGGGGGTAGCACGGAGGGGTGCTGGGTGGCTGCAGCTGAGGTTGCAGGAAACACTTATGACTCACAGGTGGGTCAACCCAGCCAGCTGCCCCCGCCTCTCTCCCTGCCCCCCTGCACCAGGGAGGAGCTGGGGCAGCTAGTGAGGCAATGGCAGGAGCTAGCCACTGCAGCAGCCCTGCCACTCCACAACCCAAGTTCTTCACCCTCTGCTTCCAACTCCACTACCCTCTCTTATCCCATCCCCCTAACTCTACCCCTTTGATCCCCACCTCCCCACCCCAAGCCAAGATAGGCAAAACTTCACTTGTGTCGGTGAGGAGTGGTGTTCCAGTGGTGAAGGCACTAGCCTGCTCTGCCACAGACTCCCTGAGTGACCTTGAGCAGGTCACTTTGTGTCTCCTGGCCTCAGTTTCCCTGTCTGGAAAATGGGAGCATAGCGTGGCCCTGCCTGCTGGCGGGAGTGGTTGAAAGGATAAATTTAGAGCTGTTTTCTTCTCCCATGGGAAATTTCAAGTTTTCAGCAAAAATATTGAAAACCATAATATTTTGGTTTTGCAAATACTGCTGTGGTGCCTCCTGGGAGTTGTAGTTCAGGTGCCTCATGCACCGATTCGCCTCTATGGCTGGCTGGACTACATCTCCCATGATGCATTACAGTCTCCCTTCTTATTGTGGCTGCCACCTCTCCGTGGCATCATGGGAGATGATGTTCAGCTGGGGAGCCCGGTCCATAGAGGAGGCTGGAAGCTCCTGAACTACAGCTCCCATGAGACACTTCAGCATTGAAATATTTTGTCCGCTCTGTTTTTTTTTTGGCTGAACAAGTGACATTTCCCACAGGAAGTAGACGCTTTCAGGGGAGCATTTTGCCAAGTCAAAAATCCAGTTTCCCACTGAAAAACAGCTTCAAGGGGAAACGTTCAACCAGCCTTAATAAATACACTGAAGTTTGTGCGGCAGTCTTTGGGGCAGGGAGCGTATCATTTTGTTCTGCATTTGTGCAGTGCTTGGCACCGGGGCCCTGCCCCATAACCACCTTTCTGGGTGCTCCTGCAGTATGAATAATAACTAAGAATAATGATTAGGGCTAGATGAGCGACCGAGATAGATAATGATAGGGATACTGCTGCCCTGTGGTCAGAGGAGGTAACAATGGAACACCTGGCCCAACCCCTTTGAGAACCCCTCTTGGGCTGGGCATCCCCCCCACCCCGGTTACTGCTGCCCTGGGCCCGGCCACACTGGTCCCTGGTCCCATAGCTTCACTACAGGGCCTCTTGGTTCTCTCTGGGACAGTGGGATCAGCTGGAGGAGGAAGACGAGGCTCGGCCCCCTAACAAGAAGTGCACACTCTGCACCCAGATTGTGGGGAAGCTCAAGGAGATGGTTGGCGATGACCCCGATGAGGTAAGTCACCCAGTGCTGCTTGTGCTGCCTGTTGGCCAGTGGTTAGAGCAGGGGGCCTGAGGAAGTGTGTGTGGGGGATGAGGAACAGTGGGATGAGGGAGAAGATGGAGGGGGGGAGAGCAGAGGGCATGAGGTGATGGGAGAGTGAGGAAGGAGAGGGAGAAGTGGGGAGTGGACCGTGGGATGATTCCCTGGCTGATGATGCAGTTATGGGAGAGGAAAGGGTGGGCAGAGCGCGGTGCAATAGCTCATGTGCCAGGGCTCTCGCCGCAGGACTCTATCAACAAGGCCCTGAATTCCGTGTGCAGATCTGTGGGCAAACGCCAGGCCCGGACTTGCAAATCGCTGTTGAAAAAGTACAAAGATCAGCTCACGGAAGGACTGCAGAACGGTGATGAGGCCGGAGACATCTGCACCAGCATCAGATTGTGCAAGGAGCCCCCAGGTGACAGCCTGTAGGCTGCAGTTCATCCCCCATGGGAAACTTTGGCCCAGGCTCCTCGGGGCTTCTCCCAGAAACATTGACTGGGCTCTTCCTCTCCTGGCCCAGCAATCACCCACACCTTAGGAATTGTCCCCTGCAGAATTCACCCCCTCCCGCATCACCAGGGATCCTCCCCTCACCTTGTTCTTCCCCCATCCCCTGGATTATCCCGCTAGGGCTCAGCCGCCCCACCGGCCTGTCTCGGAGGTGCTGCACAGAGGATGCCGAGGCCGGCCTAGAGCTGCTCTGACCCAGAAACACTTGCTTTCCCTCCAGAGTTTTCCAACTGATGCTCGCCGCTTGCCCCGAGTCCACGCCGATTCCCCAAAGCTTCTCGCTGCTGCTGATTGTGCCCGCCTGTTATGTACAGAACTGGCTGGCTGGAGCACAGCACAGGGCCAGCTGGGTATGTGATACCCCAAGGCAGATCCCTGGGCTGGGGGAGCGAGGTGGGGAGCGGGACTCACTGGTGCTCAGGGCATAGTGCTATAAGCCAGACCTGAAGGTGACGCTGAAGCAGCAGCCAGGGCTCCTTCAGCCCAGTGCTTCAGCCCGGCCCAGCCCTGTGAGGGCTGTGGTGTCTCTGGGGCCCATGTGCTCCTTGGTCTGATGCCCTGGGCGGGGTGGCTGCACACTGGGGACCGGCAGAGCTTAAAGCAGGAGCTCCACAGCTTGTGCTAAAGAGCCACGGCTCCACAGCTGGGGCTGCCCCACGCTCAGCTCTAGGGATCGGGCCTGGAGTGGGGCCTGGAGCACACACTGACGGCTACATGTGCCCACGGGGATGGGTGCTTATGGGACCTGCTCACCAGTGGGTGCTCCGAATGCCACCCAGCGTTATGAGCCACAGGCAGTGTGGGCAGCTGGGGGGTTTATGGGGGGCTAGCTCAGTCGGGGCTGTGGAAGAGACAGTGGGTAGAGCCTGGAGCTGAAGGCGGAAAGCAGGACCCCTGCTGGCTAAGCTCACAGGCTGACTGCCCCATGCTGCTGTCTCCCGCATCTAGGACCACTGCAGACCGGAGCAGACAACCGGAGGACAGTGACTCTGCCAGCCCTTGGCCATCAGCTTGGCTCTGGCATCTCTTCTGCTGGATATCGTGGGCTGGATGCTGAGCCAGTGCACGTGGGCACAGCACCAGGCCATGCCGATTTGCACCAGCCCGGCATCTGACCCCCCTTTCCCCCCTGCTGCTTTTGGCTTCCTTATGAATAAAGTGCTTTGGACAACGTGTGGCTGGCTTCATGCCCCTGCTGGGCAGGGAGGGCGGGCAGGCAGAAACGAGCCTTTCGGCTCCAGTGCTGCTGAGGCTGCTTGAGAAACATTTGTCCCAGCCACAATCCTGCATCTCTCTGGCCTGTCATCTGCCTTTCCTTCCTGCCTTATCCCAGGGCAGAGCCCTGACGGCATCACAAGTTGGGTGTGGCTGTGTTGGCCTTGGCCCCTGCAGCTCCTTCCCCCTCGCCGCCTAGACAAGAGCGGGCTCCGGGAGCAGGAACGGGAGCGGAAGCTGTTGGCTCAGAACAAGACGTACCCGAGGACTGGCGAGCGCAGGAGGGGAGAGTGGCCACCAATGAACCCGCCCCGTGTCCCGAGCTCACCGTGGTTAATGTGGAGGAAGATATGGGACGGAAAGGGGGAGCAAGTGAGACATGGTGACTGCAGGTATTGCCTGTTGGTCACCCGGCTCCCCTGCGCAGAGGGGGCTCTCACCTCTCAGGCCAGGAGACGATCCTGTGACAATCCTTCCTCTGCTGTGCTGGGGGGGGGCCACATCCAGGGTGTGGACAAGGGCCCCAGTCACAGGGGTGAGCTTTGGATCTGAACCGTGTCTCCCCTAGGCTGCTTCCCGTAGGGTGGATTCCCAGTGCCCCCTGCCTCTATCATGGGAGAGCGACCCTACATGGCTTGCGTCCTCTCCCATCCTAGGGCCTGCCCATCGCTCCCCACCGGGGCCCACAGTGGAGGAGGGCACCACGGGCTGCATGCCCAGGAGAGGCCCTTTGCATCCCAGTCACTCACAGGTCCTTGTGCCAGGGTCCCCCTGGCCTCACACCCAGTGCTTAGGGAATGGCCTCAAGCTGTGCCTGGCCCACTGGTTTGAGCATTGGCCTGCTAAACGCAGGGTTATGAGTTCAATCCTTGAGGGGGTCACTTAGGGAGCTGGGGCAAAATCAGTACTTGGTCCTACTAGTGAAGGCAGGCGGGTTGGACTTAATGACCTTTCAGGGTCCCTTCCAACTCTATGAGATGGGTATATCTCCATATATTCCCTCTTCCCCTTGGCCACAGATGGGGCTTCCCACTGGTCTCACACACAGGGGGCTCTCATTTGATGGACTTGGGCTTTTATTTCAATGGTGCTAGGCATGGGGCACATGCCGATTGTCCGCATCACCTATCAGTCCTCCTTCTCGTCGCCGTGGGTGATGATGTAACAGAGGGATTTGTAATCGATGTTTCCTGCCACGTCGATGGGCGTCACCGCGAACATCTGCTCCACCTGGGCAGGAGAGAGTGGGGGTGAGGACATGAGTCGTGGGCAGGGATCCCACCAACTTCGCTGGGCAGGAGCCATGAGGGAGGCCGCAGCCTGGGCACCAAAGACCCGAGCGGCTGGCGGGCACCCAGATCTGCCACAGGGGGGTGTGTAGTGCAAAGCCACACACACACCCGCTTATGTTTCCCAGTGCAGCAAGGAGGGGGTTCCTGCCAACCGGTGGGGTTAAAGGCAGGGTGAGTTCCTGGGCCCAGATTGGGGGCTGGGGAGAGCAGGGGCCATCTCACCTCCTCCGGGGTGAACTTGTCTGCCTGGGTCAGCAGGAGCTGCTTAAACCTGCAAATGAAACAGGACGTGAGTGAGAACACAGAGCCTTGGGTTTGTGCCTACTGCCCCCGAGTGCCCAGCTCAGCTGGGGCCAGGCAGAGACTGGGGGGCTTGGGCCTAAGGGGGAGTAGGGGCCAGCTGGGGCCAGGCAAGGGGCAGGGTGGGGATTGAAGGGGGACAGGGGCTGGAAGGGATCTGAGAGACAGGGCCTGGGGGACAGGAGCTGAGTAAGGTCTAGAAGGGGGGCAGGGTCAGGGGGCGTGATTCCAGGGGCACAGGCCCCACAGGACTAGACAGACCTGCCCACTGCACACAGAGACTTTTTTAACCCCACATTTTCCGAACTGGCCTCTCAGTTGCTGGGATCTGTTCAGCCCTGGCCTGCCCCCAGTCCCCCCTCACACCTTCCACATGCTGTGGCAGCCTGCTCCGCTCCTCATGGCCATTTCCCCACTGGGGAAGTGACAGGGGGGCCCATCCAGGCCTCCTCCTGGCTCCAGCCCATGCCCAGTTTGGCCCAGGATGCCCCCAGCACCAGGGTGGCACAGAGCTGGCTCTGCTCCTGGCCTTGCCATTCACTTGAGAGGCCTCACCCTGCCCCGCGAGCCATCGGGCACCTGGGAATCTGGCCCTGAGAGCCCAGCCTGAAACACCCTGGGTTCTGATTTGCAACCCCTACCATTGAGGTCAGTCAGATCTGGGGGCGCGCAGCCCCCCCAAGACACCAGGTCAAGGGCCTCTCCACCTGGGCTTCCAAAAGCTGAGGCCGCAGAAGCAGGGGCTGCTCATGTCCCCGTGGGCCTAGGAGTGTCGGGTACCCTCAGGCCTGCAACTCCCCCCCCACCCCCCGGCTTGGGGTGCTTTGACTCACTCGTCCTTGTTCACGTGGCCGGTTCCATTGGGGTCAAAGAGTTTGAAAGCGTTGAGGATGGATTCCTCTGGGTCGGTGCCTGGGGGGAGGGCAGGGGGGGCTGGTTAGCTCAGGATGAGGCTGAGGCTCCCCAGCTATGTTCCCCCGGCTCTAGGCCCCCCCATGCCTGCCTTGGGGTGGGGGCACAGCGCTGCTTCTCTTTGCACTCTGAATCAGCAGGGAAGGACAAGCCGATGACCTTCCCTCTCCTCAGAGGTGCTGGGAACCTGCATTCCCTGCCTGCGCCCCGACCGCTCTGAGGTGCCCAAAGCCACATCTCAGAGGGCAGCTGCACCCCCACCTCTATGCCCCCCACCCAGGCCCATTGCTGGGGGAATTGGGTTCCAAAGACCCCAGCAGCTAAAAGCTGAGTTAAGTGGCAGGAGGAGACTGTATGGCTTTTCCAGCATGGATCACGGTGTCTCCAAGCCCCATGGGGCCCAGCAGCCCTCAGCCATAGCTCACGCCTGGGGCCTGCGATGGGGGACCTGGCAACGCCTAGGAGGGGATGCTGGCGAAGCTATTGAGGGAATCCCCCTTTCCAGGCAGAGACCTTTGATCTCCATTTGGAACAGTCGCTAGTGGGGGAGAAAGGCACCATGGCAGCATCCTGCACTGCGGGTGTAGCTTGAAGTCATCTCGAGAGTGCCAAGAGCAAGCGGGCAGCAGAGCTGGGCACAGCGAGGATGCTCCAGCAGTGTGAGGGCTGGTCTGGGATGCGGGAAACCTGTGCCACCCCAGTGTGACCTTGGGCAAGTCACTCAGTTGCTCTGTGCCTCAGTTTCCTCATCTGTCCCATGGGACTCAACCCCGTGTGTGTGAGGATCAATACATCATGGAGGGTGAGGCGCTTGGATAGGGTCAGGGACGTCCCAGAGGTCGATAGAGCCCAGGTTGAAGGGGCCCCCGCCAGCTCTCGGCCCTGGTTGGCTCTTGGCCTACTCACCATTCAGTTTCTCCCCGAAGAGTGCGAGGAAGACGGTGAAGTTGATGGGGCCCTTCCCCTCCTTCAGCATCTCGTCCAGCTCCTCATCCTTCATGTTCAATTTCCCTGGTGAGGACGGGAGGCCCGGTGAGAGCCCATCTTCCCTCACTGGCCCCCCGCCTGGAGCACCATTTGTTTTCTGGCAGCAGGAGCGGATCTTACCCCGTGGAGCCCTACCGCTGTACGACGAGAGGCCAGGACCCCAGCACAACCTGAGGAGGGAGGCAGCTCCAGCCAGGGGGCTGGCACATCATGCCATCGGATGACACGACCCACTCTGAGCTACGTTCTCACCCTCTGCTACCTCTGGGCAGCACCTGGCACGATGGGGGGCCCCCAATCTCCGTCAGGATGGGTGCAGGGCCTGGCATGACAGTGGTAGCCACGATCTCCATCGGGGTGAGTGCAGGGCCTGACACGACAGGTCCCCTTGCTCTGGGTCAAGGTGAGGGCAGGGCCCAGCACGACGGGTCCCCTTGATCTCAGTCAGGATCTATAGGCCGATCTGCATGGCAGCGTCGGTGGAGAAAGCCATCTTTGCAGAGCCCCCTTTGATAAAGGCACCAGAGGGGCCGGGCCGGGATCCGAGCTGAACCCGGGCCCGTGCCTCGTGCTGCTCTAGGAGGAGGCCCGCTTTGCCCCTGAGCCGGGCCCTTGAGCCCACAAGTCGACCGCTTCACTCCCCCACAGTGCAGGCAAGTGGAGCCAGCCTTATCAGTGATGACGCACGGGGAGGAAATCATGAGATGCCAAGCTCAAGTGCCCGGTGGAAAGAGCGTGCCTGCTACTTACTCAGCGGCCCTGCTGATAAGCAGCCAGCTCCCGCTGTCTGCCAAGGGGGCAGGGGGCTGGGTAGTTTTGGAGTTAGCATCTGACTTCCTCCATTGATTTGTAACATAAAGGGCTTGTCTTGTTAGAGCGATGCCCCCAGCCCCACCCGCTCCCCGGTGGTGCAGGATCCCCCAGTAGCCCACGCCCCCATTCACAGGGGCGTTACACACTGGCAGGATCCTCCTTTACTGTGCACCAGCCCATGGGCCTGTGGTGGTTGAGAATTCCCTGCCTTTCTCCTGCTCCGAGGACTCCCCTCTTCCTCAGACACAAGGGGTAGGCCCACGCTCTGGGGCAGGGGGGACATCAGCACCACAGGGCTGAGTAAGCAAGAAGAGGCTTTTTTGCTCCTGGGCTCCCAGCGTAAGTGCAGGAGCTTCTCAGTTTTGCTTTGAATGAACTGAAAAATCAGACCTTTTTTTGCGTCCTGTGTCTGTGCAGCACCTGGCACCACGGGGCCACGGCTGGGGAACTAGATGCCAGGCCAATACACGGGAATACAAAAGCAAAACTCACACAAAGCGGCCGTGCCTGAGATTAAGGACTTTCAGACCCTTTCGATTCCAGGTGATGCACTGGGCCCAGGTTTGTTCCATATGGAACTAGGAAACTCACTTCCGCAAGAGATCAGAACAGCAGAGAACTTCCGCTGCCTTCCCACCAGAGGGCAAGCCACTTAAGCCAGAGGGGGTGGGATAGATAGATAGATAGATGGGGTGGATGGGGATAGATAGATGGTGATGTCCTGACAGGTTTGTCATTCTTTGGGCACCTCCCTGGTCTGTGTTTGAAGCCTACAGCGAGCTCCAGGCCCGGGGGGGTTGCTGAGGCCTGGCATTTCACGATGATTACTGGGGATAGCTTTGGTGCCTGCCCCTGGCCAAGGTGCACTGGGAGGGTTGAGGGCGAGATGCTCACTCACCAAGCTGGGAATAGGTCTCCTTCAGGTCTGATTTTGTGATAATGCCGTCACGGTTCTGGTCGATGCAGCTGAATGCCTGGAAACAGAATGAGACGCTGAGCCCTGGGGCCTGGGCCTACTTGCAACCCTCGGCACCAGCCCCCTCACTCTCCCAGTAGGGCAGAACCTCCCTCCATCTGGCATCTTCCCCTCTCCTTAGCCGTGCCTAGCTCCAGCCCAGCTTACCATGGCTGAGACCATAGGTCATATTATTCCCTGCAGCCCCAGCGTGGCTGACTTGCGAGTGTCATGATATTTGGCATTTCCCCCTTCAAGCTCCAGCTCCTGGAGTCAGGTGATTTGGGGAGAATCTCAGCTTTGGTTCCAAACAAGTACCTCATGGTTGCGGAGAAGAGCTAAAAACGTGACCGCGAGAGGCTCAGAAACCAGCCGACCAATGCAAAGTGTGTGAAAAGTCTGAGCTGTCACTGTGACGAACTGGGACTGTTCTTACTGTGGTCTGTGAATGCTGAATGGGGGGTGTTGGCCTGGGAGGACGGTCTGCATCGGGGGATGGGAGACTGGCTGGAGCGAGGATGAGTGAGCATGTGTGAGAACCCAAGAAGGGTTTAGAGGCCAGGTGACACCTCTGCCTGGGAAGCTGAACAAAGGCTGGGGGGGCGGGGGAAAGAGACACGGGGAAGGGAGAGGGGTTTCAGGAGCTGGTTGGGGAATGGAGGGAAGGACAGATAGGGCTCTGACCCCCCAACGAGGCTGTGGTGCTCCTGGGACCCCAAAATAGACCTAATTGGGGAGGAACCTGTTGTCTGTGCTGGAAAAACCTGTTTTGGACTGTGTTCCTGTCGTCTAAATAAACCTTCTGCTTTACTGGCTGGCTGAGAGTCATGGTGAATCACAGGAAGCCAGGGGTGCAGGGTCCTGACTCCTCCACACTCTGTGACAGTTATGTTAAATTATAAAGGGATTCTTGGTCCTGCTTGCAGGCTTGGGGGGGCTCTGCAGGGTAGCCGGCAATCTGGGTCCTGTGCAGTTAGTCTCCCTAGAGAAAGATGGGGTGAGTTGGGCCTCGCTGCCACAGGGAGCAGCCTGTTTTGTCTCTCTCTGGTTTTGGTTCTTTTGTGTTAAGTTTCTGGATTCTAAGACATAAAGTCGTGTTATGCTGCAGCCTTCCTGCAAGATGGATGATGCTCAGGTTCTAGCTCGTTGTGTGTGTGCTGTGACTACTTGGGGGGGCTGGTGCTGAATATTCCCCCCTCTCTCTTTACGAAGGCCATGGCCCTGACCCTGCTCTCACCATGGGCCATATCCCTGTGTGGGCACCGTGTGCATTGCCCGGGCTCCCTGGCGTGCTGGCGTTCACATGCAATGGGCCATGGCACCCTCACCTCCTTGAACTCCTGGATCTGAGACTGCTCGAACATGGAGAAGACGTTGGAGGAGCCCCTCTGGGCGCGCTTGGCGGCAGCTTTGCTTCGAGTCCCGGCTTTCCGGCTGGCCTGCAGGGGAAAAAGCCAATCAGAGTGCAGGGGGTCCTGCTGTCCCCAGCAGAGCCAGTGAGAGAGCAGGGAATCCTGCTGTCCCTGGCAGAGCCAATCAGAGCACAAGGAAGCCTGCTGTCCCTGGCAGAGCCAATCAGAGCACATAGAATCCTTACTTAGCCCAGCAGAGCCAATCAGCGAGGAGCTCTGTGCCACATGCCAGCCCGAGTGAGGAGCTCTGTGATGTGTGCCAGTGGGCACAAGCTGCAAAAGGGGAGTCCCTTGCTGGCACAAAAGGTGCCTCCCTCTCCGGTGCCTGGTTATCAGTGTGATTCAAGCAAACAGTTTTAAACCACTGATAACCCCCAGCATGTTCCAACTCCCTTCAAACCTCTCAGGGGGCAATGGGGCGGGGTGGGAAGGGGCTCTCTAGGGCAGGTATCTGCATGGGGGTGGGTGGGGTGGATCAGCTGCTAGTGGGGGAAGGGCTCTGGGTCTGCGAGTGGGCGAGAGCTGGAGGGAGGCAGGGAAAGGTCACCAGTAATCTCAGGGATGCGGAGTTCTTCCCTTCCCTGCTTTCTTTGGCTGCATGTTCCCCACGGGGGCTGTATGCTCTGGGGCAGGTGTTGGCAATGGGGCTGGGGGAAGGAGCTGGTGCTGACAATGGGGCTCTAGGGGTACAGCAGTGAGGTTTTGGGGTCTGCTGGCAGTGCTAGGGCTGGGGGGCACTGACAATGGGTATCTAGGGGCTGGCAATGGGGCTCTGGCATGGCCCGGGCCGGTCCTCCCAAGTTAGTGCCCTGCTGCATGCTGAGGAGCTGCTCCTTGCCCCAGGACGTGGGGGGCTGGAGCCGTTCTGGGGGGAGGCGCTCTCAGCACAGGCCCTAGCTCTCCCTCGCCCCAGGACGTGGGGGGCTGGAGCTGTTCGGGGGGGCGCTCTCAGCACAGTGCCCCTGCCCAAGGGAGCAGGTCCGACGGCTCCCACTCAGAACAGCCCTGTCCAGGAGCTGGATGCTGGTTCCAGTGAGGGACTGGGGAGTTGGGGGGACTCACCATCCTGCTGTGTCAGCTCCGCAGCTACTCCGCAGCGAGGCAGTGGCTAGGCTCCACTATATACTGCTGCTTATCACCTAGGTAGCTAAATTAGGAGCAGAACAGGAGGAGAGCGCCAAACTTGGCAGTCCCGGCGCAGAGCTGGCTGGGGTGATAAGGGCTGGATGACAGCGACATTCCAGCAGGGTGGACCCCAGAAGCCGGCTTGAGTTTTATGGAAGGAGTCCTCAGGCGGCCGCAGAGCAGCCGGGGTCCTTATGCTGGTCACATCCCGGGATTTCCCTTTCTCGGGAATTTCTGACCACGCAAAATTCAGTTTGGCTTCGAATCAGAACAAAACAAAGTTGAACGTTCCAGCGAAACACAGTTTTCGAAACCCAGCTTGTGGTTCGGGTCGACTGGCCTGTTCTAGGGTGGGGGCTGCAGCCATTCGCTCGGACCCCCGCCAGACTGTTTAAACTGTGGCGTTCTGTTATTGACACCGGCCCAACCAATACAATACAGCTGGAACTGAAAAGGAACGGGCCGATCCGATCGGGTCGAGATGGAACCTTCTCGAAATGCTTCATTCACATTGAGTAAACAGCCAGGCCAGGGAGGCAGGGCGGCCTAGTGCATACAGCACAGTGCCAGGAAGTGAGGTCAAACCCTGGCTTCGAGCTAGTTGTGTGCAGCCACATTTCAAAACACCAGTGCCTCAGGTTCTGGGTTCCCCGCCTGGCGCACCCAAGTATGGAGGCCACCCCTTATAAAAACGTTGCCCCAAGCCAGGCTGCTGGGAGGTCTGTGCGGAAAACCCTTGGGAAACTGAGGCAGGAAGGAAGCAGGCTGAAAGTCGCAGGGATGGTTCTGATTTACAGGGCCCTCCATGGAGACCCAGCCTGGAGAGATGCTCCTGCCTCATGCCCGGCCTCCAGCTCCTGCTTTGAAGGTTGCTGAGGAAAGGAGTGCTTTGGCCTCCCTCAGTCCCCAGCACCGAGGGCACGCTCTGCTGGGTTCACCTGTTGCAGCACTGGCATGCAGGCTTCCCTACCATCGCCCACCCTGGCCTTCCCCAGCGAGCCGGAGAGAGCCAGCCATTGCGTGGGCTTTGGGCTTGGAGCCAGCGAGGTTCATCTGGGCTTATGGCATATAGGTTGCAGCAGCACTGGTCTCTGTTAGCCAATATTATAAAACAAGCCAGAGCGCTTGTGCTAAACTACGACCCCAGAACTGCCAGTGTACTTTGGTCCTTAGGCTAAAGATCCATCCGTGTCTCCTCTACTCAGCTCAGGTTTTGGCTCGGCGACGTCTGAGCAGTGCCCCTGTAATGTTTGCTCCTCGGGAGGTCCCTTGATTTGCAAGAAGCAGGATGTAGGTTCTGTTCAGGTTTGCTGGACGTGAACTGCGGGCCAGCAAATGTTATTTGAGCTTGATGGTTTCTTGTCATTTGGGGCGGTATTAGTTCTGGTTAGCCCAGATAACTCTGTAACCTGAAAAACCAACTCTGAAGGCAGCTCAGGAAAAGGGAGCGTGGGGCATTCCTTTTCTCCCTGTCCTAAACAAGAGGTGTATAAATCTGAGTCGAATTAAGCTCACACGTTGCAGCTGACACAGCCTGAAGACTGCTGCAAGAACAGCTTCCCTGCACTGGGGAAACAATGAACTTTTTCCCATTGGGGCTGATTCCTCTATGGGCAATCAAACCCATCCAGCGAAGTCATCTGCTGTCTTATCAGTGAAATAGCTGACCCAATTGGCTCTCAACCCCCCCCCCCCCACCTCCAGCACTGCAACTGGCTCCCACATCCAGCAGCCCCTCCTATGACCTGGCAGGCCCTGCATCACGATATTGTCCCAACCTCGGTTCTGGGGCTAATGCATTAAAGGCCGGTGAGGTCTCTGATCCCACCAGACCCAGTCGAGACTCCAGGCTTACCACATCCAGTCCCCGTTTGGATGATGGATATTAACCATTAGCTAGAGGGCTCATTATCCCACAGTTATGCTAATGGAGAAGCCTGGCCCTGCAGCCAGGACTCAGGCTCAGATCCAGTGCTGAGGAGCCCCAGCTAAGACGTGGGGGGAGTGTGACGAAGTGGGAATGTTCTTGCTGTGTTATGTGAATGCTGAGTGGGGAGTATTGACCTGGGAAGGTTGCAGGGGAGTTGTGCTGGGACGGCCTGCCTTGGGGAAGGGAGCATACCTGAGCATGTAACCTGAGAACCCAGGAGGGGGGTTGGGGGCCAGGGAACACCTCTGCCCGGGAAACTGGACAAAGGCTGGGAAAGGAGGGGGGGGGGAGGGGCTCAGTGAGAGGCTGGAGGGAGTGTCAGTTTGAAGCTGGCTGGGAAATGGAGAGGGGCGCCCCAACGGAGCGTGGGCTTCCCAATGGGGCTGTGGCCTCCCTGGGGGCCCCAGATGGACCTAACTAAAGGGGGTCCTGATGTCTGTACCGGCAAGACCTGTTTTGGACTGTGTTCCTGTCATCTAAATAAACCTCTGTTTTCCTGGCTGGCTGAGAGTCACATCTGACTGCAAAGTGGCGGTACAAGACCCTCTGGCTTCCTCAGGACCCTGCCTGGGCGGACTCATTGTGGGAAATGCACGGAGGGGCATATGCTGAATGCTCCAAGGAGAGACCCAGGAGGTGAAGCCGTGTGAGCTGCTTGCCCTGAAGACAGTCTGCTCTGAGGGAGAGGAGGCTCCCCAAAGTCCTGACTGGCTTTGTGGGGAGCAGTTCCAGAGCATCATCCAGGGACTCTGTGACAGGGAGCAGAGCTGAATTCTGGGCTCTGGCTCCCCGTATGACATCAAAGCAGCCCCAGAGACCCCTCTAACATATGGGGGCCACCTAAGGGCCACTCCACAGCCCAGAAGAGCTGGGGTGCAGAGTGCTCCAGCCGTACCCCCTCCTATGCCAGTGCAGCCCCCTGGGGGGCTCTGTGCAGCACAGTGTCTACTGCAGATCCCCATGCTGGGGGGGTTCCCAGGGGCCAGCTCCAGTGAAGCGGAGAAGGATTACAGGCCTGTGGTTTGCTTTCAGAGACTAGAGACAGCTCCACACTGGCCACATAGGATTCCTGGCCAGCTTTTCCCTGGGGAGCTGCTGCTGTGGGGAAATTTATCCCTTGTGCACACAGGGCTGGAGATGTTCGGCCTGAGACCCTACCTGGGATTAGCCTCAACTCTCTCTGTCAAGCCTCATGGCATCTTCACTCCCACTCTAGAAAAGCCACCCAAGGCCGAGCTAACATCACTTCTGAAGTACATCCCCCCACCCGGTATCCACCGCCCACCCCGACTCCCCTGGGCCAGAAACCCTTTGGTCACGCAGCTCTGAAGTGACCGAGCCGCTGCTGGCCGGCTATACTACAGCTGGATGAAGAAAGCGGTCGTCCCCTCCCCTTACAACTGAGGAACCAGCATCTCCCTCCCCTGGCCCATATGCTGAGTTGATGGGTCAGAAGCAGGCACTAGCCCCTGGCTCAGTTGCACCAAACTCTGGTTTGGCTTCCAAGCCCTGCTGGTCAAAGGGGAATGCTTTAACTGACCATACCTGCACCGGGCAGCAGCAGGAGGGGTAAGAGGCCCTGAGGCAACTGGAAAGCAGCTGAGAAGGGTGGAAGGGGAGTTGGCTGGAATTTTACCCACTTCCCCCATGCCAGCGCATGCAGGCAGTGGGGAGACAGGAGCCCTCCACATCTCATGCCAAGCACTGAGCGACTAAGATCCAGACAAAGGTCATTCCAGAAAGGCCCACAACCTCCTGTCAGTGACATCCATCCCCATGCACTGGGAAGCTGGAGGAGTGAGGGGGGCAGGATGCCTGGCCGCTTCTCCAAAGAGTTAAAAGCTTTCCCTGTTGAACTCCATTTCCCAAAACTGCGGCTCCCAGATTCTAACAGACACTCCCTCGACCCTCCCCACCATCACTTTTTTCAGCCCACAGGAGACTTCTCCAAAATTGGAGAAGTACTGAAATGTTGGAGAGCGGAAACACCAAACAAAACACTCCATACTAAAATTCCAGTCATGACAGCTTTTTTTGGATGCAATTACAAGTTTGGTTGATAAAGGTACTAATGTTGAGGTAACATACTTAGACTACCACGGTAAGGTATCTGACTGGGTACCGCACGACATTTTGATTACAAAACTAGAACAATGTAAAATTAACATGGCACACGTGACATGGATAAAAAGCTGGCTAACTGAGAGGTCTCAAAATGTAATTGTAAATGGGGAATCAGCATCAAACGAGTGTGTTTCTAGTGGGGTCGGTTCTTGGCCCTACGCTATTGAACATTTTTTAATGGCCTGGAAGAAAACAAAATCATCGCTGATGAAGTTTGCAGCGGACACGAAAATTGGGAACATGGTAAATAACGAAGAGGACAAGTCACTGATACAGAGCGATCTGGATCACTTGGAAAGCTGGGAGCAAGCAAACAATATGCATTGTCATACGGATAAAGGTAAATGTGTTCATCTAGGAACAAAGACTGTAGGCCATATTTACAGGATAGGTGACTGTATCCTGGGAAGCAGAGACCCTGAAAAAGATTTGGGAGGCATGGTGGATAATCAGCAGAACATGAGCGCCCCACAATGCTGTGGCCAAAAAAGCTAATACAATCCTGGGCTGCATAAACGGCAATCTCGTGTTGGAGCAGAGCAGTTATTTCAACTCTGTGTTTGGCACTGGTGCGGCCACTGCTGGAATCCAGTGCCCAGTTCTGGTGCCCACAATTCAAAAAAGAGGTTGATAAATTGGAGAGGGGCCAGAAAAGAGCCACAAGAATGATTCAAGGATTAGAAAACCTGCCTTATAGCAAGAGACGCAAGGAGCTCTGTTTAGCTTAACAAAGGGACAGTGAAGGGGGGACTTGGTCCCAGTCTGTCAGTACCGACGTGGGGGACAAATATTTAATACTGGGCTCTTCAGTCTAGCAGAGGAAGGTCTAACATGATCCAAATGGTTGAAAGTTGAAGACAGACAAATTCAGACTGGAAATCAGGTGTAAACTTTTGACACTGAGGGTAATTCACCACTGGAACAATTTATCAAGTGTCGCGGTAGATTATCCGTAATTAAATTTTCAAATGAAGATGCTAGATTTCTAACAGATCTGCTCTAGGAATGACTGTGGGGCAGGTTTTTGGCCTGTGCTCTACAAGAGGTCAGATCAGAGGATCACATTGGTCCCTTCTGGCCTTCAACACTAAAAGGAACAACAGACATCTAGATTTCTGAAAACATCATGCTTTGTGAAAACCAAATGGCAAGAAAAAAATCCCTATTCGGAGTCAGATTTTCTTGCAAACTTTTTCTGCCAAAAATTCCAAAGGAAACATTGTTCGTTCGACATTTTTTGCAGGAAAATTTGGAAATGAAAGCTGGATTTGAATCAGGATTTGGGGGCTTTTTTGACCCTCTTTAATGGGGAGGATAAAGGACGCTCCTATTCCCTGATCCCAAAATATCATCCTCTTGTCGCTGCCAGAAACAACCAGGCTGCGTAGGAAATACTGACGTCTGGGCAATTCTGATATCTCAGGGATGTGACGCAGACAGTGCCAGGAGTACACTGACACAGGGGTAAAGCAAGGGGCTGGGACCTGTCAGGACAGTCTTCTCTAGGGCCAGGAGCTTCAGAAGAGCCAGAGATCAGAGGACAACTGCTGGCCTCTTCCAGACGTGGCTTGTGTCCTACAGCTGGCTCCTACATGACCAGTTCTGGCATTAGGAAGCATAGCTCCGTGTATATTACCTACCACAGACAGCACTTCCAATATGATGCCCTTCGGAGCCCTGCAGAGGGGTAGATTGTGCTATTCACAAAGGCTGTCTGGACGCTAAATGTATCTTCTCTGTTCTTTTGTTGTGTTTTGATTGAGTGAGGGGGACTTTAGCTCAGGAATATGCGCCTCCCCTCCACACCTCCATGTCTGATATGGGCAGGGTGCCATCACTAGGGGTGGGTGGGGATTTATTTTAACATCAAATACAGGCTAAAGTCTAATAACGCTGTTAGGGTGAATTTCATCACTACTAAACAGTCACACCCAGAGCATCAGAATGATTTTATTCTTATGTACAGAAAAAAAATGAGTGGAAGCCCTGTATGTCCAGCTGAGGCGTCCTGCAGATGGATTGGGTATACAAGGACGGTACACACACCCGTGGGGTGGAGGTGAGGATCAGAGATACGTGAGTCTGTATGGCCTGGCGCGCAATGCATGATGCTTATCTGATGAGCTGCAGTGCGACGCACGTCCCGTGGGACGGTGAATGAGTGAAAGCGTGTACCCGGTGGGCTTTGTGAATGGGGTTGTGTACGCTGCACGGGCACACGCAGGCTGTATGTGCGGGGGAGTGGGAATGGCAATGTGTCTGGCTCACGAACAGCAGCATTGGTCCCGCTCAGGAGAGGTACAGCCTAAGCAACGTTAGCCTGAGAGGGCGGGAGGGGTACCTGAAGATTTCAAACGCTTGGCAACAAAGAGCCGTACACTGGACCTCAGACCAACACAGAATGTGCAGCCATGGCTGGCTGCTCTGTGGGTGTGTGTGTGTGAGGGTCCAGCAGAAAGACCTCCAGCCTTCCCCCAGCCTCCCGCCAAGAGGAAGTCTGGGCCATGGGGCACAGGGATCACAGATGGCCAACTCATAGCAGGCCATTTGGTCACATATGACTGAGAGAAGGTATCTGCCCCCCATCTGTATCTGCTCCCGACAGAAAGGTTCCCCAGAGAGAGCAGTTCTTGCACTGGGGTTTGCCTTGGTTTCCTGAATTTCTGTTGCCTCTGCAAAACCAGCCTGAGGCCAGCCAAGCAGCACAGGGCAAAATTTACTCCCCGGCAGCCTTAGGGTGACCAGATGTCCCGATTTTATAGGGACAGTCCCGATATTTGTGGCTTTTTCTTATAAAGGCTCCTATTATCACCACCCTCTGTACTGATTTTTCACACTTGCTATCTGGTCACCCTAGGCAGCCTCCTCCTTGTGAGCAGGAGGTGCATCCCAGGGAGGCCAAGGATTAGGTGTGCTTGGGAGGAGGATGGCGAGCCCCGGAGCTGGATTTCCAGATGGAAAGGGGTGGGCTGGGGAGCGCTCCCTGTTGGGGGCTCTGTCCCAGAGCATCAGGGGCAGGGATGCCAGGAGATCAGTCTGCCGCAAGGAACATCTCTTCATTGGTGTTCATACCACAGCCGGTGCCATGGGGGCCGCCGGCCTTTGGGCACAACCAGAAGAGAGAGGATCTATTGCTATTCCTAAAGGAACCCGGGCTGCACCATGGAGGGGATGGCCAGAGATGGGGGGAGACCAGAGGCAAAGCTTTTGGCAGCTAGATCTGGAGGGACAGGAAAGGGCAGGAGGGGAAGTGAACCCCCCCCAGCTGCTCTCCTGTCTGAGATTCCCACCAGCTCCATCTCAGCCTGGCCTCAGCAGGCCCAGTCACACCAGGGCCGCCGGTTAGCGGAGAGGCCAGTCTCCATCCCGCCTCCGCCTCCTGCCTGGGCTCTAGTCCTATCGCCAGCCCTCCCTGCAAGTACACGCCAGCCTGCCACCGGTCGCTGGCTCCTGACATGCCCCGACGTCCACGCACCTGATTGGCTGAGAGAAACGCAACCCTCAACCGCTGTTTGTGCGGATTGGAAGCCGTTTTGATGTGCCCGTCTCGTTTTAATTCCTGAGCCAATTAGAAGAGAAGGGTCAGAGGACTCCCATTCCACTCCCCACCCCGTCCCCCCCAACTAATCCTAGGAGACCTCCTCGGGAACCTGTTTATTGCGTGGGCCAAGAGCTCGGCCTGGCAGCAGCAAAGAGGGCTGAGGAACAGCAAGGGGACACAGTGCAGCTGGCATGGCTAGCACAGTGGCTAGGACAGGTGGGAGGCAGGTGGGCGGGGTCAGGGACAGCCCCGCCCCTTCAATTGTTGTTTCTGCTCCTGGGCTCACGCGCTCTAAAGAACTCGCCCTGGAGCCACACCCCAGCCGTGGCTGCTCCTTCCGTGGTCCTTTGGCCAGCGGCCCCGCTCACCGGCCAATCAGGCAGGCCATTTTGCACGCTACCGCCGAGATCAGGGCGGCCCCCCTGCCGCTGCCCTCCTCTGACTGGAGGAAGGTGATGTCGCAGCCTGGCGTCAGCTGTCTGACGATCGCGTGGAACTGGTCTTTGAAGCTGGGGAGAGAGGAGGCGGCGGGGGTTAGGCTGAATGGCTCCACTGAGCCTAGGGAGAAACTGCTGCCACATCTCCCTGCTCTGCCCAACTTCCTGTGTGAGCCTCCCTGTGCCTCAGTTCGTCCATCTGTACAATGGGGATACACTGCCCAGGAGGGCAGTGAGCATAATATGGTGATGGAGGTCATCTAAAGATAGATTCAGGCTCTGATGGTGCCCACAGGGGTGAGGTGCCATTGTTTGGGGTGCTGCCCCATGGAGCGTTCGATCTAAGGTGGTTTAGACCTCTGGGCTGTATCCTGGCGCAGCTCTGCAGTTAGCTACCTAGCCCCCAGAGAAGCGCAGGCTGTGATCGCTTTTCAATTCTAAAAAGGGGCTCAGAAAGTGCAGTGGGAAGTCTTAGTGCAAGTCAGGCCTGAAGGCCAAATTTCTCCCAGAAAGGCAGCGAAGAAAACACAGCTGGTTCACAGGCTGACCCCTGCCTGGCCCGATCCGCTGGCTTGCTGAGAAGTGTCTGACAGCTGATGGAACCCCCCGGCCATGCCCTTTCCAATCTGTTCCTTTTTCAGATGCTGCTCTTTTAAGATTCCCAGTTTTCTTCCCTTCTCCCCTCCACCCCCCACCCCCCAGGCATCTAGAGGTCCGAGATCTCATTGGCCCCTCTATTGCCCAGGAAGCTGAGGTACAACCCCACCCCCCACTTCCCACTTGGAGCCTACCAGTACCTGTAAAGCTGGCCACAGAGCATCTCAGCAGTACATGATCACTGCTGGGCTGGAAGCCATGGCAGCCCCAGGGCCAGCCCTCAGCACTGCCTCTCACAGCCGTTCTTTGCTAAAGCACTAACAAAGCTGCCATTGCCCAGGATAAGGGTAGCACTCCCTAGTGGCCCTGCAGAGACAGGCCACCCACACGCTCCTGTCTGATGCAGCTTTCCGTGGAGGCTGTGATGGGGCTGGGATAAGGCTGGGAGGCAGCACTGGGGCTGGGGAGGCAGCTGCAAGTGCCATTTCACCTCCCCGGTCACTTTCAATCAGAGCGCTCGCCCCTGCATGTGACCTCACCTGGGGTGGAGCTTGTAGACCGAGCCATCGATGCCCACGGTGATCTTCAGCCTCTCCTCGCCCCTGCTTTCCCGCATGCGGTTGATCACGCCGGCCAGCCCTGCCGAGCACATGTGTGCCGCCCGCGTGGAGACGCTCTCGCACGCCATCCGCACGATGTCACAGTCCGTGAGTGAGGGCAGCAGCTCGAAGGATGTCAGGATGTTGTAGGTCTGTTTCCGGTCATCAGCGTCGCTGGGACAGAGAGTGAAAGCATGTCAGCCTCCATATGCTAGGGAGTGCCGAACACAGGGGGCAGGCCCGGCGCTGCTGGGGCAGCTGGACAGGAGGCTGCTGGGTCAAGCCAGTGGAAGGGTGCAGACAGCTAGCAGGCTCCTAAGGCCTGGTCGGTAGCTGGATGGAAGTTGGCTTTGGTGACTCAGGAGAGGACACCCGTTTACCCCTCCAGAAAGCATTCTGCTGGTTTGCAGTGCAGTTCCTCACCAGAAGTGGCTGCATTTCAGACTGCTCATACTCTTGAGAAGAGAGCAGCAGGACAGCTCCTTGTAACAGCAACACGTGCAGTTACATGAGATAGGGTGGAACAAAGAAATGGGGTCAGGGCTTGGGCTACACCAGAATTGCCCTTTGGGGGGTTTCTTGTTCCACCCAGCCCCTGAAGCAGATGGTGCTGGCCAATGTCAGGCACAGGAGACTGGGCAAGAGGGCCCTTAGGCTGAGCCAGCCTGGCAGTACCTATGTTCTTACGTGTCTAAAACCTCACTCACTTCTACGGTACCTCCTGTAAACCCACTTTACCAATGCCCATGAAACTCCAGCCTCCTTCCCAATCTCCTCCAGGTGCATCCAGCCCCTCCCACCAGATGATGTCTGAGTGGAAGGTCTGTGAGCAGGCGTCTCTCCCCACCCCTACAAACACAGCCCATTCTTCCAGGAGCCCGCATGGCTCCATGTTGATAAGAGCCACAGGAATTATTTGACGTCTGGAAAACCTGCCTCACAGTGCAAGACTTATGACTCTCCCGCTGTTTGGTTTAGCCCAGAGAAGGCTAAGAGGTGAAGTGGTCACTACCTGCTAGAAGATCTCTGACTGCAGATGGCTCTTTAATCTTGCCGTAAACAGCAGAAGGAGATCCAATGGTGGGAAGCGGAAGGTAGGCAAATTCAGATTAAAACTAATGTAAGCAGAGTGAGGATGAGCGCTACCCTGACATCTGGTGGTGAATTGTAGAGAGTGTGGAAAGAATTTTAAGAATTTGCATTGGCATGCACCCCTCCACTTAGCATAACCCCACAGCAGCTTGGGATGGGACTGCTTTGTGACAGAAATGACTCAGCCTCAGTTGGGTGGTACTTGCTAAACATGGGACATGGGTTCCAAAACCCCATGAATGGAGAGAGGTTGGGGTCTGGTGTGTGTACCTGATGGTATGGGCGCCTTTTGAGGGCCTGGAATGCCAATTGCACATCCTCCTCTCTCCAAAGTTAAAGAGTAGAGCTAATTTTTAATTCTATTAGGAGTCTATCTAGAGACTGCTGAGCTGAATTCATGTTGGGCCAATGGTGCATCAGCACCAGGGCTCCCCTACTAAGAGCTGAAATCACTGAAAGAGCTGAATTGAGATCACGGAGTGCTGTGCTAACTAGTGGGGGAGCCTGAAGACCTATTGTTAAGCGGCTGGCAGAGCAGAGCAGTTTGCAGCGTGTTGGAGCAGCCCATGGAACAGTGAGCGGAGTGAAGTGGCTTGCAGGGACAGCTGGAGGAGCGGCACAGCTGGTGTGGTGGAGCTGGTCGTGGTGAAGGCTGCAGCAGAACTCCACGGAGAGGCGGAGCAGTTGGCCCTGGCCCACGTAAGGTGCCCCTTAACACCTGGTGTGGACCTCCCCCCTTTCCATCCAGGCTGGGGAGGTAAAACTCTGCCCCTTAACACCCGGTGTGGACTTCCCTCCCCCTTTCCACCCATGCTGGGGGTGTAAAACTCTGCAGATAAACTCTCGAATTCTGGGGTGGCACTGACCAGAGACTTTTGGGTTGTTGGACTTTGGGGTGATTGGACTTAAGACCCTAAGGGGAAAAGGACATTGCCAAACGTACCTGGGAGTGGGGTTTTTTTTGTTTGTTTATGGTTTGTGTTATAATCCTGTTTGTGGTGTTTCTCCAGTGGGATGCCGCATTGTTTCCCTCCTTTATTAAAAAGATTTTGCTACACTCAGACTCCGTGCTTGCGAGAGGGGAAGTATTGCCTCCTAGAGGTGCCCAGGGGGGTGTGGTATGTAAGTGTCCCAGGTCACTGGGTGGGGGCTCGAGCCGGTTATGCATAGTGTTATAGAAATGGAACCCCTGGATACTGAACCCGGCCCTTGTTGCTGCCAATTCAGAGGGGCAGAAGGGTTACACTAAGGTGCATTTGTTTAGGGTAATTAACCGCTGGAAGAATTTACCGCGGGGCGTGGTGGGTTCTCCATTGCTCGGAGTCTTTCAATCTTTCTCAGAGACCCGCTGTAGCTCAGCCAAGAGTTCTGGGCTAGACTCAGGAGCCTCTGGTTGAGGTTCTCTGGCCTGGGTTAGGCCGGAGATCAGACTAGATGATCAGAAATCCCTTGGGCTGTAGACTACCAGGCCTAACTTGGTGCATTTTAGAGGATTAGCCTTAAAGGTGCTCTAAGTCCCGTGATCTTAGAGCTGCAAAGGGAGGACAGTTGGGTCAGGCCTGAGAAGCTGGGCTCAAGAAGCCAGGTGCACAGCAAACCAGCCACTAATAGCGTGCAAGGAAAAGTGAGCTAGGCCCTGTTTGAAGTGACACTGCCACAGCTGTGTGGGGGTTGTGGGCACCCTTATTAAAGAGCATTCACTGACTGGAGCCCTTCCTCTGGTTCCTGCAATCTTGGGGTGGATTCCTCATTGCAAGTACTAACAATCCCCAGCAAGTTTTTCAGCCAAAGAAGGGCAGTGTCATTATAGAGGGGAAACTGAGGCACAGAGCAGGCAAGTGACTTGCCCAAAGGCACCTAGCAGAGCTGGGGATAGAACCCAAATCTTCTGAGCCCCAGTGCAGTGCTCTAGCCAGTGCACTGCAAGGGTGCCTGCTGTAGGTGTGTGTGAGTCCCTGTCAGAGGTGGGGCTGATGTACCCACCCTTCCACATGAGCTTGGAGCCCAGTGGGGAATGGTTGTTGTTCTCTCTAGTTATACGTATTGCAGATCAGTGGCTACTGGAGGCCCTGGAGTCCAGCTGTGCTCTGGGGCTGTAGGATGGGCTTACAGCTGGCAGGACACCTCCCTCATAGGGCTGTATTGGGAGCCCTGAGTTGCAGCGGGTGGGGCTGGCTGCGCATTGGGCGGTTGGGGAGGCCACAACGTACCTTTCAATCTGCGAGACGAAGCGGGTTTCGAAGCTGCCTCTGGTTTTCAGTTTCTCGGACGCCTCCCCGTGGAAGAGCAGATTTTCATTGACCAGTTTTAGCAGCACCAGCCGCACGATCTCTCCCATGTACTTGCCTCCAATCATCTTCTCATAGCTGGGCGGGGACAGAAGAGCACCACTGGTCAGGGCCGCGAGGACACAGACCCTCCGCCTGCTCTCGTTCGGACCCTGCTCTCCTGCAACGAGGGGCATCCAAGGCCTAGAGACCTGTCTTGACACAACCCCGGCTGAGCAACGCTGACGCTGGCTTGCCCCTTTCTCCTGAGACAGCTGCAGGCTCAGGGACGCTACCACAGCACCAGCCCAAGGAGGGCAGAGGTCCTGCCTGGCTTCTCCTCCCCTGGCGTTCTGCCAAAGGGACGTCTCCCTACTCCCAGCCTCCGTGGGGACAGGCCTCGTGCAGACACTCAGGCAGGAGAGGAATGCCTCGGCTTGCAGTGAGCAGAGCCAAAGCCACGTATCCTTCAAAAATACCCCTAGGCTCCAATGCAAGACTGCAGAGTTCCTGGAGTGGCCCATTGGCTCAGGGAACCCTGCCAGAGCCCATGCAGGAGGGAGATTCAATCTTGGAGGCCAAGGGCTTGCTCCCCTAACTGCCGCCCTGCAGGCAGGGCTGTCCCAGGCATGTGCAGCCGGCCTTGGCAGGATGCGGCTCTCGCTCCGGCAGTGCAGACGTGAGCAATTCCTGCTGCCTGCAGTACCCAGCGAATCCAATGGCCGGTTCCAGGGCCTGCAGGGGGGGCAGTTACGGGCAAACCGTGCAGAGGGAACTGGAACCAGATGTCAACCACTTGGGCCTAGCGGAGAACCTGGGCCAGGGTTTCCATCTCCCCATAAATGAAGGAGAACAGGACAGTTATGTACACTGACTGGCCCACATCCTCCACTGGGCTAGAGCCTCACCCAATGCCCTGGAGCAGGGAGAAGATGGCTTTGAGCCCCCATGATCCCTGGCTCTGCTGGGGGTCCAGCTCACCCCCCCCCCCACCTCAACTCAGAGCCACCTCGGGACTGCTCTAACTTATGCCGGCTTGTAACGGGCCCTGAGATACCATTACACTGCAGGGAAGTCCTGGAGTGTAGCATCCTCCAGTCACACCATCCTCCCTCCATCACACTGCTACAGACTAGGGACCGAGTGGCTAGGCAGCAGTTCTGCAGAAAAGGACCTAGGGGTTACAGTGGACGAGAAGCTGGATATGAGTCAGCAGTGTGCCCTTGTTGCCAAGCAGGCTAACGGCATTTTGGGCTGTATAAGTAGGAGCATTGCCAGCAGATCGAGGGACGTGATCGTTCCCCTCTATTTGACATTGGTGAGGCCTCATCTGGAGTATTGTGTCCAGTTTTGTCCATACTACAAGAAGGATGTGGAGAAATTGGAAAGAGTCCAGCGGAGGGCAACAAAAATGATTAGGGGGCTGGAGCACATGGCTTATGAGGAGAGGCTGAGGGAACTGGGATTGTTTAGTCTGCAGGAGAGAAGAATGGGGGGGGGGTGTTGATAGCTGCTTTCAACTACCTGAAAGGGGGTTCCAAAGAGGATGGAGCTCGGCTGTTCTCAGTGGTAGCAGATGACAGAACAAGAAGCAATGGTCTCAAGTTGCAGTGGGGATGGTTTAGGTTAGATATTAGGAAACACTATTTCACTAGGAGGGTGGTGAAGCACTGGAATGGGTTACCTAGGGAGGTGGAGGAATCTCCTCCTTTAGAGGTTTTTAAGGTCAGGCTTGACAAAGCCCTGGCTGGGATGATTTAGTTGGGGATTGGTCCTGCTTTGAGCAGGGGGTGGGACTAGATACGTCCTGAGGTCCCTTCCAACCCTGATATTTTATGATTCTATGATTCTACCAGCTGACCTCAGGGGGACCAAGCGAGGGGGCACAGAGCCAGTGATTCATCCTCTGCAAATGTTTTTATGACCCCTTTGCCCCATAGCATGGACCAGGATCGGGCCCACTCTGATCCTGCAGCTAAGCAGGTGCTTAATTCAAATGGCTCTGCCATTGATCACTTATTCGGATGGCCATACCCCTCGGGCAACAGCTGTCAGCTATTTCCCCAGCCCTGGTCCTGTCCTGGGACTTTTATTTCAGGCCTTGGTAGGTTTTGCGTTCTTCAGCCCTTAACGCCAAGTGGTGGATGCCCTCTCCCACCAACGGCAGGGCACTGTAGCGCCAAAGGGAGGGAAGAGAAAGGTAGAACCCTTGGGGGTCTCCTCTGTCCATTCAAGGTTAGTGGGACAATGGGTTGGGGACAGTGTGAGAGAGCGAAGAGGAAAGGAAAGGAGAGAAGTGAGGAAAAGCACAAGGGGAGAAATGTGTATTTGTCAGGGTGTTGGGTTGTGAGTGTCGATTGCTCTGTGTATTGGTGTGTGGATGCAGGAGTGTGTTTGTGGGCATCCAGGGGCGTGAGTGTAGATTGCTCTGGGTGTGTTTGTGTACTGGTGTGTGGATGTGGGAGTGGGTTTGTGGGCATCCAGGGGTGTGAGCATAGATTGCCCTGGGTGTGTTTGTGTAGTGGCGTGTGGACGCGCGAGTGTGTTTATGAGGGCACCAGGGTGCAGGAGTGTAGATTGCTCTTGGCGTGTGTGTTGGTGTTTTACTGGGTGTATAGGGGAGTGTATTTGTGTGTATCCAGGTGTGTGAGTGTAGATTGCTGGTGGGTATCTGTGTCCTGGGGTGAGTGTACTGAGGATGTAGCAGGGTGAGGGTGCACATGGCTGTGAGTGGATGGTTGTGCACAGGAGGTGTACGGAGGTGTGTGTGAGGCGTATGTGCACATTTGTGTTTCTGAAGGGAGACAGCATGGGCAGATAAGCAGACGTGGGTGCAGTTACGGGCGTGTGAGGGAGCTAATGTGTCCATTTGACAGTGTGTGTGTGTGGGGGGGGTGTTTGCACGTGTCGGTGTATTTGAGGTGTGTCTGTCAGTATGTGAGTGTGTGTTTAGACACACTTAGGGTATGTGTGTGAGAGAGAGAGAGGGCTGGAGGTAGGGCCGGTGAGCAGAAGTTGCTCTCACCTGTTTTAACACCACCAATATTGATTGCTCAGTCTGTGAGGCTATTTTTTCTGAGCTGCAGGAAAACAACCCCTTTTCCTCTTTGCTGGGCTCTGCACATTTCAAACACCTGCAGCATATCAGCCTCCTGCTACAGCACCTCAGTGACCAGGCAAGCAAGCCCCTGCCAGCACCCATACTGGGACCTCTGAGAAAGAGCCATTTGGGGAGGGCCCCACAGACCCATTTCCCAGCCCCCACGCCCACACTGTCACGAAGGGCCGACTTGCCTGCCAGGGAATGTAAAACTGCACTGTCAGAATCAGAGCTGTGCAAATCCCACTGGAGATGAACTGCCCCCACCCTCAGCTGAATTAGGAGCCGCGGCTGGCAGAGTCTGGCTGTGCGGCTTGGGCGACAGCAGGGAGGAAGTGATGCCCAGAGAAAGCAATTGTTTTATCTGTTGTGTCCCTTACAGCTGGTGCCCGGGGTTAAGTGAGGTCTCGTCTACCACCCGATCGTACTCCAGGAGGAACTCGTCCAGCTCTCCTGAGGCCCCGAAGGCTCCCCACTCGGTGTTCACGCACATCCGGCCCTCGTCCCCCTCCACCAGCTCCACGTTCTCCATCTCCTCCATGTAGCAGGCGTTGCAGCCGGTACCTGGCAGGGGACACCAAGCTGGGGATGAGTCTGCGAGTCCTAGGCAAAGTGCCCTGTGACAGCTGGGGACGCGGGCCCTGCGCTTGACCCACTGCACAAGCAGCCAGCTGACTTTGAGTCTGTGCGGGCATCTAGTTTACAAGGGGCAGACGCATGGGCTTAACCCAGGCCGTAGTCTACGTGTGCCCACGATACAACCTCATGCCCCATCCTTACAGCCTGTTCCCTATTGTTTAAAGCCAGAAGGAACCATTAGTCTGAGCTCCTGCATGGTGCAGGATTTCACCCGATACCCATAGCTGAGCCCAACGATGCCAGTTAGGCTAAAGGGTTTCGGGAGGCCAAAGTATTGCAGCCACAGGTGGAGAGCAGGAGAGACCGAGGCACCACCGATGGCCGAGGCCCCTGTCAGGGCAGGGAATGGACTAGGTGGGACATGCCCAGATGATGCCAGCAGCCCAGCCATGCCCCATGCTGCGGAAGAAGGTGAAAGCCCTCCAAGGTCCATACTCCTCCTTTCACCCATTCTCAGCGACCCAGCTCTGCAGTAGTCTGGACGACGCAGAGCTCTTGAAGGCCTGGGTCACATCCACAGCCGGGGGCGATCAGTGGATCTCTGCCAGCTGAGGATCTGCACCACTGGTCAGTTAGCTATTGCTCCTTGAGGGATCACGGTGCCACCTTTTTCTCCTGGAGCAACTGGGATCTGGGGCGTCTCTGGTATTATTACTCGTGTGACCATAGCGCCTACGAGCCTCAGCATGGACCAGGCTTCCCTGGTACAAGGTACTGAGCACAAACACAACAAAAGACTGCCCTGCCCCGAGAGAGAACAACTGGGTACAGGCAGACAGGGGAGCACAAGGAGACAACGGGACAGAATTGATCAGCAGGGTTCTCAGCACAGCTGCTGCCTGGCCGGTACATTTTTTGCAGGCCTCACGGCAAAGGAGAGTTTTAAGGAGCGGTTTGAAGGGGGATCATGAGGTAGCTTTGGAGATGTTTATATGAGGAGGGGATCTTGAGGAACAGCAGGGGAGGAAATACGCAGAGGCTTGTTTGCAAATTTAACAAGCAGGTGAGAAAGGCTGGGACCATAGCAGTCAATAGCTCAGTAATGACCCAGAGAAACAGGATGGAAAGGGCCTTGAAAGTGAATGTCAAGGGACCACGGTGATTTTTTTTCTCTGTCTCTGCTCTCTGTAATGGTGGCCCTACAGGGCTGAGCGGTTATTGGTGTGTTCCCTGTAAGCCAGGCCCTTGGGCTGGGCAGTCTGTTCGTCCTTGTGCACTTCTTCTGGTTGCATTGGTAAGTGATGAACATGGAGCTGCTCTGTCATAATTTAATACTTCCTGTAGATGTTGTACCAGGGAAGCCTGGTCCATGCTGTAGATGTTGCCACCCAAAAAGCTCAAAACTCAGGAGCCAGGCCTCAAAAAATCATGAGATTGGCTTAGAAATCACAAGATCTTTAAAAAATAGTAAGCTTGGGTTTATTTTCTTAGTCTTCTGGTTTATGAGCCTTTAGAGTTCACTTGCGTCGCATTTTTATGCTTTTCTCTGCAACCATGAAAGCTAAAAATGTACTTAAAAAAAAACAACAAAAAAACCACAGATTCTCATGCTAATCACATGACTCTAAGAGCTTGGGCTTTAAGAAAAAACCATCAAGGACCACAAGACACACGATACAATCATGAGAGCTGGCCACTCTGCTCCTTGGGATAATAATTTCTGTCAGAATATTTTGGATTTAAGTGCTTCTTCATTAAATTAGGGATCTGTCAGGCAAGAGAAAGAAGATGCCTCCAGTTGATCACCTGTCAGTTGACTTAAGAGTTATTAAGGCACAGTGACAGAATTATGAGCTGCTGAGTCAACCAAACTGGTTTCACCAAAAATGGAAAAAGCCTACCAATGCTTGAGAGAGACAAGGTGGGTGAGACAGTATCTTTCATTGGACCAACTTCTGTTGGTCCTGACCTTTTCACCTTGCAGGGAGACTCGTTTGAAAGGTGACATTGTTACAGGCTTCTTGACCTTCTTCTCCATGTCTCATGTGTGGCAGGGGTGGGCAGTGGCTGCCGCAGGCTCCTGCGGCCCAGCCCCCATGGGGCATCCCCAGGGGCAGGCAGGCACCCCAGGCCTGCAGTTGGAGGGCTCCCCCCACTGGGCTGCTGTGGCCGGCCCATGCCCCTGGCAGCTGTACTTCCTCCAACGGGCAATGCAGTGGATTCAAGCCTCCTGCAGTACAAAGAATGCTGGCAGCAGGGAACCCACCAGTCTTACACAGGAACTGGGCGGGTCTGGAGGATGGCACGTGAGCTAGCCACACATGTAGATTTGTTTTTCTCTGTGGCTTTCTTCCCTTAGCCAACAAACAGCCTTTGTTTGGAGGAGGCTGTTGGTCATGGGCTCCTGTAGGGAAGAAATGTCCAGTTGGACCTGCGGGATCAATCAGGATGCAATTATTTGCAGATCTAATCTGATTAGTTAACACTGTCATCCCTACACTACCCACTGGGGTCTTCCCGAAGCACAGGCCCCCCAGCGCTAAGGGAGAATCTCTTTACTAGGACTCAGGGCAAGAGGTGGGCAAATGGCACACACAGAAAGCACATCTGGCTCGGGTTTTTCACCCTTTAGCATTCCCATCCCACAAGCTTTCATGTAACTGAGATTTGTTGGCACCAATGTTTGAGCTCAGTGTGGCTCTGGCCTTTCCATGCTCAGCTCCTCGTCTGCACGATGGGGATTACAGTACTTCCTGGAGGCAGGGGGCTGCTGTGAGGAGATATACATTAAAGACTGCGAGGTGCTCACATACCACAGGCCAGATGGTTATCTGCGGGCCACATAAGCACGTTAGACAGCAAGTTGCTCGCATGAATATTCTTGGAAACCAAGTGTTAAACTCAAGCACACAAATCATCATCTTCGAAGTGCCTGCGCCCTCCTCTAACCAATTAGTGGAAACCATCCTGCGTACGTTACCTGATCTATCACCACTAAGCAACACTGCTTGAATTTAAATATCTCGGATGAGGGTGAACTCATTGACTAAATGATCGCAAAAAGATCCGTACCCAACACATTCTGCTGGCAAATGAACTCGGAAAGCTGCAGTCAGTTGACAAGATCTCCAGCAGAAGAGGCGACGTTTGTCAAATAAGTTCTTGGGTACAGATGATTCACTCTGCTCTACCTGTGAGACATATTTGAGCTAGTCTGACAAGCCAGCCACTAGAGGGCGTAGCTACCACTTACCACTACTCCAGATCACCATACCATAGTGTTGACCTTTGAGGAAAAGAAACGATAGAAACTGAATCCTTGTCCACATGAGAAAATACTGTCTACAGGTCTATAAGCAAGTCCCCCACTAGTCACAGCTAAGAGTGCAGGAAATCCCACCTGGAGGCAGTGACCTGGCAGCACCGACCAATCCATATTGATCCCTGTATCTGGCACTGGTGCAAGAGCTACTGGAATACGATGTCCAATTTTGGTGCCCACAATTCAAGGAGGATGTTGCTAAATTGGAAAGGGGTCAGAGAAGAGCCATGAGAATGATTAAAGGTTTGGAAAACCTGCCTTCCAGTGAGAGACGCAAAAAGCTCCATCTATTTAGCTTAACAAAGAGAGGGTCAAGGGGTGACTTGATCCCAGTCCATCAGTGCCTACATGGGGAACAAGTGTTTAATATTGGGCTCTTCAATCTAGCAAAGGAAAGTCTAACATCACCCAATGGCTGAGAGTGGAAGCTAGACAAATTCAGACTGGAAATAAGGTTCAAATCGGTGAGGGTCGTTAACCATGGGAACACTTTCCCAAGGGTCATGGTGGATTCTCCGTTGCTGGGATGTTTCTGTAAAAGATCTGTCCTAGTTCAAACAGGAATTATTCTGGGAAGTCCCATGACCTGTGGTCTACAGGAGGTCAGACTAGCTGATCACAGGGGACCATTCTGGTTTTGGAATCTATAAATCCACAGTCCACTCTGGTGAAGCCAGCAGTGATAATAACCTGTTGGGGGAGCCCTCGGTCCTCACCTACTGGGGAGGTCTGCGGTCGCTTGGAAGGAGCACTGTGTGTTAAACTCACCCGGCTGGCAGCTCCCACTCAGAGATGAGCTCATCTCTATTCTTAGCGTGATTAAAAAACAGGCCAGTGCCAAGTGAGCGTTGTTTACCCAGCGCGAGCGGAAGAGGCAGCCAAGCAAAAGGCCCAGATGGAGCTGTCGCTGACGACACTATGCGGCTCCTGCGCCCCATGGGGGAAGCGGCCTTGCTTCTCCACCTGCCCCAACTGAGGGTGCCATGCCAGAGCCCTCCCCAGCAGCTGCAGGAAGGGCCCCAGGCTGCCATTGGCTGCTACCATTCCAGGAGGCCGCAGCCTGCCCATGCACAGGGTATCCCAGCATTTCTAACAGCGTCCTGCTGTCACTGTGCTTGGCTCAGCTTCGGTGTCTCTCCAACGCCAGGTGCACTGCGACGTCCCTGGGGGGGCAGGTGGCCCAGCGTCACTGCTTGCTCTCCAGGAGTGGGAATCAGCCCTGCTGTGCCACCGGCTGGGTCCGCTCAGCGAGGATCTCATGGAGAATGCAACGGGTCCGACTCTCTAATCGCTTGCACCAATGGTGCTCCATGGGACCACTCCTGATAAACGTCGGGTGAGCGGGAGCTGAATCGGGTCCCGGGTCCCTCAAGGTGTCAGTCAGCCACCTGCAGGGGTCAGGATAGGATTCCCCCCCCGAGTGCATTACAGGATGGCCATGGCTGGAGATGGGACACGAGTAGTTTCTCCCCTGGTGTCGTTGGCTGGTTGTTGTTCCCATGCCCAGGGGCTCTGGGGTTGGGAAGGAATTTTCCCCCTGGTCAGATTGGCAGTGATCTCTGGAGGGGGAGAGGAAGTTGCCTTCCTCCACAGCATAGGGTGCGGGTCCCTCGCCAGGATTATCTGGGGGCATCTCTCAGACGTTTCCCTTCCATTGCAGGGCATGGGTGCACCCTGATAACTCCTAATCTCAGCCTGTGGCACACCACAATCTAGTGTCCTCTGGGCTGTGACACCTGGGTTGTTGGGTTAGTGTGCCGGTGCTGGCTGGCGTGGGTGGCCTGTGATATACAAGTGGTTGGACTGGTGGTCCCTTCTGGCCTAAAACTCTATAACAGTGAGTCCACCCATATGCTTTGGGCCCCGCCCAGAACTTTGGGCCCACCTCCAAGTCTTTCTCCTGTCAGATCCCTTATGTCCTCTCATTCCTGAGTCCTTCCAAGGGAGCTCTGCCTCCTGCTTCACCCGGCAGCTCTCCGCTCATAGAGCCCACTTCGCACACAGGGCCTGGGTTGTGAGTGACTCCCTCAGCTCTGTTCTGTCCTCCTCATGGGAACCAGCAGCTGGCGGTGACTCTCAAGGGGATGGTAACTGCTCTTGGTAGGTCAGGTTATCAGCTCACGGGAGATGGAAGAGGTAATGTCCACACACGGTATCGAGTCTCAGTGTCCCAGATGTGCCCCTAGTTAACCGATTACTAAATGAACAGCGATCTCAAATCGAACGCACAGTCAGTAGAATGGTCATTCCCCATCCTAGATCGCAATTTGTAACCCCTTGGGCTCCCATCACTGATTTCAGATGCGGAAGTGCAGGAGCTCACTGCGATCTCCCTGTGTGAGCATAGCGCTTTCTCGCCACAGTACCCCCAGAGCAATGGGGCAATGGGGAGCGAAGATAGTCTCCAAGGAAGCTCAGCATGATGAAGGAAATCTTTTAGCCAGTCCTCTAGGGCCTTTGCTGTCGCTATAGATTTTACGGGAAAGATATTATGGTGATGGGTGGAAGTATTCAACCCTAAGATAGATAAATAGATCTAAACCTACTGGAGAATAAACAAGTACCAGTAGGGGAGCAGCTTCCGCAGAACACATGAGCAGGGACTTTATTTCTCACAAGATCTCTGTTACACAAACCTACGTCAATTCCAGGCTTAACAATTCAACTGGAAGAAATGCAAATGGAGCAGTAACGTGACTCTGGTTGATGCACAAACCCACAGTTCAGCCCAACAATCAGTAACAACTGGAAGTCAGCAAGAGCGCTCACTCCTTCCCCTGATGGAGCCGTCATCACAGAGAGCGGAAACAAACGGTCAGAGAAATCAGCAGGGTTACTTGAAATACCAGAGACACCCCGGGTACTAGCTGATCCCGGAGAAAAAGACAACTGGATCCCGCGAGGAACAAATCACGGGAGGAAGGAACGTGCATCGACGTCAGCAGAATTATTGTGGACCCCAGGGTTACTAAGACCACTGCAGAACCATTACATTGCCCCAGCTGCCGCATCTAGAGAGAGCCTGACGCCTGACTGACATCGTAACATCGTTAGCCTCAAGGGAGGCTCAACAGTAGTTGTGTCCAGAGAAATCCAGCTGGAGAGCCAGGCCTTTGAGGATGCCCCCTGCCGCACAAATGTCGTCAGAGCAGCTCAGCAGTGGGGCTCTCCTCCAACCCACCTGCCTCCTGAGTGTTGCTAAAGATGACACACGGCACGGCCTAGCCTCAAATCAACTGAATAGCTCTGGGGCCTCCCGCCCACTCCCACAGTATGAGCTGAACCGAGGACTACTCTGCTTCCTCGTGCTGCCAACAGGACTGGAATGAGCCCTGAGAACGGACCGGCAGGAATTCCACCGGGACAATCCATGTCAGGGACCCCGTAGTGTCCATGGGCAGGTGGGGAATGCCTGTGTAGGCAGGAACTGTGCCAGCAGGGCCGGCTTTAAGCCAATTCCCCTCATTCCCCAGAATTGGGCCCTGTGCCTTATGAGTCTTTTTAATCTTTTTTTTTTTCACTCACCCGGTGGCAGGAGGGTCTGCTCCAGGGCTTCGGCGGCATTTCGGCGGCAGCAGAGGGTCCGCTCCGGGGCTTCGGTTGCATTTCAGCGGCGGGGCCTTCTTTGGTGCCACAGAAGACCCGGAGTGGACCCCCCGCTGCTGAAGTGCCGCCGAAGCCCCGGACCGCCACCAGGTATTCAAATCGGGCCCCGCACTTCATAAAGCCAGCCCTGGCTCCCAGTGCACTCTGGGATGAGGGGAAACACCCAGGTGGGCAGGTAACTTACCCACTATCATGCCAACCTCGCACCGGTGATCTTCATAGTAACAGGAAATCATTGTAGCCACCGTGTCATTGACCATGGCGACCACGTCCATCTCGAAATCCTGTGGAGGAGCATACAAAAGAGAGGTCATGATCCCCCAGGCGTCCCAGAGAAGAGCCCATGCAAAAGGAAGCATGCACCTGGGTACAGAACATTTCCAGGGCAGGGCACTGACGCTAGTAAGAGGCACGTGGAGTGCTCAGTCCACTAATCCGGACTGGGCAAGCCAAGAACGCTCCTGCAGAGCGAGGATCTCTCCAGCCCACCTTCCCACTGAGGATGTCCTTGAAGCTGAAGGAGCCGGAGGATTGCAACGTGCCCCCAGCGGAGCTGATGAGTCCAGAGAAGCCCCAGTCTTGCCCCACGAGGGCGCATCTGTGAGGAGACGCTGGGGAACTAGCCAGTGTGAACAGCACAAAACATGTTTTCAGCTCACCCCTCGGCGCTTGATAGCGTCCCGCAAAAGCCCCACAATGTTGTTCCCTTCAGCTCCTGATGCTTTGAAACCCTTCGTCCAGTTCAGAAGGATCCCCTGTGGGACAAGGGGACAAAGGGCTTAGATCAAAGTGCTACAAAGAGAGAAAGCAGAGAGCTAAGCAATCAGTTCTCTGATCCCAATGGATGCAGGTGGTGAATTTCTGCTAATGCATGTCCAGTTGGGCAGTCCCAGCTCCCACAATCAGAGAATCCTAGGACTGGAAGGGACCTTGAGAGGTCATCTAGTCCAGTCCCCTGCACTCAAAGCAGGACTAGGTATGATCTAGACCAGGGGTAGGCAATCTATGGCACACATGCCAAAGGGGGCACGCAAACTGATTTTCAGTGGCACTCACGCTGCCCGGGTTCTGGCCACCGGTCCGGGGGACTCTGCATTTTAATTTAATTTTAAATGAAGCTCCTTAAACATTTTAAAACCTTTATTTCCTTTACATACAACAATAGTTTAGTTATATATTATAGATTTATAGAAAGATACCTTCTAAAAACGTTAAAATGTATTACTGGTATGCGCAACTTTAAATTAGAGTGAATAAATGAAGACTCGGCACAGCACTTCTGAAAGGTTGCCAACCCCTGATCTAGACCATCCCTGACAGGTGTTTATCCAACCTGCTTTTAAAAATCCCCAGTGATGGAGAGACTCCACAACCTCCCTAAGCAATTTATTCCAGTGTTTAACCACCCTGACAGTTCAGAAGTTTTTCCTAATGTCCAACCTAAACCTCCCTTGCTGCAATTTAAGCCCATTGCTTCTTGTTCTGTCCTCAGAGATTAAAAAGAACAATTTTTCTCCCTTCTCCTTGTGACAACCTTTTATGTACTTGAAAACTGTTATCACGTCCCCTCTCGGTCTTCTCTTTTCCAGACTAAACAAACCCAATTTTTTCAATTTCTCCCATAGGTCACATTTTCTAGACCTTTAATCATTTTTGTTCCTCTTCTCTAGACTTTCTCCAATTTGTCCACATCTTTCCTGAAATGTGGCACCCAGAACTGGACATAGTACTCCAGCTGAGGCCTAATCAGCATGGACTGAGCTTTGGAGTCTGAAGTGTGAGATCTAGTGTAAATGTGCAAGGGAGCACGCAGGTGTAGAGAGGAAGCAGCGAGCGTGAACGTGACGAGGGATCAGTCATTGCTCACCTCCAAATAAAGATGCCAGCCCCATGAAGAAAGGCCAAAGGTATTTAGGCACCTAACTCCCATTGAAATCAATGGAATTTAAATACCTTTGAGGATCTGGGCCTGAGCATTTAAGGGATCTGCTGTGTACAGATGGGGGCTCATGCTCATTCTGTGAACCCGGGGCCATGGGATGCAGCGTATGAAGGGGCAGTGAAGATCAGGCATGGCTCCTCCACTTTGCCCACTGTCACGCTCCCTCACTATTCTTTGCAGCCTCTCACACCCTTCACCTCTGATTTGCCCATGGGAGTCACCCCGCCTTGGTCTCACCTTGTCAATATCCTCATGCCTCACGGGGAAGGAGAATGTGAAGCCCAGAGGCAGCTTTTTATGTTTCATCTGGTGTTTATCCAGGAAGTCGGAGATGCATTCGGAGATGTAATCGAAGAGCTGGAAAAGGGAGACCCCAAGTCACTCCAAAATCACGACAACAGCATTGCTGGGCATTTCTCATCAGCCGTGCAACCACCAACCCTCCTCCTGCCTCTGCCAGCTTCCTCTATGGGACGCCCAGCTCCATACTTCCCACCACTCCATGCTGCTCTCTAGCCTCTACACACGTCCATTCATTGACTTTCTATTGGATGTTGCCTCAGGAATAATGACTGTCAGTGATTATTACCCAGAAAACCACACACACTGCATAACGATTTCTATGGCGCACACGATAGACATGCAGATGTCTGCAGTCGCAGCATTGCCCACCAGATGGCACTCGACCCTCTGGTATAACGTAGCAGCCCATGCAGTGGCAGTTTCTAATTCCAGTTTTGGAGATCTGCAAAATCTGTGCTCATGGGTAGCTCTTGCCTGTCTCAGAGCTGCCAACAGCATGTGGGCTAGCACCGCCGGCCATGGCTTTCACCCACGCCTCTTCGGCTGAGTTGACGTGTGCAGCTGCCCAGTCCTAGCTGGAGGTACAGAGGAAATGAATATTGGTAGAGGTGGCTGGGACTGGGCAGAGCCTGGTGTGCGTGGGCATGAATGTGTGTATGCAAGAGCAGATGACTTTATCTCTGCCCCAAATCTGGTTGTCTGTACCCTACTGGCCTTCCTCTGACATGTTCTGACATGACTTTGGTGTGTCGGTGCCAGGCAAGTGCTTAGATGATGTAGCTGCCGTGTACTGGGTGGAATATATTGTTACATAGAGAAGCTGAAGTCTTCGGGAACAATACCGAAATCTGTGACTGGTGAGTGCGGGAATTTGAGTAGAGGGATGGTATAATTCTGTGTTTTCATTTGAAGATTCTATTAGTTCAGTTCTCCCCTTCAGACATGTGAGTATTTTGTGTCCCTAGTAATGGCTATTTTAACGCAGCCGGTAAAATTAATTATTCACACAATTATTGTGTCTCTCTGAACATAAAATATTAATCGGCCGGATGGGAGGGGGGAGGTAAAAGGGTTAAACTGGGCCTCCAAAATAAAAGATTCCTAATTTCCAGATGTGACAAAATCTACAAACTCAGAGGCAGCAGCCTTTGCTCCTAAAGACCCACAGGTGAGAACTTGGCTTTAGTACTTCAGTTTTATTCTTATCAAAAAGATGCTTTAGCAAAAATCAAAACAAAAAACTATCTGTTTTGTGGCTTGGATGAAGCTAAAACTTATTTGACCCAGGTGTCCAGTTAAGCTGCCATTGAAGTTACACCTAAAAATGGGCTATCAAACACACTGATACCCCAATCTGAGGACTTTAGAATGTATTGCCTGCCACGTCTGCTATTTGAATAATTACATATTAATAGAGCTGGTCAGATAATGAGAAATGTCAAGTATTTTGGCAAAAAATCTAAAGCCCAAATCCTTTCAATTGGGTAACAGCTGCCACAGTGCCTCATGGGAGTTGTAGTTCAGGTCCCTAATATTCCCATTCTCCTCCACAGGCCGGGCTCCCCAATCATACTACATCTCTCATGATGCACCACAGCGTCCCTTCTTAGTGCAGGGAGGTGGTTCACTGTGGCAGTGGCATGCCCTTGGTGCATCATGGGAGATGAAGTCCTGCTATTGAAGAAAATGAGATAATTAGACATGCAAACTACAACTCCGATGAGGCATGCCAGCAGCATTTCACAACTGACATGTTTTCATTTTTGAACGTTCTTGTTTTGACCCTAAACTCCCTCCCCCCAAAGCCACACACCAATATTTTATGTGAGAAGCAAGAAACTTTTTTTTGTTTTGCCTAAAACCCAATTTCCCATCGAAAAACAGTTTCAACAGAAAATTTTTGTCTAGCCCTACAAATTATACCAGAAAAAAGCAACATGAACCTGCTAGGCTATCCATGTTCTGTCTAGTCTTAAATCCTAAAATCACTGAGGTCTTTTGATCTCTTCAAGATCCTACTTCATTTTTTGCATGTCTAATGTTAGCTAAACCTGGTCTGTCCTCTGAGTCTTGTCTCTTTAGTTTTCATGAAGAATAAACAATTAAAAATCAACTAGGACAGGTTCTCTAAACTTTGCAAGACATGTGCTGAGGTGTGGGAGCATAAAGGTTTTATTGGCTTTCCTTTAGTGTGGGCTGTATAATGACCCATGACTCAGTTTTGAGGGGGAGGGATAGCTCAGTGGTTTGAGCATTGGCCTGCTAAACCCAGGGTTGTGAGTTCAGGCCTTGAGGGGGCCACTTAGGGATCTGGGGCAAAAATTGGTCCTGCTAGTGAAGGCAGGGGGCTGGACTCAATGACCTTTTGAAGTCCCTTCCAGTTCTAGGAGATTGGTATATCTCCAATTATTACCTATTACATTTATGGCTTCATACAGGCTCCCTAAAGGATTGCCAATTACCATGTACCTTGGACTTACCACTGCAGCTAGGCAAAATTTTCAGAGGAACAGCTGATTACCAAAAAATGCAGTTTTAGGTCAACTGAAACTATTCACAAATTCAGGTCAAATTTGGCAAAGAATTTTGACACGAAAATGAAAGAAAAATAACATTCAGTAAAGTCAAACCATTTTGTTTTGACATTTTGGAAATGAAACATTTCCACTTTTCCTTTCTAAACGAAGTTTTTTAAAAACTTAGTTCGATTTTTAAAAAGGGTCAGAAGGGCTTGAAAATGAAACGACACAAAAAATTATATAACAAGAAATTGTGTTTTGGAGTGAATGAAATATTTTGCTGAACGTAAAATTAATTTTTTTGGAGGCTTTTCAGTGAGGAAAAACTGAAAAATTTCTGTTTCGGGTCAATTCCCCCCCCAGATTTTTCAGTTCAGCCACCGAACCAAAAAAATCAATCATTTGTTCAGCTTTATTTACCGCACTAAACAAGGAATATCAGAAGCCCTGCTACAGAGACTTCCTGCATAGTTGTTTTCTGGTAAAGTAAGGATATATCCATGTTTTACTCTGTACCTTCCTCCTAATATCCCATAGAAAGTGGACCCTCCCCCATCCCTTCTGCCTCTCTGAAGGAGACCCTCCAAGGCCTGTTGGAGTTGGATAGATGTAGAAAATCAGTCAGACAACTTATTTTATTCTTCGGCACTTTTAGTATTGCTCTATTCCATTTTTCACCCCAGCTGCCACCCGCTCACCTTCAGGTTGGAGAGTTTGTCTAGGGGACACCTGCCAGCGCTTTGTTTTCACGGCCCTTTTGGCCAAGCACTCACTCACCATTTCGGCAGTTCCCGTCATGGCATCCTCTGGGATGGAATACATCTGGTGCTTCGTAGTTACGCTCCACTGCCCGTCTTCCCCTTCGCCCACTTTCACCAGCATCACACGGAAGTTGGTGCCACCGAGATCCAACGACAGGAAGTCCCCGACCTCTGCAACACCAGGATGAAGCTTAACCTTTCAAGAGTTACTTAGGTGTTGTCTTGTGTTTGTACTATGTCTAGCGCAATGGGCCTGAGCCCACGACGGGGCTCCTATACGCTACGAAAATTAACAGTAGAATTCAGGATTGAAAAATTCCCCCCAAACCTTTTTTTTTCTGATGGAAAATTGGGATTTTGTTTCAATGGACATTTTCATGGAAAATATCTGGTTGGGGGTGGTGGTGGTGGTTATTATTTCCATCAAAAGGACAGAAAATGTTTTGTCCAAAACCCAAACTGTTCCCTCCCCTTCCTGTGGAAAATTTCAACTTCTTGTCAAAAACTAAAACCTGAAAAACCATGGCCAAAAATAAAAAATATTTCTGTCAAAAACTGTTTGGTTTTTGACTGAAACTTTAGGGGATTTTGACCAAACATGTTCTGGCTTTTGGACACAACAGTTTGTTTTTTAAACAACAGGTCAACATTTTCCATGGAGAAAAACATCCCATTTTCTGACCAGCTCTATTCCTGATTTGTGACGTTCACTGCATGGACCCCTGCAGAGGAAGGCTTTGTCAAGCCTGACCTTACAGACCTCTAAGGAAGGAGATTCCACCACCTCCCTAGGGAACCCATTCCAGTGCTTCACCACCCTCTTAGTGAAACAGTGTTTCCTAACAGCCAACCTAAACCTCCCCTACTGCAACCTGAGATCATTGCTTCTTGTTCTGTCATCTGCCACCACTGATTGCTCCCTCCCCCAAGCTGGGAGCGGCACGCCCTTGGTGGAGAGGAGTGGAGGGATAGTGACCAAATTCTTACCACAGGCTGGGTGGGTCCCTGTCTCTACTGGGGGCCTCTGTGTACCCATGGGACCACTGGAGGGTGTAGGGGTGGGAAATTCTGTGCTTCCATTTACCCCTGGGCGTTCACGCCCTGTAGGATAATGTGTTACCTGAGCCTTCGGGCGTGGAGCGTACGTAAGTGGGCAGCATTTTCACAGAGGCTTCCTCGTGCGTCTCCAGCTTCAGACCCCGATCCATTTCCTTCTGCATCCGATGCATCACCTTCTTCAGATCCTCCTCCTGCAGCCGGAACTCTGACAGGATCTGCTCCACCTAAGGCAGCGAAGGATGCAGGTGAGCGGGGAGAGTGCCAGGCGAGTTTGTGTCCGGGAAGGAAGAGGAGCAGGGGATCCAACACTCAAAACCAGAGGAGGATGCAGGTGAATGCACACCTGGAATGGGGAGCAGGTGCTCACCCTTTAGGTGTTTGCTTTGACACAAGCTCCAAGACACTGAACAACTTTTTTATTTCATTCATTTACACCGAGCCTGTCCAGTCTTTTCCTGTGCAGAAAGGACAGGCTCGGTGGATCAGGGTCCTGTGTGCAGGGAGCTCGTCAGAGGCAGTGAAGAATTCAAGAGGTCTTCTGGCTGCACAGGAGAAAGGGAAAGCCTAGAACGCAGCATGGGCATCTGAAGTGGTCAGAGTAGAGATCAAGAAACTAACCAGAAAACCATAATAACAGCTCAATCCAGCCACTCCTGACAGGGTGAGATTTGGGTAGTGGAACAGAGCAGCCGCGGGAGAAGGAGGTGGGTAGTTATGGGTTTCACACTGTCCAAGCTTTAGGTTCTGGTGTGCTGTGAACTGGAGTAATAATGAGGTTTCCAGGGCCTCAGTTAAATGATTTGTTAATGTTTAATTAAAATCCCCCTAACTAAGGTTCTTTTGACCTCACAGCTTTTTGATTAGAGAAAATCAGCTCAATGTGGTTTTATGGCTTTTATTTAAGAGCCTAAATGACTATAAGGCTAATTAGTTAATTCTACTTCCCTAAAGTGCTAAACAATATGAGAATCAGTCTGAGGTTAGAACGTAAATCAGAGTAATCAATCAAGGAGTTAACAATAGTACAAATTAAAATGGGTTAACTACAATATAAACGAGTGGAGATCAACAATAGATTCAAATTGTTGCAGGAGCAAAATTAATCATTACATTACAAAACTATATAATTCCAGTAACTGAATGGCTGATTTTTTCAATTGTGTCTTTTCCCTTGTGGAAAGAATGGGCTAAAGCTGGAATTTTTACAAACCCAGGATGGCCTTCTGTGATCTGTGGTAAGAGTTGCATTAACCTAGGTTAATTTCGTACTGTGGGCTCACACACACACACACACAGAGGACACACACATAAACCAACTCTCCCCTCGCAGGCGTTCCTGCACAGGTATCAGGTATTCTATGAAGGAAAAGAAAAAGGATCTGCTCTTTGTCTTGCTTAATCCGTTGAGCTTCAGAGAGTCAAAGAGGAAATGCAGTGTAGGGAAGCAGGCAACGTCTTCTGGCTCAGGTACCATCATGTTAGTGGGTATCATCCTCTGGTCACCTGGCTGGTCTGCAGTGTCTTGGGCTTCACTTTCCATGGAACCAACCCAGGGAAAGCAGGAGTGTCAGCCTTTTGGTTGTCGTTATGGGGACCTGGAGAGGAGCGCACTTCTTCCTCGCTTACCTGGTCTTTTAAGGTTGAGATTCAAGCTGGTCACATCCGATAGGACCTCCCTGGAGATCTTCTGGGCAAATCAGGTGATCACAGGTTTTGCAGCTCAACTGCATTGTCCAGTCCTGATCAAGCGAGGTCAGGCTGATCTTTTGTCCATTCTTGGGGGCCCTCCTTCCTAGGGGACTGCTTCTGTGTCCCGTCCACAAGTCCACGTGTTTATCCCAAGCAAATGATAAGGAAATAACAAGAACTGATGCCTCCACCAAAACTGTCTCAAGCCCTCTTAGGTCAACAATCCTGGCTCTTCAACGGCTTCTTGACCATTACGGTCTGGCCACTTTCCTGGTCATAAATCATGATCCATTATTCTTCACTTGGTCACACATCTCATGCTTATGCTTTGTCAAGGTCCAGGAGACCTCACGAGCACAATAAAAAATTACTAAACTGTCACCTCTCTGGGCAACTGCATCAAAGGCTATTTCCCTCTTTCGAAGCCAAGCTGCTTCAAAAGTGATTTTTAAACCCCGTTACTGTAAACTTATTACAAATACAGCCCATTAAAGTTTATGCTTAATGTCCACTTCGCTATAGCCCGCCAGGCTGGGCACTGTAATTGCACAGCCCCAAAACACCCTGACTGTTTACTTTCCAGCATGTGATGTCGCACATGTTAATGCCCACCCTTGCCAACAGCTCAGAACAGCGGCCACCGGTCTGACCTGTCTTTTGTAATGTTGGAATTGGCACCAGTCTCTCCGGCGGAAATGTATTTCCCAGAGGTCCTGTCCCAAAGTAAGATAACAGTGACCTTATACAAAGAGGACCCCACATCTTCTGGCTTGTCCTCAGAGCAGGGTCACTGAGCTGTAGGGACCATCACCGCTGACCTTGCCTCACTGTTTGCACAGAAAACAATGATGTGTCAGAGTTTAGCCAGCAATCTGCTGCCAGTCACTCCACACAGGCTTCAACCAACTGTGTATCTGTTCCATGCACCCACGCCTTGGTCAGCTGTGGGGCAGCAGCCAGAGCAGAAGTCACCTCTCCGGGAAGCCATGCACCCACATGGAGCATGGCTCTCTGCCACTCAATCTCCCTTTCCCTTTCAGGGTGCCCTATTCTCCTTGGGAATAAAATCCCCCAAGTGATGCAATGAGTCCCTCTCCTCCCCCAGTGACAGCTTCATGGGTTCTGCGAGGAGACTCACGATGCGGTGGAGGTTTTAAGATGACCTAGACAGGCAGTGCAGGGGACCTACAGGAAGGAGAGGGAGGATCCAACGTAGGGCAGGGAGTGAGGAATGTAGTAAGATGAGGCATCTTACTACAAGGGATGTCAGAGGTCCCAGTTAACAAATGCTGCAGACCATCAGTATTTTATGTGGGACAATCTGGTAAGTGTAGCATCACTGTTAAAAATCTGGGGCCTGATTTTGAACTCACAACAGCTTTATGCCAGGGTCACTCCGCTGCTTTTAGTGAAGTTACTCCTGATTTGCACCCACCAGTGAGAGACGAATCGGTTCCATTTGATGTTGTAGAGTCATCTCATGATTTGGAGCGGGGATGGGAGGGGATTTTAAACTCATCTGCAGTTTCCTTAACCTTGCATGTCCCACTTTCTCTTTGTTTGACGTCACTTTGAATTTCCTAGTGTCTGGGTTATTATATAACAAATTCCTCTTAATGGTTTCCTTTCCGTCTGCAATGATGGCTACGTATTTCCAATCTCAATTCCATTGTAACCATTTTGTTTGTCCCTGGACACATGTACAAACAATGGCACATGCTCATCTGCATCCTGCTATATTTTCTGTAGACCCAATACGCTTTGGTGTGAAATGAAAATGGACCATAAAGCAAATCAATCAGACTGATCAGTCACTCAGTCCAGTGGGTTCTGAGGCTATTTTAAAGGGTAGAGCACAGCCATAAAGACTGTGAAGGAACTACATATGCCCAGTGAGGGCCAGATAGCCGTATTCACCGAAGAAACACACCATGGAATAGAGAACACTGGGCACATCCTTCTAGAGCTCAGAGGACAGTTCCCAGTTCCGCTGCACTATGAAAACATCACCACATCAGGACGAACACCATTGCTCCTCAAAGGGAAACGGCTGGAGCATAACACTTGGGGCATTTAAACCGAGCCTGGAGAAAACATTATACAAATCCACTAGGGAACGACTTTGCCTGGTCCCCCAGGGAGGGACTGGATGGGACCTTGGGCGCTCTTCCACATCTAATCTAAATGGAGCGGTTCTTTTGTAACTTGAGGGACTGCCAGCGGTCTGCGGGGAGGCCAGCGTCCCATATTTCATGCTATATTTAGGACAGGCTCATGCCAGCTCCTAAATATAGAAGCCTTGCATCACCCTGGTGTTTGCAATGCCCTGCCATTTGGTAGCCTCCCTACCTTGCACGCTCCCAAGAGTTCACGCAAAGAGCCCCTCCTCCCCCCTTTCTACTGTGCATAGTGAATGGCTCACCAACTCCTGGGCCTTGCGTTTTCACTCAGCGGGCCCCACCAAGGACACTCCAGAACCTCAAGAGGGGTGAGAACTGGGGAACATAATCCCAGTGGCCAGGCAGGGCCCTCACCCCTCGCTGCACCCTCTGCAGGAAGGAGAAGACACAGGATGAGATTAGGATCCCATTTCAGGAAGGAGAGTGCCACAGCATCACAGTGCTGTGATTTGTCAGCTAGAACCCCACAATTATCCCCCAGATCCTTTGTTACACACTACCCCGACCCTCTGTCTGTGGCAGGCCCTGGGGTAATTCCCATTTCCCTGACCCAGCGGCTCCCCCATGGGTTTATCTGTGTTTATAGGGCATGGCCCTCTCTTTTCTCCCTCTCCCCAACTTTCTCCTCTTAGGTGGGTCCATGACACCATCCTCTTCTCCCCGTCCCAACTGCCCCTTTCCCTTTGGGCCTCGACCACCAGCCACTCTCCTCACTCCTCCCTATTCTAGTGTTTCACTGCTTCTTTCAAGTCACTTCGATCTATCTAGCCTGGCTTTTCAGCTCAAGCTGTAGAGATCATCACGCTCTGAGCTCTGGAGGCTCCCGGTGTTGGCCGACACGGTGGTCTGCAAACGATGTCTGGCTCAGACTAATAATCACCAGGACGCCAAACCGCTGCTGAAGACCACCTTCTGCTCCAAGTGCCAGGCGGACCCCTCCCCGCTGCCCTCTCTGATATAAACACAGAGTTGGGGATGAGGGCAGGAGGAGAAGCTGGATAGGACAGAAGAGGTTTGGCATTTATTTCCCCTGTGGGTTAATTTTGGCTTTTTAATTTGATGTATCTATTATGATGATAGATCGGCTCCCCAGTCACGGACCAGGTCCCCGGTGTGCCAGGCGCTGTACAAACGCAGAGCAAAAAGATGGTCCCCTCCCCAGAGAACACACAATCTAAGGGTAAGACAAGAGACAACAGATAGATGCAGACAGACCAATGTGTGAGTACAGGAAAAAATGAGATGCTGGCCAGCCTGACAGGAGTGGTCTCAGCATCCCAGCGGCCGAATCATTGTCAAGTCTTTGCAGGTGTCTTGACAAAGAAGAATGTTAAGGAGAGATTTGCAGAGTGTTTACAGGCAGCTCCTCCCAAACACGAGGGGCAGCATGGGAGAGAGCATGAACATGCTTGCTTTGCCATCATTGCTCTGTGCCTCAGTTTCCCCATCACTAGATGTCAAGTTACAGTGTCAAGTTACAGTGAGCGCATGTGAGCTTACTGTAACTTACAAGCCTTTAAACCTTTCCAAAATACCAAGCCGGTTCTCTTCAGGACCTCTTTGAGGACTATAATGTGGAGCAGATTTGAAGCTCCAAGCTCCAGTCACTTGAGAATTGAATATAAAACCTCAACTGGAACACAGGGGGAAATGGTCTTTTTTCCCTCCACCCCCTGTTCACATCACTCAAACTTTCCAAGACCCTTCCTTCCTCTTTGGACTGAGTCTGGGAGGTATTACCTCCAAAGCAAATTGTTGGGGTGAATTAGGAGCCACTGAAAAAGGGAGTGCAGGACAGCCATCACAGCTTCACTTGAGCAACTGCAATTTATATATCAAGCAGTTTATAGAGAAACTTTCTGCTGTATTGCCTGCGAAGGCCAACATTCAATTTACGGCAATAGCTGAAGGTCTCACTGGCATTTAAAGTGCTGTCATATCTGGGCTGAGTTGGGGAGAAAAAAAAGCTTTTTTTGTTAAACTAATATTATATTTTTCCCTGCCTGGGAAACAGATGGAAGCAGAGCAAGACAGTGGCTATCCAGGAAGGATGTATTCAATGAGTTTTCTTGTTGATGATCAAAAAAATTAGCCCGAAATATTTTTCCCATTATTCAGCCAGCTGTGACCAGCTGTGTCCCTGCTCTGCCATAGAGTTCCCAAGTGACCTTGGGCAAGTCACTTGGTCAGTCTGCCTCTCAGTTCCCATCTGTGAAATGGGGATTACAGCCTCGCCCTACCTCTCAGGGATGTGTGGCAATAAACATGCTAAAGACTGTGTGCTGCTGAAATGCTCCAGTGATGGGGCCCAGGTAAGTCTTTTCCTAATGAGCCTTGCTCCGAGTTGAGGAGGTGCACAACCATTTAGGCTTTCATTTATTTCTAGGCTTTCCTCTGGCCCTGTAATATTGTATTGGTACACCACCTGCATTAACAAATTTATCCTTGCAACCCTCCCACAGGGTAGGGAAGGGTTAACGATCTGCATTCTAGAGATGGGGAAACTGAGGCACAGAGCACTGAAGGTCAAATTGATGTCTCCGGGAGCTGGAAGTGCTTGGCAACAACCAGGCCCCTGTAAATGATGGAGCCGCTGGTCTGAGAGGGCAGGAAAAGCACCTGCATCTCCTGGGTTCCAGACTAATGCCTTTGCTAAAACGCCATCCGTGCTCTTGCTGCTGTGGTGTGGAATTGACATGCACGTTGCCTCATTATTTAATGAGATACATAAAACAGCAATAAGCTGTATCCGATGCCCTGGGCTCGTTTCCATAATGTCCGTCTCACAGTGTCATAAGATACACAAAACGTCTGTTAGTCTATAAGGTGCCACAGGATTCTTTGCTGCTTTTGTTAAGACACAAGGGGGCGCCCTACAGTTACAAGGGTATTTCCAACATAGGATTGACAACACTGACCCCGCTCCTCCCCTCAACCCCCAATGCTGACCAACCCCAACACCCCAACCAACCCAAAAGAGGTGCCAGAGGTGCCACAGGACTTCACTACTGCCACTGATTTCATATGGAGGGTGCTCAGGTACTACGGTGACCGGCAGAAGGAGAAAGCCATCAAATAAAATAATCTTTCCTTTCCATCTGAAAATACCTACCTCAGCAGATCGTTATAAAATCCCATCCACACAGGGCATCTCACTTCCACCTCAGCTCAATCCCCTGCAAATGCCCAGGGAAGAGACGGGCTGGCCTTGTAACTTCTCTTCTTGGGCAACACTTGGATTCCCATTTTACATGCAGCATTGCAACTGGCTGTGAGCTCAAATGGCCCAGCATTCAGTGTGACCTGCCCCGGGCAGACACGCTGATTGCCAAATTAGAGGCCCGTTTGAAAAGATGGCACTCAAGAGCAGAAGAATAGAGTTTCTGGTGTGTTCAGAGCTAGGGGCCATGTCCTGGCTGTGACCTCCAGGACTGTGAAACGTGACTGATTTAAAGGGTGAGAAAAGCCCTCAAACAAGAGCAAAGGGGGCACAAATACTGCCCTTCTGGTTGGGTTTTACCCCCGCTTTGCACTGGGGTGAGCTAATTTGAGCCCCTTGCCCCAACTATGTTCCCATCCTCGTGCTGCCCCGGGTGGAATTCTCTGTCCTGGGATGATCTATAGGAGCTACCGATCCCTTCTGCCCTTAAATTCTGTGCCTCTGTGACTTTATGAATGTCCCCATCCTTTGGACCCCCCGCAAACAACCTACGGCTGGTGCGATGCTGCCTGAGAAGTTCTCTCGGATCCTCACAACTCACTGGTGTTGAGTGCAAGGATACAAAACTCGGACATATTTTTTTTCTCCAGTCGCGCCAAAGGTATTGCTGGTGAGACCTTTTCCTGTGAGCACAGGATAATAGATCAGTGCAGCCTGCAGCGGGAGAGTGGTGCAAGACCAACAACCAGGGGAGCTAATGGACAGGCTGCTTTCTGTTTTGCTGTTGGTGCAGACAAGCAAGCCCATTCCCAGCGTCTAGACAGAGCTCTGCAGTAACCACAGCAACAGGTTGTTTGGCTGTGTCTTTCCCATTCAGTTAGGAGCGCGTGCGCCTTTGGCATGTTGTGAACAACATGAAAGCGTGCTGCCAAGCTGGGATGCGAAGACCCCAAGTGGTGGTAGCTAGAATGTGGAGCCATGGATGGAGAATCCACCACCACAACGGGTAATTGTTCCAATGCTGGCACTTACAAATGGGGAAACTGAGGCACAGAGTGAGCAATGACTCGCCCAATGTCATGCAGGAGCAGAGGGGGGATTTGAACTTAGGGCTCCTATGTCCCAGTCTGGTACCCAGCCACCAAGCCATGCTGGGCTGTTCCCTGGCAAAGCTGACCAGGCACATGGACGGGCACAGGAAAACCCCCACCCACATCGTGTGCACTCTGAGTTTGGGGGGGGTCAGCTCAGCCCCTCAGGCAGAGAAGCACGCAAGCCTCGGAAAGCAGCACAGGGCCCCTCAGGGATTCTCCATCTCCCCTGCCTGCCTTGGGCCTTCTGCACAGATGACCCTGGGAGCAAGCACTGCTAGGGAGGCAGCTGTCCATTTCAGACCCTGCCGACCATGGGCAGGGCTGAGCCTGCTCTTGCCTGATGCCAGTCTTGGCCTCTCAGCCGCCCTTGGCTGCAGTGCATGTGGCAAGCCAGGCACTTGCCCCACAGAACTCATGCCTGCTCATCTCAAGCACTGAGCCCAGGTCTTCAACAACCACCATCCAAGCTATCCCTGACCACCAAAAGGACTGACGCCAGGCCCCCGGGGTCCTCCAGCTCAGGGCCTAACCCAGGCACCACCCTTAAGCACTGCCAGCTCGAGTGCACTGGTATCCCTTCGGCTCAGTGCGAGGCCAGCTGGGATCTTTGGTTGCTGAGGCGTTCCCAGGAGCACCCTGCACTGCTCTGCTGCAGACAGCATGTTGGGGAAGGTGGGAGAATGATGATCTCCAGTGCTCACAGCACAGTCCCTGAGATCCTTTCCTAGAGCTTGCTGGGATTCCCCAGGGCTCAGAGGGGCATCGAAAGGGACCAAGCAGGGCTGTGTGCCGGAGACGAGGGGAGCAAGGAGGGGTCCGTCACTGGAGGACCACTGAGGCCTTTCCAGACATCACTCAGTGCAGCAGCCCTGTGACCGAGGGAGGATTAATGCACCCCCATTTAACAGTGGAGGGGCAACTAAAGCACAGACAAGTTAAAATCACTTGCCCAGGGCCAGCAGCAAAGTCAGGAGGAGAGGCCGGGAGTCCTGAATCCCAGGCTGGTGGTAGGACCTACTCCCTGGGTCTGCCTGTTTGGGCATATCCCACCCCTCTCCATTCCTCAGTTTCCCCATCTGTAAAATGGGACTGATGCACCCGACCTCCTCTGTAAAGCACTTTGTGATCTGCTGCTGCAAAGCAGCGTGACCAGAGCTAGGTGTGACTCCCACCTCGCACTGGCTGACAGGCAGGGAACAGCCCACCACTACCTCGAACAGAAAATCACACTGAGTAAGTGAGATGGCGGAGGTTCCTGGGCCGATACAGAGCTTACCAGGTGCAAGGTGTCATGCTGGCTTGGTTTCATGTTTGATACTGCTCCGGTCAGTCTGCTCTGAAAAGATCGGCTGGGTCTGCTTTGCTCTGAGGACAGGCAGGAATCCTCTTGCTCTCTGCAAGCACCAAAGGTGTCTTTTGGATACCTGCTTTGAAGCTGAACAGACTGGCTGAGCCAGTGTCTCTCGGCACTGCACCACTGCTGAAGTTCAAGGCTGAGGGCTGCAGATAGCACTGACAGCTTCTTCCAACCCAAAGAGACTAAAGATTCAGGAGCTGTTGAAATACACCCAGCTCAGTGCCCTGGGACTTGGGTGGTGGGGGCCGGCCCAGAGGCCCATCACCCCATCGCTGACATCCATTCTGCTGCCAGGACTCTTGGCAGCATTTCTGTAGTGCTGAGGCTCTTGCAGGCCCTGTTTCTGACTCTGGCGGTCAGGATACAAATCAGGCTGTGGAGACCTGGCCAAGTGCCACCCCAAAGTAAACCAATTAAAGGAAAGTCTGGGATGAAGCACCCCAAATGTGGGCTTGTGGGGCGATTTGGGAAGGAATGGGGCCTAGTGGGCAGAACAATGGACTAGGACCCAGGAGACCTGGTTCTATTCCCAGCTCTGCTACTGGCCTGCTGGGTGACCTTGACCACGTCACCGCCCAGCTCTGTGCCTCAGTTTCCCCATCTGTAAAGCTGGGATGATGATCTTGACCTGCTTTGTAAAGGACTTTGACATCTACTGATGTAAAGTGGTTGATAAGAGCGAGTTGGGATAGTTATTGGCAGCTGGTCAGCCTGCTCCCTGGACTGCCACCTCTCCTAGCATCACCCACTTCGCTGAGCATGTGAAACTCAGAAAGGGAAAACTCACTGGAGGGCACAGCCCCACCCTGTTCCCCCAGGGCAGCAGCTTTTCCATCTCCACTTGCTGTGATGGAATGTGTGTTCAGCTCTGCAGCGAGCCAAGCCTTGGGACGCTGGCTTGCTTGAATTAACGGATACACCATCTTGTCCTGACTTCTGAGCACTCAATCCTGTAACCTCAGCTCTCCTTTAATAGAGCTTTCCAGATGGAACCTCCTGGAGGAAAGCATAAGGAACTGGGATGGAGGCAGTCTGGCTTAGCAGACACAGCCAGGCTGGTGGTGTCCACACATTGAGAGTAGCCTCAGGACTGTAGTACATGGGCTAGAGTCAGAGGACTTGCTAGGCCAGGTTCAATAAGCAAGAGTCAGGGTCAGAGGCCTGAAGAGACAGTGTGCTTGGGAGTCACAGCTGACTGGACCTCGGTGGAGTTGCCTAGACAACTTCAGGTGTACTAGGCACTACAGACCCACGTTCTGGTCCCATGGATCCTGGAGAGAGGGGTCCAAAGGAAAAGGACAAAACGAGGAAGCTCCACCATGGCCAAGCAGTTGCTAGACAGCTGTCAGCTGATCTCTCTGCTGCATTGTGTGCAAGGAAGGCCAGAGAGTCCCTTGTCTCCTTCCACATGTAGCTTGGAAGGCTTTAGGGTACCAATAAAGCTCTGAGGCACAGAGAGGCATCATGGAGTTTAAGGCCAGATGGGAGCACTAGGTCATCTGGTCTGACCTCCTGGATATCACAGGCCACCACCAGCAGAAAGGAGATAGACTATTCCGTGCCACGGGCAGAGAATGGGCGGGACTGAGGTGCACCAGTGCTCGAGGCCCCCGCAGTAGCAGGGAAGTGATTAAATGAGATACACCTTGGCAAGTGACCTGCACCCAGATGCTACAGAGGCAGGCACAAAACCCACAAGCTCACTCGAGGGTGGATTCCTTCTTGACCCCACACATGGCAATCAGGGAGATCCTGGGCACATGAACAAGAATGAGGCAGCCGAAAGAGAAGGCTGGGTAACACATCTGAGCCCTGGCCCACCCTGTCCGGTGTCCCATCTCCAGCTGGGGCCATCTCTGAGTTCAGTCTCAGCTGTCGCTGGCAGCCCCGTAATTCTCCTTCAGGCATGTATCACGCTCCCTTTTAACACATGGTAGCAACAATGAGCTGCTTTTCCTTTTTTTCATAGTTGCCTAGAGTTTAAGGCCAGAAGGGACCATGAGATGATGTAGGCTGCCTCCCTGCCTAGCATAGGCATTACCGGTCACCCGAATACCCCTATGCTGGGCTCAATTCCTTTGCTTTGACCAAAGCATTTCAGTCCTCAGGAGATCAAACTGGTGTGTGCTACAGGCAGGGAACAGGAGAGGCCAAGGTGCCACCAATCTATGCCCCGACCAGCAGGGGACACTGCACGAGTGGCATGAACCACTCGTTCCTCAGCCAGCCGGGGGCACTTTAGGGGATAGAAATTTGGGAGAGCCCAGCTTCCTGCACAGGCCAGCACACACAGAGAATGCAGACTATGAGCCAAGCCGCGAATCCCCCTGGCTTTGGGCCCTGTGTAGCTGGGATCTCTCTGCGCTAGGTGCCTGCTGCCACAGAGTTAATATTTCACAGCTCACATGACGGGGCGATTGCTGGGGCTCCATGGGCCCTGCCCACTCCATCCACTGCCATTGGCTCCCTAGACTGCAGGGAGCTGGGATGTTGCAGTCCCTGAGATGGGCAGACTGCTTCCCCAAACAACATCGCAGCTTGGGAGCGAGGGGACACCTCTTCCTTCCTGCTCCCCAACCCAGGGCGATCACAGTGCACACCGACTGCTCCCTCTGGCTCACCCCCTTGCTGAGATCAACTGTGATCTCTGAGCACACAGGGGGGATGCACATGGTGTGGGTGGGGGGTGTAGTTATTTGCTCTAGTTCTCAGGCTCTAACTAGGTCGCATGGTGTCAGGATGCTGCATATGGTCCCTCAGCAGGGCCGGCTCTACAGTTTTTGCCGCCTCAAGCAGTGCACCAAATTGCCGTCGCGGGCGGCAGGGACAGTCCATGTGCCCTTCGGACGGCAGGCGCGTTTCCGCAGCGGCGGCAATTCGTTGGCAGCTTCTATGTTTAGCTGAAGCCGCCCCGGACAGCTAAACATAGAAGCTGCCGCCAAATTGCCGCCACCGCAGAAACGCGTCTGCCGCCCTAAGGGCACACGGACTGCCCCTGCCGCCCGCGACGGCAATTCGGCGCACTGCTTGGGGGCAAAACAACAGCGACTGTCACCTCTTGCACATGGCCGCCCCAAGCACCAGCTTGGAATGCTGGTGCCTGGAGCCGGCCCTGTCCTTCAGCAGATGTCAATGGCATGAGGTCAGTGGGCCAAGGACGCCATGAGCCCGATGAGACACTTCTCCTTCCTGCTACCCAGAGAGGTTAGACTCTATGGCAGCCCCGGATTGGGTTGGAAACCCAAGCTGCTGGGTGGGACACAACACTGAGAAACATCCCTGCAAATTGCAGACAGGCTGGTTATAACGGGCCCCAGAGGACAGGCAGGGTGGGAGACAAGCCATCACTGGGGCTTGGAACAAGACGGGACGGTACACAGCCAAGCCGAAAAGCAAAGAGCCCAATCGTCAGTCCGAACCATAAGCCTTCCCGACAGAGCTGTGCATCGCTTCCCTGGGAGTAAACATCCTGGGCACAGAAGCCCCCTACCTGCAGAACCCCCAAGTCCCCTCTTACATAGTGCATACCTTGGAGGAGCTGTGATCTTGACAGATCTTGTAGATTAAAAGGATCTGGGATTGTTTGCACAAGACCTGAGCCTACAGTGGCTGTGGCCTGGGTGGACCCGTAGAGGGTGCTCTCTCTTCTGAGCTCCAATCAGGTGCTAGAGGGCACTATAATACCGGGAGCAACGTGGGGAGGTTCAGTAGGGGGCGCTCTCCCTCTGAGTCAGCATTACCCCCAAGGTGACAGTGCAGTGCTAGAGGGCGCTGTGCTGCAGGCTGAGGGAGGATAATAGGGGGCACCCCCCGTCTGTGTCAGTGCTGGCCCCAATACAGTGCCATCCTTTGGATAATGAGGAACAACTGAGACATGGGTTATTAACCCCTAAATTCCAGTACACCACTTCAGTGACACACCAACAATCCAGCTGCTGGAGCCCTTCTCCTGTTCCCAAATGTCTAGACCCCTCCCTCTGCCCATCCTCTCCACATACTTCCTCCTCCCCTAGCACAAAATAACCATTTCGTCAGCGTTAGCCAATTCACATTCTGAGACAAGCCCAGAACACAGTTCCATCACATTGCCCACCATTTGCCACACGCGTCCCCCTTTTGCGCTCTTGGCACGGCGATGGCACCGAATGCTTCGACAGAATGCTGACGGCCAAGCTACATGACCCTGGGTGCAATCTCATCACAACATAGCAGCACGCGCACCTAAGACCCGCCGTCTCCCCGGACACCCCACGAAGAGTTGCTTCACTAGCGAACCTGGAAATTAAAGCCCAAATGTTCAAAGGCACCTTCTGAGTTTGGATGCCTCAGATTTTGGGTGTCCAGAATTGACCTGGGCACTAACTGGGTCTCCAGAAATTGAGACATCTTTGAAAAATTGGGTGTCAACTTCCATGTCAGCAGGATCTGGAGTCTAGTGGAACAAGGGGTGATGGATGGGCACTAAATGAAGCTAGGGGTTCCCAGAAAGGTCGGCCTTTTGCAGAGGTGCACTGAAGGAGCCCACCACTGGCTTAGGATGGGTCCTATTGATTAATCCGCTATCCACCCAAGCAGCACCTTCATTGCCCCACAAAGCTAAGGGAGAGCCAGAACTAGAAACGTTACCTTCTCCTTCTTGGAGCTGTCCATCCTGGTTCTGCGATCCAGCATTGGGGCAGCTGTCCGCAAGGGGCAGGCTGCTGGCAAATCCGTCACACACCGAGCCAAAACACACACCACCACTTGTTTCCTTGCCCCGGAAATATTCCACCTCTTGCTCCCGAAGCAGCTGGTCCTGGGCTGAGAAGACAGCTCCGCCTGCTGCGCTTGTGAATCCTCCACTTTCCCCGCTGGTTTATTTCAGTTGTAGGATGGTTGGTTGGTTTCCTCTTTTCTAGCATGCAAAATCAAAACCAAAGCAAGTCTGCTCCTGCTTCTCCTTCTTTCCCTGGACTTTGCCTTGCCCCAGCACCCAGGATCTCAGCCTCCTTCTGGTTTGGGGGTTCACTCAGTGGGATGGGGTGAAGGGACGTCCATCATGTTGGGATCCATTTTGTCACCCTGCATGTTGTCGGAAGAGAAGCAATGAGTCCCTTCCTGGTGACTGAAGGTCTCCTCCTCTCCTCGGGGTAATGGAGCATGGGTGCTCAGCTTCACTCACCCACCTGCCTGCTTCCTCTAGTCACTTTTCCCAACTTACCAGTAAGTTTATTTACTTTTTTTGCTGGTGACACCTTCCCATTTTTGCCCTTGATGGGGTCCCAAGTTGCATCCTTGGATCTTGAGATTAACTTTGTATTACTGTGGCACCCAGGGAAATCCTGTTGCTGTCCTGCTTCACCGGGCCCCCTCCTCACCTGGCCATTAGTGCTCTCATGCAGAAGGCCACTGCCATGGTGATCAGTCTTCCTTCAAATTGTCATAACAACCACTTAATCTCCTTGTTACTGCGGTAACCACTCCACTGCAAGACTTAGCAACCTGTTCTGCTCCCATGGTGACCATGCTGGGTCAGAGAAACCGACTTCCAAGTGACAAAGGTTAACAAAGAGCAGGAAGGTGCTTGGATGAGACGTCTGGGCAAAGGTGAGAGTAAACGGGAAGCATCTGCTGTGGTGGGAATGAAACCAGGGTCCAGCTCTGGATTGCTCCACTTTCAGAGGCCTTATAACCCAAGATATGGAATAAGCAAGGAGCAGCTTGGCCCAGCGATCCTGCTAAGGCACAGTCCTGGGATCACAAATGAAGCCCAGACGGTTATTTCATTCTTGAAGCGAGCACAGCCAGTGTGAAGAGGAAGACAAGGCGGTTGCCCCCAGAAGCTTCCAGTCTAATTCAGAGGGAGCCACTGATGTAACGCACCAGAGCACACCTGTAGGGCAGCAGATCTCTTAGGAGGCTTTGAAGAAGATGCGGTGGCTCCTCTATCGCTTGAAGTCTTTAAATTAAGACCAGATGTAGATATAATGTAGCTCTTATAGAAGCTCGGGAGCTTCTATAAGACAGGAGCTGGGGTTGGGGCCCCCGGGGGTTAGGCCCCTGGAGCTATGGTTCGGGCGCTCAGGGGTTGGGCCCCTGGAGCTATGGTTCGGGCGCTCACGGGTTGGGCCCTTGGAGCTGGTGTTGGGGCCCCCAGGGCTTGGTGGAGAAATATTTGGGTGGGGTTCTCTGTTCTGTGGAGGAGGGTAAACAGCAAAGAAGCCTCACCCTTGAGTATGGTGGTGCTATCACTCCGCTGTAATATTGACTTGAAACCAAGATGGTTAGATCTGTATTGCTCCATGTGGATGCACTTATCCCAACACATCTGTGCTTACCCTGGTATCAAGGTGATGACCCTGGTACAAAGGGCCTTACTCACATATAGTGGGGCTCATACTGGAAAAGGGTGTCTACCCTAGTATAGTGGGGCCCAACCCAAGTATATTGGGGCTCACCTCAGTATAGTGAGGCCTATTCCAATGTATTGAGGCAGACTCTGGTATATCAGTGCTCACCCAGTATTAGGGTCACGAGGCATCCGGGACCCTGGCAGCTCCGGTCAGCACAGCTGACCAGGCCGCTAAAAGTCCAGTTTTCTGCTGCAGCAGCCGGCTCTGCGTGGCTTGCGGAAGTGGCCAGCATGTCCTGCCGGTTCCTAGGCACAGCGGAGGCCAGGGGTCTCTATGCACTGCCCCCATGTGCAGGCACTGCCCCCACAGTTCAGGGAAGCACCTGTGCTGCAGGCAGGGGTAGCACGCGGAGCCCCCTTGGCCACCCCTGTGCCTGGGAGCCAGCAGGGCATGCTGGCCACTTCCGCGAGCCGCCTGGGGTAAGCGCCACCCAGAACCGCACCCACTCCCATATCCCAATCCCGTGCCCCAGTCCTGACTCCCCTTTCACACCTAAACTCCCTCGCAAAGCCTGCACCCCTCCTGCACTTCAACCCCTCACCCCAGCCCTGAGCCCCCTCCCACACCTAAACTCCCTCCCAGAGCCCACACTCCTCCAGCATACCAACCCCCTACACCAGCCCTGAGCCCTCTCTCACACCTAAACTCCCTCCCAGAGTCCACACTCCTCCCGCATACCAATCCCCTACACCAGCCCTGAGCCCTCTCCTGCACCCAAACTCCCTCCCAGAGCCCACACTCCTCCTGCACCCCAAACCCCGCGCCAATGCCTGGAGCCCCCTCCCTGACTCCAAACCCCTTGGCCCACCCCCCCAGCCTGGAGTCCCCTCCTGCACCCCAAACCCCTCATCCTTGGCCTCACCCCAGAGCCTGCTCCCCCAGCCAGATCCCTCACCCCCTCCTGCACCCCAATACTCTGCCCCAGACCAGTGAAAATTAGCGAATGAGTGAGGGTGGAGGAGAGCGAGCAACAGAGGGAGAGGGGAATGGAATGAACAGGGGCGGGGCATCAGGGAAGGGGCAGGGCCTCGGGGCAAGGCTGTTCCGCTTTCTGCAGTCAGAAAGTTGGCAGCCCTACCCAGTATGTTGAGGTTGATCCCTGTCCGGTGCGCCCACCCGAGTATATTAGAGCTGAACCCGATATGTTGGGGCCAATCCTTGCACAGTATTAGTGCTCACCATAGGCGCCGATTCCATGGGTGCTCTGGGGCTGGAGCACCCCTGGGGAAAAATTGGTGGGTGTTCAGCACCCAAGGCCGGCTCCAGGCACCAGCAAAGGAAGCAGGTATTTGGGGCGGCCAATAGTAAGGGGCGGCACGTCCCCGTCTTTGGCGGCGGGTCCCTCAGTCCCTCTGGAAGGAGGGACCCGCCGCCAAATTGCTGCCGAAGAATGAAGCGGCACGGTAGAGCTGCCACCGAAGAGCCACCAATTGCAGCTTTATCTTTTTTTTTTGGCTTCACCGCTTGGGGCAGCAAAAAAGCTGGAGCCGGCCCTTCTAGCACCCACTGACAGCCAAGCTCCCAACCCCCACCTCGCTCCCCGCCTCACCTCACCTCCTCCTCCGCCTCCTCCCCTGAGCTCACCGCATGCCCGCTTTTCCCCTAAGTCCCAGCACTTGGGCTGCAAAACGGCCATTTAGTGTGGGTGGGAGGGAGTGGGGAGGAGGGGGAACATGGTGTGCTCAGGGAAGAGGTGGGGCTTGGGTGAGGATTTGGGGAAGGGGTCCAACAGGGGCAGGGAAGGGGTGGAATTGGGGCGAGGACTTTGGGGAAGGGGTTGGAATAGGGGTGGGGTAGGGCTGGGGAAAGGGTGGAGTTGGGGTGGGGCCATGGGCACGGGGGCACGAGCACCCGGGGAAAGTTGGCACCTATGGTGCTCGCCCCTGTCTGGTGGGGCTCACCCTGATATATTAATGCTGACCCCAGTATAGCAGGGCCCATTCTGATATACTGGTGCTGATCCTGGTATAGTGGGGCCCATAGGATCCTAGGACTGGAAGGGACCTTGAGAGGTAATCTAGTCCAGTCCCCTGCACTCACGGCAGGACTAGGTATGATCTAGACCATCCCTGACAGGTGTTTATCCAACCTGCTCTTAAAAATCCCCAGTGAAGGAGATTCCACAACCTCCCTAGGCAATGTATTCCAGTGCTTAATCACCCTGACAGTTAGGAAGTTTTTCCTATTGTCTAGGGTGACCAGATAGCAACTGTGAAAAAACAGGACGGGGGTGGGGGGTAATAGGCACCTATATAAGAAAAGTCCCCCAAAACAGGACTGTCCCTATAAAAACAGGACATCTGGTCACCCTACTAATGTCCAACCTAACCCCCTCCCCCTTGCTGCAATTTAAGCCCATTGCTTCTTGTCCTGTTCTCAGAGGTTAACGAGAACAATTTTTCTCCTTTCTCCTTGTAACAACCTTTTTATGCACTTGAAAACTGTTATCAGGTCCCCTCTCAGTCTTGACTTCTCCAGGGTAAACAAACCCAATTCTTTCAGCCTTCCTTCATAGGTCATGTTTTCTAGACCTTTAATATTTTTTGTTGCTCTTCTCTGGACTTTCTCCAATTTGTCCACATCTTTCCTGGAATGTGGCACCCAGAACTGGACACAATACTCCAGTTGAGGCCTAATTAGGATAGAGTAGAGAGGAAGAAGTACTTCTTGTGCCTTGCTTGCAACACTCCTGCTAATGCATCCCGGAATGATGTTTGCTTTTTTTGCAACAGTGTTACACTGTTGACTCATATTTAGCTTGTGAGCCACTGTGCTACCCAGATCCCTTTCCACAGGACTCCTTCCTAGGCAGTCATTTCCCATTTTGCATGTGTGCAGCTGATTGTTCCTTCCTAAGTGGAGTACTTTGCATTTCTCCTTATTGAATTTCATCCTGTTTACTTCAGACCATTTCTCCAATTTGTCCAGATCGTTTTGAATATTAATCCTATCCTCTAAAGCACTTGAACCCCTCCCATATAAGTGTACTCTCTATGCCAGCATTTCTCAAACTGGGGGTACGGACCACCTGGGGTCTGTGAGAGTACTCCAGTGGGGTCCACCGGCCACGCTGATAAATACCTGCCCCTCCCTCCCTCCCTCAACTCCTCCCCATTCTTCTCCATGCTGCCTGCACATGGTGGAACAGCTGTTCAGCAGCGTGCAGGAGGCACTGGGAAGGAGGGGGAGAAGTGGGGATGTGACGCGCTCTGGGGAGGCGATGGAAAGTGGCAGGGGAGAGAAGGGGCAGAGAGTGAAGCGGGGGTGGGAAGAGGTGGGGCAGTGTGAGGCCGTGGGGAAAGAGGTGGAGTGGGAGCAAAGCCTGGGGCTGAGCGAGGGACTTCGGGGTGTTCGGTTGCGAAAGTTTGAGAACTGCTGCTCTATGCGGGGGTGGGGACTCCAGGAGGGGGTGGGGAAGGGGCAGGGCCTCTGGGAAAGGGCAGGGCTGGGGTGTTCAGTTTTGTACAACTGGAAATTTGGCAAAACTAGTTCATGAAGGGGCACCGGTTTGGGCTGCTGTGGCTGGGTCTAGGCCGGGCTGTTCGGGCTGGGCTGTCTAGGGTGTGGCTGGGTGCAGGCTGGGCCACGCTGGCCGGGTTCAAGCTGGGGTGGGGTGCCCTTGCTGTGGTAGGTCCAGGCCTGGCATAGTTGGGGCTGGGGAAAGGTTGGGATAGGGCCGCCCAGAGGAGGGGGCAAGTGGGGCAATTTGCCCCATGCCCCGGGCCCCGCAGGGGCCCCCATGAGAGTTTTTGGGGCCCCTGGAGCGAGGTCCTTCACTCTCTCCGGGGGCCCCAGAAAACTCTCGCGGGGCCTAGGCCTCCGGAGCTTCTTCCGCTCCGGGTCTTCGGCGGTGTGGGTCCTTCTGCCCACCGCTGAATTACTGCTGAAATGGGACCCGCCGACGAAGTGCCTGGTCTTTGGCAAAGTGCCTGGTCAGTGGCGGGGAGCCCCCGCCGCAGGTCTTCAGGGCACTTCGGTGGCGGGTCCCAGAGCAGAAGGACCCTCCGCCGCGGAGTTACCACTGAAGCGGGGGCCCCCGGCTGCCAAAGACCCCAGGCCCCCTTAATCCTCTGGGTGGCCCTGGGTTGGGGGCAGGGATAGGTTCGGGCTGGGGGAGGGGTGGCCCTCCCCCAGCCGGTCCCCGGCAGGTTCCCTGAATGCCTGTGAGGCACTAAACAGGGTGTGGCACAGCCACGCAGCTTACAGGGAACTTAGCCCTTAACAATGTCTGAAAAACCACCAACTCTCTCCCACTGTATTTACCCTTAGGGCTTGTCTACATCAGAAAGTTGCAGCGCTGGTGAGGGAGTTACAGCGCTGCAACTTAGGAGGTGTACACATCTGCAGGGCACCACCAGCGCTGCAACTCCCTGTTTGCAGCGCTGGCCGTACTCCCGTTTCGTCTCGGGTGTAGAGGATCCAGCGCTGGTGATCCAGCGCTGGTAATCAAATATAGACACTTACCAGCGCTTTTCTTGACCTCCGTGGAATAAGCAGGTATCCCAGCATACCTGAGGAAGCCTCTGGTAATCAAGCTGGTCTCCTTCCCCGGTTTGCTCTCGCGTTCCCCGAACCCCGAGCAAGCAGGTCTCCTTCCCTGAGGTTTGCTGGGTGGTTCCGGGAACGCGAGAGCAAACCGGGAAAGGAGACCAGCTTCGCCGCGGTTTGCTCTCGCGTTCCCCGAACCCCGAGCAAGCAGGTCTCCTTCCCTGAGGTTTGCTGGGTGGTTCCGGGAACGCGAGAGCAAACCGGGAAAGGAGACCACCTTCGCCGCGGTTTGCTCTCGCGTTCCCCGAACCCCGAGCAAGCAGGTCTCCTTCCCTGAGGTTTGCTGGGTGGTTCCGGGAACGCGAGAGCAAACCGGGAAAGGAGACCAGCTTCGCCGCGGTTTGCTCTCGCGTTCCCCGAACCCCGAACAAGCAGGTCTCCTTCCCTGCGGTTTGCAGGGTGGTTCCGGGAACGCGAGAGCAAACCGCGGCGAAGCTGGTCTCCTTTCCCGGTTTGCTCTCGCGTTCCCGGAACCACCCAGCAAACCTCAGGGAAGGAGACCTGCTTGCTCGGGGTTCGGGGAACGCGAGAGCAAACCGGGAAAGGAGACCAGCTTCGCCGCGGTTTGCTCTCGCGTTCCCCGAACCTCCCTTGAAGCCGCCCAACAGCGCTGCAGTGTGGCCACATCTAACACCACTTGCAGCGCTGGTTGCTGTAAGTGTGGCCACTCTGCAGCGCTGGCCCTATACAGCTGTACTAATACAGCTGTAACAACCAGTGCTGCAAAATTTTAGATGTAGACATGGCCTTAGACTTGCTGCATTGCCACGCCCCCTTGGGGCTTGCCAAGCCCCCTTGGGAGCTGCCCGTCCCGCCCCACACCCCGGAGGAGGAGGGTGTGTGTGTGTGTGTGTTTCACTAGCCCCGCCCTCTATGGGCGGGGCTTATGCCAGGGCGATGCTCATTGGCTGTCCAGTATGAGCGGGGGTGGGGCGTCAAAGCTCTCTGTCCGGCAGATATTTATTAGGTGGGGCCCTCAGCGGCCGGGCGCATGCGCAGTACGAGAGCGCTCCGTGGCATTGATTCACGCCGGCACTTCCGGCAGCACAATTTTGTTTCCGGGTCAGCGGGGCGCGGCGGTTCCTTTCTCCGCCCACTGCCCAGTCAGTCGCAGCAACCGCCGGAGCCGCAGGAGGGAGGCGGGACCTGCCCGGTACCGACCTCCGGGTCCGAGGGAGCGAGCGAGCGAGCCCCTGAAGGCGGGGCCGGGCCCTCAGTTGGGGAAGGCGGGGGGTAGTGAGGGGGCCGCGCGGGGGGGCCCGAGTCTCCGAGCCCCGCGCGCAGGGCCAGGCCGCAGCCAGGTCCTGCTCTGTTGTGGGTGTTGGGAGCGGGGGATCCTCGGGCACCCGACACGGGCCGGGGGTGTGTGTGTGTGAAGGGGGCGGTCGGGGCTTGTCTCCTGGGCCTCTCCCGTCCCCCAGCCCTGACTCCTTCCTTCTCGCTCAGGCGGCTGCTGGGGAAGCGCCAGGATGAAGCTTTACAGCCTAAGTGTCCTCTACAAAGGCGACTCCAAAGTGCACTTGCTGAAAGCTGCCTACGACTTGTCCTCGTTCAGCTTCTTCCAGAAAACCAGGTGGGTCCCCGAGGCGCCGGCCCCGGCTGGGGAACTCTTTCCCCTGTGTTGGGTGGCCACCTCCCCGGCTGGAACAGATAGCTCCATAAGGGCAATCAGTGGTTGGTGCACAGGCTTGTGAGACTGGGGTTCCAGTCCCTGCTCTGCCACAGACTCCTTGTGTGACCCTGGGCAAGTCACGTAGGTCGATCCACAAAGGTAGGGAGGTGCCTAAATATCAGTCTTGGTTTCACAGACTGGGAACAAACACTTATCATGAATTCAGGAGCCAGTCCAGTAAGCAAGCTCAGAGGCTGCCTACTGGATTAGGTCCCATTCAGAATCTGGCCAGAAGAGGGGGTGGTCTTCATACCACTCTCCTTATAACATTTAGCCCAGTGGGTAGAGCACTCACCTGGGATCTGGGAAGCCTCAGTTCAATTCCTCCTCTGCCCGATGGGGCAATGGGATTGGAACAGAGGTGTCTCACCTCTTTGGGAGGTGCTCTAACCCCTGAGCTATGGGGTATTCTACTGTGGGGCTCTCTCAGTTTTTCAGTTGAAGCTATTCCTCTGTAGATAAAGAGTGACACACTGGCTGGAGCAAGGGGTCTGCCTGCCAGGTGTCCTGCCTCCCAAGTGGGTGCTCGAAGCCTCAGGCTGCAGAGTAATTCTGTCTTTCATACCCAATGACTAGTTAAATATTTATCCCCAGTGGAATAGTCTGTCCGTCTGGGGCATAGTGAGGGTAGCTGCATTAAAAGTTGTGTGGCGTTCAAATATACAGTAATGGGGCCCATAGAGGTACCTCAGATGGACAGAATGAACATCCAGTATAAGTGAGCTTTTAAACTGGTGAATAAGATGGGTTTTTTATCGTCACAGCAAAAGGCCTGTGAATAGATCAGTGCCTAAGCTGGTGTGTTTTTGCAGGTTTTAGAAGGCTGATTCAGTGGGGCATACAAAATAAGAGAGCATATACTGATGTGAATTGTAATCTATGTCATCGATAATGTGTCAAAAGATCTGTTAAGTTTCACAAGCTTCTCAGCTCATGAAGAGACTTGAAAAACAAATGGGAGATAACTTGTGGGTTTCGCTTTATCAATTCAGCTGGGCTTCTGTGACAGCTGGAGCGATCAGTGTGTTTGTATTTAGCAATTGTTAGTATCTTCCCATTTGTGATGACGTATCATACAGGCCTGGCATGTCACCTTTGCTTAAGGTGTTTAGTTGTGCATAGAACACTGCTGATGGCTGAGGTCAGAGTGCTCAAAGCTAAATGCTAATCCCAGCTCCTTGTCATTCTGGTGATTCACGGTGCTCTCAGCATTAGGGTATAATCTGTATTTGGTACTCTTCTGCAATATTGCTCTTACATCAGTTAACCTGCACTAGAAGTGCCCCCAACCATTAAGGTGGGGTAATACCCCTAAACCTTTTTTAGAAAAAAGTAGTTGTATTAGCAAGTGCTTGACTGCAAAACAACTTCCCTTCTAACTTCCTGGTTTCAGATGCTCGTAATTTTAAGAAACATTTGCCTTCTGCACTGAAATTTTCCATGCTTGGTTGTTTACCCAAAGGTGACATTTAAAGCATACACAAACTCTCTGTTCTATGGTTCTGATGGGGAGGGGGCAGAATTAGTTTGGAGGAGAAATACCATTGTTAATTTATTTTATAATTTTTTACTTCCTTTGCCAAGGTTACAACAAAAATAGCTGAGATTTGGAGCTTGGCCATTGCTTGACACTTAGGCCTGATGGGGCTTTTGCTTCATGGTGGATTATGTTATGGGGGATTTTTTTAAAAGATAAGCATTAAACAAACGCACTTCAGTGCTCCTGCTGCAATTTTTACCTGTGCCTAAGGAAGCTGTACTCCTCTGACATCATTACATATTTTCCCTGTTTGGCATGACCAGAGGTCTTGCATTTACGAGGGCTGATGCATGAGGGGAAATTGCAATTTGTTAACTAAAATAAAGTTAATAAAATCCTCTCGGAAGAACTGCCTTAAAGTCAGAGACAGAAGAAAATCACAGGTGCAGGAGAAAGTCACAGATCCTACAATTTCTGTCCAGAATCATTGCTGCATTCTACAACAGGCTGCTCATTGGAATTTAGGATTTTTTTTAAAGAAAATAAGTTTTTTTTATTTTCAAAAAATACAATCACCTCAATGTAAATTGATCAACACTAGTAGAATCCCAGGCAGGAAGTCATGGAAGTATCTTCCCTAACTCAAGCCCACTCAGATGCAAAGATGGCATAAACTACAGGCAGTTTTCTCTTACTCATTTAAAAAAACCTTAATTGTGGGGAAAATTTCCCTGCCTCACTAATTTGATTGCTTTGCATATGCATAATCTTATACTAGCAAGAACTCCAATCCTGCAAACTAACACGTGTGTGTCAAGTAGCCCCTTATGTGCACAAGTAGCCCCTTTGAATTCAGTGTGTAAATACTTGCAAGCAGTATTAAGGATTAACAAATTTGGCCTAAAATTTGAATTTTGTCTTAAGTTTTTAGTGTCTCCTAATCCTGGAAAGGTACTGGGATTTTAAATGTTGAATGTTTAAATGCTTTTTTTAATTCATGGCAATGTAGTCCAATGATGTCGTTCATGAGACTTACTAAAATGTCATAATTAAACATGGAGGGGGTAAGTGAGGGAGAGAGAGACTGTGATCAGGTACCTCACATGGCATCTCATTTAATGCCCCATGTTCATCTTTTTATCAGAATTATCACCAGGAATTAGGTTTGTTTTGTGTTGTATTATAATCAGACCTTGGACTTATTCCTTAAAAAACCCACACACCTGGAATTTCAAATTCAAACATCGGCTGGCAGCCTGTATTACAAAACCTGAGACCAATAGGAATGATTCTACAATCTTTCTTCATTTCAAGTGCTGATGGAACATGTTCTTAAACAAATCTTTCCCTGCAGGTTTTGGAAGCTTTTTGTTGCAGTACTGAGAATCTGAAAGTGAAACTGACGTTTTAGTTCCCATTGTCCCAGACTGGGAGTCATGCAAAACGTAAATGGCATAAATAGTAACAAATGAATTGATTACTTAAAACTTTCACTTTTAATAACTGAAGATGGGTAAAACAAAGTGGCTTACTACACATTAATATTGTCACTTTATATCAGTATTAATATAATACTATAATATGCATTAATCCATATATTTCATCTAAGTTGTATCCCGTAGAGGTGGGAGTGTAGAAACTGTCTAAGTGTGGAATGCATTGCAGCAACTTGGATTTAAAGAGAACTTATGGTCTGAACTGCTGAGAATGATTTGTTATAAAGGCAGCTTTCTGGGTACTGGAGCTTGAAAGAGGGGAGGAGAGCTATTGTGAGATGGGGGAAGATGGGTGAATAAGACAGCAATAAAGGAGCTATGGGGGAATGTCAATTATCCTTTCCAGAATCTTTTTAACTTGACTTGCTCAAAAAGGCCAGGTAGCATACCTGAAAATACAGTATGGGCATCTGGTGGGAAGAGAGCATTGCATAAAGGCCACACTTGCTACCTTTGATCAATTAGTCTGTTCTAATCTGTGTCTTACTCCTGGAGAATAGTCCCACCAAAACCAGTTGTGAGGCTTGAAGTTGCCAGATTCGTAGCTAGACTGTAGCCTCACTGGTGGGATTCGAGACTGTGCTCTGACTAGAACCTGCTGATCTCTGCACCTGAAACCCTTAGGAAGAGGGAGATAGCTGGGATTTTGGCCTGGTGGACTTTGCTTAGAAGCACCATCTTTCATATGTCTGACTAGTAGGTGTCTGCTAAATGTGAAGGTCCACATCCTACCCCTTCCCCCATGCAAACCAGTCGCTGAAAGGGTGGAGAATTTCTCTTCTCAGCCCTCCAAAGCTGCCTGACAACTGGTTGGAGTGTCGGATTCAGCTAACTGAAGCATGGTGCTTCCTTGTGACTAACTCCAGTGCCTGCCTATGCTCCTAGTCTTCACCAGGAGCAGTGTGAAATTGACAGAAGCCAGTGCAGTTTCACAGCTGCTTGCAGGGTTCTAAATGGAGGAGTGGGTTTACACCTCTGACTGCAATTGTTTCAGACTGCAGACTCAAAACAGGGCTATTGGTTTATTCCTAGTTCATGTTTTCAAGGCTATTTTTATAACTGAGAGGTCTAGAAATAATGTACTTTTGAAATGAAAGCCTAGATTTTTGCACAGTCAGAGTATATTGTGCAGGCCCCCAAAATGCATAAGAATGGCCCTATTGGGTCAGACCAAAGGTCCATCTAGCTCAGTATCCTGTCTTCTGACAGTGGCCAGGGCCAGGTACCCCAGAGGGAATGAACAGAACGGGTAATCATCAAGTGATCCATCCCCTGTCGCTCATTCCCAGCTTCTGGCAAACAGATGCTAGGGACACCATCCCTGCCCATCCTGGCTAATAGCCATTGATGGACCTATCCTCCATGAACTTATCTAGTTCTTTTTTTGAAACCTGTTATGGGTTGGCCTTCACAACATCCTCTGGCAAGGAGTTCCACAGGTTGACGGTGTTGTGTGAAGAAATACTACCTTTTGTTTGTTTTAAACCTCTTGCCTATTGATTTCATTTGGTGACCCCTAGTTCTTATGTTATGAAAAGGAGTAAATAACACTTCCAGATTTACTTTCTCTACACCAGCCATGATTTTATAGACCTCAATCACATCTCTCCTTAGCCATCTCTTTTCCAAGCTGAAAGTCCCAGGCTTGTTAATCTCTTCTCATACGGAAGCCGTTCCATACCCCTAATCATTTTTGTTGCCCTTTTGAACCTTTTCCAATTCCAATATCTTTTTTGAGATGGGGTGACCACATCTGTATGTGGTATTCAAGATGTGGGCGTACAATGGGTTTATATAGAGGCAACATATTTTCTGTCCTATTATCTATCCCTTTTTAATTATTCCCAGCATTCTGTTCGCTTTTTTAACTGTTGCTGCACATTGAGTGAATGTATCCACAATGACTCCAAGTTCTTTCTTGAGTGGTGGCTGCTAATTTAGTCCCCATACTTTTATATGTATAGTTGGGATTATGCTTTCCAATGTGCATTTCTTTGCATTTATCAAATTAAATGTCATCTGCCATTTTGTTGCCCAATCATCCAGTTTGGAGAGAGCCTTTTGTAGCTCTTTGCAGTCTGCTTGGGTCTTGACTATCTTTATTAACTTTGTATCATCAACCTCAACCAGGGTGAATGTATGACATGCCTATTTTAGTGCTACTTCACGCTGCATTAGCGAGACTGCTTTGGCAGTGCACTTTTAAAGCCAGAACAAGAGGAAATACAATTTGGAGACAGCTTTGAGGAAAATAATTTGAGACTAAGGGAAAGATTAAAGGCACTTGAATGTTTTTAAACTGAAATGACGGTGGCCTTTCACATTCTTTTTCCTTCTCCCTCCCCTTAAAGGCAAGTAAGTCTTTTCCTTCCCTCCTTTTACTTGGGGTAAAAACCAGGAGAAATAGCTTTTGGGGCTCCTCCATGTTCATAATGAAGACTTCTGCAGCAGGTGTTCAATTACCACTAAAATTGCTCTTCTGCACTCCACCCCTGCAAAGTTGCTCTGGGATCAGCATGTCTTTCCCATGCATCATCCCCAGTAATAAAGATTCTGCAGACCAAACAGGCTCTCTGCTACCTTTACAGCACCGTATGCTTCTGGAAAGCCAAGGAAGGTCAAGTGAATAGACCTTGGTAAATTCCAGTGATGCACAAGAAGGGATTGAATTCCATTCACTCTCCCTGAAAAATCTTGGCACTTTAGGGCTCTCAGGAGTAAAGACAAGCAATTAATTTTTAGTGACTAAAATCAGCAGGTCTCTTTAGATACGCACCGGGGCAGATCTTAAATTTCATGGTATCAGTTTACTTAGTTCCTAAATTAATGAAGGACAAATTCAACTTGGATATTAGAAAACGCTGATAAAGCTATGAGATGGGAATGGTCTAATGAGATTTCCGTGCCAAAGTCAGGTGTCATGGTAAGACATTTGTGGACAGGATATTTTAGAGTCCTTCCTGCTGGACTGGTTGGCCAAGTGGGCCTCTCCCTGCCACTTCACCTGTAGTTCGCCTACTCTAAAGTAATCCTGATTACCGCCTGTGTTCCCAATATCTAAGCCGCTGCACAACCGTAGGAGTTAATAGAGAACCATTGTAAGTACTGGGGCTGGATCGAAAAAGAAACTTGCGTACAGTATATAAGAAAGCAGAATGTCTTAGCGTTGCATGAAAAAGCCCCTCTTCATGGAGACCACCGCTTGTGTCCCACATGCTGCTCAGTGGCATGCCTAAGAGAGTAGGCTAGGATGAGCACTGAGGCATCATGCACACCTTTTAATGCTAGGCAGTGAAGGTGCATTACCTTCAGTGTAGCCCTGTCTATGGGAAACGCTGCAGGCAGAGCCCTCGCCCTTCAGCTCCATATAGTACACATACTGGAGTGAGTATGGTAGAGCTGGGTCGTAACAATGACCTATGAGTTAATTTGTGTTAATCAGCAGAGTTGACACTGGCGGTCTGGGTCTGTAGTTAGCTCCTGCTAGTTGGCCCGGTTCTCAAAGTGATCAAGGCAATATCTTAAGTGCTACCTTGAATGCAAGATTTAAAGGAAACCTTTTTATTGGTTGCATCACAATTTTTCCACTAGCACATGCTCTGCAGTGAGTTAATACAGCAACTGCTGGCAAAATTACTTTGTTCTTGGCATCATTGTGGCGATAGGTCTGTTTGGGGGTGGGGAGATGCTATTGTAAGAGAATTTTAAATAATGAAATGTTGTGTGTTTGCAGTGTTCAGGAATTCATGACCTTCACGAGCCAGCTGATTGTAGAGCGGTCGGTGCTGGGCAGCCGAGCGTCAGTGAAGGAACAAGGTAAGAGGACACAAGGGCCTTGAGCACGCAGGGTTATGGCGGATAATGTACCGGAACACAGATTTTCTGCATTTTGCAAGATACAGAGGAGCTATATGCCTTGGAGAGTTTAATTCTTTTCCTTGGGCGTCTGCTTTTCCAGAGAATCTGTTGCTGGCTACTGTCCCCCTCCCTTTCATTGCCATTGCCGGGAGCTGTTTCTCTGGCTATGCAAGTCATGCAGGATTAGTCAAACATCTGGCCTAAATTGCTTGATTAAATTGCAAAGCACTTAATGCCCAATGAAAAATGGACATCTGGAGCCCTGGCTGGATGAGCCATGGCCGGCTCTTAACATCCACCCTGAGGTGTGGCATGACTTATAGTAATTTCCTCAGTGACAGCCACACATACTACTACTGTAGTACTGAGCATTCCTGGTTGCTGATGTCATGTCCTCTCCTCTGCCCAAGTAGCTCTGACATCCTCTAATGGCATTGTGGCACATGCATGAGAAATCTGCACCAAAGGGTTAACCATGCCTATCTTTTGTGTGTGTATCTGGGAACTTCCTCCATTTATAGACTAAACTCAGGGTTCCCTGAGTAACCATATTGGTCTCTGATCGGCAGTATTGATTCCATTGGGCCAGGAGGTGCACAAAAGATTGTGAGGTGGGAGGGAGTCTGGATTTCAATCCATACTGGACTGTAGCCAAGTCACATGCTGACTGGCGCTTCTGCTGTCCCAGCTGGAAAATCAAGTAAGCACAGGAACCTGCCTGACAACCAGATGCTACTTTTGAGCTTCTTGCCTCACCTTATCTTAACTCCACACAAGCCTTGCCACTGAACTTAGCCTCATGGGCACTGCCTGAACTCCCATCTCCAGCCCACAGAGCCGCTCAGATCTTCCTGCCATTACTTTCACCCCACCCCACTGGAATCCCTCTGCTGGTGGCTTCTACGTAGAGTTCAGACTCCATGTCTCTGTGCTCCAGGCTGTGGACTGCAATGCTCCACCTGATACAGCCCTTGTCTTTCTATCCTATCATTCGTACGCTTCTCTCTGCCATCACCTCTGTCTGCCCAAACTCCTGACTCCTAGCCTTGTTCCGTACACCTCCCTAGTCCTGGAACACCCCGTATGCCACATCTCCTTGCTACAAATGTTCTTAAATCTGTCTTCTCATGCCCCCTTACCTACACTAGTATGTAATAGTCATTAACTATTAACCCCCCAGAACCAATAGAACATGTAACCCAAACAACTTGAATGGCCTAGTTGTATGTTACCTCCCTTCCTCACCTTTGTTTGACTTAGATTGTACACGCTCTGCCTTGGTTACATTTGTCACGTTCCATGTGTGCCAGGGGGGAACAGAAATGATCTAACTCACTCAGCACTCTTGTGTGCTCTGCCTCTGGTCTTCCCTGGGGAGAAATACATTGCATCCCCTTCTGCTGCCTTCCTAGTGAAACCCACATGCTGTCTCTGAGCTAAGTGTTGCCAAAATGTGAACCCTGGATCTTCGTCTGAACAGCGGAGTGCTAGTCCATGACAGTTGGCTGATTTTTACATGTGGGTTGCTCTGAATGCTGCTTGATGACCTCATGTTTTGCACTTATCTGTGAAACCTTTGCACTTGGTTTTTGGTTCAGAATACCTCTGCCACGTGTATGTGCGAAATGACAGACTGGCTGGAGTGGTGATCGCAGACAATGAGTATCCACCGCGTGTGTGTTTCACCTTGCTGGAGAAGGTAAACTCCATTTAGGGTTCTCTTTATTTCCGAGATGAGCCGTGTGGCTGGGATGATGCACGGCAGGAGGAGACTTTGACTGTCTATTCATAGTCCTGAATTTTTTTTCCTTTTAGTTGAAAAGCAACTTGCTGCTTGGGCATTTGAGACTCTACAAATCTTTTCTCGTCTGCTGACATTACTGTCACAAATTAGCTACATGATGATCAGGCCTAAGACTTCTTCATGGGCTGGGTGATGCAATGGGTTAATGCATTTTACCTTGTCCGACCTGGGTTCAGTCCTGGTTATACCCCCAGAAAGAAGGGTCTAATGCTCTTAGCTTGATATTTAGTATTTGTCCTCACAGAAACATTCTGCAGTCTGGCCCAGGCTTTTGAGTGGCCAGAACTGGTGCCTGGGTGTTACAGCCCTGTCCGACTTGTATCACAACTTGCATGGCCTCTGTCTGCATTCTCCACTACGGTCGCTGCTGTTAGTCATGCGTCTGGATGCCAGGGTGTCCCGCAGGTCAGCGAAGACCATGGGGTACTTGGGAGAGGGGAAGTCCTTGGTATGTTATCTGAATTCCAGTGACTGTCTCCTCATGGGTCACTTAATGTACTCCCAGCTTGCATTCCTCTGTAGGTTGCGAGACAGGAGTTGGGTCTGCACCCCCTTCCCTCTGTTGACAGAGTAGGATGCCAGGGAATGACTCTTTCTTAACGATCCTGAGATCTCAAGCCCCGTTGTGGGTGTCTGAGTGGGGAAGACAGCTGGGTGCTCAGCCTTGGGTTTGCTTTGCATTGCAGGTGCTGGATGAGTTCTCCACGCAGGTCAATAGGACAGACTGGCCCTCAGGATCTCCATCTACGATTAACTATGCAGCCTTGGATGGTTACCTTAGTAAATATCAGGTATGGCCTGCATTTACTGACTGGATGTCAGAAGCCAGAGAAGCAGTAGGAAAAGAGTGGTCTTAGTGGGTAGGCTGCTGCCCTAGAACTTGGGAGTGCTGGATTCAGCTCCCTACCCCTCCAGACTTCCAGCGTGAGCTTCAGCAAATCGCTTAAAGTGCTGGGCTTCAGTTGCCCATTTGTAAAATGGGGCGCGTAGCTCTGTCCTGCCTCTCGGGATGCGGAGGATCAGTACACCAGCTGTAGCGAGGGGCTGGCTGAGTGCCTGCGATGAATGAAGAGGTCTGTTTCCTACATAAGAACATAAGCTGTTCAGACCAGCTCTGCAGTCTGCTCCTGTCCTCTAGGCCTTACTGGGAGTGTGAGGAAGGCCTTTAGCTGGGAACCCCCAAATCCCTCTGACAAATGTCAGCTCTATTTGCAGTGTCCACAGAGGCTTGTATCTTTGGCAGTGTAAAAGACGGTCTCCCTGTCCCCATGCAGTGCTTGGAGTGCTTTGAGGGGGAAGTCCAGCTTCTGGCTTGGATACATCTGGGCTCATGGGCCTGCAGACGCTGAGCTCCCTGTCCTTGGAATAGTGTGTCCTGTGTAATGTGCTGTGTTCTTGCTCTCCAAGAATCCCCGGGAGGCAGACGCTATGACGAAAGTGCAGGCAGAGCTGGACGAGACCAAAATCATTCTGGTAAGGGCTGTGTGCGGAGCAAGAGGAAGCGAGGAGGGCTTCCTGGGAGCAGCAAAGGGCCAGGGCACCCCCTGTCTCCAGTCATGAAGTCAGCTGAACCCAACTCCAGACTGACCTGTACTCCTGGGTTGCCTTCACTGTCATGAGTTGAGTGGGTTCCCAGCCATTACTTGGAAATAAGCAGATGTTAGTCTGAAGTTAGCTTGATATCAGTCCATAGACTGCATAAGGCAGACTGAGTCACATAGCACTGGACTGCGGGGCTGCATTTGAGTCCCAGGTATCGGGCTGCCAGGGCACCAAGGGAAAAGAGCCAAAGGTCACTGGATCCCCTGTTCTCTAACAGGGACAGACTAGTAAGTCAGGATCCCCTGTAAAGCAGAGGCTTGAGGGACCCAAGAAGTCACAAGCCCATGCGAGGCCTCTTTGTGCTCTTTATCATGACATTCCCAACCTCCCAGGGCGGGTGGGGTGACCTCACCATTCACACATGCAATGCGGTATCCTGAGTGGAAGCTAACTGCGTGGTGATTGGACATCGCCTGCTTCTCACTCTCCCCTCTCGCACAGACTGGGGAGAGCTGCCCTGAGGGCTCTGGGGATGAAGGGGCCAATAGCCAAGCTGGGGACAAACTGAAAATATTCGGCTCTGGTGCCGTAACTGCAGCTGGCTGAGGTGTGAGTTTTCAGCGCTGGTGTTACTACTTGCCCTCTGCAGCACAACACCATGGAGTCTCTGCTGGAGCGTGGGGAGAAGCTGGATGACTTGGTGGCCAAGTCGGAGGTGCTTGGGCTACATTCCAAACACTTCTACAAAACTGTAAGTGCCTCTGGGGCTCGGCAGCCCTGCTACCTGACAAGCATGAGGCGGCTGGGAGGGGTAGCCAGGGCAGCTGTGTGCTGGGCTGGGCCAGCACTTACTCACCCTGGGCAAAACCTGCAGATGTATAAACCTTGTTAAGTAGTTACTCAGATGTTACCCCAGTGTCTGATATGGGGCTGGCTGGCTAGGGCTGAATCTAGCTTAGGTCTGAGTGAATGCTTAAGTGTGGAGGAAGTGGCGGAGGAGAGGTTTGAACCATGATGAGAGATGGTGACGGCCTTAGGGCTGCTCTCTGGTCCCAGGTGCCAGGAGTGCACTTCTCCTTGGCAAGAAGGCTGCAGCTTTGCTCTGGACTGCAGGGATTTCCACTTCTGTCACTGCAATGAGCTCCTAAACTACTCAGAGTGCAGCATCCCCTTGTGCCAGGGCTCTGTGAACTACCTTGGCTTCCAGCCATTTTATTGTTTGCAAGGAGCAGTGCCTGGGAGACCTCTTCATGGAGCTGGCGGCCCCCATCATGCCAGGTGCTGGACAAAGCTGGTCCCTGCTCCAAAGAGCATAGTGACTTCTAGGTGGAGTTAACGTGCTCGGTTTGTGTGCAGGCTCCCTTTGTGAGTCTGTGGATGACCCTCGAGGTCGGTGTTGGTGGGAGGGGCAGAGGTGGAGGGTTCTTAGGAATACCCTTCCCTCTGCCTCGCTCCAGCAAGCTGGAGCTGGTGACACAGCACAGGCTATCCTGCTGGGGTTTAGAAGCATCTTGACTGAGCTGCTGACTCAGGAGCTGACAGGGCAGTGGTGTCCCAAGGCAGGGTGGCCAGGCATTACAGAAGTGCTGTGAGAGGGGGTTTTCCTAATAGAAAAGAGGATAATGTGTGTGGGAGGGGGGTGGAACTTGGAGTGGAGGGCACTGAACTAGCTAATGCCAGTGTCCCCCTGTAAAGCCATGGCCTTGCAGCTGGGCTCACTTCTGCTAGTGAGCCTCAAACCCCTTGGATGGGTCACAAGCCCTGGATGGCTCACCCCCTTCCAGATCCAAACCCCGCCTGTCCCACCGCTGCTTTGACTCGCTGGCCCTGTAGCATAGGGGTAGTGGGCAGGGTTAGACAGATATCTTTCTGACTCTCCGACACACGAACTGCAGGGTGCTGGCCTGGGAGGAGCCAGCTGTGAGCCCAGTACACGGGCTCTCGGCTTGTCCCCAGAGGGGAACTCCAACAAGAAGCATCTCAGCTCTTCTTTGCTTTTCAGGCCCGAAAGCAGAACTCATGCTGTGAGATCATGTGACCCAGCCAGCTGAGACCGCTGCTCCTGACTGCCTGGCCTTCACTCACTTTCAGACCTTTAAAGTACATGGGACAAAAAGAGACCGCCCATGGGTGGGCATCCCCGGTTCCAGGCTGCACCTCTGCGGGCGGTGGGGCTGGGACAGGGCTTTCTTGGCACCCCGGGGCCGTCTAGTTAAACAGCTCTTCATCAGAAAGGCCGGCAAGGTCAGCCCTGAAGAGACAGTGTGACCATTCTCCTGCCGGCCCTTTCTGGCCTGAAGGGCTTGTTGCTTTGACATCTGGCTTGTAATTGCAGTGCTGGATTGGCCAGCGGCTTTCACTCCTCATCTCCAGAGATCAGACACAGACTGCATTCTGGTCACGTTGTTGTTTACAGTCATAACACTAGAGAGGGACTCCAGTAACTGAGACCAGCCAGCACCACTGCCCAACGTTGCGGGCTCATCAGCTCAGCCTCCGAGTCCTACCCACCCAGCGACTGACTCCTTGGGCGCGGGGCCCGGTTGATATGGACCTCTGAGGAGCGTTGGTAACAGGTTCAGTGTTGTGGGATGTAGCCTTGCTGCTCCCAGGGCAGCAGGGGTGCTCCGACTGGAGTCTCAGCCAGCCAGAGGGAGCCAGGCCTGGAATCTCCATTGTTCCCCGTGTTCAGCTGGGGAGTCAGCACTCATGGCAGCGCTTTCCCACCAGGTGCCACCAAGCCAAGGTCATCGAGTTTTGCTGCAGGGACTCTGCCTCCCCGCCCCGGCAGTGAGCAGAGAGAGCCCCTGGGGGACGCCATTTGGTGCGGAGCAGGGGGAGAGGCTGTTGGTTTGCCTTGCTTTCACCCTGTTCCTTGCCAAGGGGCTGGTAGATCTCTCCCCCCCATGGGTGCCTGGGCTGTGTCAGTTACTGTCCATCCTCACCAGGCTGTTCGTCAGCCAGCATCCCCATTACTTCATCCTAACCTGTGGCTCTCGCCCCCAGGGCTGTGCTGCCTCCCACTCTGCGCTGGGAGCTGTGCCAGGTGTGCTCTGTGCCATGTGTGTGATGTAACGTGAGCTGTGGCTGGGGAGGGTCTCGCTGGTGGAAAGACTAGAACATGATGTTCACGTCCCCTCTCCGTATGGAGATGGAGGCTGAGCGGAGTCCACCTTGTCCATCCTTCCATCCTGTCCGTGGAGCTGCACTTTCCTCCCCCCTTGGACCTGACTCTTGCTTATCCGTGCCTTTGCCCAGCACTGATGTACCGGGATCAGGTCGGGAGGAACCAGGGTCCTTGGATGGGGCTCTGAACGGGGAGCAATCACCTGAGGAGGGGCACCAGGGAGATGAGGCAGCTGCCAGGAACAGGGCATTCCAGGCACCAGCTCACTGGGTGGAGGATGTGCCAGTGCCACCTCTAGTGGGCAGGTTGAGCACCTGGCTCGCTCTGCTCATGGGAGAAGGGAAGCCCCATCCTCAGGGAAGTTTTTGCTGTGCCGTGAGAGGTGACGTGAGTGTTTGTGACATGGGACACTGCTAGCAAGGTGTGATGCCATCCCTCACTCCCCTCTGCAGACCTGGCTTGAAATCTGTGCTGCGGTCACCTCTGGTCAGTCCCCTGGGGGGCCCTCACTGCACAATGGGCTGACTGTTGGGATTGGGGAGTGGGCAGAGGGGCATCAGCAGAGCTGTGTGTGTGGCTGCTTGCCCACCTGATGCCATAAGCTGCACATCTAGCCTGGGCTTCAAGGCCACTAGAGCGGGTGCTAAAGCCATGGCTTGGTAATGCTCTGGGGGTAGGTGCTGCTGGGAATAGACCCTGCTTGGAAGAATCCTCAGCTGCACCCTGCTCCTGGCACTGCCCTCTGTGCAGCCAGGCAGTGAGCCAGCTGCAGGGATGGCAGAGCCACCCTCCTCGGGGGTCAGGTACTACCTGCCTTCCCCTCCCTACTGGAACTGTGGAGCTGGGCCGTACCACCTGGCTGTCAGAGCTCCCTCCTGCCCCTCACATTCCCAGGCCCATGGCATTGACCTCTTACCCTTTGAGCCCAGCAGCCTGGCACATGAAGGGAGAGATGTAAGGCGGGCATGTGCATGAGACTGGGCTGGAGTGAGCCTAGCCCCATGGGAAGGAAGAAGCTGTGGCTCCCAGCCCTGTCCCTGGACGCTGTGATGTTTGGTGGCCACGTTGGCTCTGTGCTCCATCCTCCCACTCATACCATTTCCAATGGAAAAGCTTCGTCTAGCAGACGCGAAGACTGTGTTTTAGTAACTGTTGCCTGACTTCTCTGTACGTGCTGTTGGCTGGCCTGTACCCATCTGGATAAAGTTGTCTTCTCACTGTTCTCAGCTGGCTTGGGTTCTCATTAGTACTCCGGTTCTCCGGTGGGCTGACCCAGGCCTGTGGCCTGCCAGATCTCCCAATCTGTGGTAGCAGCCTTGGCCGGTGCTACATGGGCGGGAGCTCCATTTTCAGGGCTGGGGGAGTGTGCTCCCCTCCTGGCTTGGTGCTGGCTGTGAAGCCATGTGCCCTGGCCACTTGTGTGTGGTGAGGACTATGCCACCAGGCTTACTGCTCTCTGAGCCCATAAGTTCCCTTGTTCCCTACAGTTTGGGTGGCATTAGCCCAGGTCCTGTTTTGCTCAGCTCCTGCCCAAGGGTGGGAGCATCCATCTAACCTCTCAGTTCTCTGTTCTGTGGGGGATGGACAGGCAGCAGGCTCCTGGGGTGACCCTATAGCAATTTCTTTGGCAGCAGCCCCCACCCCAGGCAGGGCTTAGCTGTTGGGCCCCTTTCTGCCCCATTAAGCCTTGGAGCTGGAGATTGCTACCTGGGACTCTGGCCCCATGAGAGGATGAGGCAAGGGGTAAGCTCTGGCCCAGCTACCCCTTGGCCTTCACCATTCTGAGTGCTGAACCAGCTGTGCAGCAGGGCTCTTTGGTGCTGGAGTCCAGCATGCTGCCAGGGCTCCGTTCGCTCCCGGGCCCTGGCCGAGCGCCGGGTGCTGTGCCCTGGTTCAGTGAGGCCCATCCTCTGGGGTACCAGTGGCTTCCCTCATTCTGTGTCAGGATCTCAGGCAGGGGGGTTGAATGTGGGCCAGCAGTGGGTTTTCACTCTTCCCTCTCCAGCCTCGTCTCTTGTTCTAGCTGCATTCCCTCAGAGCGGCCTCCTGGGGCTTGACCTTCAGGGAGCTCGCCCTGCTGCAGGCATGAAACTTCCTGCTTGCTCTTAATACAGACACCTGCCCGCTCCTGTGAGCGTGCACTGGGCCTGCTCCCACTGCTGCCTCAGGGGCTGCCTGCCCCAAGCAGGCCTTGGCCTCCAATGTCACAAGCCTCTGCTTCTACCATTGTTGGTTTAATGGGATGTGCCGCAGGGAGAGGCTGGGTTTGCTGGGAGTGGTGCTTGGCCCTGGGTAGTTACCCTGGCTGGTGAGCTGGGAGGGGATGGGGCTCTTATAGCTGAGTCAATGGTGTCTATCACAACATGCTAAAGGGGGGACAGGAGGGCTGGGCCATGACAACGCTATGTAGGTCCTCTCTGGGTTATGCCCTTGAGCCCGTTTGTAACTGATTCCCTCAGTGCTGACTGCTCACAGGCAGCTACTGGAGCCTCCAAAAAGGCCACTCCTGCCTCTGCTCATGAATTATGTGGCAGATAATGTATCTGATGTATCAGAGGCTGCGGTGAGGGGCTGAAGCCTCAAACTGGCAGGCAGGCAGCCAAGGTAACTAACCAGCATCGTCCAGGTGGACTGGGGGGACTCTAGTCTGCCTCAGCTGATGTCAGCACACGCTGTTTCCAGGGACAGAGAGCACAGGGACTGGGCTCCCCTTTCCCAAGGGTGGCACAGCCCAGGGCTGTGAGGGCATGGCTGGGCGGTTGCCTATGGTGCTAGGATTTGGGGGGTGCCATTTTCTTTGGCAGCGACCACGGCGGCCAGATCTTCAGCTGCCCTGATTGCTGCCGGCCCTTAGGCGGAGGGAGCTAGGGTAGGGGAGGGCCACCTGCAGCAAGTAAGTGGGAAGAGGTGTGGCACGCAGGGGAACTCCCTGCCCCAGCTCACCCCTGCCCCCCTCCTCCCCAAGCATACCATGGCTGCTTCACTTCTCCCGCCTCCCAGGCTTGCGGTGCCTAAGCTGATTGGCCTAGGGCGCAAAACATCCTTGCACCGGCCCTGGGGCACAAGGGTCTCGCTCACAGAAGGAGTCGCAGTCGTTTCACTACTTCCCTTTTTTATTTGTGTTTTAAATTTATTTGCAGTTTCCCGAGACAAACCCCCCTCCCCTCCCCCAAAATCGGACTCACCGTTTACACTTACAAGGCAAAGAAGGAAAAGACAGTGAGAAGCCCAGACAAAACGAAAGAGAAAGTAAGAGGGAAATTCAGCAAGGATCCACCAGCATTTGGGGGATGGACAAACAGCTCCTCAGCCTACAGCTGTGCCGGGAGAGGCTTGCTCTTGAAAGGGCATGCAGAAGAGAGATTTCCCCCCACCCGCCCCAGTCCCTGGCTGCGCACAGAGCTCCAGCTAAATGCAACACAGGGTACCAAGGGCATGAATGAAACACCTTCCCCATGCAGCTGCAGAGGGCACCCCGCGCTCTGGGTTTGGCGCACAAGCAGCGGAAGGAAGCCCCCAGCCTCAGAATTCCCCCCTCTCCTTGCATGGGCAGCCTATGCCCCCTGCCCATCCCCAAAAGATATGCAGGAGAAGAGGTGGGCGGGAGCAAAGCGAGGCCCAGCCCTTGGCTTCTTGCTGGGATCCAATGGGTTTGGGAGAGAGGTGGGGTGTAGGACTGGATGCCCCCCTCCCTTTGTTCTATTCCCTTGCGCTGGCCCCTGCTTTGGGTAGGAAACTACCCACTGGGATGCCCCTTCTGAGCCTAGGTTAGACCAGAGGGCAGCCTGCCTGGACAGTGGCCTGCTACTCCAGGTGGGTTGGCAATGCTGCTCTCTTTCAGTGTGGTGTCCATGCTGGCTAGATGCCCACCCCTGGCTTGGTCCAATACCCCTGCTGTTTCACTGCAGCCCTGGAGAGCCCTTCCCCTCTCATGGACTCAGTTTGGTGCCAGGCGCCATCAGATGTGCCCTTCCCTCCTCCCACCCCACCCCCTGCAAGAGCCCGGATCACTCACTGCACATCTCAGGAAAACGCCCAGCACACTGTAAACCCGTCCCTCACAGGAACTGCTCCCTGCAGTTTGGGGGAGGGGGGGCTGGCACCAGCTGGGAGAGCAAAGGGGGACAGGGAGACCGTGCTGTGGAGCAGAATGCGGAGGCCTGCCCTCCCCCAGAGCCATGCTGTCTGCCGCAGTGACCCCACCCCCCTCCAGCGCATGGCCATAACCCCACCACCATGGTGCAGGCACCAAGCCAAGTTGGCCACAGGCTGGCTCCCAGCAGCCTTCTATGCAGCCCCGTTTGTCCCTGGCATGGGTGCCAGCCGGGTAGCCTGCCTTCCTTGCTCCTAGCTAGGCCAGGACTGTGTAAACAGCCCTGACCCAAACCTAACAGGGCCTGCAGGGGCTGGACTCAGGGTGGCCCCCTGCAACCTCCACCCTGTGCGGGCCTAGGTGCGGCTGCCATCCCACATGCACACGGCTGGCTCCTCTCCTCGCTGTCACCCCCTGCTCTGGCACTGCACCCACAACTCCCTGCCAGCCACCCGCCTGCTCTGCAACTGCACCTGCTGTCTTGGGGGGCAGTCAGCACACACAGCCCATCGCACACCACCCGCTGTGACCAAGGAGCCCCCCAGCCTATGCCCAGCTCAATGCCCACCGTAGGCATAATGCCCAGGTTCTTAGTGCTGGCTCTGGGGGGAGGGTGGGAGATCAGCTCCTGCTCTGCATTTCACTCTCCCACAGCGCAATCGTGCAAGGCCACCCCAGGCTGAGTTTCACTCATGCGAGCTCCTTGGGTGGCATCTGAGGGTGGGGGGAAGACATGAGTATCGTGGGGCAATGGGGCACACGAATGCAGCGGAGGGGAGGGTAGCATGGAGCCGCATGAAAAACACCAGGAATCCAGTGACTGCAATTCCTCATGCTCCTCTCACCTGCGCCTGCTGCCCCTGCCCTGCCATCCCCTGCCCGCCTGCGCCCGGCCACCATCTGCCCAGCCACCAACTCAGCTGCTGTTGTCATGACCCCACACTGTTCCCCCTGCCCTGGGCTGGGGTCCTGTCCTGGCAGCGTTTAGCACTGGGCCCCTCCACTGGGGTGTGTATGTACCTGCGCGGGCCAGATGGGGAGCAGGCTGCCTGCTGAGAGCCTGGCCCATGTGTCTGACCCTAGGGCACAGGCTGGCAGTTGGTGCCCGGAGCATACAGACCAGGCATTGGTGGGCTGCTGAGCGGAGGGATGCACAAAGGAGTCCCAGGAACGGGCAGGTCCAGCCTTCCCATGAGGCAAACTGAGGAAGGAATAACAGGGAGCTGCAGGGAGAGAGAGGAGGAGGAGCCTCTTATGTGCCTCTCTAGCACGCTCCAGGAGCCTGGACTGATTAACACCAGCTTCTCAGGGAGCTTGCTGTTTCCCTGAGTCCACTTGAGGAGAACAGGCAGTAAACTGAAGTAGTAGGAACCAGTTAGGCCCTTAAGATGCTGATATCTTCCCTCACTCAGGCCCTGCTACCAGCCTGCTTACTTGTCCCCTTCAACTGAGTGTTGAGAGCCACAATAGCTGGCCCAGAACAGCAGTCATGAGTGAAACAAGAAAATGCCCCTCTAGGGCAGCATTCAGAAAAAGAAAGAAAGCAAACGAAGCTTTTCTATCTAAGCAGGAAGGAGCTCTCCTGAGTTACATAGACACAAATGTTCACGGTGAGCCTTCCGGCCCCAGTGAGGATGTGAGTGGTGAGGAGATGCCTGATCTTCCAGTTAGTCAGAGTGCAGGTGACCTGGCAGCTACTGCAGCATCCATATCTCCATCTCAAATGGTTGTAACCATGCACATTCCTGAAGAAAAGTGTAGATCAGAGAAGAGTGTGGTGGAGGCACAAGAAACAGCTGCTGTTGAGTTTAGTTCCTTAAGTCTAGATGATCCAGGACTGTGGACCCACTTGAGCAGTAGCCTGAGGGACTTCCTTGTACTGCATGGGCCACAGCAAGTGACAAAGACACTGTTCCCCAAAGACAATGAAAATAGAAGTGTCCATCCAACACATTACTGGCGTGAAATCCATAAGGGTGACAAAGTGGAGAGGCCGTGGCTTATGTACTCAAAAACCCAGAATGCTGCATACTGTTTTTGTTGCAAACTTTTCCAGTCTAACGTTCCAGCCACACTGAGTTCTACAGGAACAAAGGCCTGGAAAAACCTGGCTAGAAATCTGGCATGTCATGAGAAGGCAGCAAATCATCAGAGAGCATTCCACAGGTGGAAAGAGCTTGAGATGAGACTAATTAAAGGCCACCATAGATAATCAGCATCAAGAGAAGATTGCATCAGAGTCTCTTTACTGGCAAAATGTTCTGAAAAGGCTCATTGCCATTGTGAGAACGCTTGCTACCCAAAATCTAGCACTGCGTGACACTTCAGACCAGCTATATGCGCCAAACAATGGAAACTTCCTTAAAATTGTGGAGCTGATGGCTGAATTTGATGCTGTACTCATCTAAGAAGAGTCACCACCCAAGAAATGTACACACACCACTACCTTGGAGAAACAATTTAAAATGAGATCATACAGTTACTGGCAACAAAAGTCAAACAGAAGATTGTGCCAAATCTGAAGTCAGAAAGATATTACTCTGTTATTCTGCAGTGCACGCCTGACATCAGCCGTATGGAACAAATCACTTCAATAGTGCATCTTGTAACACCAACAGAACCTAGTGAAAATGTCCCTGCAATGGTGACTGTCAGAGAGCATTTTCTAGAATTTATTGACATTGATGATACTACAGGAGCTGGTATGACAAATGTACTTCTTAAAAAGCTGGAAGATATGGGAATTGCGATAGCTGACATGAGAGGTCAGGACTATGATAATGGTGCCAACATGAGAGGAAAGAACAGAGGAGTGCAGACACTGATCCAAGAGTTAAACCCTCAAGCTTTTTTTGTCCTATGCAGGTCTCATTCATTGAACTTGGTGGCCAGGATGCAGCATCAGCTTCTAGTGAGGCTGCTGAATTTTAAATGTAATTCAAAGCATCTATGTATTTTTCTCTGCATCAACTCATCGATGGCAAATTTTGAAGCAACATCTGGGAACATCCTCTGTGACACTGAAACCACTGAGTGCCACACAATGGGAAAGTCGAGTGGAGGCGATAAAGCCTATCAAACACCACATTGGGAAGATAGATGATGCCAGAATTGCCATTATGGAGGATAATGCTATGACAGGAACTGTTCGTGGGAGAACAGTGGCAGAGGGAAATGAAATCACCAGAAACATACATAACTTCAAATTTCTATGTGACTTAGTGTTGTGGCATGACCTACTGTTTGAAATAAATGTTGTAGGCAAAAGACTCCAAAGTGTTTACCTTGTTATATTTGGAGCAATGGAACAACTGGACAAAGCAAAGTCTTACTGGTCAGATGAGGGATTTCAAAATGTTCAGAAGAGTGCACAGAAGTTGGCAGAGGAACTTCACGCTGAAGCTATTTTCCCACCCATTCAAGAATACAAGAGTCACCGAAGAAGAAGACATTTTGATTATGAGTCACGGAATAATCCCATAAGAGATCCCAAACAACAATTCCAAATTGAATTCTTTAACCAAGTGCTAGATTGTGCAATACAGTCAGCTGAAGAACTTTTCATGCAGCTCAAGGAACACAGCAGTATATTTGGGATGCTGTATGATATTCCAAAACTCTTCACTATACCTGAAGAAGACCTACGCCAGCAATGCAGGGCACTAGAGACAGTGTTGACACATGATGACATGCGCAATATTGATGCAAGTGATTTAGGTGATGAATTGAAAGCCCTTTCAAGATACATTTTTCAGCAGGGTCAACGCCAAAGGCTGTTCTGGAATATATGTGCATAAATAAGATGACCACCCTCTTTCCAAATGCTTTTGTTGCTCTGTGCATACTTCTAACACTTCCTGTAACAGTTGCCAGTGGAGAACGCAGCTTCTCCCAGCTGAAGTTAATAAAAACACATCTACGCTCCACAATGACACAGGAGAGGCTGGTCGGCCTTGCAACCGTCTCAGGAGAGCAGCAGCTGGCCCAGACTGTGCACCTTCAGAAAACAGTTCAAATCTTGGCAACCAAGAAGGCACAGAAAGCACCACGTTGATTATTCAAACAGATAAACATGCCAGTGTTTACTAAGCAGACAAGAAAAGTTACATTTGCTGTTCAGGCGTTTGAAAGTTAAGTGTTACTTAAAATTTTTGAACAAGGCATTTTACATTGTTCTCCTTTATTGGGGTAGGTAGCAGAGCAGTACCATGAGAGGGATAGAACAGGAAGAAGGCAGAATTGAGACCTTTCAAAGTTTTGGCTCAAGTGAAGGGGCATGGGGGGGGGACGTCATTTGAGCTCCCCACCTCAGGTGCCAAAATGTTGTGGGCCGGCCCTGGGAACAAGTTTCAAATGCAGGATTTTATTTTTTTTTTGTGCAAAACCTGGGCCACGCCCAAGCTCTGGGTTTTGTGTCACACACCATGATACCATAATACTCCTAATAATGGGCAGCACCTGGCATCATGGCATTCTGGGCCATGCTGGAGAGGCTTTCCTAGCACTACCATAATACACCTAATAATGGACCGTTCATAACACCATGGGTCCTGGGCTGTGCCAGGGGCTCCTAGGCACTGCTGTAATGCACCGAATAACAGTGCCTGAAACCATGATACTATAATGCACCTAATAATGGACAGTACCTGGTACCATGATACCATAATACACCTAATAATAGCCCATACGCAACACCATGGGGTCCTGGGTCATGCCAGAGGGGCGCCTCACCCCTTCCTACCACTACTGTAATACACCTAATAATGGACCATACATAATACTATAGGGTCCTGGACCATGCCAGGGGCTCCTAGTCACAACCGTAATACATTTAATAATGTACAGCACCCGGCACCATGCGGTCCTGGGCCATGCCAGGGGTCCCTAGGGACTACCATAAAACACCTAATAATGTACAGCGCACAACACCATGGGGTTCTGGGCTATGCCAGGAGCTCTTAGGCACTACCATAATGCACCTACTAATGGCCAGGGCCTGGTACCATGATATCGTAATACACCTAATAATGGACAATGCATAACACCATGGGGTCCTGGGCCATGCCAGAGAGGCCTCTCTTCCCTTCCTACCACTACCATAATACACCTAATAGTGGAGCATGCATAACACCATGGGGTCCTGGGCCATACCAGGGGCTCTTAGGCATTACCGTAATACACACAATAATGAACAGCACCTGGCACCAGGCAGTCCTGGGCCATGCCAGGGGGCCTTAGGTAGTACCGTAAAACACCTAATAATGTACAGTACACAACACCATGGCGGGGGGGCTGGTTCCAGGAGTGGTGCCAGAGTTTCTGACACCCTACGCAGAATTCGGGGAGCAGCATTTTGTGCGCTCCCCCCGGGGCACGCGGGAGCTTCCAGTTCCGCTCCCATCGCGCCGCTGAAGAAGGACCTTCTGCTGAAATGCCGCAGGCGACAGCGGCAGTCACTGAGCTGCTCAATTGCCTGCCACTGTTTTCCACAGCACGTCGGCAGAAGGTCCTTGTTCGGCGGCACGACGGGAGTGGAACCGGAAGCTCCGGTGCACCCCATGGGGAGTGCACAAAATGCCGCAACCCGAATCCTGGCGCCCTTAGGCGACCACCTAGGGTCTCCTAATGGAAGTGCCAGCCCTGGCTGGTTCATATTCCCCACTCTATGCCCATTCCGTGGAGAGCTGAGGCTGTGTCTGAGGCAGCTTCCACCTTTAGTGCCGGCACGCAGACCCCTGCTGTGTCAGCCAAGCTGGCAGCAGGTTCACCCACCCAGCATCCTCCACAGCCTGAAAACTCAACCTTGTGGGGATGGCTTTCCAGGCTGCTGAGCTGCTGTGACATCAGCCGGCCCTGCAGCCGGGGCTGCCTGGGGCCAGTGGTGAGGTTAGTCCTGTGGGCTGACCGATCCTCAGGGTAGGTCCTTCCATAGCTGTGGGCTCGGCCAGTGATGAGGGGGCCTGTCCAGTGAGTGCCGCTGGTACGCCAGGAGAATCGCTGCTCCTGCCTGTGGAGCCCAGCGCAGTGCCAGAGCTGGGACTCAAGGGGCGGCTCCACCCAGGGCTGTTGCTCATGGACGGAGCCAGGTAGGCCCACGACCCAAGCCCCATGGTCCTCACGAGGGGCTTGTGCTGCATTCGAGTCCCACCCCAAGCAGGTGACGGCTTAGTCACTGGCAGGGCTCACTGCTATGTGGCTCCTGCCTTCCTCCAGTGGCCTCACACCAGCGGTTGGCCCTTCAGCTTGGCGGGGAGAGGAGACGTCGCGCCCGGAGGTCCAGCTAACAGCTCCGCTCTAGCCCAATGAAGTCACGGGCTCCATGCAGTTATCTGCTCTGTGCTGTGCAGGCCGGCCGACTGGTGGAGCAGACTGGTCCCATCGGCCCATCCCAAGAGGGGAAGAGAAGGTGCCGCATGACGAGCCCCTCACCGGGGCAGGTGTACAACATGCCCGGGAGCCTATAGAGAGAGTCTGAGCAGCTAGTGCCTCCTGTCACGACCGCTCATTGCCAGCAACCAACAGCCTGGGGAGTCTCTACTCGCCTTTGTCCTTTGCCAGTCGGACCCAGAACCTGGCTGACGTCCAGCAGGTGTCGGCTCCTCCCCACATTGGCAATGTGCAGTGTGGGGAAGGGCCAAGTGGAGCGGCCATAGGGGTTGCTGTGAAACTCAGCCATTCCTCTAGGGACGAGTTTGAGGGAAGGGAATTCTCTTCATGGCTCTGGGCAGGTCAGCCAAGTGCAGACCCAGTTTGCTCACCCTGCCAGCCACTGGGACGGCATCGAACCCGGCGACTGTCCTGGAGTGGGTCAAACGGTGGCCAGGTACGTGCTGCTTGTCAAAGGCACAGGGCCCATCGTGGGGCAAGTTTCCCCACCAATGGGAAGGGTCGAACCAGCCGCTTCAGGATCTATATGCGGTCAGGCTGTCCAGAAAGTGGGTTCTTGGCCGGCGACCCTGTGCCTTGCAGGTTCTCTCCCAGACAAGGGGCAGTCTTGGTGCTTGGAGATGCTGTTCTTAAACCCAGGCCTCTGGGCAGTCTTTGTCAGTGGGGAGAGACAGCGCCAGGCAAGGAGAACCCAGGTGATGATAACGACACTGAGACTAACAACTCTGCTCACACCGAAACACGACAAACCGCAGCATGGAGGTCGCTGTGGGCCCAGAGGATGCGATCCCGGCCGCGGGGCTGTGAGACGGGAGTGACCCCCCACCAGACCCTCACTTCTGCGCAGGAGAGCAACTGTGTCGGCCCCTCCCGCTGGCCCCTGCTCGCACGAGAGCAATCGCTGAGTTCGGGTGCAGGGTGCACCGCACAGGGCCCAGCCCACAAAGAGGAAAGGGCGGCTCTGGCTGCTTGCTGGGGGAAGGCGGGGGAAAGAGAGGGATTAGTTGGGGATGTGGTGCAGTTAGTTTCTCTAGCTGTTTTCTGAGCTGCCAGAGCCCCCGCCCAATAACAAAGGGAGGCTGAGCGTTACTGCTCTTGGTCAGTGCGGGCCCTCCTGGCCAGCCCCACACCTGCCCCACATTAACGCAGAGCCTGGCCCATCCCCCATACTTTGCCCCCCGATATAAACGAGAACGCCTGGATTGGCTTGCTACTATACGCAGACCATCCCTGTGGGTCACGAGCCATCTTATACTCCACCCCTCAGAGGCTCACACCCAATCCCCACAGGGCACGTGCCCCCGCACCCCATCCCCACAGGGCACATACTCCCATGCCCATCCTGTACCGCATTCTCCCATCTGCTTGTTGCCTGGTTACTTTCACGCCAAGTGGGCTTTGCCCCTTCCCAGGGCAGTTCTCCTCCGCACTCTGCATGTCATGGCCAGTCACCCGGCCCCACGGTGCCCCTCACTTTCCACCAGGCAGAATTCCGCATGCTGGTGTCCAGCCAGGGCTAAGCCTGGGGCCCTCGGCTAGAGAGAGACGGACATGGGCAAAGTTGGCAGTGCTGGCACCATGGAGCTGGGGTGTCATCACTCCCATTTGCTCCTCTAGCGCCTCCAGCTGCCCTGTGAGCAAACCAGCCAACTCTCCTGCCCCCGACTGCCTTTCACACACCCTGACTTGCTCCGTGCCCCCTATGGCCCCCTGCCCCACCATCAGTCGCACCTCCTACTGCCCTGGCCCCTGCCTCACCCCCACTTACTGCTGCCCCACCTGCTTACCCTATTGGATCACCCCCACTGCCTCCTGCCCCACCCTTACTGCCCCCACCTTGCCCCCCCCAGCTACCCCTTGCCCCTCCCCCACAACCCATTCACCTCCACAAGCCCCGCCCACCTGCCTGGACCCGTCTCTGTGCTCATGCCATGAGAGACGGGGATCCCTGAGCCAGCCCATGTGCACCAAGCCTCCCACCCCACACCCAGGCTTGCCTCGGGGCTCCCAGCCCCAGTGTGCTGCGGGGGCTGGGAAGCCTGACTGACACCAAGCCAGATGGCTCCGAGGACACCACTGAGCGAGCCAGGTTGAGTGCCCTGCCAGGGCACACGTCCAGCCTTGTCCCACACAGCCAGCGGCCCAGCTGGGAGCAAGGCTGTAGGGCTCCAGGAACGAGCTCCCTGCCCAAGACCTTGGCAGTGCCAAGGTCTTCCCCAACTGCCACTTTAACTGGGGTCTGTTGAGCGCGCCCCACACGGGCACAGCCAGCCATGGCAGCAAACAGGTCAAGGCCCGGCTGGCTCCATAGAGCAGAACTCAGGCGCTGACAAGGGGGCGAGCCCACCGCTGGCCCCTTGAATACCCCAGCCCAAGCCTGCTCTCTTCCCCCCCTACATGTGACTCAGCCTGGACTGTCCAGCCAACGCTTCTCTGGGAGAGGGGCCAATCGAACACCCTGGGGGCTAGCAGTGGCAAGGGGCTGAACTGGGATGGAGGGCACCTGCTCACTGAACATGGATGGGGCAAGGAGGAGAAGGAGGGAACCCTACCCAGCCAGAAGCCCACACCCCTGGCAGATGCAGCAGTCACTTGGAAGGGCATCTTGGCTCTTCACTCTTGAGGGAATCCAGCCCTGTGGTGGTACTGACATCCCTCAGAGCCCGGTGCCTGCAGCTCTGCTCACACCTTTGAGCTGGAGACAGGACCAGAGAAACCCCCGTTCGCTTTCCTCTCCCCTATGAGGAATCCGATGGATTGCTGGGCAGTGGTGGGCTTAGCTGGAGACCATGCTCCCCTGGGACTGGGTTGCTGGGATGCTGGATATCCCCTGGGGCTGCTGGGGGGAGCAGGATTGACCCTGCCACACTCAGCTCTCCACTTCGGGCTTCCCTGCCCATCCCTGCCCATCCCTCTGGAAATTCAGTGTCTGGCACTAGCCAAGAGCGAGGCCTTGGTGTGTCACCCTCATGCCAGGCCTCCAAGCTCCGCCACCCGGGGACCGTCCCTGAGTGGATTTGGGCACAACCACACCACCCCCAGCAGCCCTTGGCGAGGGGGTCTGGGTGCATCTCACAAGCTCTAGGCCTTGGCAAGAATTTGGCACATCTCCACTTCACAACACCCCCCTTCTACCGCCCCCCCCCCCCCGGGTCGGCGATGTGTGGGAAAAGCCAGCCGTTGGCTAGCGGGGGACGGGGTGAGGATCCAGGCACAGCAAAGCCACGGCTCCAGCGACCAAACCCACCAAAGAAGAAACGAATGAGGCGTCCGAAGAATAGTAATGTCATTGTCATCAGAACAATCCACAAGCACAACTAGAAGGGGAAGATCCAGGGAAGCCCGAGCGCTCGGGAGCAGAGTCCGCTGTCGAGGAACGGTTCGAAAAACAGGTCACAGATGTCCAAGCGCAAACACGACCACGGGACACGACCACGGGGAAGGTCCATGCTTCGACAGAGAATGCAAGTCGTCTCGGCGGAGCGCCGCTCAGTGCGGGGGCGGGCAGCGCGGGGGGTGGGCGGCGCGGGGCTTTGGAAGGAAGGTTTGTATCAGAGTTGGAACAGTTTCATCGCAACACCTGCTCACCTGGCTGGACAGATCGGGGGGGCAGGGACGGGGGCGGCTGGATCTGGAGAAGTCACGGCCAGGCTGGGCTCGGGGTGGGGTTGGGTTTATTTTTTTTTTTGTTGTTGTTTTTTTTTTTTGGTTGGTATTTTTCTGCAAACACAGGCACTGGAAACGGGCAGGGGGAGGGGGGACACGTGCATGCGGGCGCGTGCTTGGCACCGCTGCTCCCGGCTAGCGGCTCAGCTCAAATCACCGTCTCCTTCGGGATGAAACCAAAACAGCCAGCGGTAGCTCTGCAAGACACAAACACACACATGCCGTGGGCCGGGCCTGCGCCGGCACAGCCACCGGTGGAGACGCGGCGGAAGGCCACAGGAGTTCAACCACACCGGCCCTTCTGGCCGCAGAGCTGCGTCTACACCAGGGTTCTGCTGACATAACAGGAGGGGCGTTTTGTCACTCTCCTAACCAGGACAGCTTCTTAGTGTAGACTGGCCTGTGACCGGCTGCTCCTGTTGGGGGCTTCCACCAGAACCAGACCAGCTGACCCATCCCGTCAAGGGTCCCTCCTCGTGGGCACAGTCCTGTACGCAGAGGGATCTCTGCCAGCCCAAAGCAGGGCTGGGTCAGCCAGGACTGGTTCTGGTCTCACTTTCCCCAGCAGCACTGTCGGCGGGGAGTGTGTGTTAGGTTGGGGGGGCTCTGGTTCTGATCCCACCTTCTCCAGAGCAGCACCGCAGAGAGGGGAGACCAGGGAGGTTCTGGTTCTGGTCTCACCAGCACTGGAGGGTAAGGGCTGCTCAGACTCTGGTCTCACCTTCACTGCAACGGTGCCACGGGTGCCCCCGAGCAGTGGAAGTGGACATTCTGCCACTTGCCATCGCGGCGGTGCCAGACACGGGTCTCCTCGGACTGGCTGGTGCGGGGGCGGCCCTGCCCGTCAATGTACTGCGTCAGACGGATGTAGGCGATGCAGGCGGCGTCCTCCCCGATCACATGTACGTGGGGGTTCAGGATGGTCGTGTGGATGGGCTTGTTGTTTTTGGATAACACTGGGGAGGCAGAGAGTCACTGTGAGCTGGGGGGGCCTGCAGCCCGGAGCCAGGGGGATGGGCCAAGGGACCAGCGGTGAGTCCAGGGCACATGGCGACAGCCTGGGAGACAGTCTTGCGGGGTGGGGGGGCTTGTCATGGGGGGCCCTGGGGTGGAGGCAGCTTTTGGAGGATCATGGGGAGGGGCAGGGCTGTGGTGAGGCCCACTGGGTCAGAGCCAGGGGGTGAGAGATCTTGGATATGTCTTGCTCTGAGCATCAAATCCAGGGCCAGGGCCCAGCCAGAAGGACCTTGGTTGCTGAGCTGGGCTTGGCCAACAGGACCCCTGGGTGCCAAGCCAGGCAGGCCAGCAGGAACTCCGAATGCCAAGCTGGGCCAGATGACAGGCCTCCAAGTCCTGTGCTGTGCTGGCCAATACGACCATTGGACCGGCTGCCAGGAACCCCAGGCACTGAGCCACATCTGCCCAGCAGGATCGTCAGATTTCCAGCCAGGCTGGCCAGCAGGACCTCCGAGCCCTGCGCTGGGCTGGCCAGTGTGACCCTCGGGCACTGAGCAGGGTCAGTGAGAGCCTGGAGGCTGAGCTGGGACGGCTAGCAGGACCCCTGGGTGCCAAGCCCCGCCCTGGCAGCAGGAGCCCTCACTCACAGTTTTCAAAGTAGAATCTGTGGAAATCCATCCCCTCGACCAGGTTGCCCAGGGCTTCGGGTTCGAATGACGTCAGGCCTGGGTCGCAGATCTTCCTAGAAAGGAAAAGCGTGGCGATGAGTGACAGGGCAGGGCCCTTGGCAGCACCCCAGCCCCACCCAGAGAGAACTCACTGCCCCATGGCCTGCACTGCCAGCTGCCTCCGCCAAGACTCCCATGCTGGCCTGGCAGGAGGCTGCCTCGGTGCCCGTCTCCCCACCCAGCGGGCAGGGCCCCTCCGTCCCCACCTGGGCTTGGGTTCCCCGAGGGCCTGCCTTGGCTCGCAGCATGGCATGGGGCTGGGGAGACCCAAGGAGCTCCACACCCAGCACCGCTTTGCCCAGGGGGACTCACGCGTAGGCCTCGAAGTCCCCGTTGTTCACGGCCTCAATCAGCTGCTCGGTGATCTTGATGATTTCCTGCTTGCGGGCTGCAGGGCGGAAAGCGGGGGGTGTCATCAGGGGGTGGGCACCGGGGGGAGCCCCTGGCCCCCTGGGCCAGACCTGGCAGTTACCCATGGGTGGCCAGGCTCACCACGACCCACAGTCTGCTGGTTCAGGGCCACGCTCAGCCCACAAGCAGACCCCTTCTGCCCTGGCTGAGGCAGTGTGTGTGGGAAGGCACATACGGAGGGAGCCCGTTCTGGCACTGCCTGGTGGGCACCCCAAGGGCTTCTGCCTCCAGGGCCGACAACCGGGCACTGCCTACCAGAGCAGCAAGCCCTGAAAAACCAGTCAGCTCTAGCCCCTTCCTCACACCCTCCAGGCCCAGCCCAATAACCCTCCCCTGCCCCATGTCCACAGCTCCCCTGTGCCCAGATCCAGCCCAGGTCCAGAAACCTCCCATGCCCCATTCCCAGCCCGGTAACCCTCTGGTACCCCTTGTCCAGCCACGCCCCATAACCCTCCTGCAGCCTGTGCTCCAGGCCTCCCCCTGTTGATGTGAAGCAGGCCTGCGGGAAGGAAAGGGGCCTGGGAGATGCCCAGGTGACCCATTTAGCTCAGTGCCCATGCATTATGCAGTGGAGCCGTGGCTCAGCTCCCTGCCATGGCTGGCTCCTCGGAACAGCGCTTGGAAACTTCTGGCCTGCCCTGCGGCATCCATTTCCTGCCCCCTGGCCCCGCTGGGATCCCCCCTCCTTCCACACGGGCCAGCCAGCCCTGCGCTGCCGTGCTGGCGCAGAGCAGAGCTGAGCCTCTCCAGGGGGCACGGGTTGGGGTCAGGGTGTCATAGTGGGATGAGCGAGGGGCGATGCAGGCCCTGAGACACTTCAATCCAGTGCGGCGGGGGGGGGGGGGGCGTCTAACCCCTCTCTAGCTGGCACCCCCAGCCTCGAAGTTGCTGGGGGCCTGGAGCCTGCTCCAGATGGGCTCTTCTTGCCAGGCACCCCAGCTCCCCTTTCTCTCACTGTCTGGCCACAGTCCCTGCTTGCCCACAGAACAGCCCCTGCAAAGAGGACCACGTGGGGACACCCCATCCCTGCCCAGCACAGCTGGGGGAAGGGCTCCAAGGGAGGCACACCAGGCAACAATGCCAGTGGGGGCAAGAACTCACTCAGTGCCAAGGCAGAGAGTGCCCCACCTGCAACGGGCAAGGCCTGGGGGCCAGCTGGCCTGCATGGAGGGGATATACAGTCATAGTCCGTCTTGTCCGGGCTCCTGACTGCATCAGTGGACAGCACCAGATGGTTCAGCAGCAGCCAACAGGGGCTAATCCACCTCCCACATAAGTCTCCTTCCTGAGGCTTTTTTAGCCCCGAAGCATGAGGTTTGCTATCCCTGCCCAAATCTGCTGCCACTAACTGCGCTAGCTCTGGAGGTTCTTGTTATCCACACAACCGGCCAACCCCTTTGGCCTCAACTGCTTCCAGAGGCAGGGGGTTCCACTGGCTAACTGTGTGGAAAAGCATCTCCCTTTATCGGTTTTGAATTTCCGTGCTCCTGAATGGCGCCCTGTTCTTGTGTTTGGAGACGAGAGACCAGATGCTTCCCCTGCTCTACCTCAGTCATTGTCTTCTATGCTTTTATCCTGTCCTCTCTTATTTGTTGCCTCACGAAGGGAAACAAGCCGTTTTTTCAATCACTCATCCCAGGAGTGTTACGCCAGGCCCTTGTTCCTTTCCCATTGTGCACTGAGATTGGGGAGGGGGGGGGCTGGTCCTGCCCACCGGAGCCAGATGGGACCGGCCCACTGATTTCTAGTCTTTTTCGGCAGTGTTTAAGAAAGCCCATAGACACCATATGGCCCAGTGGAGCCAGGCTGCGTGTGAATAGCATCCAGGGGCTGGGTGGCTGCCCAGCGTCTCTGGGCGGGGCTGCGTGGGGAACTGACGGCTCGGTTATTAGTTACTAGTCATGTTACTGGAGCCCCAGACCAGGTACCCAGCTCAGGCTGATAACACCGCTGTGGTTAGAGCAGGAGAGCTCACCACACAGACACACTGACCCCAGGGCTGGACCCTCAGGCCAGCCGATGGCTGTGGGCTTCTCCTGGCTTCCTTGGCTGGAGGAATGGGGACGCTGGCTCCATTGGAGAGGGACAGGGTGAATGAGGACTGGCCCAGCCCCACAGGAACATCCAGCAGGGACTTACACACACACACACACACACACACACACCTGGGCCAGAGGGACCTTCCCGGGGGCAAGCCCTTCCTCCCTCCTTTGCCCAACAGACTTCCAGTCCCAGAGCCTGCACCCATCCTTCTCGCCTGGATTGGCCGGGCCCTCCATGCGACTGCCCCACTGCTGAAATCTCCAGCCTATGGGGCTTCCCCCACAGGCCCCGGACTCTGGTGCTCACTCCCTCCCCCGGACCCAGGTGCTACACGCTGTGCTCTCCTGGCCGTCCCCCAGACCCACTCACTCTCCATCCCTGCCCCTGCTTTGGCACCGACCCCCTCCACAGCATGGGCACAAGAGCTTTCTCCCCTGCCGCCTCCCTGCATCGCTGCCCTCATTTCCAGTGGCACCTTTGTTTTTCCCGCACCCAGCTCCCTCCCGCTCAGCACCATGAAGCTCATGCCGCCTCCAGGCCCGACTGGACACCAGGGTCCCAGCCCAGGGCCTTGATGCTTCTGAGGGGTTGAGCCCCTGTGGTGTAACCCCAGCTCCTCTCTCTGCTTCACACCACGCAGACGGGAGCCGAACTAGGCCCCCTGAATGGTGCCAGCCTGTGGCCGTATCAGAACATCAGCTCTGCCCTGAGGGAGGGACCTTGTGCCCTGGGCCCCGGGGTCAACAGCTCACACCCTCTTGGGATCAGCCAGCCAGCACCAGTCCTTCTGGCCCCCTTCTGTGCCCCACTCCCTTGGCCTGGGTCTGCTCCCCACCCTGAGTTAGTTCAAATTCCTGCCCCTCCGCAATAGCTCCGGTTAATCGTCCTCGGCACCCAGCACAGCCTTCAGGAGAAGGGTCTGTCCCCACCCCAGCCAGCTCCAGAGACTTCCCAAATCCTTCCCCGGCCCCAGCCCTTACCTGTGAGCCTGCTGGTCATGGCTGTGCCACGCAGCGCTCCTCCCTGCTCAGCTCCCCACCCCTGGCTTGGCAGCTCCCATTCTCCGTGCCTGCCCCTGGCTGTGAGCTGTCAGCCAGCCCTGTAAACGATCCGCGCCGGGACTCCCAGCACCCGGGACACCTGACTCTCCAGCGGCTGGGCAGGAGCCTGGAGCCCAGCGCTCAGGGGACGCTGGAGACAACCGTGAACTGTAGGCACCTGAACAGCAAAACGCCCCTCCCGCCAGCATACGTCTGTGCCAACACCCCTCAGTCCTGACCTGCAGCCTCCTGCATCCCCAGGATGAGTGGGAATGGTGGTGATACTGGGAGACTGGAGTGTCTAAGGGAATTGCTTGTGTGACTTGTGGTTAGCCAGTGAGGTGAAACCAAAGTCCTCTTTGTCTGGCTTGCCTTAGAGGTGGAAAAACCCCAGCCTAGGGGTATAACTGCCCTGTTTAAGCAATTGGTCCTGAACTGGCACTCTCAGTTGGGTCCCACCAGAACCGCATCGTCACACCAGCCCTGGGCCGCCCCCAGCTTGGCCGTGACCCTCCCTCCTGACCTGCAGCCCCCTGCTATCCCAGCCCTTGGGTCCCCTCAGCGCTGCCAGTGCCCCTCACTCCCAACCCACCGTCCCCTGCTAGCCCAGCCCTGGGCTCCCAACCCAGCTCTGCCGATGCCCCTCACTCCTGACCCAGCAACCCTCTCTGATATCCTCGCTCTGCCCCCCCCAACTCTGCCAATGGCCCTTTATGCTGCTGTGCCAGCCTGGTGGTTCCCACATGGGCATTGCGGACAGGTTTGGGCTCTGTGCCAGGAAAGCACACGCTGAGACCCAGCCCTGGAGTGGCTGCCAGGGCAGATTTCAGGGCTGGAGGCAGATCCCCCCTCCCCGAGCCCTGTTACTTACGCAGGGGAGGCAGAGGGTTCGTGACGGCTGGAGATGGGCAGGGCTGGCTGACAGCAGTGTCCGGGGGCCCGGAGCCCCTCCTCACAGTGTTCAAAAGGTCAGTGAACCTGGCGGCTGGGCCAGAACGGCCAAGAGACGGGTGAGACGATGCATGGAATGGAAAAGTGACACAGGGAGGTGCACAGGGAAGGGTGGGATTCAGCTGGCCTGGGACGCATGCCCTCCCCACTGGACCCGAAGCCAGGCAGAGCCCCTCGGGCGGGGGTCTCTCCCCAGCACCTTCCTGCTGAGCAGAAGAGCCGAAAAGGGGAGAGCGCTGGTTGTTTTTACATTCAAAATCCAGCTCTCCGGAGTGCAGAACACGCAGGCCTGGAAGCGAGGAGCCAGGGAGCGGTTCGGGAAGCGGGGGGCTGGTGAGATTCCCCCCACTGTTGTTTATTGCCCTAGTAATGCACTGGGGGTGCATGTTCCTGGCCCCCTCTCGGTGGCTGACTCGCAGGAATGAGTTTGTTCCAGCCCCAGCTTGTGTTTTAGCTCTGGAGGGCCCCTGCGCTGGACACAAATGGCCCTTCCTTGGTGGGAAATGCAGCCCTGAGCGCCCCACGTCCCCCCGCAAAGAGATTCCCCACTGAGTCAGGGACCAGCCTGCTTCAAAAGGCAAAAACCAGCGGGCGAAACCTTGACAAGCAAAACCCATCTGCCCTGCTGGCTGTTGGCACCATGTGGGAAAGGAGCAAGGGGCACCAGCCATGCCCCTCTCTGGGGAGCACAGCAGCCAGCACTCGGCTTTGCTCCATGTGCAGGGCTCATGGCGCAGCATTGCCAGGCGGGCGCCGTGGAGCTCAGCTCTGCAGCGGGCATGGGGTGGGCCCACTGTTCCCTTTTATCCCAGCGAAGGGTGGCCGGAGTCCAGCTCTTGGTCTGGGCACCATTGGGCAGCAGTGAAATAGGGGTGGCAGGTGCCTACGTTGGGCCCTATCCAGCCCTACCTTGGCGAGGGGCTGCGGTGGGCATAACTGCGCCGAAAGGGGCCTGGTTCCTTTCAAGCCAAAGGAGACAGAGCATGTCTAGAAGCCTCTGCTTTGGCCAGGAAGAGGGCCGTGATTGGGTCTCATTGGTAGCCCAGTCCTGGCGGGCAGGCATGACTAGAACCTGGGGCCATCGGACAAGGGGGAGTGCCTAAGCTGAGAGCGGTGGCAAGGCCCGGGGGGTGGGCATGGTCCCTGCTGGCTGCCCTGGAATGGCAGGCTCAAGGCTGAGGTGAAGGGAGTCTGTACAAGGAGGGGAGTCCCCACAAGCCGTGTCCAGCTTGGCCTCCACACACAAAGCATAGAGCAAACGCCCAGACCTCAGACCAGGAGCCCTGAGGGAAACTAGTGAACGGCCCGGTGAGCCGTAGCCCCCACCGCATGCAGCCAGAGGCGCCCGATGTACGACTGCCCCAGTTCGCTCAAAGCCTCCAGTGCCGAGCCGCAGGCCCCCTCCCTGAGTCCTGCTACTTACACTGGGGAACAAGAGGGGTCACCAAGGCTGGAGACGGGCAGGGCTGGCTCCCGGCAGGCTGTGGCCCCTCAGCGTCCAGGGGCCCGGAGCCCTTCCTCACCGTGCTTAAAATGTCAGAGAACTTAGCGGCTGGGATGGGACAGACGAGAGAAGGATGAGGAGACAGGTGGAATGGAAGTGTGACAGAGAGGAGGAGTGCAGGGAAAAGCCAAGAACGCCTGGCTTTGAACCCCAGCCCTGCAAGTGACTCGCTGCGTGGCTTGGACGGCCCCTTGCCATTCTGGGGATGGTCATGATTAGCCGACCAGCTCCTTTGATCCGTGTCTGTACAGCACCTGCCATGGAAGGGTCTTGGGCTGTGCCTGGCACACGTAGATGTGCCAGTAATATAAATAGTAATAGTGACCTCTCGTGCTCTGTGTAAGTCTGGAGATTGGTACTGGGCTGATCAATAGGAGGGAGCGATCCTGGCAAATCCAGCTTATAACGCTGCTGTTTGGAGGGGTGCAAGGCCCTGGGGGGAGGTGGCAGCTCTGCTCCCTTGGGGTTTAGGGGAGAGTTCACGCAGAATCCCAGGGAAAATGCCGGCTGAGTTCAGTCAAGTGCTGCAGGAACGGGCCAAGGGCAGAGACGAAAGGGAAGAGGGCATGCTGGGGAAGTGGGGAAGCATGGCCAGGGCTTTAGCGCGAGTCTCATGATAGTTGCCCTCTCTCTTGAAGCCCCAGCTCCTGGAGGCAGGTGATTACCAAGCAGAGGCTCAGCTTTTTCGCCACAAGCAGCACCTTCCTCGCGGTGGTGGTTGCGGAGAAAAGCTTGTCAAGTAACCCAAGCCAGGTAACCTAAAGGCTCAGAAACCAGGCAGCAAAGAAATGGAACCCAACCTTCACTGGTCCTTTTTTAAAAAAATAAATCTCAGTCAGATGTGATGAGGCCAAGCTCCGGATTCTGAGGGCCTGGTTCATTTTGTTTGATTGTCTCACGCCAGCATCACTGTAACGTGAGCGTCTCCGGGAGCCGGGCCTTCCAGGAAAACTGCACCCATTGCAAGGCTGGCTCTCAAACTGTGAGAGGCGGCAGATCCTTCTCTCTAGCTTGGCTCCTGGACACTAGGACCTCCTGCCCAGGCTCCAAGGGCCAGGCATCTGCATGGCTGATTATTCTGCCACAGAGGCCCCAGTCACACCTGCTACTTACGCTGGGGAGGCGGAGGGTTTGTGACAGCTGGAGATGGGCAGGGCTGGCTGGTGGCAGGTTGCAGCCCTTCGGCGTCCAGGGGTCCCGAGCCCCTCCTCACCGTGAATAAAATGTCAGAGAACCTGGCAGCTGGGACAGGACAGACAAAAGAATGGAGAGAAGAATGAGAAAACAAATAGAATGGAAAAGCAGCAAGACAGGAGGAAAGCAGGGGAGAAGCAGGTGTGAGAGGAGCAGGTGTGGGAGGAAGTCTGTATTGATTTCCAATACCAGGGCTTCCATGGAGGTGTCAGGGGCAGGGAGCGAGGCCATGGACTTCGCGGTGCTAATTTCACTCTAAGGACCCTCGTTATTAATAACAAAACCAACGTGCCGTGGCAAAGCCCCTCGGTGCCACAAGGGGATAACAGGCTCTGCGGCGCTAGCCCAGGTTGTTTCCTTGTGACAGGAGGCAGAAGGATGGATTCATCCTCCAGAACTCACCCCTGCATCCCAGTGTGGGTTAGGGGTGGGGGGCACGTGATAGCCGGAAAGGAAAGGAACGCTGAACACGCTAAATGCAGACCATGCTCCAGTGCTGCATAGTTGAGCTGGCACAAAGGGAAACCCTTCCCTGGTGCAGGCAGCCGTCATGCCCAGGCACAGGACTCAGTACCAGCTGCGGGTAGAGTGGAGACCAGAAGGGACGAAGTAGGAGCAGACGAACGGTGCAGCGATTTTGCGCCATTTGCAAAGGCCCAGAGGCCAGCCGTAGCTTGCTCCAGGGTGAAGTGGAGGGGACGTATCTGCCCCTGCAGCTGCTGAACAGAGGGGAGATGTGGGGCAGAGTGGCTGGGTTACTCCCTGCCCTCTAAGTGCCATGTCCTCGGCATGGCTAGCCATTATAATCCCCTCCCTAACCTGGATCCCGAGCGAGGCCTGCCCTGTGTCCGCCCACATGACAGCTCTCCTGCCTGAGCCTTGGCAATATTCCGCTTCCCGGCTGCATCCCTGGGGGGCACTGGCTGTGGGCACCTGCCGGATGCCTCACATGAGATGGCAAAGCCCCACAAGATCCGCCCGGGGCCAAGGCAGGGTGGTTCCCCACAGGACATTTTCTAGCACTCCGGCCACGAGACCACACGGGATGGGAGAGTGGCTGGATGGGGTCTGTGGGACCCAGCCCTGCACCGCGACACACCCCAGATGAGCAGCCCCAGTAGCTTCCACAGGGCTCTTGGCTGGGGGAGTGAGGGAGAAGATACAGCAGGAGAGGACGAGCTCCCAGGGAAAGGAGAAACACTGGCTTTAACACCGAGGGCTGGGGAGAGATGACACAGTGGAGCCCCGAGGGGGTGTGAATACAGAGAGAGACCGGATGGTACATGGAGGCCCCAGGCTGGGAGCCAGGACTCCTGGGTTCTATGCCCGGCTCTGAGCCTGACCCCCTAGGTGCCCCATGGCACCGCCCGTAACTACTGACTGTGGTAACGCCTGCTCTCTGATGTGGGGCTGGTGCCCGGAGCCTGCCAGAGGCTGAGGGGACGCTGGCCGGGACCCTGCAGCCCAGGTACCAAGGGTGCAGGAGCTGCGGAACGGCAGAGAAAATCGGGTTGAAAACCAAGTCCCAAAACCCTGCAGGAAAAGGGGATGTCGGTCTGGATCCCTGGGGGAAGTCCCAGCTCGGACCAGCTCATCGCTGGCCAGGCACAGGAGAGGAGCCCAATTGCACCCACACCGGCCTGCAGCGAGAGCTAGCCCAGGGCATGCAGAGGGACTCTGTCCCAGCCCGCCCCCAGGCCACACAAATAGCGCACCCTGTCCCAGAACCCTCCTACCCCTGGCACACGCACAGCAAGCCCCATCCCAGACCTCCGCCCCGGCACATGCAGAGCAACCCTGTCCCAGACTGCCCCCCCCCCAGCACACACAGAGCAAGCCCAGTCCCAGAACCACCCCCCAGCACACGTAGAGCGAGCCCTGCCCCCAAACCACCCCCCCCAGCATATGCAGAGCGACCCTTCCCAGACCCCTCCCCAGCACACGCAGAGCGAGCCTCGTCTGACTCCCCACAGGTTCCACAGACTGACTGTGCATTGTGCGAAGAAATACTTCATTTTGTGCGTTTTAAACCTGCAGCCTCTTAATTTCATTGTGTGTCTCCTAGTTCATGTGTTATGAGATGGAGTAAATAACACGTCCTTATCTACTTTCTGCACACCAGTCATGATTTTATAGACCCCCCTCAGTCATCTCTTTTCCAAGCTAAAAAGTCCCAGTCTTATTAATCTGTCTTCATACAGAAGCTGTTCCATGCCCCTAATCATTTGATTGCCCTTTTCTGAACCTTTTCCAAGTCCAATATATCTTTTCTGAGATAGGGTGACCAGATCTGCACACAGTATTCAAGGTGTGGGCGTACCATGGATTTATATAGAGGCAATATGATATTTTCTGTCTTATTATCTATCCCTTTCTTAATGATTCCCAACATTCTGTTAGCTTTTTTGACTGCCACTGCACATTGAGTGGATGTTTTCAGAGAACTACCCACAGTGACTCCAAGATCCCTTTCCTGAGTGGTAACAGCTCATTGAGACCCCATCATTGTATAGGTATAGTTGGGACTCACCCATGGAATTCAACTCCTGGTCCTCTCCACTGACTCCTGCCAGTTCTGAGCAGTGGCACTGCCCAGGCTGGGGGAACCCCTCCAAGCTGCCCCTAGATCCCACTGAATTGAAGTGTCTCTGGTTTAGTGTCCCCTCTCCTGTCCCAGTCCCGTCTTCCCCAGTCCCTCATTCTGCCCCCTCGCTGGGCAGCTCCCAGCCGACCCCACAGCCACCCTTCTGGCCGATCACTCAAGGCTGCTAACGCAGAGAAGCCAGCTGCCAGGCACTGCCTGTCACACCTTGCTGCCCGGCAGGGCTGTTACCTTTCGTGTCCTCGTCCTCTATGGTGGTGTTAGTGCTGTCGGACGATTCCTGCGAAGACAGGCGGGTGGGAGAGAGACCAGAGACAGTGTTAGCCAGGGCTGGGCCAGGGTGACCCAGCGTCCGGGCCAGAGCCCCAGCACAACCCATGAGCCTCGTCCTGCATCTGCCCCACACATGGCCCCTCTGGAGTGGCCTATCAGGGCCCCACTCCTGTCCAAGGCTCTGGAGCTGAGAGTGACGCTCAGCAGCACTGTGATGTGGTAAAGGCAGGACAGCTTCGCAAGGCAACCCCCTTCAGTACTCTCCCCCCCGGGCCTCCAATTCACATTTGGGGACTTTAGGAAGATATATCTGCCCTCTTCCCCCAGTGGGGCCTTAATTCCCCCCCGGGAATGGCCTGGAACAGCTGTACCCACGATGGCAGCCAGGCACAATCTAGTCGACTGAAGATCTGGCTGCTTGCCCCTCACTGTGGTATTGGGGAGGGGAGCTCTGCTTGCCCTGAAGCTCCTGAGCAAGGCTAGCCCAGGGGGACTCAGGCATGGCTCACAGTAGCCAGGTCTCTCTTGAGGCTCCCACTCATGCCTCCTGCCTGCAGCCCCGCCCCTCCAGCGCTGGTTCAGCAGGGAAGGACGGGGAACGGCACCAGGGACCCCTTGCAGCACCGGGCAGGACTGCTGGGAGAAATGCTGCCCTTTGACTCTGGGCCAACAGCCCTCCCCACGTATCACGCCAGCCTTGAACAGAGACAGTGACCGACCTGTCTCGCTGCCATCACGGGGTTGGGGGAAACCAGGTTTCCGGGGCACCCCCGGAGCAGTGTGCGCCGTCAGTGCTGGGCTTTGAGCCGCGCCAACGAAAACGGGCAGGAAGTGCCCAGGAGGGGCCAAAGCCTTGGCTTCATGTCTAAAGGAAGGGGTCATCCAGGGATGGGTCATCTGGCTGCCAACATACATCACCAAACAGCGAAGGAGCCTGAACTCAAGCCAGTGCCCAAGGCTCCACCGCCATTACCAACACTGTGAGCTAGCCAGTCCCTGCAGCAAACCCATGCGCCAGTCCCATGCCCGGTCCTTCAGGAGGTGGACATGACCCATTAGATCGCCCGGTCTCCTCTAGGAGCCTTTGTAACCATGCTGCACACTATCGTTCTGAGGCCTTGCTATTCACACCACGTCTTCCATGCTCAACTGTTAGGCAATCGCCAGTCCTCGGGCCACAAGGTGGTGTGGGACAATGGAGAACCAGACCCAAGTCCCGTCTATGCCCTGACACCAGTTGCCTTCTTTTAGAGTGACTGAGATGTAGCTAATTATGGAGCATGGTGGAAACAAAGCCTTTTCCCCACCAGTTGGAGTAAAATTTTAAGATCCTCAAGCCACAGCCTGGCCAGGGAAAAGGCCCTTAAACCTCCCACCCCCTTCAACTGGAATAGAGACGCCATCTTCCCTCTGAGCGAGACCAGCTGCCAAGTTTTCTATCCGGGGAAGAGCCACCTGCATGGCAAGGCCTTCTGGTGCCACCTGGACAATTAGACAAAAAGGTCTCTGGAGAAAATAGGCCAGGTCCTGCTTGTTCCACTTTCCCTTGTTCGTCCACTTATGCGGTGAGTAAAGCGGCTAAGAGGTTGCCTGCCTGCTCATTTTTCTCAGAATAATTTCTGCAATGCACAAAGGGGAACAAAACCAAGTGTGTGCGCCCTGTTGTTTCCATGTGATGTAGAAAGCAAGCCCGTCTGCCCTGGAGTCTCTGCCGTGCCTGGCACCCTTGCCGGATCGTGACAGCACAAATTAGAGCAGTGACGCTCAGTGAACTAAGGGGAGGTTTCGCGCTGTTCAGCCTCTTTACTTCAGGTTTGTCAGTGTCTGTTTAACTCAAGCCATCCAGAAGCACCTGAGAGAAAGCAGGACTCTGTTGCAAATTCAAATAGATCCTACAATTCCATCCTGCATCGGCTCGTAATCCCCATGGCAAAGACCTCCAGTGCGGCTTCCACCAACCCCAGCGCAGGTTAGTTCTAAGATGGAAAAAACCAGCTTTTGGGACACAAGAATCCTGCCTCCGCCCCTTTGCAGCCTTTTTCATCCATCCCAGAGAACCAAACCGAGGGCACAGACCCAGCCGTTGCAGGGCCCGTTTAAGAGACAAGCTCCTTAAAACCCAACTCCTTTCGGCCACTGGGTGACTGATGTGTGTGTGCAGCCCGGACGCTGGGGCCATGCCCCACTCTTTTTGTATTCCCCAGGTGGGGCAAAGGGAGCAGAGGTACAGCAGACACTGCTCGGGATATACCAGTCCCTGGTGGGCACACAGCTGCCAGGGCCTTGATATACCGCCCGCCCTGGGGACACGCCAGCAGCTATGGCAGCATCCTGCTCTCCTGGCGTCAACACTGATTAGGAGTCGCTTCCCCGAAGTCAATGGGGCTGCGGTGGGGGCAGAATGATGGCGGAGGAAGCAGGATATGGTCCATGGGGGGTTCCCTGGAGCAGGCTACACAGTGCTCTCGGCTTGGGATCAGTCACTGGCCCTACAGACCGGGGTAAGGGACCCATCAGGCTATTTATAGAAGCTGCACAGGCAGGTGGAAAGTCCAGTCAAGGGGACACTGAGGCAGATACAGCGTGGGGGCAATGGCTTAGCTCCTAAGGGCCCGATCCTGCACACCCTCCGCCACAAATGCACTCCTCAGCGAGGCAGGAGGCTGCGGTGCCAGATAGCTGGGCCAAGCGGGAAGGAGGGGCCAGAGGGAAGGGAATTGCAAACTGTGAATCTCTCCCTACTGCAGCCGAACCTATTCCCCACCCGGCTCTGCCTGTGCCCCACCCCCCCGGGGAGTGGGGATTGCCAGATGCACCAAGGGAATGAGTAGGAAGTCGGGGATGGAAAGGGACGATCAATCCCTGCAGGGGAGAATGGGTGAGGACAAGATGCAGGCTAGGGAGGAGGTGCGGGCTGTGTGAGAGCAATGGATGAACGTGGCATGGAGAGAGTTTATCAGTCCTCAGCCAATCTCAGCTCTGGGGCTGTCGGCTCACTTGCTTCTCCGTGGCTGCGCTCGGAGCCAGTTCAGGATCTCTGCTCTTGGACTGGCTTCTCTGGGGTCAGAGCAGAGGCTCCTCACCACCCTCCCAACCCCAAGCAAGTGCCCCACTTCCAGTTGGCTGCCCGTTGGGCCAGCGAACCCCCCACCCCTGGATGGCCAGGGTGAGGAGCAGCAGAACGGCATGCACAGCAATACACCCGCTGAGAGGCAGCCAGTGTATGCTCCGAGCACGGAGCCCACTGCTCCCATGGGGCTCTGAACCCCGAGCCACTAAGGCTGGAGCAGAATGGGTGGCAGAGGCCCCGGCTGGCATCTTCCCACCGACTTCAGGGGCGTTTGCGCTTGATTGGTAACAGGGCAGATGAGGAGGGGCGGCCCCTGGAGGGGTGATCACTTGCTGTTAGCAACAATTCTGCAGGAGACCTGGTGGGAGCGAACAGCAAAACTCCTACTAACTGTACTGGGGGCAAGGTTCCCCTCAAGAGTCCCAGTGCACATCCAGGGTCTACCCTCCAGCCTGCTCGCCCACGTACCGCGCTCCATCCCTGTGAGCTCTGCAAGGAGGCTGATACCCAGCAGAAGCGTCTGATGGGCCAATCTGTTCCCCTGGACAGCTCCCTAAGGGGCACCCAGCTCCTGTTCTTTTATGCTTCAGAGAGAGACTGGAGCACAGTAAGAAGGAAAAGCCTGAGCCCGGGCTCTGTCCCCAGAGGTGAGAGCACACAGCTATGTCAGAACATATCCAAAATTGCAACTGGGCCAAGGGCGAAGGAAAGACAGGCAGCAGTACCTTAATGCCGTCCACGGGGTTATGGATAACGGTGGTTTGAGGCTCCTATGGAAGAGAGACAGAGGAAGGAGAAGAAAGACAGAAAGGAAGGAAAAAAACAACACAGTAGTCGGAAGAGAGGGAAAGACGGATCAGAAAACGGTGACAAGAACATGAAGGGGAGGGGGGAGACAGAGGGGGGACGGACCCAGAAGAGAGCAGGGAGGGGGGAGGATGGAGGGAGAAAAGCAAAAGGTAATTAGTTCAGCCAAAGGCAAATGATTAAAAAAAACAGAGAGTGGCAGAGTAAACCAGGAAGAGAGAAACGGGGTTGGGGGCTGGATCTCCATGAATGAAATTGAATCACAGCCCAAGCCATGGCGAGGGCAGCATGAGCATCTAGGCGAAGGTGAGGGGGGGGAATGGAGAGTGTGAAGCTGAAATTGGATCAGAGCCTTCTGAGGTGGGAGGTGGGAGGCATGGCAGGAAGGAGGCAGGGCTGCTCCGGACCTGTGCTGCCAGCACCCCGATACAGGCTGCACCAGGGAGCCCTGCAAGTCCCCATGAGCCCAAGAGCAACCTTGAGGGCAAGGCCAGCGCCATTCACGGGGAAGGGGCGCCCTGCTCCAGATGCCAGCGGGAAGGCAGCTAGTTGCCTGAGCATGGAAGGAACGGCCCTTTAAATGTGCCTGTCTCTGGGGAGCGCTCTCAGTGATCATCAGCCAGCCCAGATCTCAGCCATGAAGGAGCCTGGGTCCAGCCAGAGGGGAAAGGCTCTGCCAGCGCTCCAGCTGGGGGATTGTCTTTACTGCAGCCTTGTGTTTGGGATGTGCAGCCCCCACCTCTCTCGCCACCCAAGGGCTTGCAGGTCGGCGGCACAGAGCTCTTACCTTTGCCGGAACACGGCGGGGTCGCAAGATGGGCTTGTGTCCGGGAACTTTACCATGCGCTTACCTGGGAGTAAAGGGAGGCGGGCAAAGCCCCCGTGTCTCATCAGACACACAGCTGGACTCTCTCTGGCACCCCTGTGGGTTCATATTGACGAAACAGGTATTGGAATGACCAGAAAACATCTGGACCATTGAATGCTGGTGAGCTGCTGCCTGGCTTAATCTCACTCGTCATATGCCTGGTCCCCTCTGTGATGTAATACTTGAGCGGCTGCATCGTGAGCCTCGCTGCGTGTGCGAATCACCATGCAGGAGAGGGGCACGACGGAGTGCGAAGAGCTGGTCTTCCACAGAAACTGTCAAGCCCCTTTGGAAAGCGGAGCCCCATGGACACCGGACAGGCTATGGGGTGTGTGTGTGGTACAACTGGGAACTCCCCACTTCCAGATCGTTAGCAAAAGGACTCAAGGCTCTTGCAGCTTTTCTGCTCATCCCTGAAGATGAGTCTTGCAAGCAGACTCCTCCCACCGGCTGAGTTTGCAGCTCAGAGCACATGGCGGGAAGGGGATAAGACCTAGTTCCTTTTGTTTGGGGTTAGCTCTATGCTGCATGGACTCGGGGCAGGGGGTAAGGTATTTCTAGACAGACGGCAAGAGATCCCCAGGCTAGGTGTTGCCCTAAAGGTCAAATCGTGCTTGCTGATTACAGAAGCCTTGTGATGGGGTGTCTACCCCCTCAGGGTAGAGCAGGCTGTCAGGCAGCGCCCGGGGGACAGCCAGAAAAGCTAACTGATGATGAGGGGCAGGCTGAGCTGGTATAAAGCCAGCCAGCTGAGAGCAGAAGAGGGCTGGCCGGGTAAGCTGAGAGCTAGGGCTTGGGACAGCTGAACAGAGCTGGAAATCCAGGGTGAGAGGGAGAAGCAGCGAAGGATGATGAAAAGTTTCAGATTGGGAAGAACAGAAAGATCTGTCTCTGAAGGGGAGGGAGCAGACGGGCATGGAAACACAAGTAAGGAAAAGGATCGACATCTTAGGTTGACGCGGGGAGATGTTAATCCCTTGACAACAGCAGAACGGATTAGGTGCTGTATCAGAGATCGAGGAGGAGCTCAAAGCAGGCAAGGTGGCGATTTAGTAGAACGTACACACAAGGAACAGGCTGAGAAACTTCTTAAAACCAGAATCTTACGTGCAATAAAAGCAATTTGCCAGCTACCTAAGTCTGTGACAGAAGCAAGAGGGGTAACGTACAGGGTTCCACTAGGCACGGCTGAGGATGTAATTAAAAAGGAGATGAGGAGAATCCAGTGCTGATTAGCAGGAGAGGGAGAGACCATAAACTGTCCACAGCTGTCTGAATAACATTTAAAGCTGCAGCGGTACCTGATAGGAACTCAACTCTGCGGGTTTAAACCATATACCCCAGCCCTTTCACTGCCTGTCAGGGGAAAACGAGGGGTGGTAAATGTGGAGAAGTGCAGGGGAAGAACACAACTACAATGCGGCAGTTATAAAGCCAGCGCAGCACATGAAGGGTATGTGGCCGCAGAACAGGCTAGAGAGAGACAGAAAATTAAAACCATCCATAAAACATCCTACACAGATGCTAACACAAAATATTCACATCGGAATTTGGAGGAGGAGGAAAACGAGCTGCTGGCACAACACCATGCAGTTCAGGGCAGGGAAGATGATATAAGGGGAATAGATGAAGATGCACCGCTTGCAGGCAAAGAGAAATTGATAGGGTTTATGACCAATGTGATTGATTGCAGTTTACAGAACAGGGAAGAAGATGACTGAAAGATTAAAAATGATAACCAAACTGACAGAAAAGTATTCGCATATCAGCAATCTCTAGATAGACCAAGTGCATGCAATTTTAAATGAAGGTAATAATGCAGTTAAAACAACATGGTTCTAATGTTTTGTTTTTTTTGTTGGAATGCACATAGTTTAATAACACTTGGCCGGGAATGAAAGAAAGCTGGGTTTGAAATGGAACACCAACCTGATGAGATACGTGTCCAAGAAACATAGTTAGTGAGAAAACTCATGTTTAGGCTTTCAGGATATGATGTAATCAGACGTGACAGAGAAATGACAAGAGGAGGAAGGTCTAAGTTATGTTGGTATCGATGTGCAGAACTTATGTTTTGAGTACAATACTGTTGAGATCCCTCTGCAGAATTATAACACCTTCATACAAATCTAAAATGTTTACAACCCAGATAAAAAAACACTAGACAATCTAGAATTGGAAGAAAATATCAGGGGGGAGCCGTGTTAGTCTGTATCCACAAAAACAACAAGGCGTCCAGCGGCACCTTTGGTGGATGGGACTTTTTCATGTTTCGATCTGGGAATTGCAAGAAACAATATGGCAAAGTAATGCAGCTGGGAAACAATAAAGAAGACGGAATGGGAAGTGATCACTTGCCTATGCTAATTACATATCAAGGTCAAGGTAATGTTGAAAACTCGGAAGGAATTCCTACCTGGAGGCTTAGAAAACCAAACTGGGAACGCTTTAAGAGTAGGTGTGCTGAGTATCTAAGTACCAATTGTGTACATTATAATCTAGAGGAATTTCATGACAATATAATAAAAGGAGCTGTAGCAGCAACCAATCTAGCTATATGTAAGCTATCAAACTGCCACAAACTCCGAAATTCAGTTCCCTGGTGGAACAAAGGTTGTCAAGCAGCATCTAAAGAAAGAAATACGGATACAAACAAGCCAAAGGTACAATGAATAGCAAGGACTTAATGAGCTATAAAAGACGTAAAGCAGTGGCACAAAGAACTATTAAAAAGGCAAAGAGAGATTTGGAGAAAGTATTATGAGAAAATGAACAAAGATTCAGAGAGAGAGAAACCAGGTAAACGAATGAATGGGATACAGAACAAAAACAGATTAGACCTGGACTTACAGTAAATGACGAAGTCGAATGTTCTAACTAAGGAAAAAGTGGACATTTTAGCCAAAGAGTTCCGAAAAGCTAGTAGTGATACAAAGCAAAGCAAAGAGTTTTGTGAACCAAAAAGAATGTTTGCTGAAGAAAACTGTAATACAACGATGAGACAGTGAATGAAAATTTCAGCATTCTGGAACTCAAGAAAGCTAATAGACAAGAGTAAACCTACAGCCCTATATAAAGATACCACATGTAGTGCAATGCTTAAGCACCTACTGGAAGGCAGCATGAGGGTTTCTTTTAAACGATATAATAATATCTGGGAAGAGGAACACTATCGGCCGAATGGAAGCAAGCAGTGGTTATACTGATAGGAAAACCTGGCAAAACATGCACGAGACCTGATGCATGTCGAGCTATTCTGCAAAATTACAGAAAGAATGAAAAATGAGAGCTTAGCAGCATGCTTGGGAAAAAATCAAAATTACGCACTATGTCCAGAGCGGTCTCAGGAAAGGAAGATGCACAGCTGATCATACTGTAAGATTAAAAAGAGAAATACAAAACCCTAGGAGGAACAGAGTGTTCCTGACAGCTGTCTTCTTGGACACTGAGAAAGTATGACATGCTGTGGAGGGAAGGCTTTCTGTAGAAACTAGCCACGACTGGAGTAAGAGGAAGAAGGTTCCAGCGGGTAAGAGACTACTTAAGTGATAGAACTAGGGTGACAAGGTGTCCCGATTCTACAGGGACAGTCCCGATTTTTGGGGCTTTTTCTTATATAGGCTCCTATTACCCACTACCCCCGTCCCAATTTTTCACATTTGCTGTCTGGTTGCCCTAGATAAAACCATACAAGTAAAGATGCGGGCAGCGTTGTCAAATCTTTATAAATGAACAAATGGCTCTCCTCTGGGGGTGTTATCAGCTCAACCCTGTTTAACTTTATGATTAATGATTCTCTGGGGAGTATATGGGCAGGAATAGTTATTATCTGATTTGGGGATGACTGTGCTATATAGACCCAATATAGAAGGCTTCCGATAGCTGTGGAGAGAACCAATGAGATGCTCGGGGGGGATGTAGTTTCAGAATGGGGAGATATGCAGGGATTTAAGTTCTTGCTCGCTAAAGCTAAGATCGTCCCAAAGAGGAAGACTGGGGAGGAACAGAACATCTCTCTCTAGACAGGGCCTGTTGTTTTCAGTTTTTATTTTATTTAATTTCCCCCTGGAATTTACAGTGTTTATTACAACAACAAAAACAGGTAAAAATCAGTGCAAAAAACTACTAATAATGTTTCTGGGTAAATATCGGGGTTTGTTTTGGTGGATGGAAAGATGTGGGGGGAGTATTCAGTAGATGAATGCTTTGAATTCTGTTCATCAGTGTGGTTTGAATGCAGAACTAAGACAGAACTCAAAACACAATGGCCTCTCTGAGGTTAAGAAAACAATAGATCTCAAGCAATGTATTGTAATTTCCTAATAAAACAAGTTATTTTTATATATCTGAATGATACAAAAGTAGGGTGAAACTCAGAAAACACAGAATAATATTTTTTGTAAAACCCAGGATTTTTTTTTGGTAAAAATTGGTTTAAACTGAAAACAAAGGGGCTTATCTGTATAGAAAAAATACAAGTATCTCAACATTTGACATAGAATATTAGGGTCAGAAGGTCATCTAGTCCAACCCACTGCTCAAAGCAGGACCAATCCCCAAACAGTTTTTTACCCCAGTTCTGTAAATGGCCCCGTCAAGGATTGAACTCACAGCCCTGGGTTTAGCAGGCCAATTCTCAAATCACTGAGCTAGCCCTGAAAAAATAGAAGTGGAAAGGTCATCAAGTCCAGCCCCCTGCCAGGATCAAGTACTGATTTTGCCCCAGGTCCGTAAGTGGCCCCCTGAAGGATTGAACTTACAACCTTGGGTTTAGCAGGCCAATGAGCAAACCACTGAGCTAGCCCTCCTCAGGAGTTATAGCCAACAGCAAGCTCACTTGGAAGGGTCATCTAGGTAATATCGAGATTAAATGTAAAGCTAGGATGAATCTGCTTCAAAGAATTGCTGGGAATGCTTGGGGTATGCCAAGCCTTTAATTCCACTTCTAACTCAACACTCGAACAATCAGAGCCGAGCTGAGCCCAAGCTCTGCGAATCACAGGTGGTGTGAGTATCACGATTCCGTTGTGCGGGCTGCAGGTCACAACCGGAGAAATGCCTATAAATGGAAGGATGAAATTGTTAGATTTCACCTTTTGGGCGAAGGTTAATGGAAACAGAGAAGTACTAAATGAATAGACGAGGACTGCTGGGAATTAAGTAGAGAAGAAGTAACTGGATGCCACAAACTCCCAGGGTCAAAAGGTGGGTGAAAAGGAAGGTCTGATGAAATTAAAATCTTTAGTCCTGGGAAATCCACCTACAGCTGGAGGGTTGGCTGTCCACTTGTGGAGCTGGAATTATAAGAACATAAGGAAGAGCAGGGCTATCAAATAGGACGACTAAGATTTCTGAGTTTATACATAGAAAATAGGGTTAGCTTTGCTAAAGCTCTACTGACGGTTCCAGAGACAACAGCACGGGCAGAGTGGAAATGGCCTTTGTATCCCCAAATTTGGAATTAAGAGATCTACGAGCCTAACCAATTTTGCAGCCGTTTGATGGCCAAATTGATGGGTGTACTGCTGGCACTGACGTGAAGAAGGGCTGTATGCCCAGCTATGGTTGTTATCCTACCTGACTTTTTACTGGGTGTAACGACAATTAGAAAGGAAGCCTTGGAAAGCAGGAGTGACTTATTCAATGAAATATTGTTCTTAACTATGGAGAGAGCACAATTGGGGGTGTGTGTGTATATATATAGTAACAGTGTGGATTCCGGGGCGTGTCGGGACACTGGGCAATGAAATGGCAGATAAAGCTGCAAAAACTGCCTTACGAAGTGAGGAGATTGAGAAAACAGGACTTCAAAAGTTTAGTGAAGAGAGAACTTGCAAAGGAACAGGAAGAACTATGGTCCCAAGAGGAAAAAGGACAACGGTTCCATGAACTATGTCCCCAACCTGAGGATAATGGTTTATTAATAGCTACGACAGCTCTGAATACAGGTACTTCTGTTCTTCGAACAGCTCGCTGTGGTCCGAATGGTAATTTATATTTACGAAACAAGCACAAAGACCCAGCTGAGCAGCTGTCATGGTAACGCAGGGAGGATTCCACAAAAAGATTCTTTCTCAAGAACCGAGAGGCCGCGAGGTGAAAGACTATCGTCGGAAAGGACCAGTGAGAGCGCCGGGAAAGTGGGGCAGCCGTAAAAGAGAATCACTTCGCTTTTCGAAGGATATTGGGCTCGGGGGGGAGGATATAGGATTTTGATGATGCGAGAACGGCTGCTGCAGCATAAAATGAGAGGAGAAGAAAAAGACAGAACAGAAGAGGGCTGCAGGGTACGTAATCTGGAGTTTGGGCAGGCAAGGCCAGAGGAGGGGGCTGGAAGATGGAGAAGGGGAGCAGAAAAGGGAAATAGCAACAGGATCTGGGATCAAGTAGATGGCAGTTGCTAGACTTAGAGTCCCTGGTCTGGAAGCCGGAGGAGTGGGGGGGCGGCGGGTTCCCCTACCAGCCGCTGGGGAAGCAGCAGAGGGCCTGGCCCTTGAGCAGGCACACAGACAGTTGACCCAGTGGGACTCTGAGACCTGCAAGGGTAGGGTAGGATAGGACTGTTAATGACCTGGCCGGAGGGCTGAGTCAAACTGCGAGTCCAGGAGAGCGAGGGAGGGTGTGGTCGGAAAGGGGTCATGACCTGAAAAGTACTAATCCCCACATGTGGCCACCAGGAGGCACCCCAGCGGCGACTAACCCCATCACAAGCCGATATCACCTTCTGAACCCTACGACTGTAACCCATGCGCGTGTCTACGTTCGCTTGCTTTGCCCTTGTACATAACTCTCTCGTTTCCTTTTCCTACCTAATCAGTCTTTGGGATTGGCTACAAGCGTCTGTGGTGGGAGATCTAAGGTGCACTGACCTGGGGAAAGTGACTGGGACTGGAGGAAATTTGAATATTGCGGTGATTCTCGGTGGAAGGAAGGGTCCGTCGATCACAGAGATACACTCATCTGGGTGGGGGGACAGAGCGGCGTACCCCAGGGGTACTGTTATAGAGCACAAGGAGCTTGCACTGGTTGGTGAAATCTAAGCATAGAATTCACCATCCATTGGGGGTTGGTGCCCTGGTGTTTAACAGTCTGCCCTGCTTTTGGTATCATGCTCCTGCTTCACCGCTGGGAGCGTTACACTAGTGTGACTATAAACTCAGGTGTAGACGTGCCACGAAGGGTTAGCCCTTAAGCGTGACTGGGAAGAGATGGGTGTGTCCTGTCCGCACTAGGATTTCAAGGCACGTTTGTGGACATGCGTTAGAACATGATCCGTGCTAGGGATACCAATGAAAACGATTCCAGGGCTGGACAGAGCAGGGGCACAGACAATCCTCCGGCAACAGGGTGTCCTGGAGAAATAGGCCACTCCAGGGGATGTAAACACAAAGGCCTGCACATTGCACTCACTGATAAGGGACTTTGCTCCTCCCCTCGCTGCAGCCCTGTTCAGTCTCTGAGGCCTGTCCCCAGGATTCTGGCCCGGGGCATTGTACCGTACAGCAGGCCACTGCCTCTCCCTGCTTCATTTACAGCTTCCCGGGGCCCAGAGTGACCTGTCCAGCCTGTCCGTGACTCCCAGCCCCAGAGGGAGCAGCTGGCTGCAGATTAGGGCTCCAGGCAGCCCTACGGAGCCAGCACAGTGCGCAGGCTGCTGGACACTGCGTCGGCCTTGCCTTCAAGGCTCGGTCTAGCCTCAAGCAATTGCCAACGGTGGCATCTCCCCTGCCCCTCCTATTCAGCCCCCTTGGCATTAGCCCTGGGATGGGAGCCGGGGCCCCGTGCTGAGTGGGGAAGTGTCTGGACCTGGGTAGACGTGAACGCAGCTCACCCTGCCGCTCCTCCTCTGGGCCACGGGAAGCTCTGGGAGGGCTAGAGCAGCTCCTGGGACACTCGCTGTCCAGGGCCAAGGCTGGGGTCAGGAACAGCTTGCTCCTCAGGCGAGGCCCGGAACCCTTCTCCCCAGGCCTGTCCTACCATCCCTGGGGTTGAGCACGGTACTGGGCTCCACACACTTACCAAGGCCAGGCACTCTGGGCCAGCTCTCCTCGACTGTGACTCTGGTCCTCCACGGGGTCTGCTATGGGGCTGGCACTCGCAGCACAGGGACGGAGGCCAAAGGCAGGGAGCACGTCAGGTGCCCAGCCGGGTGGGGCAAGCCCTGGCACCTGCCATTGGCTGGGCTAGTGATGCAGAGGGGCGGGAAGCCCCCTCTGTTGTTTGAGCAGGAACATGCAGCCCTCCCCATCTGGCCGGATTGCCACAGGAATGCAGGAGGCTTTAGGGGGAACATGAGCAGGGTGCACCGCTCAATCCCCCTGAGCCGGGTGGCTCGCAGGCAGCTGGGAAAGCGGAGGGGCAGCAGAACAGATAGACAGCCATACCAGTGCAGCTGGAGGGAGGGTTCCTTTCGGGCTGGTGACCCCGGCGCTGCCTTTGCTGCTGTTCGTCTGCGGCTGCAAAGGAGAAACGCACCCTGAAAGGCAGGCCTGAACTTCCAAAGCCCACGCTCCATGCTGGTGGCCCATGCTCCCCTCCACACCCTCAGACCTTTCCAACCCTATGGGGCAAGCAGGGATCCCCTGTATTATGTGGTCAGGCCGAGGCGGACATGAGCAGAAAAGCCAAGTGCCTAGTGTGCATCCAGGGCTCCAGAGAAGGCCCAGATGTGGGTGGGACACAGTGGAACTGGGGAACTGTCTATGGGCAGCTTTGCAAAGCCCTCCTGGACTGGGAGAGACTCCAGAGATTCGAGTCGTGGCTCCAGGCCAGTTAGAAGCTGTGAGCGGCAGGCCCCAGCTCGCCATGGCACTGGCGTGACAGGAGCCTGCACCACCGGAATCATTTCCCACCGGCCTCGGGATCTAAAACCGATCTCCCCGCAGCCCCAGCACGCTACTCACCTTGCCAACATCAACCTTCTTGTTCAGTAAGCTCTTAGCTGCTGCATGGGGAGGGAAAGGACAGGGTTAGTGGCAGTTCCCCCCTCGCCAGCACCCACCGTGCTGCCGCCTGCCCTTGAGGGGTGGAGAGAGGCCCCTTCAAACCCAAACCCTGATGGGTTATGTCTGAACACAGAAGGGGAGCGCCACCCCTTCCCCCAGGCGGGCAGCCTCCTGCACCCAGGGAGCCCCCACCTTTGCCGGCTCGAGCAGAATACGAGATGGGGACCCAGAAAAGGTCACAGCGGCCGTGGCAGCCGGCCCAGTTGGTGGCTGTTCCCTTCACGCGAGGGTGCCCTCGGTTTCCCAGCTCAGCAGAGCTGCCCCAGGCAGGCCCAAGTTTTGCCAGAGCACACACAAGCAGAGCAGGGGGCAGGCTTTCCAGGGACAGCGCTTGGCTGTCAATGATGTCGACTCAGAGAATCCCTCCAAATCTTCCTAAGTAGGGCAGCCCTGGGGTCTCTGCTCTCTTCCCCTGGAACCTGCTGTGAGCGCCAGCCGGCAGGCTCCGCTAGAAACCCACTGACTCAGAATGTCTCTGCCCAGCTGAACCTTTCACTAACTCCTTCCCCGGTTCCTAAACGCAGGCTCTGGGCAGAGGGCACCAGCTGCCTCCATGTGATCTCACGCTGTTTGCCTTCTGCACCAGTGTGATCTACCCTCACCCCTGTCCCCAGGGCCCTTCTCCCCTGCCCTCACACCAGCCAGGCTCAGTGCTTCTCCACCTCACAGCCAGTGAGCTGATAGCTGAGCGATCCCTCCTCTGCCCCAACCCTTCCCACACAGGATCACGCCCTTCGAGAGACAACCCCCAGCCACCTACTGCCCCTCCGGCTGGGAGCTGCCCAGCCACACACCACTGGGCAGCGTGGCACTGAGGCACAATCCCATTTCACTCGAGAGCACTTATCCCCACCAATCTCACCATGTGCCCACCAGGCAGGCCGAGGGGGTTCAGCCTGCGCTCCTAGAGGGGCACGTGGAGACACAGGGGTTAAGGTAATTCCCCAAACCTGCACTGGGACTAGAACTCAGGGATGATGCCCAACCCCTGCTCTAACCGCTACCCTGCACTGCCTGGGCTCCCAGCCCCCTGAGTGACACAGCCTTGGCATCCATGGCCCTCCCCAGCTGGGGTCCAAACTGCAGAAGCTTCACTTGCAGCCCCCGCTGGGCTTTGGGTCTCGTCTTCACTGCCCTGCCCAGCCCTCTTGCCCTGGGGTCTCCAGCATGCTAGGCTGTGCTGCCTGCTTCCCTGCTGTCCCCTCTGGGCCTGGCCACCTGCTCTTTTGCACACACTCCTTTTTGCTTTCTGTGTTTTCCTTACTCCTTGGGTCCGAAGCTGCATTCAGAATAGCCAACAACTGTCCCGTGTCAGCAACGCTGCAGCCCTGGCTGAGAGAGCAGAGGAGCTGCAGGTCTGGAATGACAGGCATTGGCAGAGATGTGGGAACCCAGGGCTGGATATGCCGGGGGTTGAGAGTCAGGATCAAGGGGCACCAGCAGGGCTGTGGGGGGAGCCCAGCGCTGGGAAAGCAGGGGGATGGAGTCAGGATTGAAGGCACCGGCAGAGCCAGGGATGGGGGATAGGATTAGGATAAAAGGAGGTTGTGAGTTGGGATTGAGGGGCACTGGCAAGGCTGGGGGGAGCCCAGAGCTGGGCTAGCAGGGGCTTTGGGTTGGAGTGAGGACACTGGCAGAGCTGGGGGGAGCCCAGGACTGGGCTAGCAGGAGCTGTGGGTCAGGATTGAGGGGCACTGGCAAAGCCAGGGGTGGGAGGCAGGACTGGGGTAGCAGGGGCTGTGGGTCGGGAGTGAGGGGCACCGGCAGAGCTGCTTGTGGTAAGCCTAGGACTGAAAGAGGTGGGCTGCCGGTCAAGACTGAGGTGCACTGGCAGAGCGGTGTGTGGGGACAGATTGCACACCGCCTGCCTCTATCTGCCGGCTTTTAACTGGTGCCATTTGTTGCTCATTCGCAGACAGAAACCCTCTCTGAACGCTACCTGAGCATCAGTGCTCGCCCTATGGCCCGGGGACTAGGTGGAATGCAGGGAGCACCGCCACCCGGCCCACTGCCCCACAGCCACCTCTGCCTCCCGTCCCCCAGCCAGCTCTGAGGAGAGAACCCGGGGAAAGGTTTGCTTACCTGACAGAAATGTACAGAAGAGGAAAGCAAGAGAGACAGGCAGGTGAGAGGAGAAGGTGGGAGTGGAGGGCAGAGGAGAGAAGAGAACAAAAAGAGGTGTTGATTCCGGCAGAGTGCAATGTTTCCGGGGAAGTTACCACTCACAGCTGGCCTGAGCACAATCACACTGATGGGGGTGTGGAGGGTGGGGGTGGGGGCGCGGGGGTCGGGGCAGACAGTAGCCTTTTAAAATGCCACAGCAGTGCAGAACAAGGCAGCTCTCCGCTCCCCAGATCGTGTCTCTCAGTGTCACCCAAGCCAAATTCTTTGTCATTCAAGCACATTGGCCATATTCCCCCCACAGTGCCCCCTAACGTTGCTGCCTCCCCCCATCTGGGGTTTGAAGAGATACTTGCTAGCGTCTGGTGTTCAATTTGACTTTGCCTCATGCAGCCAATTTCAAACCAGCAGGCGCATGCCCCCAACAGATCTAGTCTGCCGTGGCTTCCTGTCACTCTGCTGAGCCCAGGGTACATGGGAGGGGGCTGCTGACTGGTCCACGGGAAAGCGTTACCGGTAAGCGTGGCCGTAACTACTACAGCTGTTCCCACCACTGGCGCATTTGTAACAATGTGGGTTACTGAGGGGCTTTCCAAGGGACAGGACCGACGCTCTGGTGCTTAGAGTATTTAGGGACAGGACAACCCCTTGTGAAAGATCCGCCATGGTGCAGCCAGGAGATACCGGGATAAACGCAGGGTGACGTTCACTGGCCTGTGCCGTGCAGATCAGCCTGGATAATCGTCATGGTCCTTTCTGGCCTCAACCACGTGGAGCTCCTTCGGCCCTGGCAATAGAGGCTGTGATCAAAAGGTAGCTGGTAGCTTTCCTGGGAAACAGAATGGCTTCCTTGGCTTTGCAGCACAGATCCGGTGGCCGACAACATCTGTCACTGGGCTGCACACAGCCATGGAGGGCACCCAGCCAGCGAATGTGGCCAGCTGTGACTCAGACGGGAGCTGTTCGGTGCCGAGCTGTTCGGTGCCTTTGATAAAACGCACCACGCGAGTACCTACGCTGTGCTGAAAAGGCTACAGGCTTGGCCCGTAGTCATGCTCTATGCGATGGTCTAGCTGGAGTCGCCCCAAGACTGGAGGACGAGTTACTCCAGAATTAGAAAGTGTCTTGTGGACTTGAGACATCTGTGCATGGCCTGTGGGGGCAGAGGTCCCAGCTCTGGTTTTGGCAGAGCATTCCTCTCATCTGGAGTGAAAAGGTCAGTTCTACTGCAAGCCAACCCCCTCGGCTGGGCCTGACAACACAGCGAGCTTCGCACTTTCCAGCTGTGCTATTAAGAAAGGTCAATATCCCTTGCCGAGGGAGGAAGAGGGGCGGAGACACGACTCACCCAAGCTCACCCAGCAAGTCAACGCCAGAGCTGGGAACAGAACCCAGGAGTCTTGGCCCCCCAGTCGAGTGGACCATTCCCTAGGTCACCCTTCCTCCCTAGAGTAAAACCATTAAGCACGTAAACTGTGCCTGCCTCTAAACCGTCACTCTTCCACAAGAGCAACTCTTCCAGGGCTGGCCTGTCCCCAGGGAGCTTCACCACACAGAACCGTGCAAATCGGGAAGGGGAGCTGCTTTCATCCCTTTCAGCAGAGCCTCCTGTGGTACCAGTAACGTCTGGCAGTCCTGGTGTCCTCCTGCAGGGGACAGCCGCATGGCTGGGAAATGAGAGCATGGCGTGCGCTGGGAGGGAACCCAACCTCAGACTGAGATCTCTCATGGCCCCCTGGGCATGTCACTTTGCTATGGCTGGCTCCTGGACCGGCAGGGAGCCCAACTGAGTGTAAAGTGAGGGACTGCAGCTTGGTTTCCCAAGGCTCTCGACTGGCAGAGTATACAGTTCTGGGGAGGTGATGCATTTGTTCCCCAAAGGAGGAGGGTGCAGAACCAGAGAGGACTTCACACCTTAATGCCACCAAGGAGAACCCAACACTGTGGGCTTATTCATTATTAGCGACAATGGGAAGACTCTGGAGGGCTGTAACCCTGGCGTGACGGGATTGGGTGCAGGAAGTGGCGAGACAAAGCCAGGCCCTTTGTCTATGGCCGAGGAAGCTGCTAGCAAGGCGGGTATTCCGGCAGAGATCTCTTGCCCAGAGGGCAGGGGAGATCTGAACATTAATGACAAGAAGCCTTGTGCACCGTGGGCAAGGCTTGTCTGGAGACAGAGGGGATGGAAGGGGACAAAGCAGGGAGTGGGGTAGAGATGATTTAGTTGGGGATTGGTCCTGCTTGAAGACTAGATACCTCCTGAGGTCCCTTCCAACCCTGATATTCTATGAACCTCACAGATGGAGGGGCCAGAAGCCACTTGCAGTTGCTCTCCATGTCCTGGAGGATGGTGTGTAAGATGAGGAGCAAAGGGACCCTTTGGGCCAACCCTTTGCCTAAGCCATCGGAGCAACTGCCAGCCACACCTACGACGAGCCGACGCGCCACAGCCAGAGCTTCTTCTGGGGGAATGGCACCAGACGGGACAGCAATGGAGGGGCCACAGGCTGTGGATCCCCCTGGAGAAGAGAGGAGCAGTGCATTCGGCACCAACTGCTTCCTATCAAGGCCCAATCTAGGATCCTGGAGCTGGTAGCGTCCCCAAACTCGCTTCAAGGCTGGAGCTGTCCGTTCAATACCACTGGTCATGGGTGGCTCATGGTCATCTTTTGGCGATCAGTCTAATACTGTCCAGTGGTCAGAAAAGGCAGCCCAGGAGGTTCTCCACAGGGGCTCTCTGCTGTGGCTGGCTCAGGGCCTGTTTGTATCTCTTTCAATTGCTCTGCTGGGTGGGCGTGGCTCTTGCTTGTAGTTCACTTGTCATCCTCGGCCAGTGACTCTATAGCCAATATCCACCATCTGACTGGCCCGTGTTCTTGTGAAGACCAGAGATCTATTATTCCGCCACGCCAAGCTAAGCAGCACCAGTCCCACTCCAGGCCGAGGCCAGAAACCCCACCACTCCCTTCTTGGTGTGGCAGCCCCATTTCTGCTGAAGCTACCGTTCCTTTCAAACTCCTCTCCACTGCACAACACTGATTGTTTCCCCCAGAGGAGAAACTTGTGTGACTCACTCACTTGTCCTCCATGCTGCTGGATGAAAAGCCCTGACATGCTCTGCTCTGCTCTAGCCACCTGCTGCTGACTCCACAAGGGACTGGAACGTGACTTTAACACAACGTCTTGCAGACAGAGGGGAAGCAGATCCAGAGACAGCACAGCCAGGGCAAGAGAGTTTGGAAGCTGCTCCAGTGTCAGCCATTGAACCATCGGAGCATTTCTCTTTTCAAACGCAGGTTGTCAGAGCTGGCAGGGCAGTTCCCGGGGTCAGGAGAGTGACAGCAACTTTCCACATCAAGCAAAATTTGTTTACGGGCAAGTGACAGCAATCTAGGTGTGTCTTCATTCAGGAGGTCTCATGGGTGTAACCAGATCAATTTTAAATCAATTTCATTACAGCCCCCTAATATATACCCCTGGGTGTCACCCTAAATTACCCCCTCCCACTGGCCTCTGCTTTTCAGATAGTCACAAGCTGTTCCCATGTGGCCCTCTGAGCCCTGCCATAGCCACCCGAGGCAGCGTCTCTCTCCTTGCAAGCTTCCAGCCCCAAGTACACTGTGAATGCCTATAGACTGAAGTTTGCATAGAGATTCAGGGCTTGGCTACACTGGAGAGTTGCAGCACTGGTGGTGGGTTTACAGCGCTGCAACTTAGTAACTGTCCACACCTGCAAGGTACATCCAGCGCTGCAACTCCCTGGCTGCAGCGCTGGCTGTACACCTGGTCTGCTTGGGGTGTAACGATTGCAGCGCTGGTGATGCAGCACTGCTCATCAAGTGTGGCCACCAAAAGTGCTGTTATTGGCCTCCAGGGTATTAGGAGGTATCCCAGAATGCCTGCTCACAACAAACCGGAAGAATGGCTGAACTCTGAGCTCCCCGGAGCAACTTATCTAAAAAACAAACACAGCTGCTCTTTGCTCCAGCGAGTGACGAGTGGAGGCAGGGGAATTGCTTTGGAATGTTCACAGCTGTTTGCTTGAGGAGAGAGGGGAGTCCATGTTGAGCAGCTGCTTATGTGGTCTGGAGGCTATTTAGGAGTGCATAATTTGCATTTAGTGAATAAGAGAGAGCTGGGGGAAGGGGTCAAAACTTTAAAAATGATTGAAGTTAGGTGTTGTGTATCTTCCAGTCCTTAGAACTTGCAAGGCAGGGAGCTGAGAACAGTGTCAGCTCCAAAAATCCACTCTCTCTGTCTCCCCCACGCTACCTGTCACACTCCACCCCCCGCCCCTGTTTTGAAAATCACGTTGCAGCCACTTGAACACTGTGATAGCTGCCCACAATGCACCACTCCCAACAGCGCTGCAAATGCTGCAAATGTGGCCACACTGCAGCGCTGGTAGCTGTCAGTGTGGCCACACTGCAGCGCTTTCCCTACACAGTTGTACGAAGTCAGCTGTAACTTCCAACGCTGTACAACTGTAAGTGTAGCCATACCCTCAGGTGCCTCCTCTTAAAGCAGATGCAGGAAATGCTGGCACCAGTCTGCTCTGAGGGGATGGGCTTATAACCAGTGCCAGACACAGTGCAACACGTGGGTCAGTCACTGCTCCCTCCACTGGAAGTGTTGGTTGGATTCCGGCCGGAGTTTTGCACGGACATTAACACAAGCTCGGGTGGATGTGTTTCTGTCACTGCCATGCAGCTCAGGCTCCTGCATGCAGGGCTGGCACCAGCGGACACAAAGCAAAGAGCCCTACCTCTGGGTTGGGTGGACAGATAAAACCGGACAAGGCTCTGGACCATGCACTTGGGTCACACAACTTCATGCATCATTCACCAAGTTCAACCTCCAGGCCAGGCCAGGGGGAGAAGCGGGCAGGAGGCCGTGGCAAGCAGAGAGCCAGCATTCACAGGGAAGACCCTTTGGGATGGAGGTGGCATGGGAAGGGGGGGAGCCTGTCTGAATGCCCACAGACCCTCCTTATGGGTAAGCTCTCCCTTATCTCCAGCTATCTCCTTTCACTAAACTAGCCAGTCAGCCCAGCCACTTCCGGACAGCCCCTGGCACGCTCAGGCGTGTTTTCCCAACACTTCCTTTAACTCGGGCTCTGTTTTTCCTTCCGCAGCACTGATGAACCCCAAGGCACCTGTCATTGACAGACGCCTCCTGCCAGGCTTCCGGTTCCAGTGACCCTTGTGCTCCCAGACCATGGAAGAAAATGATGGGAAAGGCAGAAAAAGCCACTTCTCCATCACCCACCAAAGCCGGGGACTGGCCCCCAGCTGTTTGTCGAGCCTCCCCTGGTCATCTGCCAGTGCATTGCAGAGATCAGTGCAACAGCAGCACCTGGGGCAGTAACTGAGTCCCTTTCACCTTCATCAGGAGACAGCCTGGGCATCCTCATGCAGGTGCGCACCCAACGGGCGGCCCATATCAGACACTGCTGCCAAAGCCACCTCTTCCCCCGGCTGCCAGGTGCATTCCTGCTCCGTGCGGGAGCTGTCAATATCCACCCGCCCTGGACTCAGCCGGCCAGTGACTTCACTGCACCAGGAAGAGGAGGAGGGCGCGGGAGAGGGAAAGGTCTCTGCACTGATATGCCGGATCAGTGGGGGGAGGGGGAATAGAGATGCCAGAGGAGCAGAGTTAACCGAGCTCTGGGGGCAATACGGGAATGCCTGCCTGCATGGCGAGGGGACTGCAGACAATGGCCGTACCAATCGGCAGCTGCTCTGTGCACAAAGCTCCGGGAATCTTGCCAACGCAGCGCGACGGCCACACCTAGGTTGGACGTTCACATCGTGCTCCGGACACAGGCAAGCTTCAGGCAGAAAGGCAAATGGGCCCAGGTCAGAGCCTGTCTCCAGGCCCCATGTGCACCAAGCCCCTTGCAAACCACATTTGGAAATGGATAGAGGGGAAATTTTCAAATGCCTCCAAATGACTTCGGAGCCAAACCCCACTGACTGGCAGTGACATGGACTCCCAGGCGCCTGTGGGGCTTTTGAAAATGAGAGAGGCTCCTAAATCACTTGGGTGCGTTGGTCAATTTCATCTGAGCCCATTTTCAGAAGTGCCAAGTCCCACAGAAAGACAGTGGGCTTCAGGCTTCCGCGGCCCAGAATCTCAAAGCCTAACACCCACTGCAATCAGTGAGAGTCAGGCACCTATATAGCTTGGAGGATCTGGACCCTAAGTGACTTAGGAGCCTTTGTAGAGGTTACTCAGAGGCTCTGCTTAGCCATGACTGGGGGGCAGTGCGGTGCATCAGACTTGCACAGCCATACTGGAGACATTCTCTGTGCCATAGGCCCTCTGGGAATTTACTCCCCTACTGCCAGGCAGGGGGTGCCCCCAGACCCTGGCACAAGGGAGATCTCCTCGGAAAGGAACTTTCCTCAGCTCCAGTCTTTACATTTTACTACAGCGCCACAAAGCAAACGGGTGGTCTCTGCTCTCCCCCCTCACTCCCTGAAACACCACCCCCCAGTGACTCTCGCCCAGTGTGAGGACCACTGTGGGTTTCCGCCCTGCTGACATCTTCCAGCTATCAGGGGTGCTTCTGGCAGGCGTCTCGGGCTGCCCCTCTGCACAGAGTGAACGTCAGACCTTAAGCACACCCAGCACCTCTCTGCTGTCCGCCTTCTGGAACCACGCCATCACACACCAAAGTGTGATGGGCAACTCTGTTGCTATGTCGGGGGGCAGTGTTCACGCCTTATACAGTGGGCGATCTGCTTGCCTGCTCCCCAGGCTTTGGATCATTTCATTGCTTCCCGTTTCGGCCCCTGACTGTGGAAATCCCTCGCTGGAGGAGGAATCCCAATGCGGCAGCCACGGCAAACCAACTGACAAAGCTTGAGGACGGGAACTCCAATCCCAAGTCAGGAACAGAATCTCTGGATACGCTGGGAAAGCCGACTGGGCCTTTGCTGCCCTGAGAAGCCACCAGTGTAGGATATCAGGCCAACAGCCTGGACGATGCAAGAGGGTCTGCAACCAGGCATGACTCCCTGCCTGACACTGGTTGCAGCTGGCATGCATGGCCCTTGCCTCCTCCTGCTCTAGGGACCGATCCCAAGCGCTGAAAGGGGCCAGGGATGTCCCCACTGCGGTCAGGAGGTGGACAGCAGCATGGGTAGGCATCCCCAAGCTGGCTTTAATGGAGCTAAAAAAAGCCAGTGTAGCCACCCCAGTACAATCATGTCCAGGGCTCTGTGTGGGGCAGGAAAACAGCCGAGGGATTGGCTTGTTTCAAAGGGGAGCGGCACAGCACATCCAATGCTGATTATGCTCCCAAACCAATCAGCCAGGACTACCAAGGGTGGCATTTAAAATACAGAGTCTGCAGCCCATCTCCATCTTCCATCCCCTGCCCAGCCCTGAGTTCAGATTTTTACGCCCCCCGACGAGTTCACCAGCAGCTGCTCCCTTCCCTGTGTGAGAGAGGGACAGGCTTCAACTCGCGGCTTGACAGAGAAATGGAGGAGGGCGTCACCACCACATTGCTGGCTTTAATGAATGAATTAATCAGTAGGAGCTGGCTCTTGGACTACAGCCAGGAACCCACATGCCAGAGGGCGGGGAGTGTTTGGGTGCTCATTTTACTAATAGGGAAACTGACGCACAGAGAGAGGGTTGCCTAATGTCACGAGGAGAAGCGACGGGTAAAATTTTCAAAAGGGCCAGATTGTGAAAGGGACTTAGGCACCTCTCTGCATTTCTAGGGGCCTAAGAACCTTTGCAAATCTGGCCCTGAGTCACTTAGGCGCCTAAGCCCCATTGGATTTCAATGAAAGGAGCCTTCCCTCAATGCCTAAGTCATGTCTGCGAAATGGCTCCTATATCACTTAGGCCCAGTTGAAGATTTTACTCAGATGCTGCTAAGTGAACTAGGCACTTTTGAAGTGGAGTCGTGCCACTCCTAGTGTACAGTGCCTGACTCTGACCACCAGGTGTCCTGCCTTGTACATACACATTTCAGGGCTTTCGTCAAGGCAGCGGGTTCAAAACTGGCATTTCCCCCCTCAGCCCTGGGGGCGATGAACGAGCCGTGTGCCCTGACAAACCGCACATACAAGGGGGTGGGCACCAAACTGGAGGTTGGCTTTTAAAGTGTGGCCAGGCCGCCAGGCTTCTCCCCATCAATCCTGGTTGCCATCTGAGATTATGACCCAGGTTCTGAGTTCCCAGGGACGAGAGGCCCAGTTTCAAAAACATGGAATTTAAATAAGAACGAGAGAACAGCCATACTGGGTCAGACCAAAGGTCCATCTAGCCCAGTGTCCTGTCTGCTGACAGCGGCCAGTGCCAGGTGCCCCAGAGGGAAGGAACAGAATAGGGAAATTTACCAAGTGATCTAACCCCTGTCTTCCAGGCCCAGCTTCTGGCAGTCAGAGATTTAGCCCAGAGCAAGGGGTCGTGTCCCAGCCCATCGTGGCTAATAGCCATTGATGGACCTGTCCTCCAGGAATTTCTCTAATTCTTTTTTGAACCCAGTTACACTTTTGGCCTTCACAACACCCCTGGCGATGAGTTCCCCAGGTTGACTGTGCGCTGTGTGATGAAGTACTTCCTTCAGTTTGTTTTAAACCTGTTGCCTATTAATGTCATTGGGTGACCTCTGGTTCTGGTGGTATGGAAAGAAGTAAGTAACACGTCATTCACTTTCTCCAACATTCAGGATCGTATAGACCTCGATCACAGCCCTCTGCAGACATCTCTTTCCTAAGCTGAGCAGTCCCAGTTTTTTAACTCTCTCCTCGTACAGAAGCCATTCCAGACCCCTAAGCATTTTCCAATTCTACTTTTAATCCTCTTTTTCCCCCAGGACCTTTTAAAATCTCTCCTGGAATAAACTGGAACTTCCTCCAGTGCCTGGCGCCCTTCCTCAGAGCAGACCCGGCTGCGTTTGCTCCTGGTTCTGGGCGCTGGTTGGGGATGAGATGTTAATGATGGATGAAGCTGCATGCGCTCAGATTTCTGGAGGGGGAGGGAAGAGAGGGGAAACAGGGAGGGTCCCTTCAGGACATGTCTACCTTGTTCCACCAACCCCATGGTGGCACCGGAGGCGGCTGCAGACATTGTGGCGGGAGCGGTGGTCTGTCTGCCAACTGTCAGCGCCAGGGTAGGAAACGGAGGGACAAGGAGAGCGGTCAGGGGCAGGGGGGGAAGAGAGACAGAGAAAGACAGAGAGAGGGAGCGAGACAGACGGAGGGTGGGAGAGAGAAACGAGACAAAGGAAGCAGGAAAAAAAGATTCGAGTTAAAGTTTAGATGGAGAGGCGAGATTGCTGGTAGCTGAGCCCTGGTTCCACATGCCCCATGGGGCGACTGGCCTAGAGCCACAGCTGGGGGCACGTCCACACGGCAATGCTGGGGGTGAGGGCTGCGTGGAGACACTCGAGCTAACTTTCAACCTCCCCCCTCACCAGATTTCCGAGCCTGAATGGCTACACTGCAATGTTATTGCCCGAAAGCCCAGCAGCTGACACAGGCCAGCTGCCCGGCGTTTAACTGCAACAGAGACATACCCTCTGTGCCCAGTGGGGAAGCTACTCCTGGAGGTGGTATAGAAGGTCCTCCACACAGTGGCAGCCCTCCATCCCGCCAGGCCCCGCTAGCGTTGCTGAGACATCAGGGGACGTCCCAGCCAAGGAGCTGCAACCCCGTGCCGTGTGGAACGGATGGGAGAAGGGATTCTTACCCAAGACGCCAACTCTGAGATCCTGATGGATGCACAGGGCAGGGCACCACAGCCCCATGCCCATAGGTTGTCCCCTAGCCCAGTGGGGGCTTTGAATCCCTGTGACACAGTCAATGGCTGCTTATCTCTTAGTCTTTCTTGCACCACTTGCTAAGTGACCATGACCCTGGAAAGCTGAATTCCAGGCCTGGGTGCTAAGCCCTGCTTGAGGGATCTACCCAGCTGCCCCGTGCCTTGTTCCCTTAGATGTTTCTCCTCACTCCTCTAGACAGGGGCAGTAGCAGGGGCCCGAGGTGGTCAGTTTCAGCTGACAGTGGGTGCCAGCTGAGGAGGGGAAGACCAGGAAAGAAGGGTATGCTTTAGAGCAGCATACCCAGGGATATCCAGCCGGCAGGGGCATGCCACTTCCCCACCAGCCCCCTCCTCTGGAGCGCTCTGCTAGCAGGATATTTGGGAGGTGAGACTCAGCCATGCTGTGAAATTGACAAAAACGGGATTGCAATGGCTAAAAGAGACACAGATCCATCAGCCTCTCCCCTGAAACATACCCAGGCATGTCTGCATTTCTACAGGCGCTCGGAGGCACCACAATCAGACCCCTCCAGCGCTTGGTGTGCAAGGCAGCTCCTTGCAAATGTTAACAGTGGGATCTAGAGGGACTTCTTTAGAGCAGAGCTGTCCGGGCCACAACGGGTTTCTGCACAAAGTGTCTGTGCACTGAGGCTGGCCAGGCACAGGTGAGATGAGCTCTGTAGTTCTCAGCTCAATACCCAATTCCCCACATCATCAAGCCAGCACAACTCAGGATAAGAGGTTGCCCTCTAAGGCAGAGGAACAGCAGCGGCCTGGCCTGCGTCTGGCTCTAAGCAGCGCTGAGAACTCCTCAAGACAGGTCGACACTACAGATTTCACAGCTCTGTCGGCCAGGGTGTGAAGAGCAGAGATTCTCTGACCAATGGAGCCGGGCTGGCAAAGCCTCTGGTGCAGATGCAGTGGCATCGGCAAAGCTGAGCTTTTACCAGCATCGCTTGTTTCACTGGGGCGTGCAGCAACCCCATGAAGTATCTTCGAGGACCACATTATAGTGAGTTTATGTAGCACTGTGGGAGAGGGATTGTAGGCAACTCCAGGGAGGGAGGTTACCATGGCTCCTCCAGGAACCAAAAAACAGTGTGTGATTAAGGACAACCAGGTTGTAAACATCTCCAGAAAGATGCCACCGCTGGGGAGGCTGGCACAGACTGGGTTTTCCAGAGACCAACAAAAAAAGGGCTTTCGGAATAAAAAGGCTGCCTTTAAACTAACACAGGGCTGCCTTTCTGATGCAGCAAATGGATTGGACCTTCTGTCCAAGGGGGGGCCCAATCTTTGCTGGAGAGTGGGAAAGATGTGCCCACCCCCGCCCGATTGGGGACAATGTCGTGTGTGGTTGATTCTGCGTATTGTTCTCATAGGTTCTCTCGGTGATGCTTTTGCCTTAAGAACAAAGGGGTTTGCTTAGAAAGCGTGGGGCGGTCACATGTAATGGCTGGCCACACTCTGTTCATAGCCCTCGGAGAGAACAAGGCTGGCTGGTAGGCAGACTGCCTTGGTTGGACATCACAGTGGAAGGCAGGGGGCCAGGGGAGTCTTAAAACCCCTGCTCACCAGGGTCCCTGCTCAGAGACAGGTGATGTCTGAGACCTGCCAGGACCCTCATGGAAGGAGGGACACAGGAGAGACTGTGACAGAGCGGTTCGCTGAACCAGTACAGTGGCTCTGCCGCTCTAGTTGCGTCCATACGAGGAGCCCTTTTCGGGTCTGAAATCCCAGCGGAGTGTGCCTCCCGCGAACGTGGCCTCGGTCCCCAGGGGCAAGCACCGGGACGCGTGTCTCTTTGCAACGCGAAGCCGAGCCGAGCGCTTACCTGAAAAGTTCCTCGTGGCCAGCATGGTGGTGAGAATCGCCCCCTGGAAGAGAAGAGCCAGGGTTGGTACAGCACAGTGCTGGAGACCGTGGCGCAACAGGCAGCCGGCCCGAGCGGGGCCAGGCCGCCAACCACCTGGGTGCTGCCCCCTGGACACACGAGGAGGGTGTGGCCAAGTGGGGAAGGCATACCTAGTGCATGGGATGCTGGGTTTGTTGGCCTGCTCCACTGTGGCCTACCACGGGCAAGTCCTGGGAGCTCCTTGAACCCCGGCTTCCCACCTATGATGCGGGGCTGATGCCCCCACCCCCCGCCCCCCACATCGGGGCAGGAAGGGCAGAGCCTGGGATGATGGGAACCCATGCCAGACCCAAAGGGTGAGCCGAGGCTGGGGGTAACTCCCTGCCACTGCACTGCCCCAAAGGGAGCTACGGACGCCGACTGGAATCTGCTGCATGTCCGCCCATGGAACTCCACTGGCTGCAGCACGGGCCCCCCTCCGTTGAGAGCACAGCCGGACCTGGCGCCTTGCTCCCCTTGGATCCTCCCCTGACTCTCCCCTCTCTCCTCTGTGGGCTGATGCTCCAGAACCCCTGAGGTTCTGATGAGTGGCACAGGCCTCTAAGGGACAGGGTGGGGTCTGAAGACCCTGGTGAAATCCTGGCCGCCTGGCCCCATGGGGATTTTCTCACTTAGCAGCAGGAGCTAGGGGGGGCGTGGGACACAGGAGGGGCAGCGGCGCAGTTCCCACAGGTCCTGCCGCACGACGGTCATCAGGCCTTTTCCCAGTCCCTTCCTCCCACTTGGCTACTTCACAGAACGGCCCATGGTCCTAGGACTCTCTTGTGTATCCTTCTGCTCGCAAAGCCAGGCCACAAGTCCCCCTGGGCGTTATGCCCCCTACAGAAACAGCCCTCGCCAGCTACCACCCTGCCCCCTCTAGCCGCCTGCAAGGGGGCACCAAACCTGGCACCTTTGCACCTTAAAGCATGAGCCAGTCCAGCCTGAGCGAACAGTCCCACCTCTGTTAAGCAGGCTCATCCACCTGCACGGGTGTGGTGGGCTACATGAACAGTGGGAGCTGAACCCCCCTGCCAGACACTGGACTCTCCGGGGGCAATGGACTTACCCTGCCATTGCAGAGACGCCCAGCGGCCAACACGTTGTAGCTCCTGTGTGTTCAACGGACAACGTGCAAGGCAGGTGGGGCCATTCTGCTCCCCTGGTAGGGGGAGGCACATGCCAACCCCCGGGGAAGGGCTAGGAGCTGGGGGATCAAATTCTCCAGCTCCAGTTTCAGCTGCTAGCACCTGGAGAGCCTGCAGGGCTCTGAGTTCCGTGATGCGGCCAGGAGAACCTATTGGCCCTGGATGTGCCATGCTAACAAGGCAAGCTGCCTCTGCTCCTTTCTAGGGCTGTTGGCTGAGCAGCAGAGATCGTGGGGTCCCCGGGGCATGGGGGCCCTCAGCCCCACACTGACCCTGCCGTGTCTGTTTGCCGTGGCTCTCGGGAGGCAAACAGGGAGGCAGGGGCATTTACCTTGAGCTTCCTCCTGGCGTTGAACTTTTTCAGACACTCTACTGTCTCCTGCCTGTGCATCATGGAGGCCACGGTGGAACGTTGCTGGAGGAGAGAAGGCAGGGGAGAGAAATTAGTTGCTTCTGCCTCAGCACCAGAAAACGAGTGTGGTCAGGGAAGAGAACGGGACGGGGGCGCTAGAGAAAAGGCTCAGCCAGCACAGTCCTGCCCCACTCAGATAAGCCCCTAGTGCCCCCAGAGGCATGATCCTGGCTTGGGACCACAGGTGACATAACACTGCAGATATGGCAGGCCACCAGGACTGGGCACCTCTGGATCCTGTCCCACCAGATTAGCAACAAAGCTCCAAGGATCTGTCTACATGGCACACTAAGCCCGAGTGGGACTCAGGTTTGAGCTGAACCCCGCCTCTCGTCCCCCCACAAATCAGCCTGACTTGGGCCAGGAAGCACTCAGGGCCGAGATCCTAGGACTAAGTCCTACTCTCTGTTGTTTGGCAGTGTGGACGCAGCTCAAGCCACGGCCCCGAGTCAGAAGAGCGGCGGAGCGCAGCACGACTGCCTTAGCACGACTGTGAGACCCGAGCGCAGCAACTGAGTCCAGCTTTACGTTGCAGGGCGGCCGCTCTGGCACAGGCTGGAAACACAAGTCCGGGTTTCACAGACCCAGGTTTACAATGCAGCACAGACAGACAGACCCTCGGGGGACGTCTACGTGGTGATAAAACCCCACGGCAATGAGTCTCAGAGCCCGGGTCAGCCACCTCAGGCTCACAGGGCACGGGCTGCCAGGCTATAAAATCGCAGTGTGGACATTCTAGGCCCCACCCTGTGACGCTGCACTCCATGTTTTATGAAAATATGTTTATAAGTGTGAATATGATGTAACTGGAATATGCTTTATGCAAAAGGTCTCTTGTAATTTACAAAGGTTACAACCTACTGAGTGTGGTCATCCTCTTTTTATACATGTATTATTCCTATGCCTGGAGTTAGAAGAATAAGATATAAACTTGTATTACAGGTGTAAGCATATTAAGTGGAAGCCATTAAGGGTGCTTCAGAATCAATCACCTGTAAATGGCTCTGTTTACTTGTAGGCCTTCCTGGGTAGGTGCGGGTCAGCCCCTGGGTAATGAAGTCTTACAGGGACATGTGAACATGTCACATCATACTGGAATCCATCTTTAACCTGGTGCTTTTCCATTTAGAAGGAGGGGGTGGGAACCCAGATTCCCCCTTGTGCCAAAGATATAAAAGGGGGTTGAACAGAACAAAAGGGGCTGTGAGTCATGAGAAATCCCCGAGTTACCACCTGAGCTGGAACTAACAACAACTGTACCAGGGGAAAGGATTGGGCCCAGACTAGGAAGGAATCTAGTCTGTGAAAGAAGCTTATTGGACCATCTCTGAAGGTGAGATTTTAGATGTAAACAGGTTATAAATGTATTAGGCTTAGACTTGCGTGTTTTGTTTTATTTTGCTTGGCCACTTACTTTGTTCCGTCTATTATTACTTGGAACCACTTAAATCCTACTTTTTATACTTAATAAACTCAGGTTTGTTTATTAATTAACCCAGAGTAAGTGACTAATACGTGGGGGAGCAAACAGCTGTGCATATCTCTCTATCAGTGTTATAGAGGGCAGACAATTTATGAGTTCATCCTGTATAAGCTTTATACAGAGTAAAATGGATTTATTTGGGGCCTGAATCCCACTGGGAGCTGGGTATCTGGGTGCTGGAGACAGGTGACTTGCTGAGCTGTTTTCAGTTAAATCTGCAGCTTTGGGGATGTGGTTCAGACCCTACGTCTCCGTTGTAGCAGGCTAGTGTATCTGGCTCAACAAGGCAGGGTTCTGGAGGCCCAAGCTGGCAGAGAAAACAGGCTCAGAGGTAGTCCTAGCACAACAGGTGACAGCCCAAGGGGGTCTCTGTGACTGAACCCGTCACACTCCCATTACGGGATCTGCCCGAGCCCAAATGTCTACACTGCAATGTTATAGCCCCACAGCCCGAGCCCCACATCCCCAGTCTGCTGAGCCAGGCCAGCCGCGGCCAGGCCAGCGTCTTCCATCGCAGCAGAGACATACCCTTATTGAGCAAGCTGGCCCCAGAGCTCAGCACGCTGCCAGGGGAACAGCTGCTCACTCGGTGATGGGGAAACAATGGGCTGGGCATTCTTGCGGGTGGCTGAGATGAACTGGCCCAGGTTCTGATCAGCCCATTGACAGCTACTGTTCCCTGGGGATGATGCTGGTCCCAAAGCCCCTGCGCTATGGGCTCACTGGAGTTGGCGCCATCAGTGTGGCCTGGCCAGCCCCTCTCGCCACCCCCACAATGCCGAGCTCGAGCGGTGTGGCTCCAGAGAAGAGGCAAAGTGAGGGAGAACCCAGCAGCCCCATTCCCTGGCTGCGTCCGGGGCAGCAGCGACACTTACGCAGACCCATGGGTGTTTCAGGGCTTCGTGGGCTGTGATTCTTTTGGCCGGGTTGATGGTTAACATCTGGTTGATGAGGTTTTTGGCTTCGGGGGTGACCGTGTCCCACTCGGGAGAAGGGAACTGCAGACAAGAAACAAGGGCCAGGAAGGTTAAATGCAGGGGATCGCAGCTGTCGGGGGTGGGGAGCTGGCTGCTCGTAGCCAAGGCAGCCGTAACTCCCCAGGAACCCGAGGGCAGCCCAAAGCCAGCGCCAGAGTCTGCCTAGATCCAGCTGCCCGCCTGATGATGCCTGCAGCCTTATCACATCCGCTTCAAGGTGAGTGGTACCTGCATTCTGCCCTGGCACAGCAGCCGGCGAGAAGTTCCGAGGCCGATCCAGGGCTACTGCAAAACCGGACTTGATCTCCTGATTTGAACCTGTTGTTCCCACCCTCGTGCTGCCCCTTTGCCTTGACAGCTAATTCCGGTTAAATGCCTCGTTCCCTGTGTTTTCATCGTCTGACAGATGCTGGTGCTGGCCACATGTGACTGGTCTGCAGACTTTGTGGATGTGGGGAAGCTGGAGGTGCTGGATGATGGAGAGGGGACAGCAGGGGCTTCTGCCCCTGTGGAGTGTGGGGGATTGTGGGATAAGCACATTGCCTGGATGTTGCTGCTGGCAGGCGGCCAGTGAACTGTATGGACGTGTATCATTAGGTTTCAGAGTTGACAGACAGACTGAGCGCAATGGGGGCTGTTCACACCTCTTGTTACAAGTTGTCTCTGCACCGTTCCACTCAGGTTGCACTCTGGAGGGTTCCCCCGCAAGCCCCAGGCTTTGGAAGGGAAATCGGTTTAAAGCCGGGGTTTGGGAGCGAGAGGGGAAGCCTGCAGCCGGTTCAGACACTGCACAATCTGGAGGACCCTGCTTGTATTCCATACAAGCAAGAGGGGAGAGGAAGCGCCCCGGGAGCGGGGTAAAAAAAAAGCAGAGACCGTTCTCCAGAGCCCCGGTCGTTCCGTCCCCGCCAGCAGACCCCAAGTGCGTGCAGAAGAGGCCAAGCGTACAGGGTGAGGAAAGCGCCAGCAAAGGGGGGAAGAGAGAGAGTGGAGAGGCTGCCGAATTCCACCGAGCTATTGGGAGCGGAGAGATACCCACTGGACCTGCGCTCTGGGCAGTCGCAGGAGCGTGGCTCGCATGGGGCGTCCGGATGCTCCCGGGTCCCTCCGTGCTGCCATGTGCGTGGAGAAAGCGTCGTGCCAAGGCAGGAATCTTGGCCAGGTCCCTGTGCCGCTGCCCTGCCCAGTGTCTGCAAGGGAGCCGGGGGGGCAGGTTACCACACTTGTCAGCACACCCCATGGCAGGTGCTGGGCATGCTACGGGGATTGTGCAGACAGCCGGGCTTCTGCTGGGCTGCGACCAGCTCCCTGAGCCTGGGACCGAGGGCAGGACGGCCTTGGGGTGGGGACAGGATGGAGCTCTACGAACAGGACGTGGGTGTGTGGGGTGGTGATGCCTGTGGCCCCTGCATGGCAGCATCCGGGCTCAAGGAAGCGCAGGATCCACACCACATGCAACCCTGCAGCGTGGCTGGTGGGCCACAGCCCCTCCCAGGCAAAGAACGGAGCCCCCCTGCCTCTCTGCTTGGTCTCTGGGTGTAATGGAAAGCAGCTTCCCCCAGCTTCCCAGGCCAACAGTAACGGAACGGCCACAGGGCCTGATCCCGACTTGCTAACATGATCCTAAACCCACTTGGCCCCGTCTACACTGGGAACAAGTCCTGCTGGAGTCCTGCTAGCCAACATAGTTTCAAAGACTACCATCACTGCAGGCTGGGCAGGTCCAGTGTGTGTTAACCTACGTTAGCACTGTGTCCACGTTCAGAGCTCTCTGGGATGCTGTCTACATGGCGGGGGAGTGGCTCTATATGCACTGTGGACGGGGCCCAGGCAACTGCACTGTGACAGGGGCAAGCCATGGGGGGTTGCATGGACTGTGGGTGGAGGCTGGCCGGACACAGCCCTGTTGACCCCCTGAGGAGGAGGAAGGACGTGTCCTACCCTGGAAGAGCTGGGCACAGGCCTACGGCTGGGAGACACCAGCAATTCCAGGTCCTAGAGCAGGTGAGGCAAATGAGAAGCCGGAGGGGTAGGCTGGAGATGAAGCCGGTAGTGTACAGGACTCCTGGCCCATGGCAGCAAGTCCCCGTCGCGGTGCTCTGGGACCGGGGGGGGCAGGGAGGTACTCACGTCGTAGGCACCAGCCTTGATCTGCTGGTACAGTTTGTGCTGGTCCTCGTCCCAGAAGGGAGGGTAACCGACTAGCAGGATGTAAAGGATCACACCTGGGGAGAGAGGTGGGAGAGCAAAGAGTCAGCGCCCGCCGGCTCCTGGGGGACCAGGCCTGGACTGACGCAGGGATATGGGGGTTTCTGCTCAGCCTGCTGCCAGTAGGCATCTCCCGGGGAACCCCATCTCTATCAGGTCCTGCTACCTCTTTCCTGCCTTAATGCAACTTGGCTTTACATTTCCAGAACTGACCTGCTGCTGGTTAACTGCCCCCGTCCACACCCCGCAGCCGGCAGGGAAGGAGCAATGAGCAGGTGCCCGGATGCCCAGGGGACACCACGGGATGGGAGTGAGAGCCTGCACCAAGGGGTTTAGACGTGACAGTGCCCGACTGCTATCTATGCCTCTAGCACCCCCTGCTGACATCTGTCTATGCCTCTAGGCCTCCTCTCGCTGTAGGATGGGAAGGGGTCTCTGGGACTAGCAAAGGCTCCAGGGAGAGGATGAGCTATGGGGAAGTGGACTTTTAGCGTCTGTTATCAGGCATGGATAGGGACTAGGATTCAAACTGCCCACAGGGGGTTTTGGGGCTGGCTGGCTTCATGCAGCATCTTGGACACAGAGTTCAATAAACGGCAACACTCTGGGCTCCATGCAGGTGGGAATGGAACACCAATGGGGTTAGGCACTTAATCTGCTTAGGCACTGCTGTAAAACCGACTGTGACGTTATTAATATGAACTGGGACCGTATAGATCATTGGTGCAACCAAGGTCCTGTAATGACACCACATCTTGTATATAGGGGTCAAATAGGGTGTCTATGAGGAGGTTCTGGTTTGCTGGTTATGATTATGCTGTCTGTGTGCATGTATCATTTTGGTATTTAAAGTTATAAGTATTGGTGCTATCCTGTCTGTAGTTCAAACTTGCGCGGTGCTTCTGGGTGACACCCCAGACAATGTGGCGTCAGCACTGCCTAGCCTGCTTGATGGCCCATTAAGGACCATCAGCTACAACTGACCCATTGAGAGAAGGCAGATACACTTTGTGACTCAGCAAGGTATTCAGGGACCTGCCTATGGACAGAACCCTAAGGTTTTTCCATGCCACATGCAGGATAGCTTGTCTTTGGGACAAAGAAAGCAGAGACTACATGGCAAGAGACTATAAAAGGCTGCTGCAGCTCCTCCATCCTGTCTTCAATCCTGCTTCTGACCCGTGGAGGGACTTTGCTACAAACTGAAGCTTTGAACAAAGGACTGATTGACCCACCCCAGCTGGGGATGTTCCAGAGACTTGATTTGAACCTGCAGTTTATTCAGTCTCTGCTACAAGCCTGAACCAAGAACTTGGCCATCACTGTATGGAATTGATTCCATTTCACCAATTCTAGCTCTCATCTGTATCTTTTTCCTTTTATGAATAAATCTTTAGATTTTAGATTCTAAAGGATTGGTAACAGCGTGATTTGTGAGTAAAATCTGAGTTGTATATTGAGCTGGGTCTGGGGCTTGGTTCTTTGGGATCAGGAGAACCTTTTTTCTTTTACTAGGGTATCAGTTTTTATAACCAGTCGTCCCGATAACGTGTGGCACTGGTGGTGATACTGGGAAACTGGAGTGTCTGAGGGAATTGCTTGTGTGACTTGTGGTTAGCCAGTGGGGTGAGACCAAAGTCCTCTCTAGCTGGCTGGTTGGGTGCCTTGGTGCTCAAAGGACCCTAGCCTGGGGCTGTGACTGCCCTGCTCTAAGCAATTTGTCCTGAATTGATACTCTCAGTAGTGTCCCACCAAAGGCAGCATCATTACACCTACTAGGTGCCTTTTCTGCATCTTTGGGTGCCTAAACCCCTTGGGCAATCTGGCCTTAAGTGATTTGCCCAGAGAGACACTGGCAGTGGTGAGACTTGAATCCACGTCTCCCAAGCCAGCCCCCTAACCACTAGGCCGCCTCACCACCAGTCCATGAGCACCGACCATCACAAAGAACTGAAGGCACAGGTGGGTGGCTCAGCCCAGAGGCAGGGAGAAGGATACTTGGCAGATCCCTGACACTGAGCCGTTGATTAGCTGGAGAGGGGGCAGAGAATCGCCATGAGAATGATTAACCGATTAGAAAACCTGCCTTCCAGTGAGAGACTCATGGTGCTCAATCCATTTAGCTTAATACAGAGAAGGTGAGGGGGAGGGATGTGATCCCAGTCTGCCAGTGCCTACATGAGAGCAGAGGAAGGTCTAACACAACCCAATGGCTGGAAGGTGAAGCTAGAAATAAGGTGTCAATGTTTAACACGGAAGGTAATTAACCAGGGGACAATGTCCTAAGGATCATGGTGGATTCTCCATCACTGACAATTTTGAAATCAAGACTGGATGTTTTTCTAGCAGATCTGGCCTAGTTCAAACTGGGATTCCTGCAAGCCAGCTCTATACAGGACACCAGGCTAGATGGTCACAGTGGTTCCCACTGGCCTTCCTGTCTATGAATTTAGGACTCGCGGCACTGGCCTTACCACACGCCCAGATATCCACGGGTTTGCCGTACGCTTCTTTGCGCAGCACTTCGGGTGAGAGGTAACCAGGGGTGCCGGCGAAGCCTGGGGAGAAAACACAGAGCACAGACCGGGTTGCCAGGACTGTCCTGGGCAGCAGGGCGGGATGGGGGCAGGGAGGGGGCTCTGCCACTCACCAAACCAAGCCTGCTGATCCCCCTGCACCTCGATGGCCAGGCCAAAATCTGCCAGTTTCACCGCTGCGCCTTTGCACTTGCTGGCCAGGAGCAGATTCTCTGGCTGTCGTGCCGAGCCGTTGGGCACAGGGCGCCGTGGGACCAGACACGCGGTCAGAGATGGGCAGAGAAGGGAAGAGAGGAGAAAACAAAACAAAAGAACAACAACAGACGGTTTGCAGAAGCAGGTGAGAGACGTGCAAGGCTGACGAGTGGAGAGAACCGAGGGAAGGCCTGGGGGTCACACCCCGAGCGAGATGGGGCTATCGGCGCATCCACACAGCCCGAATGGCTCGGCTGGCACCTTCCAGCCCCTGTGCTCTCTCGGCCGATGTGCTAGGATCCAGACTGACACCCCTCCCTCCTAGCTACCCTCCCCTGCACCCACTGGCATTACAGGGCGGCAGAAACCCAGCTCCATCTTTGGGATTATTCCAGCCAGCACAGGCTCCGCTTCCTGACCCATGGGCAAGTCCTGGCCTTGTTGCTGTGACCATCTGGCATGGCCTGTGAGCACATTCCAGCCGCCCAAAGCCCCACGTTGCTCTGGACTTGGGTGGGGGGGACAACAAGCAGAGACCCTGCCTGCCCACTTTCCCTGGTGGCGCTCTGCCACCAGGCTGGGAGGCCATTTTCCCCCCTCTGGGATTGGTGTCACATCCCAAAGTCTTCAGTATGGCCTGCCAAGGCACCTGGCCTAACAAGAGAAGTAGGTGGCATGAAACAGGCTCTGAGAGCCAGGAGAACACCACCACTTTTGGCTGCAATTTGGGGGACTGAAGCAGCACCTCCTCCAATGGCTTCCCAGCCCCCAGTATGTCCATTCGCACAATATAAAACCCAACACTTCTCTCTACCAAACATACACAGAAAGGGCCTCCCCTCTCTGCCACCTCCCGGGCATTCATGCTCCAGCAGCAGGTGCCCTCCCGTCCAGGTTGGCTGGCCTGGCTATCCGCTGGTGCCCCTAATCCCCCACATCAATCTGTCGGAGCTCAGCAGAGCCAGAGAAATCAGAACGTCGCCTAGGAAGTTCTGGAAATGTTACGCAAAGAGCCAGAAGCGCTGGCTCTGAGACAGAGGAAAACAGCTGGATTGTACATATCTGTCCACAGTTCCACCTTCCCTGACAAAGAGCGCTAGCCAGGGGGGCGACCACGCATGACTGTGCCAATAAGCCCCGCCCATGCCCTGCCAGGACCAGCTGCCTGACGGGGAAGGGACGGGACGGGAGGCTCAAAACGTCCCATTGTCCAGATGCTGTGGCCTGAGATCAGGTCACACAGCAGCCAGCAGACAGGAATAAGCTCCAGCCACACAGAGATGAGAGTCTCGGGCCCCCAGACCTCAGTCCCGCACCAGCCAGACACCCCACCCTGGGGATGGATCGGAGCCGATGCCCCCTAGAGGTGATACCCCATTCCTGCACCTGCCAGGCCCCTCAACCCGGAAGTGACCTGAGCCAGTGCCCCCAGGCGGGAAAAGACCCTGTTGTCCATTCCCTGCCCCCCGTTCCAGCCGGCCCCCCTGCCCTTGGGCCAGACTGCAAGGGACACTCGTAGAGGCCAACGGCCACTCCTCATGGAACCAGACACTTGAGGGCTGATTGGGCTCCTCGTTCTATGAAGGAGGCTGGTGCCATTCCCCTTCTCCTTCTCGGCCCAGCCCCGGCATACGATGACACTGGCTGCACCTCAGAGCTGAGTGACCACTGGCACCATGCCACCGTGTACAACACAGCCCCCCTGCCTTGCCAGTGCACCATGACACAAAGGGCAAGAAACCAGCTCCCCCATGTGCCACTCCAGCATGTGTCAGTGCCTGCTCCACCAGCCTCGGGCGCCGCACCAGCACATGCCAATGCCTGCTCTCCTGACCCCATGTGCCACGCCAGCACATGCAAATGCCTGCTCCCCGACCCTAAGTGCTGCTCCAGCTCATGCCAGCATCCGCTACCCTGGCCCCGAGCACCATTCCAGCAAAGGCCAGTGCCAGCTCCCACAACCCCAAGTGATACTTGTGACGTAATTAACATGAACTGAGACCATATAGTTCATTGGTGCAACAAAGGTCCTGTAGTGACACCAAATCTTGTATAAAGGGGGTCAAATAGGGTGTCTATGAGGAGGTTCTGGTTTGCTGGTTATGATTATGCTGTCTGTGTGCATGTATCATTTTGGTATTTAAAGTTATAAGTATTGACTCTAACCTGTCTGTAGTTCAAACTTGCTCTATGCTTCTGGGTGACACCCCAGACAATGTGGTGTCAGCACTGCCATTAAGGACCAGCAGCTACACAACTGACCCACCCAGAGAAGGCAGATACACCTTGTGACTTGGCAAGGTATGCAGGGACCTGCCTATGGACAGAACTCTAAGGTTTTTCCATGCCACGTGCTGGATAGCTTGTCTTTGGGACAAAGAAAGCAGAGGCCACATGGCAAGAGACTATAAAAGGCTGCTGCAGCTCCTCCATCCTGTCTTCAATCCTGCTTCTGACCTGTGGAGGGACTTTGCTACAAACTGAAGCTTTGAACAAAGGACTGATTGACCCACCCCAGCTGGGGATGTTCCAGACACTTGGTTTGAACCTGCAGTTTATTCCATCACTGAACCAAGAACTTGGCCATCACTGTATGGAATTGATTCCATTTCACCAATTCTAGCTCTCATCTGTATCTTTTTCCTTTTATGAATAAATCTTTAGATTTTAGATTCTAAAGGATTGGTAACAGCGTGATTTGTGAGTAAAATCTGAGTTGTATATTGAGCTGGGTCTGGGGCTTGGTACTCTGGGATTGAGAGAACCTTTTTTCTTTTACTGGAGTGTTGGTTTTCATAACCATTCATCCCCATGACGAGTGGCACTGGGGGTGATACTGGGAAACTGGAGCGTCTAAGGGAATTGCTTGTGTGATTTCTGGTTAGCCAGTGGGGTGAAACCGAAGTCTTCTCTGTCTGGCTGGTTTGGTTTGCCTTGGTGTGAAAAGGATCCCAGCCTTGGGCTGTAACTGCCCTGTTTTAAGCAATTTGTCCTGAATTGGTACTCTCAGTTGGGTCCCATCAAAGCCAACATGGTTACATCACTCCAGAACATGCCAGTGCCTGCTCCCCCAGCCTCAGGTGCCACTCCAGCACGTGCGCAGTGCCCGCTACTGCGGCCCCGGGCGCCACTCCAACTCCCAGAACACAATTCCATTTGCTCGAGCCCAGCTCCACCACCTTGCTGCAGCCCGACTCCGCTGCATCACACCGCTTCATGATGATCCCATGCACCAGGTTCCAGCTCTCCAGCACACAGCCCAGCACCATGCAGTGTGCTCCATTGTCCCACTGCAGCCCAGGTCCATGCACAAGAGCCCAGCTTCATCACCGTGTGACAGCACGATGGCACGAGCCACAGCCCAGCTCCATCACCTATTACAGCAGGACTCAAGGCGCCAGCTCTAGCTCCCTCACCCTGTTTCAGCAGGACTCCAGGTGAAAGCGCCTAGCTGCACAGTCCCATTAGGGCAGGACGCCACATGCAACAGCTCATCCCCATCAGGCTGTTAGAGCCATTCTAGGTGCCAGAGACCAGCTCCATCATCCCACTGTGGCATGGCTCAAGGCACCAGCATCCAGCTGCATCAATTTGCTATGGTTTGACTCCATGTTTGAGAGCCCCATTCTAGCTACCTGCAGCATGGACTCCATGTGCCAAAATCAAGCCCTATCATCCTGATGCAGTGCAATTCAATGCCCAAGAGCCCAGCTCCATCACCTTATGACAACATGACTCCGCCTTTGACAGCCCAGCTCCATCGCCCCGTTAGAGCCCAATGCCTCATGTGACTGCCCAGCTCCATCACCCTCTTATGGCATGTCTCCAGGAGCCAGAACCAAGCTCCATCACCCCAGTACAGCACAACTCCACAGGCAAGAGCCCAGCTCCATCACCTTATTACAGAATAACCCTACAAGTGAAGGCCCAACTACATAACCCCGTTCCAGCATGATTCCACGTACCAGACCCTGGCTCAACTACCACCTTGTGGCACAACCAGAGCCCGGCTCCATCATCGCATTACAGCATGACCTTATGCACCACAGCGCAGCCATGGAAATGTCCTGTCCTGTCCCCCTCCCCAGGCAGGACACAGACAGCCACAAGCTCCTGGGGAATGGCATCTTTGCCCTGCACCATTTCCCGGGTTTGCAGGGGACGTTCTGGAGGGATGCCCCAGAGTGGTTCTGTGGCCTCCCCCAGCTCAGAGGGGGCAGAAGCTCCCTGGAAAAGCTTGGTGTGTCACTGAAGGGGCAAGGAACTGATGAACAGTTCCTGTCTCCAAAGCTGTAAGGGAAAGGTGGGCAGCAGCAGAGGAGGGGGAAGCCCAGGGTCTACACCAGGTCTGGCATAGGAACCCCCTTGTTAATTTCACAGTGCTGTTTCTGGGTCTCTCAGAGACACACATGCACCCCTTTATCCTAGCCCCACTCGGCCACACAAGACCACGTCCCTGCTCCTCACGCTTGGAGGCCAGCACGATTTGCGACACCCAGGGGACTTTATGGGGGGCAAACAAAGACAAGCAACCCACGGCGGAAGTCACAGAGAACAGGCAACACAGTTCAACTAGACACAGGGCATGCAGACAGCTGGCGAGAGCCTTCCTCGGCAGAAGTCCCACCCGCCTGCAGGTGCCACCTGGGGGTGGGGAGAGATGTTGGACAAGGCAAAGGGGAGGGCAAAAAGAGAGGAAAGGTTGCTAGGGAACCAATCTCATTGTCCATTAGCTTCCTGGACCCCCAGTCCCAGGCATACGTTGGTGCTAGGCAGCAGCCACAGGAATCAGCTCAGATTAGCCAGGCCTTGCTGCCCAGAATGAATACTTCCTAGCAACAGGGGCTGGGCGCCTGTCCGATACCAAGGGGCAGTGCGAGCCGTGGGGGCACCCAGCGGGTGAGCCACTGCATTGATCTAAGCAGGGGTTGGGTGCCGGGAGAGGGGTAAAGAGCCTGATCTCGGCCCACTGCCGCTCCAGGAGGTGGCCGAGAGGCCAGCTGTATCCCCCTGCTAAAGGGCTAGCCCCCTTGCTGCGCCATCCCCTCAACACAGTATCTTCTCTCCCAGGAATTCTCCAGTTATCCTACATGGGCGGCGGCTAGAAAGAAGCAGCTCCCGCTTTCGCCTCTGGGTTGTGACAAACCCCAACCCCTGCCCAGCTTCCCCAATTGCCTGGAGGTGCCAACTGGGCGCTCTGTCCCCCGCTACTGGGCAGGGTCTGTCCGGCGCGTCCCAATGGCTGAGCCGAGCCCATTTCTGATTGGGCCCCCTGTGCCGGCCCCTTTCCCACAGGCCCCTGCAGTGGCATGGGGCTTGAACCACTCTAGTTCTCGCTCAGAAACATGCACAAGGTACAAAGACGGACGGACGGACAGACGGACAGAGCAGCGGGGTAGAAAACTCACCTTGAGGTCTCTGTGGACGACCCCCATTTGGTGGCAATGGAGAACAGCCTCCAGGATCTGCTGGATGCAATGACTGCATGCAAACACCAGGGGGCGCGTTAGTTCATGGTGAGTGGTAACAACCAGGCAGGCTGGTGTGGGGCAGGAGATGAGAAGGGGGATGATGGGGGAGGGGGGAAGGGAGGAGAAGAGGAAGAGGAGGAGGAAGAGGAGAATGGAGATAATGGAGTTGGATCCCTCTCAATCTCAGTCTCTAATTGCAAAGGAACTGCCCCAAATTACAAACCCGGAGGCGGGGGTGGGGAGAGGAAAGAAACTCCCAGTGATGGAGGAGCAGCCCTGGGCCAGGGAAAGGGGCCCAGGAGGGAAGACACAAAGGGCACTGGAGCATTAGGGTCAGGTGGTGATGGAGGGGGTCCGCCATCCGCCTGCTTCCGGAATTGCCCTTCCCCCTGCTCTGGGCTCGCAGGGAGGACCTGCAGGTAGGGGATGTGAGGTGTTATCCCGGGAACCCTCAAATCCCCCCTGCCCCCCAAAATCCTGCTATCTCAGTCCCTTCAGCCCCATTCCATCAGGGAGGAAGCAGTACCAGGCATGGCACAAGGCCACCCACTGGAGACCCACACCACCATGCCCTCCTGAAAGAGGATGGACAGCAGCAGGGATACAGCTGGCACCTCTGTGCCGTGGCCTGGCTGTCTATACCTCTCGCCCCCGCTGCCCAGCCCACACGCACCTTGGTAGCTACAGCAGAACCAAGACCTTGGGCCTGTTGGATTTCTGCCCACCCACTTCCCCTGCTCCTCTCCTACCCCAGCTGGGCTGAGCCCGCCAGCCACCAGGCCTGTTCAAACCACCCAACGCACAGAGGGTCACTGATCTGATCGGCCTGGATCACGACTGGGGCTCTGCAAGGGACCAGCCCAAGCCAAATAACCAGCGAGCATCACCCGCTGCCCACCGCCCAGCCTCAGCTCCCAAATTTCCTTGCGATTCCGGCGTGGATCCGCTCCCTGGCCAGCGCAGAGATGGGAGCGTGCAGCTCCGGGCCGAGCACTGCCCTGACATGTAATATTCCCATGAGCGACTGAGGAGAGTCCAGGCCATAGCCCTCAGGCTGGGAGACACTGGGGCAAGGAGATTTTAATACACGGCCTGTGCCTTGCAGTCCCTTAGGAGCTGGGGCTCAGCTCACGGCTACAGGGACAGCAGGAAGGGAGTGCAGGAGCATATTTTGTATAGGCCCTACAGAAATGCCAGGAATGACTTGTCTTCAGCCCCAGGGAGCCATGTTTTCATAGGACCTCCCCCTGTCCCACCCAGGAGGGCATCCTGCATTGGAACCATTTGGTCCTTAATCTTCTTGGAAGGTGCCACCTTCCAGCCAGATACCATCCCCTGAGCACCTCACACCTAGGGGTGATTCAGACACTCACACACTCTTGTGCTGCGGAGCAGGGCTGTCCCTATTGTGCTGAGTGGAAACCGAGGCACGGGGTGACCTTGCCCAAGCTCAAAGAGGAAGGGCGTGAAGGAGACAGGAATTGAACCTGGGTCTCCTGAGAGCCAGTCCAGCAGCCAAGCCGCCTTCCTCCCCAGGAGGCTGAGGCTAGAGCGACCACAAGGCCTTTCCTCATGGTAGAGCACCTTTGTGGGGAGCTCTCAGAGTCCCCAGGAAATCTGCACAGGACCCTGCAAACCTCACCCCAACACCGTCTCCGATCTGTGGCCCCTTAGCCTGCCCCGTGAGAACCACTTCACCCTGGGTGAAGGCTCCGCTCGCCAACCCTTTTCGTAACAGCCATGCCACGCCTCGCCCTTCAGCATCCGATCCCACGGTCCAGGTGCACCGCAGGAGCCAACCGTGATGTTGCCACCACGCTACCCCAGAGCAGACACTGTCCTTTCGAGCTTGTGAGTTTGGGGCACTGGGACCTTTTTGCATGCGCCTTCCAGCCCAGAGTGGGCACTCATGTCTGGCCCATAAGCTGTCCTAGAGCTCTGCTGGCCGCCTTGGTTTCCAGTTCTCTTCCAGGACCGATTTCCAGTGATCTTTGAAGTGCTGGTTGCCATGGGTTCCTGTTCTTGGAGAAAAGGCTCTTCTCCCACGGCATTGGAAAGAGGAGCCCCTCCCTGGGAACATCTGGGTGCAGGGGAATCTCATCCAGGGGTCTCGTCTCTGCGCTTTGCCAACTGGAGCCCATTGAACTTCTAACCACAGAGCAGACCTGTTCTGTCTTCTGAGGCGTCTGCTTGCAGGGGAGTGTGGATGGTGGAAAATAGGTTGAGGGCTAGAGGGGACTGAACAATCACCCTGCTCTCATACAGCCTCCTCTTCCAAGCCAAGCCAAGCGTGTCCCTCTGCAAGGGGAAAGATGCAGAGCACACTGAGTGCAAACATTGAACATTGAGTGGAACGGACCCACCATCCACAGGGCTCAGTCAGGGCCTTGAACTGAGTCACAAACTCAAAGGCCCCCAGACCTGAGGTGACTGACTTGGAGGGAAAAATGAAAAATGTCCTGACTGGTTAAGAGATGACCCAGGGGACGGTGTGCCATTTACACCCACAAAAGGATGCACATGGCAAGGAGGGGGAGGAACTGTCCAGGGATGGCCAGGGACTTGAATTAGGTGTATGGGGATGAGCTTTGACTGAAAATAAGAAAATGCTTCCTGGAATGGAAGGCCTTCCCTGGGAAGGGTTGGGAGCCCCCTCACTTGGGACATCTTAAGACCAGGCTGGACAAAGCCTAGGAGAATCAATTGTAGGAATATATTATATATATATATATAACAAATGGAAAAAAGGGGAAGTTGACAGTAATAAATATTAATTGGAAGTTAGGAATTGTAGAAAATCGATAAGGGAAGCCAAGGGACACAAGGAGAAATCTATGGCCCCAGAATTAAGGACAATAAGAAAGAGGTTTTAAAAAATATATTAGGAACAAAAAGAATCCTGACAATGGAATTGGTGCATTGCTAGATGGAAATGATAGAATTATCACTGATAATGCAGAAAAGGCAGAAGTGTTCAACAAATATTTCTGTTCTGTATTTGGAGGAAAAAATAGATGATGCAGTCTCATCATATAGTGATGATAATAACAGGCTTTCCATTCCACTGGTATCTCAGGAAGACATTAAACAGCAGCTACTGAAGTTGGACATTTTTAAATCAGCAAATTCAGAAAACTTGCATCCAAGAGTTTTAAAAAAGCTGGCTGAGGAGCTTGCTGGCCCATTAATGTTCACTTTCAATAGGTTTTGGAGCACTGGGAAATTTCCGGAAGACTAGAAAAAAAGCTTAATATTGTGCCAATTTTTAACAATGGTGAATGGAACAAACTAGGCAATTATAGGCCTGTCAGCCTGACATCAATCCCGGGCAAGGTAATGGAGTGGCTGATACAGGACTCGATTCATAAAGAATTAAAGGTGTATAATGTAATTAATGCAAATCAATACAGGTTTATGGAAAAATATCTTATCAAACTAACTTGATATCTTTTTTTGTTGAGGGTAATAACATTGATGTAATATACTTGGATACTGTAAGGCAATTGACCTGGTACTGCACAACAGTTTGATTACAAAACTAGAAGTCTAAAATTAACATGGTACACATGAAATGGATTCAAAACTGGCCATCTAATAAGGCACAAAATGTAATTGTAAATGGACAATTGTCATCAAGCGAGTGTGTTTCTAGCGCAGTCCTGCAGGGACTATTTTACATTTTTAACTCAGTGATGTGGAAAAAAACCAAAACCATCACTGATAAAGTTTGCAGATGATATAAAATTTGGAGGAGTGGTAAATAATGAAGAGGACAAGTCTCCGACAGAGAGATCAAGATTGCTTGGTAAACTGGGTGCAAGGAAACAGTGTGAGTAAATGTACGCAGGTAGGAACAAAGAATACTGTATAGGCCATACGGGATCGGGGACTGTATCCTGGGAAGCAGTGACTCTGAAAAAGATTTGGTGGCATGGTGGATAATCAGCAGAACAAGAGCACCCCATGTGATGCTGTGGCCAAAACAGCTAATGCAAGCCTGGAAAGCATAAACAAGGGGAATCTCAAGTAGGAGCAGAGACAAGGGGCAACTATTTCACCTCTGTGTTTGGCACTGGTGCGACCGCGACTGGGATCTGGTGCCCAGTTCTGGTGCTCACAATTCAAGGAGGATGTGGATCAATTGGAAAGGGAGCAGAGAATAGCCATGAGAACGATTAAAGGTTTGAAAAACCTGCCTTCCGGTGAGAGACGCAAAAAGCTCCATCTATTTAGCTTAACAAAGAGAGGGCCAAGAGGTGACTTGATCCCAGTCCGTCAGTGCCTACATGGGGAACCAGTATTTGATAACAGGCTCTTCAGTCTAGCAGAGGAAGGTCTAACATGATCCAATGGCTGGGAGTTGAAGCGCGACAAATTCAGACTGGAAAGAAGACGTACATTTTTAACAGTCAGAGTAATTAACTATTTGGACAACTTCCCATGAGTCGTGGTGGATTCTCCATCACTGACAATTTTAAAACCAAGCCTGGCTGTTCCTTTAAATTTTTATGGGGGAAATGCCAGGGCCCATGTCGTACAGCAGCTCAGACCAGATGATCATAGACTATCAGGGTTGGAAGGGACCTCAGGAGGTATCTAGTCCAACCCCCTGCTCAAAGCAGGACCAACACCAACTAAATCATCCCAGCCAGGGCTTTGTCAAGTCTGACCTTACAGACCTCTAAGGAAGGAGATTCCACCACCTCCCTAGGGAACCCATTCCAGTGCTTCACCACCCTCCTAGTGAAATAGTTTTTCCTAATATCCAACCTAGCCCTCCTGCACTGCAACATGAGACCATTGCTCCTTGTTCTGTCATCTGAAACCACTGAGAACAGCCGAGCTCCATCCTCTTTGGAACCCCCTTTCAGGTAGTTGAAGGCTGCTATCAAATCCCCCCTCACTCTCCTCTTCTGCAGACTAAATAAGCCCAGTTCCCTCAGTCTCTCCTCGTAAGTCATGTGCCCCAGCCCCCTGATCGTTTTCATTGCCCTCCGCTGGACTCTCTCCAATTTGTCCACATCCCTTCTGTAGTGGGGGGCCCAAAACTGGACGCAATACTCCAGGTGTGGCCTCACCAATGCCGAATAGAGGGGAATAATCACTTTCCTCGATCTGCTGGCAATGCTTCTACTAATGCAGCCCAATATGCTGTTAGCCTTCTTGGCAACAAGGGCACACTGCTCACTCATATCCAGCTTCTCATCCACTGTAATCCCCAGGTCCTTTTCTGCAGAACTGCTGCCTAGCCATTGGGTCCCTAGTCTGCAGTAGTGCATGGGATTCTTCCATCCAAAGTGCAAGACTCTGCACTTGTCCTTGTTGAATCCCATCAGAATTATTTAGGCCCAATCCTGCAATCTGTCTAGGTCACTCTGGACTTTATCCCTACCTTCCAGTGTATCTACCTCTCCCCCCAGCGTAGCATCATCCGCAATGATCACAGTGGTCCCTTGTGGCCTTGGAATCTATCTGCATGAAACCAGCTCCACCCTGGACAAGGGGTGAATAGATGAGCTTGCATCCTCGCTCAACTGTTCTGCTTCTAGGGCCACGTCCAGACTAGGGTATTAAAATCGATTTTAGATACGCAACTTCAGCTACGTGAATAACGTAGCTGAAGTCGAATTTCTAAAATCGAGGTACTCACCCGTCCAGACGGCGCGGCATCGATGTCCGCGGCTCTCCGTGTCGATTCCGGAACTCCGTTCGGGTTGATGGAGTTCCGGAATCGATGTAAGCGCGCTCGGGGATCGATACATCGCGTCCAGACTAGACGCGATATATCGATCCCCGAGCAATCGATTTTAACCCGCCGATGCCGCGGGTTAGTCTGGACGTGGGCTAGGAGTGCATTTCCTCAAAGCAGCATGTGGGGGAAATCTGACACGCTGGCAGAGATACGCTCCTCCCCCTTTCTTGGAGATGGCATCAAAGACACAGGGCCCAGTTTGCGATGTGTCAGCCCCTGTGCTTAGAATGGATGAAGGGTCTCGGCTGTGTGACGCCTCTGCACTCAAAATGAGTTGGGGAGAGCGGGTTTCCTCCTAGGTTGCCCTCAGCTTTCTGCTGCATGGTGGAATGGTGGAAAACACACTGTGAGTTCGCGGAGATCTGCCATGCCTGGCTCTGGGAATTCAGGGGTCCAGAGGGAGCTGCAACCATCGCTCCGCTAGCCCCGGGTCCTTCCCATGTGCCCGGTCGGAGAGTGGAGCTTAGAGCAGTCTCACATTGCAGCTGGTGACACTTGCTAGTGTTTACTGGGTGCTCCCTTCCACGGGGAGGGCCCCGCTCTCTGAAGGGCTAATTGAGCGTCTCTGGCACTGTCCTTGCCCTTGTGGGGGTCACGGTTTGCCCACCGGCCCATTGCATGCTGGCCTGAGTGCATGGCCAGGCTCTGCCCAGCTTCTGTCGCTGCGTGGCCAGTCACCTTCCCCGGGGCAGGCGATCACACTGCTGGAGAGGGCTCCGGCCCAGCTCATTAGTATTTTGAAGGTTTCCTGGTGCAGCTGCTCTGGTTGCCAGGCTCTCCACTTGGTTGCTAAGTTATTCTAGCTGCTCGGAGCGGATTGGCTGGACAGGTGCCTGCTCTGGGACTAGATGTCCCCCCCTTGATTTTTCCTTTTGGAGAGCGAATTTGCTGTGGAAGGAAGGGGCCAGGGGAGATGCAGGGGGTCAGGCACTTAGGTCTCAGCAGGGGAGGGGCAGGACCCCAGGCACTTGGAGCTCAGGAAATGGGCAGAACCCCATACCCTCAGCATGGAGGGGGCATGTGCCCCAGGGAGGGGAAGGCAGTTCCTGTGCTTGCTAGTTCTGCAGGGATGTAGTGTTAAATGGTCCGATCTCACATGCTTGCCTGTTTACATGGACAGGCTGTCCTTCTCTCCTGGAGGGAGGGAGGGGAGTAGGGAGGGGCAGACATTGCAGGGCCCTGGGTCTTCCCTCTGCTAGTATTCATATCACTGAGCTGGTAAGTGAGTTGGTGCAGAAGATAAGTAGACAGCAGAGACTATGAGTCACGCACTGGCTTGGTGCTTTGTGCTGCCCTCCTTATGCTTACTGTGGACCATTCGCACGGCTGAGCAACCCGTGCCTCCCACCCGGGCCCACTCGCACGGCCGGGATCCCTGTGCCTTCCACCTGGGCCCACTCGCATGGCTGGGATCCTCTGCGCCTCCCACCCGGGCCCACTCGCTTGGCCGGGATCCCTGCGCCCTGCACCCGGGCCCACTCGCATGGCTGGGATCCCTGTGCCTCCCACCCGGGCACCCCGCGCCTCCCACCTGGGCCTACTGGCATGGCCGGGATCCCTGCGCCCCCCGCCCTGGCCCATTTGCATGGCGGTTTTCAACCGGAATGCCCGGTTGAAAAGGGACCCTAGTGGCAAGTCCAGTCGGCAGCACAGTGGTGCTAAGGCAGGCTCCCTGCTTGCTTTGGCTCTGCGCAGCTCCCTGGAAGCGACTGGCATGTCCAGCCCCTAGTTGCAGGGGCGATTAGGGAAGCTCTGGATGCTGCCTCCGCCCTCAGCACCGGCTCCGCAGCTCCTATTGGCCAGGAACCGTGGCCAATGGGAGCTGCAGGGGCAGTACCTGCGGGCGTGGGCAACATGCGGAGCCGTCTGACTCCTCCCCCTAGAGGCCAAACATCCGGCCGCTTCTGGGAGCAGCACAGAGCCAGGTCAGGCCTTAGCCACGCTGCACCACCAACTGGGAGCCACCTAAGGTAAGTGCTGCCCAGCCAGAGCCTGCACCCGAACTCCCTGCCTCAGGTCGGAACCCCCTCGCACACCCTAACTCCCTCACAGAGCCCACAACCCCAGCCCCCTACCCCAGCCCTGAGCCACCTCACAGAGCCCACACCCCTTGGCCCCAGCATGGAGCCCCTTCCTGCACCCCAAACCCCTCATCCCAGAGCCCACACCCCCAGCCGGAGCCTGCACCCCCTCCCACCCCTCAACCCTCTGCCCTAGCCCTAGTCCTGAGCCCGCTCCCGCACTCCAAACTCCTTGGCTCCAGCCCAGAGCCCCCTCTTGCACCCCAAACCCCTCATCCCAGAGCCCACACCCCCAGCCAGAGCCTGCACTCCCTCCCACCCCTCAACCCTCTGCCCTAGCCCTAGTCCTGAGCCCGCTCCCGCACTCCAAACTCCTTATCTCCAGCCCAGAGCCCTCTCTTGCACCCTCATCCCCAGCCCCACCTCAGAGCGCAGACCCTCAGCAGGAACCCTTCTCACCTCCTGCATCCCACTCCCTGCCCCAGCCCAGTGAAAGTGAGTAAGTGTGGGGGAGTGTGAGCCACCAAGGTAGGGGGCCTGGAGTGAGTGTAGGGTGGGGCCTCAGAGAAGGGACGGGGCAAGGGTGTTCGGTTTTGTGCAATTAGAAAGTTGGCAACCCTACCTGGGCCCATTTGCACAGCTGGGATCTCTGCGTCTCCCACCCGGGCCCGCTCGCACGGCTAGGATCCCTCAGCCCATCTCTCCCATGGGCAGCACAGCTGCTGTCGTGGGGTTTTTACCCCAGGGAGAGGTTGGGACTTTACTGCCAGAAATGTCTGCATTGGAGGAAGCCCCGAGCTATCTCCCCTGGAATGTTAGAGCCACATGATCAGGATTGAGCCGATGGGTGCCTATCCCTGAGGAGAGGGTTTCTAACAGCCCCGGGCTGCCCACCTGCCCCATGCACAGAGTCCCAGTGTGGGAACCCCCGCCAATCCTTCTCCAGCAGGCAAGCCCGGCAAGGTATGGCCCGGCATGGGCCACCCTTCCCTATGCAGGGAAAGGGCACCGCTGCCTGGGGCTGCCCCCTCTGGAACCACACGGGGGATCCCCTGGCACTGTGTTGACTTAACCCACTGGTCCAGGGGCGCTGTAGAGACCCTGCCCCTAGGCCTGCTCTGGAACTGCCCCATTAAGGGCGCCCTGGCTCTCCGGCCCACACAGTAGCAGCTCCTGCACATAGCACTGGAGGTCACTGGTTCAAGCCGTGCTGCCTTAGCAGCTAAGGCCAGTGGGCAGCCAGCATATGAGCAGGCATCTGTGTCATGGCAGCAAAAGGCCTCGCTCAGGCCTCCTTGTTCCGCAGCTCAGAAGGGGACAGCCTAGCCCAGCACTGGGGGGCTCTTCCAAACCGCAGCACAGGGACCAAGGAGGTCACTACAGAAAGGAAGAGGGGCTGGAGCCTGGGGCTGAGCAATGAGAGATGGAATCGCTGCCCAGCTCAGAGAGGAAGGGGCCAGCTCTCGGCCCATGGGCCAGGGGAAGGTGCCTGTGAAATCCCCTGCAGCCTGGGGACTTTGGAGAGGGCACTTTGGCATAAGCCAGCAATATGGGCAGATCCGGGCAGAGCATCTCAGTGGGTGAGGAGTGGCCTTAGGCCCAGCCTGTGCACCCAACAACACCAGCAAGCCACAGGTTCAAGCTCTCCTCCGGTCATTCAGGGTGTCCCTGGCGTGGAGAGGCCGCGGTGAGCAGGAGCCTGGAGGGAAGAATGTGTCCCCTTGTCCACAACGGGGTGTGGCGAGCTCTGGCCTGGGAGACAAGCCGCTAGGTGCTCGGGTCTGGGAGACAGAACTGGCAGCCATGCGGGGGTGGGGTGAGGGGTGGCAAACAAGACAAGAGATGCGAAAGAGGCGGGGGGGGGAGAGAGAGAGAGAAAAAGAGAGGAAGGGGGCGGGGGGGATGAGACACTGAAATGTGAATTGTATCAAGCCGCCCGGTTGAGATTTCAAATTATTGTCAGGGGTGGGGAGGGGGGGATGGTGTCTGGTCCCACGTGTGCTGGAGTCGGGGCAAGATGTCTGCATCCGGGCGCTGCCTCCTGTCCAGGGCCTCAGACCTGCCTGCCCTGCCCAGCCACAGCGCAGTGCCCAGAAAGGACTCAGCCGGGCATGCTGAGAATCGAACTAAAAAAAACGCCCCCAGCCCTGGATATCGTCTCCCTCTCCACCCCCCAAAAATCAAAAGCAGCTAGCGGGGAGGGGATGGGGGGGCGTGTGAGTGCTGGGCGGTGCCAGCACCCCAAGCCCGATGCCAGGAGAGGGCGAAAGGCATATACTGACCTTCAAGTCCCTGTGCACAATGGCATAGTGGTGCATGTAAGTTACGCTTTCTAATAGCTGATGGATACAGTGACTGCAAAACAAAACGGGGAGGAAGGGAGAGAGAAAGTGGGTCAGGGAGGGGCGGGAGAGGGGGACGGGGAGAGCGGCGAAGGGGGCAGACACGGGAGATGGGCAGGACAGGGTCCCAATGAGGAGAGGGGGCGAGGCGGGGGGATAGGAAGGGCGTGAGAGAGACGATCAAATGTACAGAAGGAAACCGAAATAATGCATGAAAGGGAACAAATTCCAGAGGCAGGATAAGCAGGTAGAGGGAAGGGGGTGGGGTCCAGAGGGACAGATGGACAGACGAAGAGGGAGGGGGGGGACAGGGTGGAGATGGGGGACGAGAGAAGGAGAGAGAGAAACAATGTTGTGAAAGCTCTGAGACCACAGGGGGTTATCACAAGGTGTGCAGGGATGGCTGTTAATGGCACCAGGAACTGCAGGCTGCCAGGGCCGGAGAGAGGGGGCAGTTGGGACCCAAGGTACGGAGGGCAGAGCGGGTGAGCAGAGCCCCCAGCTAGCAGGGCCGAGTCCAGCTCAGCAGCCGCAGAACGAGCGTGGAGCAGGGAAAGGGCTGCAGGAGCTGTGGGAGGAGGGTCAACGTCTTGGGGCTCTGGGAACTGATGACCTGGCAGGGTGACCCCACTATCTAGTCAGGGGTCATGTGGGCTGGGGCTGTGCACCCCCCCCCCCCGTGCAAATAGCAGCTCTCTCCATTCCCCTCAAGCCTGACCTACAGCCTGGTCTGCTAGGATGGCCCTGAGTACCCCCAACATCTCTACCAATGCCTTTTGATCCTGACCCACCGTGGCCCCGCTGTCCCAGCCCCAGCTCCCCATCACAGCTCTGCCAGTGCCCCTCACTCCGACCCACAGCCCCTGCTAGCCCAGCCCTGGGTTTCCCTCCAGCTCTGCCGGTGCCCCTCACTCCGACCCACAGCCCCTGCTAGCCCAGCCCTGGGTTCCCCTCCAGCTCTGCCGGTGCCCCTCACTCCGACCCACAGCCCCTGCTAGCCCAGCCCTGGGTTCCCCCACAGCTCTGCCGGTGCCCCTCACTCCAACGCACAGCCCCTGCTAGCCCAGCCCTGGGCTCCCCCTGCAGCTCTGCTGGTGCCCCTCACTCCGACCCACAGCCTCTGCTAGCCCAGCCCTGGGTTCCCCCCACAGCTCTACCAGTGCCCCTCACTGCCGACCCATAGTGCCTGCTATCCCAGCCCTTGGCTCCCCCGCCCAGCTCTACCGGTGCCCCTCACTCCCAACCCACAACTCCTGCTATCCCAGCCATCGGCTCCCCTTCACAGCTCGGCCGGTACCCCTCACTCCCAACCCAAGCCCTTGGCTCCCCCCAGCTCTGCCGGTGCTAAGTAAGAGAAAAGGAATCCCAGCTCCACAAGTCCTGTGTGGGGCCCTAGCACTTGGGTCCAGCTCCTGCCCCTACCCCCAACCAACAACAACAAGCCCCAGGTTCAAGCTCTCCTCACTGACCCACAGCCCTGTGCTCCCCGCCCGCAGCCCCGGCTGCTATTCCTAACTGGTACCACACCACTCTGCTCATGCACCTCAGTCCGGCCCAGTGGCTGTCCCGGCTATTCCAGTCTGGGCAGCCTGGCGTCAGCTCTGCCCGTGCCTCTCCATTCCAGTCCTGGGCCTCTGAGGAGTGGACACTGCCTGTAGCGCCCCATTGGGCTGGTTTGATACAGACCAAGAGCCTCCCAGTCTGTTCCATGGGGCTGCGCCGGTGGCCAGGGCAGAGGAGGGGAGCCCTTGGCATGTGTGGGGGTGGAATCTGGGGGTGCTCTCCAGATTGCAGCCCCGGGAAGCCACCGCTCCACAGAGCCATGCCACAGAAAGGGGAAGGCCCCAGCTATGGACCCATCGGGAGAGAGAGTCCCGTGGCTCCATCCCAGCCTGGCTTCACGGTGCCTCAGGGGAGCACCAGGAGTGGGTGGAGGCCACTGGGGTGTCCTGCCTGGATTCTGCCTCCCTTTGCCGCAGCCTGATGCTTGGAGCAGACCCCCACCCGTAGGGGTTTGGGTGGGTGCCCAGAGGGCCAGAATACAGTCTGAGAGCCCCCCCCGCTCCTCCCCCGAGGCAGGGGGAGGCCACAGAAGCGCAGGGCAGAGCCTCACATGGGGTTGGAAGCTCTCTGGTGAGCAGGGGGCAATGGGCGGGGGAGTGAATCTGCAGAAATGGCCTCTCGGGGGGAGCTCTCCCCTGCCCTGCCGGGTCACAAATCAACCCCAAGCCTCCTCTCCTGCCACCCGCAAAGCAAGCTGGGCTACAAAGCTAGGGCAGACCCCTGGGACGCTGGGGCAATGAGGAGCCTTAATAGAGGCAACATGGACTAATGGGTAGAACTTGGGAGTTGGAAACCCCTGGGGTTCTTTCCCCACCCCCCGGCTGTGAGCAAACCCAGCAGGGACAGGCCTGAGTAGCTAAATGCCATGGGAGAGATCTAACCCATGGGGCTGCCCCACATGGGCTCCCCTAGCAGGGGGCTCCCACCACAGACAGCCCAGGGATAGGAGAGGTGGAAGTTGCATGGAGAGGGAAACTGATTAGCACCTGCCACCAGCCCCCACCCCATTAGCCCAGCCCTGGGCTTTCCCCACACAGAGTTCTGCCGCGGCCCCTCAATCCTGACCCACAGCCCCTGCTATCCCAGCCCTGGGCTCCCCACACATATAGCTCTGCCATAGCCCCTCAGTCCTGATCTGATGCCTGCCCACTATCCTAGGCCACATCCCCCTCCTGGGGAAAGCATCAGATGCCTGGAACGGCAATGAAGCTGCATGAGGACCCATGAATCCGGGTCTCCCCAGAAGTGCCTAGACGAGGCGGCGTGTGAGGTCATTACCTAGAGCCCAGCTTGGCCAGGTCCCTACGGCTGGGAACCGTCTGAGCCTGAGAAGCGTGACGGACATCTGACCTCCTCTGGCACGGAACCAGTGCCTGCCCAGCCCAGGGCCCCCCGGCCTGTTCACAAGGGGGCTGGGGAGATGACAAGCACTGAACAGCGAGATTCTAGGGACCAGTACTTGGTGGGAGGAGGGGGCCAGCGCGCTCCAGTAGGACGAGACCAGGAACGGGCATGTCATCAGACAAGCCCACGCGTGACCCGTCACCAGGACGCCTGTGCCTTTGGCCCTGCAAGGAACCCATTGCTCAGGCCCCTGTCAGCAATGCCCCCCAAACCCTGCTGCTGCCTTCAGACATGCCCTGTCCCTGCAGTTTGTTCCCAGTCCCCCATGCTTTCTACCAGGTTGCTGCTCTGTGCCCGCTGCTCCCCGATGGCTGAGACAAGCCTCACTGATTCCAGCTGCTCGTGGAAGGGTCAGTGGCATCCCAGTTGCCAGGATGCAGACCCAACAGCCAGGCTGGGGCCAGAGGGAGGGAAGCTGCACCCTTCCCACTCTGGGACAGGCCTCTACTCCGGTACTGCAGCTTAGTGCTCCCCTGTCCACTCTGAGCGCCTCTACATCCCACCTGGCCCTGCCCCACAGCTCTGCCAGAGCCTCTCGAGCCTCATCAGTAGTTCGGCTGGTCCTGAGCCCTCTTCCCCAGCCAAACCCCTCGGTTCTGATCCAGAATGCCCCCTCCCCCTGCTGCTGTGCCAACGCACCTCCGTCCCACCCTACAGCAGCCCTGGCCCCTGCTGCCTGGCTGGCAACCACGCCCAGCTGTGTGGTGGCTTCGTGAGTGCTCCCTAAGGAACTAGGCTAAGACCAGACTCATCCCACTGATGACCTGAACCCCCCATGAACAGCTCCCCAGAGGGGAAAGCATGAATGCCCCAGGTCCCACCACCCCTCTGCCTCTCTGGCTGCGCCCCAGAAGCCAGTGGGCCCCAGAGGGAGAGTTGCCGCAACTCTTCTCCTCATCCTCGGAGCATGGGGTAGGCACCTGTTTTCAGGCCCAGGCCAGCTGAAGGGCCCTGTGAACTGAACCACAGCAGGGGGACCCAGTGCTGGATGTGACAGCAGGACACATGGCACGGTGGGTGCCAAAGGCGTAGGCACTTGGCTATCACCTGGCAATACCTCTGGGGTCTCCCCCCGCTCTGCCCAGGTCATGAATGGGTTAATGTTGACGGGTACAGCTGGCATGGGATCAGGGAACAGAAAGAAGCGGGAGAGGGAAGGGGAGAAGGGCGGAGGGGAAAGAGTGGGTGGGGAGTTGCCACTCACCTGGCATCGGCTTCGCTGTAATATTCCCGGGCCACGATGTCTTCAAAGAGCTCCCCACCAGTGACCCTGAAACACAGAGAGGCAGAGTTCACCCTCCCAGTGCTCAAGCCCCAGTGTCCGGCTCCCACCCAAACCCCTCGCAGGGCACGTGCTGAGCTGGGGCCAGCCCGGCACTGGAGAACTAGAGCAGGTCCCGGCTACATCCCCAACTAACAGCCAGGCCTTGGTGTCCATCCCCCAGGCATAGGGGAGCTGCACCCTCTGCTCCCCCAGAGAGCACACTCCTGGTTCACCTGCATGACCAAGGCAAAGAGTGCAGGCTGCATGGCACATGCGCCAGAGCCCCAGCATCCAGACAGCAGCGATTCGGCGGCTGCCATGTTCCCCACCCCTGACACCAACTGGGTAGCCCCTCGGTATGGACGAGCTGAAGCCCAATGCCTATCTAGGGATGCAAGGGGTATCAGGAGCCAAGTGGGGGGCACTTCCTGCCCGTCTGTGCCCCGCACCCTAGCAATGGGCAGGGGAGAGCAGGCAGGGCCTGGGCCTCCTCCCTCATCCGTCCTACGCAGGAAGCCAGCTGCCAGCCTTGCCCAGCCCAGCCAGTCAATGACAGCGGACCGAGGCCAGTCCTGCTCCTTCCCTGAGGGACACGGCCATAGGATGTCAGGCAGCAAGGGAATCCTGGGTCACCGAGTCCAGTCCCATTGGTCTGTAGCTCCAGTAACTCTCCCCCTTCCTGGGGGTTTGCGCCCCGGGAGATGTTTATAGAGAGAATAATCAGCCTGGACGAGGGGCATGCCAGGTTTGGGGGACACAAGGCAGGGGCTGTGCAATCGGGTTGGAGACTGATCAAAGCAAGCTCCTTGCTGATAAGAGGAGTCAAGTCCCCTCTGGTGATGCCCACAGAGCCCCACGACACCCCAGTCTCTGCCACGACTCACGTCCCCGCTGGCTGGCTGAGGTCCCGGTGCCAGGACGCCCTCACTTCAAGAGACGCTGGCCTCCCCCATCCCTCTTTGCTCCTCTCCGATCGCCAAGCCCTGCTTTTCCTGGCACTCTGCTGCTGCCTGGCCATGCTGGCTGTCTCCACTCTGCCCACGTGGCAGCCAGCAGCCCGCCTCCCCCAGCTCATCGCCAGCCCCAGCATGAAGGAGTTAGACTCCCATGTGGCAGGAAGGGAGACGTCTCCATGTTTCTCCGCCATCTATCCCCACGTCTCTGCACCACAGAACCGCAGGCATTCATCTGCACCCCACCATCCCCCTGGTGAGTCTCCCTCTCCCTCTTGTGGTGTGACTTTCCACTGGCCTCATGCGGACAGGAGCAGGGGCAGGGCAGCTTGCAGGCTGGGTTCCCGGGGAGGCCAGGCATCTGCCAGCCAACGGCAATGCCAGCTGGGCTTGTGGGCATTTTGATCTGTCTGATAATCAAACCCCTGAGGAAGCCAATGCAAATTCAGCCCACAGCCATGGCAGGCCAGGAGGGGCTGAGACAATGCTCCTGAATTGAATGGGTGGCAAAAATCAACACACGAGTGTGATCAGAGGGACAGTTCTGGCCTCTCCCAGCAGGGGGTGCTGTGGGGGCAGGGCAGTGTGCTGTCTGTGGGGGTGCTCCCGGCTACTCCAGCCCTGGCCTCTCCCAGGAGGGGCCACTGTGGGGGGTGGGGCAGGATGCTGGCTGTGGGGGAGCACCTGGCTACTCCAGCCCTGGCCTCTCCCAGCAGGGGGCGCTGTGGGGGGACAGGTCAGGGCACTGGCTGGGGGGGAGCTCCCGGCTACCCCAGGCCAGGCCAGGCTGGGAGGAGGCGCGAACTCTGTTCCTGCTGAGCTGTGACACGGTGCTGACTGGGGACACAGTAACGGCCTGGAGGAGGGGGAGTGCCGGTCCCCCTCCTCCTCTGCTCAGGGCAAGCCCTCCCCAGCCCTCCTGTTTCACTGTCCTTCAACCCTTGGCTGGCTGTCGAAGCGAAGAGCTCATGTCCTGGGCCTATGGTGCTGCGGGGAGCAGGTGAGCGGGGTGAGCTCAGTGCCCAGGGCAAACCGTGTCTCTTGATTCCCCTCCCGCTGCAGGCTGAGGACACACCAAGGTCTGTGCAACTCCAGCACAGGGAACCTGGAGCTGCCATGACTCAGAGGAGAGCTAAATATAACCGAGCTGTCAGAGGCACTGAGTGATGAGCTCACCAGCTGCTATATCTGGAATGAGGCGAGAGGCGGCTGAGCACAGCACAACGGGTCTCCGCCGCCTCCCAGATGCGCGGCCCAGCCCAAAACACCGGGTCCCTGGGCTCTCCGAAGCCAAGGCACCACGCCTAACACCCTCGTGCTGGTCACCTGCCCTGGCTCGACCTCTGGCCTCAGCCCTGGCCTCCTCAGAGAAATCAGGGGCCAGGGCTGCTTTGGATAGCGACTGCTGGGTCTGATCCTGACTGGCTCCTGTGGGCACTACTACAATACAAACAAGCGTGGTCATCGAGCTAGGTTCCACTAGCCCTTCCTGCCTTGGGCACAGCCTGCTGGGGGCCAGTCCTAGAAGCCTTTTCTCCCGTGCATCAGACAAACTACTCAAGGTCCTGCCAGGCCTATCCTCAGCCTGCCCACCCTGTGTCATTCACCGGTTCTGCCTCTGGTCTGCCAGCACCGCCCCCTTGTTACATTTCACACGCATTTCTCTCCAGCTGGGAGACGCTCCCCTGAAACAGCCCCATAGCCACCTCCTTAGCCACCTGCCGATCCCTCCTTAAAACTCATTCACCGGGAGCTCTACCGAAATCGTGTCACCAGTGTGGGAGACCCCTCCTGCCCGGCTGACTAATACTGTCTCATCGCTAAGGCTAATGTTCTGTCATGGATATTTTTAGTAAAAGTCATGGGCAGGTCAGGGAAAATTCATGGAAGCCTGCGACCTGTCCCTGATATTTACTAAAAATATCCATGATAAAATGGGAAGTGACTGGCAGCTGCGAGGTGGCTGGGAGATCTAGGGCCTCCACCACCTGTGGAGACTCAGAGCTCCAGGGTCCCCTGCCCCCAGCGGCAAAGGGGAGCTGCAGGGTCCCCCTGTCCCCTCCACAGCGGTGGGGAGCTGTGGGAATCCCCCTACCACCACTGCAGTGGGGAGCTGCGGGGATTCCCCTGCTGCCTGTGGCAGCCTGGGGGGATCCCCCTGCCCTCTCCCCTCCTGCAGCATCGGGAGCTACCAAGGTTCCCCTGTCCCACGGCTGTGGCCCGGAAGCTACCAGGGTCCCCCATCCCACAGCGGTGGCCCGGAAGCTGCCGGGGTCCCCCACAGAGGCCGGAAGCTGTGGTGTACCTCCCTGCCTGAGATAGCTGGGAGCTGTGGGGTACCCCTGCTGCCCATGGTGGCTGGGATCTTGGGGGCCCACTGCCTCAAGCAGCGAGGGTACCTCACAGCTCCCTCCCACTGCAGAAGGCAGCAGGACCCGGGAGCTTCCAGCTGCCGAGGCTGAAGTCACAAAGGTCTTTGGAAGTTACGGATTCCGTGACTTCCATGACCTCCATGACAAAATCGTAGCCTTCCTTATCGCTTCCATGTACTCCCCCATCTGCCTGTATCCACCAGCTGTCTCTGGTCTTAGACTTCGATTGGAAGCTCCTAGGGGCAAGGACCGGCTCTCTGCTCTGTGTCTAGCACAACAGAGAGAGTCAAGCGTCTTGCTCCGGACAGACAGCAGTGGGAAGAATGGGGCCCCTTGGGTACAGCAGATTCTAAGACCAAGACTAGCCCGACAGGGTCCTGGTCCAGGAGTAGGAGCTCCAGCAATGTAAATTGGAACGGTAACCTCCCTCCCCAGCCCAGGAGAAGCAGAGAGAAAGACAAATCTCCAAGGGGGTAGAGACGAGATTCTCCTTCTCGCCCAGAGGGGGAAAAGCTCCCAAGCCCCTTCCAGCCTATGCCATAGCCCCCGCCCCATCTCACCCTCACACCAATCCCCTCCCTGACAGCTGCTTCAGGGCACCCGGGCTAGAACTGAATTCAAACTTTTGGAAAAGCACAGCCAGACACGGCTGTCCTGAATTCCCTGTTACAGCAAATGAACTCTGCTATGGCAGGTTCTGAGGGTGAATTAAGAGCCGTGTGCCCCAGAACCCCCCACCGCGGCTCTTTAGCTACTTACAAATCAAAGATGAGGTAGTGGAAGCCCTCCTCGGATATGCTGTCGTGGAGACGAACTGCAAAGGAGCACAAGCGTCAGCTGTTGCCTTGCTCTAGGAACAGGTGCCCAGATGGAGCCCTGAGGACTGGCCCCTCACTAGTTCGCAGGACGATGCCTCCCACAAGACGTGTTTCCAGAGGCTTACAGAGCTGCCACGACTCCCCTCCAGAATCGGGCACTAGCAACTGGGCCCAGGAACCCGTGGTGACACTTGGGCGGTCCAGGCACCAGCACTTGCACTTAAGCCTGCCTGGGAATCTTAGTTCTGGGGCACGGGGTTGGAGGGACAGTGCCAAGCCTGGAGCTCAGCTCAGAGAGTGATGCCCCCTGCTAGATCTGGGAGTTACCAAGACCCAGGGCCCCAAGGCTGGTCATTCAGTATCAATGGCAGACCTCAGTGCTAGGGCATGTGGTGCGTTACAGTACGTAGAGGACAAAGGATCTATCTGCTAGGGGCAGGCGGCCTAGGTGGATCACCACCCTCGGTAGCAGCTCCAGCCACCCAGCCCAAGAGAAGATGAGTTTTGCCATGGGCCCGAAAGCTTAGCATATCCAGGCTCTGGTGGAGTGAGGTCCTTCCCCAGCCTCCAGCACCACCACTGATCCTACTTACAGTGGCACTCCAGAGACATTCCCCAGACAGACGCCCCACCAGAGACCCCGTCTGCTCCCCCTAGAAGTTAAGCAGCAGCCAGTGTCCATTTCAGAGCACAAGGGTCTTCTACACTCTCTGCCCGCAACCCACTCAAGAAGCAAAGCGGACACCATATTGCACTAGCTGCAGCTTCCTTATGGTTCCACCACACAGCCTTGCCGAGCTCATCTCCGCGGGCAGGGCTGCAGGATGGACGGGATGCAGGCAGCCACACTTCCAAAAGGTGGGGTGCAGGCTAGTGCCCCATTGCTGGGGTGGTTTGGAGAGGTGGACGCCCATCCCCTTAGAAACTGAACTGAGAACCACAACTAACTACACATAGGAGCAGGGCAAGCTCAGGAAGAGAGGCTGAGTGGAGGATTGGTGCAGCAATGGCAAAAAGGGGGCCGGAGAAAAGGAACAGAATAGACACAGCTGGCCCCGGAGTACAGACACCCAGGGAGAGGCTCATTCCAGACAATCCATTTCCATTGGCAACTTGTCGGTTGCTTTGCAAACCACTTTTCCTGCTGTGACGAACTGGGAATGTTCTTAATGTTTTCTCTGAATACTGTGTTGGTGCCTCAGTGTCCCCTATGCAGTTCTTAAGTATCTAGGTGTTGGGATAAGGGTCTGTGGTTACTACAGAGCAAAGGGCCAGTGCACCTAAATGCCTGGCACTCTGTCTCCTAGCAACTGATGGCCTGGGCCCTTCCCCTGCAAGATGCCGACTGAAGGTGTTGGAGACAAAGAGATCAGGTGACCTCCCGGTCTAGGGAAGGAACTGAGCAGAGAAGGTGGGGCTAGAGGGGGTTGTTAGTCTGGAGCTGGATGGGGACGAGGAGCGAGGGCAGACGTGGGGGTCTGGTTCACTGCCCCCCAGAATGGACTCGGCCGAGGGGTCCGGTTTGCTGTATCTACAAGCTCTGTTTTAGATCCTGTTCGTCATCGAATAAACCTCTGTTTTACTGGCTGGCTGAGAGTCACATTTGACTGTGAAGTGCGGTGCAGGACCCCGCGGCTTCCCCAGGACCCCACCTCGGTGGACTCGCTGTGGGAAGCGCACAGAGGGGCAGAGGATGCTGAATGCTCCAAGGAGAGACCCAGGAGGTGAAGATGTGTGAGCTTCTTGCCCTGAACAAGTCTGCTCCAAGGGAGAGGAGGTTCCCCAAAGTCCTGCCTGGCTTGGTGGGGAGCAGTTCCAGAGCATCGCCCGGGGACTCCGTGACACCTGCCGTTGGAGCCCCAGGCCCTGGATCTGTGTGATTCAGATCCCAGTTAGATTCAGCGCCTAAAAGTCTAAGCCCAGAATCAGACTCTCGATGAGATCCAGGAGAGACGGGACCAGGAGAAACCAGGGAAAAGAACAAATGGGGGAAGTGTCCGGTTAGAAACACAAGAAGCGCGTGCTAAAGCCAGCACATGCGTCTCAAAGCTAATGCGCTGACACGTGGACTTGGCAGTGGTGAGAGCCCATAACTGGCACTGCAGGGGCTCCCCAGAGCTGGCTGAAGGGTGTGATGGAGTAGGGACTGTCTGTGTGGGGGATGGGAGAGCCGGGGAGGACTTTAGGGGAGGGACAGGACCTAAGCCTGTAACCTGAGTTAGGCACGGGGGAGGTGTGTCAGCACCTTTGCCCGGGAAGCTGGAAAAGGAAGGGGCCAGCTGGAGGGAGTTAGTTCAGTTTTGCTTTTGGGCTGGGTGGTTGGAATTCAGGGAATCCCAAGCTGGGGACTAAGCTTCCTGAACCTCCAGAAGGATTCAATTGAGGGGTCCTGGCTGTACCTACAAGCTCTGCTGTAGCCTGCGTTCCTGTTGTCCAATAAACCTTCTGTTTTACTGGCTGGCTGAGAGTCAGTGGGAGTCCCAGGAAGAGGGGTGCAGGGCTGGACTCCCCCACACTCGGTGACAAAGGGGAGCTCAGATACTTGGCGGGGGCAGTTCTGGCTGATCCTCCCTGCAGAGACTGGAGCTCTCCCCGAAATCAGCTTTCCTGATCAGTGACTTCAACGGGGCCTTCAACAGGACTTTCCCTAGCCCCTTCGTGACACCATCAGACCAGAAGGGATTTGACAAAGAGCTTGGGACTGTTCCACTGCCAAACAAAAGCAATCCGACTCCTCTGGAAGGAAGGGAAGCGACTCCAGCTTGAGGGAAGATGTTTTGGCTACTTGGACCCCTTTCTTGTATTTTCAACTTGTCCAGCCTCAGGGCAAGTTCATGTTAGAATGTGGTTAATTTAAGCTTGGGTGGGGTGGGAATGTTTTTTGCAATAATTACAACACGGCAAAGGTTCTGCTGACGAGTAGAAAGGGTGTCTAGTGAGAAAGGCAGATGTGGGGATGTGATGAAGTGGGAATGTTCGTGCTGTGTTATGTGAATGCTGAGTGGGGAGTATTGACCTGGGAAGGTTGCAGGGGAGTTGTGCTGGGACGGCCTGCCTTGGGGAAGGGAGCATACCTGAGCATGTAACCTGAGAACCCAGGAGGGGGGTTGGAGGCCAGGGAACACCTCTGCCCAGGAAACTGGACAAAGGCTGGGGGAGGAGCCGGGGGGAGGCTGAGTGAGAGGCTGGAGGGCTTTGCAGTTGGCTGGGAAATGGAGAGGGGCTCCCCAACGGGGCGTGGGCTTCCCAATGGGGCTGTGACCTCCCTGGGGGCCCCAGATGGACCTAACTAAAGGGGGCCCTGTTGTCTGTACCGGCAAGATCTGTTTTGGATTGTGTTCCTGTCATCTAAATAAACCTCTGCTTTACTGGCTGGATGAGAGTCACGTCTGACTGCGAAGTGGGGGTGCAGGACCCTATGGCTTCCCCAGGATCCCGCCTGCACGGACTCACTGTGGGAAGCGCACGGAGGGGCATACGCTGAATGCTCCAAGGAGAGACCCAGAAGGTGAAGCCATGGGAGCTTCTTGCCCTGAAGACAGTCTGCTCCATGGGAGAGGAGGCTCCCCAAAGTCCTGACTGGCTTTGTGGGGAGCAGTTCCAGAGCATCGCCCAGGGACTCTGTGACAGGGGATGACCTAAGTTCCTAGGGCCTCACGTGGCTATTAGTGCGAAAGGGAGCGTAAGACACTAGCAGCCCTGAATGGGTATACTGTACGCTCACAGCGGCCTGGTGTTGAGGGCTTCATAAGGAGCCAGGGACCCTATTATAGCGTCTCTTTGCCCTGAGGTGCTTGTCCACACTGACGTTTTCAACTGACTTGAGATAGAAAGCTAACTCTGGGCGATTAACACCATGGCTGGAGCCGGAACACTGGCTGGGGCGGGCTCTGAGTTACTACAGAGAATTCTTCCCCAGGTGTCTAGCTGGTGGGTCCTGCCTCCATGCTCAGGGTTAAACTGATCGCCAGATTTGGGGTCGGGAAGGAATTTCCCCCCCAGCTCAGACTGGCAGAGAGACCCTGGGGGGGTAATCACCTTTCTCTGCAGCATGGGGCATGGGTCACTTGCAGGTTTAAACTAGTGGAAATGGTGGATTCTCTGTAACTTGAAATCCGGAGTTGAGAACATCAGTGACTCAGCTAGAGGTTCGGGGTCTGTTACAGAGGTGAGCAGGTGAGGTTCTGTGGCCTGCGATGTGCAGGTGGTCAGACTGGAGGATCGTGATGGTCCCTTCTGGCTTTAAAGTCTATGTGTGAAGAACAGTCCAGACGTTCCCCAAACACTTGTTCCAGGACGCAAACATTTGTGGTTTGCCCCTTGCTGAGCTTGTGTGTGGCTGTCACACACACACACACACACACACACACACACACACACACACACACACACACACACACACACACACACACACACACACACACACACACACACACACTGCCCACAATTCACCTTCCCACGTCTCCCAATATCAGTTTCAGCCCATTATATAAACTGACTTTCTCCTGCACTTGTGGCCATCTTCACCTAGAGGGTGGCTGTGAGGACACAGTTTCCATAGCAACTGATGTACTGGGGGGGGGTGCAGAGGAAAACTAAGAACAACAACAAAAAAAAAAGAACAAGAACTGACGCAAATAAGTGGCATAATCAGAGCGCGCTGGTGCTGGGGGGGACTGTGAAGTTTTAATTGGCCACTTGCTTGGGAGGAAAGACCTGCCCAATGCTCTGCTGATTAAAACCTCCTGTTTTAATCACCCCCTTGCCAGCAGCAGCTGAGGACAGGCGTGGGCTTGTGGCCTTTTCCATAGGGCTGTTAACTTGGCCATTAGCAATGCAGTGCTGCGCTGGGCCCTGGATCTGCTCCCTCATGCTGCAATGGTTCCCTGGGGGGCTTGTATCACACCCCGTGCAGGGCGGAGCCTGGGCATGGGGACGCTGTGCTGCAGGAGGCAACCTGGCTGGTCAGAATCAGCCCGGGTTGCCAGCATTTATCCCCGTCAGCAGTTTCCCCGCATTTGAGCCGATGTCTTTAAATGAGCAAGAGACCGGCATGCAACAAGCACTGGTGCAGCCTGCAAGTTCTTTCTCCTCGCGCCGGATGGCTCCCGCATTCTTCCTCCGGTCTCAACGTGCTCCACCAGACCAGCTACCTGCACGCATGGGTAGCAGCCGCCTGCACTGGGTGACCGAGGACATAGCCAGAGACGCCCTTGCTGAGGTGTGAAATCTGCCGGCAGCATGTGCTGCCTCCTCCATCTCTGCTGAAGCTCTAAAACCCGGGTTTCCCAAGGACATGTCTGCACTGCTGGCTACTTCTACCCCATCTGGCTAGAGCTGGGTGAAGTTTTTGGGGTGAACCATACGTTCACCGGGACATGCATTTTGGGAGGGTGCCAATACTGTGAGCAAATTTGGGTCAAATTCAGGTCGTTTTGGGTCAACCAAAATCCCAAGGAGAGGCATCCTTCCTCCACCCCCTCCTCTGGCCCTCCTGGCGGGGTTGTCACCTTCCCCCGCCCCGCGGCAAGCACTCACCGATGTTGGAATGCTTCAGGAGACGGCAAATCCGGGCTTCGCGCTCCAACTTCTGATGATCTGGAAATGGAAGAGAGAACAAGCCCCGTTAATGGTATCACCTGATGCGTCAATGCCACATGCTCAGCAAGCCCTGGCGGGCTAGGGGCAAAGAAGGGCACTCATCACCTATCCCACTTATCATGGGCTGGCACTAGCGTGAAGTGCCACCAAGCACCCCCACCAGAGCCAAGTCTCCTGTCCTGAGAGCGGGACTGGGCCAAAGAGCATGGGCTTTAATACAGCAGACAGATTGGGGTGGGAGGAGAGGGTATCAGAAGCCAAGCTACATCAGCAATGCAGGCTGCAGAAGCCCCCTCTTCTCCTCCTTCCAGGAGCAGACGCTTGGCTCTCCAACGCACACAGGGCTGGGGACCGAAGGCCCAAGGCCACCAGGGATCACACGTGGGAGAGGGCTCTCAGGCAGGCCCAGGGTTGTGGACGGATGGATTTCAAGGCCAGAGGGCCTACCATGACCATCAAGTTTGCCCTCTTGCATCACACAAGCCAGAGAACCTCTGCCAGCGAGTCCTGCGGTACTGTGATTTCTTCTCCCCTGCCAGGGGCATCTCGCAAGCACATGGTGTTTAGAAAGACATCCGCTCTCGCTGCAAAGAGCCTGCATGGTGGAGAGTCCACCCCATCCCACCCTTGGAGAATCGGTTGTGGTGGCTACTCATCTCCCCACATCAGAAGCTGTGTCTGTTTCCAGTTTGAATTTTCCTAACATCAGCATACAGCCATTGGAGTGTGTCTGTTCAGCTAACATGTCCTGAACATTGGAAAGCTCCCTACAGACAGTGATCAAGTCACCTCTTCTCTTTGATTCCCTTACACCTGCTCTGTCAGGCCTCTGCCACTCAGCCGGGCCCTCTACACCACCAAGACGCGGGGCCACATCACCCCAGACTCACCCACAGACACCCCCAAAATTCTCAGTCAGTTCAAGCCTTCCCGCATCTCCCCAGTATCCTGGAAAAGCCTCCCCCAACCTGATACCCAAGGGAGGTTTCCCCCAGCCTGGCCAGCAGGCCTTCACTCTGCCCCCACAGGATCACTCTGTTGGGAGGGAGGGAAGGTGACTTCAAGTGCAGGAAGCAAATTGCCCAACGCAATGTTGGCCTTATTAATTGCATCCGAGCAGCCAGAAACAAGGCGGTAGCATGATCTCTGTAAACCAGCAGCAGCTGCTCCCTGTATTAGTGCTGACACATGGCAAGTCCTGTGGAGCTGTCTGACTAGGAGTCCAGGTGCGAAATTGTGGTGGACCCAGAGAAAATGGCACCATTTCTAAACGAAAGGCTAGGTACTGTGATGTTCTTATTGCCATCTCTATGGGCTAGCGTTAGGATTTTGTCGTCATCTTGTGTGTGAACTAGCACCTTAATGGTTAATGCCCTCTGTGATGGGTTGGATCACAGAACCTCCCTTGGGATCTGCCACTCGATGTGCCAAGACTTCCTGTGCTCCTGCTTTCCCTGCCAGCTCGGGACCCCAGCACCCTGTGTTGCTGAGCCAGACACACGTCTGCTCCAACAAAGACCTAGGGTCTGAATTACTTGCCCCAAAGTTGCAGGTTTACCTGAAAGCAGCTAACAGAAGTGTTCCTGTCTTTAACACTCAGATGCCCAACTTCCAATGGGGTCTAAACCCAAATAAATCCATTTTACCCTGTATAAAGCTTAAGTAGGGTAAACTCATAAACTGTTCGCCCTCTAGAGAGAGATGCATGGCTGTTTGCTCACCCAGGTATTAACACATACTCTGAGTTAATTAATAAGTAAAAAGTGATTTTATTAAATACAAAAAGTAGGATTTAAGTGGTTCCAAGTAGTAACAGACAGAACAAAGTAAGTCACCAAGGAAAATAAAATAAAACACACAAATCTATGTCTAATCAAACTGCATACAGATAATCTCACCCTCAGAGATGCTTCAGTAAGTTTTTTTCTCAGACTGGACACCTTCCAGGCCTGGGCACAATTCTTTCCCCTGGTACATCTCTTGTTCCAGCTCAGGTGGTAGCTAGGGGATTCTTCTATGATGGCTCCTCCCCTTTGTTCTGTTCCACCCCTTTATATATCTGTTGCATAAAGTGTGAATCCTTTGTCCCTCTTTGGGTTCCCACCCCTTCCTTCTCAATGGAAAAGAACCAGGTTAAAAATGGATTCCAGTTGAGGTGACATGATCACATATCACTGCAAGACTTCATTGCCCACTTGCCAGCATATAGGTATACAGGAAGGCTTACAGGTAAAACACACCCAACTGCAGATAATTGTCCTGGTTAATGGGAGTCATCAAGATTCTAAACCACCATTCAAGTATCAGAGGGGTAGCCGTGTTAGTCTGGATCTGTAAAAGCAGCAAAGAATCCTGTGGCACCTTATAGACTAACAGACGTTTTGGAGCATGAGCTCATGCTCCAAAACGTCTGTTAGTCTATAAGGTGCCACAGGATTCTTTGCTGCTTAAACCATCATTAATGGCGCACACTTTGCATAATTACAATAGGCCCTCAGAGTTATATTTCATATTTCTAGTTTCAGATACAAGAGTGATACATTTATACAAATAGGATGACCACACCCAGTAGATTATAAACTTTGTAATGATGCTTTACAAGAGACCTTTTGCATGAAGCATATTCCATTTACATTATATTCACTCAGTAGCATATTTTTATAAAACCATATAGACTGCAATGTCACACCCTTCTTGCCACAAGCTCTGCATGACATTCTGATTTAAAAAACATAACACTATCCATTCAACATGTTAGACTACACACTGGCTAACTGATAGATCTCCCAAACAGCCTGTTAACAGGGGATCACCACCTCATAGGGGTGTTTCTAGAGGGGCCCAACACTATTCAACATCTTTACCAGTGATCTGGAAGAAAATTTAGCTTCATTGCTGGTCAATTTAACAGGTGATACAAAAACTGGGGGAAGGGGTGGTAAATAATCATAGAATCATAGGGTTGGAAGAGCTCTCAGGAGGTCATTTAGTCCAACCCGCTGCTCAAAGCAGGACCAACACCAACTAAATCATCCCAGCAAGGGCTTTGTCAAGCTGGGCCTTAAAAACCTCTAAGGAAGGAGATTCCACCACTCCCTAGGTAACCCATTCCAGTGCTTCACCACCCTCCTAGTGAAATAATGTTTCCTAATATCCAGCCTAGAGCTCCCCACTGCAACTTGAGACCATTACTCCTTGTTCGGTCATCTGTCACCACTGAGAACAGCTGAGCTCCATCCTCTTTGGAACTCCACTTCAGGTAGTTGAAAGCTGTTATCAAATCCCCACCCACACCCCCACCACCCACACACACTCTTCTCTTCTGCAGACTAAATAAGCCCAGTTCCCTCAGCCTCTCCTCGTAAGTCATGTGCCCCAGCCCCCTAATTATTTTTGTTGCCCTCCGCTGAACTCTCTCCAGTTTGTCCACATCCTTTCTGTAGTGGGGGAACCAAAACTGGACACAATACTTCAGATGTGGCCTCACCAATGCCGAATAGAGGGGAATAATCATTTTCCTCGAGCTGCTGGCAGTGCTCCTATTAATACAGCCCAATATGCCATTAGCCTTCTTGGCAACAAGGGCACATTGCTAACTCATATCCATCTTCTCATCCACTGTAATCCCCAGGTCCTTTTCTGCAGAACTGCTGCTTAGCCAGTCAGTCCCTAATCTGTAGCAGTGCATGGGATTCTTCTGTCCTAAATGCAAGACTCTGCACTTGTCCTTGTTGAACCTCATCTGATTTCTTTTGGCCTGATCCTCCAGTTTGCCTAGGTCACTCCTATCCCTACCCTCCAATGTATCTACCTCTCCCCCCCAGTTTAGTGTCATCTGCGAACTTGCTGAGGGTGCAGTCCATCCCATCATCCAGATCATTAATGAAGATGTTGAACAAAACTGGCCCCAGGACTGACCCTTGGGGCACTCCGCTTGATACCGGCAAGAAAGGGAAAATCAGTTCCACAGAGCTTAGAAAGCCTGACTCAACCAAAGTCCATTGTAATACAGGGCCATCCACTTAGGAACAAAGAATGCAGGTCATGCTTGCTGGATCGGGGGCTGTCCCCTAGAAAGCTGCATCTCTGACAAGGTCTTGGGGGTCAGGGTAGACAAATAACTAAACACGAGCTCCCAGGGCAGTGCTGTTGCTAAGAGCTTCATGCTATCGTCAGCTGTAGAAACAGGGGACTAACGCGTAGGAGTTGAACTACCACTGTGCATCGCATCGGTAAGACTATTGCTGGAACGCGGTCTCCAGCTCCAGGCTCCACGCTTCCAAACGGATTCTGAGAAACTGGAAAGGGTCCAATGCAGAAGTGCAGGAACAAAGTGTGGGATGGAAAAGCTGCCTCGGGGTGAGGGACCAACAAGGGGGTGGGAAAGGGGCTTGCAATGGGAAACACCAGGATCCCCTGACCCTTGGTATCCGTGGAAACTCAGATGGATGGAGGTTTGTGCAGCATATGGCTGACAAACAAAGACAGAAAGGTAAGTATCCTCGGGGAATCTCGTCCCCCATGTGATGCGGGGGCGCAGGGCTCCCTGAACCACTTGAGTTCAACGCAGAATCAATGCAATATGGGCCGCAGTGTTTATCTCAGTAGACACTGCCTCTGAAGGTGCACCAGACTGTGTCTGGGCAAGCAGGGTTAGAAATCCACGGGGCGGCCTCCCGTGTGCAGGATGGGGCAGTGTAATGAGTATGCTCAAGGGCTGGAAAAACTCTCCTCTGAAGACAGGTTGGAAAGCTAGAGAAGACGAATAAGAGGAGCCAGAATAGAAGCATATAAAGTAATGGCTGGTCTAGAGAAGGGAGATCGGGGCATCTGTTCTCCCTGTCTCAGAATGCAAGGACAAAGGACAGTCAATGACATTAACAGGTGGCAAACTCAAAACTGTTGCAAGGAAATGCTTTTTTGCACAATGCATAGTGGACTGTGGAACTCTCTGCCACAAGATATCACAGGGGCAAAGATTCAAAGAGGGATAGGATAACAATATCTAGCGCTAGAATAATTACCGGTAACAGGCTTTAGAGAGGATATTAACACTCATGCTTTAGGGCTTAACCTAGTCTCTAACTATTAGGGGTCAGGAGGAAACCTAATGTGGGGGTAGGGGGGGAGAGAGAGATTACCCCACATCTGCTATTGTGAGTTTTTGCATCTTCCTTTGCAGCATCTGGTACTGCCACACTCAGAGACAGGACACTGGGCTAGATGCACTTTGGGTCTGCTCTAGTTTGGGGGGTGGGGAGATTGGAGGCCTACACCTGATGGTCCAGAAGGTGGTGAAAGACCCTCATAATTCCCCTGTGCTGCACAGGGGAGAGTGGGCTCCTTCCAGACTGATGGAGCCACCGACATGACGGGGCCACCTGCTGCACACCCTCCCGCCAGAGGCTGGTGGGAAAGAGATCTGTCTCAGCAGGTGCCCCCGTCACCCGACGCAGGGCTGGGCTCTTTCAGGGAAGAAGCCGTGGCTTGGGCCAGTACCTTGGATCAGCCTGGGGCCAAGGCTCACAGCCCTGGGGGTGGAGAGGAGCCAGCCATCCAGCCAGGGCACCAGCTGACAGGGCACTGGGAAGAGGCATCTCCTGCCATGCCTCCGCCAGGCTGCAGTTAGAGGGTGCCCCGCTGCTCTCTGCCCCCAGGGGAGAGGGAGACAGCCCACCCCTAGAGCGTAGGAACTTGTGCTAGAGCAGAGGAAGGGGCATGGACCCACGCTGGAGAGCTGCAGAGCACAGGAAGGGGCTCCCGCAGCCCAGGCGGTGCTGGATGGAGCCATTACAGAGCACATTCATCACCCCCTATTGTGCACTGGGCACAAGCCAAACTGTGCCGGACTGCGTAGAGCAGGGCCGAGTCAGACCTGAGCGGGGAGTGCACCAGAGAACTCCTAGGCCCTGTCGGAAGCAGTGCCAGCAACACAGGGCTTGGGAACCGGCCCACTGCACTGCTTCTCCCAGACACAATGCACACCCCAGGGCCTGACCACCACTTCTCCCGACACCTTTTGCAAGAAGTGGGGTGTGAAGCACAGTGCCCCGTCCCCAGCTCACGGAGGTCAGTTCTGCCTCCCTAAATGCCCCCGCTGCTTTAGCTGGAGATGACTCTCTGCACAGCCTCCGCTCATCGGCAGCGTGGTGTTAACCAGTTGTTGTGCTCCACTCCAGAGGTGGCTGCATCTCACGGCTCTCCATTGCTACAGCAATGCAGGATCAGCAGGAGGGCTTGCTTCAGACTGCAGCCCTTTCCCAGAGCCCTTCCACCCAACTCCAAGTGCGGCAGGTTGGAGACCACTGGAGCATCCGTGACCCCGCACGGCAAGGGAGAGCTAACTGAGGAGGGGCCCTGCCCACCACATGCTGCTCCACCAGCGGGACTGTTAGAAGCCTTGCATTCTCATCAGAGCCGTTTCTAAACGGCCCAGATCTGATCCGAATGGTTCAGACTCAGGGCTTGGAAGCAGAGACCTCACTGCCCCGTGCCCTGGGCTGCCAGGAAATCTTGTCCTTCCCAGGGAGGGCTGTGCCATCTGGGAGCACCCCAGGGCCCAGGTTCCTGGCTGTTTCCCTGCTAGGAGAGGTTGGAACTGGAGCAGCCGGGTGCTCCGCACAAAGCGGACAGAGGAATGGAGCCATGTGGTCAATCACCAAGGGGCAAAGCAGGGCTGGTCTCTCCGGGCAACCGTCCGGGGTTCTTAGCACCAAGCTCCTGTTCAGCGTCTGTCCTGCTCTCCTGCCTTCGTCCCCGAGGATCCTGAGCAGCGAAGGAGGGAGAGACAACCATCACCCCAGGGCACAGAGCTGCTGCCTCTGACTAATGTATATAGCCCTTCTCCAGTCAGATAGCCGCTGGTGCAGTGACTCCAATAACAAGCGTGACAGAGGTGTGTTGCCAGTCCCAATGCAGCCCTGTCCCCTATCTGCTTCCACACACACCTGGGCCATCCTGAGTGTCTTTTTACACCACACCACTGGCCAGATTCTCCAGCCTTAGTATGATTTCATCCCCAACTGCCCCTGTTAGCTGTCCCACGTCCCAGCACGCACTGCAAACCCCGCCACCGAAGCTCACGGAGAGTAAGATCCATTTCTCTGTTCCCTGACCCAGAAAGTCAGAGAGAGGGAAAGAGAGAAAGACTGGTGGAGCCCTACGGCTCAGTGCCCAGTGAAATTATAACCCAGGGAACCAGAGTGGAGCTCCGGGTGCAGGGCAGAGTGGGTTCATGCATTTGATCTTTACACCTCGTGGGCTCGATCAAAACCCTCTCCAGGGCTGGCACTGAGGAGCATCAGGAGGGGGTGGGTAGGGGCGGAGTCCAGGATAGCAGGGATGAAGGGGGCACCAGTGGAGCTGTGGGGCAGGACCAAGGCATGGTCCCTCTCCAGTGGTGAGCTGTCCCACCGGTTGGCAGAAACCGGCTGTTAAATTTAGAAGCCCTTTTAGAACCAGTTGTCCTGCGAGGGTCAACTGGTTCGAAAAGGGCTTTTAAATTTAACAAAAGCCCCAGCAGCTGCCTGCCCCCCTCCCCCCCCCCCCAGCTCACCTCACTCAGCCTCTGCCTCCTCCCCTCCCCTCCTCTCCCAGGCTTCCCGCGAATCAGCTGTTCGTGCGGAAAGTCTGGGAGAGCTGAGAAGGAAGCAGCGGCTTCCCGCAGGTGAGTTGGGGCAGGGGGGCGAGGAGGGCTCCAGGTGCCGCATGGCTCCGGCCTGGCCCCCGACCCCATCCCCGGGCGGCCCGGCCAGCTGTGCGCCCCGGCTCCGGTCCGGCCCCCATCCCCAGGCAGCCTGGTAAGGGGGCAGGGAGCGTGGAGAGGGTGTTGGATAGAGGGCAGGGGAGTTGGGGGGGGGGTGGATTAGTGTCGGGGCGGTCAGAGGGCAGGGAACAGGTGGATTGAATGGGGGCAAGGGTCCCGGAGGGGACAGGTAGGAGGGAGTAGGGGTTGGATGGGTCGGCAGGGGACAGGGAAGGAGGGTGGATGGGGCAGGTGTCCTGAGGGGGCTGTCAAGGAACGTGGGGGGTTGGGTGGGGCAGGAGTCCCCGGGGGGGCATGACCCCCTCACGGGGTGAGGAGGAGGGAACCGGTTGTTAATATTTTGGCAGCTCATCGCTGTCCCTCTCTATTGCTGACCCACAGCACTGTTGATAGTCTGAGCCTCATAGACATTTGCCATTACATACCATGGCACATATGGCAAAAACAAGAGGGTTTTTTCATCTCAGCCAGGGCAGCCGCCTGACCTCCTGCTCACTGCCCAGAAAGCAACAGCCCACTCCCCCAGGCCCCTCCGCCCCCCATCATGAAGCCCAGCTGCAGCTGCATGCCCCCAAGGTACTTCCCCTCTGTCCCTGGGGTCGGCTGGAAAACCTGGTGCCGGGATTGCATGGTCAGACGGATCCCGCTGCTATCACTCTCCTCCTCCTGCACCAGCTGCTCTGCCACCCCAGCAGCAGCCGGGAGGGCAGATGGCAGCTGTGCCACGTCCCCCTCTAGGAGAGCGAGGAGGGGTGGGCGGGAGAGATCAGAGACACGGAATAGGAGAGAGCGGCGCAGCACTTGGGCATCTGCATTGATACACTCAGACCCAGCAGCCTCCCTCCTTCACGCACTGTCATACCTCCACGTCTTTCAGCCATGGCCCACTCCCCTTGCCTAGCTGCACCACACTGAGCAGGGGGTCTGGAGGAGATATGGCTCTCTCTCTCTGGAAGCCCCTGGGGTAAAGACACCGGGTCCCCATTGTGAACCCTGCTGGCTCCAAGAAGAGAAGGAGCAGGACCCTCACCATCTTCAGTCACTCCTGGTGGCCTGGCCACTTGTGATGCCCTAAAGCAGTGGTTCTCAAACTGTTTTTTTTAATGGACCCCTTGAAAATTGCTGAGGGTCTCGGTGGACCACTTAATGATCTTTCCAAATGTTGTTTGTACCGTTAGCTAACTATTGTAAAGCGCTTTGGAGAAAAGTGCTATATTAAAAAAAATCTCAATAATTAACATTTTTTTGCTCTACAAATAAAAGCGCACAACTCATATTTTAATATCAATAGTCTTACTTTTCTAATGTGATGGACGTGCTCTCTCTCCCCTGTCGCAGCAGCCCCCAAACTGAGGCTGGGAAGGAGGCAGGTCTCTCCCCAGCAGCTGCAGCCCTGGAGCTGGGGAAGTCATCTCATTCTCTGGTCACTGCAGCCCTGCACGTCCCAAAGTCTCCCCACCCCCTCTTCTCATCCCACTGCCCCACCTCCCACCAATTCCCTATCGTCCCCAAGGCCACTACCTCACCTTACATGTGCATCTTCTCCAGGGTCCAGGCACCTAATTAGTGGAACCATGCATGTGTGACTCCACTAATCAGGTGGGTGGCCCTCCATTCTCTTGTGTGCAGCTGCCCAGGCATGCACCTTAGAGGGAACTATCCACAGACCACCTGAATGGAGCTCGCGGACCACTGGAGGCCTGTGGACCACAGTTTGAGAACCTCGGCCCTAAAGGTCACAGCAGGCTGAAAACAGTAAGGCTGCATTGTGGGCTGGGTCATGCAGTGGATGGGTTTATAAACACTCCTATCACACTTCCAAGGAGCCCAAAGCACTTCGCCCGGCTGAGATGGAACCACCTCTGGGGTGGAACACAGCAGCTTGCAGCAACGCTGCACAGAGGGGATGCAGCGGAATTAAAAATCCGACTTCAGAGCACTGCGAGGGTCCTGCAGTTGGTGCTTCTGGCCTTCCTTCATGGCCTCAGGGAGGGCTTCTGGCTTCTGCTGCAGCAGCATGGCTGACAGGGCACCAGGCCCAGACCGCTCACCAGTTCATGTTCTAATGAGTCACGCGGGGCAGTCCTCGCCCCTCCACTGCCTGGCAGGGGCATGGTGTGCACCCAGGAAGGCTCTGCCATCCAACCGGGCGCATGTCCATCAGAGAGGCCATGGAATCACTGCAGAAGCCTTCCTGCCGATGCACAGCCCCAGCTGCAGCCAGCCCTCCCTGCCCCAGCTGCTGCTGCTTGTCATCACCGACACTTGCAGGGAAATTGGATCTCTGCTGCTCGGGGATCCCCCGCTGGCCCCCCTCCACCAGTTACTCAGGAGGAGAGCGCTCCCTGAGCAAGAGGAGACACCTGCCCATGTGCACCATCCTGAACAAGGGCCCCTTTCTAGTCTCAGGGACACGAATGGGATCCCCTGATTGGCACATGCTCTAAGGCAGCAGCAGGCAGGATCACAGGAGACCCACAGGGTCAGGAAATCTCTAACAGCTCCAAAGCAACCCAGCTTCACTGCCAAATACGCTTGAGTGGTTGGGTAGAACACAGGGAGAGCCCTACCACATCATCCAGCCCCCAAGCCCTGCCCAGCGGCCGCACCAGCACACCAAGCACATGCCTGCGGTGGCAAGCCGTGGGGAGTGTCCTGCCGGTCCCTGCGAGGGCAGCAGTCAGGCAGCCTTTGGCAGCTTGCCTGCGGGAGGTCTGCCGGTCCCGCGGATTCGGCAGCAATTCTGCAATGGGTACACCGAAGCCACGGGACCAGCAGACCTCCCACAGGCAAGCCGCCGAAGGCAGCCTGCCTACCGTGCTTGGGGCGGCAAAAAAGCTAGAGCTGCCCCTGGCCCTGCCCCCGCCCCCTCAGTGTGTGTCCCTCACCCCCTCAGCCCCAGCTGCAACAGCCCTAACCGCCCCCCCCAGCGTGTCCCTCACCCACTGAGTCCCAGCTGTAATGGCCCTGCCCCCCCAGAATGTGTCCCTCACCCCCTCAGCCCCAGCTGTAAGGGCCCCACAGGAAGGAAAGCTGCTGTGTGCAGACATAAATGGAACTGACAGAATTTTGCTCTCCCCATTCAGAGAAATAAAGTGAAATTCTTAACTCCTAGGGTAATCCACTATTGGAACAATATACCCAGGTCGTGGGAGATTCTCCATCCCTGGCCATTTATAACTCACATCCGGCTCTTTTTCTAACAGATCTGTGCTAGGAATTATTGTGGGCCGTTCCCTGGCCTGTGCTATCCAGGGGGACAGATTAGATTGCAATGGTCCCCTTTTGGCCTTGGAATCTAGCATCTCCTGACATTGGTATTGAGTGTTGGCATTGCAGGCTCAGAAATCCACCCCTCTCCTTAGGCCTCACAGCTCGAGCCACAACTCCAAAAGGCCGTCTACACACTGTTTTTTAGAGTGCTAACATGGGCCCCATTAGCCCATGTTTATCAACCTGGGCTAGGAGTCTCGCTCCCATGGGCATGTGGACAAACCCTACCATACTGTCTTATTGAGTAGTATATAAGTGTGACAGACAAACAGTCTGTCCATCCAGGGGAATGCAGGGACTGACTTATGAGACATCATTCAAGGAGTTCTATAAACAGAACCTGCAGAAACAGTCCCATAGAATGGAACATCATCTATAGGGTTTCAGACCATTTTATAGGATTCAATAGAAAATTACATCCCTGAATACAAATGCCCTATAGAAAGGGCCTTGCTAACTGTCACCTTGGGCAGCTTTTACGAGCAGCTTCCTTAGGTTTCATCTGCTGGGCAGTTCCATCAGGGGACATGACATGCGGAGGGTGTTAGCAGAAATGGGGCAGATGGGCAGCACCAAAGTGTATAATGTGGAGAAATGGGGTGGCATTAGAAACGGCTGAAGAGCTGGGACAGTCCTGCGTCGGGCTGTGGGATTGAGTCCTGGAGGGAAAAGCTGGGGAACATGAACTCAGCTGGACAAAACAGAACATGAGCTGTAGGGCAGATTCCTGCCCTGACCCCGGGGAAAGCAGCAGTTATCTCCCCACTGTATTTCTGTGATCACAGGAGCGCTCTCCGCCCGCCCCCTGCAGCTAGTGACTTCGGATCGAAGTATGTGGGTCACATCTGGAACCATCTGAGCGATGACCGGCACATTCAGGCTGCCTTGAGCAGGGCAACCGTGCACTTCTGCTCATCCAAACACTCAGCCACTTGCTGGGCCCTTTAATATCCAAACCCATTTTAAAGGCGTTTAAAAACTTAGTACAAGGACCAGAAGCTAAACTCTGCCAGGGGCAGAGGAGGCAGCTGCATATCTATAGTTTAAAGAGAGGAGGTGCGGGGGACAGAGTCTCTGTCTGTAAATACCTCCAAGGTAGCGATGGAAATGAAAGGAGGGAATTACGCCGACTCAGATGATGGCAGAAGGAGCAGCAATGACCCGGAGCAGGAAAAGGAAGAGCTTAAACCAAATATTAGCAGCCAGAGCAACTGGGACACCGTGACTGCACATCTCCCTGGACAGGAGAGATGCCTGACTTCTGTAGCTCCTATCTGGACCAGCCTAGCCCCTTTGTGATTCCTGCAGTCCCATCGGCAGGCGTGGTCATGGCCCGTGGCAAGCCCAGTGTTAGTTCAAGCCCATTTCAACGCCATTCCCGGCTGACAGCTGACTCCAAGCCAGAGGCAGGAAGCTGTAGGGTTCCACAGCAAACATCCAAGGCACAGCAGGAGCTTAACCAGCCTCAGTCTAGGATGGGATTGCATCAGAATGATCCCTGGCTCTTATCTAGCAGTTTTCATCCACAGATCTCAAGGCGCTTGTGTGACAAGGTGGGACTGTTCTTAATGTTTCCTCTGATTAGTGTGTGGGTGCCTCAGTTTCCCCTATGCATTTCTTAAGTCTCCAGTGTGCATAAATGGCCGACACTCTGTATCCTGGCAACAAATGGCAGGGGCCCTTCCCCCTGCAAGGGAATAGCTAAAGGTGAACAAAGAGATCAGGTGACCTCCTGGCCTGGGAAAGAGACAAAGGCCAGAAAGGAGGGGCTGGAGGAGTTTTTCAGTTTGGGGCTAGCTGGGGATGAGGAGCGAGTGCGGACATGGGTGTCTGGCTGGCTGGCCCCCCAGGATGGACCTGGCTGAGGGGTCCTGTTCTCTGTACCTAGAAGCTCTGGTTTAGACCATATTCCTGTCATCTAATAAACCTCTGTTTTACTGGCTGGCTAAGAGTCACGTCTGACTGCGAAGTGGGGGTGCAGAACCCTGTGGCTTCCCCAGGACCCCGCCAGGGTGGACTCACTGTGGGAAGTGCATGGAGAGACAGAGGATGCTGAATGCTCCAAGGTCAGACCCAGGAAGGTGAAGCCGTGTGAGCTGCTTGCCCTGAAGACAGTGTGCTCTCAGAGAGGAGACTTCACCAGAATCCTGACTGGCTTCGTAGGGAGCAGATCCAGAGCATTGCCCTGGGGACTCCGTGACAGCTTGGCAAAGGCGATCCAATGGGGAAACTGAGGCACACAGCCGTAACATCACTTGCCCAAAGTCACCCACCCAGCAGGCCAATGGCGGGAACAGGATCCAGGTCTCTCAAGTCCCAGTCCAGAGCTCTAGCTACTAGGCTGCACTGCCCCCAGGAAGAACCCTCCAAGTCCACACTGCTCATTTAAAAGTAGAACAAATGCATCAGTGGCGCAATAAAGGCAGGGCTGTGGAGATCCCTGCAGGGGAGACCTCTAGCATCCCACTTTCCGGGGCAGAAGTACCATCGAAACCTTTCGAGCAGCCGGCAGAATTCTGGAGCAGAGGCTCAGAGACTGATTCTCATGCCATCGTCACTAACACAGGCAAAGTGGGTCAACCCAGAAAAGAAAAGTTTTATAAGCTACCTGGCTGGGGGGGAATCAGGGTCCTATAACTTTCTAGGGCAATTTCTGCACAGCCGTACTGGTTTTGTCCCCCTTACGTTCCACAGGGCTTTTCCCTCGGTGTTCCCAGCACCCAATGATATGGGACCGGAGAGCGTTCTGCTCACTGACTACAGGGCACCTTCGCCAGGCTGGAAAACAAGGCGTGTCCGGATTTGGGAAGTGAGGTTCAAACCCAGCCGGGCCATTAAGAAGGAAACAACTCCTCTTTTCTGAGGGTGGCCCTAGGACAGGGGTGGGCAAACTATGGCCCATGGGCCACATCCGGTCCACGGGACCCTTCTGCCCAGCCCTGAGGTCCTGGCCCAGGGAGGCTCACCCCCAGCTGCTCCCCCTCCCCCACAGCCTCAGCACACCATGCCACCAGCACAATGCTCTTGGCGGCCACGCAGTGCAACTGCAGAGCCAGGCCTGTCCTGGTGCTCTGGGTGGTGCAGCTGTAGTGCCGCCGGGCACCGGCATTCCAGGCAGCGCGGTAAGAGGACGGGGAGTGGGGGGAGGGGGTTGGATAGAGGGCAGGAGAGTTCAGGGTGAAGAGGTGTGGATAGGGGTGAGGGCAGGGAACTGGGGGGTTGAATGCAGGCAGGGGTCCCGGGGGCAGTCAGGAAGGAGGGGGGATTGGATGGGGTGACGGGGGGCAGTCAGGGACAGGGTCTGGAAGCGGTCAGGGGACAGGAGGTGGTGGATGGGGCAGGAGTCCTGGGGGGGCTGTCAAGGGACAGGGAACAGTGGGGGTTGGATGGCATAGAAGTCCCAGGGGGGCCATCAGGGGGTGAGAAGTGGGGGGGGGCGGATTGGGGGTGGTGGCAGACCATGCCTGGCTGTTTGAGGAGGCACAGCCACCCCTAAGTGGCCCTCCATACAATTTTGGAAACCTGATGTGGCTCTCAGGCCAAAAAGTTTGCCTGCCCCTGTGTCATAAACAGATAGTCAAGGGTTAATAGCACAGGAGTACTTCATGTCTCTTCTGCCTGTAAAGAGTTAAGTTCAGTGAGCCTGGCTGTCACCTGACCAGAGGACAGGATACTTTCAAATCTTGAGAGAGGGAAGTTTGTGTGTGTCCTGTTAGTGTTTGGTTATTGTTCATTCTGGGGGCTCAGAGGGACCAGACGTGCAACCAGGTTTCTCTCCAATCTCTTTGATACAGTCTCTTATAAGTTCAGAATAGTGAGTACTAGGTAGATAAGGCGAACTAGGCTTATGTTTGTTTTCTTTATTTGCAAATGTGTATTTGGCTGGGAGGAGTTCAATTTTGTATTTTGCTGAAAGGATTTTACTTTGTACTTGTATACTTAGGCTGGGAGGGTATTCCCAGTGTCTATAGCTGAAAGACCCTGTAACATATTCCATCTTAAATTTACAAAGATAGAAAAAAACAGTAAAAATTTTCTTCTTTTCTTGTTTAAGAACCTGATTGTTTTTTTTATTCTGGTGAGACCCCAGGGGACTGGATCTGGAATTCACCAGGGAATTGGTGGGGAGAAAGGAGGGAAGGGGGAAAGAAAGGTTAATTTTCTCTCTGTGTTAGGATTACTTTCCTCTCTCAGGAAGAGTCTGGGAGGGGGAGAGAGAAGGAGAGGGGAAGGTGGATTTTCCTCTCTGTTTCAAGATTCAAGGTGTTTGAATCACAGTGATCTTCCAGGGTAACCCAGGGAGGGGAAGCCTGGGAGAGGCAACGGTGAGGGAAAGGGTTTACTTTCCTTGTGTTAAGATCCTGAGGGTCTGGGTCTTGGGGGCCCCGGGCAAGGTTTTGGTGGCGGACCAGAGTGTACCAGGCACTGGAATTCCTGGTTGGTGGCAGCGCTACAAGTACTAAGCTGGTAATTGAGCTTAGAGGAATTCATGCTGGTACCTCACCTTTTTGGACGCTAAGGTTCAGAGTGGGGAATTATACCATGACACCCTGGGACCGGGGGTGGGGGGTAATAGAAGCCTATATAAGAAAAAGACCCCAAAATCGGGACTGTCCCTATAAAATTGGGACATCTGGTCACCCTAGCCTTGGCCTACCCATGGGCTGCCCTCTGCAACCCCCAGTACCTATTTGCCTTCTGGTAGGCCACAGCCTGGGGCTTTCCAGGCTGGAGCTCCCCAACTCCTCAGCCTGTCCCCAGCCCTGCTTCACTCACTCACTCACTCACTCACTCACTCACCCCTTCCCTTCCCTTCCCTTCCCTGTCTCTAGCTCCCTGCAGCCAGGCCCATCTCCCTCTACAAACAGAGAGACACATTGAGCTCCTGGCTCACAGCCTTTTTATACAGGACAGCTGTGGCTTGATTGGGGAAGTAGCCGCAGCTGGCCACACCCCAATCAGCCTAGCAGCTTTTTCCCCGCCACAGCCCTTTCCCAGGGCTGTCTTTAAACCCCGCAGGGCAGGAGTGGGTGACCACCCCGCTACACAGCCTCACAGGGTACCAGAGATCCCCCCCGCCCCCACAAGGTCTCAGAGCAGGGGTAGGCAACCTATGGCACACGTGCCGAAAGCAGCACGTGAGCTGATTTTCAGTGGCACTCACACTGCCCGGGTCCTGGCCACCGGTCCGAGGGGCTCTGCGTTTTAATTTAAAATATTTAAGAACCTTCAGTTAAAATTAAAAACCTTAATTACTTTACATACAACAATACTTTAGTTCTATATTATAGACTTATAGAAAGAGACCTTCTAAAAACGTTAAAATGTATTACTGGCACACGCAACCTTAAATTAGAGTGATTAAATGAAGACTTGGCACAGCACTTCTGAAAGGTTGCTGAGCTCGTCTCAGAGCCTGGGTTCCAGCCCAGACGTTTACACAATTTTTCGTCCCACTGCGCGAGCCCAAGTCTATTGACCTGGGCTTTGGGACTCCGTGCCATGGGTTCCAGGTCCTGGACAGAGCCAGAGAGGAGGGGAGAAAGTGGGAGCTAATGGCTGAGCCCAAGAGCCCAGTCTTAGAACCTAGCCCAGCCACCGCAGGCACGGAGCCTGGTGAGAGTCCTCCAGCCTATCTTATGGCCTCCATTCACGTTCACGCTGGGTTTATTTTATTTCACATCAGCAACGTGACATCTGGGCTCCCAGCACAGGACAGAAACAAATGACACCATTAAAATCAGCCCAGCTGCAGGCCCCACACAGTGAGGAGTAATCATGCCACGTCATTAGAGAGCGTATCATAACGCACACACACACGGGGGATGAACCTTCACTCTGGCCTTTCCTAACTTTTGAGCTGATTTTGCAAGCTTATAGATTCCTAGATTCCAAGGCCAGGAGGGACCATTGTGATCATCTAGTCTGGCCCCCCGTGTAACACCGGCCAGAGACCTTCCTAGAGCAGAGCTTTTAGAAAAACATCCAGCCTTGCTTTAAAAATTGTCAGTGATGGAGAATCCACCATGGCCCTTGGTAAATTGTTCCAATGGTTAATTACTCCTCCAGTTAAGTATTTACACCTTATTTCCAGCCTGAATTTGTCTAACTCCAACTTCCAGTGATTGGGTTGTGTTAGACCTTCTTCTGCTAACCTGAAGAGCCCATGATTAAATATTTGTTCCCTGTGTAGGTACATAAAGATTGATCAAGTCATCCCTTAACCTTCTCTTTGTTAAGCTAAATCGATCACTACAAGGCAGGTTTTCCAGTCCTTTAATCATTCCCATGGCTCTTCTCTGACCCCTCTCCAATTTATCAACTCCCTCCTTGCCCTGTGGGCACCAGAACTGGGCACAGGATTCCAGCGGCGGTCGCACCAGTGTTCTTTTAAAGAGGTAGTTTGTGTGCACACAGGTAATTTCCTAGGTTTTTAAAAAAGCAAACTGAACCCCCCCCAGACATTTCATCGTGTGGCATCATATTGATGCTCACATGATTCATCAGCAGGGTTGGCACCTGGAGATCTACCCCACAACCGCTGTTGCTTGACCTAACTGCATAACTGATAGCAATAGGAGGTTGTCATCCTCTATGTGGACAACACAAGAGAGGGAATGAGATGTGCATCCTAATATCCCGTATGCCAGGGTGAGCCCTCACTGCCAAATTTTATGTCCCTGTTCCAAAGCAAGAGGGCGCTAGAGATTCTGTACTAAACAGCTTTACGATTATTTTTAAAACGTGGGGGAAAAAAAAATCTCATTCTCAGAAACTGTAGTACCGTTTTTGCTAAACTTTCCCCAACAATTCAGCTTGAAGCAGACTCCCAGCACGGACAATTTCAGCCCGAACGGTTACAGTTTGCCAATGTTATAAGCAACTGAAAACAGGGTCTTGGAGTGGAAAGTGTCAGGCAGCCCCAATTGGAGCTGCCGCTATCAGTGCCATCTGTAATTAGGGTCTAGTAAGCTGAGCATGGGTCTGGGAGCCAGGACTCCTGGGTTATGTTCCCAGCCCTGCCACTGAATTGGTGTGGCCTTGTCTACATCACTCCACCTCTCTGAGCCTGTTTACCCATGCAGGCTGGGTGTGTTTTCCAGTCAGACTACCTCTGCACAATATAATGCCTGGGCTATAATGATGCCCCGGCCCAGCGCTGCCACGCACGTGGAGGGACAGTGAACGTGCCAGGGACTAGGTCAGGAAGTGCTACTACCATCAGTGGAGCCAATCAGCCCCTGCTGTGTATTAACTGTTTACACCAAATCAATTAAAGCACTGTTAAATGGTAGAGTGCTGGACAAGGGGGCCAGGGGAGTGAACGGGGCACATCCTGCTAGCGGGAGACAACAGTCCATAGTACAGGGATGGCCAACCTGTGGTTTTGGATCCACATGCAGCTCTTCAGAAGTTAACATGCGACTCCTTATATAGGCACTGACTCCCGGGCTGGAGCTATAGGCACCAACTTTCCAATGTTCGGGGGGGTGCTCACTGCCCAACTCCTGGCTCTGCCATGGGCCTTGCACCCACTCCACACCTTCCCACCCACTCCCCTGAGCCTGCTGTGCCCTCGCTTCTCCCCCTTCCCCCCAGAGCCTCCTGCACACCACGAAACAGCTGATTGGGAGGTTGGGGGGGGGGGAGGCGCTGATCAGCAGGGCTGCCTGTGGGCAGGAGGAGCTGGGAACGGGGTGTGGGGCGGGGCTGCTGACGTTTTACTGTGGCTCTTTGGCAATGTACACTCGGGGCAGCTCTACGCATTTTGCCGCCCCCAACAGGGCAGGCAGGCCTGCGGGAGGTCTCCAGAAGCCGCAGGACCAGCGGACCCTCCGCAGGCAAGCCGCCAAAGGCAGCCTGCCTGCTGCCCTCGTGGCGCCGGCAGAGCGTCCCCCGTGGCTTGCCGCCCCAAGCACGCGCTTGGGATGCTGGGGCCTGGAGCCGCCCCTGTGTACACTGGTAAATTCTGGCTCCTTCTCAGGCTCAGGTTGGCCACCCCTGCCTGAGTTCATACAAAAAAGGACAGTCCGCCTCTTCCCCCCCAGTAGGAGAGCACGCCTAGGATCCTGCTGGGGCCCTGAGATCAGCACAGACCAGAGGGGAGAGCGCCCTCTAGGGAGTCACCAACATGACAACAAGAAACTTTTCCTGGGCAGGATAAAAGCCACAGTAGCTTTGACCAGCTGTGAGCCAGCTGGGCCATTCCAGGGCTGCTGCTGGTTGTGAGGTATACGTCCAGCTGCTCTCCCGAGGCGGCACCGGGCACATCACACCTGCACCAATGACATTTTGAGGCGAGTGATTCTCCTTTCCATTTGCTTTTGGGGAGCCCCGGCAGTTGCCCTGTAGCACTGGGGAGAAGCGCAGGCAACCTGGACAGCCCGGACACAACCCGTAGACAGAGCAGCTCCAGCAGTCCGTGCTCCCTGCTGCACACGGACACCCACCCAGCCGGCTGTCGCAGGGAAGGGGGGTGTCTGTAAGCCTCTCAGGCTGGGCCCATGAACATCTGGGAGCCAGCAGCTCTGCACCAAAGGGAGGGGCTGCAGGGCTTGCACAGAGCTGAGGGATTCTGAACAGACCTTTTGCTCTCAGGACTGTCCCCTCTGCTCCACCAGCCTCGGCGGAGCAAATCCGGGCAGCACAGAGCCTGGAGGGGGCCAACGCAGGAGCCCTGCACCCATCTCACCGGGCAGAGTGACTCTGACCCCCAGTGGCTCATGCATGAAGGGGCCAGCCAGGAGCTGGCCTGGCAGGCACAGCCCACAGCCTCATGCCTGCTAAAGTCAGACCAGACCCGAGCAATCCTCCCAGGGCTCAGGGGCTGTCAATCCGAGGAGCAGGAGCTGGGCTGGTGCTGTGTGACTGAGCATGCTCCGTTCTACCTGCAATGCAGTGGCTCACTTGTCCTCTATTAACCCAGCTGTATGCTAATCCCATCATGCCATCCAGGACCCTTATTAGCACAGCAGCAGAGCTGAAGGGGGGAGCGTTCGCCTGGAATGGGGGGCGGAGGGGGAAGTGACAGGAAAGCAACTATTTCTAACTCCGCCAGAATGCAAATCCCAGCACAATTCCCTGCCACCGGTGTTTCGGCCGGGTCAGGCGTTGGTTGAGGGGCTAACGGAGCCCCACAAGCAGATCTGATATGGAGGAGAGGTACTGGGGGAGCATAATGCAGTGGGGTGCCCCATTCTGGGGGGAGGGGCAGAGGTAAGAGGGGCTCCACACACGTCTCACGCGTGTACAGGGAGAGCAGAGCCAGCTGTTAGCCCCAGACCCAGAGGAGGTGGATGAACAGAAATCCCTGAGGAGGGAATCGCCAGGCTGTGCCCTAGGGCTGCTGTGCAGCTGAAAGGGGGCAGAGCAAGGGGTTGGGGCTAGGGACGAGAAGAGACGGGGGAGCCAGTCTCCACCGCCCACTTTAATTAGCTTTAATGGGCTCCTGCGAAATCACTCGAGAGCAAGTTCCTCCCGCACACAAGCATCCTCCTCCTGCTTGCACCTGTCACATCTGCCCCTCCTCCCCCCGCCAGGGTCTGCACGCACCTGCCCTCCCACACAACTGGCATGCACGAACCACCCCCAAACGACACCGCCCCAACACCCTGCACAGCGCCTGCACTCTGCACAGGGGCACAGGGCAGGAGGCAAATGCTGCCGAGATGTTTCACTGTGCGCACAAGGGCATCAAAGGGAATGGCAGAGGCACCCCGCAGAAGCTGAGCAGTAGCAGGGCTCAAGGTTAACTCCCCTAAGTTGCAGTGGGGGAAGTTTAGGTTGGGTATTAGGAAAAACTTTTTCACTAGGAGGGTGGTGAAGCACTGGAATGGGTTCCCTAGGGAGGTGGTGGAATCTCCTTCCTTAGAGGTTTTTAAGGCCCGGCTTGACAAAGCCCTGGCTGGGATGATTTAGTTGGTGTTGGCCCTGCTTTGAGCAGGGGGTGGACTAGATACCTCCTGAGGTCCCTTCCAACCCTGATAGTCTATGATTTACGGTTACCCACGGCACCTTCTGTTGGAGCGAGGTGAGTCCCAGGCCTGGAGGGTTCCTTATTGTCCCTCTTATAGCACGAGGCAGGGTATGGGGGCAACGCTCTCTGTGGGTCAGAGGAGGGTGAGGGGGCAGCAGGAGAGAGGCCGCAGTGCTCTCCTCCTGGACAGGGGCAGCAGTGGGTAACACACCTGTCGCTACACTGCAGTCAGAGGGGTGGCTGCCACGCGCCTAGATGAACCCGAGCTAATTTTGGTCTAGCTAGCCCAGGTATCGGCAGCAGTGAAGCTGCAGCAGCACGGGCTGTGCCACACCAGGTGCCAGGTGAGCTATGTACCTGGGCGGCTGGACCGCGCTGAAGCCAGCCTTGCATGGTTTACTGCTCTGGTACCCATGCTAGCCAGCTGAACGCTCGCTGTACTCACACGTCCAATGCAGCGGAGACATACGCTTGTGCCCCAGGGATTAAAACCTCAGCCCCTGTTGTTCCTGGAGTGGGCGGAAACGAGGCAAATCGGTCGGCTGAACCCAGCCAAAACGCTCAGGCGGGGACAGCGCCTACCCTGGCCCTGCCATGTTCCCTACCAAGACAATCCGGAGCCTGGCAAAAGTTTCTAACCCCACACGCTGGATTTCGTGGCTTGCACCAGGGGGAGCTGTTCCCCACCAACTCTCAGCTAGATACAGCGACACCAGCCCACTCACAATGAGCCCTACAGTCCTTGTTCCCATTCCAACTGTGCCGCGCTAGTGGAGTTGGTTGTTTCTGGAGAGCCTGCACATACTCTGGTCACGAGATCTGCTCGGGAGAGGGATTATCGGATATTGGCGTTTCCAGCCATAATATTCTGCTATGACGGAGGAGGTCTCTGCTGACTCCCCCAGAGCCACTGACGTAGACAGTGGTTGGGTCTCCAATCAGATCTTTCTTTTGTCCCCTCCCAAGCTGGTTATGATACCACCAGCACAATTACACACAGTGTAAGTGCCCGTTTGGCTGATTACCTGGAGAGACAAGCTCTGAAAGCAGAGTTAAGCCAAAGACGCCAGCTGCCTGGGTCTTCAGCAGAACTCAGCAATGCCCCAAGTTTTGGTTTGGCCTCGTCACGGGTGATAATCGGTGACCTAGCCCATTACGGGACATGTGCCTCAGGAAGCCAAGGTAAAGATATTCCATGGCAAATGCGCACCCTGTTCACTCCAATATGTTTCAAGTACTAGAAGGCTCCAGATTTTTCTCTTTGGGCGACTCTTTACTTAGGTTATGACTACCCACTGCTGTAAGGGCTCTCCTGTAGCCACTCTATGCCAGTGGGAGAGAGCTCTCCTGTCAACAGAATTAAACCACCCCTAACGAGCCGGCACTGCGCTGTGTTCACTACCACTTACGCTGGTGAAATTTATGTCACTCAGGGGGGTGTTTATTTCACACACACACACACCCCCCAAGCGACAAAAGTTTTGCTGACATAAGTGGCAGTGTAGACATGGCTTAAGAGAGAGTGTGTTCTTAACTCGAGTTACCGCACACCAGTGGTAATCCCTAGTGAAGACACGGCAGCGGGTAGTTTTCACACAAGTTAAAGACAGTGGAGCAGTCTAGGGCAGGAGCACCCTAAAAGTGTGGGGGGCGCATAGGCACCCAAACCATGACTCCACCCCCAAGCTGCCCCCCAAACACCTGCCATCGCGCCACCCCTTCTCCCCGAGCCCCCACCCCCTGTGTCCCACCCCTTTCCCCCAAAGCCCTGCTCCCGCACTGCCTCTTCTCCCCGTAGCCCTGCCCCCACTCCCTCCTCTCTCCCTCCTCCCCCTGTCACTCACCCTTTGCATAATCCTCCCCCTTTTAAAAGTGGGGTGGGGGCATGGCCCCCTGGCCCCACCTGTTCCAGTGCCCCTGGTCTAGGATCTACCTTGACCTGCAACTCATCTGAAAGCAACAGAGGGCCTTGTCTTCAGTAGGGTTTTATCTTGTGCCAGGGTATTCCACAGTGCGATTAGACACCCCAGCTGGCCCGTGCCAGCTGACTCAGGCTTGCAGGGTGCAAGCTGTGGGGCTTGTTTAATTGGGGCCAGGGATGAAAGTAACTTAAAGGACTTACCGGTGCACCAGAGTCTTGAGCAGGGGGCGGGGCCTCAATCAGAAGTGGGCGTGGCCTCAACCAGAAGAGGCAAGGCCTTTAAATCCCCAGGCCCTTTAAATCACCGATGGAGCCCCAGGGACTCTAGGCTGCTACCACTACCTCAGGGCTCAGTTAGTGATTTAAAGGGCCTGGGGCTCTGGCCATTGCCAGGCACCCCAGGCCCTTTAAATTGCTGGCCTGGGGAAGCCGGCCTGGTACGCCAGCCTGGACCGGACCGGCTTACTTTCACCTCTGATTGGGGGCTCAGGCTGCAGCCTGAGGTCTGGGACCCTCCCGCCTCACACAGGCCAGCAGCAGGTTTTTAATGGCAGTGTGGACATAACCAACACGTGGTAACTGAGGGGAACCTGAATTAAGAATACACCAAGTGACAACTTTGGGGCTAATCCCTTGGAAGGATAAAACAGGCACCCCAAGTCACACATTCTAGATTGCAGAGCTGCCAGCAAATCAGGTCACCAAACCCCGGCACCCCTGCCTAGCCAGCTCAGTGTACATCTGTGACGGAGGGCTTGGCTACACAGAAAGTTACACCAGTATAATTACACTGGGACAGTTAAACCGCTATTGTCAGCCCAGTGTAACTCCCCATGTGAACACTCCTACTCCAGAGATCATAAGGCTGAAAGGAACCATTCTGTGGGAGGAAGGCCTCAGGACTTCCCAGAGTTAAGAGAGGCTTTTGCCACTTGAGCTTACTTGGCTTTGGAAGCAGCAACTTACACTAAACCAAAAAAAGCCACTCAAACCGGAACAAGCACGTCCACATGGGGGTTATACTGGTGTCAATCTAGCAGTGTACATCCACATCTTATAGCAGCATAACTTCCCATGTAGACCCGCCCTAAAGAGGATTCAGAAATACCCAAAATGTCCCACGGACAGTGTTGAGCACCCTGCTTTCACTAAAGAGATTCCAAATTCCTCTCTCGGCCTCTGGTCAAGGACCTCTGTGACAAAGAGTGCTTGAGGTATCTGCATTATCCCTATAGCTAGACAAAGTGATTTAACAGAGTGACCCTGAAAAAGATTTGGGGGGTGTGGTGGACAATCAGCTGAACATGAGCTCCCTGTGAGACACTGTGGCCAAAAGGGCTAATGTGATCCTTGAATGCAAAAACAGGGGAATCTTGAGCAGGAGCAGAGAGATTATTTCGCCTCTGGGTTTAGCACTGGGGAGTGGATAGGCCTAGGGTCCCCTGCCTACCCCAGCCAGCGACTATTAGGGAAGAAGCCCTTAAACCCTCGAGAACTAGTGTGAAGTAGCCCCAGTTGGAGCCATTATCCTAAAGGGGGCCAGAAATTATTGAGACTATTGTCCTCGGCCCATGCAGAACTGGCTGTGCCAGCATGGGGGGGAATGGAGCCAGGTCAGGGTAGCTCCCCATCCTGCCACAAGGGGGTGCTAACAGATAAAGGCGCCCCCATATTACAGAGGCCCTCAGGGCATGCTAGGGAAAGGTAAGAGGAGATTATTCCTATGATCCCAGGCGCCACGTTGAGAGAATTCCTCTTACTTCAAGGGGAAAGCGAATGCCACAGAAATGCACCACGGTGCTGAATGGAATGAATGTCTGAGCTGCCCGCCCGCCCGCCCAACAGGCCTCTCTCCAAAGTTCTCCCAAAAAGACAGGACGATCTGGGCCGTGCAGTAAGAAGGCAGCCAGAGGGTCCGTCATGCTGCGATGAAAAACCTGCAGCACCGAATCTCAGAGCCCAGATCCTGGGCTCTAGAATTGCAGGGTAGATGCTCCCACTCGGGCTGGACCCGACCCCACGATCAGGACTGGGCAGAACCTCCTGCCTGCAGCTCCCCTGCCCTCTCGCAGCATTCGCAGTGCATCGGTCAACACCAAAGCTAACCCAGCGGACTGCCCACAGACACAGGTACTGGCCCGCTCTAGGGATAGCACAGAAGCAGAAACAGAAGGATTCTTCTCCAAAGGTGCCAACCGCTGGAACGTCCTGGGGATGCTGTGACACACAGGCCCCTCGGCAAAGGGTCCCCTGTTCCTTGTAAACAACTCTCATCTCAGACCTGACCAACTCACTACATCAAATGCATTGCTTTCAGGATAGGTGTCCACAAAGGGCAACCTGGGAGGTCTCTACTGAAAGCTGGCAACCTATCGATGTTCATAATGACGGCGTGGCGTGTGCACAGGTGAAATTCAAGGAATAATGCAACGGCACCAAAGTTTGTGCCCTGATGGCCTTAAGGTTAAAAGGAGGCATGAGGGGTAATGTTCTTTGGTGACGACCTAGTCCCGCTGGAGGGAGATGCTACCCCTCTCGGGTTAGCCAGTGATGCAATGCTAGGCTCAGCTGTCCACTCTTGCCCATCTCAGAACAGTCCATGGAAAACCATCACAGACAGCTACAGACAATCCAAGCCACTGGGAGGGTAAAAAAGGACCATTAATAAGGACAGAGAGTCACCTTGTCTGTGAAAAGAGACAAGACTCTTTTAGCAGAATGTCAGGTGGGGAAGAGGCATCCATTCGCTCAGGAGACCTCTGGTTGAGCAGGGGTGTTTCATGAAAGTTTGGATCCTGGTTCCTAGGAACCCAGCAAGCTCTGCAACAGCCTGGACTTGGGGTGGGGAGGGGGGATGGAACCCCCTTTATTAGCTAGGAAAGGGAACGGTTCATAAGTACCAGCCCTAGGTTGCGGTTTCTGATTTGGTTCCGTTTTGTAACCGTTTGTCTCCATCTCTCTCTCATTTCTAGTGGAATCTCTGCTCTTTCTCAAATCAACCTTCTTTTGTTTGATTTCAAGTGCTGCGTGGGATACGGGCGCAGAGATTTCAGGTTAACCGGGGTCTCGTTGCTCCTTTGTGGGCAGAGGAGCCGGGATTTCTGCGACCAGCCAGTGTCAAGGGCTGGCACTGGGGCACACTGCTTGTTAACCTGCAAGGTAAAGCTGCGGCTGGCCGAGTCCGGAGGAGAGTGCTTGAGTAGCTAACAGGCTGACAGCCAGCTGCCACCAGCAAGGCTCCCTCTCGTGACAGGCAGGGGGCACCAGATGACTCACAGTCCTGGATACCCCGAGAACCATCACAGACGCCCCATGACTCCATTGCTGGGGAGAGAACCCAGGACAGCTGGACCTGCCAACACCAGGGCCCCCCACTAGGCAAGGAAGGTGGGTCAGACTCTTCTCTGTCCTGCCCACCCCACAGCCAGGCTCCTGATCAAGTCCTGCCACTTCTACCTCCCATGTCCTGCCTCAGTTACTGTACCCCTCCCATTCCCGCTTCCCTCCCTGTCTCCCCCTGAGTCTGTCTCAGACACAGCTCTAGCTTATCACTATACAGTCCATCGGAGCTACGGGAGCTGTATTTAGCGGAGCTGCATGGAAACCTCCTGCAAATCGTGGACTTCCAGTGGTCCCACTATGCTGAGGACAGATTTCAGGCCTGGTTAGCACAGAGGGATGCTGCTTCGAACTGACATGAAAGAGAGCCAGCCTGGAAGAGGGGCTGAGGCTCAGCAGAGTTAATACGAACAATAAGATTTTGTCCTTCTCTAGTTTGTTTCGCTGGCAGAGCTCCAGTGTTTTTCATACAGCCTGTCAACCCCATCTGTCAGAGAGGGTCATATTATTGCTGGGCTACAGCCAGGTAAACTGAGGCATGGAATGGCATGCTCAAGGTCACAGCGAGTCAGTGGCAGAGCCAGGAAGAAAACCCAGGCGTCCGTATAGACGGGATCTTTGAAGCTGATAGAAAAGCCATTGCTCCTTTATCTGAAGCACATACCACGCCCCCCTCGGCTGGCAGCTCTGGCTGGTAGCTTTCAGTAGTGATCACAGGGGAATAATTTCCAACTACAAATCTCACTACTGGTGAATGGGCCGACTCCTGGGCCAGGCAAAAAACCTAGTGAAGTCACTCCTGGAGCAAATGCAAAGTAACTGGATTTAAAAGAATAGTAAGGGTGCCAAGCCAAGCACTCAAAAGTTAGATTAAAGCCAGAACTAAGGTGGTCTCTGCCTTCTTAATTCTGTCCCCTTGTGCTGGTGCATTATGATGCAGTCTTTCATTACAGGATCACCTACTATTTTTTCCCCACAGGACCCCTGCCCAGGATGGGCGGTGCTTATTTAATGAGCAGCTCCCCAATACTTCATTTTGTCTCCATTGTTCAGGCCTGATTTATGGCACACGGGCCAAACAAAAGCTTCCACTAACTTTGGGTGCCCGGTTTGCGGCGTCTATGGCATCAGAGTATTTAGCATTACTGAGCATGTCATACGTGCCAAGCACAGTCCCCAGTGACTTCAGTTGCAGCTGCGAGTGCACTGATCAAGCCCCAGCTGGAGTATTGTGTCCAGTTCTGGGTGCAACACTTGGGGAAAGATGTGGACAAATTGGAAAGAGTCCAGAGGAGAGCAACAAAAATGATTAAAAGGTCTAGAAAACATGACCTCCGAGGGAAAGATTGAAAAAACCTGGGTTTGTTGAGTCTGGAGAAAAGAAGCTCAAGGGTGGACATGATAATGGTCTTCAAGTACATAAAAGATTGTTACAAGGAGGAGGGAGAAAAATTGTTCTTCTTAACATCTGAGGACGGGACAAGAAGCAATGGCCTTAAACTGCAGCAAGGGAGGTTTAGGCTGGATATTAAGGAAAACTTCCTAACTGTCAGAGTGGTTAAACACTGGAATAAATTGCCTAGGGAGGTTGTGGAGTTTCCACCACTGGAGATTTTTAAGAGCAGGTTGGACAAACAACTGTCAGGGATGGTTTAGATAATACTTTGTCCTGCGTCAGCACAGGGGACTGGACTAGCTGACCGACCTATCAAGGTCCCTTCCAGTCTTACATTTATCTATTTCTATGAAATCAGCCCCCAGGGGTTACATGTTGGGCACCCAGGAAATGAGGGACATTCAGTGGCCACCTGTGACAAGTTGGGGTTTAAGTGACTTGCCCAGCATCGCCTGTGAACTCTGGCAGAGGCTGGGCTGTGAGACACACATTGATCACATGGAGGCAGCAAGAGCTAAGGGAGGGGAGCCCCAAGGCTCCTACCCCACATCAGGGTCTGACGCAGGAAGCAGAGGATCGGCATGCCCACCTGCAGAGGTGTGAACTGTCCCATTCATCTCACTGGGTGTTCTCCTCCCCACTGGTCATAGCACTGTGTGCCCATTGCTGCAACGAGCACGCCCAGTCCCAGCTCAAATCGGGTCCATCATGCCTAGAGCTGCCTGGCAGGAATTTAGGGAGTCCCTCCTGGCACAGATTTGTCCTGCCTGGAACTCTTGTACTGGTCTTTCCGGTGTTATTTTCAATTCTCTCCTGTACCTGGCATCACATTCTGGGCACAACACTGCCCAAGAACCCGGGGCAGGACTCAGACAGGAACCCCTTGCCCAAACAACCTCAAATGTGCTCTTACCCCAACCCCTGTCGTGGGCCAGTTTGCAAGACAATCCCTCGGAGCACACTGAGCGTACAACACTTGGAACAAAAATCAGCTCTGTTCAGCCTCCGTCATGGAAATCACACTACTTACTGCACCTCCATAACACTGCCTGCCTCCTGGGCCAACCTTCCTAACAAAGCATCTTTGCAGCCCGGGTAGGGAGCAGGCCGAGAATAGTAATACATGCATTAGACAGTCTCACAAATCTGACAGTGGTCGGACATGAACTCATAGCTCTTGAGTTAGGCTCAGGGTCTATTGCCAGAAACACCTGCGAGCTGACCACTTAATCCATAGGTAAGATAAGGTATAGAGCAGTGGTCCCCAATGTGGTGCCCATGAGTGCCATGGCACCCGCCAGGGCATCTATGTGCGCCCGTGTACTGTCTGGTGGACGAGCATCTGCCGAAATGCCACCAAGAAGCAGCGTCATCCAGAGGCGTCACTGCCAAAATGCAGCTGTTTTCGGCGGCATTTCGGTGGCAACACCTATTAACACCGTTTCTTGGCGGCATTTTGGTGGATGCTCGTCCGCCGGCCATGGTCCTTGGTGGCTCATCGTTTGGTGCCCGCCAGATGAAAAAGGTTGGGGACCATTGGTATAGAGGGTACAGTGGGAGTGTAATATATGAGTATACACATGAAGGATGGTACTGCCTCAGCTCCTCTCCCAAGATAAGGTCAAGCAACCAGTAGGAAGGCTCGAGCGGGAAGGTATAAGAAACACTAAATGCCAAAGAAATGCCTGACCTTGGCCAGTACACAACCTCACTCCCTACCCGTCCCATGGGGTACAAAAGAGGTGGTACCAAACCCCAAGACTCATGAACCTCCAAAACAGAATATGACCATAAATTGTAAGGGGTGGGACCAGGGCCGTGGACTGCAGATATATTTGGGCCTGCTAAGAGGGAGGAGGTGGGAATGGGGACACAGAAAAAAGACTCTGCGGCATTAGAGGTATGAATATGGTTACTTGAGCTGATCCGAATAAACATCACATTGCCTGCCCTTCGGACTTCCGGTCTTCTGCTTTCTGTCTGCGTGACAAGAACCAGGGGAAGGGGGGAAGGGAAAGCCCCTAAAAGAATGGAAAGTTTTGACTGAGCGGTCCTTTCCCCACCCCCCGCCCCAAGTGTGGTATCTCAGGAACCCTTTGACCCCAGGCCTCAATGGGGCCTAGCAATTTTTAAGACAATCCGAGTATGCTTGTAGGCTTTAGAGCACTTTGGGGGGAAAATAATCAGCTGTCCAGTGGAAAGCTTGTCTCAGTCAGTACTCTAGAGCTGCTAGCACTCATCCAGAACACACCCAAAAATCATGTTAAAAGAACATGGAGGTTGAAAAGTCAAGCACTCAGAAGTTAGGAGAGGCCAGAATCCAGGTTGCCCGTGCAATTTCCATTCAGTCCTTGTGTGTGCAAATTGAGATAATCTTGCCGTACCTCACAAGGGCAGACCATTGCAGAGACAGGAATAGAACAAAGCCCTCCTGGATCTTTAAACGAAAGAGAACAGCGATCCTTTCCTTGCCACCTTCAGTCGCCACCACTGTCCAAGCCTGTGTGCTGACCTGGGCCAGGGTTCCTACAGAACAAGTCATGTGCCAGCGCACCACTAAAGAGTTTGTCGTAATGCACATCCAGATGAAGGCTGCACGGGCAAACAATTTCCACAGAATCAAATCTGAGTTTCTAAACTTGGCAGATTTACTGTAGGGTTTTTTAAATTCAATTTCTTAGTTGTTTTTTTTTTTAAAGCAAAAAACCGACAACCTCAAAACTGCAAAGTTGCCTAGAGACCAAGGCCTGAAGGGGCCAGCAGATCACCCAGGCAGACATCTTGTCTACCACAAAGCCATTCATTTTCACCCAGATTCCTCTATCAAACCCAAAGACTTTAGCTAGATTAAAGCATTTCAGTCTTTAGTAGACTAAACTATGTGCCATAGAGAGAGAACAGGGTGCCACCTCCCAGCACGTGGACTCGTGCTGGCACCCACCCTGCCCAGACCTCACCCAAAGAGATGTCAGCAACTTCTGCATCATCCACCCATCTGAGCTCAAGTTCTCTGCCTCTGTGAGCATGCTCAGAGAATCTAAGGTGAGAAGGGACCAGCATGATGATCTAGTCTGGCCTCCTGCACATCACAGACCACAGAAGTTGACCCACCCACTCCTGTAACGGACCCTGAAACTTTGGCTGAGTGACTGAAGTCCTCAACCCATGATTTAAAGACCCCAAGTTACAGAGAATTCACCATTTACCCTAGTGTAAACCTGCAAGTGGCCTGTGTCCCATACTGCAGGAGAAGGCGATTCCCCCCGAAGGGTCTCTCTGCCAGTCTGAGCTGGGGGGAAATTCCTTCCCGACCCCAAACATGGCAATCAGTTCAACCTTGAGCATGTGGGCAGGACCCACCAGCCAGACACTTGGGAAAGAATTATCTGTAGTATCTCAGAGCCCACTCCGGCTAGTGTCCCATCTCTGGCCATTGGGGGTATTTGCTACTGGCAGTTGCAGATCAGCTCCCTGCAATTGTAGGCAGCCCCATCATCTCATCCCTGCCATAAACTTATCAAGCTCAGTCTTGAAGCCAGGTAGGTTTTTTGCCCCCATTGCTCCCCTGGGAGGCTGACACAGACCTTCACTCCTCAGATGGTTAGAAGATGCTCTGGAGTTCTGTGAAGCTGGAGTACGCTCCGTGCAAACAGGACGGGGCTGATTTTAGCTGCAAGCCCGTAACAAGCCCTACTGAGCATAAAGATGGCACTTGGCCGAAGTTTTATAACTCAGCCAAAACTGAGTGGATGTTCATGAGAACTGCAAAAGCCACTTCCCTGACCCACGGACCATCCCTCTGCCAAATTTCAAGCTCCTGCTCCAAAGCCTGGAGGGAACTGACCGTGGGAAAACCTACCTATTTTATCCTGTCCTTATTCCTGGGAACAGTTGAACTATTTTTGCCAAAAATTCAGCCTGAGCCGACACTCAGCATGGAGAAATTTCAGCCTGAATGGTAAAGAGCTAAGCATCTGAAAACAGGGTTTAAATAAGATTAAGTGTCAACCTTGCCTATGGGCATCACAACCAGCTCTGCCTAGAATGGTGGGCTCCCTGAGATTATAAACTGCCAAAGACCGAGGTTCACTAGTGACAAGACGTTTGATGACCCTCATCGCACCAGGACATCCATAGGCACTGACTCTGTGAGTGCTCTGGGGCTGGAGCATCCATGGGGAAAAATTAGTGGGTGCTCCACACTCACCGGCAGCCAAGCTCCCTCCATCCCTGCCCCACCTTCTCCCCCCGAATGCGCTGCATCCCTGCTCCTCCCCCTCCCTCCCAGTGCTTCCTGTCCGCCCCCACCTAACAGCTGTTTGGTGGTGCTTAGGGGGAGAAGCGGGGACATGGTGCGTTCAAGGTAGGAGGCGGAGAACAGGCAGGGCAGGGGCGGGGATTTGGGGAAAGGGGGTGGAATGGGAGCAGGAGGATGGGGCTGGGTGGGAAAAGGCAGGGTGGGGCAGGGACTTTAGGGAAGGGGTGAGGTGTGGGGGCACCCACCAGGCAGAGGGGAAGTTGGTGCCTATGAGGACATCACTGGAATGGTCAGAATGGCCTGCACAGGATGGACCCAAGCCGGGAGGAGAATATTCCATTTTGGGGGGTCTAAGGGCATTATCAAAGCCACATGAACATGTGTGAAAGGCTGAAAGGCAACACAGGCATCCTGGCGGTGAGACATGGCTCCCCAGGGGAAGGAGGCTCTTTAGCTTAAAGGCATTAATGCTACTTGACTCCACCACCTTGTCTGGAAGTGGATAGTACTCGCTTTAACGCCCTCCTCAAACGCTTCATATGAGCACTGTGTCCGGATTACAATAACCCACCTACCCCCACCCCCAGTCCCTAGCCCAGGGCAGCGCGACCTCTCACGGATTGCCAGGTTCAGCTTCATAACAACCCTGATCTTGTTCAAACACGTCAATCATGTCACCTCATAATCATCCTCTCCCAGGCCTCCATAAACCCAGTCTCATCAATCTCTCCTTCGACCTAAACCCCTCTAATCCGGTTAGCAACTTGGTCACCCCTTAGCCCCTGGAACTTCCCTCCAATGAAACTGTATCTTCCTTCAAACCGGGCAGCTGGAATGAGACATTGGCCTCCCACTGGGTTTTCTCTCTGCCGCTGCCACCTGGGCAGAGAATTTTAAATGCTGGACACTACGATGCACCTGGACTCTTCCCTCCTCAGTGCCATTTAAACTCCCCTTAAAGAGCAAAGTGCATCACTTTAAACAGACATGCTCCATTCCGGTTTACCTCTGAGCCAAGGCACCTAATCAAAATCATCATGTGAACAGCTGCATCTGTCACAGTCTTGGCCACGCCCCACACCCAGCCCCTTCTCCTTTGGGTATTGTCTACAAACTTTATGACCTTGCATGAGGGAGCAGCTGCCATGAAGAACACACTCACTGACCCAAACCCAGCCCCTTGTCACGCCTGTATCAGCCCTCTGAACACGGCCAAATGACTCCATATTCACTGCAGAGGGACACGGAGCCCAACTTGGGTCAGTTAAGTCCACACGTTTCGTTCTCTTTCCTGACTGTTATCACATGAAATAATATGATCAGAGGTGGCTGACCAGGTTTGCCCGTCTCAGACTGGGCTGCCTCGCCCCTCTGACTGGGGCCACTGAAATAATACATCCTAGAACATCCACAAATCTCCCCTCAAAGAGTTTCTGAGTACAGACATCAGAGCTCCAGATCTGCCATTTTCAGCTGCTGTTTAGACATAGGGTCTGACTGGGGTGGTTATGTCTACTAGCAATAAAAGGCCAGTGACGCTGTCTCAGAGCCTGGGTCAATTGACTCGGGCTTGCAGGGCTCAGGCTGCAGGGCTAAAAATAGCCAGGTAGACATTCCCACTCAGAATGGAGCCTGGGTTGCAAGAGTGCTGTCCCCCCTCGTTGAGTTTCAGAGCTGGGGCTCGTCTCCATGGATACTGACCGGGGCTCTGAGACTTGGTGCCACGAATGTAGATGCATGAGTATTCCTCAAACCCTGGATGCTTCTCCCACCGTCTTCTGGCCCAGCTGCTCGCAGGGTCCTGGGCCCCTCTGGCTTCTCAAAGCCAAAAGCCTTTAGAGCAGCAGCTGCCGTTGGACCCATCATCCTCTCCCGTCCTGCTCCTAGTATCTGATAGTGCTTTTTCTGGCATCCACCTCTGCAAACTCCCCCTGAGATTCCCCCTGGGCTCTTCTCGGCTCATAGATCAGCCCCAGTCATAAAGGATCTGCTGGCCAACCTCGGGCCTCAGACCTGTCCGAGCAACCTTGTGGCATGAACGGGGTCCTGCAATTAGCCATCAACTCTGGGGAAGATTTAGGGATCAGATTACAGTTCAGAGACTCATAGATGTGGAGGCCAGATGGGACCATGATCTCCTGTCTAATCCAGGCCAGAGAACCTTCCCCAGCGATTCCTGCATCTAGCCCAGAACTCAGTCAAAAAAGTGAACAGAATGTTGGGCATCATTAAGAAAGGGATAGATAATAAGACAGAAAATATCATATTGCCTCTATATAAATCCATGGTACATCCACATCTGGAATACTGCATGCAGATGTGGTCGCCCCATCTCAAAAAAGATATATTGGAATTGGAAAAGGTTCAGAAAAGGGCAACAACAATTATTAGGGATATGGAACGGCTTCCGTATGAGGAGAGATTGATAAGACTGGGACTTTTCAGTTTGAAAAAGAGACAACTAAGGGAGGATATGATTGAGGTCTATAAAATCATGACTGGTGTGGAGAAAGTAAACAAGGAAGTGTTATTTACTCCTCATAACACAAGAACTAGGGGTCACCAAATGAAATCAATAGGCAGGAGGTTTAAAACAAACAAAAAGAAGTATTTCTTCACACAACGCACAGTCAGTCTGTGGAACTCCCTGCCAGAGGATGTTGTGAAGGCCAAGACTATAACAGGGTTCAAAAAAGCACTAGATAAGTTCATGGAGGATGGGTCCATCAATGGCTATTAGCCAGGATGGGCAGGGATGGTGTCCCTAGCCTCTGTTTGCCAGAAGCTGGGAATGGGCGACAGGGGATGGATCAATTGATTCCATGTTCTGTTCATTCCCTCTGGGGCACCTGCCATTGGCCACTGTTGGAAGACAGGATACTGGGCTAGATGGACTTTTAGTCTGACCCAGTATGGGCGTTTTTATGTTCCCCTGGCTGAGCTAGAGCCTATATTTTAGAAAGAGACACCAACTCGTAACTGACAGACTCCAAGGATGGAGAATCCACTATATCTCTCGGTAAGTCAGTTACCCTCCCTGTTGAAAGTTTGCACATTATTTCTAGTCTGAAGATTTCAGCTTCAGCTTCCAGCCACTGGATCGTGTTCTGGCTTGGTCTGCTAGACTGAAAAGCCAGCTAGTATCACCCCCACATAGGTACTTCTAAAGTGTGATTAAGTCACTTCTCCGTCTTCTCTTGGATCATCTAGACTGAGCTGCTTTCGTCTCTTGCCCAGGGCTGCATTACCTCTCCTAGCTACAGCCTCAGATAGGCAGCTCACTTTCAACTGGTTATCCGCCAGGGCCCCCCGTCCTCCTCGGAGTCACTGCTTTCCAGGAGCCAGCCCAGAATCTTGTAAATGTGACCCACATTCTTCATTCCTAGATGCAAGGCCTTGCATTTGGCTGAATTCAAATGCCAGTTGTCCAAGTGAGCTCAACCTTCTGTGCGAGCCAGATCACTCCATCGAGCCGACCTGCCATCATCTTTTACCACTCCGCCAATTTTTGTGTCATGCTTTTATAGTTCCTCCCAGATCAGCGTGTGACAAAGGGGGAATTTTCTGTAATATTTTTATTAAGCCGATGTATGCCTCAGTTTCCCTGTATTGTGCATGGCTAGCCAACGGGCCCAAAAAGGGCTGTTTGGTCTCTGGGCAGGCTAAGAGACCTAAGTGTGAATGTCACCTAGCTGTCTGACCCTGAATGAGTCATTAAAAACAGGACTAGCCAAGAAAGGCATAGGCACCAACTCCACGGTGGGAAAAAAAGAGTGGGTTCTCAGCACCCACCAGCTACCCCATGGATCCGCTCCTCCCTCTCCCCACCCAGTGCCTCCTGCGTGCCAGGAGTCGGTAGGATTGCCAACTTTCTAATGGCACAAAACCAAACACCCCTGCCCTGCCCCTTCCCTGAGGCCCCACCCCTTCTCCAAGGCCACAGCCCTCGCTCGGTCCTTCCCCCTCCCTCTGTCACTCGCTATCTCCCACCCTCACTCATTTTCACCAGGTTGGGGGGTGAGGGCTCTGCCTGGGGGTTCAGGCTTTGGGGTAGGACTGGGGATGAGGGGATTTGGGGTGCAGGAGAGGGCTCCGAGCTGGGGCAGGGGGTTGGGGTGCAGGCTCTGGGAGGGCGTTTGGGTGCGGGAAGGGACTTTGGGCTGGGGCAGGGGCGCAGGAGAGGGTTTGGGGGGCGGAGTCCCGGCAGCATTTACCGCGGATCCCAGGAAGTGGCCGACAGGCTCTTGCAGCCTCTAGGCACATGGGCAGCCAGGGAGGCTTCACGCGCTGCCCTTGCACCCACAGGTGCCGCCCCCGCAGCTCCCATTGGTCATGGTTCCCAGCCAATGGGGAGCTGCAGAGCCATCCCTCGGGGGGGGCAGCGCACGGAGCCTCCCTGACCGCCTATGCGCCATGGGATCGCAGGGACCCGGCAGCCGCTTCTGGGAGCTGCGTGGAGCTAGAGCAGGCAAGGAGCCTGGCTTAGCCCTGGGCCCCCCCTGTGCCGCCGACTGGACTTTTAACTGCCTACTGGAGCCACCAGGGTCCCTTTTCTAGTGGGCTTTCTGGTTGAAAACCAGACGACTGGCAATCCTAGAGTTTGGGGGAAGGGGTGGAGTGGGGACAGGGCCTGAGGCGGAGCACGGGGCGAGCACCCTCCGGGAACTGGGGAAGTCGGCACAGGGACCCCAGATCAATGGAGTACCTGAGAAAACAGCGGCAAATCCAATCACGAGAACATTGACACCTAGCCACCAGGGGCCTGGAGGGAGGTGGATTTCCCCGTCTCTCCGCAGGGAAGGTGAGCGACATCCGCCTGCTCAGAACAAAGGACTGAGAGATGCAAGCCATGAGTGTTGGCTGCTGGAAGGAGTCAGGGCTTTCTTGGGAACTGACCAAGGAGGGCAGAGACGCAGAGTTTGAATAAGGGGGTTCACCACAGCTGGGCTGGGCTCTGGTCTGACCAAAATGGTCTCTGCTCTAAGTAACTTTCAAGTCTCTGTGCTAACGTACGGACTTCCTGCTCTGCATTCCAGGTGATTAATAAACCTGCCTGCTTGGGCTAGGCGGTTTGAGTGTCACTGCAAATGCTGGGTGAGGCACATTAATCCCTGAAAAGCGAACAAGTCTCCACCAGGAGTACCTCAGTTGGACTCGCTGAGCAGAGCTCATGGTGTCACGCTGGAGTGCTGGAGCCCCGGCAGTTCAAATGAAAGCGGCCACGTGGCTTATCCTGTGCAGGAAGAGTGAGACCCCTTGGGGGCCTGGCATGCTGAAGGGGTTCCTTCTAGTGACTGTTCAAAAGCTGGGGCATAGCACTGACCCTGTGAATCCGTGACCCAGACACTGACTAATCCTGCGCTGGGAACCAGCAAGACCCCACCACAACCTCCCTGCGAGCCCCCCTAGAAATGTCCCCAGTGGATGATTCCCCATTTACAACTAGATTTTCATATCTATCAGTTTTTAATCCATTTAATATGTGCTACACTGACTGTGTGCCATGCTGATAGCAGACCTAGCTACATACAAGGAGCACCGGGAGCTTGCTAATGCTAAAGGAGAACAATGCCCTAATGTTCATCAACACGTTGGCCTTGCCGAGCTACCGCCTGTGTGTTAAGTTACAAGATGTGCCCATTGTGTGTGGTGTTCTGTCCTGCTCTGGTGATGAGCCTGCGACAACCTTATTTAAGAGACTGAAATCTTTCAGCTCAGGCAATAGCTGTATATATGAAGATCCCTGGCTCTCAGGTTTGGTCCTCACTGCTGCCAACCCACCCAGGGGCGTTGGTGGAAACACGACTCGGGGGGTTCCCCCATTTCTTCCTTCTAAAAGAACAGGAAATCGGCTGCAACGATGCTCGAATGCATTCAACAGTTCACTGTTCAAAAGACAGGAGATGCATCATCCTAACAATGCCCCCTATTATTCTTAGGCTTGCAGTTGTGACTAGGAGTCCCAGCCCTGGGCCCTATTGTGCCAGCTGCTGTATAGCCACAAAGCAAAAGGCCACTGCCTTTGAATAGGCGATTCTATTCTCTTACCCGTGGAATTTCAGGAGATCACATCGTTCCAGGTTGGCTACTAAGGGACAAGGGAGGCAGATTTAAGCTGCAATCTCCACTTGTACTTTCCTCGACTTGAGCGTTAACTATGCAACTTTACCATCACATTCCCCTAGTGTTTATTCATTGCCTGCAGAATAGCTCTCCTTGGGGAGCTGGTTAACCACAGAGCCCTGGAGTGATTTGGATCTACAACTAGGTGGCCAGGTTTTCCCTAGAGCTGGGCATTATCCCAACAACTGGTAGTTTGGTTTTTTTTAAAGAAGCCCCCTTTTTAAACCAAGATTTGTGGAAAAAGAGACAATTTACATAGGACCCACACAAAACATTTGTTCATGGTTGTGCCCAGAGGGGAGCGCATAACTGTTGATAGTAGGGGCAGGGTACGTATTTTGAACCAACTCCTCGCAAGAAAAAAAGGAAATAAAAATACGAATATAAACCCTGGCAGAAATATGGGGGTGGCACACGACCACGCAGAGCCCCCTCCACTTGTTGCACCTCTGGGACTGGGTCTAACCATCCGACCCCACTACTGGAGCTGGGCCACTAGCCTGGGGACAGGACCATCATCAAAAGCATTAAAGCCACATGAATTTCAGGCTCCTAAAAGAAGAGAAAGGCTAACCCAGTGGGTAGGATGGGGGTCTAGCAGTTGGAAGACCAGAGGTTGATTCCCTGCTCTGCCACAGACTTCCTGAGTGACCTTAGGCAAGTCACTTAGTCTCTCCATGTTAAGATAAATGAGATGCTGGGGGTGGGGAGGGGCAGAGAGCTGGGAAGAGGCGAGCAATGCTTACCCAGACAATGTGCCCACGAGAGAGGCTGTGAGTTCTCCAGCTTCCAGGCAGGCGTTGCACACACCGGAGCGTGCAGAACCCTAGGACAGATGTTTTCTAAGAGCCCGTGAACTCCAACAGCTTCACAACACAGAGCCAGCGGGGCCTGTCCCTAAAGGCAGATGGATGGGCCAAATCCTGAGCAGCATGGCCCTGACCCCCTTCAAGTCCCATTCACTTCCTGGAGAGGCCCAGCATTGCTCAGGATCAGGCCCCCAGCAGCGAGCGTGGTACAAAAGGGAGCACAGCTGGGCCAGTACTTTTCCAGGTCCCCTTTGCTGTTATTAGGGATATTTATCACTCAGCACGGCCCCTTCTCTCCTACCAGCTCCGTCCTCCAGCTGCTGGAGTCGGCCCTGGGGTCACACGCTATGGTTGTTATCTCACCGCCGGTAGCCACGGAGATGACTGTGAGGTTGCAGACACTGTAGGGATGCGTCTCCCTCCGGAGGAGAGGGAAGATGGTTGGGAATTAACAGGCTCAGTGAGCAGAGGCAGGCGAGCCAAGCCAGAGGGGAACAGGCTCGTGGCCAGTAAGGGATCGTAGGTACTTTTCCTGTGCCCATCACCGTGGTATATGGGCACCTCACAGTCTTCAGTGCATTTATTCTCAGATACCCCTGGGAGTTACCTCCATTGTACAAATGGGTAGCGAGGAACAGAGAGCCTAAGTCACCCAGAATCTGTGCCGCCCCCCACTTCTGCCCCCCGCCTCGTGACACCTTTGAGGAATTAGTGCAGTTTCTGTTAAGAACAAAAAAACGGCCATACAGGGTCAGACTCAGGGTCCATCCAGCCCAGTATCCCGTCTACCGACAGTGGCCAATGCCAGGTGCCCCAGAGGGAATGAACCTAACAGATAATGATCAAGTGATCTCTCTTCTGCCATCCATCTCCATCCTCTGACAAACAGAGGCTAGGGACACCCTTCCTTATCCATCCTGGCTAATAGCTTAACCTCCAGGAATTTATCCAATTCTCTTTTAAACCCTGTTATAGTCCCAGCCTTCATAACCTCCTCAGGCAAGAAGTTCCACAAGTTGACTGTGCACTGTGTGAAGAAGAACTTCCTTTTATTTGTTTAAAACCTGCTGCCCATTAATTTCATTTGGTGGCCCCTAGTTCTTTTATTATGGGAACAAATAAATAACTTTTTCTTATTCACTTTCTCCACATCACTCATGATTTTATATACCTCTATCATATCCCCCCTTAGTCTCCTCTTTTCCAAGCTGAAAAGAACTAGCCTCTTTAATCTCTCCTCATATGGGACCCATTCCAAACCCCTAATCATTTTAGTTGCCCTTCTCAGAACCATTTCTAATGCCAGTATATCTTTTATGAGATGAGGAGACCACATCTGTACGCAGTATTCAAGATGTGGGCGTACCATGGATTTACATAAGGGCAAAAGGATATTCTCTGTCTTATTCTCTATTCCTTTTTGAATGATTCTTAACATCCTGTTTGCTTTTTTGACTGTTGCTGCACACTGCATGGACGTCTTCAGAGAACTATCCACAATGACGCCAAGATCTTTCCTGATTCTTTGTAGCTAAATTAGCCCCCATCATATTGTATGTATAGTTGGGGTTATTTTTTCCAATGTGCATTACTTTACATTTATCCACATTAAATTTCATTTGCCATTTTGTTGCCCAATCACTTAGTTTTGTGAGATCTTTTTGAAGTTCTTCACAGTCTGCTTTGGTCTTAACTATCTTGAGCAGTTTAGTATCATCTGCAAACTTTGCCACCTCACTGTTTACCCCTTTCTCCAGATCATTTACGAATAAGTTGAATAGGATTGGTCCTAGGACTGACGCTTGGGGAACACCACTAGTTACCCCTCTCCATTCTGAGAATTTACCATTTATTCCTACCCTTTGTTCCCTGTCTTTTAACCAGTTCTCAATCCATGAAAGGACCTTCCCTCTTATCCCATGACAACTTAATTTACGTAAGAGCCTTTGGTGAGGAATCTTGTCAAAGGCTTTCTGGAAATCTAAGCACACTATGTCCACTGGATCCCCATTGTCCCCATGTTTGTTGACCTCTTCAAAGAGCTTTAATAGATTAGTAAGACATGACTTCCCTTTTGAGAAACCATGTTGACTTTTGCCCAACAATTTGTTTTTCTATGTGTCTGACAATTTTATTCTTTACTATTGTTTCAACTAATTTGCCCAGTACCGATGTTAGACTTACCGGTCTGTAATTGCCAGGATCACCTCCAACGCCCTTTTTAAATATTGACGTTACATTAGCTATCTTCCAGGCATTGGGTACAGAAGCCAATTTAAAGGACAGGTTACAAACTCTAGTTAATAGTTCTGCAACTTCACATTAAAAGACTGTCTTGAAACTTCATACGTCAATCTAGCAAAGCAAAACAGGCCTGCAGAATTCATATCCTCCCTTCTCCTACAACTCAGCCATAGACCTGTGGGCACATGCCAAACGGGGCAGGTCCATTGGGAGACAGCAAGCGCGGAGACGGTGGTCAGTCAGGAAAGTCCACAGGTACCACATACCGACTGGAGTTATTTCATGTCTATTACAGGTGATTTTCAATTTACTGCTGGGTAACTGTTTTGGCAAATGCTGACTCTTTAAAGGCAACCACTGAAATGGCTTGATCCGGCTCCCAACGAAATCGGTGGGCATGATAGTGTCACCGCATAGGAGAATAGACACACACACACACACACATATACACACAACCCTGGTCCGGGGCAAATGCAGGAAGTCAGACAAAATGATCATCATGTCACCTGCCCTTAAAGCCCACACCCCTGGCGGCACGGCCACAAATGGCTAGCAAAGGATCCTTCCCTCCCCTCTGCTGTCACGGAGATGAGAAGGGGAGGCCAGCAGATTTCCCAGTTGGCACAGCCATGGAAGGGAAACAAGCCAAGTGCTGAGCATACCTCTTGCAGAGAGCTTCTTGGTGTTGATAATCTTGGCTGCGTACTCATGGCCGGTGCAGAGTTTGACGCAGCGTCGCACGACCGAGAAAGCCCCCCTACAGAGAGGAAAAGAGAGAAAGAAAAACAAAACTAACTTCCCAAACTCCGCAGCAGGATTGCTCAGCAGCAGCCCCCCGGGCCAGTTTGGAGAGGCCCTTAGGCTGCTGATTATTGCATTGGCTTAATATTTCAGTGTAACCAGCACAAGACATGGGGACACCTGGCATCAGCTCCAACTCGGCACCTGCCGGAGGAGCTAAGACTGCAGTGTGGCCAGGAACCAGGGAAGAAAGGCCTACAGGCTTCACAGGGCACGTTTGGGGGGTATTCTCACTATATGGGGGTGACCCAGGGACTGCTTGTTGTTCAGTGCCAAGGGCTCCCTCCAGAGGGGGCAGAGCCTCTCCCATTGAGAGGGAGGAGCTAGTCCACAATGCATTGCAAAAAATGAATATTAGCATATCACTCCCAAACACCCATCAATCCTGGTCCCAAGCCAAGGCCATCAGTGCCCCATAATGCAGCTGGGCAGGACTCATCCCACACACACTTACTCCCAAATGCCCCAGCAGCCCTACTCCCTTTTGGGACAACCAGCAATTAGCTGCTGCTGTGCTCGGTGCTGTACAACACACACCAGCGGGCCTGCCCCAAAGAGCTGACAGGCGTGGGGATGGAAGGGCAGCAGGCACCGAGCAGCCCTCAGACAGGAAGGCAGGAGTTCAGAGCTGTGGGTTTTGGCATCTGGGGTAAAAATTTTCTAAAGCAACCTCAGTGACTGAGACACCCTTCGCCCTGTTTTCAAAAGTGACTTTGGGCCAGACTGTCCAAGATACTTAGGTGCCTGAACACGCAGGGAGCGCCTAGTAGGACAGTCAGACGCATCTAAGCAGGTCAGGCACCCTGTCTCCCATGGGATTTAGGCACCTAACCTGCTTAGGCACTTTTGTATCTCACTAGGTGCCTTTCTGCGTCTTTGACGATCAGGTCCCCTAGCACTCAGCTGCCTCTGCCTCTTGGACAGCCAATGGGAATAGTGCTCATAAGGGTAGGTCCACACTGCAATGAAAAACCCAGGCCAGCTGACTCAGGGGGCTGTTTAATTGCAGGGTAGATGTTTAGGGGCCCTTCCCCCTTGCAGGGTCCTACAGCCCACGCTGCAATGAGACAGCCTTTTAGCCCAAGGCAGCTGGCCCAGGCCAGCCATGGGTTTTTAACTGCAGTGGAGACGTATCCTAAATGTCTACATCATTTCTGAAAATAAGAGTTAGGCTCCCGGGTCACTTCGTTGCTTTGAAAATTTTACCCTTTGACTCTTGAAAATTTTATCCATGGGGTGTATTTTTCACCAAAGAAACCTGTATTCATCTTAGGCCCTGCCAGACTCACTCCTGCTGGATGCTTCCGTTCCTAGGGCAGTTCCATGTTTCTTTAGCCACACTTCCAGAATGCTTTAAAACGATGTTTCCCTCCCTTGTTACAATTCCCCAGTCAGGAAACAGAATTCCCTGAACATGGGGAAAACCAGGTGTGAGGAGACCTCTCTGACCCAGCCCTTCTCCCGCTGCCTGCCTGGGATTTTGTCAACTCGCTCCCCAGCAGCTTATCTGGAGACCGTGCCCCCCTCAGTAGGATAAAGGACAAAAGAAGCTGAAATTCCAAACGTGCTAATGCGAGGATTTTGCTGGATTGTTCGGGATCAGGAAAAGCAGCTTCCACGGATGGAGGTGGTGTTTACTTGTTAAAGCCTAGTTAGCAGCATCCAAAGGTGGGCAGGGCAGGCCAGGTCCGGTCCAGCCAAAGAGGGGCTAGAAAGTGCTGTCAGCAAGTGGCCGCAGGTGGATTTGCTCCTGGCAATGCAGGCAGATAGCCAGAGTTGCTACGCAGACTGCAGCCTCTCTGAGGCTCTCTAAAAGCCAATGCTGATCACCGCAGCGCTAAGCATTCCCCAGGTGCCCAAGCCAGCACTTGAAGGGGAAAGCATTGGCATCCCTCACTCCTGGATTTCTCGCTCTGCATTGTGATCAGCTGGGAGGTCTCCTTCAGAAAAGCCAGTGGCTCTGGGTGGGCATTAAAGACCTTGGAGCCCTAGCTGAATTTGCCCCTTCACCACAGTCATTGCTGTGCAACCAGCTGCTGTCCTCCACCCCAGAGGTGGCTGCATTGCCAGGAGGTAACTTGCATGAGGGAAGCACCACTAATAAATTAATCATGGCTCCAAACATCACGTGCTGTTGGCCTCATCTTGCCACAGCCTGGCAAGGGAAGACTAGCCAGCCCTGATCCTGCCATGGAAAAGGGCGGCTGCTTCCCCCTCTGCCCAGGAGATCCTCACCAACAGTCTTGGACACCTCAATTGTCAACACCCCCCCAGGAGTTATTTTTATTTATGCTTCCACTCCCAAGCCACTAGCACAATACCTGTGCAGAGCCTCTACCTACAGCATCCTTCAAAGCACAGCCCTTTCTCCCAGGAGCACTCTTACCCTTCTGCAATTCCCTCCCCTCCACTCTGCTAGCTTTCTCTCTCTGCCACTTCCTTCCTGTGCTTTTTAACCACCTCTCCCAGCTGATGGGACAGCCACCTCCTTAGCCAGCCAGCCTACATTCTGATTAGGTAATTAAGTACTCTCCATTCCTCCCTCAAGTCTTCTCTAGGGGAAACTAATCAGAGCTTAAGTGACCGGAGTGCTGGGACAGCTGTTAGCTCTCAGCACTCTGTCACACTCCACATCATCTTGCCCAACCCAGCTGCTCCCCAGAGATGATTGCGTCTTCAAGAGCTGCAGCTCCCCAGAATGATGAGCTTCATCATCAGAGATTCACGAGTGCCTGTCTGGGGGAACAGGGGCTGGGGAAGGGTTGCAGTTTGCACCTAGCAGGGATGAGCTCTGCCCAAAGGGGGCAGAACACAGACTCGCAAGGTGTCTGTGGCTTTGAGCACAGTCACTCTAGCCCGCCCAGGAGCAGGGTGACTGATGGCTTTTCTGGTTAGCTGGAAGTTCAGAGAAAAAAATCAGTTTTGGTCAACCCAAAAACAATGAGAGCAAGGGGGAGGGATAGCTCAGTGGTTTGAGCATTGGCCTGCTAAGCTCAGGGTTGTGAGCTCAATCCTTGAGGGCCCCACTTAGGGATCTGGGGCAAAAATTGGTCCTGCTAGTGAAGGCAGGGGGCTGGACTCAATGGCCTTTTAAGGTCCCTTCAGTTCTAGGAGATTGGTACATCTCCTATTATTATTATAAGATTTGCCAGAATTTCCAGTGACAAGTCAAAAAAATATTAATAATTTCAGGGTGAACAGAACATTTTGTTTCAATGTCAAGGTCTCTTCAGCCCATTTTTTGAAAACTAAAATGAAAGGCCATTTCCCAGCAAAAAATCATTTCCAGTGGAACCGCTCACCCTGGCCTCCCCCAGGGGTCTTGGCCCAGTTTAGATCAGCCCTGGGCAGAGACCTGTAGGGAGGGCAGGGTGACAATTTTCAATGGAAACTTCTGCGGCTGCTGCCTGGGCAAGAAAGCAAAGGGCACCCAGGGTTCCTGGGGCAAAGAGAATGGAGACAGACCCCCCTCATGCTCCTTGCCAACCCATTACGCATCTGGCTATCCTGGCTGGGGGATGAAATGACTAGCTGGGGGCTCAGAACCACAGAGTGAAGCCAGGCATCCCGTTCTCCCTGCATGCACCCATTAAACACCCTCCCTTTCCTCTCTTATTTATAGTCTGGATTGCAGCAGTGTCAACAGCACCCAGCATGGGCCAGGACTGCTCTGTGCTAGGCGCTGCACGAACAGTGACTGTAGAGAGAACTCCCAGCAGAAACCCATCTCAGCAAACCTGGGCACCTTCTGCAGGGGGGAGCATGAGAGTTGGAGGCATCCTCCCCACCCCCCATCTCTCCCTGCCAAGTCTCTTCTGGGCCTACATCTCAGTTACTTTCCCCTGTGTCTTCCCTACAGGGAGCGATGCCTCACAGAACAGGGGCCCCAGTTGCCAAGAAGAGGCACACACCTAGCCCCTCCAAAACACAGCCGAGGGAAGGAGCCTCTCCCAGCATAGAGGGCGGAGCCTCTCCCATTGAGAGGGAGGAGCTAGTCCACAATGCCTTGCAAAAAAAATTATATTAGCATATCACCCTCAAACACCCATCAATCCTGGTCCCAAGCCAAGGCCATCAGCGCCCCATAATACATCTGGGCAGGACTCACTCCACACACACTTACTCCCACACACCCCAGCAACCCCTTTCAGGACAACCAGCAATTAGCTGCTACTGTGCTCGGTGCTGTACAACACCAACAGAGCAGACAGGTCTGGGGACGGAAGCGCAGCAGGCACCGAGCAGCCCTCAGACAGGAAGGCAGGAGCCATTCCTGCCACGCACGGCACAGGATCCCCCACTCCCACACACACACAGCCAAGGGGAAGCCAGGCCACGCTGCATGAGGTCCCATGGAGCGATTTCCACCATGCATGGCACGGGATCCCCCCCCAACACACACAGCCAAGGGGAAGCCAGGCCGCGCTGCGTGAGGTCCCGTGGAGTGATTCCCGCCACGCATGGCACAGGATCCCCCTCCCACACACACACAGCTGAGGGGAAGCCAGGCCACGCTGCGTGAGGTCCCATGGAATGATTCCCGCCATGCATGGCATGGGAACCCCCACCCACACACACACACAGCCGAGGGGAAGCCAGGCTGAACTGCGTGAGGTCCCGAGGAGTGATTCCCGCCACGCATGGCACGGGATCCCCCACTGACACACACACACAGCCGAGGGGAAGCCAGGCCGCGCTGCGTGAGGTCCCGTGGAGTGATTCCCGCCACGCATGGCACGGGATCCCCCTCCCACACACACACAGCCGAGGGGAAGCCAGGCCGCGCTGCGTGAGGTCCCATGCAATGATTTCCACCACGCATGGCACGGGATCCCCCCCACACACACACACACAGCCGAGGGGAAGCCAGGCCACGCTGCGTGAGGCCCCTTGGAGAGATTCCCGCCACGCATGGCACGGGATCCCCACACGAGGCTTTCAGCTTGAGAGCGTTTCTAATGATCTTCTGCCCCCGGTTCCTCCTTTCTTAGCAGTGCTGAGCAGAAAGTCTCTGGCCAGACCCGGCCGTGGCATATTCCACTCGCAGTGCCGGCAGGCGCGGTCGGGCAAACGGGGCCATCCTACTATGCTCAAACGCCTTCAAAAGAAGGAGCCAGCAAGCGGCGCCTTCAAAGAGCAGCCAACAGAAAAGCAATCTGCAGAAAGCAGCTCCAGGCCTTCCCCTGCGACCAGCAGGGGGCAGGCAAAGCAGACCAGATCACCTAACAGAGGTGGAGCCAGGGGGATTCCCAGATGGGGATGTGGAATCTGGCCCGATGCCAGCACATGTCCAGACACCCCAGGATATCAACAGCTACACCCAGCCAGGGGCTGCAGGGAGCGGCTTGATCTCACAGCCCTGTATTTCCTGCTGGAGCTTTGTTCCCCAAGCCATGTGCAGGGTGGGTGATTTTTGACCCTGATCAGCGAGATTTTATGCTCCAAACCTCTGGACTTAGAAGCCACCAAGGGGTTGGCTGGAAGAGAAGAGCCTGAGAAAGGCCATTGGCTGATTTCCTGAGGCCCTGACCTCGGGGAGGTCACATGGGCAAAGCAACCCTCCAGGCCATGGGACAAGCAGACTCTGGACTGTGGGAGCCCTTGGGAGTTCAGCTGCCCTCTTTGAGCAGAGACTAGGTCTTTGCTCTGTGTTCATAGAGCATCTGCCACATGTGGTCCTGGTCCCACCCATCTGGCTCTGAGGTGCTACAAATACATAATGAGCAGCGGGATCTATCTGAGAACCTTGCAAGGGATTTGTTCCCTGGAGCCCGGCATCATACATCTCCATTGTACAGGTGGAGAACTGATGGCCAGAGACACCCACTCAAGGTCACACAGGAAGTCTGTAGCAGAGCAGGGACAGGATCATGGTCTAATCACTGAGCCGTCCTTCCTCAAGCGCTTCCTCGTATCTGTGCTGGGCACATGGCTCCTTGTGGTCAGAGAGAGGAGAGGGGACTTAAGAATGGCCATAAAGGGTCAGACCAAAGGTCCATCCAGCCCAGTATCCTGTCTTCTGACAGTGGCCAGTGCCAGGTGCCCCAGAGGGGATGAACAGAACAGTGACCCATCTCCTGTTGCTCATTCCCAGCTTCTGGCAAACAGAGGCTGGGGACACCATCCCTGCCCAGCCTGGCTAATAGCCATTGATGGACCTATCCTCCATGAACTTATCTAGTGCTTTTTTGAACCCTGTTATAGTCTCGGCCTTCACAATATCCTCTTGCAAGGATTTCCACTTGTTGACTGTGTGCTGTGTGAAGAAATGCTTCCTTATGTTTGTTTTAAATCTGCTGCCCATTAATTTCATTGGGTGACCCCTAGTTCTTGTGTCATGAAAAGGAGTAAATAACATGTCCTTATCTACTTTCTCTACACCAGTCATGATTTTATAGACCTCTATCACATCTCTCCTTAGCCATCTCTTTTTCAAGCTGAAAAGTCCCAGTCTTATTAATCTCTCCTCACACAGAAGCCGTTCCATACCCCTAATCATTTTTGTTGCCCTTTTCTGAACCTTTTCCAATATATCTTTTTTGAGATGGGGTGGACCATATCTGCACGTAGTATTCCAGATGTGAGTGTACCATGGATTTACTCAGAGGCAATATGATATTTTCTGTCCTATTATCTATCCCTTTCTTAAAGATTCCCAACATTCTGTTAGGGAAGATATCTCCTAGGTGGCCGGTCCCTTCCCCAGGGGCTCAGGCCAGGCCAGAACGAATCCCTAAAGAAGCAACTCACTTCAGTACCATGGAGAGAACACGCTCAGTTTCCGTCTGTACGGGGCAGAACAAGCTGCCCTGGTATCATGGCATGATCCCAAAAGTGCCAGCAGCTGTGTCCCTATGTGTCTGAACTGTTGGGAGTTAACAGGGGGATTATGGCAGAGTCTAGATGCACCGGTATCAAGACTTGGGGCCCCTCTATGACACATGCCTCCCAGGTATCACCTTCAGTAACTCCTCTTCTTCCTCCTGCCCCAGCAGGTGTCTGCAGACTCCCCTTAGCCATCGCTTCGCTGAGCCTTCCTGAGAAGATCCCCCCTCCAGCCTCTCTGTGTCTAGATGATAAGCAGGCACCAAGGACCAGATGCTGTGTCTCAGAGACAGTCGCATCAAAGTTCCATTGGATTGCCTCCTTCCTGCTCTGTGACCTGATCCTTCCTGGTACAGAGCCCCAAACTGTGCTGGCCTGCTGTGCTGCCAGGTTTGCTGTGCCTGCCAGAGGTCTTGTCTGCACCACACACTGGGCCCCCAGACTGCCCCAGGCCACAGCTCCACTGGCAGAAGCTGTAATGTAGACAAGGCTGGCTCTAAGACAACACAGAGGAGAAACGCCAGAGTCCTGTCTACACTACAGCAGGCACCAGGGCAGCTGCGCCCCTTGGCAATTCCTGGTCCTGATATTGCCAGGGCAGTTGTAGCCTACGTGTCCCTGGTGTTACTGCCTCTTCCACGGTGGAAAGGGCCAGTTTAAGTGTCAAATCAGCATTTGCAGTGACCAGATCTATAGCCTGAGAACCAACGGGAGGCACGGCCCCTGCTTGGCAGATGGCATCGATGACTTTCCTAATCCAGTTAGACATGCAGACCCCAGCTCCTATTTCATCCACCTCACAGACCTTCCGACCAGGCCCCCGACCCCACTTCTGATCTGTGTGCCCTGCTCAGCATTCAGACCAGCCCACCTCCGTCTCTACTGCTCTGATCCCAGCCCCAGCCCCGTTCTGTGCCCAGCAGAGTGGTCCGATCCCAGCATGCAAGGAAAGGGTGGGGGTGGATGGACGGGGACTGACCAGAGCCCGTCTCTGGCTGCTCCGGATGAAATCCCCGGACAAGGCCCTGACTAGCAATCAACTACAGGAATGGCTGAAGTTCCACGGAGTATTTAACCCCCAGAGCAGGGCTCCATCCGCCCCAAAGCCTGGTCAGCACCCAGCATTTCAGGTGCAGAACAGAGAGATTGTCCCTTAGAGAGCCAGGGAGAGACTCCCTTGCCTCCCCCATATTAAAGCATAGAAACTGCCACTCACCCAGCAACGGAGTCTTTATCAGAGCCCCTTCTGTCTCTCAGGCTGTCCTCCAGCCCCATCCTGGCAGTACACTGCAAGATATGGATCATCCCACGCCCCCAGGCAGCGGGGCAGGCCTGCTAATCCCACTGGAGTCAGGGGAGACCTGAGGCCCAGAGACGAAGGCCCAGGTTTATAAAGGTTTCCAGGCACCGTTACGCTCAGTGTTGCAACACCTAATGGGTTTAGGAGCTGACACCTCATTCCCAAAGGGATTTAGGTGCCTGACTGCCTTCAAATCTCTGGGCCTCGGTATTAGCCCACAGCCCCCCAGGGAGTCAGTCTGGGGCCAAGCTAGGGCCTTAGCCACTGGGCCACCCTTCCTCTCTGCCCTCACCACCACCCAGGTACCAGTGCCCAGAAGCAGAGCCCAATTCTGCAGCTCCCCTCCATGGAAGGTGTTACTGAGTGTGGGGGAGACAAGGCCCTGCCCACGTGGCTTCCTGTGATTCACCGTGACTTTCAGCCAGCCAGTAACACAGAAGGTTTATTTAGACGACAGGAACACAGTCCAAGACAGGTCTTGCAGGTACAGACAACAGGACTCCCTCAGTCAGGTCCCTCTTGGGTGGGGGCTAGGGAGGCGAGAGCCCTGTCTGGGCACCCCTCCATTTTCCCAGCCAGCCCCAAACTGAAAAAACTCCAACTGCTCCTCTCGTCCTTTATCTCTTTCCTGGGCCAGGGGGTCACCTGATCTCTTTGTTCTCCAACACCTTCAGTTGGCACCTTTGCAGGGGAGGGGCCCAGGCCATCAGTTGCCAAGAGACAGAGCATCAGCCATTCTCTGTGCAGACACCATCACACTGGCCCTCTAGGGCTCTGCAACAATCACACACCCCCAGACACTCAAGAAATGCATAGGGGAAACTGAGGCACCCACACAGCACTCAGAGAAAACATTAAGAACATTCCCACTTCGTCACAGAAGGAATTCCTCACAAAAGCTGGTAACCCCCCCACCACCATAACTAGAAGCAACAATGCTGAGAACAGTGATCCCCCAGAACACATTACTGCCTTGTGAATTACAGGAGCATCTATGCTGGCCAGTCACAGCAGGGCCCACATCGCGCTAGGGGCTGTACAAACTCAGAACAGAGGAACGCTCCCCGCTGCGGAAAGCCGATAAGCAAGACAAGAGACAACAGGTGCATACAGAGGGGAGAGCACAGTACAGATCAGTATGATGGCTGCCAGCCCGGTGCCTGAGATCCGGTGTCGGGGAGTGGGGAGATCTGGCATCCTCATCCCTTCAACCAGAGTTTAAAGCGAAGGCTCGGCTGGGGGTAAGGGGTCAAAGCGATGGGGCTCTAGCTCTGCGCAAGTTCCCCTGCCCCCGAGGTCCATGCAGGGTGACCCCTCTGAGCACCCTCCGCAGGTAAGGCCAGCTCAGGGTGTCCCCCAGCAGTTCTCCAGCATCAGCACATCTGCTCCCCCAAATCCAAAAGCCCACACTAGCTCGGAAAGGCCCCCTGAACAGGACACAGTCCGGGCCTGCCAGGGGACCCACTCCCCCCTTCTGCCGTTCTAACAGCCCTTCCCCGCTGGCACCCAGGCCCCACCTGCGGCAAAGATGGCACCAGCTGTCCCAGAGAACCCAGCCCTGGGAGACACTCACACCCGGCTCTCGGTGGGCTGGGATGGTGCCTTGGGAGAGCTCAGAACCAACCCAGCCAGCGAGGCTCCATCGGGACCAAGAGCAACAAAATGGGGCAGGCAGCAAGCAGTGGGTCAGAGACCCCCGCACGGGCACCCTGGCGAGAACAGGAGGAAGAGGGAACTGCCCCAGCATCTCTGATGCCTCTGATCTGGTCAAGCGGGAGCTAAAGCACAGAGTTGGGAGCCAGGACTCCTGGATTCTTCCCCAGCTCTGCCATTGGGTAGGTCTGACGTCGCCCGTGCGGCGTCCCTGCTCTGCCCTCGGTAAAGGGGGGGTAATGAAACCCACCTCGCTGCAGGCGCCAAGAGACCGACAGTGCTGCGCTAACGCTAAGGCAGGCACCGCCTGTGGATGGAAAGTGCTGGGGAAGGATTATGACTGACAATGAACAGGGGCAGGGGGGCTTTGCCTCCTCCTGGAGAGAGTCAGCTACTTCGGGAGCCTCCTTGTGTGTCATAGTCTCTGTACTGCTAAGAGCTAGGGGAGATTCTCAGGCGGACAGGGGATCTGGGGCCCTGACCCTGCAGCGACATGTGTGGTGCCCTGGGCCAGCTGCATTAGAAAACCTGGCAAGCGAGGGCAGGAACAGTGCGGAGCAGCAGCAGCTGCCTCAGCACACGGTGCCGTCATGAGCCTGTATTTGCCAGCGCAGTCTGTTGCCATGGAAACACCGGGTGCCCCGGATTGAGGATTGCTGCAGGGGGTGAGGAAACAAGCGTGGGCGGGAAGACGGGAGGCGGGGGGTGGGGGAAGCACTGGGCAGGGGCACAGGATGGCAGGAGTGAGGAGTTCCTCTGGGTGGAATGAGGAGGGCCCTGACCAGCCTCCACAGCCAGCTGCAATCTAGGAATGGCCTCAGCAGTACTGCTCACGGGCAAGAAGGGGCAGGGCACCGCAACTGGGCCAGGGCTGTCTCTGCAGCCACAGCAAGTGACAGTCCTCCCCCTCCATCAAGAAACAAACCTATTCCCTGGGGGAGGCAGTGATGGAAAGGAACAGGCTCACATCCTGCCCCGGCACTGGTTTGCCTCTGCATGAAGCCCTGGCTCGCCAGCCAGCTTTCCCGTTTCCACACCTGGCAGCTGGCATGTCGGGGGCAGGGGACCCGCACACTCTGCTCCATTGCAGAGCAAGATGCCCCATCCCAGGCACACAGCCAGCAATGCTGGTGCAAGGAGCGGGCTGGCTGAGCCAGCAGAGAGGGCTGGCAGAGGTTCCCCGGGGTCCAGTTTGTTCTGCCCCACGTGCTGCCTGCAGATGCTCTGCTGGGGAAGGGGCAGGCAGCCTCCAACTTGCAGGCCCAACCCTGCTCCTGGCCCTGCAGAATGGCGAGCGCTGGAGGGTTTTCCCGGTGTCTAATTCCTGCCCTCTGCACTGCAGCCCCGAGAACCTCTCCAAACCTCACCCGAGGCCGGGCTCCCCCTTCAATCCCTGCTCATTGCTGCCTTCATCCCCCACCGCTGCGATGCCCATCGCCTTTGCTCCCCAGCGTGGCATAATCCAACCAGGCAGCGCCACTCCATCACTGGCTGGGCCATGTCGTCCACGTGCCGCCCTTGCTCCAAGCCCGTTGGGGCTTGGCACACATTATGATGGCCTGGCTGTAATTTCCTTGATAGCGCTAACCCCGCCCTGCTTTTGCTGGGATTCCCCAGCTCCCCGCAGCCTGTCAGGCAGAACCACCACCAACTCCCCCGGGGCCGACAGAGCCTGGGGGTCCTCTGGCTCCATGGCCCCGTTAACTGCAGGAGTGCAGACACTCACGGCCTGCTCCAGGCCCCCCCATGGAGGTATCACCCGGGGTGCAAGGCACTGGCCCGGCGTGGCCTATAACCACAGCTTCCCAGTACTGCAGGGCCGAATGAGCCCCAGAGGGCCAGTTTCTCCCCCCACAGAACAGCAGACCCCCCACCCCCATGAGAGTGCTGTCATCCCCAGAGGCACTGCCCAGCCAGGCACTGAGTACATTTCTGCTCACACCCCCGCTGCTGCTGTTGCTTCTGGGCTGACTGCCTTGTTGTTTCTGATCCACACGGCTAACAAGCCTTCAGCTGAGTGGGGAAGAGGGCAAGGGAAGGACTGGGCCTTGCCAGAGTCTCAGGGCAATGCAACCAAGGCTGAATCTTAAACCCCTTCCCAAAGCCCGCAGCTGAGCGCCCACCTGTGGCTAGCAGCGGCCCAGAGCTGCTGCAGTTCAGTGAGATGCCAGGTGTCCCGGCAGAGAGCCGTCACAGAGAGAGGACGGGCAGTGGCAAAGGGAGGGTGATTGGAGCAGCCATCTGCTCCAGAGCTGGCAGAGCCCTGCATGAGAGGGAGGATGGCACCTCCCATGGCCCAGGGATAGGATAAAAATGGCAGGGTGAGCTGGGGCAGGGAGGGGAAGCCTGAGCTGGAAAAGGCTGCGAGCTTCTAAACAGGTGCCGTGGCCTAGCCAGGGTTGCCAGGCTCTGAGCTTGCATCAGCGCCCAGGGCTGGCACTTCGATCAACCAGAGGGTTTGGGGCTAATTATGGCAGCCCCATGCTGTCCACTGGTCTCACTCTAGAGGCACTCCCAGGCCAGATCAGACATGGGGCTCCACTCCTGTCTCAGACACTGGCACCCTGTAGCCACCAGTTCTGGAAAAACCTGCCCACGAGGACCTTCCCCCTAGAGACTGAGTCCCACACTGAGGCCAGGCTGGGGTGTTAGATGAGAGCCCCTTCTTTTATACCTCACTGCTAACGTCTGTAACTGAGAACTGTCTATATCACTGTCCAGCTAACTGTCCAATTCTCTCGCGAACCTCACGGAGCTCCAGACCTTGGTCAGATCCTGCAGTGGTGAGTTCCACCGGCTAATTACCCGATGTGCAATAATTTTCTTTCTTGGTTTCAGCCAGTGCCTTTCGGTCCCGCTTCCCGGCCCCTTGTCCTTGTATTATGATGAAGGTAAATATTGGCGCACTTGCTCTATCTTAGACCCCTGTGTCTTGCGCCTGCGTCATTCATTGGTCTTCGCCCTGAAGGTAGCAGATAGAGCACTGGAATGGGCCTTGACAGTGGCACTCAGCTCACTGCAGTATGTCTGCCACCGTCCCCTCCCAATGCTCTATTTGATTCCCTGCGCACCGCCCGGGCATTGACGGACGAGCTCCCAGAGCTGGCGAAGGAGACCCTCTCATGCCTCAGGAGTTGGGGTGAGGAATCAGACATCACCACAAGGCCCTGCAGCTGGCGGCAGCCCTCACAGATCTCTCTACTCTAGGACAGGCAGCATTGCCTAGTGCCTAGAGCAACTCAACTGGGACTCTGGAAATCTGGGTTCAGGTTCTTCCACTGGCCTGCTGGGTGACCCTGGGTAAGTCACTTCCCTGCTCTGGGCCTCAGTCTCCCCATCTATGAAGCACTTTGAAGCCCACTGGTGGAGAGGGAGATGTCAGAGCCAGGCATTTGTTGCTTCATACTCTTAGAGGTGCTGGTTCCATAAATGCCCCTCGCTGGCCCAGCTGCTTCTTTTCACTCTCTTGGCCATGTTCCTTTCCGAGCCCGAGGCTACTCATTGACTTCTAGGCCCCCGAGCGTGTGTCAGGGCGGCAGACAGGTCTGCACCCCGGGAGCCAGGTGACCGTCCTGGCCAGCAGCCCCAGCTCATGCATCCAGCCTCTCCCTAATGGTTCCTGGAAGTCACTCACTGTTTATTCCACAGGGCTCCACACAGCAGCTGGGGGAGGGCCCACGTTCGCACACCCTGCAGCCCAGGTTGGCTATTGTTTATTGGCCGAGCTGCCTTGGGGCAGGTAGCTACGTGCTGCCCAATAGCCCCACCTCCAATTGCTAGCCCCTCCACGCCAAAGGGCCTTCGTGCAAAAGTGACCCTCCTGGTCCCCCAAGGGACCAAATCCCGGTGCACCCAAAGGACAGGATAGCAGGGGGCATGCTTCAGCGGAGACACCCCCGGCATGGGTAAATAGAAGCCTCACCAAGAAAGTCCGGGGGATCAAGAACAGGCCACAGGTAGCCAGAGGCAGGGAGCCGGGTCAGCTCTCCAAGCAGGCTGGGCCCAGCTCACAAAGAGACCCCCATTGCACTGGGCTCCGAGCAGACTGGCAGCCGCTGCTGATCTGCTCAGTGATTTCGAACACATCCATCACCCTGGTATCTGAACTCTACCATGGTCCATGAGCAGCCCCACTTCAGCACCCGTGGGGAAGCTGCTGTGTCCCTGCAGGGGGGCTTAGTCCTTAGGCCTGGACACACCAAGCTTGCCAAAGTGAGAATTTTTATGAGCCTGGTGTGCCTCAATTTTCCCATACATTGGATGGCTACCTGGTGGGGAGTGGGAGGAAGGATTACATTTGCTCTCAGGGAAGACTAAGGGACATAAATGCCGGTGGAATGAACAGGGGAAGCGCTGGCTGACCTGGGAACTGAGGCAGAGAGAGACACACACGCCAGGGATGAAGGTCACTACAGGTCTGCTCTGCGTCGACCCGGATGGGCTACACTTTAACCTTCCTTTCTCTAGGCCAACCTCAGGACTTGCTGCCCTGCCATCCAGGTGACTAACAAATCCGCCTTCTGCAAAGGCCGGGCGAGGTGTGTTCTCCCCGCACAGTGTTCCCGTCTCTCCCAGGAGCCTGGCTCCGTGCGACTGGCAGGAGGAGCTTGTGGCGCGAAACAGGAGTGCAGGACCCTCTGGGGCTCAGACTCCAGCGGCTGCGAGGCTACGTGGCCTACCCTGAAGGCACAGCGAGCCCCCCTTGGGATCTGACACATCGAAGGGGTTCCTCCAGGAGGCTGTTCCGAAGCAGGGGGCGTAGCCAGGTGCCTCCTCGGCAGCTCGCTGACAGCTTGGAGGAAAGTTCGCCAACAAGCACTCCAGCCAGTTCTGGAGCAGCCCTGCAGTGCCCAGCTCTCCTCGGACAGTACTCCCCGGCTTCTCTGGGGGCCGGCTCCTGACCTTCATTTTGAAGGCCCTGGAAGTTGGTCCCACTGCTGCCCTTCTGCAGGCCCTGTTCTGTTTTACGATGCCCACGCCACCTCCTCACTCTGCTGAATTCACGCCTGTCAAAGAGGCTCCAGAGAAATGTGGAAACCCAGCAGTCGGGGCTGCAGACACCGTGTTCTGCAGCAGGAAAGGAGGGTCCCTTGCTATACAGCTCTGGCAAAGACTCCCCCACACACCCACACACATACCCCCAGCATGTGCCCTCAGCTCTGTCCCTCCCAGACACATCATGTTCTGCACCCTTCCAGGGCACATTCAACATCTGGGACTGTTGTGACTGTCTCTGAGCACCCTACAATCTTCAGCCTGTTTCTCCTCCTTGCTCCACCTCTGGAGGGAAGGGCAGAGCTGTTATCCCCAATGAACACATGGAAACAGAGGCCCACAGGGATGGGGTGACTCGTCCTGGGTCACAGAGCATCACTCCACAGATGCCAATTCCAGTCCCCCCCTATGACCCAGCCACTGGCAAGAAGGGGACAATCTCTCTCTACACCTCTGGGCAGAGCCCACCTGGCATCTCGTGTTCATTTCTGGGTGCCCGACTACTATGAGCATTCTCAGAGAGCTTAGGCGCTCCAGTCCTGGCCCAATCCTGTTGTGCCAGGCACTGGACAGACGTGGACCCAAAAGACTCCCCACCCCAAAGCCCCAGCCTTCCAAGTAGCAGATATAGAAAAACTGGCAGAAGTTCCCAGCCAAGCAACACAGGCGGCTGGGAGCTGGGTTATAAGGAAAGACGGTGAGAGCTAAATCCATACATCTCAGCCAAGTGGCGAAGGAGGGGGCAGCAGAATTATTGTAGGATGTTTAAACCTTCCAGGCACGCTGCAAAGTCCCTGTCTGTTTGCAGGCCTTTGGGAAGGGATGCATGCAGGGGGGCATTGAGACAGGTTGTATTGGGGTGGCCAGGCTTGCATTAAAGATGGAGCAATTTGCAAGGAATGGAATATTTTCAGGGGTTGTGAAACGGCAGAGCCAAGATTATCCCAGTTGGGGGGATATTCACCCCAAATTCACTGCTCAACTTGAGACACTCCAAGAGGTCCTGAGTCTGAGCTAGCGCCAAGCACCATCTCTCCGAAACCCAGGCCACTTTAAGGGATCTCAGACTGGAGATGCCCCAAAAGAGCAGTGACTTCCGACAGCCATGGAGCACAGGTGTGAAATGTACACCACTGACATGCAGAGGGAGATGCTCCTCACCAGCCAGACCTCTTGGGGGGCAGCTGGGGTGGGGAAAGCCCCCTCAGTAGACAGCACTGAGCACCGGCCCCCTGGCACGAGGCCGGGTCCCAGCGTGGGCATGCAGATGGCAGGGTGCCCACATCGTGCACTCTCCCAGACCCCAGCAGGGAACACATGGCAGCCCCAGCCCCTACTCACTGAAGGGGCAGCTGTGCCAGTCTCCAGCCGGGCACTAGTGACCTGTAAGCACCAGGGGTGGAGGGGGAGACGCTGAACCAATCTGCCAGGACAGGTCCTCTCCCTGCCCAGCACCCATGGGCTGCCCGCTCTGTGGCACTGCTACTCTGGAGCCCTGGGCGCACTGATCTTCCCGGGAGGGGGGACCCCCCCTCCCAGCTCCCCTCCTCCAGCGCCAGCACATGGTCCTGAATGCAAAGAGGGGTGATTGCTGCCAGCCTGGGGCAGGGTCCAGGGTGGGTGGAGCCTTCCCCAGCCCTGGGGCATCTCCAAGAGCACCCCCCAGCCAAAAACCAGCGGTGGTGTTAGGGGGCGGGGGCGCTTCTAAGTGCAACTAATGACCGAGGAGCAGGAGCAGGAGGGGGAGGGCCGGTCCCCGGGGCTGCGCTGGGCCAGGCAGACAAACCACTGCAGTGGGGGCGAGGTGGCTGGGAGAGCCCCGTAGAACCGGCTGCCTAAAAATACCAGCGCGGCTGCAGAAGCCTATAAATACGCGACGAGCCCGAGCCCGAGCCGGAGGGGGGTGGGGAGGACCCAGCGCCGCAGGGGAGCGGGGGGGTCTAGGGTTTCTGGCACAAGGGACCCGCTGAAGGGCCAGTGCCATTCTCCAGATGGTTCCCATTCCTCCTGCAACATGCGTCATGGCTGCGAGCCCCCAGCCCCCGCTGCCACCAGCCCCGGCACATGGGAAGTAGTAGGACGCCCCCCCGGGGGGAGGGGGCAGCTGGCAACCAGAGAAGCCTGCGCCAGGCTCCCCCCCCCACACACACACACTAGGGAACCCCCAGTACGGTGGCGCCCCAGAGCCAGCAGCCACCTTCCAGCTGCCCCCGCGGGGCTTCCCCCCCGGCCCGTGCGCCCAGGGCGCAATGGAGAGCGCACCCTCTGCCCCGCAGCATCCGTGTCGGGCGGGGGGGGGGCAGCACCCCCGGCTCCTCCCATCAGGCCCTGTAACGGGGGAGGGGAATGACCCCCAGCTCCCCCCACCCCCGAGGGGCGCAGCCCTCCCCCCTGTGCGCCCCTGCCCCGGGCGCGCCGCTGGCTCCAGACGCGGATCCTTACTTGCCAATTTCCTCGTACAGCTGGTACTCGTCGGTGAAGCGGGTGCAGGTCACGGTGGTTGCCATCGCGGCTGCCGCTTCGCTCCGCAATGAGCTGGGCTCCGGCTCCGCCTGGCAGCGGGGGAGGGAGGGGCTGGCAGGGGCGGGGGCAGGAGCCACCCAGCCCGCTGCGCTCCGAGGCTCCCTGCGAGCGGCGAGTCCCCCCACCCCGGCGGAGGAGCAAGTGCCAGCCCCTCGGGGACCCCCGCAGCGCGGGGAGAGGTACTGCCAGCCCAGCGACCCCCCGCACCCAGGGTATGGGGTGGTGTCAGCCCCCCCCAGGGGCCCCCGGGGCACCCCAGAATACCCCCAGTGGAGGGGGCAGTGCCAGCCCCACATCATTAGGGTCCCCCCAACCAGAAGCCAAGGAGCCTCCCCATACACAGAGAGCCCCCCCTTAGAACCAGCCCCCCCCTCCAGAGTACCCCCCCAAGAGCCCCAGGGTCCCCAGACCCCACAGTTTCTAGCCCCAGAGCCCCTCTCCACTCCCACCCCAGGGAGCCAGAGCCCCACTCCCGGAGATGGAGAGAGACACAGACCCCTTGGTATTTGGGACCTGGGCTCCACTGAGGAGAGCTTGGGGGGAGATGGTGAATGTGGTCTGGTTTTTGCTTGGCCGGTCTCTGTTTCTTATTGTGGCCAGCCAGGCAAAAATACAGGCCAGGGTCTGCCCAGGGCCAGGACCAGGACCTCCGTTAAGGAGTGGGCACCTTGGTTCTGCCCTGAGACAGGGCCCCTCCCTTCCGCATCAGCCCCTCGTCCCCGGATCCAGAGATCATGGGCTGGGCGATAAAGGCCATTAAAGCACAATATAGCACCGCTGCCCTGAGAGAGGTGGGCACACAAGGTCCATCAGCCTGCACCCCCACATGCCATCCCATTGCACCTAGAGCCAGTGAGCAATGGAGCCGAGGGCCGCACAGCTGTAAGGATATTTCAGGACCACCATCCAGATTCTCATAGGCCCTTATGGGGGGGTTCACCTGGTCACGGTGGAGCTCTGGGCGATGGACCCTCTACACAGCAAGGTCAGTGCCCGTGACAGGGCTGCCCCGGTGCCTGGTCCCTGACTGTGTGGCGAACTCCCCCTCCACGAACCCAAGCAGTGCTGTCAGACCCATCCAGAGCCTCCCACTCCTCGACATCCACCCCAGAGCCCCCCCCCCATGCCCAGAGGCCCCCACTTCTGCTCCAAATGCCAGGTGCATTCCCTTGACCTTGCCTCCTCCAACAGAAACACACAGCAAGATGCACAATTAAATAAAACAAACAATCCGACCCAAACAAGCCAATCCCCCAGCCACATCCCTCTACCCCCTGGGGAGAAGCTGAAGCAAACACCCCCACAGATGTGTCCTCTAGCATGACTGGGAGGTGCTCAGATCCTACCATAATGAGCGTGGAGAAGAACCCCTTCGCCGGCACCAGCGCCAGCTGAGTTATCCCCCGAGATCGGTCTGGGAATCATTCGCTCTTCGGGCACAGGTGTGATCACACTTCCGCCCATATGCGCTAGTTAGCCCTGCGTGACCAGGCCCCATAGTCCCAGTTGTTCCCGGGCTCTGGCCAGGGGTTTGCACCATCCCAGTTGTGAAAGGGGCAGAGGCATCCTCACAGCTGCCACGATGAACTGAGTTAGAGCCAAGGATCTGCCCTGGGTGGAGACCACTGCCGTTGGGCTGCACCCTGACCCATAGATAACCATCATTTTGGTTGCTAGAAATCTGAACAAATCCCACGTCACTCTTATTGGTAGATCTTGGTAAAGTGCTTGGAGAAGGTCAGGATCCTTATTCTCATTTTATAGATGGGGAAACTGAGGCACGGAGAGGGCAGAGGAGGGGAATGACTTGCCCAAGGTCACCGACAGGGGAGTGGCAGGGCTGTGAGGAGAATCCAGGTCTCCTAAATTCCAGTTCAGTGCTCTGTCCAGCATCAGCCCCCATTCAGCATGGACATAATTGCTAATCAGTAACAGCAGGTCGTGAATGGTGATAGTAGGGGTGGGGAGAAGCGTTCACACTCCATAGGGTGTGAAGGCAGATTTCTGTTTTAGCTTCTGTGACAGAGCTCAAGGGAACACTTCTGGCTTTAGACCTAGGAGATGTCCGTGTCCATGATCAAGGGAAGGAGAAAAAGCTCCTGGGCTGATCACAATACTGTGCAGCACCTCAGCGGCCTCTCCTGACTTGGCACATCCTGACTTGGCCAAGCTGGATGTCCCAGTTATGGAGAACCCCCAGTGCGGCAAGCCGGTTTCCAAGGCCAGGCCAGAATAGCGGGAGAGCAGCGGTGTCTACAGAGAACCCAGCGCAGGGGTCCCTCCTGTGAGTGTGATGCTGCATAAGGAGCATCCTGCCAGCATCATCTGGAGCAGGAGATGGAGCCGGAGCAGAACGTGTAACCAGAAATGATGGATGCAGAATTAGTCGAGCAGGAAACTCCAGGGGGAAATCGTGCCTGTTGAGATGGAGCCCAGCGCCCCCAGCCACAAGTCTGATGAACCATGTAGCCCTGGGGAGAGGGGGGTCACCCACCAGCTGGTGCACCCCCTCATGAGCAGGGTGTAGCAGCTGCTTCATCTCCAGCACTCCTGTCCACGGTCATGCCAATCTAGGTTTTAAAACCAGGAGTCAGCCCTCCCCAGAACCACGAGATCAGCTTAAAAACCAGGAGATTTTAAATGACATTAGAGGGCCTTTTGAATGGGTTCCTGGGCACAGAGCCTGGAGGGGTCACATTTGCAAGCTCTTCTCCACAACTAGGAGAGAGAAGCTTGCCTTTTTTAAAAATTAAAGTGGAGAGTCTCATGCAGTCACCTGACTCTGGGAGCTGGGGCTTTAAGAAACACAGCAGCAATCACAACAGAATCCAAAGGAACTGAGATGAGAGGCACGGCCCAAAGCAAGGGAGCCTTACCAGCTCTGCATGGAGGGATGCCCTGAACGCTCCCGGGATGTGTTCCCCGTCATTTGCTACACAGCAGCCTCATCACTCAGCACACAGGGTCCTGCATCCTCAGGGTATTTCCAGGGAAGCCAGGCTCCTAAGCACCTTTGAGGATGGGGGCCGGGCTGCCTTCTTTCTGGGAGCCTGTGTGCTTTCACTGGGTGCCAGACACAGGAGATGCTGTTTGCACCGGAAGTTTTTCAGCCAAATGATTCCCATCGATGCGGCTTGGACATCTCACCCTTCAAGCTGGCCACTGTGTGACAGAAGCCAATGAACGAGCGTGTTCATCTACCCTGCACCTGTCTTGCCTCGTGGATTAATAATAAACGTCTTTCTTTTATAGCCCTTTCCATCACTAGATCTGTTACTCCTCCCAGAGCCCCTGGGAAGTAGGGAAGCGTTAGTATCTGTAAAATGGGAAACTGAGGTACGGGAAGGCTAAATGACTGTTTGAATGAGGTTTTTACGGTCAGGCTTGACAAAGCCCTGGCTAGGATGGTTTAGTTGGGGATTGGTCCTGCTTTGAGCAGGGGGTTGGACTAGATACCTCCTGAGGTCCCTTCCAACCTGATATTCTATGCTTCTATGACTTGCTCAAGGGCACAGGAAGTCCATGACAGAGCAAGACATGACCACTGGTCTCCCATGGGCTCTACCCACTGAGCCATTCTTCCTCCTTGGAAGTGTGGGGGACAGGGACTGTCTGCTCTGGTCTGTGAAGGCACCTGGCACAATGGAGCCCTGATTGCAGCTGGTCCCTGGGCACTCCAGTAATAAACATGATTATTAATAATAAGCAACTGACACATAGGACACCTGTGTTTTGTTGTGTGTGACACTGTCACTGACAGGTTCTAATGGTTTTTAACTCCCAAACCTGGTGCTAAAGATGGTTTCTAATTGTGTCAATTAACTACCAAGCTGCTTAAAAGCCAACTCCCCAGGTAAAATAGAAACCCTAGTCCATACAGCCAGGAATCAGCAGCTGGTCTGTCCAGAGCCTGGTTGATCCCTAGCACAGCTTCTCCCACTGGAGCTAAACGAAGCCTTGAGTACATTCAAAGGCTGTCCTAGTTTCACTAAAAATAGGATTGAAACCCGATTTCCTTAAACTGGCACCAAAGGCCATCTGGACTCTAAATGTGTCTGGATCCAGGTGCATTTCAGTTCAGCGTAAGTCGCTAGGGAATTGATTTAAACGAACTTCAAGCCAGTCACTTCACTAAACAGGTCCAAGTTAAAACCTTGCAACTCTCTCGGACAGACAGGGCCTCCTAAATTGTCCTCTGTAGGGACCAGCCACTAGAGGGCGTGATGCAGCTGTTTGGTAGACAGCAGGAGCAAGGCGGGAGACAGGATTCCTGGGATCTATTCTCGCCCTCGGAGGGGAGTGATGTCTAGTGGTTAGCCCAGCAGTGACTCGTACATAGATCTGGCATATTCACTCTAAGTAGCAGTGTGGCTGAAACTCAGGCTCATCGTATGAGCAATCTGGATTCTAATCCCAGTTCTACCAGGAATGCTCTTGTGCATCCTCTCAGCACGTTTACTGGGGAAAAGGGTCGTTTCCTGGAGCACAAGGCCTTGCTCAGGAGCCGGGAATGTGGAGGGCACAGAAACAAACAGGAGCACGTGGAGAGGCGCTTAGAACTCACGGTCTCCGCCGGCTGCTGCATCATCGGACCCTATTCAGAGCGAGCCCAGAGAACAGAACGCTTGGCAGCCACATTCGGCTCAGGGCTGTCCCGATTGCTCCTGCCCTTCAGTACGCCGGGTAGTGGTCTCTCCCCTGCATGCGTCCCTTGCATCTGCTCCTACCACCACTGGGCTGCATCTTCAGAAACCTGCCTAGGCTGCAATTAGCCTGGGATGCCGCCTTATATAGCCATCGAGCCTTATAAACTCACAGTGCAACTTCCTACTTAGACTGTCAGCGGCGTAGGGCAGGGACAGCGCCTGGCCCAACAGGGTGCAGCTACCCCCATGGGCACTAGGGGCGGCTGTGGGGGCTGCACAGAGCCCTGGTACATTTGCGCTTTTGTTCGCCAGAGAGAAATTGTCACTCGGCTCCTGGGAGACAGAGGCAGCTGCAGCCCGAGCTCAGTGTCACCCCAGCGATGGGGGTGGTGAGGACACCCCAGGGGTGGGCACCACAGACCCTGCCTGCGTGGGGCTCAGAGGAGTCACCCAGGGGGTGAGAAACCAAGTCCGTGTGAACTAATGGTGCTGGGGGGCCCTTTCCCTGCTTGGTGCCAGAGCCCTCAGTCCCTCCGCAGGCACTGCCCAGCTCCACCTGGCCTCCCCTTGACTCCTGTTGCCCCATCATCTCCGCTCTCTGCAGTGTTGGCACTCGCTCTCCCCCGAGGGTGTTTTCCCTCTGCATCCTGTGGCCGCCTCTCCTCCCAGCTCCCCTGCCCCCAGCGCCTGCCCCAGCCACGTTGCCAACTCCAGCTGCCCCCACAGCCCCACTGGGGTTGCTTTGAGACCTCTGCTGACCCCCTGTTCCCCATACGCTATGGGGATGGGGTGCTGCAGCCCTACAATCTCCCCACCCCCACCATGGAAATACTGTCAGTTCCAGCCTCCCCACGCCATCTGGATAACCTGGAAAAGTCCCCCACAGCCTGACATCCCCCAGGCCAGGGGCTGCATCCCCAGCCCGGCAGGAAAACTCACGGTAGGAAGCTGCAACGTTAACCTCGTTAATTGTGATGGGGCAGCTGGAAACAAGGTGGTAGCAGCTCAGTGAACCTGCAGCAATCGGTGCCCACGCTGGTGCTGTCACGTGCAGAGGGGCACCAGGGGAAGCCAGTGCTGGAGACACAGCAAAGTGATGGCAGGAATGAACCCCTTGGCACCACTCCTCTCTGAGGGCACTCCGTGTTGGGATCCCCCTTCTATCCACATCCACCACCCCAGGCCCTGGCCCTGCTCATCAGGTTTCAGGCCAAGCCAACTGTTTGACGGTGGGTTTGTCAAAGCGATGCACAAGCCGAGATGCAGAGGTACCACTGGCCAGTGGCTCAGGCCCAGGAGTTCCTCCCACGCTGAGTCTTGCTGCATTTCATGCATGTTTCTCCCCTAGCCTTGGGGAAGTTCTTAGAGCCTTCAGCCAAGGACCCGTCAGCCCCGATACCTCACCACTGCCCCCACCCAGGCCCGCTCCTTGTATCCCCTGGGATAGAAAGGGAGAGAGTGTGGTGCTGTCTTCTGTACCCTGTGTCCTCTTTCTGCCCTGTACCATGGTGCCCGTCGGCCTGGTGTCACCACCCTTCGGGCTGCACCTCCCTCTTCTCCATAGCCCCAAATGCCAAGTGGGCGGGCTTAAGTTTTGCTTCCTAGTTACGAGTGCGAGTTCTGGTGATTAGCCAGCTGCTTGCCTACACCATTGCTGCCAGCTGGAAAGTGCCAGGGAGGAACAGCTTCGAGGCGGGGGTGAGCCCAGCTCTCTCCCACTCCCAAAGAGCCCAGCTCCCCATCCACCATGCCTTTGGCTGGTCGAAGGACATTCGCCTTCCCAGAGCGGCTGACATGGCTCGGGCGAGTCGGCCTCTCGCTCCTGTTTGCGGCACGTCTCTTCCCCTAGCACGGGAACATTGGCGTGAAAACAGAATCTCTCTTCCTGGAGCACCCTGCTGCTTGCAGGCCTTATCAGCATGAGTCAGGCTTTGGAGGAGACCAAGGGCTGGTTGGTGGCTCCCAGCTGAGAGCAGCCATGGCCCCTGGGAGGGGGGTACTCTGAGGCTGGCTTCCGCTTATCGAAAGATCAAGAAGTGATGTGGGCACAGTGTCTCAGTACCTTCATGGGGAAAAAGTCCCAGTGCTAAAGGGCTCTTCAGTCTTGGGGAAAAAGGCAGACCAAAACCCACTGACTGGAGCTGAAACTGGACCAGTTCAGATCAGAAATAAGGCAGCCTCTTAGCAGCAGGGGTGACTGAGCCCTGGAACGATCTCCCAGAGGACATGGGGGAGTCCCTGTCTGCAAGACATGGCAGTCCAATCCAGGCTGTTGGGCTCACTCCAGGAGCAACCGGGTGACATTTCAGGGCCTGTGTTCTACAGGAGGTCGCCCTAGAGCAGCACAATGGTCCCCCCAGCCTTAAACTCCAAATCGATGAACCCCTAGGAGAGGCGGGAAGCAAAGGGCACAGAGAGCAAGTCACGCTGGTTCCTGGCCGCTCCTAGTGCATTCCATGCTCTGTGCATGGTGCCGGCACTCACCAGCCTGGCTCCTCGTGGGCTCAGGGACATTCCCCTGGGCTCCGTCAGCCCTGACCCTTCCCCTCTCTGCAGAGCTGCACGTGGGTCCCCTCAGACCAGGCCACTGGGTGTGAGAGGGAAACTAGTGACTGGGGAGGAAGAGCCATCTCTGTAGCCAACTCCCGCTCACTCCCCAGCCAGTGACAGGTCCACTCCCCATAGCCTGAAATGCCCCCTCTGTTCCTCAACAACCTCCTGCCGGGGAGGGCTTCTCCCCCCCACACTGCCATGCCATCCAACCCTCCCCTCCCCATGCCCAGCTGACTGGACTCTCAGCTGTCCAGGGAACAGCAGGCAACCCAGAAGGTGGCTGCAAAAAGGAAGCAGCTGGTGGGAAGATGTGGGTCAGAGCTAAAGGGTTAATCCAGCGGCCATGTGGAAAAGATCACACACCTTAGCCCTAGCTGCTTGCGGAATGGCTGAGTGTCTCCTCGCCCTCAGTGGGATCTAGCCAACTCCAGTTCTTTCCTCCAGGGATGGGTTAGCCTTTAGGTTTAGCCATGGCTGCTGGCCACTGCTCTGCTTCGTGGCTCGGCTCTAAGCGCTACCTGTGCTGGGATGAATCCAGGGAGCAACCCCAAGGCAGGTGGAGCTTGACTCTTTCCCAGTGACCTTGTCCCAGACAAGCAGCAGGAGGCCAGATCCAGCCCAACGCATGTCCCCCGGGGGGGGGGTTCCTCACACTGAGTCACATACGTGTGCACACAGTTGCTGGGATATAAATGTGTTTATTGCAAAGCAAGGGGGAGGCAGACAAATCCCAGCGCAGCTGCATGTAGTGGTCATGGGGTGCCGGGCGCTGATTCCCACGTGCTGCCTGCTTCCCTGCCAGAACTCTGAGCCGCACTGCGAGAATGAAGCAGGCTGTGCCCACAGCAGCTTGGGCAGCTGGAGACGCTTGGCCTGTGGGCCACCCCGGCCTGGAAGAGTCCCGCAGAAGAGGAGACAAGAACAAAGTGAGAATAACCACTAGGTAGCCTCCAGGCTGAGGGAGTGAAGCTACACCACTGACCCAACCAACCCTAAATGAGAGGGGAGCTGGCCAGCAGAACACATGGGCTGGGCTCCTTTACACAGGCAGAGGAACTGAGTTACCCAAGGAGCAGGAGACCCAGCTGTGATGGAGATGGGGCAGAGAGCCTAGGCCAAGAAGCTATTCTAGGGGGTGGCTCCCAGGCACTGATGGAAAGGGGGTGTCGATCCCAGCCTGAGAAGCACTGGTCTGAGCTCCTAGGCTGAGGTCCTGTGGGGCACACCCAGGCTGGCAGGGGCAGGGATAAGCCAGCAGGATCTGGGGAATGGGCTTCGGGCCAGGGCAGGCTGAGCTGGGCTCGCCTAGGGTGCAAGTCCAGCAGCATGAGTAGCAGAGCTGCAGGTGCCCATGGCTAGTGACCAGCGCTATCCAAATACATGGCTATGGGGAGAGCTGCAAGCCCCCACCTGCCACAATCGGGCCCTGCAGGGGGGGTCCGTGTAGACCACAGCATCTATGTTTTCATGTCCCCCTTAAAAGACACACTAATTCCCCCCCCCCCCCCCATCACAGCTCACACATGCTCAGTAGAGACTTCTAAGAGCATGGCAGCTAAAGTCCGCCCAAGCTGAGCAGCGCGGCAACTGCAGCTCGGAGCCGTGTCAGGTCCGTGCACCTGAACTGAGAGCAGAGAGACTCACTTGCACTCTCAGGCTACGAATACACCGCAGCGGGACTCGAGCCAGCAAACCAGTGTGGCCATGGTGCCTGGGGCTCTCAGGCCCAACCCTGCTGGAGCTGCCGTGCCCACCCAGCTTGTTTTAGCGCAACACACCTGTGCTTGAGCTGCTCAACGTGTCTACCTGGCTTGGGAGGCTTGGTCTCAGCTGCACTGTAGACACACCTGTCATGACCCTGGGGGCTGGGCCCCCGCAGCATGGAGGAGGAAGCTGCCCAATAGATATGCAAAGGGAACAAGTGCCAGACCAGCACGGGGCAACAGAATGGCATAAGGAGCCAAAGGTGGGTGCTGTCGGGGAGGGAAGGGAAAGTGGGCTGGGGATTTGCATAGACTAGGGACCAGGGAGAGCCTGAAAGTCAGTAGGTTGAGCAGGGGAAGATTGCAAAGGGAAATGGAGCTGGGGGTGCAGGGGACTGGCTGGGCAAGAAATCTGGGACTGAGCCAGTGGGACGGGGAAGGAGAGAGATCTGACAGGGATGCAGGGGGAGAACTGGTATCAGCTGGGCAGAGACTAGCACAAGAAGCCTGCAAGGGGGGTGGGGGAGGTACAGCTTGGGACTGGGCGCCAGTGGGGAGGGGGCAACTGGAGATCATGGAGGGGGAAGAGAGAACAGATAAGGAGCCGGGAGGAAGGGCAACTGGGACTGGCTGGGCAAGGAGCTGAGGGACAAAGAGCTGGGAATAGACTGGAAGTTGGAGGCAGTCGAGAACTCGCTGGGCACAGAGCCTGGGGCTGTAATAAGAAGTCTGAAGAGTGAAGATTGGATTGGCTGTGTGAGGAGAGTGGGACCAGGGGCAGGGAAGAGCCAGCCTGGAACAAGGCCAGTTTGGAATGGACAGAGCAGGCAAAATAAGTTATGCTCACAATATTCCTCTCCTGCACCTGGAACCCAGGAGTCCTGAGTCTCACCATTCCTCCACTGTCAGCAAATAGCTGTAAAACCCACTGGCTGAGCATCCCATCCCCCTCTCGTGCTGGTTCACAGCGAGGATGGCAGAGCTCAAGCAGCAGAGGTCCGGGGGCAGGATCCACAGGTTTCAACTCTGCTGATGGTCCACGGGGTGCCAATGGGATTCCACATGCTGGAATTCCTATTGGGCTTGTTTCCAGCTTGTTCTTTTAAGACCCTAGGAAGTTTTACTTACACACACCCACACTCCCCCTCAGGTGCAAGGAACATGATTAAGGTCGCAAATCAAAAGCTAGGAAATGCCCAAATGAAGGTTGCCTAGACAACCTTAATTCACCCGTGTGTGCGCATTAGGATACAGCCTTTAAGGACATGGTCACATGCTATTATTTCTGAGTCCCTCGTGGGGCTCACTGCTACAGTGGGCAATGGCAGCCTGAAGGTGGCCAGTTTTCCAGGTCCTGAGCTGCTTGGAAGCAGGGCAGGGCATCAGTGTGCTTTCTTGGCGATGCAGAGGACACAGGTTTCAGCACAGAGGGTGACCTGGATGGGTCTGAGTGCTTGGCTTTAACGTCTTCAGAGGGGAGCATCTGCAGACCAGCCCCACCATATCTGGCTTGAACAACGCTGGACAATACGCTGGCTAGACAGACACCTGCCACAGTGCCCCTTTTAGAGTGAGACCTTGAGCGGAGTGAGGGCGCGGCTCCCACGCTGGGAGGCTCGCTCCGAGCTGTGGCGTAGACACCCCTTCAGTAGCTGGGGACACGATGCTCAATAAAGCAGCCGCTAGTTTTGGGTGCCCAATGAGATGCCGCTAGGGCTGTTTTCAGATTCCCAAGCCAAGCAAAGAGAGCGGGAGCTGCAGGTGCTTGCTGCCTCTGGAAATCAGCCCCCAGGTGCTTTAGGCACCCAAAGCTGGGCTGACTTCACAATGTGAGCCCTAGGGGGATGTGTATATAAGTTTATCTTTGCAAAGGCAGGCACAGGGCAGGCTTGGCCCCTCAGTCTCTGCCAGAGCCAAACCCTTGTTAATGTAACCAGCAACTCTAAGCACCTCAGCTGCCACGGCTGACAGAGAACTGGACGCCTGTGGGTAGATCTGTGGGCACAGAAGGCAGAGTGCCACACTTGGGCCCACGCCCAGACACTTTGCAGGTATATAGCATTTGGAGCATAGCATGGTCTGTGCCGTCTCCGCCACCAGGTGTCTGAGGCTGCAGCTTTTCCCTCCCCCTGCCAGTGTGCTGGGGGTCTGAACACAGTTAGATACGGCCACCACAGACCTGCAACTTTTCAATGGAGGCAGTGCTGCCATCTCGGGGGCTCACGCACAGGGGGCTGGGGCGGGCTCCCCACAAGCAAGAAAGACAAACTTCAAAGTCACCTCAACAAGCATAATCTATTCCTGAAAAACAACAGCTGCCCATGCCCCCCCCAGCAGCAACCGGGGCCATCGCCAGCGAGAGAAAGGGAAATGCTACCTCAGCCGCTGGTTGCCGTGGTTACAGAGGACATAGTTCTGCATTTGCTAGGCCTGCCCCACATGCATCTCAAATGCGCCAAGATGGCATTCCCCCCTCCCCGCCAAACCACACCCTGCCCTAGCCGGTTGGCAGCTGGCTGTTTGCAAACAGCCCCCGGTGGCAGCGCCGGGATAAAGGGGTAGCTGGATGTCACTCCTGGGAGCAGGCAGAGGGGGAAGCCCAGGCTTTGCCCCTGCGCTAGCTGGTTACACACAGTGGCGCTGGCCTTGGCCTCCGATCCCATGCATGGATGTGATTTTCCCTTCCTCGCTGAGCGTCGTCAAAACTGCACGGCTCCAGGGGAGATGTTGAACATGGCGGGGTCGAACTTCTGGCCCCGGAATGGGGAGCCTTCCACGTCCCAGCCCTTCTTCAGCATCTCGTGCACTTTCTGAAAATGCAGCGCACTCGAGTCAAGTGTACTGAGGAAATACACAGCTGACAGAGACACGGTCCTGCCACCCCAGCCTGGTCTCAATGCCCCACTGGTCTCTGCCGTTCCCCAGCTGGGGGCCACCACCCCTTCTCCTCAATCGAGTGCCTCAAAACCCTCAAGCTTTTACAGCTGTCTCCAAGAAATGAGTTTAAGGAACTCCCCCAAGCCAGCTCCGCACCTGGCCTTCCCAGCAGCCTGCAGACTCAGGGAGTGGCTAAGCTCTGGGTCTGCGTCAAAGAACAGAGAACGAAGAGGAACCAGCTCATTTCCCAGAGAGCTCTGCACTTCAATACCAAGCTGAAAGGTGCCTCCTGCTTTAGTCTCTCCGCCTCAGACCCACTGAGCTAGGCTCCATGACAGACCTGCACCCAAGCCCTGCCCTTGGGCAGTGAGATGGCACTCAGATAGCTCCCCCTCCGCTCCTGATAAAAGCCACCCTGCTGGGCCACTGCTGTAATGGGAGAGTGAGTGGGAGCCGACTCTGCACCGGTGGCTGCTGTAATGGGAGAGTGAGTGGGAGCCGACTCTGCACCGGTGGCTGCTTGCTACCAACAGACCCTGGGTCACTGGGATGATGGGAGAAGCCAGCTTCGCTCTGTGGTGATGCAAAGCCATTCGCCAGCCTGGGGAGTCTAGGCTCCCTGGATATTGGGGGAAGGCAGCAGAAGTGACGTGTCCCTTTTTACCTCCAGATGGCAGGACACGGACCGTTCCTGGCCACCCTCAGCAATCCTGGCCGTTTCACCTGCAGGCTCGTGCTCCAGGCAGGGCTGCGGCTTACAGATGGCAGAGGCCAGGCTAGCTGTTACCCACTTGCTTCTGGGTGCAGCTCAGCAGGTTAGGACTTGCATATGTGGGCGACTGCCTATCCCCCATGCCCAGCTGTGATGGACAAGACCCCCTCTTGCTGTCAGTCCTTGCCTAGCTCTCTCCAGAACAGCTCTCAGAGGACTGCGGACTATGGAACGCACGGCAGGTGGGCCGCGAGGACTGGGAGGGTATGGAGTGAGGCTCGCCTGCACGGAGGGTGCCGGAGAGGCGTGTGGGGATTCTGATGCTTGCTGAGCGCCAACGGGGAGTTGGGTGGGGTAGGGGCGTGTGTGAGAGATGGAGGAGTCAGCATTGCCACACAGGATGCAAAGTCCAGGCAGCGAATGGCTCTCCTGGGTGCACATCAGAGTATGCAGCTGTTTACGCAAACAAAACTTCAATGGCAGGCAAGATGGTGGCACTCAGCTCCCCGGAGATGGCTCATGGAGAGGGATCTGTTTGAGTCAGAGCAGCTGGGGCCCCTCAGGAAGCCAGGGTAGGTCTACGGCTCCCAGCAGTCACAGCGGACAAGAGAAGGGACAGTGTTTGCTGCTAAGTCCCTTCTCAGTCCAGCCAGGTGCAGCCATCCCTTAGCGCCTGGGGCGCCAAGTCAGAACAAAGTGATCAGCAAGGATCTGCCCAGCCAGCCAACCTCCCGCTTCCCCGCAAGCAGTGAAGGACCTACCAGCTCATGGCTCTGGGGCTTGCCCTGCAGTTTCTGGTGGTAGTCGAAGTTCAGCCTGTCCAGCACGGCGTGCTCCTCTTCGTCCACTGTGGCCATGGAACGCTCCTTGTTGATCTTATCGACGTCGATCGGCTCCTCCCCCTCCAGGATGGCGCTCCACCAGTACTCCCCCACCTTGTTCAGACTGATCTGGGGACACAAAAGCACCGTCAGCCCAGCAAGCAAGAGACAAGGTGCAGCCAGCCAGCCAGGCCTGGGCCTGGAGGGGAGCCCAGTCCAGAAGTCACCGCTCTAGGCGAGGCATGAGCAGGCTAGACAAGAAATGAGGTCTCCTGACGGAGCGTCAGTGCCTGAGGAAGCAAGGGCACCGGAGCTTGCCCAGAAGCAGCAGCTGTAAAAGCTCCTCAACAGCGTTTCATTGGCTATGCTTTAACCCCAGTGAATCAACCGGCTGGCAGCTCCCAGTCAAGGGGGCCAAATAAATACAGAGCAACAGAAGTTCTGCTGCAACCAGAGCGTCTCGAGACACACAAGGAAATCAACTTTAAAGAATTTTCCACACAGCTCCCTGCTCCCAGAACCCTTTGGGCTAAACTACATCTATCATCCACCACTGATCCCCTCACCTGCACCCTGCCCACTAACCTGCTACCCTGGGGCTACTGCTGGCATCAGTGGCTACATCCGTGTGCCTGACTTCCTCCTTTCCCTCCCAACCAAGGAATTAAGCTCCCAAAGATAGACCAGCCTAAGGCTCAGGAGAGGGAATACTTGGCATTTGACAATGGTGCCCGAGGATCCGAAATGGGTACTATATACAGCTAGAAAGGGGAGAGTCTAGCCTTCCGGTGGGGTCACAGGACAATGGATTCACACCCCGGCCATAAACACCACATTTCTGTGCTGAAAAGCCACTTACATCATTTTGAGATGGTGCACGTTTTCTTCGTTGTCGAGTTGCCCTGAGGGAACTCTGGGCGTTGGCCTAACGCAGCACCGTGTGGGGAGGATGAAGGCTTTATGGGCACTCATTTGGGGGGGTGGGGCGGATAGGATGACTGTTGTCGTGAGTTATGCGCCCATCCCAAGTCTTTATACCCTCCCACACCAACAACTACTCACTGTGCGGCTTCTGCTCAACCGTCGCTGCACCAGCTGGAGCTCTACCCACTGAAGGGGACGTTCCCCATGCTAGCAAGCAGTGCCCTGGAGGATGTTTTACCATGCCAGCAAAGACTGCCACCCAGTGGGAACATACACGGCTGCCAGGGTGTGCCCCCCCCCCCCCCACTATGTACTGCTACAGAGGGAACGGGATTTACCATGCTATGCACTGCCACATAGCCCAGGAGAGCTGGGTCGGGAGAGACCTCTGTCTCATTCGCTCTTCCTTCAGATGCTGCTTAATCCAGGATTCTGGTTCCTTGCACTGGATCTACCCAGAGTTCCCCTCTCTTTCCTTCGTCACTCTTAATACTAGTATTTCCATTTTATGAAGAGAACTAAGGCACAGGGGGGGGACCAGACTTACCCGATGTCACACGGAGTCAGTGATCGCAATGGGAATGGAACGCTAGAGTCCTGGTTCTAGCCATTAGGTAACGCTCCCCTACCCACATGGGCCTCTGGCATCTGTGGGCTGGGGGGTTCGCTCTAACCATTCCAGATTCTCTCTGCATCCCAGCCCACAAGTAGGAAAGCGAATGGAGGGGCTGGCTTGCATATGCCCTTTAGCGGGGAGTGGTGTCTCCCTTCACACCCAATGCCAATCTGTTCTAATGACTAGACAAGTTGGTGGGTTGTTTGACTCCACATGGTGAGTTTTTTTAACCTGTCCTTCCATAGCAATTCTTAATGATCAACCTCACCAGAGGGCCAGCTGGTTTTGCAGCCAAGCAGTGCAGGACATCCAGGATTCTCCTTCAAAGAGACATGGGGCCCGCAGTCTCCACCCTCACCCCACTCTCAGCAAGGCAGGTGTCCCTCTGGAGAGCCAGCTCAGCATGCCCCCAAGTCCGGTCCAACAGCAGACACATCAAATCTTGAATTAAGAAACGGCTCAAGAACTCGGGGGCACAACTGCAGCTTCCTGATTGGCTGGCAGTGATGTCATCCCCAGGTCTGTGAGGCCAATAATTCGCAGGCCCTGACTTTTATTTGAATGGATAGATTCCATTTCATAACAGACGTGATGAGAGACCGTGCGTTTCATAGCCACTGCTGAACTGGCAATGGTCCCTGGCTTCAATGCCTGCCGTCGCAGTGCAGCCCCACCTGAGGTGGGCCAGAACCACCTGGCAATGGGGTTACGGCTTATTCTTTTAACCCAATGCCAGGCAAAGGCTGGAGAGCTGAAAAAATACAACTGTGTACTTCCAAGGCTGGAAGGTGATGCAGAACGAGCAGGACTCGCCCCTAACCGCCCACAGGCTCAGAGCGGAGGGACCTGTCAGATGCACCACTTGATTAAGAAATTCAGACCCTCTCAGAGCCAGCTAACGACTCTGCTCATGTGCAGCCCAGAGAGGAGCCCTTGGCACAGAGATTTCACATTTCACTAACCCAGAAAAGAGTCCTGCCTCAGCTCCCGTCAGTCTCATCTCCCATGCACAAGCGTGGGCGGGAAGGAGGCTGAAATGTCACACGCTTTTAGCTGCCGCCCCTGCTTGGTGGGAACGCCTGCCCCGGCGTGTGTGATGCAGAACCTGCTCTGTGACAGGAGACGGGGCCAGGAACGGCTATCAAGAGGGGAAAACAGCACTTTGGAGGCTGCCTGGGAGCCTCACTGCCAGGTGAAGACAGTCACCAACTTCAGAGACAGCCCCAGCAGCTCCGCCCATAGCCAGCAGAACAGGGGTGGGCAGAATATTTTCCTTCATAACTAGGGTGACCAGACAGCAAGTGTGAAAAATCAGGACGGGGGTGGAGGGTAATAGGAGCCTATATAAGAAACAGACCCAAAAATCGGGACTCTCCCTATAAAATCGGGACATCTGGTCACCCTATTTATAACGCTTTCAACAGGCCGGGCCAGAGCCCAATGTCCTGGGCTGCAGTCATGGCTGGTGGGGCAGCGGGGTGGAAGATGACACAGCAGAGAGTCAGATGAGGGAGAAATGTGTGTGTAAACATCACATTGAGACAAACATGGAAGCAGAAGCGGGGAATCCAATACAGATAGGAGCTCCTAGCTCCTGGTAATCAGTATTTCTCTTGCCCACTGTGCTGGGGCCAGCCGAGATGGTTTTTGGTTTTTTTTCCCCAGTGTGTTTTTTATTTTAACAATAATCTCAGCAGTGAAGAAGATATATGGCATGCGTTGGCACCTCTGCAAGATCATCAATAAAGTCAGACAATGCAATTTAGTCAACGCTTTCAACAGCTCTGGAGGGGAAACATGGGCAGAAGTGCACAGCTATTAAAGTTATGAAGCAAGGAGATTTTCTCCTGAGCAAAGGAAAGACGCCAGTTAACAGAGGAGAGGAGGGCGGGGGCATTTTGGGATCAAGCCTTCTGGGCAAGAGGAGCCAGGAAAATATTCCAACACAGATAGCACTGTGATTCCAGCCAACCTGGTGCATTCCTTCCCCTGGTCATTGCATAGTTCAGCTTTAGAGGCAGAGGAAAGACTGCTGAACTGTGAGCACAGGCTACCAACCTGCAGGTGACTAAGCCGGGTACAGCCGGACTCTCCCTTCCTTTAGGGATCTCTGCATTAGCAGCAGCAATCGGGGCCTGGCGTAGGCCATGGCATCTGCTGCAGAACCATGCTCCGGAATCTAAGCTCCAAAATCAAACCCTACTCTGAAGACAGAATTATTCATTCCCTCCTGGACTTTTCTATGGCGCTCCTCACTCCAGGAGCTGAATGCTTCACAAACACCATATGTGAGCCCATGGGGCATTATCCCCATTTTACAGAGGGGGAACTGAGGCACACAGAGATTAAGGACGTTAGGGGTGCCCAATCTGAGGTGTCTATGGCACGAAAGTAGTAAGCATTATAGAGCCCGTCATGCGTGCCAAGCGCAGCTCCCAGCGAGTTCAGTTGCAGCTGCGAGTGCCCAACATGCCTGTGAATCAGACCCCAGTATCTCAAGTTGGGCACCTGGAAGATGAGGAACACAGGGAGTGACCAGCTGGGGAGTAAGTGACTTGCCCAGCATTACATAGGAACTCTGTGGCAGAGGCAGGGATTAATCCATCTCTACAAAGCAGCATTCAACTGCCTAAACCACAGGGCCAGGCTATATTCCTGCAGTCGCCTGCTCGATTCAATACACACCTTCCAATTTCTGCAACAAGCAAGGCAGGGGTCCTACGGACCAAGAGTTCTCAACCTTTTTCTTTCTGAGTCCCCACCCCCCATGCTATTAAAAACTCCATGGCCCAGTGGGGGCAGGGAGGGCCTCGGGGCAGGGGCCCTGGGCATAGGCATAGTTTGCTTCTATTTTATGGGGGCAGGGGGCAGCGGGGCTCGAGCCAGCTCTGCACAGCAGGGTCCAGAGAGGGAGTGCTATCTCCACCCCCTGACTCACCTAAGCAGGCCACTCAGCCTCCAGGTTGGGGAGTGGGCAACCAAAAATTATAACTCAAAGGTGGGGAGCTTAGCTCAAAAAGTTTGAAAACAGCTTAGGGTGCAAGCAAGAGGGTAGCTAGGGGCTGTGTGCAGACTGGGGGTAGCTGACAGTGCAGAGAGGGGGGCTGTGTGTTGGTGGAGAGCTCCCCTGCAGTCCCTGTTCCTGGAGGGGTCTGCCAGCCACAGAGCCGGGTCTCCCCACCGGGGGGGCTCTTACTGGCTGCCTCTGTGGAAGCAACGGGGCTGGGAGCTGAGGAGCAGCTTCAACCCAGGACATCAGCAGGAGACAAGGGAACGTTGCGGCTACCTGCTCCACGGCACCAGCTTTCCGCCTCTGACCTGGCCAGAGGGTGGGGAGAGGAGATGTGGGGAGGGGAGGTGGAGCTGCTCCTGGGACTGCTGGGCTCTTCCACTGCAGTCTGGCGGCTGGGGGGCGGAGAGGGGGGGAAAGAGAAGGAGCAATGCTGTCCATGTTCCCAATTCCGCCCGACAGGGAGCACTACGGCTCGGGGCTCTGGGATTCAGCTCTGAGCCTGTCAGCTTCAGCCCCACGGCTCCTGGCTTCAGCCCCACAGGGTGTGCCAGGAATCAGGGCTTCAGTCTCACAGAGGGCACCAGGGATAGAGGCTTCAGCCCCAGCTCCTGACTTCAGCCCTGCGGGTGGCTCTGGGTTTCAGCCGCAGGACCCTGCGGACCCCCGATTGAGAATCACTGCCACAGACAACAGCTTCATTAAGGGTTGATCCTGTTTCACTATAAAAAAAAAGGAGGGAGTTTTGCCATTGGGTTCAAAGGGAGGAGTGTCCCCTTCCTACACAATCTTAAATCATTCCCTGAGCACTGTCCTATCCTGTCAACTGAATGAAGCAGGGTCCTGTGGAAAAAATAGCACATGCTCATGTATTGAAGACTATCATAATGCAGACACTCAAGGGGCCTGAGTTAAGATGAGGCTGAGCAGTCAGACAGCAGCCGACCCAGCAAACCCCAAAGAACAGAAGTACCCTGTAGTCTCCACTGCCCCGCAACACACATGGCCCAAACGACGGCTTTTGCACATCCACAGCAAACCTGTTGGGGCAGCATCAAGAGAACCGAATCGCACTGCAAAGAGAAATATTGACTTGACCCGCACTATTCATTTCCTTATTGAATTCAATACAAATCAAAACTTTGTGCACTGATTCTTAGAGCCTGAAGCCAGAAGGGACCATTGTCACCACCTGACTCCCGTAGAACACAGACCATGGGACTTCCCTGAAGCTACTCCAGGACAGGCAGGGAGTGAGGGATAGCAGGCTGATGCTCAAACCACTGAGCTAAATCCAGGGTTGTGAATTCAATCCTTGAGGGGGCCATTTAGGGATTTGGGGATTGGTCCTGCTTTGAGCAGGGGGTTGGACTAGATGATCTCCTGAGGTCCCTTCCAATCCTAATAATCTATGATTCTATGACTTCCAGCTGATGGCTGTATTCAGCACTTCAGGGCCACAGAAACCATGGGTCATTCTGCAGGATAGAGGTTCAGATTGCTGCTGAGCGTACAGGGCCTTGACCAGCCAGCACTTGACGCATCTAGAATGACTGGCTAGCACTTGACATGTCTAGAATGCCTTTCAACCAGAGGGACCCCAGAGCCCCTTACGGGCTTTTTAGAAGGGTCATTCACCTCTGGTTGAAATGGAGGGAGAACACAGCAGCTGGACTGGTTTATAAGAGGGAACCAGCAGGGCACCTTCTAGAACTGAAGCTTTATTTTGCCGCCCTAAAGGCCTCCTAATGTTACCAGAGCCGATATTGTGCAGGCTGCAGGACTTATCCCGTCCTGGTGTGGAATGTATTCTTGCTACAGCACGGTGTGCTCTCAGCTGCACAAAGCAATGAGGCAGCCAGGGAAAGGACATAGACTGTAAGTAAGGGAAAGTAATAGTCACAGGGGCCCAGATCCTCAAAGGCATTGAGGTACCTAACTTCCATGGGTGTCCAGGGGAGTTAGGCACCTCATCTTTGAGGATCTGAGGGACCAGTGTCACCAGGGATTCAGGTAAGACTCTTGCTGAGAGGACCGAGGTATAAGTTGAACAGATGGAGCCGAGGGGGAAGCCTGGTCAGTCTGGGTGAGGAAAGAGGTTCCACGGACGATGGGATGGGACTGGAGATGAGATGAGAGATAGGAACGAGGCCTTGGATAGAGGAGTAAAACTGATTGAAGGTAGATGGGGGTTAAGCACTGAGGAGGGCAAAACATGAGGCCAAGAAGCCTGATGCTGATGTGGATTCTGCTTGTCACAGTCGAAAGACAGCACAGGCACAGCACACCAGCCCGTTGCCCCGTGAAGGGACACAACTCAGGAGGGCAGAGCACCACCTCCTTACACCCAGTCCCTGCAGCAGAGCGCCTCTCCTAGGGGCACTGGGGTCAGCACCCACTGTCCCGAGAGCCAGAGGGTTTACCATAGGTGGGAGGTCTGCCATCAAGCACAGACTGGGTCCCACCCTGGTCAGCTTGTCGCAGTGGTCCAGATCCTGCAAGACCTGCTGTGTTGGGATGTGAACGGGAGGGAGGAGGCAAAAGACTTTAAAAATAACATCCCAGGGGGAGGGAGAGAACAAGGTAGGAAGGGGAACAAATTACAGGGCTGAAGTACTAAATGCCAACTTTACTTCAGCTCCAGCTCCAGAAGAATGTCAGTAATGAGCAATCAGGTAGCAGAGAAGGAGCTGAACAGCCAACCGAGAGAAGCAGCAGAACTGTTCAAGAGCAAGTGAGGGAATATCGGGAGGGTGGGGAGCCTGCTTAAAAATCAGCAGGCTCCAATGGAACCTACTCAAGGACATTAAAGGAATTAACTTGGAGACGTCACCAACTGCTCATGGAAGGTGGGAGAGGTCACTGGTGTTGGGGCGATTTTCGACACAGGATCAGAGGAGATCTAGAGAAGTAGAGACCAATTATTAACATCGCCCCAGCAGCTCCCTGGGTGCTATGCAGACAAGTTCTTGTATAGGTGTTCTAGGCAGGACTTTGTAACAAATTCAAACAGCCTGTCTAGCAAACATTGGGGGTTGGGGGGGGGGGGGTGTTGTGCACAACACCAAGCACAGGTTTCTAAAAACAGCTCATGCAAATCTATTTTAATCTCACTCTTTGACAAGCTAACTGGTGTAATGGAGAAGGGGAACGCAGAGGAGATTATACACAGGACCAGGAGTTAGCAAAGACACTTCACACAGTGTCACATGACAGTCACCGAGAAACTAGAAAGATGCAGGCTAGCTAGGACAGTGAAGCCGGAGAGACAATAAAAACTGAGCTTAGGTGTTTGGAGAGCTAGCAGGTCCAGCTAGCATCCAAGCACTAAAAGGCATCAAGAAATGGTAAGAGGTAGAGAATTAGGTTGGGAAATTACAGCCATTGGATTTCTTCCTTTGCTAGACCAAGACTCTAATGTGTTTCACAAACATGCTGGAGGAGAGGATGGAAAATACATTGATCTTTAGTCTGGTCACCTGCAAATTGGACGTAATTAAACAAGACACTGCAGTGGTGCTCTTTTTAGGCAGAGACTAAGGGAGCGTTGAGGAGGATAAATGCAGAGGAAACCAGCATAAGAAACTGGAGGACAAATTGGTTAAACAGGTGGACTGTGGCATGTGGGGACAAAAACTATAGGACAATGAAACAGAGAGGAGTACAGGAAAGCCGGTAGGATGGGGTGGATGGATTACAAGGAAAATTAACTCGATTAGCCCTGTTTGTATTTAATAATAATAATAAAAATAATCAGAAGAAAATAAATGTTGACTAAGATGAGCAGGGGAAAGAGAAGACGTGATGCAGGATGGGGTGAGGAAGCTGGAAGTGAGATGAGGAACAGATGAGAGACAAGCAGCAGGGAGCTGGAAGGCGCAGAAAAGGGAGCTGGAGAAGCAGACGAATAGACAGCCTTGTGTAATCAAAGAGCTGCAGGGCATGGGGAGCACTGCAACCCTCTGCTTACACACTTACCTGGCGTGCCATTAGAGGGGCATGGCCAGGTCCATGGGCTAAGGGAAAGGACATACCTACAGCCTGGAAAACTGAGATGGGATTGTGGAAGATATAGCTGGACAGGAGAGAGATGAAATCTCTCAAACTAAGATAAAAAATGCTGGATTTCAACTGAAGAAATCAGTTTGAACAGCAGACTGACCCCGTCAGTACAGCCAGACCGCTGGGAGCAGAGCAGACATCACCACCCTGAATAGGCAGATGGCCCTAGCCTCAATTATGGTCTGGTCAGAAGCCATCTGAGAGACAGGGTGGGTGAGGTCAGATCTTTTATTGGGGATAGACGTGAACTTCTGAGCTTACCTACCTTGTCTCTCTAATAGCCTGAGACCAACCTTGCTACAACAACGCTGCCTCCGTCTAGAAGCCACCTTTCGTACCAATCTTGGCCCTGCTCCCAATGTCTGCAAGATGGACAGCTTGACAACAGGTACATGTCTGCTGGGAGCCTGCGTGTGCACAGAAGCAGCTCTGTGCATGGGGCTCCGCTGATGTGTGCTCAACTCAAATAGCATGCTGTGCACCTGTTTGTTTTCTGTGCAGCGGGCAATCACTCATCACTGATCTCAGTAACTTCTAACCCTTTCTCCACAATGATCCCACAGAGCAGCACTCAGGAGAAGGTTGGACTATTGCTGCCAATGCGCCAGCTGCTGGGAACGCTGCAAAGATCCCCCATGAAGAGTCACTCGACGTGTTACGAGTTTGCTTTGGCTGCTCTCGCTTCCTGTGAACGCGGCGGTGACAGTAAGTCTGGCCAGCACACACATCTGTGGGAAATAGAACTTCAGAGTGCAATGCCGTGAAGCCATCACCACAGGATTTTAAATGGGCAAGTGCTGCAGAAGGACAAGCTTGTGTTGCTTAACCAACTGCAAACCAGAAACAATACCAGGCGGTTTACCTAACCCGTACAGCTCACATATCAAATGCTTGCAGCGAGCTGTGCGCAAGCAAGAGTTACAACAATTCATTAACAAACGGTCGAATTGCAAACAATGAATGAAGCCGAGGAACCAGCAAACCACTCGTGTCTATTCTGTGAGCAGCAAAGAAGACAGTCCTGCTTGAGAATTACTCACTATTCTCCAATTACCTTCAAGTGTAACTTCATCTACCGCCTCATTGCCCTGCACCCCACACTCCCACCATCAATATGTTAGAAGCCAGCTGGAGATTCTCACAACCCTCCACCGTTTTCACTCACTGATGGCCTGATCCAGCTTGTTCAAGGCAACGAAAGACTCTCATCGACTCCAACGGGAGCTGGAGAAGGCCGTTGATCTTACTTTACCATCTCGCTGGCCCCTTCCTCCTCCAAATCACTGTTATTTAACAAACACAAGTCCTCTTACTAACCTGGGAACTCCCACGACTAACTTTTGCACAATCTGCAAAGTTCCTACAGAATGTCTTTATTTCTTGTTTGTTTTCCTTATTCATCTAGTAGGGACCTTATTAAAACTTTTTCTGGAAAATCGAAGTAAATTATATCACTATTATCTGTTACTTTAATCTTCGTTAGAAGACATGGTTCTCTCTCACAGAAGCCATCCAAGAGTTACACAATTCTTTGGTTAGATTTCCAGTTTTCTTAGCACGACCTATCATAGGATTTTATACAGCTGCCCATCACAGTAGTCTTCCATGTACCACCATCCGCAACAGTGCTGTCCCTAGTGGATGTCATGGTACTGAGGTGACTCCTCTGCCCTCCAGCTGGCTGCTTACCATTTTCCATTACCTCCTTGGGGAGGGGGGGTATCACTCTAGTGACCCAAAGCCTGGTGGAGCAATAGAGCAAAAATAATCCTCTCCCCTAGACTGCAGGAAGCTACGCAGAGACTCAAGAAAGGGGCACTTGGTACATTTGTGCAACATCTGCTATTTCTGGTGCCACAGCCGGCCACACACTGTACATTTCCTCCCAGAGAGCAGCACAACCAGGCTCCAAGGAAGGTCACTTGTTCTCCTGGCAGAGAGATTTAACGTTGCCACTTGCTACCACTTGAGCAACAAACTAACTACAACGACATGGTCCCGTCGTACAGATTTCTTCCAACTCTGGGGCACTCCTTCCCTGCGCAGCTCCCTCTGTGCCAGAGTCTGAGCCCAGGGGTGGCCACATCTTATTCCTACACCTTGAATGTCACCTGGCCTGCTCTCCCCTAGCATCGGGGCTTTTTTGGACTAATTTCCGCTACATAGCAGGGGGGACTTAGGAGGACCAGCTGGCCAGACGTGGCTGCAACACTTGTTGGTTCCCATCCACAGTGAGGAGAACCCATGGGAGACCTCCCTCAGTCAGCTGGCCCTGAGCTAATGATTACACCCCACGTTCTGCAGCCAATCAGTAGCGGAGACAGCTGGTGCATGCAGAAGTAGAGCACTGATACTAGCCGCTCCAAGTGTTCCCATCCAGGCTTTGCCGAGCAGCCTTTTCACCTTGGGCAGATAGGGCCTGTAACATCCCACCCACACCACAACTTCCGCTGGATCAAGATCAGCGGTGGGAAAGCAATTTTTTTACATGGGCATTTACACCCACTCCAGCCTAGGCTCTCCCCAGGCTAACAATGGTTTTCAATGGCCATTGAAAAGGAAAGCTCCTGTCACTCCACACAGGCCAGCACTGCCAGCAAAGTCACCAGCTCCAGGACAGTCTACAAGAACCAGTCCTACAAACTATATCAGGGACAGTAAGGAGGACACTCAACACTGGCTCCCCTACTCTTATGCCCCCTACCCCAACCCCCCTCTCCTGCCCCTAAGTTCCCTGCCCCCAACCCTCCACTCCCTTCCCTTCCCTTCCCCCTCTCCTATGCCCCAACCAATCAAAAAAGAAGTTAATAAAATGTAAACAAAAGCAAATCCCTCCTCCAAGTAGAGTTTTGATCCCAGAGAGGAGACCTGCCAGAGACTCCATGAAACCCACTACGCACTTGGTTATTGCTATGGATTTTATGTGGAAGGTGCCCACGTATTACACTGATGGGCAGCGAGATAAAAGACTAAGCAAGAAAGTGCTGACAAAACTGCCATGTGGGCAGGGCCCTGGGAATCCTCTTCTGGACGAGGCTGCCACAGTCTGGGAAGCAAGACCTCCGCAGTGACGTTTGGGCACTCACTGCTAGTACGCACTGGAAATGTGATAACAATGTGAAGTTGTCCCTTTCATCAGCTGCCAGGTGGTTAAGTCTGCAGAATTGCTCAGTTACGGCTCTCGAAATAAACGGGCAGAGCTCAGAGCACCCAGATTAGCAGGGACCACAGCTCCCACCCCTTGTGCCAACTAACGCTCATCTCCATTAAGTATTAGTATAATGCCACAACTGTGCACATCACGTCACAGTCCCTGCCTCAAAGAACTTCTATTCTAAATAAGATGACACAGGACAGGACAGGGGAGAGATAGAGGGAGGGGAGGGTTGGAAGGAATCACGTGATTCACATTACACCGTGGTGGATCACAGAGACATGTATAAGTGGTGATTGAGGTCGGGCAACACAGGAGCAGACAGCAGAGGGGAGAGCCAGCAGGATTCAAGGAGGGAGCTGAAGGAGAAGAATGAGGATGGCTGGGGTTCCAGGCACAGGAAAGGAGAGCAATGAGGTGAGCAGAGCAAGCAGAGCTCAGGGGCAAGAGAGGAGAGACAGTAGAAGCCAGGGCAGAGGAGTGAGGAGTTCGAACTTGCTGTCGGAACAGACATGCAGCCAGTGAAGGGATGTGGTGGGGAGTGGAAGTGAGAGTCATTTGCAGAAGGAGGGAAGAGAGAGATTTAGCATTTGGTTAGTAGAGCCAAGTCAGGCCCCTTGATTTGGCAAAGGCTGTTACCACCCTGGCTTTGCAGATGGCTGCTTCTTGGTCAAGGAGACACAAAGCCAATGGGTGTGTCGCTCCCGCTCTCCCGCTGGGTGACTGCGAGAAGCGGGTGCCCAAAAGAGGTCGCTCTTACCAAGATGCATTTCCCTGGTTCCAGACTCCATAGGGAACTTTCCGTGTTGATCTTGTGGGTGAGTCTCCCTTCCACGAGGACACGCTGGCTGCTCCCCTCCAGCACGGCCACGCGAATCGAGCTGCTGCTGAGATCCACTGACACCTGGAAGCACAGAGACAAGGAAATCAAAAGGGACATTCCCCCCTGCTTTCCCCCCCATGTTTGCTGGGGCGGAGGGGGGGCGTCGAGTGCACTCACTGGGGATGAGAGAAAGCAAAGCAATCAGTTCTTTATAGAGCACAGAGGCTGGGAATCCTGCCACAGCTTCAGGGAGATGGAAAACCATGTATGTGCAGTCATTTACTCTACTGGGGACTTCATGTGTCCTTTGCTGTTGCTGCAGTTTGAGTGCATGCCTCAACAACTTTGAGAACAGGGGGAATGAGGAGGGGATTTTTGTTCTGCAAAGGATTCCACAGGGTTGAAGTGTCTCTCTCCCTAAATTCTTCACTCTCGTGCTAAAGACAAAGCATACTTGCTGAGTTGGGGTGGGGGGTGGAGGGGAGAGCTTGGCATGGGCTGTAACATCGACACCTGCAACTGATGGAGATTCCAGAATTAACCCGAAAAATAGCATGAAAATTGTGATCTTGGGTTGGCCCTATGCCTCCTGCTGCATCTGTGGTAGGGCTTGGAGAGCATGTGGGTCACAGGGGTGGGGCGGAACATGGCACAGATTAGGACAAGGCAGGAAATGGAAGCAAAGAGACAGCGCTGACAGCAAAGTCAAGAAAGGTTTTATTCCTGGCATGCTCTCTACAAGAATGAGGCCAGGTCCCTCACACAGCAGCAGTGCTGCCATATGGGAGACCCTGGTCAGACCTGCTGTGGAGGGGACATGCTTCTTCCCAAAGGAGGTGGAGGCAACTGCTGGCTTGGTTCATGAAGTGGTGTTACTTTCAGTTTCAGAAGAGACCATCTGTTCTTTCTTCCCCAGCCTGAAGCCGCAGTCACTGAAGAACGGGATCTGGGGGGAGCCCGGCTCTCCCTCTAGAAAAACATTCAGGAAAGGGAACTGCCTCATCTTTCAAACACTGCCTTAGCGCTGAGGAGAGGGGGTTACTGCTAGATTTGTCTGCACACTCTCCCAGAGTTTCCTCAGATTTTGCTCTGCAGTTCTCATCTGAAATGTTCTTATATTATCCATTACCTAGGTGATTTCTAGTGACTCAGTGTGGGCAGGAGATAGACTGAAGCTGCTCCAGTCAGGGACTGCACCACAATTGCATTTGATAGATGCTACAGCGGTAAAACCAAAAAAAAAGAGCCACTTCTGACAGGTCCCTGTCAAGCTTTGGAGAGGACCTGACAACACCCAGCACACATAATGGAGGGGAAAACAGGGAAAGCAAGAGCCACTAAGCTTAAATACTGCTCAACCCAGACTGTGCAAGATGGATATATCTAAAATACCCACGTGTAAGCTGAGTGGAGTCTCTAAATCAAACAAAAGGCCCATTGAGAGGAGCCCAAAGGGAAATTCAGGAACAAAGGCACTGGGAGAACTGGCTGGCTCAAGGGACTGGTAACAGCAATAAGTCTCCTGTTTCGATCCAGCCCAGGACAGACATGACTGGAAGCAAATTTCTATCTGACTGATGTTCGTGGGCCTTTGTGAACTGAGCTGAGGGAATCCACGTCAGACATAGCCTCTCAGAGAGGCCACGTCATGGAGTCAGCTTCCTATCTCACCCCTGGAGATGAGCCCCTCCAAGGCAGGGGGTTGTGAAGAGAGCCTGGCTGCTGCTCCGTGGACAGAGGGATTCAGCCTCAAGGACTCGCAGCCTGGCCCCGTTCATTCGTAACTCCCAGAGCTGAGAGAAGACAGGAGCTGTCAGAGATTTAACCACAGGCAGTTTCTCAGCAGAATTAGTGCTGCAGGGTACTGCTCCCACAGCATGGCACAGAATAAGCCGGCAGCCTCCAAAGGGGAGGTCAGTGATTTAGCCACAGTTCAGCAAACAAATGAATCCTTAAACAAGCCTGCAATCTCTTTAGTCTGAGGTAGCTAAAATAGAAGCCACTTGAGGCTGGATGTACTTCTCCAAGTGACCTCTTTGGAACAACCAGACACCGGGCAGTAACAAGGCCAAGGCCATGGCTACACTGGAGAGTTGCAGCGCTGGTGATGGGGTTACAGCGCTGCAACTCACTCTGTGTCCACACTTGCAAAGCACGGCCAGCGCTGCAACTCCCTGGCTGCAGTGCTGGCTGTACACCTGGTCTGCTTGGGGTGTAGCGATTCCAGTGCTGGTGATGCAGCGCTGTTCATCAAGTGTGGCCAGCAAAAGCGCTTTTATTGGCCTCCAGGGTATTAGGAGGTATCCCAGCATACCTTTTCAGCCACTCTGCTCATCGTTTCACACTCCACTGCCCTGGGCTCAGGTGACCCGCCCTTTAAATGCCCCGGGAATTTTAAAAATCCCCTTCCTGTTTGCTCAGCCAGGTGTGGAGTGCAATCAATCACTGACCATGCCTCCACGCCCCAAACGAGCCCCAGCATGGAACACTTCCGAGCTGCAGGACCTCATCAGTGTTTGGGGTGAGGAAGCTGTGCAGTCACAGCTGCGCTCCAGCCGTAGAAATTATGATACCTATGGGCAGATATCAAAGTCCTTGCTGCTAAGGGGCCATGAATGGGACGCGTTGCAGTGCAGGGTAAAAGTAAAGGAGCTGCGCAGTGCCTATTGCAAAGCCCGCGAGGGAAACCGCCGCTCAGGAGCTGCCCCCACGACCTGCCGTTTTTACAAGGAGCTGGATGCCATACTTGGGTGTGACCCCACTGCCAATCCGAGGAGCACGATGGAGAGTTCAGAGCAGGGAGAAGTGGGGGAGGGTGTAGAGGAAGCCGAGAGTGAGGCTACTGGGGTGGAGGGAGACACCCCGGAGTCCCAGGAGGCATGCAACCAGGAGCTCTTCTCAAGCCAGAAGGAGGCTAGCCAGTTGCAGCAGCTGGAACTTGTTGGTGAAGAGGAAGCAGAGGAGCGGGTTCCCGGTAAGCAGATTTTATTTTTAGGATGGAAATGTTTTGTGAGAGGAGGGTGGGGGTTATGGCTACCTGCATGCATGCCTAAATGTGGAATAGCCCATTGATTTGGTCTATCACATCTCTGTAATCGGACTCGGTAATCTCTTCAAAAGTTGCAGCCAGAGCGTGGGCAATGTGCTTGCGCAAGTTTATAGGGAGAGCCACCGTGGTCCTTGTCCCGGTCAGGCTAACTCTTCCGAGCCATTGTGCCGCGAGGGGTGGGGGGACCATTGCTGCACACAGGCAAGCTGCATAGGGTCCAGGGCGGAATCCACATTGCTGTAGAAGACCCTCCCTCTCTTCCCAGGTAACATGCAGCAGTGATATATCTGGCAGTAGAAAATCCTGTTGAAAATGTAGTGATGATTGTTCAGTGCAGGTCCCCAACTATCTGCCCTCTGCTTTCCCCACTGCTGGTCCCCAACTGTCTGCCTTCTGCTTTCCCCACTGCAGGTCCCCAACTGTCTGCCCTCTGCTTTCCCCACTGCAGGTCCTCAACTGTCTGCCCTCTGCTTTCCCCACTGCAGGTCCCCAACTGTCTGCCCTCTGCTTTTCCCAATGCACAGAAACCCCAGCCCTCAGGCAGTTCCCCTTCCCAGGTGAAGTCACGGCAGAAACACTCACCCCATTGCTCGACATGCCTATGCCTTCGCTGCCGTGGCCTATCTGTGCTATGTTAGGTATGTGGGAATGATGCTACAAAAAGTCTACAAACTCCTTCACTGTGATAATAAACAATGTAGCCTCTGTATTACATGTTTCTATTTATGTTTTTTTAAGTGTCCTTGAATAATCCAGCCCTATCACCGCCTGTGCGAACGTTACAGAACTTGAGGAAAAATCCTAGAAAATCAAAAGAAGATTTGATCAAAGCAGTTATGAATCAGTACGCCAGAGACAGTAAGAGGCTGCAGGACTGGAGAGAGAAAATGCAGGAGTGGAGACAAACACAGAGCAGGAGAAAGGAATTGGCTACCAAGAAAAGCACAAAGCAGATGATAAGTCTCCTGGCTCGCCAAACTGACTGTATGCAGTCTCTTGTAGCCACGCAGGCAGATCAGTACCGTGGTAACCCCCACCCCTCCCAAAGCTCTCTCCCTTGTTCCCCAGTGTTTGCACAAAACACCTTTCTCCAGCAGCCTGGTTCTTACCACCACCAGTTGCCCCCAACACCTGTACGTTCACCTACCAGCCCTGGTAACTACAACCCTTACCCTATGCACTCAACCCCCATCACGATGCAGCATATTAATCCTGAAGGGCAGCAGGCATTGAACAGCAATCCAAGCAGGACATATTCATACCTCTGAATGTACAGTCCACCACCCTACCCCCCTGCCCTTTTATGTACTGTATTTTGAATAAAAGATTTCTTGGCTTATAAAACATTTTTTTATTATTGCAGAAAGTGAGAAATACTGTACCCCAAGGGAAAAACGGGCACAGCAAAGGCACCAAACATTACTGTTGGCTTTCAGCCTCAAATTGCTCCCTTAAGGCATCCCTAATCCTTGAAGCCCTTTGCTGGGCCTCTCTAGTAGCCCTGCTCTCTGGCTGTGCAAATTCAGCCTCTAGGCATCGAACCTCGGAGGTCCATTCTTCACTGAATCTTTCACCCTTCCCTTCACAAATATTATGGAGGGTACAGCACGCGGATATAACAGCGGAGATGCTGCTTTCCCCCAAATCTAGCTTCCCGTAGAGACACCTCCAGCGCGCTTTTAAACGGCCAAAAGCACACTCCACAGTCATTCTGCACCGGTTCAGCCTGTAGTTGAACTGGTCCTTCCTCCTGTCAAGCTTCCCTGCATACGGTTTCATGAGCCATGGCATTAAGGGGTAAGCGGGGTCTCCAAGGATCACAATGGGCATTTCGACGTCCCCTACTGTGATCTTGCAGTCTGGGAAAAAAGTCCCGGCCAGAAGCTTCCTGAACAGGCCACTGTTCCTAAAGATGCGTGCATCATGCACCTTTCCAGGCCATCCTGAGTAAATGTTAGTGAAACGCCTACGGTGATCCACAAGCGCTTGGAGAACCACAGAGAAATACCCCTTGCGATTAATGTACTCGGATGCCAGGTAGGATAGTGCCAGAATAGGAATATGCGTCCCATCTATTTCCCCTCCACAGTTAGGGAAACCCATTTGTGCAAAGCCATCCACAATGTCCTGCACATTCCCCAGAGTCACGGTTCTTCTTAGCAGGGTGCGATTAATGGCCGTGCAAACTTGCATCAACACTATTCCAACAGTCGACTTTCCCACTCCTAACTGGTTCGCCACCGATTGGTAGCTGTCTGGAGTTGCCAGCTTCCAGATTGCAATAGCCACCCGCTTCTCCACTGGTAGGGCAGCTCTCAATCTCGTGTCCCTGTGCCGCAGGGTAGGGGCGAGCTCAGCACACAGTCCCATGAAAGTGGCTTTTCTCATCCGAAAGTTCTGCAGCCACTGTTCCTCATCCCAGGCTTGCAGGACGATGTGATCCCACCACTCAGTGCTCGTTTCCCGAGCCCAAAGGCGGCGTTCCACGGTGCTGAGCACGTCCGTTACTGCCACAAGCAATTTAGTGTCTTGCGCGTCAGGCAAATCAATATCATCGTCTGACTCCTCATTGTCACTTTGGAGCTGAAGGAATAGCTCAACTTCCAAACGTGATGTACTGACAACATTCATCAGCAAGGTCCTCAGCAGCTCGGGCTCCATTTCTAACAGAAATCGCGCTGCAGACTCACAATGGCGCCAAACTGCTTGGAATGTGTAGCAAAGCACCACGGGGCGTTGGAACAGGAAGCGGAAAGACCCACACCCTTCCATCCCCTTCCCACAAGCCACAGAGCCAAAATGGGACGAGGTGCTCTGTGGGATAGCTGCCCACAATGCACCACTCCCAACAGCGCTGCAAATGTGGCCACACTGCAGTGCTGGTAGCTGTCAGTGTGGCCACACTGCAGCGCTGGCCCTACACAGCTGTACGAACACAGCTGTAACTCCCAGCGCTGCACAAATGTAAGTGTAGCCATACCCCAAGATAAGTGTGCCCAGGACCTGAGATGGTTACAGCAATGTTTCAAAGAAGATCAGACTCAGGAAGATGCCAGGAGGTGGTGAGCATGCCAGGACAGCAGTATTATTTTTAATAAAGTCAGAGGAGTATGGCTTCTCGTATTTGAAATGACACTTATTAGAGACTATAGGGCAGGGGGTACAGCTGAGGGGAGAGTTTGCTGAGATTGTGGACAGACCCAGAGCGGATGGAGAGGCATTCTAAGCTGATCTGTAAAGTGATATGGCACCAGGATTCCCCAGACAGACGTGACTTGCTGTTTCATTGGGGGAGCTCTGGATGTATAAGCACACATGGGCTAAAGACAAGAGAGACCCTGATACAACACAGTTAGGTTCCCACAATAGGAACATTTGTTGAAAATTTCCTCTCTCTGAGTTACAAGGACACAGACCCATTAACCCAATGGGCTCTCAGCTTGAATATACATAGTCAAAACCAGACCTGTCAGTTCCTGATACGGGAGGGCTTTGCCAGCCACACCAAAGAATGCACAAGTTGAGACTGTTTTCACAGCACAGGATAATACCCCCTGTGGACTGAAATTTCCAAACAAGCTTATACCCACTAGCAATGAACTGAGTTCCAACAGCAGAGCACACTGTCATGAACTAATCAACGAGCCAAACAGGCCAAAGAGATACTCTAAACAAGGGAGGGTCGGCTCTGTAGACCTTGGAACCCAGAGAAAGGAAATTTTCAATACATCAGAATAAGTTCTCCTGTTCCACTAATTGCACAGATCCTTTAACGAATGGGATTTTTATAGCAGGCCACCTTCAGGGAAGGTTCAGAGCAAACAGAACTACAGGGTTTTAAATTCCTTCTCTCCTGGGATGGCGCAATGTGGCACACCCTCCTACCAACGGCAGCACCTGCTGCGGCTTAGCGTGGTGCATCAGAGGCTGCTACCGCTCTCAGAGAGTAGGTCTGGATGCTGGTTGCTGGACAGAGACACACTGACTTGTAGGCCTCATGGATGCACCATTTTAACCATCTTGAAATAGCAGATTTTGATACTCTTTTTCCTTGTAGATGCCAGATGGTAAAGAATAAATAGAGCTTTGAACTTGGGACTCCTATGTGCAGTGGATGTAGCTCTTGAGGGCTCCAGACTAGCTGGTCTCTTGGGCAAGATGGCTTTGGACAAAGCAGGGAGCACAATTTTCTAGGCTCAACGAGTTAATTTTTGGGATACTGCCCAACTCTGTTCAAAGAACAACCCCATCACTGCCAAATGTGCAGTAGCGTTCCTCAGTAGATCAGACCCTACAGTCTGACGCCTTCTGAGCGGAGGTGATGGCTACTAAGGAGGCCACCTTGATGGAAAAGAAATACGATTACATTCCTGAAGGGCCTGCAGCCCCACCTCCCAGCTATTTCAGTGCTTAGCCAAAACCAGCCCCTGGATTCAGAGCAGCTGCTAAACTGCAGCCAGGCAAGACTGAAGCGATGTTGGTGGGAAGAAGTTGTGGTTTTAAGATTTCCCCCACTGTTGAGTGCATCAGCCCTTCAGATTGTTAAACTGGCCTAGAGTTAAACTGGCCTTTTAAGCTCCTCTGGGTTAATGGATGTCCAAGTAGCTGCAGAAATGCTGCACCTGCGATGGGCCAGATGATCGTTCCCCATCCAAACACGCACACTCTTGGCCACAGTGACTCATGCATTTGGAGACTTCTAGGCTTGATGACTGCAATTCATATCCAGAATGAAGCCACATGGCCTGAAGAAGCTCCAACGAACACAGCAATCAGTCTGCTTAGCAATTCAGGTCACCGTGATCTCATCACCTCCCGGCTCCACTCTCTGCAGTTGCGGTCCATTAAATATAGAGAGTGATTCAAGGTCTCTGTCCCTGATGCTCAAAGTCCCCCATTGGACTGCCCTAGCTGCCTCTTCTCCCATCACCACAACTTCCCATGACAACTCCATTCCACTGGACTCACGGAAGTTGGGACCCAAGGGTGCAGGAGACAGAACTTTCACCGGAGCTGCACCTAGACTATGAAACCAACTTCCACAAGAGAGCAGAATGACAGTGGGCCTTGCTGAGTTCAGAATTCAGCTCTTCCGTGTCGCTTTCAGCCCCAATAATTTCTTCACACACAAATACACCCACATACATCCACACCAAGCAAGCAAGCAAACAAAAAACCTATGAACTAATCCAGCTTTTTCTCCTACAGGCTGGGAAGGAAGAAAGATTGTTGTCATTATTTCTATGTTCAAGTTCTGGGGAGGCACTCCTACTAATGTGATGGGGTGGGGTTACAAGCAATCAGAGTTCACTGTGAGAGAGAGGAACCTCTACCCTCCCAATCTCCTGCTGCTGCTCCTCCAGGGACAGTCCAGGGACAGCTAAATTTAAGCTTGCCTGAGCCAAAATGGCATAGCAACCATCCTAAATCAAAAGTTAATCATGTTTAAAATTAGATTTTAAATCATCTTTGGTACTGGGCACTAGTTCACAGCCAAGAAAGCCCAGTGCAGTGTATTTTAATCTCATTTTACTTTGGTTTTTTTGCTACCAAGTAGGAAAAGAGTAGGCTTATTTATAGAACATGGGTGAACCCTTCCAGTTTGCAAGATGCCGCCATTTACAAATCCTATGTCCATTTACTTTCAAATTTGGTAGAAAAATTCTACTTTGACCCCTGACCTAGCCTATCAATTTTGATGGCGATATGGATGTTTTTGTGGCTTTTAGAGTGGGTCAAGATCTGGTTTAAATGAAAACTCAGCTGCAACCTTAGCTATGTAGCTGCTTCCATGACACTGGATAGATGGAAAAGAGGGTGACATTACCATGTGCGTGAACCCCTTCACTACAGCGTTCGCCTGACAAGGGAAGTGCATGCTAGAAACCCACAACTGATGATTCAGATGTTACTGTCTCCTCTCAACAGCCGGGGACAGCCACAGCTTAGCTCACAGCCACGCAGCTCGCAGAGTGGTGGCCTCACTCCAACACTCCCAGGGCCTTTGCTCACAGCAGGGAATGTGGTGATGCTGCACGTTAGAAAGATCTGCAGTTTCTGTGCGGCCGGGAGTGGAGGAAAGGGGGGAAAGACTGAATGAAAAGACACGAATGGCATCACTTCCTGTTTCCCTTCCCCAGCCAACCCCTTCTTAACCCTGCCTATCCCCAGGACACCCCTTCCTGCAGCAGAGGGCCATGCTTGTGGTCACACACATGCCACCTTGCCAATGCTATTGGCGAGGAAAAACGTGAAATCGTAGGGCTGTGCAGCAGGCCAGCCAGGCATATTCTCCCATGCAGGAGTAAGAACTCCTTCCTCCCATCTAAACCTCGGCACGGTGCTGTTGGAAAGCTTGTAGAACAGCTACCTGCATGAGTACAACTCCATCCAGGCCCAAGTGCCATAAACTATAGCCTGTTCCGAAAGCAACAGAACACTTGGAAACGTTCATTCAGATTCAATCCCTCCACGGAGTAGATGAGAGCGAAAACAGAGATTACTTGACTCACCACTGAAATGTAACCACTTCTGCGGTGGGCCAGGCCAGCTGTTTAACAGCATGCGGCACCACTACACAATTGTGTAGAACAATAAATGAAGAGAACTCAAATCCAGCTGTAACTGCAGGGGTGTTTGGAGAGGAAAAAGAGGAAGTGGAATCCAGACAGGACACTTACACCTTGAACCTTGCAATAACTGCCTTGGGAACGTTAAGGAACAGCAGTTATCGGGAGCTCAATTTTACACCTCATTTAAAAGAGAGCTCCTTCAGCCACACAGCACCTCCTGCATTGTGCTGGGGAATTGACTCAAACAACTCACAGTGAAGACCACCTTTAACAAGTCACCAACACCACTCTTACAGACCCTTGGTGGTCTCCCATCCACCTCGATCCTGCTTATTTTATGAGAGCTGAAGAGAACATGGCACAAGACGGGAGCATGTGTGAGCAGGTCGTGTTGGGCTTTCCTAATCATAATCTAGCCAACCAGCTCTGGGAGAGACAGACCATCTTTAAGTCAGTTCAGTTTCCTGATTACCAAGATTAGTCTCTGCAGTGGAATTGGGCTGACATCTGGCAAATGTATTTGCATGCAGGAAAAGGAGAAGTAATGTAAACGGAGCTAAAAAACAACATGAAGTGACTACATCAGCCATCAAACTCTGCTGCCAGGGACAGCACGGTCACCCTCAAGGTCATGCTGGGATGCTCATTAAAAGGAAAGGAGGGAAAAAAGAAAAGAATGACAAGCCACAGGTTAATTTGTGCCCCTCTTTCTTCTAAGCAGAGTGAACACTGACCCTTTCCTCTCTCTCGCTCTCCCGCCCTTCTCTAGCTGCCAGTGGCCTTCGGCTCATGATGCAAAAGGGGGTTGGAGGATCCAGCACCACCAGAATGAAGGGTAGCTCTGCAGTGCACCCATGCAGTACCAGAGTGCAGGACCTCCCACGCGAGGACCCTGCTCCTTCGAGCTGGCACCGTATACAGACAGCACTGTGCTTTCAAGTCAGGCCCAGAACTTCACCGGTCTGAAGGCTTTTCCCGAAGAGGAAAAGCCCCTCACTGCAAAACAAGGCAGAAGCAGGTTTTGTTTTCTCAGACCTAGCAAGAAATGGTTCTGTTTCATTTTACAGACCCTACAGAAAAAGGGTGTCTTGGGTGCCCTCTGCTGGCCCCGCAGCAGCAGCAAACTACATGCTCCCTACGTCTGTGCTGCCACTGTCAATTATGTTGATGCACAAACAAAGCTATTTCGGATACAGAGCTATGTAGGTTGAAGTTGGTGAACAAAACCGACCGTGCTCATTTCAGCTGCCCTGAAAACAGAGGGGAAGGGGGAAAAAAACGTATTTCCCAAATGGAAAAATACAAAGTAAGTGGGAGCCTCTTTAAAGGCTTCCAGGACAACAGAAAGTAAAAATAAACCTCTGGCTCTAACAGCCAGTCTGTCTGCATAACCCGCCCCCACCAATAAGATAACAGAGTGGGAATAAACCAAAGAGGGGTGTAATTTACATTAGCTACCCCAAACCCATGGTCCAGCCCAGCAGTGAGATGCGCACAGAGCAGGAAACGTGGAGGAGGAAGGGCAGCTCCAGCGACCTGTAGATTTTCCTGTAGGTCACTTACCAATGGGTCTCTGCCAGGAAAAAAAAACAAAAAACCAAAACCCTCCGTCCACCCACCTGACAATATTGTCAGATCAACTCACATTCAAAAAGGCAGGGCTTCCCCACACGCATGGGGAGAGCAGGGGACGGGGATCGGATGGTCAAAGGGATCTGCCTCATTCACTAAAACCAGCTCCCATTCCCTTGTGAGTCCAAGGAAAACAGTCTGGGGTGAAATGAAACAGGCAACTCTGCTGCATGCCTCAGCTGTACTCACCTGAACTACACTTGTTTGAATCCACCCTGCAGGCAGCTCTCTTCCAGCAGCACAAAATGGGGCAGTCTAAGAGAAACGGGGACCTCGTGCCGGATGACCTGGCCTTTGATTGTGTGTGTGGGTGTGTGGGTGTGTGGGGGGGGGGGTGTAAGAAAGGAAATATGTCATTGTATTCCTCCTGGGAAGCTGAGGCAGCGTCTGGGGTCTGCAGGGGCAGGGTGAGCTGATCAAGCCAGGGAATCAGCATCTCCACAGGCCTGCATGAGAGGAGGCAGCTGCATTCTGCTGCACTGAAAGGGAATCAGGCATGGCCTCCACTGGGCAAGTTCGGGGCACCCCCTAGCATGCGCACGCCTGCTCCATCACAGTTCAGCATCGCTTTGCAGGCAATTAGAGCTGCTAAGAAGCAACACACTGGCAGGCTGGGGGGATGGGGAGCTCGTCACCCATCACAGGCTGACAGCACGGGCGCTCATTACCTGCCTGCCTTTCACGATGTGCTTGGGCACCGGCACTTTAATCTCCAGGTCGCTGTAGTCTTGGGACCAGGAGTAGTTCTCTCGCACGGCTCCATTGTAACTGTCAGGGTTGGTCTGGAACTGCTCCTGCTTCCTGAGGGGAAAGAGCAAGATGCCAGGTGTCAAGTGGCTCGGCACACGGAGAGCAGGAAACACCAGGACACGCTGGGCGAGGCAGATGGAGAGTGCCATGCCTGTAACTGGCTACCTAGAGACAGAGCAAGGCGCACCGAGGAGCGACTTGACAGGCACTCTGCTGCCCACTCTTCACTGGGGACACCTGCTAAGGGAACAGGTTTTAAACTGCTCCAGGCTTCCCCAGGTCTTCCCCAGCCCCAGAACCCCTTGTGCGGAGAGAGGGGTGTCACCTGCCTTGCCAGTTTGCTGCTTATTAAAGGCCCAGGTAGACTCAATGGCTCCAACACCAGTGCCTTCCCCACTCGTGTTTGCAGCAGAAACTCCCATGGCCAACCTAGGAAGGAATGACTGTATATGTGCAAAGGGATCAGCATGCAGTGCATCCAGGCACGCTGAGCCCCTCTGTCTCCAACCTCCGTGTGGCCTCCAGACAAAGACTATTACCAGCCAAGGCATGTCTAGCCTGACCCAGTGACCACAGCACACGTGGGAACATGACAACCCGGCGAGGAGAGAGGAACTGGTGAACAGAGGCAAACTGGGATTTTTCTAAGGAATATTCAGATTGCCTTTAGCTACTTACAAGGTGCTGAACTGGACGAACCCAGCGACAAGGGAGACATCACAATGGTGGACACAGGCTGCTGTCCTTTAGCACAGCCTTCCTGACCTGCCGCCACTCTACGGAGTGGTACAGAAGCAACCACCATGTCCACACAGCCTACTGGCCTGCCCTGGCCAGACCAGAGAGAGGTGCTCACAGAGGTAGTTGGCGAGAAGGAAATAGACTGGGCAGTATGAGAACAGCTGGAAAGAGAAGGTGGGGTATAGCCAATGCGTGGCTGACGGGGTCTACAGCTAGACCCCCTCCCCCAAAACATGACTACAGTCTCACCCCTTTAAACATTTCTCCTCTGTGTTACTCAAAGGGGAACTGCAAAATAAAAGGGAAGAATGAGGGAAGCCCACCCAGAATCTAGTGCAGAGACCCCATGCACCAACTTTGACTAACTTTTTTAACATTGTTTGCTGGTTTCCCTGGGCTCAGTAAAGATATCCCAGAATGCTTCACTCTGACATAATTAATGCCATAGATTGTAAAAAAGGCACCTGGTATTTGCGGTCTTGCATTCCGAGATCATTTTGCTGAGCCAGGAAGTACCAGGAGAATTCCACAGCAGGAGAAAGAGGATTTTTAAGATTAATGGAATCTGGGTTACCTGATTCCCCGCAGCCAACTCCCAAGCCCGGTTAGACAGACAGGAGCTTCGGCATCAGAATCTGGACTACATTCAGGTCTTATTTTTCCTTTTGCATTCACCTTAACAAGAACAACTAACCCTAAAGCTAACTGCCATATGAGGAAATTAGTGTTCAGGAAACAAACGTTAAGTGCCTTGACTCTGATGGGTTTCTAATATACAGACAACAGCAAGATTTGCCTAGTAAGACGCTTGAAGAGTTGTCACAGTCTGACCTAACAGCTTTGTTGTGTGATGTTTTTTTAAAGAACTGGTGCAGTAGAGGAGCATTTTGGGACCTGTAGTTCAGGATTACCTGTCTAAATGGACACCGGTACATTTAAAAAATTCCTACTGACAATTTAAACAATTCAAGATTCTGATGAGCCCCTTTTAAACAATGTGGAAACAATTATTTACCTAAATTCCTTTATAAAACATTGATTTGCAAAAGGTATTTTCTGCTCCCCTGTGATATCTTCAAGGGTCTATCCATCAGGGAAGAGTGGCAGCACCAAATATGCTTGAACGCACCTTCTCCTTCCTCTCTGGGCACAGGCCTATTTGCCGATTTCTCCGTTTCAGTTTTGTATCTGTTATTACCAGTAAACACCCTTTCGCAAGGTCTGAGGGGCACAGTATGTATCCACACAAGCCCTCTACCCTAGTCAAAAGCAGAGCAGGCATGGGATTGGCAGCACAGTGGTGAGATCAGCTAGTGGCTAAGACAGGACGTGTAACTGACCAACAAAGCAGTGAAAATAACTCCACGCAAAACAGTTGCCAGTGCATAAGGAGAACATACTAAGGGCTTGGCTACACTGGAGAGTTACAGCGCTGCAACTCACACACCGTCCACCCTTGCAAGGCACATACAGCACTGTATCTCCCTGGCTACAGCGCTGGTTGTACTCTACCTCTGCCTGAGGAATAACGACTGCAGCGCTGGTGATGCAGCACTGCTCTGCCACTGTGGCCACCAAAAGCACTGTTCTTGGCCTCCAAAGGCATTTGGAAGTATCCCAGAATGCCTGTTCAGCCACTCTGCTCATCAGTTCGAACTCTACTGCCCTGGCCTCAGGTGATCCACCCTTTAAATGCCCCGGGAATTTTAAAAATTCCCTTCCTGTTTGCTCAGCCAGGTGTGGAGTGCAATCAGTGAATCCTTCCAGGTGACCATGCCTCCATGCGCCAAACGAGCCCCAGCATGGAGCAATGGCTAGTTGCTGGACCTCATCAGTGTTTGGGGGGAGGAAGCTGTGCAGTCACAGCTGCTCTCCAGCCGTAGGAATTACGATACCTATGGGCAGATATCAAGGGCCATGCTGGAAAGGGGCCATGACCGGGACACGGTGCAGTGCAAGGTTACAGTGAAGGAGCTGTGGGATGCCTATTGCAAAGCCCGTGAGGGAAACCGTCACTCTGGTGCTGCCCCCACAACCTGCCGTTTTTACAAAGAGCTGGACGTGATACTTGGGCGTGACCCCACTGCCAATCCGAGGACCACGATGGACACTTCAGAGCGAGGGGAAAGGGGGGAGGAAACCGAAAGTGAGGGTACTGGGGTGGGGAGAGACACCCCGGAGTCCCAGGAAGCATGCAGCCAGGAGCTCTTCTCAAGCCAGGAGGAAGGTAGCCAGTTGCAGCAGCCAGTACTTGGTGAAGGACAAGCAGAGGAGCTGGTTCTCGGTAAGCGGCTTGTATTTTCAGGATAGAAATGTTTCGGGAGAGGAGGGAGGGGGGGTTAGGGCTGCATGCATGCATGCCTAGATGTGGAATAGCCCATTGATGTGGTCTATCACATCACGGTAATCAGCCTCAGTAATCTCTTCAAAAGCCTCAGCCAGAGCGTGGGCAATGCACTTGCGCAAGTTTATTGGGAGAGCCACTCTGGTCCTTGTCCCAGTCTGGCTAACACATCCACGCCACTGTGCCACGAGGGGTAGGGGGACCATTGCTGCACACAGGCAAGCTGCATAGGGGCAAGGCAGAATCCACATTGCTGTAGAAGACCCTCCCCCTCTTCCCAGGTGACCCGCAGCAGCAAGATATCTTGCAGGATCAACTCTTGTGGAAAATGTTGGGAGACTGTTCAGTGTAGGTGCCCCCTGCAGCTGTTTGCTTTCCCCAATGCACAGAAACCCCAGTACAGCCCAGAAGCAATCAGTCCCCCTTACTCACCATTTCGGGGCTCCTGTGGGTTATGTGCGCTCTCTTTGGCATGGAAAAATTATGCTATTGTGAAGACTGTAAACTCCTTCACTGTGTGGGAATAACTGTCTGAGATATAAACAATGCTGCCTCTGTTAACTGTTGCCTTTCTACAAGCAGCCTTGACTTCTCGGATGCCTGTGTTATCAACAGCTGAAAGACTCCAAAACCTCTGGAAGAAGCCATGAAAAAGCAAAGATGACCTGCTGCAAGCAGTTATGGATCACTCTGCCAGAGAGAATAAAAAACTGCAGGACTGGAGGGAAAGGGAAAGCAGGATCCGCCACAGAAACACAGCGGCCAGGAAGAAAAGCACAAAGCAGCTGATAAGCATCCTGGCGCACCAAGCGGACTCCATCCAGGCGCTCGTAGCCATGCAGGCAGAGCACTACCGTGCCGGCTCCCCCTTGTCCCAAAGCTCTTTCCCTTGTGCCCCAATGTCAGCTCAAAATCCACTTCCCCAGCATCCAGGTTCTTACCACCACCAGCTGCCTCCAACACTCGTACGCTCACCAACCAGCCCTGAGAACTACGACCCTTACCCCCTGCACTCAACCCCCATCCCCATGCAGCACAGGCATCCTGAGGTGCAGCAGTCATTGCACAGCACTCCAGACATGACATATTCAAACCTGTGACTGTACATTTCCCCACCGCACCACCCTGCCCTTTTAGGTTCTCAAAATGTTGTGTGTCTGTCAGTAAAGTTATTTTCTTTTCAATAAATGAATTCTTGGCTTTGAAAACAGTCTTTATTATTGCAGAAAATAAAAAGATACCTTAGCCCAGGAAAGAAACAGGCACTGCAAATCAGCTTAGGAAAAACAGATTCCTACTAACATTGTAACCACTGCACTTCACTCCCGTGCAAGGCAACAAACATTACTGTTGGTTTTCAGCCTCAAATTCCTCCCTCAAAGCATCCCTAATCCTTGAAGCCCTGTGCTGGGCCTCTCTAGTAGCCCTGCTCTCTGGCTGTGCAAATTCAGCCTCCAGGCGTTGAACCTCAGAGGTCCATGCCTGACTGAATGTTTCACCCTTCCTTTCACAAATAATATGCAGGGTACAGCACGCGGATATAACCACAGGGATGCTGCTTTCCCCCAAGTCTAGCTTCCCATACAGAGATCTCCAGCGTCCCTTTAAACAGCCAAAAGCACACTCCACAGTCATTCAGCACTGGCTCAGTCTGTAGCTGAACCGCTCCTTGCTCCTGTCAAGCTTCCCTGTATACGGTTTCATGAGCCAAGGCATTAACGGGTAAGCGGGGTCTTCAAGGATCATAATGGGCATTTCAAGGTCCCCTACTGCGATCTTCCAGTCTGGGAAAAAAGTCCCTGCCTGCAGCTTCCTGAATAGGCCAGTGTTCTGAAAGATGTGTGCATCATGCACCCTTTCAGGCCAGTCTGTGTTAATGTCAATGAAACGCCTACGGTGATCCACAAGCGCCTGGAGAACCACAGAGAAATACCCCTTCCGATTAAGGTACTTGGATGCTAGGTGAGGTGGTGCCAGAATAGGAATATGCGTCCCATCTATCGCCGCTCCACAGTTAGGGAAACCCATTTGTGCAAAGCCATCCACAATGTCCTGCACATTCCCCAGAGTCACGGTTCTTCTTAGCAGGATGCGATTAATGGCCCTGCAAACTTGCATCAAAACGATTCCAATGGTTGACTTTCCCACTCCAAACTAGTTCCCGACCGATTGGTAGCTGTCTGGAGTTGCCAGCTTCCAGATTTGAACAGCCACCCGCTTCTCCACCAGCAGGGCAGCTCTCAATCTCGTGTCCTTGCACCACAGGGCGGGGGCGAGCTCAGCACACAGTCCCATGAAAGTGGCTTTTCTCATCCGAAAGTTCCGCAGCCACTGCTTGTCATCCCAGACTTCCATGACGATGTGATCCCACCACTCAGTGCTTGTTTCCCGAGCCCAAAAGCGGCGTTCCACGGTGCTGAGCATTTCCGTGAATGCCAGAAGCAATTTCGTGTCATACACGTCAGGCGACTCGCAATCATCGTCGGACTCCTCATCACTTTGGGTCTTAAGGAATAGCTCAACTGCCAAACGTGATGTGCTGGCGAGACTCGTCAGCATACTCCTCAGCAGTTTGGGCTCCATTTCCCACAGAAATCGCGCTGCACAGAAACCGTTGAGAGAGTCAAGATGGCGCCAAACGTGGACAGAAAAACAGGGATTGCTGGGATGTGAAGTGATGTATCATGGGGTGTTGGGACAGGAAGCAGAATGACCCGCACCCTCCGCCCCCTTCCCACAACCCATGGTGCCAAAATGGGATGTGGTGCTCTGTGGGATAGCTGCCCATAATGCACCACTCCCAACAGTGCTGCAAATGCTGCAAATGTGGCCACATTGCAGCGCTTTCCCTACACAGCTATACGAAGACAGTTGTACCTCCCAGCGCTGCACACCTGCAAGTGTAGCCAAGGCCTAAAGAAAAAAAGATTGTTTTCATAGCCATAGGAATCTTATGGGGGTATTTATAACAGTAATCCATAGAATTTCCAGCTGGAAAAGTGATTCCTAACTTGTAAGCGTCCCTTTAAATCACTGTCAGACTAAAATCACTTTCATTTTAATCTCACAGGAAGGGTTGTTTTTTTAAAAATCATTTCTAAACATAGCTGCAGTGCTAACAAAAGTCTGAGTTATTTTAAAATGTTTTGACATGTACCTAGTCTTCGATCTTGATTAATATAAACAAGGGCTGCAGTGAGTTATGTAACAGGTAATGTAACGGGCCCACAAGCCGGCCCACCCAAGGGACCTATCCCCCATGCAAGCACCCACGCACTGCTAGGCCAGTGTGGGTGGTTTCCAGCAGAACTGCATGCTGAAGATTATAGAAGAGACACACATTTTAATTAAATTAGGCTTTTAAAAAAAAAAGAATTCAAGGGGTAAAAATAAGATTTTACCAGTCTTATTAAAGCCCCTTTTTTGTAGGTGGTTTTGAAACCGCTTGCTGAAATTAACAAATGAGAGCACTAGGTCCAAGGGGCGCACACAAGACAGCAGCTGAGGGGTCTGAGCTCTGCAACTTCAGCTGCTAGTTGCTATGTCCTGTCCCTGTGGAAATGGACCAGAGCAGAGATTTAAGGAGGGTATTGAAACACTTTGACAAAGTTTGATTTGCCTGGTGTTTGCCCATTGGGCCTCCATTTCCATGGAGACGGGGTTGGCATGGCAGCAGAGAACCAGTGTTCTTGCTGGTTGGTTCCAGCTGCCAGCTTCCAAAACCGCCTACAGATTTCAGGAACCGAAAGCACGGGGGGACAAATAGAAAATGAAAGCGCAGGGGAAGATTTCAGACGCCTCACAACATCCTCGCCCACGACCGGCAGAGTCATCTCGGGAGGGCAAACTGGCTAATGATTTCCAAGCCATGTGATCACTTCAGATACCTGCACAGCGTGAATAAAACAAAAATTAATTCCAACTCAGGGTCCTGGTGTCAGCAGCAGCTACTGCTACAGATGTGACTCTGAACTGTCATGTTGCCATGCAAGCAGAATGCCTCAACAGAACTGTCTGAAAAAGCACTTTATGGTTACCCCATACACCCATATGCTTCATGGGGAGAGGAAGGATGGTCAAGTGGTCAGGATGCTAGCTTGGGCTGTAGAGCCAGGTTCAATTCCTCTGCTCTGCCACAGACTTCCTGTGAGACCTTGGGAAAGTCACTTAGCCTGTCTGGGCCTCAGGTCTCCACCTGCATTAAAGATCACGAGGGGCTCAGATACTATGTCAACGGGTGGTTACAGAAGTATCTGAGGTATATAGAGAGACACATGCTTCTCACCCACTCATGAGGGAAGAGACCTAGTGCGCTGCTTAAGAGAGTTACTGAAAACAGCAGTAGTTATTCATCAAATAAATCCCTTTTGTAATAAGTCACCAATCTGTGGGGTGATCCCCCATATCCAGAGTCAGGCTCTGCATTACCCAAATCAATTCCTCCAGTTTCAATGCTTTTTTATAAAGGGCAGGGATCGCATTTGGCCCTCTGAAGTATAAAGGCAGCCCGGGGGAGAGGGGGCGGCGAGGCGGTTTAAAAAAAAGTAGGGGTCCTGCTTGCTTGTTTCCAGCAGAAATAATCAGGTCTCAATTTATCTGGCTTTGCTGAAGGTGAGAGCTGATGGAATGAGGACATTACAAGAGCTATTGAGAAACGGTCAAGCAATTTCAAATTAGGAGAGGGTTTTTTTGGTTAGTGCCTATTTAACTCAGACCCTTAAACAGCGGGCAGAAAAAGCTCTCTGTGAAACATGCAACACCTCCACTCCAACTAAGGGCTGAGAAAGCTGCTGCTCCAGTTCTCTGGTCCTCCAAAGAGTCATCTCACAAAAACAGGAGAGACACAATTTGATGTGCCTGGTATTTCTAAAATAAAAGCAGAAAAGCAAAACAAACATTCCAGGTCTCCATTATGCATCAGAAAAAAGCCAAAGGCGGCACACCCTTTTCACCTTAATTCCATATGACTGTGTAAGAAATGGGACCACAGTCCTGTTTCATTCTAATCAGTTTTCCCCCTTCAGCCTCTCAGGGTATCTACTTGGGGACTTAGGTAGCTCTGTCACGGAGTCCCCGGGTGATGCTCTGGAACTGCTCCCCACAAAGCCAGTCAGGACTTTGGGGAGCCTCCTCTCCCTTGGAGCAGACTTGTTCAGGGCAAGAAGTTCACATGTTTTCACCTCCTGGGTCTCTCCTTGGAGCATTCAGCATCCTCTGCCCCTCCGCGCGCTTCCCACAGCGAGCCCGCCCCAGCGGGGTCCTGCGGAAGCCACAGGGTCCTGCACCCCCACTTTGCAGTCAGATGTGACTCTCAGCCAGCCAGTAAAACAGAGGTTTATTCGATGACAGGAACACGGTCTAAAACAGAGCCTGTAGGTACTGCAAACAGAACCCCTCGGCCAGGTCCATTCTGGGGGACAGTGAGCCAGACCCCCACATCTGCACTTCACTCCTCGTCCCCAGCCAGTTCCAGACTCCCAAACCCCCTTCAGCCCCTCCTCTTCTGCTCAGTTCCTTTCCGAAGCCAGCAGGTCACCTGACCTCTTTGTCTCCAACACCTTCAGTTGGTACCTTTGCAGAGAAGGGGCCCAGGCCATCAGTTGCTAGGAGACAGAGTGCCAGGCATTTACGTGTACTGGTCCCTTGCTCTGCAGCAATCACACACCCTTATTCCACCACCTAGATACTTAAGAAGTGCATAGGGGACACTGAGGCACCAACACAGTACTCAGAGAAAACATTAAGAACATTCCCAGTTCATTGCAAGCTCATAAAAACACAATTGTATTATTGTCATTTATATAACATACACCAAAGAGGGCAACATCATAAAGGTGGGCCATCAGGGGAATTAATGGATCAATGTCTGGGGCTTCCTACCAGCTAGCAAAAGGCAGGCTGGGATTTTTATTTCACAAACTGAAGCTGGAGGAATAGCTATTCATGACTGTATTCTAGGAGAGTTTACTGGGTCACTTAAAGCTCGCATCACGTTTTAATCTACAAGCAAGAGTTTCAGAATGACTTCCGTTTATAACTGGTGCTGTTCGGAAACCTCCAGTCACTCCATTTCTCTTTCCACTTAGCATGTTTTGTTTCTGCACCCCAACCTGCATGACAAGGCGGTTTGCTTTTTAAAGGGCTACTCTGCATTTCTAATTGCAGCAGCCACTTTGCAAGGCAGATGAGAAGGAGAGTGTTCAGAGGTCACCCTCCTGCAGCAAAGGTCAATCTTAACAAGGGCTTGCGAGGCCTGGAACGAACAGGCTGTCGGTCTCTGCTGGGAAAACTGTGCAAACACGCTGCAGCTCATCAAAACATCGGGGGGAGGGATAGCTCAGTGGTTTGAGCATTGGCCGGCTAAACTTAGGGTTGTGAGTTTAATCCTTTAGGGGGCCAGTTAGGGATCTGGGGCAAAATCAGTACTTGGTCCTGCTAGTGAAGGCAGGGGGCTGGACTTGATGACCCTTCAGGGTCCCTTCTAGTTCTATGAGATAGGTATCTCTCAATTTATTAAAACACAGCTACTGTGCTGGAGCCGAACCGTCCCAAGGACGGAAGTCATCTTGACACGTTGTGGTCACCTAGGGCTGGCTGGAGCACACTTTTGCAGCCCAGCCATGAGTTGGGCCTCACAACAGCCCTGGGAAGTAAACCAGTATTACCCACTATTTACAGATGGGGAAACTGAGGCAGGGTGACATGCCCAAAGCCCCTCCCATTCATGCCACAAAGCCATGCTGCCTCCTAGAGAGACTCACATAACAAGGATGCTACAGACTGAGGTAATGCAAAGAATGCCCATTTTCTTCCCCTGCTCCTATCTAACCCAGCAACAGGGCAAGTGGAAGTTAACAGCAATCCTGTCCCAAGCCACTTTCCTGTCCTCTCCCCAGATGGCTAAAGCCCTCTCAGCAAGGCTGAAACACAGGTAGTGGTAGGAAGAACAGAGTTCCATCATCGGTGTCTAATTACTTCTCCAAACTAGGTAATGCTTTGTCTTTCCACAGAATCTTTCAGCCTCAAAATGCAGGTAAGAGATCTGTGAACCCACTTTTGGGGTGGAGTAGGGCGGCTGTCTCTCAAGGTACAGCAACAGTGCACAGAATTTGGGCCAGGACATTAAAAATTGGGGGATTTAGAGAGGCAGGATGGAACTACGCAAGTGGAAACTTACCAAGGCAGTAGGGTTAACATCCTAACCTTGTGCAGGGGTAACAGAGGCTCTTTAATGAAAGAAGTAGTCAGGACCTCAGTTTTGAACACAGTTCCTGCTAACACCACAGGAGGGCACTGGGTTCAGTACAGACCCAGAAGAAACGGCACCATTCACTGACTCACCAACACCATTTCCTGCAGCAACCTGGGTTTCCCACAGAGGTCTCCCATCCAAACACTGCCCTCGTCTGGCCCTGCTGGGCTTATATGATCCTTTGTGTTAGCAGCATAAGGTAACTGGCTAGAGTGTCTTAGCTGGAGTGGGAAGATAGGCTAGAAAACAGCTGATCCCCTCTCCTCAGAAATACTGGGACGGCTGCATCGTTTCAAAGTGACCAGGGCAAAGAGGACTCTTAAGGCAGCTTCTTCTATTATTGCCTCCGGCCATGCTGAGACTTGGACGTGCTCATGGGAAGACAGTCTTGCTTCAACAGGGCCACCAAGTAGCACCAGCCCTACCTCCAGAGAGAGCCTTTCCTGCCATCACACAGCAAAAACAACAGTCCCTCCCACTGATTATCTCCCAGGGGACAGAGTATTCATGGAGCCAGCTCAGGAACATCTGCAGTTGGTCTCCAGGCAGAAGACCGTCAATGACTAGCACTCCCTGCTTTCGTGGTCAGTGCACTAGGGCACAGCAACACCAGCAGTGGCTGGCAGCAGATGGTAGTGGGGTTGAGGAGAGGGAGGGTGAAAAAGCATCAGCTTTAAAATAAAGGGTTTGGTATTGATTGCACTTGGCTGCCTGGTGGTGGGGATGGTGTGGGTGGGTCTGTGTGTTCTGTCTTGCTCTATTTTTGCTCACAATGTGTCATTTTGGGGGAGGTGAAACCTTTAACAATGCACTGCTGAGAAGCAGCAAATCTGTTTTTCGTTCCTATGGACTGCAACACACGTCTATGCTGTCATTAATACCAATGCCTAGACCCACTCCCACCTAGACCCGGAGGTCAACTTACCATCCAACTACAAGTGCTGGCCACTCAAGGAAAAAAGGGAGGAGACTTACTTACCTGTAACTGTTGTTCTTTAGACTAGGGGCTCTCAACCTTTCCAAACGACTGTACCTCTTTCAGGAGCCTGATCTGTCTTGCATACCCCAAGTGTCACCTCACTTTAAAACGACTTGCTTACAAAATCAGCCATAAAAATACAAAAAAGTGTCCCAGCCACACTATTACTGACAAATTGTTTACTTTCTCATAGTTACAATATAATTATAAAATTAATCAATTGGAATATAAATACTGTACTGCCATTTCAGTGTATGATATATAGAGCAGTATAAACAAGTCATCGTTTGTATGAAATGTGAGTTTGTAGTGAGTTTGCGAGTACTTTTTCTGTAGCCTGTTGTAAAATAGGCTACATACATATATCTAGATGGGTTGATGTACCCCCTGGAACATCTCTGCATACTACCAGAGGTACGTGTGCCCCTGCTTGAGAACCACTGCTCTAGAGATCTAGTCAAAACAGGGTCCCAACTCTGCCCAGGCCTTAGATAGGAATTCCAGGCTCAAAGGGCAAGCTTCGTGCCAGTCCCTGCTATGGAATGCAGGCACAGCAGCTCCTTCCAGAGCAGACAATGAAGTTGCTGCCACACATAGAAAGTGATGGAATGAACCCTCAACTCTGTAAGGAGTGGGAAGTCATCCCACAACAATCACAGAGAAGGAATTTTCTTCTCGATAGACTCCCACCTCAAAAGATCCCCCACTCTTGGAAACTAAAGCTCCAGGAATGGCTCTATGAAATTATACAATCATAGAAAGGTCATCTGGTCCACTCCCTCACAGCAAGACAGGATTAATTATACCTAGACTGTCCCTGACGGGTGTTCATCTAACCCGTGCTTTAAAACCTTCACTGACATGGATTCCACAACCTTTCTTGTTAAGCACTGGCACAGGTTCCTGGTTAATGGAGAGGCATCAAATAGCTCAGTTTGGACCTCTCTTGGCAGATTTGGGACACCTGCTCACAAACACCAGACTTCTCACTCTCTACCCTCTCAGGAGTCAGCCTGACAGGGACACCACACTGGGATGGAGAAAGATGCTCTAGTTCGGTGTGTTGAAACATGGACAGCCCTGATCAGGTCAGTTCCGCTACCCTTTGGAGTGTCAAGAACCACACTTGTGCTGGCCAAGAGAAGGCCATCGGGATTGTGGCTCTTCTGCCTCTCCTGCAACGGGTGAGGAACTTTCCTAGCAGAGGTAATAGAGAAAAGGCTGAAAGAGCCTGAGCTTAGAGCAGATCACTGGTTTGTTGTTAACATTAAGTGCATTTAGTCTTGAACAACCAATTCTAGCTTAGCCAAGTGACCAAACATAGTGTTTCTCCAACAGTTTCCTCTGCGGATGAAATTTCTGAATGTTCTTAGTCAAAAGGTGGGAAATGCTGAGAAAAATCTGTTGAGGCCTTTCAGGAACACGGAGGGGGCATGACAATTTTCACATCCTATGAACACTTTGCCATCAACAGTAAGTTTCATAACAGGCCCCCATCTTACTTTACAATCAATGACTTAAGCCTCACCATTATATGGGACTATCCCTATGGTACAGATAAAGGAAACAGAGAAGAGGTGAAGTGTACTGCCCCAGGTCACACAAGAAGCATGTGGCGGAGGCAGGGGATCTGGGGGGGGATGCTAGTCCTGTGCCCTAAGCACTACTAGCCTGTGCCCTTTTTGACAAGTGAAGCTTTTCTCAAGCTCAAGAGCCCTGCTAAACACAAAACAATTTCACTAGACAACATTGAAGGAACAAGCTAGCAGGAAGATGATGTCTGATGCATCCATACCCCTTAATCACATAAGGATGCAGCAAGTGTGGCATTCCTCAGAGATGCACTATGTGCAAACAGATCAGCATTTATTTCAATGATTAGACAGTCAAATAAAGGCCGCTTCTATCTGACAGCGGCCTAGAGCGAGAGGCGTCCATCAAAGTAATTAATTGTGAATTCACAAACACTGAATTGTGACAAGGGGATGAACCAGGGAGGAGGTGGCAGATTCTATAAGAGATGCTGCAGCTGGCACATGAGCATTTTGGCAGGCAGCAGGCCTGGAGTGCATCAAGTGCAGGATAATTGTACTTCCAGAGGTGCTGTGCAGCACGCCAGGGTTAGAGAACCCGTGCAATGAGCTGGACTTGCCGTTCCATCATGTTTTCGGGTGAGGGCCTATGTTTTCGTCTGATAACTGCCGGCCCTGCCTCAGCAGCCACTGCTTGTGCCAGCTAGCACTTGCCTCGACCAGCATTTGGAAACGCAGTCAGCTGCTCTCCTTGCACCAGCAGCTTTTCACCAGGGCTGACACCTCCCCATAACAAAGCCCCAGCACAGCAAAAGGATGCTCTGGCTAGCTACTCCACTATTTCGAGTCACACCAAGGAAGGCAAGGGATTGAGGAAAGGCACCAGTCTAATCATTCTTGCGCATGAAGGTAGAGGGAGACGGGGCACCACCTCAGCCCAATGATTGTCCTTCTCAGATATTAGCTGATGCCAGTGAGACCCTAGTATCATTTAATAGCCATCATCACCTGGCTCAAGCAAGGCACTTGGCAGCCAAGCAAGTGGCAAAGGCAGCAAACCCAGACAATGGATTAGGGGAGCATTAAATAAAACCAGTTCGTTTAAAGCCTTTGCAAATAACATTGCTCTGCTCCCATTAGCTAGGGGCTGTCAGGAAATTGAGCTGTTACTAGAACTAAATGATGTTGCAGTTTTTAACGGCAGGAGAACAGCCCTGTTATTTATAAAGCTTCTGGATGATCCAATTTGATCCTCCCCAGCAGCCCTCTCCTGAATGCAAACGCTCCCTCTGCTCTGGCCCTGGCCTGACCTGCGGAGGTGGTAGCCAACTATTGGCCGGCAAGTCACACGCTTACCAGTGCCGATTCCAGATGCCAGCCAACCTGGGCATCCATCACAGAGCTGGCACGTCCAGCAGCCTCTCCGTAAATGTCAATGAGTCCGATTGTTTTCGTTTCAGGAAGGCACTGGAACTTGTTATGCTCAGCCATGCTCTGGCATTTCAGCACTTCTCCTTTGCAGCGTCTTTCCGAACAAGTGTTTGGACTGAGCAGCTTTTCTAAAGGCCCTGGACTACATCTGCTGAGCGACGCAGAAACACAAGCAGCCCCAATCCCCTAAGTACTAATAAGGCTAGTGCAGGGGTAAGCAACCTATGGCACGCATGCCGAAGGCAGCACCCGAGCTGATTTTCAGTGGCACTCATACTGCTCGGGTCCTGGCTACCGGTCCAGCAGCCCTGCATTTTAATTTCATTTTAAATGAAGCTTCTTAAACATTTTAAAAACCTTATTTTCCATACAATAACAGTCTAATTAAAGCAGCAAAGAATTCTGTGGCACCTTATAGCCTAACAGACATATTGGAGCATGAACTTTCATGGGTGACTACATGCATCCGACGAAGTGGATATTCACCCACAAAAGCTCATGCTCCAATACATCTGTTAGTCTATATGGTGCCACAGGACTCTTTGCTGCTTTTACAGATGCAGACTAACACGGCTACCCCTCTGATACTTAACAGTTTAGTTATACATTATAGACTTATAGAAAGAGACCTTCTAAAAATGTTAAAATGTATTACTGGCACGTGCAACCTTAAATTATTGAGAGATCAAATGAAGACTCGGCAACCACTTCTGAAAGGTTGCCGACCCCTGTGCTAGACCATCTACTGAACACAAGTTACCTGACTGGAATTAACTCAGGGAGAGGGAAGGTGACAGAAGCCAGCAGGGCACAGGTGGATGCAGATGCAAGGGGTCCTTTGCATTTACAATCCAACTGCCACCTACGTGTCCACCTCTGAGTAGCAGCCAGGACGGCAGTGCAACCTTTCCCTTGGACGCCATGGCACAGTTAAGTGCTCTGGCTTCTCGCATGCCCTCCAACAGCCTGAGACCAGCTCTGCAGCCTCACCTTCCCCGGGCTGCTAGGCCAGACGAAATCTCCCCTCTAGCAAGCAAGTCAAAGTGCTGGGGGACGGGCTAAAGGCTTGGAAGAACAGCAGATGTAAGGGGGCAGCATGCACAGGAGGGATTCTGAGTCAGGCTTTGCTAATCTCTGCCTCTGGCGATTCCTTCGCACGCCGCTCACTGAGCTCAGGAAAGGTGGTGTTTTCAACAAGAAGTCTGATTTCTGTCCCAAAGGAAATACTTCTAAAAACTTGGCCAAACCACCTTTGGGACTTAACCCCAAAGCAATCCCTTACCTGAACTGACTGGCCAGCTCTGTGCTCCAGAGCAGGGGTTCCCAACCTTCTTACTAAGGCACTCTGGCTGTTTGGGGACCCGCCATTACCTCTAATCCCCCCCTCCCCACCCCAGCCCTCTAACAAGTTGCTCCCCTCCCCTGCTCCCTTCCGCAGCCCCAGGTAGGCCACAGCCAGGCTGCAATTGCCATTGGGCTGGTAACTGTCCACTAGCTGCTGTCTCCAAACACTTCCTCCATGCTGCTCCTGCTGCCCAGATCTGGCTCTCCACTCTTCTCAGTGGCAGATTAGCCACTGGGCCAATGCAGTCCATGGCCAATTTGGGTGCCCCTACGCCCCACCCACCTAGCGCTCCCGCCAGGGAGCAGAGTCGGGGGCTTGCCCCACTCCATAGCAGGAACGCCAGGCGAGCAGAGCAGGGCAAGGCTACGCACCCCGACCCCATTTCCCTGGCAGGAGCGCCAGGGGGTGAGGGTGGGAGGAACTGCAGGTGAAAGGGCTAGAGAGGGCCTCCCACTTGCTCTGGCCCAGGGCCCCACAAATCCCTAATCCACCTCTGACTCTGCTGCATGCTGCCCAAGGGGGGTGACAGCCTGGAGGAAGCAGCCAGAGCTAGAGAGTGAACAGCCTGGTCACTCAATCACAGATCTCAAAGTCGCAATACTCCAACAAAAAAACTTCCAAACCAGATTCCAATAAGAAACTGCAGAACTGGAATTAATTTGCAAACTGGATACCATTAAATTAGGCCTAAATAAAGACTGGGAGTGGATGGGTCATTACACAAAGTAAAACGTATTTCCCCATGCTAATTTTTCCCCTACTGTTACTCACACCTTCTTGTCAACTGTTGGAAATAGACCATCCAGATTATCACTACAAAAGTTTTTTTTCCTCCTGCTGAAAACAGCCCACCTTAATTGATTAGTCTTGTTATTGTTGGTACGGTAACACACATTTTTTCATGTTCTCTGTGTATCTATCTATACATCTTCCTACTGTATTTTCCACTGCATGCAGCCAATGAAGTAGGTTTTAACCCACGAAAGCTTATGCCCAAATACATTTGTTAGTCTCTAAGGTGCCACAAGTACTCCTGCTCTTTTTGCTGATACAGATGAACATGGCTACCAGTCTGAAACTAGCCTGTCCCTGCCGCTGCCACCCAGACCTCCCTCCCCACACTACTGCCTGCCACCCAGAGGAAGTGAGAGCATGGGAGCACATGGGATCAACTGGTGGGTTGAGAGTCAGGAGCCATCATTTGGGAAACATGGTTCTAAAGGGGGCCTTGGACCAGAAGATCCCAGCACAGAGGTAGCTGATCTGCCACTGTTCAAGCCACTCAGATCACTTCCACATGCAAGTCACCTCTGCTAATGGAAATCCCTTTAACTCTCACCAAGAGGCTTTACTTTCTAGATACCAGCTTTGCTCTCTTCTACAGCAAGGATTTCTTCAGCAGCCATTCAAGCTGCCTAAAGAGCCCCTTTAGGCAAATAATTGTTAACTAGGCAAACAATTCTCCTGCCTCTCCAGGGAGAGTCAGTTACCTTGGAAAGAGGAAGCCATCTGCAATGCTAGGAGTGCTAGAATACACATTTCAGGAGAGATGAAGCCAGCTACTTTCGGACCATTTTCCCCACAGACCCTGCCTGCCCGTTGCTCAAGGGTAGATGCCTAAAGGTCAGCTACGGCCATTCCTAGAAACAAATACTGCACAGGAAGAGTTCCTGGACCTTGTGGATTCCCCCCACAGGCTAGGGGAGGGTCCTCTAGCAGTGAGGGGCTTGTGCCCAGCCCCTCCCTGGAACCCAATATGAGGCCTCTGCAAACTGAATTTCAGAACAGGGCTGTTGCAGCCCTGTGCTGTCTTGAGCCTAATGTCCACCAGGGGGAGCTAAAACAGTCAAACACAAAGACATGCATAAAGTTTAGCCTCCTGGAGAGATGATTTACCTGTGAGCTGCAAAGAGGTTTTGAAAATATGGGGGTTGGGCCCTTTCTGCTTCTTGATGATTTTTGGAAGGGATTTTTCTCCTTTTTTTTAAAGCATCAAAATATCCGGAATGTAAAGTTTGACCTTCCCTAGTTTAGCTGGAGAACTACTGGGAGGCACAGGAGATACTTATTCTGAGCTCTTAACACCTCCACTGAAGAGGTGTTGGGTATTTGGCAAAGGCATCCTTAATACAAAATGTCTAGAAATCACTGACGTACAAAGTGTTCAACAGTCCAAATACAAAGCCCTTCCCCACGTCACAGCTATCAACTCTCACTGGCTCCAATCATTTCACTAGCCTCCTGCATCAGAGAGTCTTCGCCTAGACGGGACCAAGGAAACCGAAAAAAAGCCAGAAGTGGGATGGGGGGGGGGGGGGAAGAGACACCAACTCGAACATCTGTTTTGAAAAATCCCTTCCAGAGCTTCTTTGTCCACCGTAAGCACAAACACTACTTATCTGTGGTCCCAAACTTGCTCCCTTTCCATAGTATCTGAGTGCATCACAGTCTGAGATGGGAGGCCGGTCAATGCCATCATCACCATTGTACAGATGGGGAAACTAAGGCACAGATATGCTAAATGACTTGGCCAAGGTCACAGAACAGAATTTAAAGCCAAGTCCTAGGCTAGTGCCCTAACCAATGAGCCATTCTTCCTCTTTAATTTTCTAGTAGAAGCTCTCCAATCACTTAGATGGCCAGTGTCACATCAACACGTCTGAGAATCAGGAAGTGGTTGAGTTAAGTTGCTAAGAGTTTATTACATTCCAGCATCATTTCATGCAACAGGCACCTTATTGTCTCATAGCACCAAACCAACATTTCCCCTGATTCAAGAATCTCCCCTAAAATGCCCATTCCTGTACGGACATAGGGACTCTGCACACACTCCACAAACGAGACAGGCATACTTTGCAGAATGCGCCAGTGCCCAGATCTCTCACCAACCAGTGACAAAAGGCCCCACGAACTAGCCAAAAAACCTGTCAATAAACCCCTCGGCTCCCCAAACAAAGGCACCAATGCTGTTACAGGGCCTGATCCAAAGCCCATCACAGTCAGTGGAAAGATTCCCATTGACTTTAGTGGGCTTTGGATCAAGCCCTTAGTGGCCACCATGCTGATAGACCTTGCCTACACTAGCAAGCTTTGAAGCCATCTCATCACCACAGTAGTAGCCATGATGGAAGCTGCAATGTGAGCAGTACTTAGGCATGTTTCCACTATGTATTACATAAGTAAGGTTAAATGACCCTATGGTAAGTCACCAGTGTCCCCTCTATGCTACAACCAAGCCAGAAGCCTGGTCACACCAACAGTTGCTAGTGGAGTTGCACATCTGTGAGGAATTACAGCTACAATGTTTGCAGGTGCAGCCTTATGAAACCAGCAACTATCCTGGGCAATCAACCCTGCCCATAGTAGGTTTGTAACTACAGGCACGCACACTGTGTCTGTCAGCTCTGGTCAATAGCCACTGGGCCCTCTGAAGAGCTAGAGACCACGATTCAGATTTTTCCTTGCAGGATTCTCAGCTACTGCAAAGATTCAGGAGAGAGATTTTTCCTCCATGTGCCAGGAGCTTTCCCTCTTCTCCCCCAACAAATTCTGTTGGTCAGATATTTGCTCTTTTGAAACAAGCTCTCTCCAGATGGTTTTCCATTCTTCTGCTTTGATTTCAAGTTATTTATGGAATGGCTCAGCAGAGAGTCGACTTCACTGATATTAAACTAGTTAAAATGTCACCGCCAGCTTCCAGAAAAACTCCACCTGGTCGTCAGTTGGTTTCACTACTGCTGGGAAATTTAGGTCAAGGATAGCAGGACATGCTACTTTTAGGAAAAGTCCCCTGGGATCTTTATTGATCACACAGAGCTCACACATGCTTGGGCTTTAAAGGTCTCCTTTGAGACACCCCCACATAGTGAACTGCACTGGATTCAGTTTTAGCTCCCTCGAAGGATGAAGGACCAAGTAATTCCTGACAGGGTTTAAACCTACAATTCCAAGGAAATGTGGCCTTTCAAACCTGTAGACCCTTAAGCCACGCACAAGGTGACCTAGTCTGAATTTCCGCACCACTTGAATATGGCATTAAAAAGTCTGAATTCTGCTTGGTGATTTTCCACACTGAATTTCTCTATTTTGATGAGCATCGATATTTTAAGAAGGACACTTATGTTTTATTAAAATCAGGTACACCTCTTCCTTCTGCCTCCAGCACAGGGATTTTTTGCTTGTTAAGAGAAACAACAGAAATTTCATAGGTTTGGGGGTGGAGGTTCGTTGTTTCAGGGCCTGATTTTTGAGGCCAGGCACCCAAATCCCTTAGTGACAGGCCATGGCAAGAGGACTGGAACTCCGGATGCTCTTAGCAACGAAGTGCGCAGTTTGGATGCCCGATTAAAGCATTTAGAAATTGTGCCCTGAGTGTGATTTCACAACAGCTGTGAAAGGCTCGTAACTGCAGAGCCAGCCTGAGTCATAGCTAGAGCTCTGGCACACAGGTGATTCGAGGGTAGAGGGAATCTTGTCTTAGAGACAAGTGTTTATCTCCTTTGAAAAACACTTCAGAACTTCACCATCACAGGAGAGGGCCTCTTTCCACCCATTGCAGCATACCAGGTGCCTGGGGAAAGAGAGGATTCAGGCATCAGAGGCCACAGGAAAGGTGCAGGAAAGCTCGCAGAGCGGGCTCCTGTACAACAAGGGGACACTGCTATGCTCAGCAGGGGAACTTGCTGCCTGAACAGGGCAAAGAGAGAATGCAACAGGACAAAGACTCTGCCCCACAGTACTGACTGCGGTCCCTTGACCTTTTGGGGTCAGGCTGGAGCCACCAAAATATACCATTGATTGTAACTGTAATGGTCGGGTATTTGTGAGTCATCGGCGAATCCGAAATACCAAACGGCCTTCAGTGGGGAAATTAATGAGTATTAGCTGAAACTGGTTTCTGTACTGTGCAATGCCAGAGCGAGCAGAATGGGCCATTCAACACAGGAATCTGGGCAGCCCACAGCCAGTCCCCTTTACAACAAGTTAACAGTAAAGAGCTGCGGTCAATCCCACTCCTAAATGAGTCAATGCAAAACTTGACTTCATTTCTCTCCCCTTCCCAGCAGCTTGGGACGGCCATTTGAACTTCACTACCATGCAAGAGTACCAAGTGAAGTAGAACCCCCAACACTTCTGTTAAGAGCACAGGGAGAAATGGAGAAAGAGTCTTCTCCATATGGATCAATTTTCCCTTCTAGAGCAGCTGATATTGCAAGCGCTTGTGACAGTCAGTTCAGCTTTGGGCAGGCCAGGCTGTTCCTGAGCTGAAGCACTCTAGACTCTCATAGAAACTCTATAGGACTGAAACCATCATGCCCTAGAAACAGTTAATTTCACGCAGATGCCTCCAGGAAAAGCAGCATTCGCTCTTGGGAGAGCTCACCACATTAACATGTTTCAGTTCAATTTTATTCTGCCTCTCGCTAGGGACACGGAGTTGGAAAGCAACGAGTGATTTTGTAGGTCACTGCCGTTCCTATCCACCTAGTTACTGGGAAGTTACAGCAGTGAACTTTACCTGCTCAGAGAGTGGCCTTACCGAGTACATCACAAGCATCGCCAGGAGAGGGGCAAAGGTCAGGCTGCTGGGGCTGTGCCTAAGGGAGCTGGGATATGACACAGCTCTGGCTGGCTGCACGACAGTAAGCACTACCTTGCCTTTCAGTGAAGAGTCTCCAAGCCCTTCCTAACAGTCAATGATTAAGACTCCCTTGTGGGGCAACTCCATGATCCCTGGTTTACAGATGGTGACAAAGAACAGAAGTTACGTGGCGTCCCCGACATCACAGGAGATATGTCTGCCCTGCAAAAACAAAGGTGGGATCTTAGCCTGCATTAGCTAATGTGGATTAAAATAGCAGTGAAGACACAGCAACTCAGGCCATGGCTACGCTCACACTTTACAGCGCTGCAACTTTCACGCTCAGGGGTGTGAAAAAACACCCCCCTGAGCGCTGCAAGATATAGCGCTGTAAAGCCTCAGTGTAATCAGGGCGGCAGCGCTGGGAGCGCGGCTCCCAGCGCTGCACGCTACACCCGTAAAGGATGTGGTTTACATGCAGCGCTGGGAGAGCTCTCTCCCAGCGCTGCCGCTCCGACTACACTTGCACTTCAAAGCGCTGCTGGGGCAGCGCTTTGAAATTCCAAATGTAGCCATACCCTCAGCTTTTAACTTCAGCTGCTCAGGTTCAAGCCCAAGCAATTGGCAGTGTAGCATATGCAAAGTGAGTTAGTGGGAAAGCTGAGACAGAACTTAGGAGTCCCCCGTTCTAACCATTCAACAATATTGACTCCTACTGGTCTAGCTCTTTTCTAAATCTCTACGATCCTTTCATTTGTTTCCCCTATAGCTCCGAGGGCTTTTCTAAAGCAAACAGATGTCTTGCTGCAGAACCCCCCGGCCCAGGGTTTTGGTTGCTCTGGATCAGTGACCTGCGGGTGACATTCACGTGTCACTGCATTACGAGTTCTCGGGCTGCAGCTGGAAAACCTTTCCCAAGCAATAAGGCACCGTGACTGCTCCCTTAGCTGCTGCTAGGAGTCTCACCGGGAGTCTGTTTTGCTGCTCTGATTCTGGGGTTTGGAAAGTTTCCAGCCACGTGTGAGCTACAAAAAGGAAGTGAGTGAGAATTGGGTCACACAGGTGCAGAGATTCGGCAGCTCCAAACTGACTGGTTTGCTCCATTCTTTGCCACGTGCCCTGCTAACACAGAAGAGCGCTGAGAGCCGTGGCTTCTTGTACTCCCTGCTGCCCATAAGGGAATAGCAGTTGGGTGGAGTCACCATGAGTTGAGCCAGTGCAGGAGTCCTGGTCACTGGTGGTTAGAGACCCTGGTCATCCTTTTTCTCAGGGCCTCTCCCCGCTGCTGCCACCATCACTGTGGGAGCCAGGTATTTCTCCCTGCTGGGCCCATGCAGGCTGCCACCACCCCAGTCCCTCTCCTCGCCAAGCACACATATTTCTCAAGATGTAACACAGGATTTAACTCACTACCCCTGGACTTGTGTCAGAGTGGGGCCAGAGCCATGGGCTGCCCAGGGTACAAAGGAGAGCTGTGCTGGGTTCTCTCAGACTGCCCGGGGAAGGAAAGTGTGGACCCCACCTCCCAACACTTTCAAATTGCAGGGAGCTGGGGCTTGATTTCTGAGCTTCACTAGGCTCCAGATCCCACAAGCTACTGTGGCAGAAGCTGAAAGACCTTGACTGCCACCTGCTCCCTGAACTTCAATCACAGCCAGTAACCAGCTTCTGCTTCTTCTATCTCCTCCTTTTAAGCCTCTCATCTTTAAAGGGGTCTTTCCATCCTCCATAGATCCTGTAGGGTGGAGACAATCTGTTTAGCTGAGCCTGGTAGATGCTGCTCCATCCTTGCACCCGAGAGCAGTGGGATAGAGTGCAGCAGCCATGCAGCAAGCTTAGCCCTGAGTTCTGCCTGCTGGTAACCTATCACACCTCCCCACTGTCTGTGTACCCATCCCTCCTGCACGTGCCTCACTTAAGCTCCCCTTCTGCTCCCTTTCCCACTAGCCTCCTCTCCTAGAATGGTGCTCCCAGTATTAAGCACAGCCCCCAGCATGGAACTGACACAAGGCTGCTGGGCCAGAGGTGCCATGCTCTGTGCAAGAGCAGAACTGGTGCGAGCCTCTGGCTCTACTGCTGCTCGTAGCAGGTAGGAGATTCACTTGCTGCTACTCCTTCCACACTCACAAGACCCACCTGGTTTTGCTCAGGCACAGAGCAATTCCTCGTCTGAGCAAGAGCATTGTGAAACTGACCAGGACCCACTTGGACGCTGCCCCTCTGCAGGCACCAGTGAAGAAGTGCTGTGTGTGGAGGCGAGAGTGGGAGGGAGAACTAGGTGTTCCTAGCTTCTGTTTGCCAGAAGCTGGGAATGAGCGACAGGGGATGCATCACTTGATCTGTTCATTCACTCTGGGACACCTGGCATTGACCACTATCAGAAGACAGGACACTGGGCTAGATGGACCTTTGGTCTGACCCAGTCTGGCCGTTCTTGTATAACTATCCGGAGAGAGAATACATAAGAGGGAAGATGAGACATCCATCATCCTGAACCATATTTAGACTCCCAGTGATATTCGCTTCACTCATCCTCCGGCCTTTGCCGGATCTCTATGGCTTTCCAAACATCTGTGTGGTTCTGGAAATTAACTAATTCCCAGAAAACACTGGGAAGCAGCTTCTTCTCAAGAGCTGCTAGCCCACCGCACAGCGATGAAGCACTAGGTCAGTATTAAAGTTCAGCCTCCTGGAGAGAAGCACTTGGAGAAGAACTGAGAGCCAGAGTCAAGAAGCATAAATAGAACTCAAAGGCCAGACTGCACTGCAGCACATGTGGGAAGCCGGGCACTATTTTGAATGCTATGTGGCAAATGTATGCAGAGCCAAATCCAAGAAGGGGGCTGGGTGAGAAGGGAGATGCTCAAAATTAGGAGCTGAGCTCAAGCAACATGAATGATGAAGAGAATGGCTTCTCGGAGCAGATGGGAATTGCTTGCGAAGAAGGGGGAGGGGGGAATTCACCACCCTGTGCAAGCCACATGGTTGCAAACTAAGTGTTCTTTCCCCTGCTATGATCCTACAGGAGCTGGAGACACCTCATCATGGGTGGGGTAGTGTCCATATGCCTGACAAAGCCCACCAGGGATCAGCAGGCCCATGCTGGGGAGATGGACATGCCCTCTGTCACCTGCACTGACTAAGCCTAAGATGGTGCTGGTTCTGTCCCTTAATGGCACGGCCTTACCCACTGCTGCATGGGAGCACAGTGAAGTGAGGACGTGGGGCACAAGGGAGTCTGATCCTGATTAATGAGAGGTGGCTGCAGCCAGGCTACCCCATCTCATTGCTGCAAGGAGTGCCAAGGGGGAGTGCAGAGCTAAGCGCTTTATTTGCGTGAGAGCGATCAAAGCCCAGATTCCCTCAGATGTGGTCATTCCACGCTCAACCAAAAGGGAGCAGGTGGGAGTACCAAGTGGCTTGAGATTTAGGAGAGCGTAACTGATGGGAGATGTGCTCATGAGATACCCGTGGACTGGAATGGTGGGTAGACACAGGCAGAAGTGCCAGGGAAACTTCTGCCCTGCGATGGGGCTGGGAATGGCCTGTATACGTGGGTGGGTAAGAGTTGCACTGAAGAGGCCTTCACCATAACAGAGTCTCTCAAAGTACTTTTCTGGCCCCCATTCCCACAGTATCTGAACCTCACCATCTTTAACGTACATACTCACACACACAAACACACCCCTGTGGGGAAGGGCCCAGCTATTACCTCCACTGGAACTGAAGGCCCAGAGAGACGAAGTGACTTGCCCAAGCCTCTTGTCCACACAGTCCCTGGGAAGTGCCTATTCGGCACTATCCAGAGAGCAGAACCAAACCTGCTGCAGCCACGTAAAAGCCATGACCATACTGAGGCAGTTTACAAGAGGTACCGGGATGCAAGCCCAGGAACCCAGGGACTCATCCAGCCGGGATGCTAAATGCCCTACATTTACACGGCACTAAGGTTTGGGGAACTAACATGTTTGGTTTTTTCTTTATTTTTCCCCCTGAGAAGAGAGAAAAATATTTTTGTTTTATCTCATTTTTGCATTCAGCTAGCTACTGGGGATGCGCATTATTCATAAGCTCCTACTAACCAGGCTGGTGGCATTGAATTTTGCCGGGGGGGGGGGGGCGGAGGGGCGTGGCTGTGCAGAAGGAACTCACTCTTTAAATTATTAATAGCTATTATCTGAGTGCATGTTTCAGCCCTCGACATTCTTTCAGGTGACTGCAGCGCCACCCAGAGGCAGACAGCACTAGCTACAGTCAGCTTAGCAAAACAGCCCTATTCAGATTCTGCAGGCCAGGAATCTCTCAGTTCTGAGCAGCCCCTTTGAGCAGCGGGCACTCCTGCAGGACTTTGGGCCTGAGAGCCCTTATCCAGAGAATCTGCCGCTCCTCACCTGGTTCTACTGATCCCTGCAATGACACAGCCGTGCACGCATTTGAGAGGAGTAGGGAGAGGGTTGTCACGCAGGGGGTTTCAATGGGTTCGGGGCTGGATATTGAAAGAGGAGGAGATCCAGTTAGCTGGCAGAGGGGCTGCAGAGACACTGCTCCTTAGTGACTGCCTGAAGTAGCCCTTCTCACTCAGCAATGTCAGCAGCAAAGTTGTTCAGCAGAGCCTGGCTTTCCAGAGTGAGAGCAGGCTGAAGAATGGCAGCCCAGCCTCTTGTACTCTTCCTTACAGAGAGTTGAACATTCCTCTCCCAACAAGTGTGGCCGATTGATGCCCATTACAGGGACCACGCACAGGATGAGGTACTCATGACAAGGCCGTCTTGTTCTTGGATCTCCCCGTCACACACCACAGGGGACTGGAAGATCCAGGCTGCTAAAAGAATGGCCAACGCAGATACTGCAACGCCATGTCTGCCAACACTCCCCACCCCTGAAAGAGTGGCTTTTCCTGAAATTGCCCCAAGTGTCGCTCCTCTGAAGGGGCAGGCTGTACTGAAAGAAGTTGTCTCTCTTCCTGCTTTTTTCACTTTGAGCCATTCTTTAACAAACAGGACAATACCCACCGCAGTTAGCCTCAGAAAATACAACGCTGGAGAAGCTCTACACAATCAGTTCCCTTCCAAGCTTAACCACACTCAGTCACTGTAGTAACACTAGCCACGCAGACCTCACACCAGCCAGGAGATGTAGACAAATTCATTGGCTCCTGCTGTGGAGTTCCCTAAAGATCCTGAAGGCTCAGCCCAGGTCATAGATTCATAGATACTAGGACTGGAAGGGACCTCGAGAGGTCATCGAGTCCAGTCTCCTGCCCTCATGGCAGGACCAAATACTGTCTAGACCATCGCTGATAGACATTTATCTAACCTACTCTTAAGTATCTCCAGAGATGGAGATTCCACAACCTCCCTAGGCAGTTTACTCCAGTGTTTAACCACCCTGACAGTTAGGAACTTTTTTCCTAATGTCCAACCTAAACCTCCTTTGCTGCAGTTTAAGCCCATTGCTTCTTGTTCTAACCTTAGAGGCTAAGATGAACAAGTTTTCTCCCTCCTCCTTATGACACCCTTTTAGATACCTGAAAACTGCTTCATGTCCCCTCTGTCTTCTCTTTTCCAAACTAAACAAACCCAATTCTTTCAAGTATCAGAGGGGTAGCCGTGATAGGGGGACCCATGGGAAAGAGATTCTGGAAAAATTCCACCATGATTTCAACAGCTTCCACCCCACCATCAACCTCAGCCTGGTCCAATCTACACGGGACGTCCACTTCCTGGACACCACAGTGCAATAAGTGATGGTCACATTAACACCACCCTATACCGAAAACCTACTGACCGCTATGCCTACCTTCATGCCTCCAGGTTCCATCCTGGGCACATCACACGATCCACTGTCTACAGCCAAGCACTGAGATACAATTGCATCTGCTCTAACCCCTCAGACAGAGACCAACACCTACAAAGTCTACACCAAGCATTCTCAAAACTACAATACGTGCACAAGGAAATAAGGAAACAGATCAACAGAGCCAGACGTGTACCCAGAAGCCTCCTACTGCAAGACAAACCCAAGAAAGAAACCAGTAGGACTCCACTGGCCATCACATACAGTCCCCAGCTTAAACCCCTCTAACGCATCATCAGGGATCTACAACCCACCCTGGACAACGATCCCACACTTTCACAGGTCTTGGGTGGCAGGCCAGTCCTCACCCACAGGCAACCTGCCAACCTGAAACATATTCTCACCAGTAACTGCACATCGCACCATAGTAATTCTAGCTCAGGAACCAATCCATGCAACAAACCTCGATGCCAACTCTGCCCACATATCTACACCAGCGACATCAACCTAACCAGATCAGCCATACCATCACCGGTTCATTCACCTGCACATCCACCAATGTAATATACGCCATCATATGCCAGCAATGCCCCTCTGCTATGTACATTGGCCAAAGTGGACAGTCGCTATGGAAAAGGATAAATGGACACAAATCAGATATTAGGAATGGCAATATACGAAAACCTGTAGGAGAACACTTCAACCTCCCTGGCCACACTATAGCAGACCTTAAGGTGGCCATGCTGCAGCAAAAAAAACTTCAGGACCAGAGTTCAAAGAGAAACTGCTGAGCTTCAGTTCATCTGCAAATCTGACACCATCAGCTCAGGATTAAACAAAGACTGTGAATGGCTTGCCAACTACAAAACCAGTTTCTCCTCCCTTGGTTTTCACACCTCAACTGCTAGAACAAGGCCTCATCCTCCCTGATTGAACTAACCTCGTTATCTCTAGCTTACCTGCATATATATACCTGCCCCTGGAAATTTCCACTACATGCATCTGACGAAGTGGGTATTCACCCACGAAAGCTCCTGCTCCAAAACGTCTGTTAGTCTATAAGGTGCCACAGGATTCTTTGCCAATTCTTTCAGTCTTCCTTCACAGTAGTGGCATTGAAACTACAGCACCCACTAGACAGCCCAGTCAGTTTGCTGGATACTTAGTTCAACCACACTGTTTAAACACCTGACTGTCCCATATGGGATGGAAGCTCCAGGGCCAGCCCTTGAACACAAATTTATCAGGCGGTCAAAAGGAGAGACACAGCTGATCTTCGACATCATGAGGTTGCACAGAGAGAGTTTGTCCCTGAGCTCCCACACCATCGGACTTGAGACACTCAAGCCAACAACTTCAATTGCTCTTGGAAACCAGTGCTGCTCACAGAACCCAGCTGTAGCATGCTCATTCCAAGCCTCTCAGCTAAATAGGTGTGGGCCTGCTCTTTTTGTCTCTCCAACAGACACTGTACCCATCAGCTCACACACTTCCACAACAAGATGCATCCTACGCCCACTGCGTCAATCTCCTTCCCTTAGTATCACTTCTAATTCATCTTGTTTATTTTCCCCAGTCCAGACATTTGTTCATAGGACTTTTTTTTTATGGGGCCTTAAGCGCCCACCCTTAAATACTCATTACTCCCAGCAACTACTGTCCTCCTAGCAAGAGGACAACTTAGAAAGTCAAACCTTAGTCCTACAGGCTATTAACACAATCAATCTGAAATTAAACCTGAGTGCTAGTAGCTTGCATTCAGGTCTTTTTTGCACATAGAGATTTAATTTTTCAAATGTATTTTTAGAAAAAGTCGATTTTAGCCATGCTAGCCAGAGCAGCGGCTGCATGGCAGGCTCAAGGGATCTGCCACTTTTAATAGGTTTTTTTGTAAATTTCCTGCTAGTGAAAGGTGCCAGACTGACGGCCTGGGAGAATGAAGGTTTTATGCACAGGACAACTATAACTCTGGTAGCAGAACATCATTCTTTTCTTCCGTTCTCTTTCTGCTTCCCTGAAGCTCGTGTTCCTTTCTAATCTTCCTATCCTTACTGCATTTGGTCCCACACGGGAATAATCCAGCAGCCCCCAGGGTGCACTCCTGCTTCACATCCTCTGTCCTAGCAACCAGGAGCAGAAGGCCACCTGGTTCTTTTATATGGATCAAAGATGTCTTGAGTCAGACTCCTCACTAGAATCAAGTTGATCAGCCTCTCTCTCTTTCCAATGGCTTTTCCTCACTGGCCTCATTCATTACCGACATACATCATGTTTACCCAGGAAAACTAGAGGTGGAAGGCTCACTGCTGTCACCAATCCGCTCAGTTACTTGGTTCCAGCTCCCAGGGATCACTCTGTCCCATTCTTCCACTTGCTGCTGCACAAACTCAACATGCAAGCTACTTAGACTGTGCTGACAAAAACACACTCTTCCAGCTGCCCCATTCTGAAGCACCAAAAGGCTCTGGAGACCTATCTGTAGCGCTCCTACAAGGAAAGCCACTCCAGACACTTATCAACACAACCAGCCCTTTCAGCTTGTTCCCTCGTTACATGCATGCCAGCCCTGCTGCAAAACCGTGGCATGATGGAAGGGGATAAAATCAACACAGCCCACTGTGCTGGAGAAGCTTCCTCTCCGCTGCAGCCAGCGCATGTACAGAAGCTTTTCAACCTGCAATAAGCAGGGGTGGGGAGAATAGGAGGGAGCTAGAGAGACTTTACTTCAATGCAAGGCCTTTTGCTTTTCATGCCTCTCCTCTACCAAAGAGACAGCGTTTGAAGACAATGATTCAAGGACTTCCCATAATCCTTTGCCTGCAATATTCTGATCTGCTGTTGAGGGGATGGTCCTGCCAAACACACTGTTGTTTGGGTAGAAATAGGAAGAAAAAGCACAGCCAAGGGGGAGGAACTATCTTTCTCCATCTCTGGGAGTCAAGGTAGTGTCCCAACACCCTTGGGCTACCTTTGGGTGGTAGCTCTGCTCTTGATGGATGCCAGGGTATTGAAAAGGAGCCCAGCCTGCTAAGCCCTGAACTCTTAGCACCCCAGACTCATAGGAATGAAATGGTCCGTGTGCTCTGGGTTGGGGACGCAGGGCACAAGGCCATGATACGAGGAGCTGGACATTTGCCTTCCACCCCCAATAACAACGTTTTAATAGACACAGTACAAAGTAACTGGAGGAGCAGGGAAGGCTATACATTCCGGATCCACAACCCATACAGCAGCTCTCTCAAACCACAGGAAAGGTACATTAAAGATCTCACACACACACCCCACTATAAGAGCCAAAAACCACAGAGTTATGGTAATCCTTTTCTTCCGTTCTTCTTTCTTCTGGCATTGTCTCCTCAGACAGAAACATGGAACATTCCCATCCCTGAGGATTAGATGGAAGTATTCAGCCCAGAGAGACTCATGTGTGGCCTTTAATACTTCATCAGCCTGGTGTCTTATTAATGTTTCTTTGCTGTTTACCATTAATTTGGTGCTGCTGAAAGCTACTGAATGGATACCGGATACAGTCACAGGGACAGCCCAGGCAAGAGAAGTGCAAACTGCCCCCATCTAACCAGCCTGACATCACTGTGGCCCATTCAATCCTTGGCATCTCTTAGGGGGATGTCAGTAAAGGGGACCACACAGACCCCGTTATGAAGTGGACACCTGTCCATTAATTATCATACTGAATTTCATTTCACAAAGACAGTTAAAGAGCCACCAGCTGGTAACGATTTTCATTCGTTAATCTGCTCTAGATCTGAATGGCTGATCTAGAGGCAAAATGCTTTGTATGCCTTCATCTGTCCCCTGTACCATCCAATCCCTCTCCACCATCCTCACAACCCATGGTCTTTGTGGTTTGTATGGGATGGGCAGGGCAGGGCAGCCAGCTATCCAAAGAACATGCCCTGATCTATTCCCAGCAGTAGCTGTGCTTCTAGATCACTCAACATTCTAGAACAGCTCCTCCAGAGTGACAAGTGGGTATTACCTGGAGCAGAGTCCAGCTGAAATAGACACAGCTCCTTCCCACATCATCACTCTAGGAAAGGGGAGATATTTTGACTTAGTCTTGCAAAAGGTCATTTGCCATTGTTTTAGGAGATCCCAGGCCAGCAGAATGCTCTTCATTCACACAGGTGTAACAGACGTCTGCACAGAGGCTTTAAAAACTGGCCAGTTCAAAAATGAAGAGATTCCAGCTTCGCTCTGGAATGTACGCGCTGGCCTTGACCTGAGCCAGGTCGATCTTCCACAGGGGAGTGAGAAACCCCAAGAAACAAAAGAAAACAACTTGACCTTCTGGTCAAATTGACACTGCAGCTCATACGAAACAATCAGCTTTATTTATGGTTTGATTACTAAGCTGGTGTGCACCCAGGCCTGCAGCCTAGGCTGGGACAAGGTCATTTGTTTTGCTGTGCAGTAGGACCCTAACTGCGCTGGTATAACCAGTTTGGCTGGTCCTCCCTGCTCCCAGTTCTCTGTGCGGTAACCTCCCAGAGTGCACTGCCCCACGTGTGTCTGCTCTCAGTGCATGGCCAGAGTGCTCAAAGAGGACTGAGGGAGTTTGAAAGCGATGGGAGTTGAGTACCTAACTTCCCAAGGTATTATGGGACAGCTGCCCAGATTTTCCCTGAATGCACTGATCCCAGTCAAGTAGAAGAGTCCGTGGAGATGCACAGGCAGCACCACATCCCATACTGGGCGAAAAGATGCTTTGTGGCCTTGTCTCGACTGTGTGTGACCTGACCATGGGGGAGGAAGGCCTAGCGACCTGGCTGAGCAAACAATTGTACTGCAGTGTTGTGAAGAGGGAGACGCTAACAGACCACCTCCTCTGCTTAGAGGGGAGAAGAGAGCAGACAGACTGAAGTGCCCAAAAAGGAGCAAAGGAAACCGAATCTGAAGGCTTTGCCATGCTTCTGTGAACCCATGTCACTTCATCTGACTGATGGGCCTGACAAGGCTGGGGCTGCCCTGTGTCCACACAACACAATTTTCTCTGTTGGGAAGAATCTAAACACCACCCTGGGGAAGTGCAGCCTTCCCACGACCCCATCACCTTGCGAGCTAGGACTGAGGACTAGACTATTCAGAATGAGCTGCTTAGGCTAGCAATGGACACAAGGGAAGTACCATAACAAGAAACCCTTACTTGGGCAATGCTGATGGCTGGGACTCCACTGGGGCAGCTGCTCCTGGTGGCTCTGCGGCCGCAGAGCTCTCTGCCGCTTCAGCTGTCCCCTCTGCTGCAGTGGGCTCATGAGGCCTGGCGGCAGCACCATCATCTGAGCCAGGGACTGGCTCTGATGCCGAGTGGATCTCAACTTCCTGAGCTACAGCAGGCACTTTTGTCCTCTCCGCTGCTGCTTCCTCCTCCCTTTTCCTCATCTTCTCCACAAGCTCCCGCTGCCTCTTCTCATCATCCTGACGGGCCAGGTGTTCAAAGCTCTTGAATGCCTAAAAGAGATAAAGCCAATCAAGCAAATAAGCAGGCAGCCAAGCCATCAATCCACAGCTAATATGCATGTATCTCAGAAGCAGACGTGGTGCAGGGTTTACACCTTGACACTAGAAGCACTGATATAGTTCAGTATAGCACTGCTTCCAATAGGACACTGGTGACAGGAAGCAGGCCTGCCTGGAGCAGTGAGCTGACAGATTCTTTCGGCGACACAGGAATAAGCAAATATATTCTTCCATTTTCTGTGGACTGTGGGGTCATTGCTCTGAGGCAGCTCACCGTGGCTGCAGCTACCCTGAGACACATACCCCGTGCTCTCTCTCACACAAACAACATTACATTGGTTCTCTCTCTTTTTTAATCTAAAACAGAAATGAGTTGGGTTTGCTTTGAGTGTGTGGAAAACAGAATGGGAGGCCACTGGGGGAGGATGGGAGATCAGAAGAGAGGCCAAAGGAGGGGTGATTAGACAAATCCGCAGCTTCCAACCTGCACCACGCCTGAGTCTTCAGGTGCAATCTCACCACTCCCCAACCCACTTGGTCTTGGCTACTTCTCCAATTGTACCACTTCACCCCTATCCTAACCCCACACTGGTTCCTCCCCTCCAAATTCCCCAGTTCACATGCTCACTGGGCTTTTGTTCTTAAATCCATACCTGCTAGTACTGCTGCCCGGTCAGGCTAGCAGAAAGCTGATGAAAGTAACACAGCAACAGTTCTAGAGAAGTCAGCAGTTCTGGGAATAGACACTGGACAGAGAAGCCAGGCTACAGGCAGACTCAGCCTGAAGGACAGAGCTCTCTCTAAAGGAGTGACATTGCCACCAGCAGTTCCTCTGGAGAAGCATTAGGGCAAAGAGCATGTTAGTGCAGCCACAGCCTGAAACCAGGCACTGCCGCTCCAAAAGAATCCCAGTGAGTGACTCACACGTGCTATTCATAGAGACCCACCCGGCCAGCTGCATTTCAATCATGAAACACAAACCAGCCCAAGGCAGAGCATTCAGAGACAAGGCTCAGACCGTGCCCTTTAAATCAGGACAGGACCCAAAATCCTGAGCTGAGAAGGGAGGGTGACTGCTGAACTGGTCTGCAGCACAGTACCACTGGGAGCAGTGTCTCGGCTCTGAATGCCCATGGCTAGTGGAAAGAAACAGCATGTCCTGGAAGTGACAGAAGCCGGAGTCCAGAATGGCCTCTCTCTGGGGAAATTAAGATTTAGGCTACTGTGCAGTGGTTTGTTCTCACACAGTCATTAGACCTGAGCTACTCCTCAGGGGGAAACATGACACAGTTTCTCATTTAGAAGATACACATTCTCTCCTCAACAGGCTGTAACACTTACTAGTCTGTCACCTCATCTGCTGCTCCACCTGCACAGCAACTTACCTACCTAATTCCTACTACAGGCTGCAGAGCTCTCCAGTCACCCTCACCTTTGGGCACTCACAGGCTACAAGTCCAGGGACTAGATTCTGTACTTGCCTTGGGTCGCACAGGACAAGCAGGGGGAGGGCAAAGGGGGCTTTATATCTCCTTTGCACACACAGGATTCTGGGCTGCCCCTGCAGACAGCACAGCCCCCAGCATGAGCTAAGACATCCCCAGGGTCTGCTCTAACTTACAGAAGTTGGCTACAGTTGTTGATAGGCTTCTCTGAAGCTCTGAATTCTTGGAATGACTCCCCTTACCATCTCTGGCTACTCGCCAGCAGTCTCTTATGGCAGGGGCTGCACATGGGGGTCGCAGAAGGCTGTCTATGCTAGCCCTGTACTGAAGATATTCCCCAGGGGGCTGTTTTGCCCTCTTTCTGCCATCAAAGCAGCGGGGACAGGATCTGAACCCCATAATGCAACGTTAAGTTGCAATGCATGATGTTAGGACCCGAGGTCTCTGCAGATCTCAGTGCTCTATCAAAAGCAATGGCAGCTGCACTCTGCTCCATTTTCTGGAAAACAGGCATGCTGCTGTGGTGAGAGAGGCAGCGGCCTTAGGAGGACAGAGAGGGAGTTGCTCTGAGTGGCTACTGCAGCTGGGCAGGGAAGCACAGAACTACAGTGACACAGCTTCCTTGTGCCCTCCACCATCACCAACTCTAGTATAAGCCCACTGCCTATGTGGTCTCCTCATGCCCCTTGGCTCCTCCTCCTCAGTACGGCCCTGTTTATTGAAACATGATCTGCAGAGGAAACAATGGGCATGGGTTTTGTTTGCTTCTTAATGCTGCCTAAAGCCCTGAAAAGCCAACTGTTTACTCAAAGAGAGGTTTACCTGTTTTTTTTAACTGTCTTTTTGAACATTAGAAATATCAGACATTGCCTTCCCTGGAGAACTGCTTGGAGAACTAATGAGATTACGACATCACAAGAGACCCGTAACCTGAGCAACTGAGAGGGAAAGGGATTGTTAGGCAGACTGTTTAAAACTCATTAGTTTGCCTCTATTTTTGTTCATACCAATTTAATGTAGACTCCTGCGAAACACTTGGAGTGAACGCTCTCCCTGAAAAATACAACCTGTCCATTCCACTGGGGGATGAGAAAACTCCCACACCAGTTCTCTGGTCCTCCAGCAAAAGGCAAGGAAGGCAAGGCTTCAACATTAAAAACAAGAAGGAACAAAATAACTTCCAGGTCTCCTTTGTCTGTCATGACTCAGTAATAAGACACAAATCCATTTTTGGTCCTCTCTGCAGTTCACTTCTATGCTGCTTTGCCTGCAGCTCTGGAGTACCAGCTCCAAGCAGAGAGAGCTTTCTCTAAAGCAAGGTGATTCAAACTTTCCACAGCGTCACTGACTTGGCCACTGTGCAGGCTGAGTATTTTAGATTAGTGTCTGTGCATTTATGTCTTCACATAAACACCATACTAAATGGAGCTGTGTTTATTTCAAATGTGCACTTCCAGATAAGGCATGCTTGTCCTGCACTTCACTGGAACACTATACTCAGCACTAAATTGTTAACTGAAAATTAATGCACATGTGTAGCAGGCAATTTCCAGTTCCTTAAAACGTTATGATGATAAGAAATACTTAATATCTGACATTTCTCTAGGGGCTTTTATGAGTCCCAGAATCCTTTGCAAACATGCACTGAGCCATACAACACGCCTGAAAGGTAAATAATTAAGATTGTATTTTAACCAGGGGAGGGAATCCACTTGCTCAAGGCCACAAAGCAAGTCAGTGACAGAGCCAAGAATACAGTTCCAAATCTCTTGAACCATAGCCCTCGGCTCCAACCACTAGGCAACACTCCTTTCAATCTTACTTCGAGTGAAATAGCCTTGGGTGAGGGAACTTTTACAGACTATTGATTTCTAAGGCATCAAGCACAGCTCTGTAATGCTGCATGAACAACAAACCTTTCAAACCAACTGGTAAATATTGACTCCTGATTGATTATGTATGCCCCCAAATTGACATTTAAAATGTAAGCTACTAGTTTTTTTGAGTATAAAACAAACTAGACTGTAAAAAAAACAACCAGGTCTTCCCCTATCTCCCTTACTCGGATCACCCATTGAGCCATTTTTGTTTTAAGCATTCCAAAGAAAGCCTGCTCTCAATGTGCCCATCAGCGTAGGACTCCAGAGCCAAAAGGCTAAGGTCAAGCAAGGTGCATTTCAACACAAAATGAGAAGGCTGAGAAGCTCTGTGTGAAAAGCAAGGCTTAGAAATAGAAAGCAAACACTGAAACTTAGAGGAAAGGTCTTCGACCCCACCCTCTCAGCCAAGCTATAGTCAGATCCACACACTTTTCCCTCCAAAGGGGTCTCTCAAATTCCCCCCCTTCACTGTCAATATCACTCTGACTTCTCCTCTTGCCTTGGCTACTGCAATCACTCCCTGTCAGGCATTTTTAACACCAACTGTATCCCCTCCAGCGTGTGCAAAATGTTGCTGTCAATATCCTCTCTCATGCCCTTTCCTCTGAGGAGTTCACCCACCAGGTGTCATTCCAATCGCTCCCCACTGTACTGTGCATCACATTACAACTTCTTATCCTCTTCCATCATGCTGCCCTTGCCCACATCTCTGAAGTGATCCTTCATGTGCCCTCCTCTCCAATAGCAGCACTAACCATGATCCTCCCTTCGTCTCTTCTCTCCAAACCTATTTGCCCACACCTCTCTCTCCTCATTCCAATTCCTCCCAAAACCTCATGATGTGGAACCTCTAAGACATGACAGGAGAAGAACGTAACCTGCAACTAACAAAGGAATTAAATAATCACTGTACTGATCAGCCTCACCATCATCCTTCCCTTTTCCCTTCACTCACCATCCCCTTTGGGTGTTTATAGTGCTCACTTGTGTCATGGCACACAGACTGTATGCTCCCCAGGGCAAGGCCCGGGTCTTTATTTGGTTGTGGAGTGGCAAACATTTCTAGAAGCTCGAGAAATAAAAACAAATAGTAACTCCACCCTTTGCTAGGGAGTCACTGGTCATGTGCAAACTGCTCATGTAATACAGCTAGCCCCACTCAGAGCCTGGTGTAAGAATGCCACTAACCACCATCACATGCATCTGACTGAAGTGGGTATTCACCCATGAAAGCTCGTGCTCCAAAACGTCTGTTAGTCTATAAGGTGACACGGGACTCTTTGCTGCTTTTACTAACCACCACTATACATAGTGAGAACAACTGATGAAGGGCTAGTCCAGCCCTCAAGGTGGCAGTGTCATGAACAACAACTGTTATACTCTGTGAGGGAAACCGACAAGGATCTATGCTGGCCCACTCAGACTCTGGTGTGAGAGAGTCATTAATGCAATGCTGTCCCCATCCTTTCAGTTCTCTTGGTTCATTCTGGACTAACAGGGCAGAACTGCACCGGTGAAGTCGCCATGGGGAAGCTGGAAGTTCTGGTGGCTGGGACAGAGATGGTTGGGGCTTGGGGCACTTGCAAAGGGGTGGGAGGCCCTTTAGGACTGTGGTACAAGCACTTTGGCTGGATCTTTGTGCCAAACTGATCAGTGAAATGGTTAACTTTCACACCTAGAGTGCCATCTGTCGGTTTCAGCGTTCACCCCCCTATTGACAGGCGTGGCCCACTTCACACCTGCCCAAGCCATTGTCTCAGGCTGCCTGCAGACTCAGCCGTCAGTGACCCCCCGGCCGAACTGCTCCTCTTACAGCCAGGAGGCTAGAAACTCCGCCTGGCTGCAGGGAAGCCGGGACCATGGCTGCGCCCCGCGGGAGCCCCTGGCGAGGCCCCGGGTTACCTTGAGGGCGATGCTCTGCGCCACCCCGGGCGGGAAGCCCAGCCGGTCTTCCGGCCGCAGCAGCAGGCGGTAGAAATCCGTCTTGCGGTACAGGAAGCCGAAGAGGACGCCGAGGAACTCCTGGACGTTGCCCACGTGCTGCAGGATGCCCAGCAGCGCCTGGTCGTACATGTCGGTCATGGCAGGAGCCAGGTTCACGGCGGGGCCCCGCAGGGCTCGGGAGCAGCGAGGGGACCCCGCGGGGGGGAGGGGCTGGGACCCGGAAGCGCGAGGACGGGGTTAGCCCCGCCGAGTCTCTGGGGCGCGGCGGGGAGGGGAAGGGAGGCTCCTCAGGGCCAGACTCCTCCGCTACCAGGGCAACCCAGCTTCCTCCCGCCAGGCACTTCCGGTCCCTGCTGGACAGGTCCCGGCGGTGACTTCCGCTCGTTCCTTTCGCTAAACGCTCCGGCCGGTAACCGATGCCGTTGCCATAGGGACACGCCCGCAGATCATAGAGTTGAGACGACGAGCTAGAGCGTCGCAGCAGCGCGTGACCGATTTGGACGCCATCTTGATAGTGGCAGAGCAGGGGCGGGGTTCCAGAGATTCCCTCTCCTGGGGTGGGGGCGGGGCATTGTGAGGGGCTGGCCTGGGGGCGGGGCATAATGGGAGGCGTGGCCTGGGGGGTTGCGGGTGGGGCTAGCTCAGAGATTGCAAACTGGGGGTAAGGACCCCTGGGGGGGGGGGTATGAGGTTATTACATGGGGGGGTTGCAACTGGTCACCCCACACCCTGCTTTGCTTCCAGCATTTACAATGGTGTTAAATATATAAAGTGTGTTTAATTTATAACGGGGAGGGGTCGCATGCAGAGGGTTGGCATGTGAAAGGGGTCACCAAGTTTGAGAACCGTTGGGCTAGATGGACAGAGCTGGGGGCTGCTGTCAGAATGAGGCTGGCCTAGGGAATTGGGGACAGGGTGTAGGAAGGGGGCTGGACTGGAGGTTGGGGGAAAGGGCATTGGGTGAGGCTCGTTTGGGGGCATTAGGGGAGGGTGTTGGGATGGGGCTGACCTGTGGGAGCAGGGCTGGCCTGGCCCCCAATTCTCCCCAGCTGCACCTGCCTCCTAGCTTCACTCTCATTCTGTAGGTGTCGTTTCTCACCCCATCCCAGACTAGTCTGCCACCAGGCTCCTCCCCAGTCCGGGGCAGCCTGTGACTGAGTCTGCAGAGAGCCTGAAACAGGAGCTCTGATGCGCATCTCCTGCCACATCACTGTGCGTGGATGCGTTGACTCTGGAACGAAGTCTATAGAAATGAGAACACAGAACGGCTTTGTTGCTGGGAAATGCCTTTGAAACTTTGTTTCTCCCTTTCTATTTATTTGCCCACAAATTTCTGCTGGGCTTGCTGCAGGGCAGGGACCCTGGGGGACACTACTGATGCTATACAAAGCCCTACAGTCAAGAACCAGGACTGAGCCCTACTCCTATGCAGACAGCAAGGTAGAAGATGAAAGGGAGCGCTGGAGTCGCAATGGCTTTTTTTCACATAGCACGGCTCTTCCCAAGGCACAGAGGCAGGAACTTCCCCATTCATCTCAGTGTTAACTCTGAAACGTAAAAATCCCCAACGATGGGGGATTCCACACTGTTCAGTGACAAGCCCTTCCTGTTGTCTGGATCCCACCTGCTGTGGCCCAGTATCCCCATCCATTGCTCCTTGTGCAGCCGTGCTGCCATCAGCCCAATCCACTGGCCTGTAGTTTGCTGTCACTTCTTGCCCTGGCACCCATTTCCCAGCTGAAATAGCTTCTTGGTTGGAGCCTCATCCCATCAAGAGCAGAACAGCCTGGGTTAGTTGCTGATCCCTTTTAACTGCTCAAGGCCCTTCCTGTTGGACCTGCTTCATGGTCACTCCTTTCCCCAGCTGGGACACTGCTGCTGTGCTATAGCTTCATGACTGTGCTCTAGCCACTCTTCCTCCAAGCCACGTGAGTCTCCAACTGATGCTGTCTCCCCACACTCTACATCTCCCTCCTGCAGCTTCATTAGGTGTACCTCTCCAACAGTTCCCACCTAGCCACACCTCTCCTGGCCTTCCCTGTGGTTCTGCACAGCAGCCTGCTGGGACCCTACCCAGTTGGCTTTATCTAGCTTCCTGGGCTGCCCCCAGACTGCTAAAGCAAGGAGGAGTTGGCTTAGCTATAATGTGGGCCACACCGTGATCCCCCACCCTCATGCCCTTTAAAAGATCCAAGGAGGCATCAGCCCGAGTCAGGAACAGATTTACCATGAAACAAACCATGTGGTGGCATGGGGCCTCCAACAATAGCCCTCCCCCCAACATGCAGGACAAATATCTGACAACCTGCCCCCGACTTCCTCTGGCAGTGCAGCAGTGTGCAGGCAGGCAGGCTGCCTGCATGCCATGTCCAGTGGCCCCACGCCACTTCCAGAAGCAGCCGGCAGCTGGCACATCACTACGTTCCCCTGGCAGGGGGAGAGGGGGAAGGAGGTGGCCCTTCTAGATACGGCTCCCCACCCTAGGGTTAAAACAAACCTAAGTACATCCTCACATAATGCCCAGTTGTCACAGAGTCCCCAGGTGATACTCTGGAACTGCTCCCCACAGAGCCAGTCAGGACTTTGGGGAGCCTCCTCTCCCCTGGAGCAGACTGTCTTCAGCAGGCGCGGCTCTAGGCATTTTGCCGCCCCAAGCACGGCAGGCAGGCTGCCTTCGATGGCGTGCCTGCAGGAGGTTCTCTGAAGCTGCGGGACCAGCAGACCCTCCCCATGCATGCTGCTGAAGGCAGCCTGCCTGCCGCCCTCACGCCGCCGGCAGAACTTCCCCTGTGGCTTGCTGCCCCAAGCACCCACTTGGCGTGCTGGGGCCTGGAGCCACCCCTGGTCTTCAGGGCAAGCAGCTCACATGGCTTCACCTTCCTGGGTCTGACCTTGGAGCATTCAGCATATGCCCCTCCATGTGCTTCTCACAGTGAGTCCACCCAGGTGGGGTCCTGGGGAATCCAGGGGTCCTGCATGCACCCCCACTTTACAGTCCAATGTGAGAGTTCCCCTGCGTGCTACCCCCCCTGTGCTCCCCCTGCCTAAATACTAGTGGTGACCAGGGGGCCTGAAAATCCAGCCGCTGAGGTCCAAATGCTGCCCTCCAAATCCTAGTGCCCTAGGTGACCGCCTAGGTCACCTAATAGTTTGCACCGGCCCTGTATACAGCACCATTCTCTAGTTGTCCCTAAACCTCTGCATGTTAGAAGCTGGGACTGGAAACAGAGGCTTGATCCTGTTCTGTTCATTCCCTCAGAAGCATCTGGCACTGTTGGAAGACAAGATACTGGGTTTGAGGGACCCCTGCTCTGACCCAGCATGGCTGTTATTTAAGTAGTTAATATTAGGCACCTTGGTTTGAACATTTTTGTCTTTGTGGACATGGGCACTGAAACAGGAGTGTCAGAATGAAGCAGGCTAAAGGGCCATGGCCCCACCACTTTTAAAAGTAGAAGGGCTACACCTTCCCTCTTTACTGGCTGTAAGGGTAAGCAATGGGGAGGGAAAGGAGTGAGCAGGGCCAGGGCCATGATTTGGGCACAGTGTGCACTCCCCCACTTTTAGGAAACACCCACTGCTCCTGCATGGAAAGATCTGACCTTGTAAGGGAGCCAGCTATACCTGTGCCACTGTGGGAAAGAAAATCTTAGAAGGTGCCAGAGAAAGTGGATGGACTACAAGCCCATCCCCCTTGGTGCAGGATGCATGTTACTACACCTGGCAGAGTCCCATTAGAGTTTCCTCAATACTGCTAGGGAAGATGAAAATGAGCCAGATTCTCCCCTGACTTATCCTGGTGTAAAACTGGATTGTACTGTATTTATTCTAGATTTACACAAGATCAAAGTTGGTCAATAAGCATGTTTACAAGCATAGGCACCAACTTTCCCTCTTTCCTGTGGGTGCTTGACCTCCCTCTGACTCTGGTCCCATTCCAATGCTTTCCCCAAAGTCTCTGCCTCAACTCCATCCCCTCCCTGCCCCTGCTCCAACTCCTTCCTCAAATCCCCACATCTTCCCCAAAGCTGCTCCTCCCAGAGCATGCTAATGTTGGGTAGGAAGCACTGAGAGGTAGGTGGAGGAGTGAGGACATGGCACGCTCAGGGGAGGGTTAGAGGAGCTTGGCTGCTGGTGGATGCAGAGCACACATTAATTTTTCCCCCTTGGGTGCTCCCACCCCAGAGCTAACTTCTGAGCTAAGCCAGAGGTTCTTACACTGGGTAAGTCTATACTGCATCTAAAAACCCATGGCTGACCTGTCAGCTGACTTAGGCTTATGGACTGTTTAATTGGGGTGTAGACATGCAGGTTTGGGCTGGAGCCCGAGAATCCTCTCAGGCTCCTGGAGCCCAGGGGCTTCAGCTCAAGCCCACATGTCTACACTACAGTAGACCAGGGATAGTAGAGAACATGGGAGCTAAGGTGTTTAAGACCCTAGCATAGAGAGGGCTAATCAGATGCAACAGTGCAGGGGGTTAAGGTGAACCTGAAGCTATCAGTATGGGTTCACCTCCTGCCAGTGTGCAGAAATTCTAGCTTTGTATCTACATGGAAGGATAGTTTAAAGCCAGGTAAGCGTCCTTGTTTTATTCCATAAAGCCAGTCACTCTTTGCAAGTTGAGACACATGGGCAGGGGTTGGTTAATACAAACTAGGAACACTCACCTAAACTCCAAAACTTTACCCCATCTAGACAAACCCTGCTAAGAAACAGGCCCTTACAGTTCTAAACATTGTAGCTATTCTGGTGCCAGTCCCTTGATTTAACTAGCCTGTTTAGTGACTAGCTCCAGTTGGAGTGTAGACAAGGCCAGGGCTATTGGATTTTGTCAGAGTATCGGTGTGCGCCAGCAGCTTTGAACAATGGCAGAGGGATGTAAGCTAAGCCAAAACTCCCACTCCCTGCAGGCAATCTCACTGATCTGAGCAGAGACAAGCCTGCCTCTGACAGGTCCCACCCCAACATGACTGGCCTAAAGCTAGGTTAGCTGCCTATGCTCTCCAAGACAGCTCTAGATCTGGGTAAGAGGCCAGTTCTTGTCTCCTCAGTTCCCTCAACGTTCAGTTTGAGTAGAACTGAGGTACTCGGCAGGAGTGTGTTGATTTTCACCCACCCCTTTGAAAACTGAACATTTTGGAAGATTTCCCCCCCATTGTACTGTGTTTGAAAAGCCCCCTTTGTGAAAAGGGTGAAGTGGAAAAAGCTGAAACAGGTCTAACTGCTCTTATGCCAGCAATGAGTCCACCCCCACAGCTGAGTGGCTCATCTCCTCAGTGAAGTGCCTAAGTTTCACCTCTCCACTCTAAGAGTCCAGCGGTCTTTCCTCCCAGGGCCACCCACCCAGTGGTCGGAAACTCAAGCTTCAGTCAGCACATAGACCTCTCCAGGGTGCTGTCACATGGGACATCAGCCTAAGTTGACCAAGGTTTGATCAGTTCAGCCCCATGAAAGATTCTGGACCATTTTGCATTTTAAAAAGGTTTATTTTGTTGGTTGCTCATTTCACTTGTTGTATAAAGCAATCAGCTCATCACAGCCTCCCTGACATTCTGCCACACAGACAGACAGGTCATCAATGCCAACATCACTCCCTGCGTCTGGGCCAATGACGCCTTCCACCATCACCTGCAGGAGGAGAGATATGTCAGTGGATCATGGCTGTTGGCACTCATGCAGCCCAACTCAAAGCAGGAAGTGTTGCTGTTTATGGCACATACCTAGTTCCCACAGCCTTCTCAGCTAGGGATCTGTAGGTAGCAGCAGAGTGGGCACAACTTTCACCTTGAAGCTACCAGGCATCTTCCTAAAGAGCCTCCTGACCACCACCGTATGGCTTCCTCCCTCCCCACCCAGAGATAGCGGAGACTTAAGACCAACCCAGAGGGGCTCTCACCTGCAGCTTCTGTGACACTGATGTCTCCATGCCGACCTGATGCCAGTCTCTGCCCTGCTTCCCCTTGGCAGACCAGATTCTGTGCCACTCAGGGGCATCTGCCAACTTGATATAGATGTTTATTGTGCCTGGTGAGAGAATTCAAGCAAGCAACTAGTGTCAGCAGGCTATGAACTCTGATAAAGGCCAGTAACAAACCAAATGTGGTCCCTGTCCCCTCCCTAAAGCCCCCTGCAGATGAGTTATGGGCTAATCATAGGAATAGTCACTTCCAGCATGTTGTAGCTCAGGTATAAAACTGCAAGTGTTTAGCTAGTATAGTGGCCACCACTAGACATACCATGCACTTACACCAAAAAGGCATTGTGTGCATGGGACACATGATCACCTAGACTAGGGGTTCTCAAATGTCATTGCAATGCGACCCCCATCTGACAACTGAGACCAAGGAAGGGGCCAAAGCTTCAGCCCCAGGTTGGGGCCTATAACCTCAGTCCCACCACCCAAAAGGTGGAAGCCCTTGGCCTCTCCCCCAGGCAGCGGGGCTCAGGCTTCAGCCCTGGACCCCAGCAAGTCTAATGCCAGTGCTGGCAACCCCATTAAAAAGGCAGTTGTGACCCACTCTGGGGTCCTGACAGTTTGAAAGCCACTGATCTAGACACAGGCTTAGGCCTCTGGGGGAGCTTTTCCAAAGGCCTAATATGGGAAGCATCTGTTACAGCTCCAGACAAAGCCGTGCTGTGCTGTGCTGTGCTGAGAATTCAGGGGCCAGTCCTGCCCCACTTCCTTTCCCCAGCTGGGAGCCCTCAGCCAGGATGTGGTAGAGCAGGTGCTTATTAAGACCAAGTTTGCTGTGAATATTGATTAGTCAGTTTTACATTCTCTCAAGCCTTGTCAGAGGCACAAGGCCAGGCTTACCCATGACAGAGCCCAGGGGGCTGTACCAGAAGTGGATGCATCTAATCCTATGCAGGATGGGGCTGATTAGAGAAGTCTTATGTCCTGTGGTTTGTCTGGAAGAAGGGGACTTCAGGGAGATGTAACCACCTGGTGGAAGACAAGTTGAATCAAAATGTAGTAATCCTCCCTGATTCTCTTGACAGGGGAGGGGCAATTTCTTCCTGCCATGATAGCAAGCAGACAGGCCAGGTGTCAGTGCATGTATATGAGATTGAACGAGGCACGTAGAAGAGCTGGTAATTCAGCCATGTATGGGGTTAAGGGTTTTGTAACCCAGAAGTGAGAATTTGCATCCTCCAAAAGGCTTTAGGGTTAGGCTTTCAGGAGCCTAGTTCCTGGCTTGTGGTGGGCTGAGTATATGGATACTGTAGAAGTCCCATTCCATTTGGAGAGATGGACACCCATAGAGGGCATCTGTCCATGTTAGCACTGCTTGCTCCCCAGAGATACTAAATCTTAGCTATTAAGTGAACTGCAAAGGAAGTTAGGGGATGGTTCATGCCTTGCATTGTTTTAGGATGCATCAAAGCCTCAGAACTTAGATGTGGAATACCAACTCTACTCATCACTGGTTTTGCCTAGGGTGACCGTACAGCAAGTGTGAAAGATTGGGATGGAGAGGGTAATAGATGCCTGTGTAAGAAAAAACCTCCAAAATTCAGGACTGTCCCAATTTTTATAGGGACATCTGGTCACCCTAGTTTTGCCAGGGGCCCTCTGAGAAGAAAAAAGTCTCAGAAGTTAGACTCCACACCCTGCTTTCTGAGTGGCCTTAAGACTTCTGTTCTCCAAATGGAGTCAGAGGATAGTTGGGTTACTTGACTTTAACAAAACCCTAGAGTCCCTTCTATTCCCATTGCTCAGCTTCCACTCTTGCAAAAACCACCAAACCACACAAAAACACCACCACCCCCCGCTAGGACTTGAGGTCAGAGAGAATAGGACCGAGTTGTACCAGCTACTTTGGTCCTCCCAGGCCTATAACCAAGTGCAAGGCTGGGCACTTCCAGCCCTCTTGGAAGAGGGCGAGTTTTCCCTGTGATTAATCAGCCAAGCAGTGCTGGTTAGAGGGCAGCATGCTCAGTCTGGCATGGCTCCTTTCCTCCTGCGAAGCAGACTGCCCGTCACCAGAAGGGAAAGCTGCCATGGCAGCTGGACACTAGTTTGTCCCAATGGAGACTCCCCTGGTCTTTGGCTCCATGGACTTGGCTGATAAGGTTGTGGTACCTGACCTGCTCGCCACAAGGGCTGCTTAAGCAGGTCACTCCTGGATCCCATGGCACAGTTACTCCCACCCCACTGCTCAGAGACCTTCGAAGAGATAGAATAACTTACCCCTGGAGGGAGAATGGGTTTCTTCAGAGAGGTTGCCACCAATTGCTGATCTAGCAGAAGGTCTCTCCCCAGCAAGTATCCAGTCAAAGTCATCAGTATCACTCTGCTGCCAGTTACACAAGTCCTTTTCAAAGTCACAGACCTGCCAGGCAGGCTGCACTGTAGCCCTTTGAGCTGGTAGGATGTAATGGGTACGTTTACCAGAGCTAGACTGCCTCTTGGGAAGAGGAGCTGCAATAGGCTTGTCCATGGCAGGAGGTGCTGTTGCCAGCACTGCTTCAGCAGAAAACAGGAATGGAGTCAGGCTAGTTGTCTTTTTCCTGTCCGAGAAGAGATGCTCTTTAGGTCTGAAGAGCCCATGCTTATGGTCAGGAGCAGCAGCACTGGTCTCAAGCCATGGAACACTCTTGATCTCTTTGGCAGCCGGGTATAATCTGGTGATTGGGGACACTTGAAACTCTGGCAACAGGATGTGTTTCTTTTGGAATGCTTCTAGAACCTTTGCCCTTAGTTTTTCTAGAGAGTTTGAGAGCAGGGGACTCTGCATTTGTGTGTCTCCATGGGAGAGAGTAATCACTTTGAGATCTGGATTGCTGTCATGGGGTGGGGCTGGGCTTTCCCCTAGATCTGGCAAGGACCTCTTGCCAACAAGGTGTAGGAGCTCTGGGTCTACTGCAAACAGGGCACCAGGGTGCTTTTGAAAAGCCCGTTTCAAATGAGTCACTTTTATGCCATGTGACTCTTTAGTGCCTGGGGTTGACATCACTCCCACTGCAGAGAGGGTGGTAGTTCTCTCTCTGTGAGCCTGTGCTTGTGGAGTTGACTGTTCACCATTGGCCAGTGTGGTGGTGTTGATAGCCCATTTGTCAGATAGACTCGAGTACTGTTCTAGGGCAGAGATATTTCCCAGATCCCAGTGACTCACTGCTGTTACATGCTCTCTGCTGATGGAGGTGTATTTCCCTCCATTGCCCCCTGCCAGTGGGCTTGGGGTTTGGGTCTCAAGGGAAGATCCAATATGTGTAGGTTCCACCTCTCCAGATGGAATTCTTCCTACAGGAGATGGAGTGCCAGACTCTATTTGAGTCTTCACAGGCTCTGTGGAAGCCAGTGCAGTTTGGTAGTAGGAAGGCCACAGGGAGGGACTGGTATGAGTTGTGTCACTTCCTGCAGAAGACATGCTTCCAGTAGGAGAATGGGTATAGGCTTGTTCTCCATTTTTCTTTTTATAGCCACTTGTAGCTGTGTACCCCCTCCTCTCACTTGGGCTGCTAGGGGTCTCAGCAGCCTTCACTGTAGTGGAATAAGACTGTCTTGTGACTTCAGTTCCTGCAGATGGAGTCCTTGCTGTTGGAATTGGTTCCCTGGTCTCTGTACTGTTGCTGGGAACTTTATTCACAGCTTCTGTTGCCTCAGCCCCTGGAAAGCTTGTTCTCTCTGCAGGTGTAGGAGAGCCAAGCTGTGCTAGTGAAACTTCTGTAATTCCCAGCTCAGTTTGGCTGGTGGTTTGACCTGCTAAAGCTTCTGTGCCAAGTGCTATCTTGGTAGAAGATAGCAAGTAAGTCTCATTTTCGGCAGACATTGTTGTTCCTATAGAGAGGAGAGAGGGTTTTCCTCTGCCTTTCTTTCTGTGGAAGACACTGACCTCTAGTCTTGATGTTGGGGTCTCAGACTGTGTGGATACAGACTTTGTAAAAAGCCCTTGTAGTTCTAAGCCTTCCGTTTTTGCAGGTTGCATCCCTTCTGTGGATGTTGGTGTTTGGCCATATTCTTCCTGGTGGAGGATCATTGCAGGTGTTTTTTGGCTGCTTAGAGTTCCAATTCGCAATTCAATTGGGCTGAAAGTGTGATGTGGTGAAGCCTGCTGCAGTGAGGTTCCCTCTGCAAGATCAAACCAGTGTGTCTCAGCTTCTAGGGAAGGCACCCCACCCATTGAGGATAGACTGGTATATTCTCCACCTGTTTGGGCTGTGTTAGTTGTGGGTTTGCCTGTCCCCTGTTCAGGGTGACTGGTGGGCCAGTTCTCAGGAAGCATCTGCTCATTTACTTGTGTAGACTGCACTTGCTCAGTTTCAGTGCTTAGGGTATTTGAAATCAGAGGATGGGTAGTAGTCACACCACCTTCCTCTCTGTAACTACTAGTTTCTTCCTTTGCCAGCTCTCTTAGACCAACAGTCTTATTTTCAGGAGCCTCCGGAAGCAGCATGCCCCTGGTGGAATGCACAGCTTCAGTAGCAGTGTCTGCAATGGGTGTTCTCTCTTCAGTGTTCAAGAAGTTTTGGGTTCTGGTCTGCATGGAAGTGGTTTCTGTAGCCCCTCTCCTAGGTGGGCTGATTGATTGTGTTTCCTGAACAAGGGTTTCCTTGGTAGGATGCCTTCTATGTTCTGACTCCCTTGTTACAGGCCATGTGCCAGCAGGCGTGGCGGTGTAGGGGTGTCCTCCCTTTCTTGGTCCATGGCCGCTTGTGGCTTCTTGTACATACATATCAGTGGATATGCTCAGAACATGTGAGGTATCATGGAGACTAGCACCAATGTTTGTAGTATTTGCAGTCCCAGTGCTTGGATGTGTTACTGGGACCTTGGGTGTCTCTAGAGAGGGCATTACAGACACCCTACCCTGCTTGTTAGGGCTTTTCTGGACTTCTTGCAGCACCAGCACAGCTTGAGTAGTGGTTTTGGTCAGAGCCTCCAGGAATTGGCCATATGCCACTTCAGTCACTGGCAAGTTAATTTCTTTTGTCGTCAAGCAAGCTCTCTTTTGTCTGAATGGGATTTTCATCCTTGCCATCTTGGTGGGGCTGATGGTTTGGGTCTCAAGGTGCCCTGTGGTGGATGTTACTTTTGAAGGTTTCAAGTTGCTCTCAGTTGCTGCTGCTGGCATTCTAGTGGGAGTCAGCCTAGAAATTCCTCCTCTGCCCCCTTTTCTGGAGCTACTTGGGGCTTTTGTACCCACCACCTCAGTCACATTAGCGGGTTGAGTCCAAAGTGCCTCTGGAAAGGTATACACTCCTATTGTTTCAGTGTCCACAGGTACCATTCCCTCTGTTGTAGGGGCAGCAGGCTGCCCTCTACCTTCTGTTCCTTGCATATGTGTTTCTATCTCCATCCCTTGATCCTCTATTGCTTTTGTAACCAGCACCATTGTACAAGATGGTTCAGTTACTGCAGGTGCTCTCTCCCTGGCAGGAGAGAGAGCAGGCCTGAACTCATGACCTGTCTTTCTATAGCTCTCAGCCTCCTGTACTCCCATTTCAACTGGATGGCTTGTCCTGCTCCCCCAGGGCTCTAGAGGATGGGGGATGTGACTAGTAGTTCTTGCTGAGGGAGCTCTCTCTAGAGGGAAGAGACTTGGTGCAGCCTCCTCTCCATGGAGGCTTGTGGCATGTGTTTCTCTGTAGCTCATGAGCTTGTTTGACTCAGGGGAGACAGGAGTCAGTTGTGCAGGGGGTAGAGAAGTCTCCTCCATAGCAGGATGAGCCCCTGTGGCCTGCTCTGTTCTTGGGGAAAGCATAGCAGGAACATTGGGGCCTGTCTGTGCTTGGAGCAGCTGCCAGGTCTCCATGAGGAGTGGAGCTTCTTCTGTGGTTGTCACTGATTCAGTAGACTTCATTCCCAGAAATGGTTGGGTTTGTTTCAAGGGGAACAGGCCTTTCCTGAGCCTACTTCCCTGAAGGAGCATGACTTTACTCTTTAGAGTCCCTAGAAGTGGAGCCATCTCTCTTCTTCCCACAGAAGGGAGTGTAGGGCTGGGTCTTCTTCCTTCCCTCCTAGGCTCATCTTTGAATTCTTGGGCTCCCATCCTGGTTCTGCTGCTGGATACTGACAATTTCTGCTGGTTTCCAGCATTAGTGCTCACCACTTCTGCAGTATGATAGTCTGGGCTGATTGTTGGGTTGCCAGGTTCCTCAGAGACCATTACATATGTGGGTTCAGTTGCAGCCTGTGAAAGTCTCTCTAGGGAATGAGCGGTGTGACTGGCCCATCTGCTTCTCTTTCTATGGGTGCTTATTGCTTCCTGAACACCCATTTCAGCTGAGTTGGTTGTGGAAGTCTCTGGAGAGAATGTTACTTCTGGGGCTTCACTCAGTGGAGGGGAGGCTCTCTCTGCAGGAGAACCATGTTCTTTAGCTTCCATGCCAGTGCCAGTAGTTTCCATAAGCCCAGACTCAGCTGTGGCCTCCAAAGAGGCTATTTTGGTCAAATGCTCTGCATTCAATGGGCTTGTCTTTGGGAACTGAGTCATCATTTGCTTTCTGTACTCTACTTGGGCTATGGGTTCCCAGGTGAGAATGGAGTGAGTGGTTGATATCTCAGTCGTGCCCAGCAGTGGAGTCTTCACAGCTTCCAATGGGTTGGCCATAGGAAAGCTTGTTCCTTCTATGTGGAAGGAGTGAGGCAGTTGAGATAATGACATGTTTGTAGTTTGTAGCTTAGTTGCATGGCTCTCAGAAATTTCCATGGCAGAAGGGTTCATGTAGGTTTCGTTTTCAGCAGGCAGTGTTGATCCCATGAGGAGAGGGAAGGTTTTTCCTTTCGCTTCCTCTGATCTCTGTTTAGGTGTCTCAGAACCTTGAGTGGATAGAGTTTTTGTAGAATGGCACAGCTCACATGCAGAAATGGAAGCTGTAGGGATCCCTTCCAGGGGTGTCAGGCTTTCCCCATAATGCACAGCTGCATGCATTTGTTGCTTACTTGAAGTTTTGAGACTTAGTTCAATTGAGTTGAACATCTGTGGCAAAGTCTGCAGCGGCAAGGGTCCCTCTGTAGGATATGCTGCTTTGGTGGGCTCGGTTTGTAAGAAAGGCATCTCACCCACTAAGGTTAGACTGGTATTTTTTACCTCAGTTTGGGCTTGGTTAGTTGTGGGTTCAGTATGGACAGGGGTCAGTTTCTCAGGAACTGTCAGCTCAAGCATTTCTATAGATGGCACTGGTGCAGTCCTTGGCCTTGACTGTGGAGGGGTAAATGAGACTAGTTCAGCTCCCATTCTGGAAGGGACTCTGTGTTCCTTTATCTCCATCTCAGGTAAGCTGGCAGACTGGATAATCTGAGGAGAATATATTTTCTCTGTAGCACTGCTCATTGGAAAGAGTGTTGCCTCCCTTGTTGCGGAAGAGCTAAATTGGTCTTTAGCTTCAGTCCAAGCAGGAGAGACTCCTGTAATTACCATCTCACTTGCTCCACTGGCTTGAGCCACTGGAGTTTCCAGGCTTGACACTTCCCTCGTAGGATGTTCCATGAATTTAAGTTCAGTTGCTGGGGAGGATGTTAACACAGAAGCAGGTGTATAAGTTAGTCCTCTCCTTCTGTTTGTAGGAGTGTGACTGGCTTCTTGTACCCCCATCTCAGGTGATCTTTTTGTGGACAAGGTAGCTTCGTTTCTAGCGGCTTCTGCCGGCCCTGCATCGGGTGGGTTTGTTATTGGGTTTTCAGAAGCCCCCAGAGAGGGTGTTGTGTATGTGGGTCCAATTGCTATGGGTGACATTCCTCCAACAGGAAATAATGTATTAGTGTGCACCCTCTCTTTATTTCTGTAGTTGGTTTTAGTTGCTGGCATACCAATCTCAGCTGGTTCAGAGGCTTGGGAGCCCCAGTCCACTGGAAGGGTCTCTGCTTCTGTAGCACACTCAGCATCTTTCACTTTGGTCACTGGAAAGCGAGTCCCCTCTGTTAGGCTAGGAGAGCGATGCTGGTAGCTGGCTTTGATTTTTGTGGCTTCTACAAATCCCAGCTCAGCTTGGGTCTCCATGGAAGTGGTAGCTTTTGTCAGAGGCACTCTATAGGAGGTTTCCATTTCTGATAAAGACAAGGCTATACCTTTTTTATGCCTAGTTGTAGCCCCATGCACTCTTATTTGCACTGGGTAAATTGTGTGGTTCTGAACCAGCTCAAAGGAAGTAGTTAATGATGTAGGTTGTGTCATTTCTGTGGGCTCAGTCTCTGTAATGCCACTGGTAGGAATGGCAATGGTGCTTTGCTCATGACTCCCTGGGCTGTATGCCTGGCTGCTTGCAGACTGGTTTCCCTGCTTAGTTGGGCTGCTGGTCCAGTTCTGTACAGGGTGTAGCAGAGAAGTCTGCTGTGTAGCATAACTCACAGTGCGAGTCTCCATTTCTACAGAGGGAGTCTCCCAAGTTGGGGCAGACTTGGTCCTGGTGAGTGCCATGGTGGCACTCAGTCTGGCTAAGTTTGTGGTCCATTTCTCAGTGCTGGTTGGATGTGGGGTTTCTGTGGCATGTACTTGCTCAGGGGGTGTTGGTCCCAGAGATAGATGTGCTGTATAGGTCCCTAAACTCTCCGAGGGGCTGGTGATCTCTGCTGTGGCCAACCCAATTTGACTCTCCAGAGACTGTGTTTGGTCTGAAGACAAGGTCAGCACTCCAACTTCAGTTGCTGGAGAGGGCCCCTTCTGTACCAGATAGGTAGAGTGATAGGCCAGCTCTATTCCTTGGATGCTTGTAGTCTCTGCTGTTCCCACATCACTTGGCCTAGTGCCCCCTGTCTCCACAGGGGCTACTCTTGCAGGAGATACCAGTTCTGGGAATGCAAGCCCTGCAAGAGCATCTGTAGGAATTTTAGTACCTAGTCCCTCTGCTGCCTTCCTATGGTGACTTGTCTCTTCTGAGAGCCAAGCAGGAGGGGCCATTACTGTAGTAAAGTCAGGCTTTTTAATGGATGCAGTTCCCAGGACTGAAGCTCCCCTTGTAGGAATCAGAGGTTTCCCCTCAGTGCCTATAGTCTCTATGTCCATGTGAAGTGGAGGGGGCTTCCCAGTAGCCTCCAGATAAGTTATGCCATGGGTAGACATCCTTGTAGGTTCAAATGTCTCTGACTCCATTATGGGATGTTCAGCCAGTGGGACATTTAGGCTTTCACCATCCATTGCAGTTCTGCCCGTGATCTCCTCTGTCCATGCTGTAGGTGCACTTGTCATTTGTCTAGAAGGCCTCCTTGCAGATTGGACTGTTTCAGGGGGTTTGGTTCCTGGAGAGGAGGCTCCTGCAGTGGGAGAGGGGGTGGATACTTTGATTTCCCCTTCTGTTGGGCAAGGTTCCAGCTCATTAGAGAGGAAGTCCATTATATTCTCTTGGGTAGTACTTTCAGTTGGGCTTTCTGGAAAGAAGTTGTTTAGCAGAGATCCACTCATGTACCTACATTGTCTCAACTGTCATGTTATGCCACATGCCAAGGATGGCTGCAGTACACTAATGCCAAGTGCATGTTACTACTTCTATAAGATGGGCTCATGTAGCATCTGTTCTGTAGCTAATTACCCACCCTAATCCAGAGTGCATCCATACCCCTATTCTGATGTGGGCCCTGATCCTGCGCCACCCCTTCCCCTTCAGGCCCTACCACCTCCCCAAACCTAGCTGTTCCCACAGGAGAACCCACTCTCCAGGCCCTCGCAAAAGGTTTGTGTCAAAGTGCTTTGAAGCACTTCTGCCCCCACAATGCACTATGGCCCTCCCCTAGGAGAGCCCTTTAGGCACAGAAGGCACCCAGCTCCTCCCTACCTGATTCTGTCAAAGTTGGAGAGCATTTGTATAGTTTGTTGACTCTGGCAATGTCCGAACTGCTCAGATTCCACCTCTGTCCAAGAGCAACATAAGGATTGGAGAGTGGTATGATGGTGGGCAAGCCGGTCATACTAAAGGCATACCTAGAATTAAGAAGTGAGGAATAATTTGTCAGGAGGCCAAGTAGTTCATGAAGAAGCAGTGATCTTCCAAGCAGTGTATTCTACATTGAGTGTAGTGGTGAAAGGTAGCTTCAGAATACCAGGAAAGGTAACTTGAGAGGCTGTTAGAAGCTTCCCTATTCTGTCTGGTGGACAGAAGCATCTGTCCAGACTCGTTCTCCTTCTATTCTCAGACTCAAAGGTCAGAAGGGACCATTATGATCTAGTCTGACCTCCTGCACAATGCAGGCCACAGAATCTCATCCACCTACTCCTGTAACAGACCCCTAACCTATGTCCGAGTTATTGAAGACCTCAACTTGTGGTTTAAAGACCTTAGGCTGCAGAGAATCCTCCAGCAAGTGACCCATGCTGCAGAGGAAGGCAAAAAACCTCCAGGGCCTCTCCCAATCTGCCCTGGAGGAAATTTCCTTTCCGACCCCAAATATGGTCATCAGGGTCATGAAGTACCTTGAAGTAAGTACTCTTCCTGGCTCTGATCAAGAGGTGGCTCCCTCCCAAGCACCACCCATTCATGACACTAATGTGACATGCCACTCACAGCTGAGAGAACATGACTTATATGCTTTGATAGCAGTGAAATAGTCAGGGGCGGCTCCAGGCCCCAGCACAAAGCTCGTGCTTGGGGTGGCATGTTGCAGGGGGAGCTCTGCCAGTGGCCAGGAGGGTGGCAGGCAGGCCGCCTTTGGTGGCATGCCTGCGGAGGGCCTGCTGGTTCTGCGGCTCTGGTGGAGCTGCAAGACCAATGGACCCATCCACAGGCATGCCTGCGGGAGGTCCACTAGAGCCACGGGACCTGTGACCGGCAGAGCTCCCTCTGCGACATGCTGCTGTGCTTGGGGCAGCGAAATGTCTAGAGCCGCCCCTGGAAATAGTTAACACTGCTATAGTCATTGGGAACCTGAGTTAACCATCTCAGATGAATGGGGCAGTTTGCCCCTCAACTAGTTTGGGCTCTCTACAGACTCAGGCAGGCACCACTGTATTGGTTTACACTCCTTCCACATTTAAAAGTGTTTTCTGCTTGCATCCTTAAGAGCAAACTGAAAGCTGAAGTTATGGAGAACAAGCTGGCAGCCTCAGGAGCACTGCCACTGGCCTGACTCCACCCGAGTGCTTGCATGGTGCTTACCTGCCATAGTGCATGACTGAGGAATAGTCATAGTCCACCAACATGTTGCTGTTCCAGGATTTCATGAAGTTAATTTCAAAGCCTGTAAGGCAAGAGGAGTGTAACAGATCTACTCCCACAGCCTATTACCCTAGCCTTATTGAGAATGGACTAGGACTTGTACAAGTGCTGCTGCTGTACAGAGGTATCAAACAGATGAGGCATTAACCCTTAACTTTCACCTGTAAAGGGTTAAGCAGCTCAGTAAACCTGGCTGACACCTGACCAGAGGACCAATCGGGGGACAAGATACTTTCAAACTTGGTGGAGGGAAGTCTGTTTGTGCTCTGTTTTGGTGGTTGTTCGCTCTTGGAACTGAAAGGGATGGGACCTCAATCCAGACTCTCCAAATCTTTCTGAATCAGTCTCTCATGTTTCAAACTTGAAACTAATTAGCGAGGCAAGGTGTGTTAGTCTTACGTTTGTTTTCTCAACTTGTAAAGGTTTATTTTTGCTGGAAGGATTTTACCTCTGTTTGCTGTAGCTTTGAACCTAAGGCTAGTGGGGACCTCTCTGGTCTATAGGAATTTGATTACCCTGTAAAGCATTTTCCATCCTGATTTTACAGAGAGATTTTACCTTTTCTTTCTTTAATTAAAAGCTCTTTAAGAACCTGATTAATTTCTCCTTGTTTTAAGATCCAAGAGGTTGGATCTGTGTTCACCAGGGAATTGGTGAAATCCCTCAAGGCAACCCGGGGGGGAAATTTTGGGGGAATAGAGAGTGCCCCAGACACTGGAATTCTGGGTGGTGGCAGTATACCAGAGCTAAGCTAGTAATTAGGCTTAGAAGTGCCCATGCAGGTCCCCACATTTGTACCCTAAAGTTCAGAGTGGGGAAAGAAACCTTGACAAGAGGATACTGCAAGGCAAAACTGATGCCCTTCCAATTGCAGCTCTTCTGGTCCCTCAAGACACACGAGACTAGTGAGATGCAGTTAAATTGGCAGACACAAATTTTTTTTACTCTGATTGGGGCAGTCTAACATACCAGGAGGGACTATGCTTATTCTAAGTGGCTTTGGTTCTTAATGAAAGGCTCTGAAGTCCAGCGTCTCCTATTCATGTGTTTCCAGGTTTGGGGATTTGTTCTGTACATGTACTACCACCCAAATGAAACTGGAGTTTAATTCTACATGCAATATCACCATCCTACACTGGAGATCCCTAGTGTCCAGCAGTGGGAGTGTGGGCTGTTAGTAGTGAGGTTTAGAGGAGACTCCTTTAGCTTTCCCCCAAAGGAATGCATTTGGTCAGCAATGGAGGTACAGAATGGAAACAAGCTACTTCCAACTTCTGCAATATTTTTCTCCAAATCACTAGTTGCTTTCAGGAGAGCTCATCTGGAATGGAGACACTCAGGCAGAGGGGAGGACTTACCAGTCAAGATTTCATTCCAGGAGATTCTAATGTACTTGTCCCGGTCAGCTCTGGAGTGCTCATGCCAGAAACCCAGCACATGCATGAGTTCGTGCAGAGTCACCCCTTTCCCCTTTTTGAGGCAAGCAGGTGCTAGGGAGACCACCTGCATCCCACCAGTGCGTCCAACGCTGGAGAAGCACCTAGTGTGAACAAGAGACAGATGTTCAGGGAGGGGTGGGGGCACCCTGCCAAGCAGAGCAGCCCCTGAAACATGACTAAGGCAGGAAAGCTGGAGGCTGCGGAACTTGCCCATCCGTGCAGCTTTCACAATCAGGAATTGCCCCAATTTGGTTATACCAGTGTAAATCCCACCAAGGGCAGAATCTGGACTTCAGACAGGTCCAGTTTGAGAGTTAGTAGCATCTCTACAAGCCAGAAGGGGCAGTGCCAAGCTAGAGACTGTCCTGGCATTGGAGAATTTGCCCCATATGACAGCTTTGCTATTCAGCTCAGTAGGAGTTCTGCTGACCCAGTGCAGGGAACAGAGCCACCTCCACCCCATCCATGGTACCTGCTGGAGTTGACAGCCTTGCTCTGTCACATGGCTGGCAAGCTCTTTGCCCAAGAGCTTGGGGGCTAGGAGGAGGGGGCATTACATGAGCAGAAAGACTGCTGAGGGCTCCTGTGCTGGGAAGAAGAGATCTGACTTGAGTTCCTAGGACTGCAGGGATCACCCCTGACACTGGAAGATCCACCTATGGAGGGACTGTGGTACTGCTCAGGCACCTGTCACTTCAGCTGTGCTTTCAGTGCCAAGCCCCCCAGTTCAGTCCCTGCTGAATTTGGATACTTCCAGCATGTTGAATGGGCTGCTCTCACCTAGGAGAAGAGGGATGTTACACTGGCTAGGAGCATCATTTCCCACTCCAGTGTCTTGTCAAGAGGCTACAACTTCTACTACAGCTCAAGTAGGAGGAACCCATGTTTTGGTGCTAAAGGGCCCAGGTGAAGTTCTTGCTGCTGGCTAGCAGGGGGTTGTAGGACAGCACCAGTGAGTTTCTGCTAGCTCTCTCTTCAGCAGAGAGTTCTGTGCTGCTCCCCAGCTTCTTAGGAGGAGTTGGGACTTGCTTCAGGAATTTTACTGGAGGGGAATCAGACTTTCAGATGAGGGGTTGATTGATACCAGCCAAAGAGGAGTTTGCTTAGGCAGCATGGGACAACCATAAGGTAAAGCCTGGATGCATGAGCAGGAAGCAAGCGAGAGGTTTTACTGCACTACCTCGGAGGCAGTTAAGTTACCTGCTCAGGCTCAATACTAACCCAGACATTGGCATGATGGAGATGAAATCTCTCTGATACGAGTAGGGAACAAACTTGATGCATGTGAACCTTGCGAAGTCTGCAAATGCTTCCTTGATGATCTTCACACTAGGCTTGTCTGGGGAGAACAGAGGTGCTTCAGTGTCACGTCACCTAGAGGACTCACTTGCATCACGGCAGCCCATCTGAGCCATGGAGCTCTAGCCTTACCAGTTTTCCTTCTAGTAACTGTAGCTACTCCAGTCAGGTGATGGGCAGCGGAATGCCATGTAAACAGACAAGTGGCTCAACACCAGGTGGCCATTTCCAGCATCCAGCTGGAACACTCAGGGTTCCTGGAGGGACAGGAGCACTCTGGAACTGGTAACAAGCCAGCTCCAAACTGGTGTAGGAAGTCTGATAAGTTAGTGATTAGTCCCTAGTGAAACCCCTCCCAGAGAGGGCCAGGCAGCACCAAGTGTGTGTTCCTACAGCTGCATGGGAGAGAAACTCCAGCCAGATAGGCAAGGTGGTTACTTTGTTCTCGGCTGTCAGCATTGTAGTGCCAAAGGCCAACTGCTACTTGTTATAGGCACCTTTCTGCACCCCAGGGATTTTCCTGGGGGTCTCTAGCTAGAGCTGGTCACCTCAGACCTGGAACGTGCCCTCCAGGAGAGGGCTTCTGAGCACTAGACACCACCTACCATATTTGTAGGAGATGATGTAGGGAATTTGGACAGTTCCTCTTCTCTTTGGCCATTTTGGGCTTGCAGATGAAAACACTCTGAAAGGGCTCTGGAGCAGGAGAAAGAGAAACAAGCTGGTTTGGTGGGCAGGTGTTCCTAGGATTGGACTCTCCAACCAGTAGTCCTACCAAGACTAGAGGAACCTGCCAAGTTTGAGTGTGCCCATACTATGTTCCTCCCTGAACACCCATTACCAGCCAGTCAAGATTAGTCACTGGCTGCCACTTAATACAATTTAACTGTACTAGCTGCTGCAAGCTGCACATGCTGTACTGGGAACAGAGGGAAGGACATGGAGTGAACCACAAGGAGAAGCAATCTCATATCCTCTGCAGTGAGAGCCCCTCTAATGCTGCTGTGCTTGCATTGTGAAGTGGTTATTGTATGTGCACACGCTCCCCCATAAAGCCATGACAATGCAGCTCACGTGGCTGACACCTGAACCAGGTGCTGCTTTCATCAGGTCCTTGGAGCTGAATACTGCTTCAGCCAGAATCTCACAGGAGATGTTCTAGCAAGCCCTCTGCTCAGCTTGAGAAGTATTGGCAAGCCCTAAAGTCAGAAATGCAGGGTTGGAAGGGACCTCAATAGGTCATCCCAGTCCAGTCCCCTGCACTCACATGTTATTAGACCACCTGTGACAGGTGTTAGCTTAACCTGTTCTTAAAAATCTCCAATGACAGATTCCACAATCTCCCTAGGTAAACACTGGAACAAACCAACTACCCTGACAGTTAGGTTAGACATTAGGGACAAACTTCCTAAGTCTCCCTTGCTACAATTTAAGCCCCTTGTCCCATCCTCAGTGTTAAGGAGAACACTATCAGCCTACCTCTTTATAAGAGCCTTTTACATACTTGAAGGCCTATCTCCCTCAGTCTTCTCTAGAAGAAATAAACCCATGTGTTCTAGATCGTTATTCATTTCTGCCCCTCTTCTGGGGACTCTCTCCAATTTGTCCACATCTTTGCTGGAGTGTAGTGACCAGAATACTGCAGCTGAAGCCTTATCAGTAAGACCATATCAAATTCATGGCCATGAACAACATGTCATGGACTGTGAAGTCTGGTCTTCCCCCATGGAGTGCTTTTAACCTACGCTATTCAGATTTCATGGGAGAGACTAGCATTTGTCAAATTGTGGTTCTGACTCAAAGGGGAGTTGTGGGGGGGTCACAAGGTTTTTTTGGTGGGGGATCACAGTATTGCCACCCTTACTTTTGCACTGACTTCAGAGCTGGGCAGCTGGAGTGTGGCAGCTACTGGCCAGGCACCCAGCTCTGAAGGCAGTGTCTGACCAACAGCAGCACAGAAGTAAGGGCAGCAATACCACACTGTCCCACCCTTTCTTCTGCACTGCTGCTGGCAGCAGCTCGGCCTTCAGAGCTGGGCTTCCAGCCAGCAGCACACTGCTCTCCAGCTGCCCAGCTCTAAAGGCAGCACTGCCACTAGCAGCAGCGCAGAAGTAAGAGTAGCAGTACTGTAACTCTCCCACCCCCCCCCCCCCTCCACACCCATCTTGTGACCACTCCACAGCTCCTTTTTTGGTCAGGATCCCTACAGTTACAACACTGAAATTTCAGATTTAAATAGCAGAAATCATGACATTTACCATTTTAAAATCCTATGACTGAAATTGACCAAAATGAACCACGAATTTGGTAGGGTCCTACTCAGTGCTGTGGAAAGTGGAAAGCTACTTATGTCTTGCTTACAGCAATCCTGCCAATACATCCCAGAATGATGTAATATTGCTGCAAAAAGCAACACAAACATTGATGACTCATTAAGTTTGAGATCCACTAACTCCCAGAGCCTTTTCTGCTGTAGTACTTCCTAGGCAGGCATTTCCCATTTTGTATTTGGGGTAACTCATTCCTTCTTTATACTGTTTCATCCTATTTCTTTCAGGCTGTTTTGCAAAATCATTCTGAATTCTAATCCTGTCCTCCAAAGTGCTTGCAACCCCCCTCAGCGTGGTATCCACCACAAGTTAAGTATACTCTCCACGGCATCATTTATTAAAATGTTGATTAGAATTAAAGCCAGGACAGATCTCTTCAGAATTCCACTCTATATGCCCTTCCAGCTGGTCTCTGAACCATTGGAGTACCCTTGTCCAACCAGTGCCTAATGGTAGGTTTGTCTAGGCTAAGTTGCTTTGGTTTACAGGAAGGCCATGTGAGACCATGTCAAAAGCCTTACTAAAGTCAAGATATATCACATTACTGCTTCATCCCTAGTCACAAGGCTTCTTATCCTGTCAAGGACACCTACAATCCTTCTTTGATGGATTTGTTCTTGACAGATCCACGCTGACTTATCACTTAGCCAGTTTGCAAGCACTTAGAGGAAAATTTGCTCCATTATCTTTCTGCATACCAAAGTTAAGCTGACTGGTCTGCAATCCCCTGGATTGTCATTCTTCTTTTGTAGATGGGCACAATGTTTGCCCCCTTTTAAAATCCTCTGGGAATCTCTCCATTCTCCTTGCATGGTGTCAAGTATCAGAGGGGTAGCCGTGTTAGTCTGGATCTGTAAAAGCAGCAAAGAATCCTGTGGCACCTTATAGACTAACAGACGTTTTAGTCTATAAGGTGCCACAATTCTTTGCTGCTTTTCCATTCTCCTTGAGTTCTCAGATAAGCGTTAATGACTCAAATCTCTTCAGCTAATTCTTTAAGTATTCTAGGATGCAAGACAACCAGCTTGTTTTGGGGCTTGTCCAGGAGCACAGATGCAGCTGTGCCACCTTATTGAAGATGCTACTACACTGACAGGAGAGCTGCTCCCAGAGACATCTGTCTCCAGGTGGGATTTCACACCCCTGAATGCCATAGTTATACTAACAGAGGTCTGTAATGTAGACCTGGTCTAATTCTTAACTTGTCCCCCATGTTAGACTCAGATCCTACCCCATTTACACTGATGTTTGGAAGGATAGTTCAGTGGTTTGAGTATAGAGCTATGAACCCAGGGTTGCAAGTTCAATCCTTGATGGCCAAAAAAAATAGTTGGGATTGATCTTTGAGCAGGGGATTGGACTAGATACCTCCTGAGGTCCCTCCCAACCCTGATATTCTATGTTCACCGTGTTAGTAATCCAATTACTGCTAATTTTTTGGGTGAAACAAACATTTAACACTTTGGCCAATGCAGCATTTTTGGTATTGTCCTCCTTGAGGCATCTCTCTACCACCTGGTCCTTGGTCTTCATCTTGCTTCTAACGTATTTGTAAAATGTTCTTGTTACTCTTATGCCCCGTGTTTAATCTTGTTTGTTGCTTTGGTCTTCTTAATTTCATCCCTACATGCTTGTGTTTTTTATATTCCTCCTTCATAATTTGATATAATTTCATGTCAATTCATCTTCTACCAGGACCACTGCAGGGCTCAGAGGATCTCCATCTCCCCCCCCGAACCTCACAAACAGAAAAATGAACGATCACCCCCCTGCACAGCAGACACATCCACCTCTCCAGGAGTCACTCTCTCCACACTTAGTAACACCAGCATCAGTATTGCTTCTCTTACATGCTCTGAGCAGTGAAGATAGTGAATGCTGATATCTAAGTCACACCGCAATAGCTGATTTAGTGCTCATTAAACAAGTGGGGCTGTTCAGGCCCTCTGCAAGCCATAGGTAAGGGGGTGAAACATCTCTGCATCAGCGGAACTAGTTTCTCGTTGAGTTTTTTCTCTTTGCCACCACCACAGCTAGTGAGGTTTTAAAAGGAAAGTCAAGACACTAAGCTAGTTGAGAGGGCTGTCTGTGCCCCTGCTGACTACTCCTCTGTGCTTCCCTTCTCCCGGAGGCAGGGCATGCATCTTGCTTGACTGCTGCAGCAGCAAATGCATGGACCTACAGTTGGGAACACCAGTAGGGATCCCAGTCCTTGACCCAGTTCTGCCAGCAGCACCCTGCTCAGGGTTAGAGATCTGCCAACAGATATGGCCTCAATGACCCTGCCTTGTTAGCCACCCCTCCTCCAAATGGATTCACCCCTCACCCCCTGGAGGGTCACTCACCACCTTGACGATGTCTCCCTCCAGCAAGAAGCTGCTCGCTGGTGCTTCTGGAGGAATGAGCTCTGGAAGTAGAGAATCCTCATCATTTGAATCACCCCATGCCTCAGGGGGAAGGTACCTCACCTGCTTACATCACCAGGTGAGCAGCCAGCCCAGAGTCAGAATATTCCCTGCATCCTGATGAGAGGAAGCTCCACCCAGCCAGTTTGTTAGGAGTTGCATGGACCTGCTTCTTGGCAGCCAAACAGCTATTTGCAGCTGTCCACTGCCCATGCTTCATTACTGTCACTTACTTTCCCCTCTTCCCCGACCCAACACTCTTGCCCTTGCCCCTACAGGGGAGATTGGGTCTGATGTTCTTTTGGCCACTGTTCTCATGGCTTGTGTTGTCACAGCATCCCATTGCCCACTCCCAAGTCTGGAGGGGAGTGGGACAAGTGTGGAAAGCATAGCAGCTCTTGCTGGTGCTCGACCTCAGAAGGTTTGTGCACCAACTGAGGCACTTAAACTCAGCCTGAGATGGGCTGGGCAGGGTGGTTCTCAGGATTCCCAGACTTGGGGGCACCATACCACACCAAGACACTGGAGACTTGCTGGGATAAGCCACCCTCAGCAGAGCCCCAGCTGAGGCAGGGAGCCTGCCCAAGTGTACAGGGCATACACTGGCTGGTGTGAAGCTGGCATTCCTGGTCAGACATATATGGACACCCCAGCAGAACAGGTCCCAGCAAGTGAGAGCTTCCAGCATATGGATTTCAGAGGGATCTGCAGACACAAATGCCTCAAAGCACAAGGGGATTTCCCACCTTGGTTAATGTTGAGGATCTCATCACTTGCAGGTGGATTCCCAGCCAAACCAATAGCATGTTGCTGAGGATTTCTGAGCTGGAGGGAGTTGCCAAGGCCTCCTATAGGGAGAGCTAGAAGGAGGGAGATTAAATAAGTGATTGGAGATTTCACTCCCACCCCACCCTTGGGGTAGGTCAGGGACAGCCATCAAGATGGTTTCACATCCATTCCACCCCAAGCAGCATCTAACCCACTCACCACCACTCCAGTTTCAGGAGTGACTTGGGATCATGGGTGCCTGATCTGAGGGGGCAGCTATTCAGAGTGCTGATCACCCACTCCGAGTCAGGCCTGGTTCAGAGCACTAGGCAGTCTCAGATTGGGTCCTTTGAGACGGGGGTACTACCAAGGGAAATCCTTGAGAATTGTGGGGCATTTTGCACCAAAGAGAGTCAAAACTCCTTCCTCCTTATGTTCAGTCACTTCCTAAAGCCCCTGTAGGATCTGCCATTGCCCCAAGCACTAGTCATTTCCAGCATCATTAGGGAGATGGAGGCACAGCAAGGTCAAGCAGCATGACCAAGGTCATCAGCAAGAGGCAAGTTGGCAGCTAGTCAAGAGACAGATGTTTAGGCCCAGATCCACAAGGCTACTTGGGCATCTCAATGCCCAGCCTTAGGTGCTTCAGTCCCAAGTTCAGTACTGCTACAATCCCCAAAACTCCTGCCAAACCCTATAAGGGCCTCAGCTCCCATGTTTCTGCCTCAGGGCAAATCATGCACAGCTGCCTCCTGTCCCTCTAGGCGTATGGGCACCTAAACCTTAGAGCAATTCACAAGCCAGGGGAAGACAGGCATCACATGCAGGGCATGCTCAGAGGCGGCTTACTGGATCCAGCCCCATTCAAGTTCTAGCCAATGGAGGAGGAAAATGGAGGCCCTTGTTCAAATCCTACGTGATCAGTGGGTGAACCCCCCCTTTCAGGGAGGCTAGCCCAGCCCCCCCGCCCCTTCCACCTGAAGCCCAGCCCCACCAAGCACCCCCAGAGCCAGGCTCAGCTGCCTCCCCACCCCCAGGCCAAGTTGCTGCTTAGGGTGCCTACTTAGGAGACCCCAGGCCCAGTCTCCTGCTCCAGTCTCTCTCTCATTTCCCAGAAGGAAACCGATTCAACAGGAGAGACTGAGGGACATTCCACAGCTTAGTGGGGAGGGTGCTCTCCTGTCCCACCATCAAAGGGGGAACTGAACCTGGGTCTCCCACTTGCCAAGAAAAGGCTCTAGCTCCTGGGCTAAGAGTTAGGGTAGATAGGGGCACACCACACCTCTCATGCTACGTGTGGACCAAGCCCACCTGACTCCATGTTCACGGCTCATGCAGAACCATGCACCACTGTAATCAGCATCTCATTGGCTAGCTTAGGCAGCACCCTACCTAGTGGGCTGGCCTTCGTGGAGCACCTTCTTAGCCACCTCTCCCTAGAGATCGCCCAGAGAGCTTGGGCACTTCTCTTGGCTTTGTGGATTGTGTTGTTCTTTGATTTCCTGAGTGGTCTTTAACCCACTGGCCTAATAGGGAGCTGTGTCTTTGAGAGCTCTGTGGGGGAGGGGGCGATAGGAAGGAGTTGGGGCCAGTTCATTATTGCTAGGCAGAGACACAATGAACTCACCACATTCAGAAGTTTCCAGAATTGGGGATGGTAGTTTTGGGTACACCAGTAGGTTCACTGTTGCTGGGGTCAGCTGCCATGAGGGTGAGCAGTCAGGCAGCTACTTTGCCAACAGCCATGTGCCCAGCATAGGTTGGGAGAAGCTGAGCCCAGCAGCAGGACACAGGCTGTCCTGAACTCTGAAGCACTTTGCAGCAGGCTAATGATATTGTTAGCTCTTCCCCAAGGGAAGCCCTAGCAGTGTTTGTTACAGAAAGTTTTCCCTCCCCATTTCCCCTCATTTTAATTGTATACCGGGAAGGACTGATTTTAGCCAAACTGTTTTAGTTAAATAGTCTCAACAAGTACAATTCACCAGCCTGCCTCTTATTTAAATGAGAGGGTGGAGAAAGGGTCATTTATTTTGCTATTAAATATTGCATGCAAGTTTTAATTTAAAGTCTACATGATTAACTAGGTGGCTGGTTAATCAGTTAGCAGCTGACTAGCTCAATGAGTGACTTCAGAGGAGGAGTCTGCATGACTTCCAGCTGAGAATTTCTACAAGCAAATGGAAGGAAGATGTTGCTTTTGACTCAGCAGAATCTATACATTTAGTGATCAAAGACTAACAGACTCAGGTGAACTCAACCTAAGCTTTTGGTAGTATAGTTTTTTACTGAATTAAAAAATAAATTCAGTCTAAACATCAGTTAAAGTATGTTGCTTATAAAATAGCCATGTTATTTGTTTATCCTATTTTGTAAATTTGGTACTTAATTGGGGGGGAAGCAGGGGGGAGTTGGGACTTGAACATAGGAAGTTTGACCCTGTGCAATCCTTGCTGAAAGTCCTTAGAATGAATTCTGGATCTCCAGGTGCTTTTCCATGGGAGTTGGGCTTTTAAGCAGAAGGACAATGAAGTAAACTCTAGGCTGCCCACAGGTTACACTCAGCACTGCATTACCCAAGTCCCTCCATGCGTCCCACCCTTATAAAGTCTTTAAAAGAAGAGAGCCCTGATGTTTAAAGTGGTACAGCTATTGCTCTCTGGCTACTATTCCCCAGAGCTCCCATTTGGAGCACGGCAGATGGGCAGAGATATCACCTGTTGAGAGCTAGAAGAGCCATAGCTTTAGCTAGAGACATTTAACAGCTTCCTGGCTCAAGAACCTTGGTGGTTCCCTTTAACCAAGTCCTAGCAAAAAAAATCAATAGTGCCAAGCTTGCAAAAATAGGAGGGGGATGAGATCACTAATAAGACTAAAGCTTCCACTATAGCATTACTAGAAGATCAATACTATCAGCTATCCAATGTGATCCTTTGAAAAGGAAGCCACCCTGGCATCTTACTCTGTATGCAAAGCCAGGAGTGAAGTTAGAGACCATCCTTAATTAAAGCCACAGACCCAGACATGCAGCCCTAAACTGCACTGTAGAGCCCAGCAGCTTCTCTAATTAAGCTTCCCCATCAGCCTAGGTGGGCAGGCAGACAACTCTACCCCCATACCAGGGAGCCACTTCATTAGCAGAAAGCCACTCCTGAGCCCCTCTCCATTAGACTCAGAGCATTTGGAGTAGCCCCAGCACCAACATGGGAGTTCTTAGTTGACATTTACTCTGATCTACAGAAACACCAGCACATCTCCAAGCCATTCAGCAAACTCCAATGTGGAGGTGTGCTCCGCCCCAGCTCCTTGCTAATCCATTACTCGTTTGCAGAGGCAGAAAGCACTGAGGTTCCAAACATTACATTACATATGGAAGTTACAGGTTTACAGCTCAGGGGCTGCTTAAGCAGAGCCTTAAACACACTCTGGAGTATTCCCATGTCCCCTAGAGCTACCCTCAATGGCACAAGAGCAGAAGCTGTTAATGGTGACACAGGAAAAAGCCAACAGCTTTATGGAACAGGCAGAATTTTCCCTTACCTTCTGCTATCCAGATAAAGCCTATGAATATAGGCCAAATGCCAAAAGGCAAAGCCATGGCAAAGGAGGAAATCCAAAGGACCGGTAGCCACTGTGACACACACCACACACTTAGACACCTGACTACTAGCGCACAGCTATTCAGAGCACTACTCCCCTGTGACTCTTTATATAGGGGACAGGTGAGAGGCACACCTGGAACTGGCCCTCTGATTAAGGGATGATCCGTTGTACAGAGCCCATTTAACATCAATAAGAGACAGCTACACACACATTGCAGGGATAGCAGCATATATCGTCCCTGTAGCTGCAAACTCACTGCCAATATATCCAGGGTCTATTTACCCTACAATTAAACCCCCATGGCTGGCCAGTGCCAGCTGACTTGGCCTGGTGGGGTGGGGGTTGGGCTGCGGGCCTGTAAAATTGAGGTGGAGACATTGAGGTTTGGGCTGGAGCCCAGGCTCTGCGACCCTCCCCCTCTTGGGGTCCCAGTGCAGAGATAACCATAGAGTTTAAGGCCAGAAAGGACAACCAGATCATCTAATCTGGCCACCAGTAGGTCACAGGCTACCCAACAACCCAAATTAGCTTAAAGCGTTACAGCCCACAGGAGACTAGACTATGCTGTGCCCCAGGCAGCGAATAGGAGGGACTGGCATGCCCGAGTGCCCCAGGTCCCTGCGATGGCAGGGAATTATTAAAGGAGATACACCCTGATAATCCTACCAAGTGACCCCACTCGCAGGCTGCCGAGGAAGGTGAACCGCACCCCCAGATCCTGGTCAATATGACCTGGGAGAAAATTCCTTCCCAGCCCCACATCTGACAATCAGTGAGACCCTGAGCATGTGAGCAAGAACCAGCCCAGCCAAGCACCGGAGAGAAAGAATGCTCCGTGCCTGGCCCACCCAGTCCAGTGTCCCATCTCCAGCCATGGCCATCACTGATGCTTCAGAGCAAAGAGATTTAAAAAACCCTTCCCTTCCTGACCTCTGTCAGTGGTTGGCTGAAACCCTGTAGCCTGAGCTTTCAGGAACATAAGACAAACCAGAAGTGAGCCCTGCCTCCCATCATCACAAGTACCCATCCTACCATCACACTCCTAAATTTGTCCAGCTCTGTCTCCAACAACTACTTTTGGGAGGCTGGTCCAGAACCTCACTCCCCCAGGTTTGCTCATGGGCAGCTCACATCTGTTTGTTCAGCTGCACATATCCATCAGTATGCAAAAACACTGCAAAGTGACACTGATGTAAGCAAAACCTCGTACACTGCAGCTACATTCACAAACCCACTGCAGGGGAACAAATCAACACTCCTGAAGAGCTACAAACACACACCTGCACAATTATTGGAGGTACAATCACACAAAAACAAAAAGCACGGCAGAAACACACAAAATCACTGATGATGCAATTTGCCCACCCCCACACGTACTTACATACACATATTGTATACGACAGATGCATACAAACACACACTTAAAAGCACTGCAGAGATACACAGACCCACACTGTAGACAAGACAGTTGGGCTGTGGGGTTCATGTGATTTTTCTCTTCAGTTTGTATCAAACCTGCTCTGCCTTTTGATTGTCTGTATAGACTGAACCTTGGCTGTGGGTCATTTAAAGCTGCTCGTATGAATGTTCCCAAACATGGAGGAAAAAGGGGAAAGAACAGACTAAACTGAAACCCAGTTTCTAATTTAGCAAATGTTTTGTGTGCAGATTTTTACACTCCTCAGCTAGCTTGGCTCACTCACCTATGTACCTGGAGAGGAAAGGTGATCTTGCAGTAAAATCCCTACAATAGAATATCATGGTTGGAAGAGACCTCAGGAGACACCTAGTCCAACCCTCTGCTCAAAGCAGGACTAATCCCCAGACAGATTTTTGCCCCAGAACCCTAAATGGCCCCCTCAAGGATTAGAACTTGCAACCCTGGGGCTTGTAGGCCAATGCACAAACCACTGAACTATCCTTCCCTCATTGAGGTTCATTTTCTACCTCTGCTAGTAATGTCCTGTACAACCTGAACCAAGGTGCCTCAACCCACCATTTAGGTATCAGTGAGATCCTCAAAATCCCCATTCAGCTGGGGGATGATCACCCCAAATTCACAAAGGGACTTTGGCCTTGCAGTGCTAACTTTTAGGTGCCTAGAAAATCCCTGGGATTCACAAAATCTGAGTTAGGCACTCAGCCACCCTGACCAATGAAGGGAAGTAGATGGGCACCTAAGAATGGACATCACAAAAGCCACCACAGGAGGGGGCTCCCCACCTAAGCTGGCTAATGGAAGATCCCGAGAAGTCTTCGTCCAGAAAGAGAGACAGGAAAGAGAGAATAACTCTGTAGCTGGGTGGTCAGTGCACACTGCCAGGATGTGGTGAATCTGGCCCCTTGATCCACTGACTCTTTCAATATTTATCCTCCGTACAACAGCTTCAATAGGTGAGACTGAGGGAGCCCCCCCCGCAGACACACCAAAATGTCCCCTAACCTAGTGGTTAGAGCATGCACCCCTGTTTGAATCCTTTTGCCATTGCGGACAGAGGGAAGACTCGGGCCAGGGGCCTCTCACAGGGGCAGAACCAGACTGTCCCTAAGGAAAGGGCCTGGCAGCACATGTATGTCCCCATGGAGCCCTCTCCTCTCCTTCTGGAGTTGGTCTGGCTCTGGGAGGACCAGGGTACCAGTGCCCCTGCTCCTGGCTGTGCTGGTCACTGACAGCTTCAGTTTCCACTTTGTCCCCTCCCCAAGGAGTGGCTGGTCTTGCGCCCCCCAGGGCTGAGCACTGGTGGGTTCAGCAGCAGCTGAGTGGGGAGTTGGGGATTTAGGTGCCAAAAGTGGCGACTAGGCACCTAAGTCCCTTTGTGAAGCTAGCCCTACATTTCCACCAGTGCCATGCCCAAGCTGCCTGAAGCCACGTGCTGCTGCGCTTCCTGGGCCCTGGCTAATGCCTAGGCCCTGTAGGTTTCTCATGCTCAGTGATTCCCCGCCTGCCTTATCTGCAAGGCCTGCCACAGCAGGTGTGCTCGGAGCCCGCCTCCCCTGGCTGAGCGATGAGACTGGGAGTTCTGGAGCTGCCTGGCTGGCAGCCCAGGGGAGCAGTGCCTGGCACACTCTTCCAGAATGGGGAGACGCAGAGTCCGAGTAGAAAGGTGAACTCAGATCTCCCCTCCCAGGGCAGATCTGTGGTCACCAGCAGCTTAACTGTTCTGGGCTGTTCCACTCTGTATAAATAATTGAAAATCCCAGGGCAAGCGGAGAGATTGACCCAGTGGGCAGGGCACTCGGGTGGGATACCCAGCTTCAAGCCCCTCCTCCAATGACGATATAATTCTTTACACAAAGTGGGACAGCTTCACCAGGAGAGACTGAGAGACACCCCCACCCGCCCCCCAGCCCTATTCTATGATGTTCAGAATGTCCTGGAATTGCACTTTGATGCAAACGTCAGAATCCCCTTTTTGCCACGAAGGGGCAGTAGAATTCCATGCCAAATAGGCTGAGAATGGCAGCCTGTGCAGCAAGGCAGGCAGACGCAGGGGATATATTTCCTTAGCAGAGGTCCCCAAACTGTGGGGCATGCTCCCTCTAGGGAGGCAGTTCCCAATCTGGAGCACCCCTCCCTAGGTGGGTGTGGAGGAAAGTTTTGGGGGGATGCAGTGGGGGGAGACCCAGGGTACCCAGTTACCCAGGCCTAGGTCGGGGGGAGGAGGGCACAGACAGTGTAAGGGTGTATGTGACCCTGAAAGTTTAGGGACCACTGCCTTAGAGACAAGGTACGAACTCCCGGGCACTGTGCTGTGCGAGGCAACGGAAAAAAAACATGAGCCAAGGAGCCCAACAGCATCACGCCTCTGAGAACGAGAGCGGCTTCCCCCAGCGTGCAGCTCCCTGACCAGACCCAGCAGTGGCTGTTCGACCCACTGACTGTCACCTCCCCAGCATTGGCCCAATTGCCCCCCAAAGAGATTTTGTGTACCCAGTGACACCCAGCTACACCCTGACTGCTCCCCAGAGACCTCGGGTACCCAGTAACACCCAGCTACACCCGCCCTGCCCCCAGAGACCCCGGATACCCAGTGACACCCAGCTACAGCCTCCCTGCCCCCAGAGACCCCGGATACCCAGTGACACCCAGCTACACCCCGACTGCTCCCCAGAGATCCCAGGTACCCAGTGACACCCAGCTACACCCCGACTGCTCCCTAGAGACCCCGGGTACCCAGTGACACCCAACTACACCCACCCTGCCCCCAGATACCCAGTGACACCCAGCTACACCCTCCCTGCCCCCAGAGACCCCAGGTACCCAGTGACACCCAGCTACATCTCGACTGCCCCCCAGAGACACCGGGTACCCAGTGACTCCCAGATACACCCTCCCTGCCCCCAGAGACCCCGGGTACCCAGTGACACCCAGCTACACCCTCCCTGCCCCCAGAGACCCCAGGTACCCAGTGACACCCAGCTACACCTCGACTGCCCCTCAGAGACACCGGGTACCCAGTGACACCTAACTACACCCGCCCTGCCCTCTAGAAAACCTGGGTACCCAGTGACACCCAGCTACAGCCTCCCTGTCCCCCAGAAACCCCGGGTACCCAGTGACACCCAGTTACACCCTGACTGCCCCCCAGAGACCCTGGGTACGCAGTGACATCCAGCTACACCCTCCCTGCCCCCCAGAGACCCCGGGTACCCAGTGACACCCAGCTACACCCTGACTGCCTCCCAGAGACCCCGGGTACCCAGTGACACCCAGCTACACCCCGACTGCCCCCCCAGAGACCCCAGGTACCTAGTGATACCCAGCTACACCCCGACTGCGCCCCAGAGATCCTGGATGCCCAGTGACACTCAACTACACCCGACTGCCTCCCAGAGACCCCAGGTACCCAGTGATACCCAGCTACACCCCGACTGCGCCCCAGAGATCCTGGATGCCCAGTGACACTCAACTACACCCGACTGCCTCCCAGAAACTCAGGGTACCCAGTGACACCCAGCTACACCCCAACTGCCCCCCAGAAACTCTGGGTACCCAGTGACCCCCAGCTACACCTGACTGCCCCCCAGAGACCCCAGGTACCCAGGGACACCGAGTTACACCCGACTGCTCCCAAGAGACCCTGGGTACCCAATGACACTGTTACCTGCTCAGTTTAAGGCAGCCCGCCCATACCCTACCAAGGGCTCAAGGCATGACCCAGTCAAGTTAGGCACCCCCACCCTTTGCCTTCTGAGGGCTCAGGGTGTAAGGCTCCTTTCCTTATCCATGGGGCTCAGGAAGAAACCTGGTCAATGTAAGTGCCCGCCCTTTCCCTGGGGGCTCTATGGGTGCGGAACCTTTTCCCAGCAAAAGAGCCTTACACAGTTTACACACAGCCTTACACAGGTCTAACCATCTATTTATTAGCAACACACACAGAACACAAATACCAAGCTAATCTCTTACACTCACCACTCCCAGTATACAGACAAATTTCACCCGCTGGCCAGTCAGGATTCATTCATCGGTGGGTTCCCGGTGATGCCTCTGCACATCATGGCAGGGGTCAGAGTTTCAGCAGCGTGATGTTGAACTGCAGCTCGGAAACGGTTCCCGGCGAGCATTGTTTGTCATTTACATTAGGTAGGTAAAACTTACTCCCTCCTTCAAATGTACTAATCCTATCACATGATCCCCAATTCCTAAATAACAAACATGGCAACCAGTTACACACTGGCACCTATGTGTCCTCTTTCCTGCCCAAGCGCTTTACATTTTATCGTTCATGACCCAACTGTAACTTAATTGTGACCTTCCCTGTTGGTGCAGATGGTCAGCATAAAACGCTGGTCAGAGCTTATCTTCCCATTTGTCGAGTCTCTTTCGGTATCCTTCCTAATTTCCCAGGGTCATTACCACTGGGTGGGTATAACTCTCACAAGGGACACTTGTGAGCGGGGGGTGCTTTATCAGCAGCAGAACATGCCTTTTTTCAATTCTAGTGGTGAACTCCCTGAGTCTCACCCAAGGATGATTTAATATGGGGGGAGGGGTGGGATCGGTTGATGAGGTCTCAGGTCTCAGGCCTACAACACCCAGCTATACCTTATCTGCCCCCTCAGAGACCCTGAGTACCCAGTGACACCCTCAGCTATACTCTGACTGCCCCCCGACACTCTTGGTAACCCAGCTATACCCCAATTTTTCCCCCCCCCCAGAGATCCTGGGTACCCACTGATATGCAGCTTTACCCCCAACTCAGCCTCAGAGACCCTAGGTACCCAGGATTACCCAGACTGCCCCCCAAGGATCCCTGGGTACCCAGCAACATCCAGAATTACTCCAACTGCACCCCTAGACACTCTGGATACTCAATGACACCCAGCTATATCCTGACAGCCCTGCCCCAGAGACCCTGGGTACACAGTGGCATCCAGCTATACTCTGACTGCCCCCACCCCCTATAAAGCTGGTGTGACACTCTGTACCCCAAAGCAAGACCCTGGCACAGTCATATTCACCACTGTCATATCATTATGATACATTTTGTACTTGTACATTTTGCCTTGTGAGGTATCATTTTAAAAGTCTGAATCTGTTGAATATTAATAGCCTGTAGGAATGTATGCGCTATCATTGAATGTGAAGTTATGAAGTTTTGCTGTGTGTATGTTACTGAAATATGTTGTAAAGTTGGAAACACCCACATCCAGCCTTTCAAGTACAACAGTGGGGCAGCCAGAAACTGATAATGGTCCGATAAGGGGAATATATACACTTGTAAGTATTACTCCAGGAACCGCTCACAGAGAGTACCTACACAATGGAGGCTGTTTGACTCACCTCTTAGCAAAGGATCTTTCCAGCAAGCTGAAAGAAGCTATAACAGTGGGAAGTGATGTCATCCTTGGTCCTCACTCCCCGGGCAGCTCAAAAACACCTAGAAACACAACTAGAGAACAAAGACTGAACAACAGGGGAGGTGGTCCCAGGCTGGAGGGAATTTCCAGCCTGAGTTTGGAAGATCTGTGACTTGCTTGTTGCAGTAGACAGAAAGAGCCTGAAGCATGAACCTGGTGCAGGGCCTGAGGCCTGAACAAATGTCAGCAAAAGTTATGCTATGACCAACAGTCAGGCCCTGTCAAAAGCAGATGCTTGCCTGGAAGTCAGTGATCGGTAAAGAAACTGAGCACCAGTACTGTTGGCATTGCTACAATACACTTGTTAGGGGGCTTTCCCTTCACTCCCTCCCCTGGTTCTTGTCACGCGGACAGAAGGCAGAAAACCGGAAGTCCAAAGCACAGGCAATGTGATGTTTATCGGGGTAAGTTTTCAGCAGGCATATGTATCCCATAACTCTGACACCACAGAGTCCCGGTTCCCACTGTTCCCTTCCCAGCTCTGACGCCACAGAGCATTTACACCATGTCCCTCTTCCCAGCTCTGATACCGCAGAGCCTTTCCTATGGCCCTATTCCCCATTCTCACTTCCTCCTTCTTAGCAGGCCCAAATATACCTGCAATGCACACCCACAGTCCCACCCCTTGCCATTTATGGTCATGGTCTGTCTGGGGGATCATGGGTCTGAGGGTCTTCATCCCACCCCTTTTGTGCCCCATGGGAGGGGGAAGGAGTGAGGTGGTGCTACAGTCAGGGACAGGCATTTCTTTGATCTTTTACTGTTTTATACCTTCCCCCCCAGTATCCCCCATACCTCCCAACTGGTTGCTTGACCTTGCCTTGAGAGAAAAGCCAGGCAGTTTCCAGTGTATATGCATCTTTAAAAATGTTATTAAAGCTAATGTTAAAAAAATTATCGAATACAAAGGTTGGGAAAAGAGCATCTGTACATCTGGGTAGAGTGCTTAGATTATCCACAAATACAAAATTTGTTTTTAAACTCACGATACATATAGTGCATAATCAGCAATAACCCAAATGTAGGTGAATAGATTTAACAATACAGTTTAGATATTAGAATCCGAGTACTCGGGTGCATCACTCATGAAAAGTTGTACAGAGATTTGGTTGTGGAAAACAAAAAATATCAATGAATGGAGATTGTCCCAAATCCATTGGTCAGGACTCAAACCTCAGCCAACTACTCAGAAGGCAGCTAAGCTCACCACTATATCACCAATGCATACCACCTGCCATCAGTCCCATATCTTTTCACATTGTACTGAAAGCCCAGTCTGGTTGTGGGAAATGCAACACACGGTGTCTTTGTTCATTGTTCTTCACAAGTGTTAGTATAAGATATAAGAGTATCAAAAAATCAAACCCAAAATTCTACCCCAGGCTAACAAACAAGCCTACATGCTAACACCACTGGATACATAAACATATTCCGGCAGGCCAGCACAAGAACAGCCCAACCGAGCATGTGATAAAATGGTTTGACGAAAGTGGTGAATAGGGCTATTTTGTCTGAAATATCAGGAGTAAAAGTACAAGGGGAGGTAACAAATGTGTCACAGAACACATAAGGTAATATGTACGTTGTTCATCCCAGATTGTTTGTCTCAGTCTATTCATGTTGGGATATCTTGCGTTAACCCTTTGCCTGGTCTAGGGGGCAGCGCAAAGTCCCGCCACTGACTGAGCTGGTTCATTGTCACGGGCATACGTGTTGGTGCACCTGTAACCTTTGTGCCAGGGCGTTAACACCTTGCGTCGTCAGCAATAAACATGACTGTTCTCAGTGGTGGCAGATGACAGAACAAGAAGCAATGGTCTCAAGTTGCAGTGGGGGAGGTCTAGGCTGGATATTAGGAAACACTATTTCACTAGGAGGATGGTGAAGCACTGGAATGGGTTACCTAAGGAGGTGGTGGAATCTCCTTCCTTAGAGGTTTTTAAGGCCCATCTTGACAAAGCCCTGGCTGGGATGATTTAGTTGGGAATTGGTCCTGCTTTGAGCAGGGGGTGGGACTAGATGACCTCCTGAGGTCCCTTCCAACCCTGATATTCTATGATTCTATGGTACAAGAACACACAGACCTCTTAAGTAAATACGTAAAGACATTCCAGAGCGGATGGTACAAGAATGCATAGACCCCTCCTAAAGATAAGGATGGAATGACAGGATAATGGATGAAGATGTTTTGTTCGAACTATGAGGTACAAGGTAATAACATTTTGACTCTGGCCATTGATTCACACAACCTTGAGAGAGAGAGACTGGCCATATTGACTTTTACCATTAGTCCACACACCCCAAGACAAGGGGTGGTCGTAATGACACAACCGCAGGGAAGTAATTATCCCACCCCAAGAAGGGACGAGGCACACTTGCCCCACGCACTGGGGTATTAGAATTCTTATCCCTTGAAGCTCTTGGTGACCTGATCTGGAGATGGATTGGGTGTGATGCTGGCAGACCAGGTGCCAGCTCATGCCAACGTCACCATGTCTCAACTGAACACTGACAAATGCAGAGCTGGAATCAGTCCTGCTCACCTGTGTGATAGCATTATTAAAATGGGTATTAGGATTATAAGAATGTGTTTAGTGTTTGGACTTTGGCTGCTTGTGAGTTGCTGCATGCATTAATCTCACTTGTAACATCTGTAGACCATATTGTAAAGTAATCTTTGAGCAATTGTATTGTGAGCTTCTGTGACTGTATAAATCACCAGACAGGAGAAAGACAAGAACTAGTGTAAAGTGCTGGTTTCCAACAGAAGGTGTTAACGTCTTGCCCAACAGGGATGCTCCATCAACACCAGATGGACTATTGTCGAACATAAAGAGGACAAAAGCTATTTGTTGTTTGCCCTTCCCCCACTGAAGATGTGTCATGCACATGAATTCCTCCCTTCAGCTGTATTTGCAGCTGCGAGTGCAAGTGAGGAAGAGGATAAAAACTCTTAATAAGGATGAACTGTATCTCTATACCGCTTGCATTCTGGGGAGCAAGGTGTCCTTGGCATAAGCAAGGAATACCCAGCTACTTAGCTTTTATTATCTTTCGAAACTTAAGATTGTAACTCATTTGTGTATCTATATTCACCCGCTTTAGCATTGTAAATAACTCTCCTTTCCTTTTCCTATTAATAAATCTGTATATAGCTTATCATGGACTGGCTACAAGCATTGTCTTTGATGTGAGATCCAAAGTGCAATTGGTCTGGGGTAAGTGACTGGTCCTTTTGGACTGGGAGTAACCTGAATATTGCTGTGATTCTTGGTATAAGGGACCATCTATCACAAAGGCAGGCTCACCCAGGTAGCAAGACAGAGCAGAGTACCCAAGGGGACTGTCTGTGACTCCATGTTACATGGAAGAGTTTACACTTGATAATTGGTTAGTGAAATCTAAGCATAGGACTCACAGCATATCCCAGATATAAAAAGTCCAAAGAGACCCTGCAAATGGAGAAAAACAAAGGCACTATTTACAACTATCAAGTATTTACCACTATATCCAACTCACGAGCTAGCTAACAACACTAACGTATTCAAGAGAACAGGGCACGCTACAGACTCCATCTCAGGCCAAAGGGGAGACGGGAATGAGGGCCATTCAGCCACATAGTCCTATATATCCTTGGGTTGGGGAATGAAGGTGCCAGGGCTGAAGCAATTCTTTTACATTCACAACTGATTTGGCAAACCCAGCGGTGCTGGGGCTATGAAGTGCCAAGCCTAGAGGTGCTGGGGGGTCAGCCCTGGCAAGCCCGGGTCGGGGAATGAGGATGACTGGAGCGTAGGTGTGGGCCAAGCCAGCATGGCTACCAAAAATCTCTGCTCAAAGGCACAGGGGTGCACGTGTACCGGAAGTGGAGCACACATCACTACTCAAAGAAAAAGCAGTTCTACTCAGATGGTCCCTGTGTGGATAGAGATGCTGGGTAACTAGTGACACCCAGCGCAGAGACCCAGCCATGCCCAGGCTGCCTCTACTGCACAGCAACCCTGGGTACCCAGTGACACCCAGCCCTACCCAGAATGCCTCCCCGCAGAGACGCAGGTACCCAGTGAGAGCCCTGAGGCTGCTCTATCTTACACAGAGGCTCTTGCCTGGTCCTAGACCATCAGGAGAGAAAGGTGGCCTGAAACCCACTCCCCCAAGCACTAGAACACAGGCAATGCACATCTGGCCTTGCTCCTTTAGGGCCTGCTCTTGGCAGGTGCTTGTTCTCACGCAGCCTCGGGGCCATGATGCTTGTTCAGTGATACCCTCCATAGCCTCGGCAGAATGATGCTCAGAGACTCGGAGAACAATGTAAAAACCAGCATTTAATTGAAACATCATTAAAACCAACTCGGTGGGTTATTATATAAATATAAAGTGCAACATTTCCAACAGCTCTATAAATTAATTTCAGTCAAGCAAGAGGTTTGCCTCCCGGTGCAAGTGCACGAAACTGTATTGCTCTGCACCGTCAGAGACAGCTCTGCTGAGGAAGTCAGCCCTCCAGGAGGGTTCTTTGGCTTGGCAAGTTTTATCCAGTCCCTCAGTGCATTCAAAAGAGGAGAACTCTGCTGGGAGGTGGGCACCCACCCTCTCCCCAACAGAGAGAAGGTGCTGTGCAAGGCTCACATTATCCAAGAGGAAGGATTGGATCATTTGCAATCAAGTATCCTCAACCCATTTCCACAGCATATTTTAAAAATGAGCAAGGAGTGAATTACAGCAGGTTTTCAGGTGCAAAGAAGAATGGCTATTGGCTCTCAGAAGTGAGGGTGGGGGCTGGTGGACAATAACAATCCACCGTTCATATAATCCAGTCAGAAGCATTCAGTATATTTGTCACTCTGGACCAAAGTAGATTTTTCGTGTCAATGAGGCTGACTTGATCAAGGAAAGATCTCTGGCCAAGAAAACGTTTAAACTCTTTTTTTTTTTATCACTACAGCCCAAACTCTGCTTTCTTACATCAATCCAGTCCCACTGCATCAGCCATTAAACTCTGTGGCACGGTTCAGACAGGGTTCTAGATGGAGAGAAATCAAAGGAGAAACTGTGCAATTCATTTTTGCTGGTATGGTAGCAAAGGAACCAAATTCTCTGTGGGTTCCTGAGTGGAGTTTTTCCCAGTAGAAAATTTGGACTGTCGTCTTTCCTACTGTCCCCTGGAGCAGAAAGGGGGCAAAGTTGTGGATAAAAAGATCAGGCAACATACTGAATTACCTGACATGAGCCCTGATCCTGCTCGATGGGAACAGAATTGGGCCCCATTGAAAAACAGCAAAGCACTCGGTCCTAATTTACAGGGTAAATGGCCTTGTTCTGAAACTACCTGCCATGATTTCACACTGGAAAGCAAGAGGGACAAATCAATCATGTTCTTTTAAGACCGGGATTGGGGAGAGGCTGGGAGGGTTGGCAAAGTGGACATAACCTTCAAATGGCCCCAGTGTGAGGAACAAGGCCGCCTGGCTGCTCTCAGTGCATCTGGAAAAGCAGAGTTTCACTCCTTTTTTCTCATCTTGCCCATCTTCACTTCTTTTTTTCGCATTCAAGGGTCCAACGCATTCATACAGGGATGGGGACTTTAACCCGGAGAGGCTGAGGTGTCTGTACAGGTTGCAGAGGGGTGTCCTCTGACATCTTAGTGCAATATACATGAGGGATATTGTTTGGGTAGAGCACCCCCTTGGGGCTGTAAACGGAAACACACTGTGAGTCTATGTCCTTGGCCGCTCCGGAGGGCGGAAGGTGCCCGCTAGACAGCAGCTAATGGCACAGCACCTCTGTCTCGAACTGCAGAAGCTGTCCCATGAAGCCAAAATTGGGCGAGATGACCCCGCGGCGCTGCTTGACGAAGTCGAAGGCTTCCTCCAGGCGCACTCGTTGGGTCTGGATCAGGTAGGCCAGGCAGATGGTGGCCGAGCGGGAGATGCCAGCCTGGCAGTGGACTAGCACTCGCCCACCGCTGCTCTTCACGGAATCTACGGGAGCAAGCAGAGAGGGTCATTGAGTGTTCTAGCAGGACCCCAGGGCTGAGAACATCCTGTCCTGAGGCACTGCACCTCCCTTTCCCTCAGAACCCTCCAATAAACCCTCCGGGCCTTGCCCTTTAAACCCAGACTCTCCCACTAGTGTCTCTGGAGATCCCCCTTCCTCACAGCCAGGGGCCAAATGCTCCATGCAGCCTGCCCCACAGGGTGGCTCATTGGAGATGGTTGGGCCAAGAGTTCCTAGATGTAAGTAGCTGAAGTCCAGGGCAGGATGGGCTCAGTGTAGATCTCTTGGCTCCTAAACTCACTCTTCTCCTCCTTGCTGTGCACTGATCCCGCAGAGCTCGTGGGCCTGATTCTGCTCTCACTTACACCAGTGTAACCCCACTGTCATTGGGATTACTCCTGATTTGCTCCAGTGGCTGTGAGAGGGGAATCAGGCCCTGGCCTGTTTGGCTTCAAGGCATTGGCTAAGAGCCATTGCTTTCCCTGGGGTATTGGCCCTAGGGCAGGACATGAGGCCAGGAATGAGACTGCCAGGGCTGGAACTGTGCCACCTGGCTGGACCGGATCCTGACACACAAAAGTTCTCCCACTGGAGCAAGGGCTGCAGGGGTTTAATAGTGCGCCATGCCCAGAGACTATAGGCCTATTCCAAACCTCACTGAAGTCAATGGAAAGGCTCCTGCTCCTTTCAATGAGCCTTATCTGAGCCCTATGTGAAAGCCTCTATACTGGGGCGTCAGTAGGGCTGCAAGGGGGAATGGCTGTCCTAATGACTAATCTCGTGCTTACCAATAAAGCCAATGGCCTCCTGGAACCAGATGCTGATCTCAGCCATGTGGTTGTCTTCCACAGGGATGCTCTTGTAACGAAACTGCCCTTCAAAATGGTTGGGGCAGCTGGCGGAAACGTTGAGCACGGCCGTGATGCCCAAGGACTCCAGCACCTGCTTGTTGGAGGAGTGGTAGCAGCTGCCCAAGTAAAGGAATGGCAAGATCTCCACAGGGCCACCCTAGAAACAAGAAGAATAAAGACAATGTGAGACCTTCTTCCTCTGGGTTGATTTCACAGCTTTACACTCCCCTGGAGACATGCACCCAGTTCGCCCTGCAATCATGTGGAGCTGCATCTGTCTATGTACCCCTATGCCCCTCATCTCTGCTGGATTGGAGTGCTACTCCAGCAACGATATCAGGAGATTAGACAGATGGATAGATTAGATTAGTGCCTAGACTGATGACTTTTCTGGGAGTGAACTGACAATAGACCCTGCACTTGACCTTGGCTGAAAACCCAGATCAGCTAATGATTAATTTAATCTGTGAGCCCCACAAATCCTGCTGACAGATGTTTGGCCAGATATTTGCTCAAGAACAGATCCTGATGCTGTTGGAGGTTTTGGCAAAACTGCCATTTTCTGAAATGGGATCAAGGACTGGCCTTCAGACAAAATTAATGACTAATCATTGAGGTACCCAATTTTGATCCCCTTACTCCAGCTGAGTAACACCTTCGCCCATGAATACTGACGTCAGCGGGCTCCTCAGCATTGAAGAGACCATTCAGGATGAGTAAGACTATCAGAATCAGGCCCTGTAATAGGCTCTGGGGTGTCTACATTTGGAATGGGGGGCAGGGTCAAGAGCAGCCTTCCAGCCCAAGTTTGTTGCATTGCTGATGAAGTCAGGAAAACTTACCTGATCGTAGAAAGGAGTGATGGTCCTGGTGTTACTGTCGTCTTTCGAGTCTATCAGGGCTGGCAAGGAGGCAGGAGGAGGCGGTGGCTCAGAGCACAGTTCTGGAAAGCGGGCTTGGAAACCATCAAACCCCCCTGCAAAGAACATATCAAGTTAATATCAGCAGCAGGTAGAGCATCGCCGCTCAGCACATGCGCAGGGACAGGTGTGCCGGGGTTAGCTAACCAAGCACTGACGCTGTTGGGAATAACAGGCAGAAAGGTCTTGTGCAGATGTCCCCAGGGAGTGGGCCAGCATTTGTGTGCTGAAAATGCATTTTAAAATGGGGTTTGCTACTGCAGCTTGTAATCTCAACCCGCTGGGAGAAGGGGGGCCCAGGCCTCTCTCCAGGGCCTCTCAAGCTGGGGCAGGAGCCATGTACTAACCATATCTGCTTTAGCCCTTCTGTGTGTACTTTTCTAGCACTAAGGAGTAGTGTGAGCTGCTCAGTGTGTGTGACGGGCTGCAGGTGTGGTTCTGAATTTGTGTATTTGAACGTATGTGTGAGAGAGAGACAGAGAAGATTTCTGGTTGTATGTGTGTGCATGAGTGGAAGTTGGTGCTGTGTGCCAGAGTTTGTGAGTGCCTGTAAGTTTGCAAGGTGCTAGTTAGTGTTTCATGCTGTGCACGTGTGTGAGATTGTGTTTGTGTGACATTTCTTATGTGTGTGAAGTGGTGGTACTGATACTGTATAGAAGTGAGTGTGTATGTGAGCCTGAGAGTGTGTGTGCTCTCCTGATGCGGGGTGTTCTCCCAGAGTTAGTGGGGGTGCTCTCCTGGTGTGTGTGTGTGGGTGCATTCAGTGTTCTGGAGGGGGGTGTTGGTGAGGGTGCTTTCCTGGTGGGTGGTGTTCTTCCGGTGGGGGGAGGGATGTTGTCCGGGGGGGGGGGGTCGCCCTTGGGGTGATGCTGTCCTGGAGGAGGGATCGTCCCGGGGGGGGGGGAATGCTCTCTTGGGGGAGGTGCTGGGTCCCCACAGGCGACTCCCTAGGGGAAGGTGCCTTTACCTCGGAGCAGGTAGATGAGGGTGGGTCTGGCTCTCGCCTCCAGCAGCAGGGAGTTGAGCAGCAGCCTGGCCAGGCTGTCGGCCCGCAGAGCCAGCACCGAGCCGCTGGCCTCGTCCAGCACCACCAGGCGGGACAGCTCGCCTCTGCGGAGCCGCCCCAGCAGCGCCCTGTCCGGGACAAGCCAGTCCAGGCTGACGCCGGCTCTGCCGCGGGATCTGCGGCGCAGCAGCCCGTTCCAGCGCACCGGGCGCGAGTCCAGCAGGTGAGCCTGGCAGAAGGCGAGGAAGGGCCGGCAGTCCAGCACCAAGGTGCGCCCGGCTTCTTCGGGCTCTCGGAGCAGCCTGGCGAGCTCCGCGCTCTCCAGCTGCTGCACCTCCTCCATCACCATGGCTGGGGCTGAGGGATGCGCCCACTAAAAATCCCGGGGGGCAGCGCAGGGTCCGGAGCAGGGCGCACGGGGCACGGCCGGGCAGTGCGCGCAGCGCAGGGTCCGGAGCAGGGCGCACGGGGCACGGCCGGGTAGTGCGCAGCGCAGGGTCCGGAGCAGGGCGCACGGGTCTGGATGCGCGGGGCGATGGACTCTCCAGTGTCTCTGCAGCCTGCCACGGCGCTGGCGTTTAAATACCCAGAGCAGGGGCCAGCTCCGGGCAACCATATAAGGGAGTGTGTGTCACTGAGGAACTCCTTTTTTGGGCAGCTTCCACTCACGTGCACTGAGATCAGAGGAGCTAAGGCCGTCCCACTGCGCGCGCGCGTGTGTGTGTGTGAGAGAGAGAGAGATTCTCTATCCGGGTGTGTATATTTCTCTGTGTGTGTATCTCTCAGGGTGTGTGTACTTGTGTGTGTGCGCATGTCTATCTGTGTGTGTGTGAATCAGAGTGTGTATATTTGTGTAAGTGTATCTCTCAGTGTGTGTGTGTGTGTGTGTGTGTGTGTGTGTGTGTGTGTGTGTGTGTGTACCTATCAGGGTGTCAAATATCAGGGGGTAGCTGTGTTAGTCTATATCCACAAAAACAACAAGGAGTTCAGTAGCACCTTAACAGATTTATTTGGGCATAAGCTTTCGTGGGTAAAAAACCCACTTCTTCAGATGCATCAGGGTATGTATATTTGTGAGTGTGTATCTCTCAGGGTATATGTTATTTGTGTGTGTGCGCATGTGTGTTTCTATCCTTGTGTGTATATTTGTGTGTGTATGGATCTTGCGTGCACATGCCTGTGTGGGAGCGTGACAGTCTGTGTGTATCTCATTCCGTGTGTCTTTCTCTGCTCGGGCCTGTATCTCAATGTGAGTTGTGTTGTGTGTTTTGCTTGCAAGGCAGGACATGAAGCTCCTGGCCCTATGTAAAGACAGCTCAGTAATCTCCCTCTCTGTGACTGGGGAAGCCAAGGAAAATCTCCCTCCCTTCCCAACGCTAACCAGTTCCCCCTCCAGATGATCATTTCTTGTATCTAAGCAGCCACCTCTTCCCGCAGCCTCTTCAACCCAGCACTTCCCTGGCTCTCAGTGGCTCTCCAAAGTCTCCCCAAATGCTCCCCTGGTTCTCAACAGCCCCCATGAATGCTCCGTCTCAGCCCCTTCCCAACCCAGACAACGTATTTCCCTTGGAACCCATGCCCGCCCCGCACCTGGTTTCCTGTGGTTTCTATATACGGCGCTGCTCAACTGAATTTAGTCAGTGGCATGGGGACCTTCTGTGGTTTCCTCCCACATGGGGCCCCCAGTCTTCAAATGTGAAATTGTGGGGGCAGAGTGACATGGGGGGGGGATATGAGGATCCTGTGATCTGGTCCCATTTTACAAAGGGGCTTTACCAGGTCTGCCATGGCTTTGACTCATCCTCTCCTCTCCCCCAGGCTGACCTTTTCTGGCAGCGAGTCACGGGGCTGGGGGCAGGAGTCTCTGCAAAGAAAATTGGTATTGACACACCCCACCATGCCCAGGAAGCAGAGACAGCAGCAAGGCCTGGCTCCCTTCCAGCCCAGGGCTGGCCGTCCTGCTCACGGCCAGGGCTGAGGTGGACGAGCCGCAAGCAGAGAGCAGGAAGGAAGCAGGAGCGTGGGTCACAGCCACACTGCAGCTTTGCGCTGAAAAGTGGAGCCTTTGCTGCCACTTCCTGGTGGGGGCAGTGCAAACTGGTCTTCAGCTCTGGGGTCTGAACTGGGGCAGGGCTTTGGTATGGCCTTTAATCTAGCTCCGGCCCTGTGGAGCTAACAATCAACCCTGCCACCTTAAAGTGTGGGTGGATCCCCTTGTTCAGGCACTAGGCTGAGACTTGGTGTGAATTCCCTGCTCAACCACAGACTTCTTTACTGACCCTGGCCACGTCCCTTAACCACTTAGTTCCCCACCTCTGCAGTGGGAGTAGGGATCCTGCCTTGGTCTGTGCAGCCCTTGGTGGCAGGGACTGTCTCCTACAAGGCGTGGGTGCAGGACCCAGCCCAGTTGGGTCCTGATCTCCAGGGGCTACCAGAACACAAAGAATACTAGTGATCGGGCCAGGTCAAGACTGGGACTTCTACCTTGTTGCTTGCACACTTATCTGAAGCATCTTCCCCATTTCTCTACACTGCAAGCCTCATGGAGACTGGGGAGGCACCAGGCCATTTGGGATGAAGGGAACCAGCAAGACTGGGTCAGCCTTGCCTTCCACCAGCAGGGGTAGCTGCAGCCAACAACGAGCTCAGGGACACAGCTCCCCAGGTGGCTTCTAAGGAGCAGCCGCATGGGAAGTGGAGGGAGGAAGCACTGGTGGCCTTGGCTGCTCTCCAAGGCCAGCAGGTAAGGTGATGCTTACTTAGGAGGAGCCCCTGAGGAGCCCTGATCCACTGTAGATCCCGCCTCTGGCTCTGGTGTCTACTGCAGGTGATGCACCACCCACTTCCTCCCAAGTAAAGAGTTGAGAGGAGAAGTGACTCTAGCAGGGATGACTGGGGAGAAGGCGGGGGCAGTAAGGAATTGCAGTGATGATGGAGACACCCCCCCCCAACCCCTAGCTGAGCAGGGCAGTCTCTCGCCAGCTGAGATGGATGCAACAAATGTGGAGCAGAAAAGGAGGCCAGACTCACCGCCACCATCACTTCCACGACATGTCAGGGAAGTTCAGATGGGGATCTGGATCGGGGTGTTGTGGCCTATCCTGGTCTTTAGGTGGTGAGCATGACCAAGTAGCAGGAGTTTGCCACACACCCCCCCCCACCCTTCCCATATTGGTAGGTGGGAGGGGAGTCTTGGCTAAGTCACAGCTACCTGGGAGAGGGTTTAGCGAAGGCTGAGACCCCTGCTCTGGGCTGTTGTGATACCCCTGGCATTGGGTGAGTGCAGAAGTCTGGCTGAGCCTGTGAACACAATCGCACATTTCCCACTGCAGCATGCATTCTACAAATCTACAGGCCTGATTCGCCCACGGGGTCGGCTCTGCACTGACTGGCATAGGAGCTGGATCAGCCACTGTGTGCGCAGCCCTGCTAAAGCCAGCGTTGGAGTGAGCAGAGTCGGGCACTGGGGCCAAGAATACCAGGGCAAACGCCAATTTTCAGGGGAGAAATGCTCTGGCATCTTTGATACCCCCCCAGAGCAAATGGGGCCTTGTTCTTTAAGGTCTCTGCTTCCAACAAGCACCCTGGGAGTCGTGGGGGGGGGAGCCACTTTCCTGCCATAGGAGGAGGAAGGGTGACCCCTGCCCTGTTGGCAGTTGATGTAGAGTTTCAGGACTGCAAACCTGATGTGCATTAACTCATCTTCTCTGGAAGGTCAGGAGCAGCCACAGAGCAGACTAGGATTAGGAGCTGAGCTCCCAGACACCAGGACATGTGGCAGCAGGCTGGGTTTCTAGGGCCTGATTCAATGTCCACTGACTCCCATTGCCACCAAGGGTGGTGCACTCAGTTTAATCCAGGGGGCTGGAAGACTAGGGGGAGATCTGTCATTTCTCCAATCTCCAACTCACAGTCTCTGGGCACCAGCATGGGTTAAGCTGCCAGCTCCAGCCCCTCTGCAGAGACTGGCTCCTTCTGTTCCCCACCCCAAGGCAAGACCTCCCCAGAGCTCTGACCCTTCATGTCCCAGCAGTGACTCTTCCTCCCCACCCAGCCCATGAATTAACATACCCCTCCCTGCACACACCAACCTCCTGTGTCCCCCTCATCTTCCTACCATCCCATCCCCAGAGCACTGCTCCATCCGCCACTGACTGCGGGATTGCAAAATGCAAATCACAGCCCCCAACCCCCAGTCTTTGCTGCCTATACACCCCAGTGTGATCCTCTGGCAGGTCTTCACCTCCTGGAGTTTCGCTTCTTGGGGAAGGAAAGTCCCAGCCAGCCCAGGGGAAGGGGGAACCCACAGAAGCTTCCCCTGCAGCAGTGACAGTCACTGGAACCACATGCCCTGTTTTCTGGTCATCTAGTGAGCGCTAATTATAGCAGGGAGCCATATATTTCTGGTGCCTTAACCGCTACAAAAGGGGAAGAGTCAGGCTGATGAATCAGGATTCGTCTCTGTGGCCACCTGCTCTCAGCGACCCCTGTGTGAATCTGTGGTGTGTAGTGCTGAATCGGGCCCATAGTGAGGCTCTCTGTCTGTCTGCTGCCTTCAGAATCGCCACACAGAGTCCAGGGGGCTAATGCCCTGAGTGGCTGCTGCCTGCCCCAGGCGCCTCTTGCTTCAATGTCCCAGTTACACTCTGGGTCTGGAGAGGCCAACAGCCCCTTGCCTTTAGCTACCGTATGCGCCACAGGGGGCAGTGAAATAAGAGGCAGGTTCCTGACGCCAGGGGCCTCTGGTCTCCTGATTCCTTGATGGCTGGGGCAAGGGATACGAGACTCACTAGTGAGCCGTACTGATGCTGGGGGCACAGCGTGGGTATCCACATGGCATGAACAGGGCTCCCAAGTGCTGTCCCACTCCGCACAGGGGCAAAGACATCCCTGGGTAGCACCATGGTCTGCACCCACAGGCCCAGAGCCTGCTTAGGTGACACGGAGGGGCCAGATTCTGGCCACGTGTGGCCAGCACAGAATTCCCTGGGTAGTGGAACTAATGCCCACACCAACAGCCTTCACCTTCCCAGCACAGAGGCCCTGCCAGGGGAAGGATGGAGGGAGCATGTCAAGGGCTGGACAGCGGTAGGGTGGAACTTGAAGACCTTAGCCCTGTGGTACCCCTGGGCTGCTCTAACTCAAATCAGGGCAGAGCCAGCACAGCATCAGAAAGTTGTAGCTAGTTTCCTAACAGACCCACTCCTCTGTGCCAAGCAGACCTGAAATTTAGGAGCAAATAAAGCCTCCCTCTTCCCATCTCCACCAGCCCCTCTCTGTGCTTAGAAAGTGCATCATTCCTGCGGGCGCTGCCTTGTGAAATGCGATGTCTCCAAACGGTCCCTCTAGCTGCCCAGGTGGCCTGGGATGGAATTTGCCATCATATTAATTTCAGTTTCCTGAAACCACTGGCTCAGCAGCCCAGGAGACTGAAGGGCTCTAGTTATCTCTCAGCGTGTGCAGGCCCCAGGACAGAGCAGAGGTGGCTTTCTCTGGATATGCACTCCCCCTGGCCCGCACAGTCACTGGCTGCTCTGCTGAGAGTGGCAAGCGGGGATGCGTTATCAGCGGTGCTGACCAGAGACAAAAACTGGACACCTGGCAAGCCTAGTTAGCTGAGGTAGCTCTCAGGAGCTCCATCAGTGGGCTAGTATCAGGGGTAGCCATGTTAGTCTGGATCTGTAAAAGCAGCAAAAAGTCCTGTGGCACCTTATAGACTAACAGACGTTCTGAGGCATGAGCTTTCGTGAGTGAATACCCACTTCGTCGGATGCATGTAGTGGAAATTTCCAGGGGCAGGTATGTATCATGAGGCTGATGGATTTTCACTCCATACGGCTGAATGCAGTGCCTTGCATGGTGTCAAGTATCAGAGGGCTAGTGGGACATCAGTGGGATAGTGCTGCCCACCCACCGACAAACAGAGAGCCAGGCCCTGCCCCAAAGAGCTCATGCTCCAAGCAGAAGCCAAGAGACAACAGCTGGGCACAGACAGACAGACTGAGGAATGCGGGGAACTAGGAACCAAGATAAGGCAGCCTGGGGAACAGTGGGCCGAGCCCACCAGCTGCCTACCCGTTCATGTTGCTGGGCATCATGCTGGCAAATACCAGGCACAGCCACCTTGCCACAGAATAAAGGAGCCACATTTCAGTAGCCAAATAGCCAACGTTTTAAGGGCTTAAAGATACTGGGCATCGGCGGCTCCCACTGACTCCAGTGGCCTTTTGTCAGTAAGAAGGTCTCCGGGCTGCCCCAAGTTTCACACCTTCCTTTCCGCAAGGGACACGGGTGATGTAGGCTGGCTTTGAGCACAGGGACTAGCGGCTGATGCAGCTGTGGGCGTTAGGATATATATGGTGCCAGAAAGTGGAAGGAAGCAACCGACAGGAGGGAGTCAGGGAAAGCCCCTTTCTCTCAGTTGTGAGAATGAACTGTTCCCTCGCAGGGCAGGACTGGGTCAGTGGGGACCACAACCTAGGCTGGCCTGCCCACGGGAATCCATTCTGGTCTGCTGGGCACTGGGGTATGTGTGTGCTGCTGGAGGCATGGGGAGAGTCAGCAGAGAAATGACACTCACTTTTTATCCACTCTGAAGCCCCCTAGCCCCAGAGGAGGTGGCGCACAGGCAGGGATAGCTGCCCCCCATATGGTCTCCCTACCTCTAGCCTGAGCAAGAGGGACCTCCCTAGGCACGAGGGGAGTTCAGACCCCATGGCCTACTCAGACCTTGAACATGTCTTTTCAACAGTGCCCATCAGCTTGGGCTGGATTCAAACCATAGTCTAGGGGAGAACAGCTCTATGGCCTAGTCTCAATGTCCTAGGCCGGCTAGTCACGCAGGAAGACAGAGGTAGTGGAAGGTCCATGTTGGAGCCACTCCATGTGCCTGATGGAAACACAAACCCCAGGTGAAGTGTGCAGTTCCCAGAATGAACATGACTTGTGCAAGTGCAGGCTGGAAATGATAATGACAGTGTCCATGAAAATATCACCCTGAGATAATTGCTTTTCACATTAGCAAATAGCGCTGCAGTTAATTGCAGAAACTGGCATGAGCTAATAATGGAACAAGCTTGCTGGGGACTGCACCTTCTCTGGGTAAGCACAGCTAGTATGCAGGGTTATCACCTTTGCTGAGCTGCTGCTGCCTGGGCTTGGCCAATGCTGATGGAACGGCCATTCCACTGCATGAAATACAGACACAACATCGCTGGGAGGTAGACAACTGTGTTTGCTCAATGTGCCTCATGCTTCCTGGTGCAGAGAAGAAACCCATTCCTGGGATGCACCTGCTCTACCCAGATGCACTCGGGATGGGTGTTTGCATGACACAGCCAGTACGCCTTGCTGTGGTACAGAAGCACTTAACATGCTCCCCAGAGACAGCCAGGTAGATATCTGGTTGCTGCAGAAAAGCACCTGGCTATCCTGGTGCACCCAGGGGCAGTGTGGGAGGGTCTGAGCACATCATTAGCATTGTCTGAATTCCAATAGTGCCAAAGCAAGACTGTGGGCCCATTACTTTTAGGATTAGTTCACATTTATACAACGGTAACACCTACAGAACAACCCTGCTGGGGCTCCTTTGTGCCAGGTGCTGCACAGGCACAGAGTAAGAGATAGAACCTAGCCCAAAGAGACAAGGCAGATAGAGGTGGGAGAACAGAATTAGCCCCAATTTACAGCTGGGGAATGGCAGGTTGGAGAGAGAGAGAGAGAGATGTTCAAAGAGCTTAGCTCCCTTCATGCCTGGCCAGGGCTGGATTAACCGTTTGTTGGCCCGACCCCAAACATATTTGTGGCCCCCCCTACTCCTGGGGAATGATTGTAAAGACAGGAGATTGACACAGGAGTTGTCTTTGACAAGACTCATAGTGTTTACTGACAACATTTACAAGTTTAAGTTGCAGATGGAGGTGGCTGCACAAGGGTACCTGCAATGGCAGCCCATAAAAAGGGAACTGTCCCACCTTCATGTTTCTCCTATGAATTACCAGGGCTTAAATTATATTGTTGTATGAAATTGGGACGGATTTAAAACACTTTAAAAATAAAAAAACATGAAAAACTTTGATACATTTTATTTACAGAGTCATTCATACTAATTCCACTCACAAGGCCAGTTAGGCAGAACCGCAGGGTTTAAATGTGTGGACAAGATGATGGTGTAGGGAGAAGGGGTTTAGGCTTATTAGGAACTGGGGAAACTTTTGGGAAAGGAGGAGCCTATACAGGAAGGATGGGCTCCACCTAAACCAAAATGGAACCAGATTGCTGGCACCTAAAATTAAAAAGGTCATAGAGCAGTTTTTAAACTAAGGGCTGGGGGAAAGCCGACAGGTGCAGAGGAGCACGTGGTTTGGACAGAGATCCCTTAGGGGAGGATCTATTAATGGAAATTCTCTATGTCCTAGTAAGGAGGAGAGGATGGAAGATGATGAAATACAGGTAGGATCTGATGAGAAAGTCAAATGAAAAAGACTCCAATTCAATTACATCATGTAATAGCAGACAGCTAAAAAGTGACAATTTTTCTAAAGTGCTTATATACGAATGCTAGAAGTCTAAACAACAAGATGGGTGAACTAGAGTGCCTCATATTAAACAAGGATATTGATGCAATAGGCACCACAGAAACCTGGTGGAATGAGGATACTCAATGGGACACAGTAATACCAGGGTACAAAATATATCAGAAGGACAGAACAGGTCCTGCTGGTGGAGGAGGGGCACTGTATGTGAAAGAAAGTGTAGAATCAAATGAAGTAAAAATCTTAAATGAACCATACTATCTCTATAGATAGTAATTCCATGCTCGAATAATAAGAATATAGCAGTAGGGATATATTACCGACCACCTGACCAGGATAGTGATAGTGACTGAAATGCTCAGGGAGATTAGAGAGGCTATTAAAATAAAAAACTCAGTGGGGGATTTCAACTATCCCCATGTTGACTGGGTACATGTCACCTCAGGACAGGATGCAGAGATAAAGTTTGACACCTTAAATGCCTGCTTCTTGGAGAAGCTAGTCTTGGAACCCACAAGGGGAGAGGCAATTCTTGATTTAGTCCTAAGTGGAGCACAGGCTCTGGTCCAAGAGGTGACTAGATCTGGACTGCTTGGTAACAGTGATTATAATATAATTAAATTTAACATCCCTGTGGTGGGGAAATCACCACAGCAGCCCCACACTGTAGCATTTAATTTCAGAAAGGGGGACTACACAAGAGTGACCATATGTCCCATTTTGGCTAGGACAGTCCCATTTTCAAGCAGCAGGGACATGGAGTTTGGGGGGCAGGGGTCATCCTCAGCTGCAAGTAGCAGGGTGCTCGGGGGTCAGCCCCAGCCCTAGCCACAGGCAGCAGGGGGCTTGGGAGGGATCAGCCTCAGCCATGGGTGGTGGGAGTGGTTCTGGCTCGCCTTGAAGGTGGGGTGAGGGCCCAGCCGTCCTGTTTTTACTTTAAGAAATATGGTCACCCTAGACTACACTAAAATGAGAAAGTTAGTTAAAGAGAAATTAAAAGGTACAGTGCAAAAAAAGTGAAATCTCTGCAAGCTGCATGGAAACTTTTAAAAGACACCATAATAGAGGCTCAACTTAAATGTATGCCCCAAATTAAAAAACATAGTAAGAGAACCAAAGAGTGCCACCATGACAAAACAAAGTAAAAGAAACAGTGATAGGAAAAAGGCATCCTTTAAAAAGTGGAAGTTAAATCCTAGTGAGGAAAATAGAAAGGAGCATAAACTGTCAAATTAAGTGTAAAAATGTAATTGGGAAGGCCAAAAAGAATGTGAAGAACAGCTAGCCAAAGACTCAAAAAGAAATAGCAAAAAAAATGTTAAGGACATCAGAAGCAGGAAGTAGCTAGACAACCAGTGGGGTCACTGGACCATCGAGGTGCTAAGGGATCACTCAAGGACAATAAGGCCATTGTGGAAAAACTATTTGTGTTTGTTCTGGAAGGGGGCTTGAGAGCCTGTCACAGCAGCACAGAGTGAGGGGGACCCAGGCTAGTGGGATTCCATGTCTAAGGGTGGTGGAATCTCCACCCTTAGAGGTTTTTTAAGGTCAGGCTTGACAAAGCCCTGGCTGGGATGATTTAGTTGGGGATTAGTCCTGCTTTGAGCAGCGGGTTGGACTAGATACCTCCTGAGGTCCCTTCCAACCCTGATATTCTAGGAGAATGACAGGCAGGCTCAGTGGGACCCCAGCACATCAGGTGGCATCCCAGAAGGGGGTCCAACTTGTCACACATGGTACGCCCACCTCTGGAATACTGCATGCAGATGTGGCCGCTCCATCTCAAAAAAAGACACATTGGAATTGGAAAAAGGTTCAGAAAAAGGTGACAAATGATCAGGGATGTGGAACAGCTTCCATATGAGGCCCTGAATCCTGGGTCCTCTCCAACCAGAACCATTTGTTTTTTTTTTTAAATTTTTCAGAACAGTAGGTGAGCCAAAAAGCCAGTTGTTTGCCCAGATCTAGTGGCCCCCACCCTGAACTTCCCCCAAAGGAGGCAGGGCTCCACAAGACATGAGGGGAGGGCTGGTATCGGACAGGCTGAAAACCATTAATCTCCTTTAGAAGATGCTCTTCACCTGGTATGCAGGCCCGGGGGCCTAGGGAGCTGCAGGCACTCGGCCTCTTCACAGGTCTGCTGCTGGCCTAGCAGCTCTTCCCCATCACTAGAACCTCTGGGGAAATGATTCCTGTGGCCAGTGATGAAGGCACTGTGCTCCCCGTCTCATGGCTCGCTCCTGTTTGCCCGTTCCCTGGTAGCAGCCAACAAAGCCCTCCCTGCTGATGTGAGTCAGCAGCAGGAAGCCAGCACTCTTAGCCCTAGCCCCGGCACCGAAGGGAGCAGGAACCATCGTACTGCTCGTGTGGGTGCATAATGCACACCCAGCGCGTGGAATGGCAGAGTGCAGAGGCTGGATCTAAGCAGCTGCGGTCTCAGCAGCTTCACACTTTGTGTTCCTGTCCCCGCCTCTGTGCAAACTGCAGAGTTTCCATGTCTATGAGGGAGGAGGGGACAGACAGGTGGCATGCCCCTGTTGCAAACAGGACATGAGCCCATGTTGCTTTGCACATCCCCCCTCCCTGCTCCCCAGGGGCTCTGCATTCCCTAGTAACCCCATCTGAGCTATGGAGGTGAAGAGGCTGGGAAGCCTTCACCTGCCCCATGAATGCAAACAAGACACAGGGAGACTCCGCCTGATGCAGCCAGGACACTTTTCTCCCACCAGAAAGGGGTGGCTGAGGCTACTCACAGGTCACATGGAAGAGATGGGAACCCCACAGCATCCTCCCATGCTGGGTCCCTCCTACCAACAAGAGCAAGAGCACCAAGGGGGCACCAGGCCAGGGCAGCAGAGAAGCTTTGTCTGTCTGACAGGCGATGCCATCCCTGGTGTCTAGGGGGAAGAGCCAGTGCCCTAAGAACTGTAGCCTATGGAAGGGCCTATCTGTGGGCCTCCCCTGAGAGAGGGGAGCCTGGAATGGAGATGGCCCCTGACATGCCAGATGGAGGGGATCTCATTCCCTTCTGAAGGGGACCCCATTAGTGACTTCCCGATAAAAGGAACCCAAATATTTAACTCCTCCCTGCCAAAATGGGGATCCTCTTACTGTGACTTCCCCAAGATCCAGACTCTTTTCTGAACCCTGTTTTCTGCCTGTGACCCTCAGCCAAGCCCAAGCTGGAGCAAATTCACCCCCTCTCTAGAGGGGAGCTTTCACAGCAGCTCCGGGCACAGCACTTTGAATTAACCCTTTGCTGCCCGGCCACCCGCTAATTGCAGAGAGAGGAGACCCAGGGTGATGCAAGGAGATGGGACTTCCGGGGAGAAGTCATGCGTGGTCACCTGCTCTCCGTCCTAGGGACCAAGCACCCAGGCCTCCATGCAGGTGGAACTGGGATTGACATTAGCGGTCTTGTACCCGAGCAAGACAGGAACCCACATGCAGGCAGGATAATGCCCAGCACTGCAACACAGCCACCTCTGGGGAGGAAGGTGACAGACAGCAGAGGGAGGTGAGCTAGTCCCAGGGAAACTGACTCCCATACCCTGTGGAATCTTTCATGCTTGTGCAGAGCAGATGGGTGCATTGATTTTAAGGCCTCACTCCCGCCTCCTCTGCCCCCCCGCAGCTAACTCTACTGTCTGGTGCGTGTTTTACAGCCACTCTGCACTACCGGGGCAGACCCACGACCTGCTCCGCTTCCTTTGAGTCCAACGGTTGGCTGCATCCCATTAGCAGGGGCAAGCTGCTCCCCCCCCCCCCCACTCCAGGTGCCTCAGCTCCATCCAGTGTGAACTGACTCTCAGGAGGTGCAGAGCGGGGGTCAGTGCCCAAGCAGCTGTGAGGCCAAGGCAGCTTTATGCCTCCGTAATTCTAGCAGGCCCCAGGGGCGTGTAAGTTCCAGCAGCCCCAGAGGCAGCTCTAATTTACTGTAGCTTATGGGCTGCTCTCTGCTGCTGGCCATAGTTGTGTGGGAGCCTAGAGAGGAAGCGAGAGAGCCAGATCCGCCTCACAAACATTCTCCAAATGTAGGCCATGAACCCCTTCAGAAGACGAAGCGCAAACAACCAGAGCAATCCTCCAGGACTAAAAAGAATGCAGGCAGAAGTCCAGCAGCAGAGTGGGGCTGTCCAGTGTGTTGCGCTGAATGCAGCAGGGATGATTACCTGTCTCATTGGCAGGAGGGTTGCCAGGTGTCCTGATTTTGACCGGAACACCTAGTTGAAAAGAGACCTTGGCAGCTCCAGTCAGCACCACAGTGCTGGGCTCCCTGCCCGGCTCCGCATGGCTTCCAGGAAGTGGCCGGCGTGTTCCTCTGGCTCTTAGGCGGAGGAGCGGCCACAGGGGTGCTGTGTGCTGCCTCCACCCCGAGCTCTGGCTCCACAGCTCCCATTGGCCAGAAAGAGCAGCCACTGGGTGCTATGGGGGTGGTGCCTATGGGTGGGGGCAGCACACGGAACCCCCTGACCCCCTCTCCACCTAGTAGCTGGAGGGACATGCTGGCTGCTACCTGGACACCTGAACCCCACCCCCAGAGCCCAACCCCCTGCCCCATACCAGAGCCTTCTCCTGCACCCAAATTCCCTCCAGCACTCCAACCCCCTGCTCCAGTCCAGAGCCCTCTCCTGCACCCAAATTCCCTCCTAGAGCCCACACTCTGCACCCCAACCCCCTGCCCCAGGGATGCAGAGATAATATTTCTAGACACCATTAACAACTGCTTCTTGGAGCAGCTAGTTCAGGAACTCACAGTGAGAGTGGCAATTCTTGATTTTAGTCGTAAGTGGCACACAAGATAGGTCCTAGAGGTAAATTTAGCTGAACTGCTCAGTAATAGCAATGAAAATGTAATTAAATTTAATCTCTCTGTAGGGGGATATGCCAAAGAAACCCACCACAATAGCATTTAACTTTAACAAGCAGAACAACAAAAATGAAGAGGCTAGTGTGACAAGATGGCCAATGTAATATGGTGGGTCCTGCACTTTTCTTGGTGGGGGGGCCAAGATGCCACCCCTTGCCCTTGCTCTTGGGTCACCAAGGGCCTCGCTAGTGGCCCAGGAAGGTGGTAAAGGAGGGAAGCAGGGGAGGGGTCTGGGTTTGCTCCTTACTCTGAGTCCCAGCCCCTCTCAACCCCTGCAGGTTCTTACCCTCTTCCCCCTTAGGTAGAGTACCTTTGGTCCTTAAGCGCTGGGGGAGGAAGTCTCCCTCTCCTGCTGGGGCAGGATCTCCCTTACTCCAGTTTTCTGATCTTTCAAGTCTCACAACTCCAAGCTCCAGTCCTTCCTTCTCCCCCTAGCTGCCTGAAACAGGAGATTTTATTAAGTTGCTAACAGGGCCTTAATTGACTACAGGTGCTCCAATTAACCTGTAGCAACCCTCCTTAGTCTACAGAGAGCCATGCCTTAATTAGCCTAGGGCTTATATACTTCCCCTCTACCACTCTCCCACTGCTCCCTGTCCCCCCCCCCATATCACACTAGTTAAACAGAAATTAAAAGGACCACTCACAGGAGTGAAATGCCTGCAAGCTGCAAGGAAACTTTAAAAACTCCATAATAGAAGCTCAAACTATATGTATGACCCAAATAAAGAAAAACAGTAAGAGGGCCAAAAACACCACCATGGGTAAAAATTCCAATTTTTAAACAATGTATTTTTGTCTCTAACTGATTCTTTTTCTCTTTTGACTCTTCCAACTTTTAAACAATGCAGTCCAATCCTATTCAGGAAAATAGTAAGGCGCATAAACTCTGGCAAGTCAAGCATAAAAGTATACTTAGGCAGACCAAAAAAGTATTTTAAGAGCAACTAACAGAAGATACAAAAAACTAACAGCAAAAAAATATATTTTTTTTTAAATTGTAAGTACACCAGAAGCAGGAAGCCTGCCCATCAGTGGGCACTGGATGACTGAGATGCTAAATGAGCACTCAAGGAAAGCCATGGTGGAGAAGCCAAATGAATCTTTTGTATCAGCCTTTGCTGCTGAGGATGTGAGGGAGATTCCCACACCTGAGCCATTCTGTTTAGGTAACGAATCTGAGGAACTGTCCCAGATTGAGGTGTCAGTAGAGGAAGGTTTGGAACTGAAGACTCTGTCTCAATGAGTCTGCCCTGCCCTATGGGGAGAGGGGAGGTGGCTCAGATTCCAAGGCCAGAAGGAACCACGGTGATCATTAGTCTGACCTCCTGTATAACACAGGCCTCTCTGCCCCCTTTTCAATTTATCAACATCCTTGAATTGTGGGCACCCAAACAGGACAAGGATACAAGCAATGGTCACACCAGTGCCAAATACAGAGGTAAAATCACCCTTCTGCTCCTACTCAAGATTCCCATTTATGCATCCCAGGATCGCATTAGCTCTTTTGGCTGGAACGGTTTTGTTCCAGTGGGGGTGCTGAGAACCACTGAGCCAACTGTAAACCCTATGTATGATGGAAACCACTTCAAACCAGGGGGTGCAGCAGCCCCCTAGTCCAGCACCTGTGGGTCACAGCATTACATTGGGAGCTCATGTTCAGCTGATTATTCGGCATGACCCCCAACTATTTTTCTTGTCACTGCTTCCCGGGATAGAGTCCCCTACCCAGTAAACATGGCCTACATTTCCCCTCGCCTGTATACATTTACATGTAGCCATATTAAAACACACATCATCCGCTTGCACCCAGTTTACCAAGCAATCCAGATCTCTCTGAATCAGAGACTGGTCTTCTTCGTTATTTATCACTCCCCCTCTCCGCCCAGTTTGTGTGTCATCTGTAGACTTCATCCATAATTATTTTATATTTTCTTCCAGGTAATTGATAAAAATGTTAAATAGCGGAGGGCCACAAACCAGTCCCTGCAGGCTCATTGGAAACACACCTGTTGGATGATGATTCCCCATTCATAGTTACAGTTTCAGACCGATCAGTTAGCCAGTTTTTAATCCATTTAACGTGTCATGTGAATTGTATATTGTGCTACTTTTTGATCAAAAAGTCATGCTGTACCAAGTCCAACACTTTACAGGTCTAAATATATTACATTGACCCTAACCCTTTATCAACTAAACTTGTAATCACCTCAAAAAAATGATATCAGGTTAGTTTGACGGGATCTATTTCCATAAACCCATGTTGATTGGCATTAATTACATCACCCTCCTTTAGTGCTTTATTAGTCGAGTCCCATATCAGCTGCTCCATTATCTTGCCTGGGATCGATGTCAGACTGACAGGCCTATAATTACCTGTCATCCCATTCATGCTTTTAAAAAACTGGCACATTAGCTTTCTTCCAGTCTTCTGGAACTTCCCTAATACTCCAAGACTCATTGAAAATCAACATTAAGAGTCCAGGAAGCTCCTTGGCCAGCTCTTTTAAAACTCTTGGACGCAGGTTACCTTGACTTACTGATTTTAAAATGTCCAATTTGAGCAGCTTAACATCCTCCAGAGATACTAGTGGAAAGGAAAGAGTGTTACCATCACCATGATGAGACAGCATCTTCTTTTTCCACACCAAAATACAGAACAAAAATATTTATTGAATATCTCTGCCTTTTCTGAATTATTATTGATAATTCCACCATTTCCATCTTCCTGCCTCTGGAAACTTCCACTACATCCAACGAAGTGGGTATTCACCCACAAAGGCTCATGCTCCAATACATCTGTTAGTCTATAAGGTGCCACAGGACTCTTTGCCTCTTTTTACAGATCCACACTAACACGGGCTATCCCTTTGACACATTTCCTTCTAGTCATGGACCAATGGTTGAACGTTTCTAAAGTACTTTGAGATGCTGTGGTGTGTAGGGCTAGAGATGGGGTCCATCGGCTGCAGTGTTGGGGTCACTTCAAAGTCTGAGGGTGTTTGGAGTCTCTCAGGAGCATTGATTCAGCCCAGAACAACCTGATATTTACGGATAGAGCGAGCAAGGGGTTGGATGGGGATAAAAAGATAGATGGGGATAGACAGAGCAAGGAGGTAGATGGGGACAGACAGAGAGAGCTAACTGGTCTCTCCACATGCACCAAGAAGGCCCCTCTTCTCCCGCCAGCCTGGGACATGGAACAGTCTCTGGGATGGAGCAGAGTGAAGGAGCAAGCTGAGGCATTTGCAGATGGGTGATCCCGGTGGTGCACACATGTGCCCACAGCTTAAAGAATCATTAAATGAAATACAGCAAGATCGCTATGCCCAGAAGCCACCTGTTATGCCAGCACTGCTAATACACTTCCCAGCTTTAGCAGCAGCTTGGGCCGTAACGCCACCCCCATTTGCTGTGTGCGAAGGGAATAATGCAATGTGGCTTTGGGATCAAAATTAATGAACAGCAGTGAATCGAAACCATGTTCCAAGGGGATTATAGTACAATGGGCCATGCAGGCCCAGGGCTAAGCCTCAGGGTTTATCTGGAACTTTCATTAAAGCTGGGGCCATCAGCGCACTGGGTGGGATGGGGACACACAGGGAACCAGCAGACCAGAGGGGAAGCAGCTGCCAGAATGGACATCAGAAACTAGCCCTTTTCCAGGCAATATCCACACACCCACACCATATACATGCACTGTACACACCCACCCACACCATATGCATGCATCACACGTGCACACCCACACCATATACATGCACCGTACACCCCCCCACACACACGCACCATATACATGCACCGTACATACACTCCATATACTTGCATCACATTTGCACACACACTCCATACACATGCACCGTACACACCCACACACACCACTGCATACACCCCCCAGGCACATACACCCATACCTATATCTATGCCTCCTGTGAGACAGCTCCTGAGCTGGTGTAAATTGCACAGTTCCTCTGGCTTCAGGGGAACTACCCTGATTGCCGTGAGTATCTGGCCCTGTTCACGCACTCACGCCCACCCGTCCAACTCTACTCCAGCACTGGAGCAGAGGGGTGGTTTGCATCTTCCTAGGCCAGTGCTCCCCAAACTTTTCAGGGTTGCGCCCCCCCTTACCCCTCTCCACCCCTCCCAGAGAGAGGCCCAGGGCAGGGCTGTGGCTCATGGGGGAAGGGATGGTCAGGGGTAAGTGGCTGAGGTTGTGGCTGCAGTCTGGGGCCGGGGCTGGGGGCAGGGCTGGGGCGGGGCAGAGCTGAGAGCAGAGCATGGCTGGGTGGCGCTCCCTCTCGGCCCTCTCTTGGGGGCTAGCCCGGGCCCTGCTGCACCCTCCTCCCCAAATGTTCCTCCGTGCCTGCCCCACAGTTTGGGGGCCTTTGCCCTAGCCTGAGGTCCCAGTAGTTCAGTTCAGCCCCTGATGCATTAGCATATTCTTCAGGGCTGCCCTAACCTGTGCTCAGGTTGCAATGGCCCCCGTTGGGTGAGGCGTAACAGGCAGTAGCTAGAGCGTGGGAACATGCTGCTGAGCCCCCTGCTGCTACCATCCTGCCCCCCTGCACAAGGGCGAGCCACGGAGCCCAACACTAAATAATTCAGAGCTCACATCCTGGCCCAACACTAAATAATTCAGAGCTCACGTCCTGGCCCATGTGCACTTGGGTACCTTGCAACAGGATACGGCTGAGGTAAGGCAAACACACCCATTGCAGACTGAGAAGGTTGCAGCTGGCAACTTGCTCACACAGAATCAGAGAATATCAGGGTTGGAAGGTTCCCTCAGGAGGTATATAGTCCAACCCCCTGCTCAAAGCAGGACCAACCCCAACTAAATCATCCCAGCCAGGGCTTTGTCAAGCCTGACCTTAAAAACCTCTTAAGGAAGGAGAAATCACCACCTCCCTAGGTAACCCATTCCAGTGCTTCACCACTCGCCTGGTGAAATAGTGTTTCCTAATATCCAACCAAGATCTCTCCCACTGCAACTTGAGACCATTACTCCTTGTTCTGTCATCTGTCACCACTGAGAACAGCCGAGCTTCATCCTCTTTGGAATCCCCCTTCAGATAGTTGAAGGCTGCTATCAAATCCCCCCTCACTCTTCTCTTCTGCAGACTAAACAAGCCTAGTTCCCTCATCCTCTCCTCGTAAGTCATGTGCCCCAGCCCAATAATCATTTTCTTTGCTCTCTGCTGGACTCTCTCCAGTTTGTCCACATCCCTTCTGTAGTGCGGGGGGAAGGAGGAGCAAAACTGGATGCAGTACTCCAGATGTGGCCTCACCAGTGCCAAACAGAGGGGAATAATCACTTCCCTCAATCTGCTGGCAATGCTCCTACTAATACAGCCCCATACGCCATTAGCCTTCTTGGCAACAAGGGCACACTGCTGACTCATATCCAGCTTCTCGTCCACTGTAATCCCCAGGTCCTTTTCTGCAGAACTGTTGCTTAGCCAGTCAGTTCCTAGTCTGTAGCAGTGCATGGGATTCTTCCATCCTAGGTGCAGGACTGTGCACTTGTCCTTGTTGAATCTCATCAGATTTCTTTTGGCCCAATCCTTCAATTTGTCTAGGTCACTCTAGACCCTATCCCTACCCTCCATCTTATCTACCTGTCCCCCCACCTTAGTGTCATCCACCAACTTGCTGAGGGTGCAATCCAGCCCATCACCCAGATCATCAGTGAAGATGTCAAACAAAACCAGCCCCAGGACCAACCCTTGGGGCACTCTGCTTGATACCGGCTGCCAACTAGACATGGAGCCATTGATCACTACCCATTGAGCCCGATGATCTAGCCAGCTTTCTATCCACCTTATAGTCCATTCATCCAGCCCATACTTCTTTAATTTGCTGGCAAGAATACTGTGGGAGACCGTATCAAAAGCTCTGCTAAAGTCAAGGAATAACACGTCCACTGCTTTCCCCCTCATCCACAGAGCCAGTTATCTCCTCGTAGATCCCCAGCTGGGGTGACCTGGCCGCAGCTTCATTGGAGTCAATGGGACAGACCCCAACTGGTGTTTATCACAGGAGATCTAGGCCACTTTACAGCACCTGAGGATTTGACCCATTGACGATGGTAAGGTGAAGTCTGAGGTTCCTTTTTCCACTGGCCGGCAGCTGGTGGTGTCATGTCCACCAGTGCAAAGTGGCTGATTTGGTAGCTTGTTTTAACACCCTGTAGTGAGGTGACGACTCACCAGCGCAGTGCCTCCCGCTGGTCATCCCGGGAATTAGCTCTCCAACCTCTGGAACGCCCTCTGCAGGTAGGTGTCTTGCATGCTGCTGGCCCTGTGTCCCTCCTGGACCCTGGTGCCCTTTACCCAGGGGTTCTGCCCACTGCAGCAACCCCCAATCTGGGTCTTCCCACTCAGGGGAACCCCCAACCCCCTATCCCCAACCTCCACTCAGTGGTTGCTGACAGTCACCATCTAGCCCCACTCCCTGGGGCAGTCTGTAAAGGCCACTTATCAGTGGCAAGGCGGGTTGGACCTGCTGCCTCTGCCCAGGCTATACCCCTGCAGCTCCAGTACCTTTCATAGGCCTTTAGCTAGGCCCACAGCCTGGGGGTTTTCCAGGCTGGAGCTCCTCTAGCCTTCCCCCAGAGGCAGCCAGGCCCTTCTCTCTCTATAGCCAGAGAGAGAATCTCTGCTAGTACCTGCCTAGCAGCCCCTTTATAGGGCCAGCTGTGGCCTGATTGAGGCATGGCCCCAGCTGCTTCCCCCATCAGCCTAGCAATTGGCTCCCTGGGGCAGCCTTTTTCCTGGGCTGCTTAAAGGCCTTTCAGGGCTGGAGCAGGTAACCACTAAACTACACACCCACTTTGCACTGTTGGAAATGACTACACGAGCTTCAGCACAAGTGTCTGGGAGTCTAGTGGGTCTCCAAAGGCATCCCTTTGCAATGGCAGGATGGCCAAGCAGGTCCTGATTAGGGTTGCCAGGTTCCGGTTTTCGACCAGAACACCTGGTCGAAAAGGGACCCTGGAGGCTCCGGTCAGCACTGCTGACCGGGCTGCTAAAAGTCTGGTTACCGCAGGGCTGGCAGGCCCCCTACCTGGCTCTGTGTGGCTCCCCAGAAGCAGTGGCCTCTAGGTGGAGGCACTGCCAGGGGGGCTCTGCCTGCTGCTCCTTCCCTAAGTGATGGCTCCGCAGCTCCCATTGGCTGGTAACTGCAGCCAATGGGAGCTCTGGGAGTGGTGCCTGCAGGTGGAGGCAGCGTGCAGAGCCATCTGACCACGCCTCTGCCTAGGAGCCGAGGGACATGCCAGCAGCTTCCCAGGAGCTACCTGAGAAGGTGCCACCTGGATCCTGCTCCCCGAAGCCCTCCCTCACTCCAACCCCCCTGCCCCCGCGCTGATCCCCCTCCTGCACTCAAACTTCCCCCTGGAGCCCGCACCTCTCCTAGCCCCCTGCCCCAGCCCGGATCCCCCTCCCACACCCTGAACCCTTCATTTCTGGCCCTACCCCAGAGCCTAGAGCCCGTACCCCTCCCACACCCCAACCTGCTGCCTCAGCCCAGAGCCCTCTCCCACATTCCGAACGCCTTGACCCCAATCCAGAGCCCCCTCCTGCACCCCAATCACTCATCCCTGGCCCCACCCCAGAGCCCTCACCCCCTCCCACACCCCAACCCCTTGCGCTAGCCTGGTGAAAAAGAGCAAGAAAGAACATAAGAACATAAGAATGTCCATACTGGGTCAGACCAAAGGTCCATCCAGCCCATTATCCTGTTTACCGACAGCGGCCAATGCCAGGTGCCCCAGAGGGAGTGAACAGAACAGGTAATGATCAGGTGATCTCTCTCTCCTGCCATCCATCTCCACCTTCTGACAAACAGAGGCTAGGGACACCATTCCTTACCCATCATGGCTAATAGCCATTAATGGACTTAACCTCCAGGAATTTATCCAGTTCTCTTTTAAACCCTGTTATAGTCCCAGCCTTCACAACCTCCTCAGGCAAGGAGTTCCACAAGTTGACTGGGTGCTGTGTGAAGAACTTCCTTTTATTTGTTTTAAACCTGCTGCCCATTAATTTCATTTGGTGGCCCCTAGTTCTTGTATTATGGGAATAAGTAAATAACTTTTCCTTATCTACTTTCTCCACATCACTCATGATTTTATATAGCTCTATCATATCCCCCTTTAGTCTCCTCTTTTCCAAGCTGAAAAGTCCTAGCCTCTTTAATCTCTCCTCATATGGGACCTGTTCCAAACCCCTAATCATTTTAGTTGCCCTTCTCTGAACCTTTTCTAGTGCCAGTACATCTTTTTTGAGATGACAGACCACATCTGTACACAGTATTCAAAATGTGGGTGTACCATGGATTTATATAAGGGCAATAATATATTCTCTGACTTATTCTCTATCCCCTTTTTAATGATTCCTAACATCCTGTTTGCTTTTTTTACCTCCCCTGCACATCGCGTGAACGTCTTCAGAGAACTATCCACGATGACTCCAAGATCTTTCCTGATTCGTTGTAGCTAAATTAGCCCCCATCATATTGTCTGTATAGTTGGGGTTATTTTTTCCAATGTGCATTACTTTACATTTATCCACATTAAATTTCATTTGCCATTTTGTTGCCGAAGCACTTAGTTTTGTGAGATCTTTTTGAAGTTCTTCACAGTCTGCTTTGGTCTTAACTATCTTGAGCAGTTTAGTATCATCTGCAAACTTTGCCACCTCGCTGTTTACTCCTTTCTCCAGATCATTTATGAATAAATTGAATAGGATTGGTCCTAGGACTCCTCTCCATTCTGAGAATTTACCATTAATTCCTACCCTTTGTTTCCTGTCTTTTAACCAGTTCTCAATCCATGAAAGGACCTTCCCTTTTATCCCATGACAGCTTAATTTACATAAGAGCCTTTGGTGAGGGACCTTGTCAAAGGCTCTCTGGAAATCTAAGTACACTATGTCCACTGGATCTCCCTTGTCCAAATGTTTGTTGACCCCTTCAAAGAACTCTAATAGATTAGTAAGACACGATTTCCCTTTACAGAAACCATGTTGACTTTTGCTCAACACTTTATGTTTTTCTGTGTCTAACAATTTTATTCTTTAGTATTGTTTCAACTAATTTGCCTGGTACCGACGTTAGACTTACCGGTCTGTAATTGTCGGGATCACCTCCAGAGCCCTTTTTAAATATTGGCGTTACATTAGCTAACTTCCAGTTGTTGGGTACAGAAGCCGATTTAAAGGACAGGTTACAAACCTTAGTTAATAGTTTGGCAATTTCACATTTGAGTTCTTTCAGAACTCTTGGGTGAATGCCATCTAGTCCCGGTTACTGTTACTGTTACTGTTAAGTTTATCAATTAATTCCAAAACCACCTCTAGTGACACTTCAATCTGTGACAATTCCTCTGATTTGTCACCTACAAAAACCAGCTCAGGTTCGGGAATCTCCCTAACAACCTCAGCCATGAAGACTGAAGCAAAGAATTCATTTAGTTTCTCCGCAATGACTTTGTTGTCTTTAAGCGCTCCTTTTGTATCTCGATCATTGAGTGAGTGAGGGTAGGGGAGACCAAGCAACAGAGGGAGGGAGGATGGAGGGAGTGGGGACAGGGCCTCAAGGAAGGGGCGGAGCAGGGGGTGGGGCAAGGAGGTTTGGTTTTATGCGATTAGAAAGTTGGCCACCCTCTTCTGAGCAGCTCTACTGAGATACATAGAGTTGACCCATGTAAGTGAGGTCAGTGCTTGGCCTGCCGTCCTCCCTGATGGAAACCACATGGACTTCAAATGCTCTGCTTGATTCAGGGGCTAGGCAGAGGTGAGGGGCACAAAGCACTGAGCCCAGGCAGGTGCAGCACTGGCTGAAAGGACCCAGAGCAGCTGATCCTAGCAGGAGACCATGGCATAGAGAGCCGGGCTCCCAACTACTGAGCAGGAGGCTGCTTTGGGAAAGTGATGTATGATTTCAGCTCAGTGATTCATGCACCAGCCCTGACTCCTTTGTCCGGCAGGAGGAAAGAAAGGAGCCCTGGAGGCCCAGCGGGCTGAAGGTTAGCAGAAGGGGAAGGGGTGGGAGTGAGAAAGGGAGCAGAAGGGAGAGGATTAGAGATAAATACACTGGCAAATCCCAGTAATCAGATAATATACTTCCTCTGAGCTAAATGGGGCTTTCCTGCTGAGTACAAGGCCTCAGTGAGTCACTAATACAAAGAGACACAATCCCCAGGTACACATACACACCAACACAATCACAGTAACACAGCCCCAGGTGTTTCACTAATACAGAAAGACACAACCCCAAGGGACTAGGGATGCCAGGTGTCCTGTTTTTGACCAGAATGCCAGGTCAAAAAGGGACCCTGGCGGCTCTGGTCAGCACTGATGGGCTGTTAAAACTCCGGTCGGCAGCTAAGGTAGTCTCTGCCTGTCCTGGCTCCACGCGGCTTCCGGAAATGGCCGGCATGTCCAGCTCTTAGGTGCAGGGGCAGCTGGAGGAGCTCTGCGCACTGCCCCCGCCCCAAGCACTGGCTCCGCAGTTCCCATTGGTCAGGAGCTTCAGCCAGGAGCCAATGGGAGCTTCAGGGGCGCTGTGCCTCCAGATCCCTTCGCCTAGGAGTGGGACATGTCGGCCGCTTCTGGGAGCCACCCGGAGTAAGTGCCACCCAGCTGGAACCCACACCCTGAACCCTCTCCCATACTCCAACTCAGTGCTTCAGGTCAGAACCCCCTTCTGCACCCAAACTCCCTCCCAGAGCCTGCATCCTGCACTCTCTCCCTCATCCCAACCCCCTGACCCAGCCCTGAGCCCCCTCCTGCACCCCAAACCCCTCATCCCTGGCCCCACCCCAAAGCCTGCACCCCCAACCAGAGCCCTCACCCCGTCCTATACTCAAACCCCCTGCTGCAGCCCAGAGCCCCCTTCTGTACCCTGAACCCCACATTTATGGCCTCACTCCAGATCCCAAATGCTCGGCTGGAGCCTGCACCCCAGCCCCCTTCCGCAGCCCAGGTAAAGTCAATGAGGGTGGGGAAGAGCGAACAACGGAGGGAGAGGGGTATGGAGTGAGCAGGGGTGGGGCCTCAGAGAAGGGGCAGGGCAGGGGTGGGGCGACAGTGTTCAATTTTGTGCAATTAGAAAGTTGGCAACCCTACCACAGACACATACACACCAACACAACCACCATAACACGGCCCCTGGTGAGTTACTAATACAGACATACACAACCTCTGGATACACATACATGCCAACACAACTACCGTACCACAGCATCGGGTGAGTCATTAATACAAAGAAACACAACTCTCAAGGACACACACACCAACACAGCTCGGCTCCAGGTGAGTTACTAATGCAGACATACACAACCCCCAAGGACACAGACACACCAACACAACCACCTTAACACGGCCCTGAGTGATTGTCAAATGACCTCAGCTCGTTGGTGAAGAGCTCGCTTGAGAATCTGACCATGACTGTCATAGTGGGAGCTGAGTGCTTCTGAAGGCCAAGCCTTATCATGGGGTGCTGGATTCTTGAAGAAACAACCCTAAGTGACTTGCCCAAGGTCACACAGAATGTCTGTGGCAGAGCCACAAATTGCAGGGGGGCCGTCCTGAGCCCCAGTGGAGTGTCTGAACCACAAATCCATCCTGACCAGCAATTGTCTTAGTCAAGGAGTCACCAACCAAGAGCTCAGCCAAGCCAGTGGGAAATCAATGTCACAGCCAGGATCAAAGGCCATTACACCTCTGAGGACAGGACAAGAAGCAATGGGCTTAAATTGCAACAAGGGTGGTTTAGGTTGGACATTAGGAAAAACTTCCTAACTGTCAGGGTGGTTAAACGCTGGAATAAATTGCCTAGGGAGGTTGTGGAATCTCCATCATTGGGGATTTTTAGGAGCAGGTTAGACAAACACTTGTTGGGGATGGGCTAGATCAGTGGTCCCCAACCTTTTTCGTCTGGCGGGTGCAAGATGACAAGCCATGGAGGACCGTGGCTGCGGATGAGCATCTGCCGAAATGCCGCCGACACGCGGCGTCATCCAGAGGTGTCACTGCCGAAATGCTGCTGAATTTCAGTGGCGATGCCTCTGGATGACGCTGTTTGTTGGCGGCAAGCATCATCATCCAGAGGCGTCGCTGCCGAAATGCAGCAGCATTCAGTGGCATTTCAGTGGATGCTCGTCCGCCGCCGGTACGCAGGAGCACTTAGATGCCCCCGCGCGCACCATGGCGCCCAGGGGCACCGCATTGGGGACCCCTGGTCTAGATAATGCTTATTCCTGCTTTGAGTGCAGGGGACTGAACTAGATGATCTCTCGAGGTCCCTTCCAGTCCTAGGATTCTCTGATTCTACATAATCAAAGGCCAAGAGGAAGCCAGGATAGAATGAGAGGATGAACTCAGAGCATTAAGAAAAGCTAAGCACACATATAAGGCTTGATTCTGGCTCCAAAGGACACAGAGCTGCCTGCATCGCTAACTCTACAAACACTGGAGAACTGGAATTAATTTGCAAACTGGACACCATCAGATTAGGCCTGAATAAAGACTGGGAGTGGTTGGGTCATTACAAAACCTAAACTTAATTTCCCCATTACTAATTTCTCCCTACTGTTACTCACACCTTCTTGTCAACTGTCTGTAATGGGCCACTCTCTTACCACTTCAAAAGAGATTTTTCCTCCCTTGGTATCCTGCTGTTAATTGATTTATGTCGTTGGACTGACCTAACACTTGGTAAAGCAACACCCATCCTTTCATGTGTTTATACCTGCTCCTGTATTTTCCACTCCATGCATCTGATGAAGTGGGTTTTAGCCCATGAAAGCTTATGCCCAAATACATTTGTTAGTCTCTAAGGTGCCACAAGGACTCCTCATTGTTTCTCCAAACACTGCAACAGTAAATACTAATTATAGGAGTAATCTGCATCCATGCAGCCCTTTGATCCTTGAGGAGCCTGTGACACCCTGGCACCCTCATATTCACCACTGTCTTGTAATTAGAGTATGTTCTGTACAAAATGTGCCTTGTGAGCTATCATTCTAAAAGTCTTGATCTGGTAGACAGTAATATCTCGTTGGATTGTATGTGTTACTGTTGTATGTGAAGTTATGAAGTTTGGCTATGTATGGGCTACTGAAACGTTATGAGGCTGAAAACACCCACATGCAGCCTTTTGGGTACAACAATAAAAAGGCCAAACTGTGTTAATGGTTTATTGAGGAAATGCACACAAGCACAAGGATTACCCCAGGAACTGGGTACAATAAAAACCTCTCAGAGATAACACTACACACTGGGAACTGTTTGACCCAGGTCACGGCAAAAGAGCTTTCCAGCAAGTGGGAAGAAGCTATAAAAGGGGGAAATGACATCATGATGGTACCTCACAACCACACCCCTGGAAACACCTGAGGAACAAAGACTGAACTGGGGGGAGGTGTTGGTCCCAGGTTAAAGGGAAAGGCGGTGGACTGCTTGTATCATCAGTTGGGATGAGAGATTACTGATTAAAATCCTACCCAGTATTGTAGGCTTAGTTTGCTTTATTTCTTATGGTAATCTACTGTGATCTGTTTGCTATCACTTCTAATCACTTACAAGCTATCCTTCTGTAGTTAATAAATCCATTTGATATTTTACCGGTGTGTGGTTTGAAACGCAAAGGGAATGAATCAGTTCATGAACAAGAGTTGGTGCACATCCACAGTCCTTTGTAGAAGTGGTGGACTGGATAATAAATTCATACTGGTCAGGTTTTGACCAGAGCAGGACAGTACAGCTCTGGGGTTTTAGTGCTGGGGAACTGGGAGTATTTTGGATGTAATCTCTCTATTGTGGGTTCGTGAGTGACTGGCCAGAGCATTCATGAACACAGCTGGGTGTGGTCCATGCCTGTGGTTGTTGGTGTGAGTTCAGGTTTGGAGGGCTTTGCAGCTTGTCACACTGCAAAAGGAAACCCAGATTGGTGAGACAGAGGGTTCAGTTGTATCTCAGTTCCAGGTGGCAACCCAGGGGGATCTGTCACAGAGCCCAAAGTGCTTTACAAAGCTGTAAAAGCATCACTCAGTCACTGAAGCGCAGCTGGTTCTGGACTGGGTTGCAGCACTCATTTTGTGCTAGTGACACTGCAAAACAATGATCTGATCCTGCCCCGCACAGAAGCTTTGTTGAGCCAACAGTGTAGGCCAGTGGAACATCTGCCCCTTTAAGATGAGCATCCCCTGGGTTCTTGTCTGGACTCTGCTGCTAATTTACAGTGGAACCATCCGAAAATCATTCTGCATTTTCGAATACTGGCCCAACATTAGCATTCTTCCAGAATGTCCCCAGTATTGCAACATTTATTCAAAAGTAATATCAGCAGGCCATAGGTCTCCTCAGCCAGCTCTTGTGGGACTTGTGGGTACAAGTTATCCAGATATGATGGTTTGAAAACCTTTATCCCTAGTGGATGGTTACCTGGGTTAGTCTTGTTTTCAATGTCTCAAGTGATGGGGCTGCCACCACTTCCCTTGGGAGATGATCCCACAGCCTGGGAGAGCTCATGGCTAGAAACACTTTCCTGATATTCAGCAGCAATTGCTCAGCTTTAATGTCTCTCCCTCACTCCTAATGCCACCTCTTTGGGCCTCCATTTGGTATAGGGTTGCCAGCTGTCTACTCGCACAAAACCGAACACCCTTGCCCTGCCCCGTCCCTCTTCCGAGGCTCCACCCCGCCCCATCCCTTTTCTAAGGCCCAGCCCCTGCTCTCTCCATCCCCCCCCCCCCCCGTCACTCGCTCTCCCCACCCTCACTCACTTGCTCATATTCACTGGGCTGACTCACAGGGCAGGGGTGCAGGAGAGGGTGAGGGCTCCGGCTGAGAGTGTGGGCTCCAGAGTGGGGCCAGAAATGAGGAGTTCAGAGTGTGGGAGAGGGATCCAGGCTGAGGCAGTGGGTTGGGATTTGAGAGGGATGAGGGTTCCAGCTGCGGTTACGGGCTCTGGAGTGGGCTAGGGATGAGAGGTTTGGGGTGCAGGAGGGGACTCCAGGCTGGGGCTGAGGGGTTCACAGTGGAGGGGTGTGAGGACTCTGGCTGGGGGTGCAGAGTCTGGGGTGGGGCTGGAGATGAGGGGTTTGGGGTGCAGGAGGTTGCTCCAGGCTGGGATCGAGGGGTTCAGAGGGTGGGAGGGGGATCAGTGCTGGGGCAGGGGGTTTGGGCCCAAGAGGGGGTCAGAAGTGCAGGTTCCAGCCAGTACTTACCTCAAGCAGCTCCTGGGAAGCACCTGGCATGTTCCCCCTCCGGCTCCTACGCATAGGCAGCCAGGTGACTCTGCACGCTGCCCCATCCACAGGCGCTGCCCCCGCAGCTCCCATTGGCTGCAGTTCCTGGCCAATGGGAGCTGCGGGGACGGCCCTCGGGTCAGGAGCAGCATGTGGAGACACCTGGCTGCCCCTATGTGTAGGAGCCAGAGGGGAGACATGCCAGCTGTTTCCTGGGAGCCATGTGGCGCGGAGGCTAGCAGCGAGCCTGTTAGCCCCATTGTCAACAGCCTGGTTGGTCGTGCTGACTGGAGCCGCCAGGATCCCTTTTCAGCCGGGTGTTCCAGTCGAAAATCAGACACCTGCTCATCCTAACCTGGTGTTTGCTCCCTTCAGGCTTTGGCAGGCTGCCGGCATGGCCCCTCCAGCAGCTGCCACGTAGCCAAGCTGGACAGATATAGCAATTTGAATCTTCCCCAGAGGCTGATCCCTCCAGGCCCCTGTAGATTTTGTTGCTCTTCTCTGAACTCCTTCCAGTTTCTTCCTGTCACTCTGCTATTGAGTTGCCCAGACCTTAATAGAATGGGGACAGCTCCTCAGTGTAAATCTGCACCGCTCCTTCGAAGTCAATGTGCTGTGACAGTTTCCACTAGCTGAGCATCTGGACCTAGAGGGCTAATTCACTACCAAAATGTCCACTGTCCCAGGGGTGGGGTAACTCCAGCTCAGTGGAGTTACTCTAGCACAAAACCGGAGTAGCACAAATGTAAATTGGGTTTAGTCTCCCAGCCGTGGTCTTGCCAGAGCTCTATAGAGACAGATAACCCCCTCCCATCTCTAAGACGGGATCCACCACATACTGCAGCCTCAAAATCACAATGGCTTTTCAATATCACTTGGCAAACCCGTCTCATCTGCATTTTACTATCAGCCCTCAGTCTGAGCCAGTCCTGCTCCCCCGAGTACCTGTGGTTTGGAGGAGCTCTCCCCAGAGGTATCAGTTAGTCTTATGCTGTCATTTACGGTCTATGGGCCTGATTCACATTTACTCTAAAGCCCACTTGTACCACTCTGGCCAGGCAAATGGGCCTGACAGCAGGCAACATTTACATATAATGAGGCTACCTACAGGGCTCTTCATGTTATTTTTCAATCTTGACTGGCATGAGTAGTTCCTGTCTTCTGTGAAGTTCATCAACATGTGATTTACTCCTACTTCAAAAGCATGAACCAAGGTGTGCGACTAAGGCCAAGCCTGGTACAACATTGTCCTCTGCAGCACCTACAAGATACCTCTCCAGTCCAGACTCCATACACTGCTCCTTAGCTGTTGGTTTGTGGATCCTCGGGTCGGTTGCCAATCCATGTGAGACAGATCCTGGCCAAGCCTAGCTGAGTTAATACGGCGAGTGGAATTTCACGAGACGCTTATCAGATGCTTGATTAAATCCAAATACAGTGCATCTACCATGTGCCCTTCATCCACACATTTCTGTAGTTCAGTCACAAAAAGCCATCACTTTAATCTGCCATTTACAAACCTCCAGCTGCTTTGTTGTTTGTCATTCCATTCTTTTCTAGAGCTGTAGGCGAGATTTCAGCGAAGTAATGTTTAAGCGCTTTGCTGAATGGAGTCAACCATTTACACTATCAAACCAGCCAGGCGGTCGGAATTTTGTTACAGCAAATTTGTGTCCCAGTTCGAGGTAGTTGGAAAATGGTAATTATATTTAATTTTGAATCAAAACAATTTTTTTAAAATTTCTCACTAAATTAAAAAAAATTATAATGAAAACCAAAAACTCCAAAGAATGTCACTTTTGGAACATAATTTTTGGTTAAATACATTCAGCCTTCAGTTATATCTTTTCGTTTTCAAACTCCAAACCTGAATATTTTTACTGAAAAAAAAAAATCCTGACAAGTGAAAGTTTTACCCAAAATAAGGGTTTTTTTTGTCATTGAAAAATTCGCTTGTGGTCAAAAAGCCAACTTTCATCCAAATAAACATAAAAATGCTTTGATCAAAAGATTTCAACCAGCAATATGATACTGCTTATCATCTTCTAGTGTAGACAATAAGCTGTCTAGATTTTGGTCATACTGTCTATTAAGGTTCTTAAGAACCTAAGAATGGCCATACTCGGTAAAGCCAATGGTCCCTCTAGCCCAGTGTCCTGTCTTCCAACAGTGGCAGGTGCCAGAGGCTTCAGAGGGCACAGAATGAACAGAACAGGGCAATTATCAAGTGATCCATCCCCTGTCATCCAGTCCCCCAGCTTCTGGCAGCCAGAGGCTAGGGACACCCAGAGCCTCTCCCTGACCATCCTGGCTAATGGCCATTGATGGACCTATCCTCCATGAACTTATCTAATTCTTTTTTGAATCCTGCTATCATCTTGGCCTTCACAACATCCCCTGGCAAGGAGCTCCTCAGGCTGACTGCGTGGTATGAAGTCCTTCTTTTTGTTTGTTTTAAACCTGTTGCCTATTAATGTAATCAGGTGACCCCTGGTCCTTGTTTTACACAAAGGAGTAAGTCACATGTCCTTATTCACTTTCTTCACACCAGTCATGATTTTATAGACCTCTATCATATCTGCCCTTAGCTGTCTCTTTTCCAAGCTGAACAGTCCCAATCTTATTAATCTCTCCTCATGCAGAAGCTGTTCCATACCCCTAATCATTTTTGTTGCCCTTCTCTGTACCTTTTCCAGTTCTAATATATCTGTTTTGAGATGGGGCAACTAGAACTGCATGCACTATTCAAGATGTGGGCGTACCATGGCTTTATACAGAGGCAGTATAATATTTTCTGTCTTTTACATATCCCTTTCCTAATGAGTTCTAAAATTCTGTTAGCTTTTTTGACTGTTAGCACATTGAGTGGATGTTTTCAGAGAACTGTCCATTATGACTCCAAGACTCTCTTTCTTGAGTGGTAAGAGCTAATTTAGACCCCATAGATTCATAGATTCATAGATTCTGGAAGGGACCTCGAGAGGTCATTGAGTCCAGTCCCCTGCCCTCATGGCAGGACCAAATACTGTCTAGACCATCCCTGATAGACATTTATCTAACCTACTCTTAAATATCTCCAGAGATGGAGATTCTACAACCTCCCTAGGCAATTTATTCCAGTGTTTAACCACCCTGACAGTTAGGAACTTTTTCCTAATGTCCAACCTAAACCTCCCTTGCTGCAGTTTAAGCCCACTACTTCTTGTTCTATCCTTAGAGGCTAAGATTAACAAGTTTTCTCCCACCTCCTTATGACACTCTTTTAGATACCTGAAAACTGCTATCATGTCCCCTCTCAGTCTTCTCTTTTCAAAACTAAACAAACCCAATTCTTTCAGCCTTCCTTCACAGGTCATGTTCTCTGGACCTTTAATCATTATTGTTGCTCTTCCCTGGACCCTCTCCAATTTCTCCACATCTTTCTTGAAATGTGGTGCCCAGAACTGGACATAATACTCCAGTTGAGGCCTGACCAGCGCAGAGTAGAACAGAAGAATGACTTCTCATGTCTTGCTCACAACACATCTGTTAATGCATCCCAGGATCACGTTTGCTTTTTTTGCAACAGCGTCACACTGTTGACTCACATTTAGCTTGTGGTCCATTATAGCCTCTAGATTTCTTTCTGTCGTACTCCTTCCTAGACAGTCTCTTCCCATTCTGTATGTGTGAAACTGATTGTTCCTTCCTAAGTGGAGCACTTTGCATTTGTCTGTGTTAAACTTCATCCTGTTTACCTCAGACCATTTCTCCAATTTGTCCAGATCATTTTGAATTATGACCCTGTCCTCCAAAGCAGTTGCAATCCCTCCCAGTTTGGTATCATCTGCAAACTTAATAAGCGTACTTTCTATGCCAATATCTAAGTCATTGATAAAGATATTGAACAGATTATACATACATCATTTTGTATGTATAATTGGATTATGATTTCCAATGTGCATTACCTTGCATTTATCAACACTGAATTTTATCTGCCATTTCATTGTCCAGTCACCCGGTTTTGTGAGATCCAGGGCTGGCTTTAGGAAGTGCGAGGCCCAATTCGAACACTTTCGGCGGGGCCCTGGCAGGGATGACTTAAAAAGAAAAAAGTGTAAAAAAAAGCCTTCCATTTCTTCCATGTATTATTTACTTTCCATAACTATATAAATAATAAAATTGTATATTATGTACATTGCATCATATATGCTGTTGATTGGTTATTAATGACTGCCGTTTCAAATGTGTGGGTCTCCGCCACTCCCTGGGGGTGTGCATATGTGTGGGTTCCCGCTGCTTCCTGCCCCCCTTATTGAAGCAGGTGTGCAGGTTACTGGCTTGGGAACTGCAGGGCAGCAGTGGACATGGGGCTGGTTCGAGGCAGGGCAGGGGTTGACTGGAGGTAGGGTCTGGCTGCAGGCAGGGCAAGGGGTGCGGGGCTGGCTGGAGACAGGGGAGTGTGGGGAGGGCTGGCTTCAGGCAGGGCCACAGGGGGGTGCAGCAGGGGTTGGCAGGGCTGGAGACAGGAGTATGGGACTGGCTGGCTTCAGGCAGGAGGGTGCAGCAGGGGTTGGCTGGAGACAGGGCAGGGCGGGTAGTGCAGGGCTGGTGCAGGCAGGGGTGTGTGGCAGGGGTTGGCTGGAGACAGGGCAGGGGGGTTGGTAGGGGCTGGCTGTGGGCAGGGGGGTGCAGAGCTGGCTGCAGGCAGCGGGGAGCGGGGCTGGTGCAGGCAGAGCAGGGGGTGCAGCAGAGGCAGCTGGAGCCCCGGCCCTTTAAAAAGCCCCCAAGCCCCCCGCTATCCCAGGGATCTGGGGGCTATTTAAAGGGCCCGGGACTCCCCTGCTTCTACCCCGCTCCAGACCTTTTAAATAGCCGTGGGAGCCCTGGGGAATGCATGGGGGCGGCGGGGCTCCAGCGGCTATTTAAAGGACCGGGGTGGCAGAGGCAGCTGGAGCCCTGGCCCTTTAAATAGTCCCCAGAGCCCCCAGCTATTTAAAGGGCCCAGAGCTCCAGCTGGGGCCACAGGGCTTGTCGCGCTCCGGCCAGAGCTCCAGCGGGGGCCGCGGGGCTTGTTGCGCTCCGGCCAGAGCTCCAGCCAGGAGAGCGGGGCCACGGGGCTTGCGGCGCTCTGGTCAGAGCTCCAGCTGAAAGAGCGGGGCTGTGGGGCAGCCGCGCTCCCGCAGGTGCTTTGGTCAGGGGAGCGGGGCCATGGAAGACCCTGGAGCAGATTGCAGCCAGGGTAAGTAAAAAAATTTAAAAGGCACCTAAAGCGCGGGGCCCGATTCCCAGGAATCGAGTGAATCAGCCTAAAGTAGGCCCTGGTGAGATCCCTTTGTAACTGTCTGGGGATTGGTCCTGCTTTGAGCAGGGGGTTGGACTAGATGACCTCCTTCCAACCTGACATTCTATGATTCTATGAACTCTTCGCAGTCTGCTTTGGACTTAACTATCTTGAGTAGTTTTGTATTGTCTGCAGACTTTGCCACCTCACTGTTTAACCCTTTCTTCAGATCATTTATGCTCTGCTCTTGTGTCCTCTGCAGCGCTCTTCCTCCCCTACAATTAACCTGGTCCCACACACATCTATTCCAACATGGTGTGTACCTTATCTAGTGCCCCAATAGCAACGATATGGGTGAAACCTGACAATTACAATGGTCTTGAATGAACTCACGCAGAAAAATGTAGAAGGCAGTGTCAATGGTTATAAGAAACATATTGTGTTGTTGTACAATCCATAACAATTCACTAACCCTTTATTCTATTGCTGCTATTATTCTACTAGCCGAACCCTCACCCTCTTAAATGCATTTGTCCCTTCAAACCCCTGTGGTACAAAGCAGTGCTGGTCTCCACACTAAGCAGATGGGAACTGAGGTGTCACACAGGACATCTGTAGTGAAACAGGAAACTGAACCCAGGTCACCCAAACCCCAAGCTAGTTCCCAGACCACCAGGCCACCTGTCCTCACTGAGCCTTTTCTGAACTATTTACAAATAAATGGACTCTTAATATCAAATATGACCACGAGTGTGATTGTACCAAAGCACTAGACAATTCAGAGAGAGACAGGTGGGTCCCGGCTACATTACATTCAAACCATGTTTTAAGGAGGTTGTTTGTTGTGCAGATGAAGCTAAGCAGCACAGAGCCAGTCCAGACCTATCCTCAGCCAATTCCACCCACACAACTCTCTAGCAAGATTGTTAATTTGCAAGCTCTGACTGATCAAGACAAACTGGCACTGGCTGCTTGTTGAGCCCAAGGGCAGGGCACCACGGACCAGCACTTACAAACCAACACTTTCACCAGTGTCACGTTCCGCACAGCTCACCTGCACCAGGCTCGCTGCTCGGGCAGGCGAGAACATGTACCTGAGAAATTCTCCTCGGTGGGCAAGAGCAGGACCCAGGTCCCTGACCCAGCCAGGACTCTGTGGACACTCAGGATTCAAGCAGTAGCTGTGGGGAAAAGACGCTGGTCTAGGAGGGAGCTTGGCCCAGTGTAGACATTCCTAATAGATGGTCTGTGAAGCATCATCACTCCATGGGGCACTTGCTACTGGGATACCGGGAGCTGACTGGTCATATTGTTCTGGCTCCTTCTCCTTGTTTCCAGTTGCTAAATTACATTAGAAAAAGCTCCATCAACCACTCCCTGAACGTTACCCATCAATGTCAACAGTATGTCATTGCCACAAAGGAGCCCTGGAACAGGAACTGGAAGGAAAATGGCCCACAGGATGGGTAGTGGAAGGGGAAGAACGTCCAGGAGAGGACAAAGAGGAGGGGAAGGAGGTGATGGCAGGTGAGGGGGAACTGGAGGGAAGGCTGGGCCAGGCGAAGGGGAACAGGAGGGGAGGTAGGGCCAGGCGAAAGGGAGTAAGAGGAGAGATGGGGCTGGGTGAGGGGAGATAGAAAGGGAGGAGAGGATGGGCAATGGGCAGCGGCAGATGAGGAGGAACAGGAGGGGAGCTGGGGTCAGGTAAGGGGGAACAGGAGGGGAGATGGGGCCAGGAGGAAAGGGAAGGTGGGGCCAGGGCTAAGGTGAATGGGAGGGCCCTGAGACAATGTCTGTTTTAAGATGTGGTCCATGTTATGGGAGAGTTGCAGAAAGCCTGGTGTGGTGCTCAGATCTTTGGATTAAACAGTTTGGGTTCTAGTCCCATCTCTGTCTCTGACTCATGATGCGACCTTGGGAAATCACGTAGTCGCTCTGTGTCTCGCTTTTCCTCTGTACAGTGTGTAATGATACTGCCCTGCCTTTTCAGGAGTGCTGTGCAGCTCCATTAATTAACGCTTGCATTGGGCTGTGCGATCCACACCTGAAAGGCACGAGGCAAGTGCTGTGCATTATTATTATCTCTGACACACATTCCAGAGCCACTGAATTCCTGGGGGGATTGGTGAGTGCAGAGGTGGATGTTACACCCTGAAAGGAACCATCCTTGGGCATGACAACAGCATTTGTATTGTGCAGATCCTCCACTGGCCTAAGTATTGATAATCTTTAGCGTTGCCAACTGTGGACAGGATTTTAGCCCACTCTGATCATCTCCTGTGGTGTATTGCTGAGCAGGCATATCGCTGGGAGACCTCCAGGGAAACACCGAACCAAGGCGTTAGGACAGGGCTAGAGGACACTGTGGTACAAGAGGCCATGGTAGATCTAGATAGATGGCCTGCATGATCTACCGGGTCTCTGCCATACAAAGAACACATACCCCCCAGGACAAGCTCATGACGTCTCTACTAATTCTATTGCAGCGGCCACCTCCAGCTAGCTGACGTCTCCCATAATAGCGCTGATCTAGGCACTCATCTGGTCCTCCATAGCATAATATCCAAGCTCCCCACAATAGCCCCATTGGCCAGAGAAACTGAAGGACATTACACAGGGCTCCCGAGTCCCTGAACAACACATGAACTGTCAGATCAACGTTCCACTTCAGGGATGCACCCGGACTCCCACCCCTGCTGCTCCTGGCTTGGTCTCAGTTCCATCACCATCCAACCAAGGTCTGCCAATGGCTCCACACCAAAGGCCTTCCCTGGCTGGTGTGACAAAGTGGGAATGTTCGTGCTGCGTTATGTGAATGCTGAGTGGGGAGTATTGACCTGGGAAAGTTGCAGGGGAGTTGTGCTGGGACGGCCTGCCTTGGGGAAGGGAGCATACCTGAGCATGTAACCTGAGAACCTAAGAGGGGGGTTGGAGGCCAGGGAACACCTCTGACCTGGAAACTGGACAAAGGCTGGAGCAGGAGCTGTGGGGAGGCTGAGTAAGAGGCAGAAGGGAATTTTCAGGTTTGGAGCAGGCTGCAAAGAATGAGGGGCGCCCCGAACAACAGGGCTGTGGCCTCCCTGGGGCCCCAGATGGACCTAACTAATGGGGGTCCTGCTGTCTATATCGGCAAAACCTGTCTTGGACTGTGTTCCTGTCATCTAAATAAACATTCTGTGTTACTGGCTGGCTGAGAGTCACGGTGAATTGCAGGAAGCCGGGGGTGCAGGGCCTTGACTCCCCCACACTCCGTGACAGCTGGCTCTAGCTGGCATCAGACCCAGCAGACTTTGAGCTCATGCACATCCGCAGAGGGTGGGAGGGCAGCCATGGATAAATGGAGACTAGGGGCCCAGCCGCAGCTGCAGAAGGAGCTAAATGGCTGACTTTGTCCAGGGCCCTGCTGTGACCCTAAGAGCCTCTCAGTGGCAAAGAGTTCACTGCCATGTAACAGCAACTCCTATCAAGACTGACAAACTCATGACACCTAACACATTGCTGTCATTAGGTTTATCAATCATGGGAGATTTCATATGAAAGCTGGTGACGCATTGGTTGTTAATATCATTGTGAAATGTCTGTAGTAACACTATCTGAGGAATTGTGGATTCTCACTGACATTACGCTTTAATGTCTATAACCAAACAAAGGGAGAAGCAGGTTATCTTCCAGACAAGAGGTAGGCTAGCTCTCTCCCCGGCTCTAATGTAAAGTGAGCAGGGTGATGCCACAGACAGTTGGCAGTTCATTTGCATTGGAGATAAACTGAAGAGACAAATTAACATAAGGATGTGAAATCAGCAAAGGAAAACACTGGAGTCTGAACCCCCGGGGTCTGGTGACAAAGACAGTAGCTTTCGGGAATATAAAGAGAATCAAAAAGACATATTGGTGATCCATGCCTAAGGGGATAAAGAGGCCAGTGCTCTCTGTATCTTTGAATGGTGGATCCCCTGCCATGTGGGTGGATGATGCTGAAGGCATCTTAGCCAGAGATTGTAGTTTGGTAAGTTTTAGTTGCTTAGAAGTGTGTTACACTTTTGTTGTATTTGGAACCAATTCTGTCTCTATTATTCTAGCATAGTATCAGTTAAATCTCTGTTCTTGGTTAATATACTTCTCTTTTTTTATCATAAGTATAGCTCAGTGCTCTAACATTAAGCAGAGTGTGTACACTGTCTCTTTAGAGAAAGCAGGCATGGTAATTTCTGTGAGTGTCTACTCATCAGGGGCCAGGTACTGCAGGGAGATGCTTCTGGGGAGTTCGGGAACTGATGTGCACCAAAGATTAAACTGAGATGCAAAGTTAGGACTAGCAGAGTCCTGAGGAATCTGTGGGGCTGATAACAGCTAGCCTCGGAGTGACAGAGAGTTGTCACTCAGGGTAGCACCACAGATTCTTTTCATGCCGCGGCAGAGAGGTAACCAGGTGACTTATAGTTCTGGACACCCTGAAAAAACATCACATAAGAACATAAGAACGGCCAGACTGGGTCAGATCAAAGGTCCATCTAGCCTATTGTCCTGTCTACCGACAGTGGCCAATGCCAGGGTGCGCCAGAGGGAATGAACAGAACAGGGAATCATCAAGCGATCCATCCCATCACTCATTCCCAGCTTCTAGCAAACAGAGGCTAGAGACACCATCCCTGCCCAGTCTGGCTAATAGCCATTGATGGACCCATCCTCCATGAACTTATCTAGCTCTTTTTTGAACCCTATTATAGTCTTGGCCTTCACAATATCGTCTGGCAAAGAGTTCCACAGGTTTGACTGTGTGTTGTGTGAAGAAATACTTCCTTTTGTTCATTTTAAACCTGCTGCCTATTAATTTCATTAGGTGACCTCTAGTTCTTGTGTTATGAGAAGGAACAAATAACACTTTCTTGTTTACTTTCTCCACACCAGTCATGATTTTATACACCTCAATCATATCACCTTTTAGTCATCTCTTTTCCAAGCTGAAAAGTCCCAGTCTTATTAATCTCTCCTCACACAGAAGCCGTTCCATACCTTAATCATTTTTGTTGCCCTTTTCTGAACCTTTCCCAATTCCAATATATCTTTTCTTGAGATGGGTGACCACATCTGCACGCAGTATTCAAGGTGTGGGCGTACCATGGATTTATACAGAGGCAATATGATATTTTCTGTCTTATTATCTGTCCCTTTCCTAATGAGTTCCAGCATTCTGTTCCCTTTTTTGATTGCCGCTGCACATTGAGTGGATGTTCTCAGAGAGCTGCCCACAATGACTCCGAGATCACACTTGCAAAACCCAGCGTCAGCCCTGCCTGATTCATAGACTTTAAGACAAGACGAGGCCATTAGCAAATCCAGTCTGAGCTCCTGCATTGCCCAGGTGTTATTATGGTGCAGGTGCTGCACCTGGGATTGCCCTCCGTGAGCTCTCTTTCGGAGGGACAGGCCTCTTGCTAAACTTCTCCCAGAGTTCAGCCTTGTGGCTCAGCCCACTTTAGACTGGATCACCAAGCTACCACCCCTCCCCGATTCACCAGCTGTACCTCAGCCAACCCCACTTGGTCTGGGTCTGGCTATAGAACCCCTTCTGGGAGCTTGCGACTCATATGGAATGCAGTGACTCAGGACAGTCTGTGCCAGGACAAGCATGATTTAATGGTTCATAGAAACTTACCAAGTAGAGAGAGACAGGGTTAAAACAATAAATGCCTATCGACATATTTCCTCTTACCTAACCCTAAATGTTTCCTAGGAAGTTTAAGAGGCACTGGCTTATTCCAGAGCCCGGAGTCCTTTTCCGAGGCTGAGGATCAGCAGCTACTCGGTGTCTCCCAGAAACCCTCTGTCTTTGCCAGGCCGCTTTTATCAGAACCAAGCTCTTTGTTTTCAAGTTTATTAACCCCTCGGGCTGGCCCTCGTCAGCTGTGGAGTGTAGACATCTGGCTCAGGCTGGAATCCGGGTTCCGGATTCCCATGAGGAGGGAGAGTCCCTAGCCCAAATGTCTACACCGCACTTTTACAGCCCCACAGCCCGAGCTCCTGGATCGCAAGTCAGCTGACGTGGGCAGCAGCAGGTGTTTAATTCCAGTGTGGACATAGTGTCCTGCCAGGATTTCTTCCCATCCCCTGCACTGCCAGCCAGACCTGAGGGGAGGTCAGACAAAGGCAATGACAACTGCATAGTCTGGCTGAGTCCTGACAATAGGACTTATCTGAAACCTACGTGCAGCCAGTCCTGGCAGAAATTAACTCTTTGGTCATCGCATAGCAAGCAATGCAACAACCACCAAATATACATGGACATGGAATATTCCTAAAGGGAACACAGACAGCTCCCTGTTGATCACAACTGGCGGAAGAATTTCACCCAGTTAGTCTTTGTGTTTGACTAAAGCATCTTCCAGAAAGCCAGCCAGTCTGGCTCTGAAGACTTCAAGAGACGAAGAATCCACCACTTCCCTGGTAGTTTGTTCCAGTGCTTAATCACCCTCCCTGTTAAAAATGGGTGAGTGCTTTTCATTTGACTTGATCTGACAGCCAGCCAGTAGTTCCTCTCCTGCCTTTCTCAGCAAGCTTGAAGAGCCCTTTAGTGCCCAGTATTTTCTCCCCATTAAAGTCCACCATGATCAAGTCACCCCTCAATCTTTTTTCATAAACTAAACCCACCAAGTGCTTAAGTCTCTCCCTCTAAGGCAATTTCTCCAGCCTTCAAACCGTTTTTTGTGGCTTTTCTCTGCACCTTCTCTGATTTGTCAGTGTCCTTTTTAAAATGTGGACACCAGAGCAGGATGCAGTTTCCCAGTATCAGTCCCCCAGTGCTGTCCTCCTATGCCCCTGGTTTATATCCAAGGATTGCACTCAGAGCTGGCTTTATTAACTGCAGGGCCCAATTCAAATTCCTGGAGGCGGTCTGAGGCTTCGGCAGCACTTTGGCAGCGGGGGATCCACTCCGGATCTTCTGTGGCACTGAAGGACCCCCTGCTGCCGAAATGCAGCCGAAGACCCCCAGCGTGGACCCTCTGCCACCAAAATGCGGCCGAAGACCCCCAGAGTGGACCCCCCGGCTGCTGAAAAGCCACTGAAGACCCCCAGAGCGAACCGCTGCCGGGTGAGTAAAAAAAAAAATTAAAAGGCGCCTAAGGCGTGGGGCCCTGGCATGGGGCCCTCTTAGGTGCAGGGCCCAATTCTGGGGAATCAGACGAATAGGCCTAAAGCAGGCCCTGATTGCATTAGTCCTGTTTGCCGCAACATCACCCTGGCAGGTCATATGATGAGTTGCTTCTCCTAACTCCTTTTCAATCCCTGCCTTCCAGGGTACAGCCCCAGTCTGTAGGCATGGCCTGCCTTCCATTACTTCATGTCTGACCTTGCATTAGGCTATATAAAAACACATTTTCTTTGAATGGTCCCAGTCCACCAGGTGATCCAGATCGTCCCGTATGGCTGCCCTGTCCTCAGCACTATTTACCACACCACCAATCTTTGAGTCAGCTGCAAATTTTATCAGGCGCATTTTCAGATCATAGATAAAAATACTGACTCCCCTAAGCATAGAACCAAGCTCTGCAAAATCCCATTAAAAATATCCCCATTCAGTGACAATTCCCCATGGATAACCTTTGGTTGAGATCAGCCAGTTCGTAATCCAGGTAAGGTGTGCTCTATTGATACTGTGTAGTGACAGTACGTAAAGGACAATGTTGTGCCTCACTAAGTTAAACACCTTACCAAAGTGTAGGTACATTACATCTATGCAATTACCATTATCAGCCAAACTCACGAGCTCATCAGAAATGAAATCCGGTTGACTTCACAAGACCTATTTTCCATAAAACGATGTTGATTGGCATTAATTATATCCCCATCCTTTCATTCTTTTTTGAGTGAATCCCATATTAGCTTTTCTATTATTTTTCCCAGGATTGAGTTCTGGCTAACTGTCTTATAAGTACACGGGTCATTCGACTTGCCCTTCTTAAACACAGGCCCAATGTTAGCATTCTTTCAGTCTTCTGGAATTTCCCAAGTTTTGTTAAAAAGTAACAACAGCAGGCCAGAGATCTCCTCAGCCAACTCTTGCAGGACTCTTTAACTCTCTGGTGGCCCCGGAGCTCTTCACATCAGGGAGTTTGTGCTGCCACTGCCCATGCTGCACATGACTGGGGGATAATTCAAGGATTTGACTCAAGTGCAGGATTGAGGGATATGGCTGCAGGTGCAGGAATATGGTGCTACTGCTGTGCATGCTGTACCGGAGAGAAACAGTTCACTCTTCCAGGCGGGGCTGAGACACATTGGCAGGGGCAGTGTGGGATATGCAAGGATCGAGGAATGTAGGCCTTTGACCTCTGGGGCTGCCGATCAGGCACTCATCCTGAGTACAAAACTCCCTTCCAAACAAATCAGAACACGGCATGAGCCACCCAGACAGCCTGGAGACATCCCGGGGGACCAGCCACAGCATTCAGATCAGAGACACCAGCCAAGTGTTCCAGCTGCTAATTATCAGCACCTCCCACCCATGTGGCTGCAGCATGAGACTTACTGGGAGCCTCCTAATTCTGCCTCTGTGTGCCCTTTGCACTGAGAGCCAAAGATCTCTAATTGCTCTGATTTAAGGTGGGGAAACCACGATGACCTGGCATGATACAGGCAAGAAGCAAAAATACCCTGCTGAGGACTGATTTTACAGGGGAGGTGATGCTGCCCAGCTCCTGCCATTACAACTGAAACATACATCTTGTATAGAGCTTGGCACTCGTTGGGAACCTCTCGTGGGTCTCAGCCAGGTCCTAGCAAACACGGGGGTTTACCAAGGACACCACCTCAGCTGGGGCATTCGCATCCAGGGGGCATGTTTAGTCAATCATACAAATAGGAGCCACAGTGAGATTTGCTTCCAGATCCAGGTCTGAACTGATCCAGAGCCCAGGTCAGGTTTTGTTTTCAACCCATATGGAACTTCTCCACCATTAAAACTTAAAAGTCCTGCTGGCTGGCAGCTGTGGAGTGGCTTCTGTGCGATGGGTTTTCTGGGTCTCAATCCAGTGCCTGGTGGATGTGTGTCCTCATCTCTAAAGCCGCCACCACAATGGGCATTGATTTAACCCCATGATGTGTGCTCAGCTGAGAGGCCATGCACTGAACTGCATGCCCCTTTTGCAGGGGGGCTGGAACAATTTGTAGAGTGCAGGTGCTGAGAGCCATTGCACTAAACTGTAAACCCTGGATATGATGGAAACCACTTCCAGCCAGGGGGTGAGGCAGTCCCACCCCAGCCCTCCTTTAGTTAGAAGCAGGGCACAGGAATGGGACACTGCCCATACTCTGTGAGCAGACAGCCAAGCCAAACTGTTTCATCAGTCAGTCTATAGCACCTAACTCACAGAACAATCCCCCAAATGCCCCAAGCAAACAATCAACGTACTAATGTAGGGCCCAAACCCCCCGGTCCCCACACTGCATGTGAGCAGCCATAGCGCCTGCATGAGTCTCCAGGGGTGCGATAGAAATCAACGGGCTCCTCCCAAGCTCAACACTTCGACCCAAAAGATCACCTCTCCCAAGCTGAGCCAGCCATTGTCCCCGTGGGCAAATCCTTTCTCCACCAGCTGCTTCTGCAGGGGTGGAATTCTCCTGAGCTCCATGGATGAAAGGGGCTCTGTTGTATTAGTACTGGGGTGGTGTGACCCCTGAACCACTCAATGCCAACTAGAAAGGGGGTTACAAGAATATCCTGATCGTGTATACATATGCTGGTTCACCAAAGAATGTTGTGTGCCATCTTAAATGGAAACCAGGGCCACACTGGTCATTATTAGCATTGTGAAATGTATATGCAGATACTGTGTAGGAGTTACGTATGGTACTGAAAATATGTTCTTAGCGTCTGCATCAAGCCAGACTCAACAAGCAGGTTTTCTGCCAGACAGAAGATGTTTGTTCTTCTATCCCTCTGGCATGTAAATGAAGCACTGTACAATGGAGAGTCATTGGGATACAAAATCAACAGGGAGCCAGCACTTCGGAAAATCAGACACGGTGGTGGGTCGGGAGGCAGAGGGGAGGGGTTAGTCTGACTCTGGGAACACACAATGAACTTTGGGGCAATATAAGAAGAAGGCAAGGACAACCCCTCTTTACCCTCCACCTAGAAAGTAAGCGGGCAGTGCAATTACATTCATGACAATGGGATTACAACCAGCCTTAGCTGAAATGCTGCAAAAGACATTTGGGATTAGATGAACTTCTTTACATAGAAGATTGGCCTGTTAAATCTCTAGACTATGTGTTATTATTTTGTTTTATATGTAGCCCTCTAGTTTCCATGATCCTCACTAGCTCTTGAATCTTTAGTAATAAACTTATTCTTGTTCTCCCTATGAATATATCTCAGTGCTGTGATATTAAGCAAGGTGCTGAGTCAGAGCTGAATCAGACAGGCTGGTGTGGACACTGGTCCTTCCCTGGTATTTCTGTGAGTGTTCAGGGGATAAAGGGCTGGCCAGAACAGGGAAATGCTTCAAAGAGGCTCATGGATGGGTGCACCTACTGTTAACCTGCAAGGTAAAGCAAGGGCTGGCAGAGCCAGAGGAGAGTGCCCGGGGGGCTAATGGGCTGGTGGAGTCAGGGAGCTGACACCCAGTTAAGCACAAACAAGACTCCCTCTAGCTGGACACATTGGATAACAAGGTAACTCACAGCCCTGGGCACTCAATGAGCCATCAGGGGCAGCAAATTTATATTGTGTGCATTAGGAGGTGAGCTGAGATCCACCAAACTCATCACCCATCACTGAAAAGTCTTTGGATGTAAACCGTTTCCAGTCCCTACTAATCGGTGTTAGACTCAAGATGGCAGCCAGGAAGCAAGATGCTCCCTAGCCTGTTACTAACCACCAAGGCCGTCCACAGTCTGCACAGCGCTGGCTCTGCACACACACAGTTGAGCTTCCACACATGCAAAAACCCAGGGGAGATGAAAAATTTCAGGTGTTTTTTAGTGGCTGGTTAGAGACACCCTAGAAAATGTGACTCTGGTTGGTCTGCTGGCAACACAAATGTAAATACCTCTCCATTGCCTAGAGAGATTATAATCCTCGTGATCTTTCAGCCCCCATGTCCAGTGCCTTTAACATCATTTAGAACAATAGGCAGTATGTCAAGAAACTGTGAGAGCCCCAAGAGCAGAGCAATGGGGAGACAGAACACAGGCCCCGTCACAGATCCCCAGGTCTGGTGCTGCCCCCACACTGCCCCTTCCTCCGAGGCCCCACTCCCAAGCTATCTCTTCCCCCCAGGACTCTGCTTGCTCCTCTCTGCCCCCACACCCTGTCGCTCGCTCTTACAGCTGGTAAAAAGTGGAGTACCATTCTGGTGCCCCGGCTCTGAAACAGTCCCTGGGAGAACCCCTTCAATGTGTCAGCCCCCTTAGGGTCAAACTCTCTCACTGGGGTAAGCCCTTTGGCTCCACCACCTCCTGGGACCAACTCTTGGAGCCTTCAGCACGCCATGAGCTCCCTGAAGCTCAGGCACCAGAGGGAGACTTGCACACCAAAAGGAAGCAATGCACCCCCCATTTCCTTAATCAGGAGTGACTTTCAGCCAGTGTTGGAACAGCAGTCAGGATTATTAGATGTTTGGAGCACAGCATAGAAAGTCCTTAGTTACCACAGCGAATAGCAGGGCACAGAATGGTCCATCTGTGTCAGTCCCCAAGTCCAGAAGCCTCCTTGCTTCTAGCAGCCCCGCCTGGCCTCCTCCTCAGCTCTTTGTTCTCCAGCTGCTCATACCCAGCTGGCTTTTAGCAGAGGCTGGGCCATTCACAGTCATCATTGGCTAGGTATCAAATGTCCAGACAATTGTCTTCTGGGACTTTCCATGGGAATGGGTGGCCCAGGCCCAGGCAGCCAAGCATCAGGCACACTTGGATTTCTGGGTCTCAGCACATTCCCCCAACATCACTCTGCACTAGCTCAGCCATGATTGGGCAGGGGGCTCGTGGGCTGAAATCTAAGATCTGGGCTATGAGCAGGTCCAACTATGTGACCTAATGGTCCCCCGAGTACAACAAATAACTTCTACCCCCACTGCCACGGCACACACTGCCAAAGGGATGCTGACCGGGCCACTGGCACCTCTCATGGAGACAGGAATTCCCTAGGCCAGAGCTTTCGTGCTCTCCACATCGTTGGTATCTGACTGACTGTCTCAGCTCCCTTTCATTCCTGGTGCTACCCAAACCCTGACCAGTGTGATTGCTCATGCACAGTGTGTGCAGGGTCATACTTGGAGAAGGACACCGTTCTGAGAACAAAATAGCATCCTCCATACAGGAACAGGGCCAGAACATGACCCTGGTTCCAGGGACAGACCCCCACATAACCCACAACTAGGGGTATATTTTCCCAAAGGAGAAACAGGACATCCCCAGGCTGGACTGAGCAATCTCACTCGACCACCCCCCATGGGGCTGGCCCAAGCCCTCCCTGCCTCCCATCCACACTGGGTCGGCCTGAGGTCCCCCTCACAACTGGCACCTGGGGCTGGTCTGAGGGCACTTTCCTCCCCACCCCCCCCACGTGCCAGGTGGGCCTCCAAGCCCCCATGCTGCCTGCAAGCCCCCTCCCACCTTCATGACCCCCTTTCTTTCCACACACAAGGCTGGTGGTCTGAGCCTTCCCACCGCCCACCTAGAGGGCTGGTGGTCCAAGCCCATGTCATGCCACCCACCCACGGGGCCCCCCGAGGCTCTCTGCCTCCCTGCACGCGGGATGGGGCAGCTGGCCCAAGTGGCTCTCCCTAGCCCTCCATCTAGCACAGGGCTACTGTTGCCACTCACCACCCCACCTCACCTGTTCTTCTGTGCCCCGCTAAGAGTCCCACTCCACTTGTTTGACAAAACTGGGCCATTGTCCCGTTTGCTCTTGCCAACTGATGACAAGCTGGGGCGGCCGGGACAGAGTCTAATAAAGGGACTGTCCTGGCCAAAACAGGATGTATGGTCACCCTACCCACAGCAGAGCCCCCGGGGTCCCCACTTGGGGAACCACTGCCCTAGACCATGTAGGGGCCCCATTCTGCAGGAGTGACTATGAGCATCAGGCTCAAGCTCCTAGTCAGCTGCCTGAAGGAGTGTGGGTGGGGGAATTGGCCAGCAACCCGGTGTGGGGGAGGAACACAGCCACACGCTGGCTAGGAGGGAGGAATCGGTTGTTATCCTGCATGTCCATGTGTGCTGGTGCCCTCCCCCACAGGTGCCGCAGCAATGGGAACCATGGGCTTGTGCCACACCGTGGCTCCAGGGAGCAGCCCCAGCAACACACTCCTGGGCTCCCAGCCAGCAGTTCAAGGCCCACAGGGGTAGCAGCTACTTTGGAGCTGGTGATTGCAGCATTTACCTTGGCATGATGATGATGAGTTTTTTAATTACAGGCCCAGGCCGTGGTTTTCACTTGCTAGGCCTGGTGGGAAAAGCAGGGGAGTCACCTTTACTGGGGCGGGTTTAAATCAAGCAAAGCAAAACAACCTGACTCATTCCAAGCTCCACTTGCTGTACACCCCAAGGTGCCTCAGCCCCTGCCCCTCTCCGCCAGGCACCCTGCCGCCAACGTGGCCACTCCCATGCTGTGGCACACACACTGGAGGGAAAGAAGGAGGAGGCCATCAGAAGCTGACAAGAGGCAGGTAGGCAGGGCCAAGGTGGCTTTGAGAGGAACCCACCCAAGTCAAATCGCCTTGCAGCAGATATTGAAGACAACACATTCTCTGATGACCAGGCTTAGGGAGGGAGTTTCACACAGGGGGTCGAACCCCTTCATGGCAGCCAGATGTAGGTGAAAGCTGGAGAGATGGGGCAAAGTCACCACAGGGCTGCAGAGGGATGAGAGCACACAACAGTTCCATGCCGCAGAGAGGAAAATTCCCAATGCAGGGGGACCAGTTTCTACATGAAAGTCATTTCTTTCAAAAGACTTGTCAGCAAAGACTTGACAATGTCCTGATTATATTGTGTTATTTTTGACAAATATAATATGCAGAATTGTAAACGATTGTGCACAGACTTTTTAGGCACTGAATTCCCCCCGGAGTAAGAGATACCCAGGCCTGTTGCGTTCCACCCACCCCACTCTTGCAGTGCTCCGACAGGATGTTCAGTGAAAACACACAGCTAATGGCAAGGAGAGTTTGCATCATCAGTGCAAACTCTCATTGGCTGGGTGTACCCTGAGGGCATGACACAAACCTTAATGGCTTCCAAGGAGTTATTCCACATACACATGGTCCCTGCACATGTACACTGACAATCAGCTTCAAGAGATACCATGGTGCTGGATGCCATAGATAGATTGCTAACGTTGCTTCCTACAGGCCTTATCTTCACTGCTACGAAAGGTGTGGTTTTTACCTTGTGTAACTAACACACATGAGCTGTCCCAAGGTGCAAACACAATGGAGCCAAGGCCCACAAGATAAACTAGGAAAGATTCACCCAGTATAAAGCAGGGTGGGGGACTGGCAGCTGGGACTCCTGGGATCTGTTCCCAGCTCTGGGAGAAGACTGGGGGTCTAGTGGTTATGAGAGGATGGGGACTGGCAATCATGGCTGCTGGGTTCGGCCACTGATTTGCTGTGTGACTTTGGAGACTGTGCCTTGGTTTCCCCTTCTATAAAATAAGGATAATGACCCTGTCCTACCACGCTGTGGCACTGGGGGGTACCCCCGGTACAAGCTGCCCTTGCCCTCACCCATTTCTTTGTCTGCATTTCAATTCAGAAATGATTGAAACTGACTAAATCCATTTTTGCTGTATCCCAACCAAATTGTTTACGTCTTCAGGGCAAGGGCGAGACGCTGGGGCCCCCTGAATTACTCTCTCAAGCTGCCATGAACCCAGTGAAGGAGCCATATGGATAGGTGGTGTGGGAGGAGCAGCACCCAGCACGCTGCGGACAGGCTGACTCAGTCCATGGGGGACAGAACCCCCCTGGCTCCTTTGCTTCCTTTCCTCTCTGTTTGCCTCCTCTGTGCCTCCTCCCCACTGCTGCCCCAGTTTGGGTGAATATAGGGCAGGCAGCTGGGCCCCAGCCAGAGGTGTCTGATGTTCTAGCCATGCCGCCTCCCGCCTCTTCCTGTCCCCAGGCACCAAGGCACAAGCCTCCCTTTGGCCTCACAGGCTGCAGCCCCGGCCTCATGCCAAGGGGGCAGGGTGGGGGTGTTGGTCCTGGCTGGAGATCCAGAGGATTCCTGGCCTCTGCAGGGTGAATGCTGGGGATTTGGATGCAGCTGAATTGGCTGTGATGGGCTCTGGGGGGAGGATTAGGAGGGCACAGCCTGTGCCCAAGCCAGAGGGCAGGGTCAGCCCCCACACAGGCTAGATCTGCCAGCTGACATGGCCTTTCAAGAGGGTCCGTGCAGCAGGAGCAGGGAGGGGCACCTCGGGGAAGGGAGCCTGGGCTGCGTTGCGTGGCGTGGAGGCTAGGGTTGTAGGTGCTCCCCCAAAGCAGCTAGGCCTGGGGGAAGAGGCAGCTCAGAGCCCTAGGTGTTCATCGCTCCTTCTCCTGCCACTGCCCCTGCTGACCTCCCCACCAGAACAGCCGCCCGCCCAGAATGTGGGGGGGGAGGAGGGGCAGCCACCCAGCCCACTTCTCCCAGGATCGGCCCTTTTCTGACACACCTGTCCTGGAAAACCTGCCCAGGTGGCCAGTGTTATGAATGGTCGGGTGTTTTGTCCCAAAGCTGCAGCTGCCCTAGGGAGGGGACAGCCAGGACAGTCCAGAAGTGCCGCTGCAGGTGGATGGACCTGGGAACAAAATGCTGCTGTGTGGGAGGCCGATCTGAAAGATCAGCCCCATTGTTCCTCCCCAGCACGCTGCACACTGACACCTGCCCTCAGTCTGTCCATGGGCAGCCTGGGAGCTGAGATGGGTGCAGGAGACATTGGTAAGGAAGGGGAGGCCACCCCGTGCGCCAGGTGGGGTGGGGAGAAACAGACTGTGACTCATGGCTACTCCCAGCTCTCACCGTGGGTCTGCAGCTCAGCTTGCCCCTGGGGAATGCACCACCGCATGCAACCACTAGGGCCCTGCCATGGCTACACCGCAGCAGTGTAGCTCTGCTGGCATCACCCCATGGTGTAGACACAGCCTGCCATGACAGAAGGGGGCTGTCCATCAGTGTAGGAACACCCACTCCCCGAGCGAGACTAGTTAGGTCCCAGGAAGCATTCTTCCATCAACCTAACTGTGTCTACTGTGTCTACACTGGGGTTAGATCAATACAGCTCCAGCACTCAGGGTGGGTGGATTGTCTACACCAGGTTAGGGTGGCATAGCTACAGCATTTACAGGGATGGATTGTCTATACCGGGATTAGGACGGCACTATGAGGAGTGGATTGCTGACACTGGGGTTAAGTTGGCCTAGCTACAGCGCTGATGGGGTGGAGTGGCTACCCCAGGGTTAAGTTGGCATAGCAACAGTGCTGACGGGGGTGGATTGACTACACCGGGTTTAGGTCAGCATGGCTACGGCACGGTAGTTATCAACGATTTGCTGTACAACTGGGAGGCCATCTCTAGTGGCATCCCAAAGTGGTCAGTCCCGGGTCTGGTACTATCCAATATTTTTATTAATGACTTGGATAATGGAGCAATGAGTTTGCTTATAAAATTTGCAGATGAGACCAAGCTGGGAGGGGTTGCCAGCACAGGGTAGGTTTAACATTCAAAATCACCTTGACAACTTGGTGAATTGGTCTGAATTCAACAAGATAAAATTCAGTGCAGACAAAGGCAAAGTCCTTCACTTAGGAAGAATCAAATGCACAGCTATAAAATGAGGAGTAACTGGCAAGGCCATCGTACTGCTGCAAAGGATCTGGGGGTTAGAGTGGATCACAAACTGAAAACAAGTCAACAATGTGATGTAGCTGTGAAAAAAAGCCAATATCATTCTGGGGTGTATTAACAGGAGTGTTGTATGTAAGCCGCAAGAGGCAATTGTCCCACTCTATTCAGCACTGGTGAGGCCTTAGCTGGAGTCCTGTGTCCAGTCCTGGCCACCACAATCTAGGAAGGATGTGAACAAACTAGAGAGAGTCCAGAGGAGAGCAACAAAACAATCCAAGGTTTAGAAAACCTGCCCTGTGAGGAAAAGGTTAAAAAAAAACTGGGTACATTTAGTCCCAACAAAAGCAGACTGAAGGGGGCCCAAGAATAGTCCTCCAATACGTTAAGGGCTGTTGTAAAGAAGACACGGATCAATTGTTCTCTATGTCCACTGGATGTAGGACTAGAAGCAATGGGCTTAATCTGCAGCAAGGAAGATTTAGGATAGATACTGGGAAAGCTTTCTAACTCTAAGGCCTGGTCCACACTACGGCGTTAAATCAATTTAAACAGCGATAATTCGATTTAACGCTGTACCCGTCCACACTACAAGGCACTTAAAATCGATTTTAAGAGGTCTTAAAATCGATTTCTGTACACCTGCTCAACGAGAGGAGTAACCCTAAAATCGATATTACTATATCGATTTAGGATTAGTGTGGACGGAAATCGAAGTTATTGGTCCCATTCTTTACTGAGCTACCCAGAGTGCACCGCTCGGAAATCGATGGTAGCCTGGGACCATGGACGCACACCACCGAAGTAATGTGCCCTAGTGTGGACGCGTAAAATCAATTTTATAAAACCTGTTTTATAAAAATCGATTTTATTAATTTCGATTTTACTCTGTAGTGTGGACGTGGCCTAAGGGGAGTTAAGCTCTGGAACAGGCTTCCAAGGAAGGTTGTAGAATCCTCTCGTCATTGGAAGCTTTTGAAAACAAGTTGGACAAATGTCTGTCAGGGCCGGTCTAGGTTGACTTGATGATTTTTTGAGGTCCCATCCAACCTGACAATTCTATGATTCTGTAGTTATGGCGCTCAGGTAGATGGATTTTTCACACCCCAGAGCTCCATTGCTATGGTGACTTACATTTTAAGTGCAGACCAGGCCAAAGACCACTACTCTCAGACCCAGTTGAGGTGGCCCTGGTCCACACTGGGAGTGAGGGCCAGGGGTATGCCATATCCCTCATCTAGATCCCGCCACATGGGGAATCCCTGAGCAGCTCAGACAGGGTACCTCCGCCCCAACCCCCTGTCCTCTTGCCCCATAGGCCTGGCACCAAGCTGCAGCCATCTGGTGTGTGCCCATGAGGAAGATGGATGGGCAAAGCCCCCTGTTTGGACTGGAGTCAGCCCAGTGACGACTCACCAGGGACGTCTAGCCAAAAAGTCTGGGAAGTGACCTGAACGGGGTTGGCAGGATCACAGAGGTGGGGAATGGGGTCTGGGACCTTTCCCCTCTAGGGGGCACTGACTCTGATCCAGCCCCAGGAAGGGGGATTGGTTGGCTCAGGGATGGGGAATGGGATCAGGGCCTTGCCCCTCTGGGGCGCCAGCTCTGCTCTGGCCCCAGGTGAAGGGACTGGCCTACTCTAGAGGGAGCAGGAGAATGCACTGCAGGGCCATTTTGAATGCCAGGAACAGACAACTTCCTGACAGCTGTTTGGTGGCCTGCATGAAATGAGTTTGCAGGGCTTCAGTATTAGTTGGTATTAGTTGGCCCTGCACGGGCACAGTCAGTAGGGAAACTCAGGAATGAATGGGGCTTGAGCCCTAGAAATGGGGGTACATGACACAGAGTGGAGGACAGGCATGTGCACTGTAACATCCACCCCAGTGTTTAAATGGTGCTCGAAACTGCAGTGTCTAGCAAACCCCAATAAAGCAAACTAGCAGATCTTCCTGAGGGGAGAGGTCATCCTTCCCTCCTCATGGGCTTTCATTGGCTCTCCAGGCTGTGGGCTAACATCTTTCCGGGTTAATCTCTGCAGCTCTCCACAGCTTGCTGGGCTGCCCACACCCATCTGAGCCCTCCTGATCATGGGCACCTGAGCAGTGCTGCTCCTTTGGCTGGCTGGCTTGGCCAGCCGACCCGGTAGCCCTTAGAGACATGAAGGCTTTGTTTTCCTCTCTACATCCAGCGCTGGCTCCTGACCTTCCACAGACCATTGGTGCCTGACCCACCCCTTCATGCTCCACCAAGTTGATATCACCCTTCAACCTACAGTCCTGCCTTCCAACCCCCACAAACCCTGACCTGTCCCTTTGCCTCCTATCACACCCAGTGCCCTCCTCCTAGCCTCTTGATTCCCAGCATCCTCGTGGCACGGATTTTCCACCAGCGTGGGACTGTGCAGAACCCCGAGTCTAGTAAGATGGCCCTCCGGGGATGAGCGGTTCATGGAGCTCACCCCCTTACACAGCTAGAGGCCATGGCTGGAGGTGGGGCGTGTGGCTGCCCAGGCAGGACCTTTGCACCTGACTGGTAAGAAGTGGCTCCAGGCCCCCTATGGAAATGCATTCAGCTCAGAGCAGGATGGTTACATGCTGACATAGTGACAGGGTAGTGGGCAACGCTGGCCTGGCCCAGCTCTTCGGCCCACCACAAACCGGTGTGTGGGGAAGCTGGGGGCTGATTCTGACCTTGCCAGGCTGTCTGACATTCCTGCAGGCCAGATCTAGCCCAACACCACACACAGGGAGCTGAGGTGTGGCAGTGCCCCAGCACCCCATGTACCAGCCAACCTAGAGCACAAGGAGCAGGAACCTGGGTGAGGACGTGGTGGCAGGGACGTGATGGCCGGGGCTCAGTACTGGGGTGAGGCTGCTCACTGGGCGAGGCAGCTCATGGCACTGCAGGTGACTGGGCGTCCCACTTTGGGGCAGAGAGTGGGAGAGGACTGCGGGACAGGGCGAGGCCAGCATGGGAACGGGGCACTGCCCCAGTCAGTCAGAGGGAGAGGAAAACAAGCCAGCAACACCACGCCCCGCTCTGCACCCAGCCTGGCCTTGGGGGGCAAAGGGCCCTGCAGAGGGGCCCAGCTGGCCTAGCCCAGGAAACCTGCCCGGCCCAGGCAAGGGGGATCCCTACCTGCTCAGGCCCCCAACAGTGGGTCAGTCCCACGCTGAGCTGAGGCAGTACAATCTGTCCAGGGGGCACGTGGGGGGCAGGAGGGGTGAGACTGTCCCATCCTTCCTCCTTCTGACCATAGGGTCAGGGGTGGTCATTGAGAGGAGCTCCTCCCCTCCCCCCTCACATGATCCTGGGGGTGGGCCAGCGGGGGGCGGGGGAAAGAGCCAACAAATCAGGGCTGGCTCCAGCAACCCCCTGCCCTTGCTCTCCTGCAGCTCAGCAGGGCTCGTCTGCCCAGCCTGGTGGGGCAGGGGAGATACAGGTCTGACCCCCAGCTCCCTAGGGTCAGTCTCTGTGCCCAGCCAGGAGCTGCCAGTGCCTCCCAGACCAGTTTGACAGCACCTGAGCACCTGCAGCAATCCCAGCCCTCGCCTCTGCCGGGGACACTCCCATGTGGTGCGAACCATCAGGCAGGTTCCCAACTGCAGCAAACCGGCCAGCTCCCTCCCCAGCCCCATGCCACTAGCAGGAACAAGTCTGAACTCAGCGGCCATGCAGGAACCTGAGACTAGCCAGGCACCGCGCAGCGAACTGGCTAGAGCTCATTAGGGTAGCAGTGCTCAGCAGGCCAGGTGCCATGCGCTCTGCTACCAGGGAAGGGGGGCCCCATGGAAGCCCAGAATGGGCGGTTCCAACAAGATTTTGTAGTAACTATGAGCCTAGGAAATGAGCCAAAATCAGGACTCCTGGGTGCTATTCCTGCCTCTGCTACTGATGCAGTGTGACCGTGTACAAGTCCCGCCACCGCTTTGTGCCTCAGTTTCCCCAGCTGTACAGTGAGGATGGTGCAGACCTGCATCCTGGGACGGGAGCTTTAATGCCACTTATCCAGTCTGAATCTGGCGATCAGGAGCCACTGCTGGCAAGACACTCCAGCACCAGCTGAGCTCTGCCCACCAAGATACAGGATTTCCTCATGCGTAAGCCCTGCTAACTCTGACCCTGTACCACCCGCAGCTGGAAGGCCCTGGCCCATCAAGGCCAGGCTAAACATTGCCGACTGGAGAGGTTCAATGTGCTGAGCTTCTGTGCTTGGGAGCTGGGGGTCAGCGTGGCCTGAGCCAGGAGTGGCCCAGATGGTTTTGTGGGAGGGAGTCCTTGGGTGATGCTTGGTTAATATGCAGCAAGCGCGGCTGAGAGCAAGGCCTTTCCTTCCTGCTTCTGCTTGCAAGCTCACACTAAAGGCCAGCAGCACCTGTGACCAGGGCCTATAGCTCCACTACCTCCTCCCTCCAGTACTGGGTTAACCCCCCAGGCGGGAAAGCAGAGCAGAGCTCCAGCGGGACCTTTCAGCCGGATGCCCTGGACCTTATGGCCAATAACACTCCCCCCCACCCGCTGTGTAGGGTGCTGGCCACCAAGCTGCTGCCACCAGCCCCATGGGGCTCTGCTGCAGCGGGGCTGGGTGTATCTTGGGTTCAGTGAATGGCTCTGCTGGGGGAGAGGGTGTCTGTCCCACACCCAGCAGGGGCCCAGGCCCTGGCTCCAGCACTCAGGCCATCGTTTTCTAAGGGGGTGGGGGTGGGGAAGGAGGAATTCTCTTCTCCTTTATTGGCAACCTGCAGCCATGGACCACAGGACTTGCTAGCCCTGTTAACCCTTGCGCTGCTGAGCACCAGTGGTGACCTTAAAGGGCCAGTGCCTCGCATCCGCCAGAGGCGAGCAGTGGGGTGTTTGCACATTACAGAGGCGGTCCGGGGCTGGAAGGGAAGGGCCGGGGTGGGGGTGGGGGGTTGTTAATGATGAGCCAGGCTGTTTACAGCTTCAGCCTGGACTGTAACCCCTCAGCCGTGGTCCCACAGCACCTCCACAAGTGCAGGGCTGTGACATCAGGCAGTTAGAGGTGCAGAGCAAGCCAGGGGAGGGGGGGCACTGGACACAGGAGTCCTAACCCCCAGTCTCTACTTCTAACCACTCCCTTCCTGAACCATGACTAGACCTCTGGAGCACAGACCTCCCGTCACCTGCCCTCCCCATGGACCACACTCCTTTGCAGCCCTCCCTGGATTCTCACTCGCCTCCCACAGGCAGTAATAGCGCCTAGGCAGGCCCTGCTCTAACCATAGACACCACTGCCATTGCCATAAGTACATGGGAAACTTGGGTTTTCCCCCTCCCCAGGATTCCTGGTGGGGTAGAGGAGAGTTGGAGGAGCCAGGAGAGCCAGCTAGCAGCCTCACTGCTGAGTTCCTCCAGCAGGCGGGGGGTCCCTTCTCCCAACACGCCTGCAGGAGAATCCCAGGGAATGGAGCCCCGGCCCTGGCACGATACCACCCCTGCAGCTCACTGACAGCGTGGAGACAGCTGCCCCTGGTGGGGTGGGGGCACATCTGCAGCCATTGTTCTGGGCACAGCCCCTACCATTAGGTGTAAGGTGACCATATTTTCCCAAAGGGAAAATGGGACCCTGCGCAGGGCTGACCCGAAGCCCCCTACCACCCGCCTGTGTGGGAGCTGCTCTCCCGAGCCCTCCCTCCATTGCGCTCAGGGCTGGCGATGCCACTCTCCAACCTCCACCCGCATATTCCTCTGCGCACTGCTAGGGGTCACGCCCCACTTTTTTGGCAAAACCGGGCATTTGTCCTGTTTGCTTTTGCCATCGTATGATCAGTTTTGCCTAAAAAGTCAGGACAGCCTGGACAGTGCTTAAAAAAAGGGCTGTCCCAGCTAAAGCGGAACGTACGGTCACTCTAATTAGGTGATGCATGCCCCGCAGAGGTCACTAACCCCCTTCTGCGCAGGCAGGAGCCAATCCCCCCTCATGTCCTGGTGGGACACTCTTTCCCCTGTCACCTTTACAAGGGACAGCTGCATCTCAGGCCCTCCAAAGCCAAATGCACCTCCTGACTGCAACCAGCCCCAGCCCCCAGCAGGATGGACTGGCTGCTGTTTTGGGAAGGGGAGCAGGAGCCAATTTCAGCCCCAATCCCCACTGAGTCCCAGAGCCAGAGTGCACTGGGGCTTTGAAGGTAAGGCTGGCCTGGGAAGGGGGGAAGGAGGGAGGGAGGGGGTAGCTTTTAACTGCAGAGTGCCTGGCCAACTAGGAGCTCAGTGGCACCTTGTCTGCATCCAAACACTTTGCAGTGCCCTTTGCCAAGTAGCTGCAGCCCCTCCATAAGCTGTTTGTCCAGGGGCAGCTCCCTGGTGGTCTGCTAACTGGCTGTGTATGTAAGTGGGCACAGGAGAGAGGGGCCAGCTGGCAGCCCTGGTGCCTCAAGGCCTTGGCATAGCCCTAGAGAAGGGCAGATGCCCATCCCCACCCCCACCCCCTGACCCTGCAGGGATAGCCTCCTTTCAATCCCGCCACTGGCTCCCAGCTAAGATGTTGGCAGTTCATACCCACTGTGCGACTGTTCTTTGTCAAGCGCACATTCGTCACCTGGGACCTGGACCAGAACTAATGTCACCCCCCCACACAGCCACTGGGCTCCCAGTTCATTGGTGAGGGGATAGGCCCACTCCAGCTACCCCAAAGTAAACCAGAGATGCACAGGCTCCAAGGGCCGAAGGTACCATCTATCTGAGCTCCTGCCCAGCAGAGACCAGAGACCTGCCCACCGTAACCCATAGCGCAGGGCTTTGGGTGAAACAGCCCATCTGAGTTTGAAAATGGCCAGTGACGGAGAATCCACCACGATCCTCAGTGATTTCTTCCAGGGGTTAATTGCTCTCCCTGTTCCCTCTCATTGCCAGTCTGGATTCATCTAGCTTCAGCTTCCAGCTGTTGGGTCCTATTAGACTTTTCTCTGCTAGGCTGAAGAGCCCATTGTTAAGCATTCGTTCCCCATGTAGGTATTTATAGACTGTGATCAGGTCACCCCTTGACCTTCTTTTGTTAAGCCAAATAGGTGGAGCTCCATGAGTCTGTTAGGCAGGTTTTCTAAACCTTTAATCATTCTCATGGCTCTTCTCTGACCCCTCTCATAGACTCATAGACTTAAGGTCAGAAGGGACCATAATGATTTTCTAGTCTGACCTCCTGCACAACGCAGGCCACAGAATCTCACCCATCCACCCCTGGAACAAACCCCTAACCTATGTCTGAGTTCTTGAAGTCCTCAAATCGTGGTTTAAAGACCTCAAGGTGCAGAGAATCCTCCAGCAAGTGACCCGTGCCCCATGCTGCAGAGGAAGGCAAAAAACCCCCAGGGCCTCTGCCTATCTGCCCTGGAGGAATATTCCTTCCCAACCCCAAATATGGCGATAAGCAAACCTTGAGCATGTGGGCAAGACTCACCAGCCAGCACCCAGGAAAGAATTCTCTACAAGTTGTCAACATCCTTGAATTGTGGGCACCAGAACTGGACATGAGGTTCCAGCAATGATGGCACCAGTGCCAAACACAGAGGGAAAATAACCTCTCTGCTTCTGCTCAATATTGCCCTGTTTATGCAGCCCAGGATCACAATTGCTCTTTTGGCAACAGCGTCACACTGGGAGTTCATGTTCTGCAGCTTATCCATGACCCCCCAAATCTTTTCTGAGACACTGCTTCCCAAGATAGAGTCCCCTAGCCTGCAGGTCTAGCTTATTTTTTTGTTCCTAGGTCAGGGGACCCCAACGCGATGCCTGCGGGCACATGGCGCCCGCCAGAGCATGTAAGTGCACCTGCGTATTGGCCGGCGGACGAGCATGTGCAGAAATGCTGCCAACAAGCAGCGTCAGCCAGAGGCGTTGCTGCAGAAATGCCACTGATTTTCAGCAGCGACGCCTCTGGATGATGCTACTTGTCAGCGGCGACGCCTATTGATGTTGCTGCTTGTCGACGGCATTTTGGTGGATGCTCGTCCGCCGCCACGGTCCTCCGTGGCTTGTCGTCTGTCATCCACTAGACGAAAAAGTTTGGAAACCATTGTCCGAGATGTATATATTAAAATGCATAGGGCCTAGGGCATGCTTGTGCCCAGCTTACGAAGTGATCCAGACCACGCTGTAGCAGTGACCTGTCCTCTTCACTGTTTACCACATCCCCAATTTTTGTGTCATCAGGGATGATTTTATGTTTTCTTGCATATCATTGATAAAAATGAGCATAGGGCCGAGAATTGAGCCCTCCAGAAACACACCTAATTCCCCGTTTACATTTTGAGAACTATCCATTAGCCAGCTTTTAATCCGCGTAGTGTATGTATCTTTCTAGCAATGGCCAGGGACTGCCTGAAGGCCAGAGGGGGTTGGTGAGCTGGGTAGGGTCAGTCACATTGGGGCAGTGTGATTACAGCAGGAGTTTGCACAGATGTGGCTGCCTGTCTGGTGTTACACTAGGACAAGGAAAGACCTATTTCCAGTGCCATGAGCCAAGCAGCCCCCTCTCCAATTCAGGGGGAGCTGAGGCTGCTGCCCTGCCCAGCGCTGTCTGACTCCTCCTCCACCAGATTCCCAGCCGGGCCAGATGGGCCCATTAGATCCTCCAACCTGGCCCTGCCTAGCAGGGCAGAGAACAACCTCCATCACCATCTCACGGCTTGTTTTGGAGCACTCGCCCCTGGGAACTTTCCACCAGCTTCCCCAAGGTGATGGGCAATTGTCACCTGCCAGGGCATTTATGTGCGCCCGCCTAGTGCCCAGCAGGGGACCTGCCGGGGACAGAGAATTCAGGCTGCGGGCGCGGTGTTCTCTGTTCCCGGCAGATGCTGGAGCTGCCTAGTTCCCAGCAGGGGAGAGAAGCTGCAGGTGCCAGTATTCTCGGTCCCTGGCAGGTGCGGGGCCGCGGCTTAAACTGGAAGAAGCCGCAGCCCCATGCCTGCTGGGGACAGAGAACTCTGGGGCTGCAGGTGCTGGTGTTCTTGGTCCCCAGAAGGCGCGGGGCCCACCTAGTGCCCAGCAGAAAAGAGAATCTGGGGCCCCGTGCCTGCTGGGGACAGAGTACTCCAGGGCTGTGGCAGCAGTAGTGAGCGACCCGGCCCCAGCTCACTCTACTCCGCCTCACCGGCTCCTGGCATCACTCGGGGGAGGGGGCGGAAGCTGGAAAAAGGTGGGATGGGGGCTTCGAGAAAGGGGTGAAAAGTGGGTGGGGAGGGGGTGGAGCAGGGGCAGGAAGAGGTGTGGCAGGGGTTGGGGGAAGGGGTGGAGTTGGGCAGGGCCTGGGCCAAAGGGGCCAGGTGTCCCAAGCCCTGCACCCCCCCAGGGACGGCCCTACTCACACCACCTACCCTTAGCAGGAGCTCCTTGAACCCACCAGCCTTTGACAGCACAAGTACAGGCCTGGCGTTGGCTGGTGAATGGCTTCCTGTCCCCGGCCCCTGGGCCTTCGCCAAGTGGTCCCTGCAGGGTCCAGACCTCTAGCCACTGGGCACTCTCAGAAACCCCGGGCTGGCTAGAAACACCCTCCCAGTTCACTCTCTTTGCTCCTTTGTGCTCCCCTCTGTGCTGCTTTCCTGCTGACTTCACATCTCTCCCTTGGCCTCTATGTGAACAGCCCACAATACTTCATTTCATTCCTGGCAGAGAGATTTGACAGAAAACCTGCTTCCACCTCTGCTGGTGACTCAGCCCTTGATACAGCCTCTCTGAACACATCTTTGATATCACACACTACACCTGCCACGGGATCCGTTCGTACATTTTGCGGCACTGTTGATGGCGGCCAGTGTGACGCAGCTCATGCACCGTTCCACAATATGCCTGCTAGAATCAGAGTGTGTCTGTCTTCCCCCTGCCAGGGCAATGAGAGGTTCTGGGTCACAGGGCGTCAGACCCTAAAGCTCCAGCTTAGCAGTACTGTCTACACACAAACAGTTACAGTCCCTACTTCCCATCTGAATGGCACAAGGGAAAGCTCCTCAAAATAGGCTATCCCTATGCAAAGTCACAAACACTGGAGCAAGATGCTGAGCCCCAGATGACACGCTCCTCTCCTGCTACCTGCCAAATGTTCTTAACAGCAGTCAGCAGATGGTGCAGAGACAGGGGCAGGGGGTGCAGCTCGGAGCAGAGAAGAAAGCCTTGGCTCTGGCCCTGCTTATTCTGGAAAGTGTTTCTGGTTTAACTGTAAAATAACTCTAATCCACTGGGTGCAGACACATCAGCAGAGATTAAACTGGTTTAAGTGCATCTACAGTAGGAGGTTTCACTAATTGAACTAAATCACGGTTTAAAGTGAATTTTAATGAAACCGGCATAGCTTTCCATTACAGACCAGGGGGAACATTTTCAGATGCAAGTCCTATTTTCAGACGTGATTTAGGTTCATGTTTGAAAATAGGACGTAGGCGCTTTCGAAAGTTTTATCTAATGTCCCGAGTTGAAGTTGGTCCCTCAATGCCATCCCACACAGGCACGACCAGCACCTTGCATTCTAACTTTCGCGCTCAAGTCCTTTGTTAGAGCTGAGAAGACAACTTAGTTTAGAAACCACAACAGCACAGAGAGGAAATGTAACCCGCCCACATCCCCTCCCCACCATTGTTTGCCTTCCTGTTTCCATTGCTCAGCAGCTGTGCCTGGAGAAGCTAAGGCTCTCAACCTTGTCATATTACTCATTTGTGCCATGACCCATCGACCTTCAGACGTAGATCACAGCAAGGTAAAGGCCACCTCTGCACTGCAAACCCCTGGGACTCTTCTGGGCCATCCACAGAGGCTGTCTACAAACATCTGCTGGGGGGAAAAGGGGAAGTGCCTGTCTCTCAAGAGGGATGCCTGATGTTCTTGTAGTCCAGTGTGTACCACCAGGGTCTGTCCATGACGAAACGATGAGCTGCAAACCGTGGGAATTGGGATCTCCCCACAGAATGGAAACAGCTGGAGTGCCCCCAAATTAGACCAAGAATTACTGGGGAAAGGACTACCATCAGTTTAGTCCAGACACAGCCACATTCTGCTTTACTGCTCTCCTGTGGGCCATGACCTGTTCTCAGACATCTGGCCCAGCAGAACACCTCCCCTTTGCAATCGGGGGGGCTGGAACAGTTTGTAGAGTGGGTGTGCTGAGAGTCATGAAACCAAACTGTAAACACTGTATGTGATGGAAACCACTTCAAGCCAGGGGGTGCGTCAGCACCCCCTGCACCTCTAGTTCCGCCCCCTCTGCTTGCAATGACACACAGCAGCAACACTGCACAAGAATAACAGTCAGCCCATGTCCCAGAACCATGGCTGGGAAGGCCCTTAGGGTGAGAAGGGGCTAGGCACACTCTGTACACCGCAGTACAGCTGGGCTTGGTTAATTTCAGCCGAGCCTCCCTTTCTTGCCAGCCTGGGTTTGAGCCGTCAGGTGAGTAAAAGGCAGAGCCGAGAGGCAGGGGGAAGGAGGCATTTGCCTGACTTGAGTGCGGCGCTGGGGGGAGCCAAAAAAGTAGATTTAAAAACAAAAATCTGCTAGCCGGACCCCTTCCCAATCCCCCCACTTCCAGGGTTTCATTTTCTGAAAACAGCTGGGCAGCTAAGCCCAGGCCAAGCCTGGGGAAGGAGTAAAGGGGAGCCGAAATCAAACTAGTTCCACCTTTGATCCTGTAGTAATGGCTTCATCCCTGGAGGCCTGGTGCCCCCACCCCACCTTCCATCCGTGCAGCTCACCTTGCTTGCTAACCTGCCTCCCCCACCCAGCCTGCTTCCTCAGACATCTTCCCCTGCATCACAGGCTGTGCTACCTACTACAGCGGCGGGGAAGAACATTTGGGTAAAAAACAAGCCCTGGCTAATGTGCTGCTCTCTCCAAAATGTGCCTGGCTTTAGCCAAGCATTTAATTAGCCTTCCCCAACTTCTTTTCCTCACCTGCATATTATCATGATCTCACACCGAAAGCCCTGGAACGCAATTCCTTCCGAGGACATGCTCAGTTGAGGGGTAATGACATTGCCTTGGTGTGCAAAAGCCTGAGGGCATGGAATGGATTTTATAACATGATTGAGCAGATTGTGAATGATGGTGTGATGATACTCGCCTGGGCACGCACACGTAGATATAATGCTCTGGAAATCTTCTTTAGTGGAATCAACTTTTCAGGGTTGGTCTGGTGACTTCCTGCTATGTGGAGTTGGCAACACTGGCCCTTGCACTGACTAGAGGAGCTGGAAAAGTTCAAGCATCATTTGCCGTCCTGGAACCCCTGCAGCAGCAAGGAAGTGTGGACCGGTCCCCAAACACCTGCAGTGGCCTCTGCCACCTGCTGGAGTATCCGTGGAACAGCTGTGACAAATGTATCAAGTAACATTTTAGGCACAGGGGACGACACAGGGCGCTTTGGTTAAATGAGGGTTCCACGACCACCACTCCCAAGAGAAGGAGGAGGGTGGTGGTGGTGGGGACTCCATTCTCAGGGGCACTGAGTCATCTATCTGCCACCCCAACTGAGACTGCTGCTTGCCAGAAGCTAAAATTCATGATGTGATAGAGAGACTGCCAAAACTCATCAAGCCCTTGGATCACTACCCTTCCCGTTTCTCCACGTGGGCACCAATGATACCACCAAGAATCACCTTGAGCAGATCACTGCAGACTACATGGCTCTGGGAAGAAGGATAAAGGAGTTTGAGACGCAAGTGGTGTTCTCATCCATCCTCCCTGTGCAGGGAAAAGGCCTGGGTAGAAATCGTTGAATTGTGGAAGTCAACGAATGGCTACGCAGTTGGTGTTGGAGAGAAGGCTTTGGATTCTTCGGCTCATGGTGTTCCAAGAAGAAGGAGTGCTAGGCAGAGACGGGCTCCACCTAACGAAGAGAGGAAAGAGCATCTTCGCAAGCAGGCTGGCTAACCTAGAGAGGACGGCTTTAAACTAGGTTCACCGGGGGAAGGAGACCAAAGCCCTGAGGTAAGTGGGGAAGTGGGATACCGGGAGGAAGCACGAGCAGGAGAGTGCAAGAGGGGAAGACTCCTGTCTCAGACTGAGAAAGTGGGACAATCAGCGAGTTATCTTAAGTGCATATACACAAATGCAAGAAGCCTGGGAAACAAGCAGGGAGAACTGGCAGTCCTGGCACAGTCAAGGAATTATGATGTGATTGGAATAACAGAGACTTGGCGGGATAACTCACATGACTGGAGCACTGTCATAGATGGATATAAACTGTTCAGGAAGGACAGGCAGGGCAGAAAAGATGAGGGAATTGCAATGTATGTAAGAGAGCAGTATGACTGCTCAGAGCTCCAGTATGAAACTGCAGAAACACCTGAGAGTCTCTGGATTAAGTTTAGAAGTGTGAGCAACAAGGGTGATGTCGTGGTGGGAGTCTGCTATAGACCACCAGACCAGGGGGATGAGGTGGACGAGGCTTTCTTCCAGCAACTAGCAGAAGTTACTAGACTGCAGGCCCTGGTTCTCATGGGAGACTTTAATCACCCTGATATCTGCTGGGAAAGCAAAACAGTGGTGCACAGACAATCCAGGAAGCTTTTGGAAAGTGTAGGGGACAATTTCCTGGTGCAAGTACTGGAGGAACCAACTAGGGGCAGAGCTCTTCTTGACCCGCTGCTCACAAACCTGGAAGAATTAGTAGGGGAAGCAAAAGTGGATGGGAACCTGGGAGCAGGGGCAGCTCTAGACATTTCGCCGCCCCAAGCAGGGCGGCATGCCACGGGGGGCGCTCTGCCGGTCGCTGGAAGAGCGGCAGGCAGCTCCGGTGGACCTCCTGCAGGCGTGCCTGCGGAGGGTCCGCTGGTCCCATGGCTTTGGTGGACCACCAGAGCCATGGAACCAGCGGACCCTCCACAGGCGTGTCTGCGGGAGGTCCACCGGAGCCACCTGCTGCCCTCCCGGCAACCGCAGAGCACCCCCTGCGGCATGCTGCCCCAAGCACACACTTGGCGTGCTAGGGCCTGGAGCCTCCCCTGCCCGGGAGGCAGTGACCATGAGACGGTCGAGTTCAGGATCCTGACACAAGGAAGAAATTTGAGCAACAGAATACGGACCCTGAACTTCAGAAAAGCAGACTTTGACTCCCTCAGGGAACTGATGGGCAGGATCCCCTGGGAGAATAACATGAGAGGGAAAGGAGTCCAGAAGAGCTGGCTGTATTTTAAAGAAGTCTTATTGAGGTTGCAGGAAAAAAAATCCCGATGTGTAGAAAGAATAGTAAATATGGCAGGCAACCAGCTTGGCTTAACACTGAAATCATTGCTGATCTTAAACGCAAAAAAGAAGCTTACAAGAAGTGGAAGATTGGACAAATGACCAGGGAGGAGTATAAAAATATTGCTCAGGCATGCAGGAGTGAAATCAGGAAGGCCAAATCACACTTGGAGTTGCAGCTAGCAAGAGATGTTAAGAATACAAGAAGGCTTTCTTCAGGTATGTTAGCAACAAGGAAGGCAAGGAAAGCGTGGGCTCCTTACTGAAAGAGGGAGGCAACCGAGTGACAGAGGATGTGGAAAAAGCTAATGTACTCAATGCTTTTTTTGCCTCTGTCTTCACAAACAAGGTCAGCTCCTAGACTGCTGCACTCGGCAGCACAGTATGGGAGGAAGGTGACCAGCCCTCTGGGGAGAAGGAAGTGGTTCGGGACTATTTAGAAAAGCTGGACGAGCACAAGTCCATGGGGCTGGATACGCTGCATCCGAGGGTGCTAAAGGAGTTGGCGGATGTGATTACAGAGCCATTGGCCATTATCTTTGAAAACTCATGGCGATCGGGGGAGGTCCTGGATGACTGGAAAAAAGCTAATGTAATGCCCATCTTTAAAAAAGGGAAGGAGGAGTATCCGGGGAACTACAGGCCAGTCAGCCTTTCCTCAGTCCCTGAAAAATCATGGAGCAGGTCCTCAAGGAATCAGTTCTGAAGCACTCGGAGAGGAAAGAGATCAGGAACAGTCAGCATGGATTCACCAAGGGCAAGTCATGCCTGACTAACCTAATTGCCTTCTATGAGGAGATAACTGGCTCTGTGGATGAGGGGAAAGCAGTGGATGTGTTACTCCTTGACTTTAGCAAAGCTTTTGATATGGTCTCCCACAGTATTCTTGCCAGCAAGTTAAAGAAGTATGGGTGGGATGATTGGACTATAAGGTGGATAGAAAGCTGGCTAGATCATCGGGCTCAACGGGTAGTGATCAATGGCTCCATGTCTAGTTGGCAGCTGGTTTGAAGTGGAGTGCCCCAAGGGTCAGTCCTGGCACCGGTTTTGTTCAATATCTTCATTAATGATCTGGAGAATGGCATGGACTGCACTCTCAGCAAGTTGGCAGATGACACTAAACTGGGAGGAGTGGTAGATACACTGGAGAGTAAGAATAGGATACAGAGGGACCTAGACAAATTAGAGGATTGGGCCAAAAGAAACCTTAGGACAGAAGAATCCCGTTTACTCTTACAGACTAGGGACCGAATGGCTAGGCAGCAGTTCTGCAGAAAAGGATCTAGAGGTTACAGTGGATGAGAAGCTGGATATGCGTCAACAGTGTGCCCTTGTTGCCAAGAAGGCTAACGGCATTTTGGGCTGTGTAAGAAGGGGCATTGCCAGCAGATAGAGGGACGTGATCATTCCCCTTTATTCAATATTTGTGAGGCCTCAGCTGGAGTACTGTGTCCAGTTTTGGGCCCCACACTACAGGAAGGTTGTGGAAAATTGGAAAGAGTCCAGTGGAGGGCAACAAAAATGATTAGGGGGCTGGAGCACATGACTTATGAGGAGAGGATAAGGGAACTGGGATTGTTTAGTCTGCAGAAGAGAAGAATGAGGGGGGATTTTATAGCTGCTTTCAACTACCTGAAAGGGGGTTCCAAAGAGGATGGATAAGACGGTTACTCACCTTTGTAACTGTTGTTCTTCGAGATGTGTTGCTCACATCCATTCCAGTTAGGTGTGTGCGCCGCGCGTGCACGCTCGTCGGAAACTTTTTACCCTAGCAACTCTAGTGGGCTGGCAGGTCGCCCCCTAGAGTGGCGCCGCCATGGCGCTCGATATATACCCCTGCCGGCCCACCCGCTCCTCAGTTCCTTCTTGCCGGCTACTCCGACAGTGGGGAAGGAGGGCGGGTGTGGAATGGATGTGAGCAACACATCTCGAAGAACAACAGTTACAAAGGTGAGTAACCGTCTTTTCTTCTTCGAGTGATTGCTCACATCCATTCCAGTTAGGTGAATCCCAAGCCATACCTAGGCGGTGGGGTCGGAATGAGAAGTCGAGGCATGGAGCACTGCAGATCCGAAGGCCGCATCCTCTCTTGACTGCTGGACCAGGGCATAGTGGGAAGCAAAGGTGTGGACCGATGACCAGGTCGCTGCCCGACAGATTTCCTGGATGGGCACACGGGCGAGGAAAGCCAGCGACGACGCCTGCGCCCTGGTAGAATGCGCAGTCACACGGCCCGTAGGAACGTGGGCCAGCTCATAGCAGGTCCTGATACAGGAAGTTACCCATGAGGATAACCTCTGCGAAGAAATGGGAAGCCCCTTCATGCGGTCCGCTACTGCCATGAAAAGCTGGGGGGATTTGCGGAACAGTTTGGTTCTCTCCACATAGAACGCGAGAGCCCTACGGACATGAAGCGAGTGGAGCTGTTGCTCCCTGCCTGAAGAGTGAGGTTTCGGGAAAAAAACCGGGAGAAATATCTCTTGGTTGACGTGGAAGGCTGAGACCACCTTGGGGAGAAAGGCAGGGTGTGGCCTCAGCTGCACCTTATCTTTATGGAAGACTGTATACGGGGGGTCTACTGTGAGAGCCCAGAGTTCCGACACCCATCTAGCTGAGGTGATAGCTACTAGAAAGGCAGTCTTCCAAGAGAGATAGAGTAGGGAGCAAGTAGCTAACGGCTCGAAGGGGGGCCCCATGAGCCGAGACAACACCAGGTTAAGATACCAGGTCGGGGCAGGGAGTCGGACGTTAGGGTACAAACGTTCCAGCCCCTTCAGGAATCTAGTCACCGTCGGGTGAGAAAAAAACGGAGCGGCCATCCCCACCCGGGTGAAAGGTGGAGATAGCCGCCAGGTGGACCCGCAAGGACGATATCGCCAGGCCCTGTTGTTTGAGGGACCAAATATAGTCTAAAATATTGGCCACCGAAACTTCCATCGGGCGGAGACCTTTCTCCACGCACCAACAGGAGAAACGCTTCCACTTGGCCGAGTATGTCGCTCTAGTGGAAGGCTTCCTGCTGCCCAAGAGTACCTCCCGTACCGGGGTGGAGCAGCGCAACTCAGAACTGGTCAGCCATGCAGGAGCCACGCTGCTAGGTGCAGCGACTGGAGGTCCGGGTGACAGAGAGTTCCGTGTTCCTGGGTGATCAGGTCCGGGTGAAGGGGCAGGGGAACTGGGTCGGCTATGGCCAGGTCCAGCAACATGGGGTACCAATGCTGTCTGGGCCACGCCGGGGCTACCATGATCACGCGGGCCCTGTCCCTGCGCACCTTCAGAAGGACCCTGTGGACCAGCGGGAACGGGGGGAACGCGTAGAACAAGTGGGTCGTCCACGGAATAAGGAAGGCATCCGCTATAGACCCGGGTTCCCTGCCCTGAAAAGAGCAGAACGCCTGGCATTTCCTGTTCCCCCCGGACGCGAAGAGGTCCACACGGGGACAACCCCACCTCTGGAAGATCGAGAGGGCGACGTCTGGGCGAAGGGACCACTCGTGTGAGAGGAAGGATCTGCTCAGGCGGTCCGCCAGCGTGTTCCGTACTCCGGGGAGGAAGGAAGCCATGAGGTGAATGGAGTGGGCTACACAAAAGTCCCAGAGTTGCATCGCCTCGTGACATAGGGGAGAGGATCTGGTGCCGCCCTGCTTGTTGATATAGAACATGGTCGTCGTGTTGTCGGTAAACACCGCGACACAACGACCCCGAAGCTGGTGACAGAACGTTTGACAAGCAAGGCGGACCGCTCTCAACTCCCGCATGTTGATGTCCAGCTTCACCTCCTGTGGGGACCACAGGCCCTGTGTTCTCAGGGATCCCAGGTGGGCCCCCCAGCCGAGATCTGAGGCATCCGTCGTTAGGGACACCGAGGGCTGGGGTGGGCAGAATGGGAGCCCCGCACACACTACAGACTGGTCTAGCCACCAGCTGAGAGAATCCAACACCCCCTGGGGGATTGTGATCAGCATGTCTAGTGGTTGCCTTGCCGGCCGGTAATGTGCGATGAGCCACGACTAGAGGGGCCTCATGCGGAGCCGAGCGTAACCGGTCACAAATGTGCATGCTGCCATGTGGCCTAACAGGGTTAGACATGTCCGTATTGATGTTAAGGGGGCTGCCCGCAATCGCTGAACGATCGCCGACAACGCCTGGAACCTTGGCAACGGCAGAAGGGCCCTGGCCACGGTGGAGTCCAGGACGGCCCCAATGAACTCCACCCTCTGCGCGGGGAGCAGGGTGGACTTGTCCACGTTGATCATGAGGCCCAAGGTAGCAAACAGGCCGGTGATCCTGCGGACGTGGCTGCAAACCTGTAGCTCCGACGTGCCCCGAATTAGCCAATCGTCTAGGTAAGGGAACACGTGGATACGACTGCGCCGAAGATGTGCCACAACGACGGCCATGCATTTTGTGAATACCCTCGGAGCCGTAGAAAGGCCAAATGGGAGGACTGCAAATTGGTAGTGAAGGCGGCCCACCACGAATCGAAGGAAACGTCTGTGGTGTGGCCATATGGCAATGTGAAAATAAGCGTCCTGCATGTCGAGGGCGGCATACCAGTCTCCCGGATCCAGGGATGGGATAATGGTCCCCAGGGATACCATGCGGAACTTCAACTTCACTAGGTACTTGTTGAGCTCTCGCAGGTCGAGGATAGGCCTGAGGCCTCCCTTGGCCTTGGGGATCAGAAAGTAGCGGGAATAAAACCCCTTGCCTTTCTCGTTTTCCGGAACCGCCTCTATAGCTCCTTTGTTGAGGAGCGTCTGTACCTCCTGCCGAAGGAATTGCTCGTGAGAGGGGTCCCTGAAGAGGGACGAGGAAGGGGGGTGGGAGGGAAGAAATGATACAAACTGCAGGCGGTATCCCGTCTGCACTGTGCGTAAGACCCAGCGGTCCGATGTTATTTGGGTCCACGCCGGGAGGAAAAACGAAAGGCGGTTGGAAAACGGGGGGGAAGGATCCGTGGGGGAAACTGTTATTGCGCCCTCGGGCGCACCTTCCAAACGAAGGCTTGGGCCCAGGCGGGGGCTTGGAGGAGCTTTGATTCTGACCCCCTTGGTTCCCCGACTGTCTGCGCCTTCCATTCCTGCCGCGGCGCCTATTAAGGTCCTGCCGCTGGCGGAACTGGGGGTATGGCCTACGCTGCTGTTGCTGCTGCGGCCGGAAGGGTCTGCGCTGCGTTCCCGGCGTGTGCATCCCGAGGGAGCGCATAATGACCCGATTGTCTTTAAGACTTTTCAGTCTGGAGTCTGGAGTCTGTCTTTTCTGAAAACAGGCCCTGGCCTTCGAGCGGGAGGTCCTGGATGGTGTATTGGAGCTCCGGTGGAAGGCCAGAAACCTGAAGCCAGGAGATGCGGCGCATCATTACCCCCGAGGCGAGGGTACGGGCAGCCGAGTCTGCAGCGTCCAAAGAGGCCTGTAACGAGGTTCGTGCAACCTTCTTGCCCTCGTCAAGAATCGCCGCGAATTCTTGACGAGCCTCTTGTGGCAGCAGCTCTTTAAACTTGTCCGCTGCCACCCATGAGTTAAAAGCATAGCGGCTAAGAAGGGCTTGCTGATTTGAAACCCTGAGCTGAAGGGCCCCAGCCGAATAGACCTTGCGGCCGAGGAGGTCCATACGCCTGGCCTCCTTGGATTTGGGGGCTGGGGCTTCCTGTCCGTGGCGCTCCCTCTCGTTCACCGACTGCACCACCAGGGAACACGGTGTCGGGTGAACGTGGAGGTACTCATAGCCCTTGGAGGGGGCCATGTACTTCCTTTCGACGCCCCTCGCCGTGGGGGGGATGGAGGCCGGTGACTGCCAGATTGTATTGGCATTGGCCTGGATCGTCCTAATGAAGGGTAGGGCGACCCTGGTGGGAGCATCGGATGAGAGGATGCTGACAACGGGGTCCTCGATCTCAGAGACCTCCTCGGCTTGCAGGCTCAGATTCTGTGCTACTCGCCTAAGGAGGTCTTGGTGTGCCCTGAGATCTAGCGGAGGAGGGCTATTGGAGGAAGTGCCCGCCACCGCTTCGTCGGGAGAGGAGGATGAGGAGACCCCTGGCAAGAAAGTGTCCAGTAGGGGGTCCCCCTCAGCCCTCGCCTCTGTCTCAGGAGCAAGACCAGGGTCTTGCTGCTTCGATCCTTCCTCTCCATCAGGGGAGGGAGGGGGGCGAGACAACGACGCCTCTGGCACCCTGTGCTCCGCCGTTGCAGGCCTAGCAGGAAGCTGTTGGGGGCCCTGGGCTTGATGGTACGCCCAGGGTGTCCAAAACCCCCACTGCTGCGGACCCTGGTCCTGTTGCAGAGGGTCCTGGAATAATGCCGCTTGTCTGTCGGTGCCCAGCGCATATACGCTGTCCGCTTGAGATGACACCAACGGCTGTCTGGAAGGTCATGGCGGGGCCGACCGCGGCTGATAAGAGTCTCCGCGGTCCGGCACCGAAGATCTTCTCGGTGCCGGGGATCGGTACCGGGAGTCATACCGGCGCCGGGATCGGGACCGAGTTCTGTCTCGGTGCCGGGATCTGGACCGGTACCGGCCGCTGCTTCGGTGCCGGGATCGGGACCGGGACCTGCCACCGACGCGGTGCCGGGAGGTCGACCGGGACCGGGACCTGCCACCAGCTCGGTGCCGGGAGGTCGACCGGCGCGCTGAATGACGGCGAGACTGGCTCCTAGAGTCACGGTGCCGGTATCGACGGCTGGAGTCAGACCGTGACCGTCCGGAGGTTGACCGGCGCCACGAGTGCGACCGGTACCGCCGAGGGGAGCGGTGCCGGGACTGCGAGCGGCGGCGGGATCTCGAGCGACCGTGGCGTCGGGACCTCGATCGCGAGCGTGAGTCCCGAGACGGCGCCGTCATCATGGGCTTGCCCCTAGATGCTATCCGCACCGGAGGTACCGGGGGTGGCAGCTGAGTTGCCTCAGTCAGGGCAATAAGGTCCCGTGCCGAGGCGAAAGTCTCCGGAGTGGATGGGACCAATAGCTCAACCCCAGATCTTATGGGGGAGCTCGGCGGTACCGGACTCGACGGACCCACCGGGCCCGGAGTCGACGGTGCCGGTAGCGCCGCGGCAGATGTCGATGCCGGGCGCTCCATTCGAGTCTGCCTGGCTGGAGTTGCAGACGTTGATGGTCTCGTTTCTGCACCCGGTGCCGGGGAAGGTCGGTGCCGGGGAGTCTTTCCGGTGCTGGTGCGATCCGGTGCCGGCGTAGAGATCACGGCCTGCGAAGCTGCTGGGTCAAGTGCCGCTTCCATTAGGAGAGTCCTGAGTCTCTGGTCTCTCTCCTTCTTTGTTCTGGGCTTAAAAGCCTTGCAAATGCGGCACTTGTCCGACCTGTGCGATTCCCCCAGGCACTTTAGACACGCGTCGTGAGGGTCGCTGGTTGGCATAGGCTTTTTACAGGCCGCACATTGCTTAAAGCCCGGCGAACCAGGCATGAGCCCGGTGCCGGGTGCCGGGAAGGGCTACAGCCCAGACCGGCGAACAACTATATACAAAATTATTTACACTACAAACTAATTAACTAACTATACTTAACAACTAACTAACAACGGTAGTAACAACGGTAGTAACAAGGAGAGCTAGGGACGTGGAGAACAGCAATGCCGCGCTCCACAGTTCCAACGACCGACACGGCGGTAAGAAGGAACTGAGGAGCGGCTGGGCCGGCAGGGGTATATATCGAGCGCCATGGCGGCGCCACTCTAGGGGGCGACCTGCCGGCCCACTGGAGTTGCTAGGGTAAAAAGTTTCCGATAAGCGTGCAAGCGCGGCGCGCACCTAACTGGAATGGATGTGAGCAATCACTCGAAGAAGAACTAGACTGTTCTCAGTGGTGGCAGATGACAAGGCAGATGACAGTGGTGGAGAACAAGGAGTAATGGTCTCAAGTTGCAATGGGAGAGGTTTAGGTTGGATATTAGGAAAAACTTTTTAACTAGGAGGGTGGTGAAGCACTGGAATGGGTTACCTAGGGAGGTGGTGGAATCTCCTTCCTTAGGGCTTGGCTACACTGGAGAGTTGCAGCGCTGGTGAGGAGGTTACAGCGCTGCAACTCAGGATGTGGCCACACTTGCAAAGCACAGCCAGCGTTGCAACTCCCTGGCTGCAGCGCTGGCTGTACACCCAGTCGTGCCTCGGGTGTAGCGATTCCAGCGCTGGTGATGCAGCGCTGGTCAGCAAGTGTGGACACCACCAGCGCTTTTACTGGCCTCCGGGGTATAAGGACGTATCCCAGAATTCCTGTCCACAACAAACCGGAAGAAAGGGGGAGCTCGGAGTTCAGCCAAACTGCTTATTTAAAAAACAAACACAGCTCCTGTTTGCTGAGCGAGCGGAGGCAGGCAGGGAATTACTTTGGAATGTTCACAGCTGTTTGCTTGAAGAGAGAAACGCACGCTCACACGGCAGAGGGGGAGGGGGAAGTCCGTGTTGAGCAGATGCTTATCTGGTCTGACGGCTATTTAGGAGTGCATAATTTGCATTTAGTGAATAAGAGAGGGGTAGGGGAAGGAGTCAGAACTTTTAAAATGATTGAAGGTAGGCACTGTGTGTCTTCCAGTCCTTAGAACTTGCAAGGCAGGGAGCTGAGAACAGTGTCAACTCCAAAAATCCACTCTCTCTGTCTCCTCCACGCTCCCTGTCACATTCCACCCCACCCCCCTCTTTTGAAAAGCACGTTGCAGCCACTTGAATGCTGGGATAGCTGCCCACAATGCACCACTCTCAACAGCACTGCAAATGCTGCAAATGTGGCCACACTGCAGCGCTGGTAGCTGTCAGTGTGGCCACACTGCAGCGCTGGCCCTACACAGCTGTACGAACACAGCTGTAACTACCAGTGCTGCAGAACTGTAAGTGTAGCCATGGCCTTAGAGGTTTTTAAGGTCAGGCTTGACAAAGCCCTGGCTGGGATGATTTAGTTGGGATTGGTCCTGCTTTGAGCAGGGGGTTGGACTAGATACCTCCTGAGGTCCCTTCCAACCTTGATATTCTATGAGTCTTTGAAATAGCCAGAGATGTTCGCTACTCCATGGTGGGGACTTAGACATGGGCTGGGAGCTCTATCACCGCCTCCTTCTCCTACATCACTGGCCCTAGCACTAAAGAAAAATCTCCCTTAGCAGTATGGAGACTGTGATCCACTCAGCCGTTTTGATTCTATTCAGCAGAGGGCAGTGTAACAGAGCGATGGGAGCAAAGCCGGATGTTTTTATGCCATCCTGTCCTGGGCAGATATTCCATTATACACAACATCACCATTCTCACAGCCCTGGCCATGCCGCTAACAGGGGGTTGACTAGCCTAGCCCTGGCCATGACAGAGCCCCATGCGCTGAGGCCAGGCCGGAATTTGAAAGGGATAGAGAAGAGCCGGGGACAAAGTCCTTTGTCCCAACCACATGCAGAGACCTACGTGGCAGAGCACCACCTGCGGGCACCCAGCAGCACTGCTGCTCTCTATTGTCTTCCTCGCTTTTGCCACCTGACGGTAACGTGTACGTTGCAGTAGTGGGAGGAGCCTCGCACTTGTTGCTTCCCTTATAAAAGTTTTATTAGAAATTAATTTGGAGCTAGCTTTGTGGGAAGCCCCTGAGCCAGAGTATGCGAGGTCTGCCTTTTAATGTCACCCACTCTGCGCACACACTCCCACCATGCAGTGTACCCAGTCCTTTCCCTAGCGAGCTCCCATACTTAGCAGCTCCGCTGAGGTGGCTCAGCTTTTCTGCTCAAAGGAATTCTGTGGAACAAGGCACTTTGTGTTTCAGGTTGGTAGCATCCCAGGTAGCCTGAAGGCAGCAGCATAGCCCTTAGGGCACAGATCTCTCTCAGAGAAGAGCTTTTGGCTTTTCAGAAAAGGACAAAATGGGGACTGCAGGCTATGGGCTGGGAGTGCAGGGGTGGGGTAGGGCCAGGGATGAGGGGGTTGAGGTGCAGGAAGGGTTTTTAGGTTGGGGGTGGGGGCTCAGGGATTGGGGCACAGGGTTGGGGTGCAGACTTACCTCTGGCGCCTCAGTCAGCAGCACAGCCAGGGTGCAGAGGCAGGCTTCACGCCTGTCCTGGATCGCAGCCTGCGCTGCGCCCCAGAAGCACCCAGCAGCGGGTCCCGCTCCTGGCTGCTTCCAGGACCCTGAACTGCATTACACTAGATTTGGTACATCTTTGCTCTAAGGGCACGCTATAACCATATACATGTATTTAAGCTAGAGCCTAATATTTTCTGGTTCTTAGTAACTGTACATTTCTAGTATGTTAGAGAATAGGGAATGAGCTATGGCTTGTTTACTCGCTTACTTGGCTGGGCTGTGCTCTACCCTTCAGTTCTCACTGCGACCCTAATGACTGCCTAGCTGGGTTCCAGTTGATTAATAAACCCAGTTCTGACAATGCCTTAACTTTTTGCTCATGATTTGTGCCAAGCTGCCGGTAAAATTTATTTTTATTAAACAAAATCTTCAGTGTGTTTCCATGAGCAGGAAAGTCAGTTTCTGTGGTAGGTGGAGTCATAAATATCCGTAATTTGAGCCAATCTGAGCTGAAGTAGGAAGCAGCTCTAAAATAGGTGTATGTGCTCAGTGAACCATCCTGAGGAGATACATGATGGTGTATCCTGGAGGCAGAGGCTGGGTCCCAAGGCCTGTGATAACTTTGCCAGCCTCTTGTGCCCACTAGCACAGCCTCTGTGTTCGCCCCAGGATCCAGCCCTTAATACAGAATATGACCTATTGTGCGATAGTTATAAAGCTCGACCTTAAAAATTAGATGCTTTCCCTGATTCTTTCGTTATACAGAAAAGCAGCCTTTAACACAACGTTTTTGATAGAGGCTCATGGAGTCAGCATATTTATTATTTGAATGTTTTAAGAGATTATAATAAGATTTGGGCCGTAACCTATTTTGTATTAAATTCAAAATTCATTTTGAACAGGTTTATTTTTAGAAATTTATAACAAATAAAAAAAAATCAACCATTTTAATTCATGCTGCCCAGTGGTTTGGGGGCAGCAAACCCCGTGGGTTCCAAAGAGAGAACTTCCCCAGGACAGCTGTCAAGCGACTCTGCAGTTTTGAAGGATGGGTGCTGGTTTGCTAGCAGAATGTTTATTACCTGAATGGCCGAAATGATAAAAGATCACAGACAAAACACCATCCAGGAAATATATGTGGCCAGTAAGCCTATGGGTTCCCCTAGGACGTCCGTCAACCCACCAAGTTGCATTCCCTTCCCTAGGGAAAGATGTGCCAGACATGGCAGTTCCCTGCCCTAGCTCTGTGAGATATAACAGTAAATGTATGTATCACTGGGGGCTGGGATTGTAATTCCTGTGGATTCCCTCCCCCAGAGCTCCAGGAACTAAGAAGGGAGTGGAGGGTATCACAGTGTGATCCACAGGGTCAGTGCTACACACTGAGTGTTGGAACAGGCTCTAAGCAGAACACTTGAGTGTGCCAAACCCCCAACACGTCTCGCTCTTCCTCCAGGGTAAACCACGAGGCTGCACTGCCTGCTTGAACTGGACCTTCAGCCCTCCTGCTTCACAGCCTGAGCTCCAGTCAGTTGAGTCTGGCTGAGACAGACCCTGGTGGAGACTTGTCCACTCCTCAGGGACTAATGCACCTCACCCAGCATTTGCAGACACACTCACATAGCATTGTCAGAACTGGGTTTATTAATCAACTGGAACCCAGCCTAGGCAGCCCTTAGGATAGCCCCGAGAACTGAAGGGTCAAGCACAGCCTAGCCTGGTCAGCCCACAGCCCAGCCAAGTAGTGAACCACAACGTTCAAGCTCTGTGCATCTCTCAGTCTGAGCTCCTTGGTCAGACTCCAGCTGAGAGCCTGGATTCCTTCCAGCAGCCTGCTCTTATCCCCCACCTCCCATCTCATATAAGTAGGGGCATTGCCACCAGATCAAGGAACGTGATCATTCCCCGCTATCTGGCATTGGTGAGGCCTCATCTGGAGTACTGTGTCCAGTTTTGGGCCCAACACTACAAGAAGGATGTGGAAAAATTGGAGCAGAGGGCAACAAAAATGATTAGGGGACTGGAGCACATAACTTACGAGGAAAGGCTGAGGAACCTGGGATATTTAGTCTGCAGAAGAGAAGAATGAGGGGGGATTTGATAGCAGCCTTCAACTACCTGAAAGGGGGTTCTAAAGACAATGGATCTAGACTGTTCTCAGTGGTAGCAGATGACAGAACAAGGAGTAATGGTCTCAAATTGCAGTGGGGGAGGTTTAGGATGGAGATTAGGAAACACTATTTCACTAGGAGAGTGGTGAAGCACTAGAATAGGTTCCCTAGGGAGGTGGTGGAATCTCCTTCTTTAGAGTTTTTTAAGGTCAGGCTTGACAAAGCCCTGGCTGGGATGATTTAGTTGGTGTTGGTCCTGCTTTGAGCAGGGGGTTGGACTAGATACCTCCTAAGGTCCCTGCCATTCTATGATCCTTTGTTCTCCAGCAAAGGAATGGGGCTCAGCCTCCCTCCTGAGAGGTAGTGAAAATCCCTCTGCCTCTGGCTCCTTGTTTGCAAGGCATCAGGGCCCTGCTGATTCACTTTGCCATTGCCATCATCAATTCTCCACTAAGAGGGGGTCTGGCTCAGCCAGTCTTTTTCCAATGACCCATTTAGGGCATATCTACACCACAATCTTAAATTGACCCGTTAGGTCGATTTACAGGCTCTGTCAATGCTGCTTCCACCAACTGAAGAGGAACAGCGTGTGTGGGTGGCTGAAAGCCAGGTCTCTCCGCTCTGTGTAGCTTCTCAGTGGGAGTCCAGCTGCACCCCCTCAAACTCCCTGCTCCCAGCCAGGAGCAGGTGGGCAGATGCCCAGGGCTTCTTGCATCTGATGGAGAGCAGGGACCAAAGTGCCTAGGGGCCACCTGGAGTCCCAGGGGGGAGTGTGGAGCCATAACCCTGGGGGCAGCAGGGCTCCCAGCAGAGAGCCCAGGTGAGAACCCAAGCTGGGATACTAGGTGGTAGGCCTGCTTGGAGTAGAGACCAAGCAGCAGCATGAGCCAGGCTTTCAGGTAACGTAAGAAATGCCATCTACACAGCCACTACCTGGCCCTAACTCCACCTCCATGACACGCATAAGGCTTACGCGGGTATAGCAAGGCACTTACATTGGCAGGACAAGGCTGTAGTGTAGACAGTGATATAATTTAGTCAACATAAGCTGTTTTATGCCTCTGAGCTTGCACTGAAAGTAGAGTCCTTGTCCACGCATTCAGTAACACTACCACATACAGGCAAAACTGAAGCACACACAGGCTTAATACAAATTACAAAAATTCCCATTGTGTCATAGGGTGGGGGGGGGTGCAAAATTTGTGATTAGGCCTATTAACACATGTTGCAACACCTCCAAAGAGGTACTACCTCATGGGGAGGGTTGTATGTACTGATTACACTGGCAAAAACTCAATCTTAGGATTTAAAACGATACTCAAAAAAACCTCTACACATGCACAGGGAACAAAATCCTGCTAATACAACTTCATTTGCTGCTGCCTTTGTCTAATATTAACAATTATAAACAGAGCAGTGCAATGAGTATTTGGTACGATCTTTACAGCATTAGAGGGGTCAAGCACAGAAACTTCACTTCTGTTCACACTACTGGTTCTCTTCACTGAAAAGGAAGCAGCACAGGTATGTGAAATCATTCTTGGGATTGAAGGTCTTGTGAATTTCTTCTGGAGTTTTCCCCAAGGAAGACTCAGGATAGGGCAGGCCTATTACTCAATGAGGGAGGGAAAAACAGCAGAAAATGTAGAAATGGCAGAGGTGCTTAATGACTTCCTTTCAGTTTTCACCAAGAAGGTTGGTGGTGACTGGACATCTAATATAGTGAAAGTCAGGTAGGATCAAATAGAGAAAGAACATGTTACAAGTTACTTGGACAAATTAGATGTCTTCAAGTCACCAGGGCCTGATGAAATGCATCCTAGAATACTCAAGGGGCTGACTGAGAAGATATCTGATCCACTAGCCATTATCTTTGAAAAGTCATGGAATATGGGAGAGATTTCTGAAGACTGGCACTAGATTTGCCCTCTTCCAATCTATAAAAAGGGAAATAAGGACAATCCTGATGAAATGCATCCTAGAACACTCAGCTTAACTTCTGTACCTGGAAAGATAATGGAGCAATTAAATCAATCTGCAAATGCCTAGACATTAATAAAAGGTAGCTACAGCCAGCATGGATTTGTCAAAAACAAATTGTGTCAAACCAACCTGATGGCTTTCTTTGACAGAGTAGCAAGCCTAGCGGATTTTGGGGGATGGGGGGGGGGGGGGGGGAGAAAAAAAAAGCAGTAGATGAGGTATATCTTGACTAACTTTTAATATTGTCTTGCATGACCTTCTCATAAACATACCAGGAAAATGCAACCTAGATGGAGCTACTATAAGATGGGTGCAAAACTGTTGGAAAACCGTTCCCAGAGAGCAGTTATCAGTGGTTCGCAGTCATGCTGGAAGGGCATAACGAGTGGGGTCCCGCAGGGATTGGTTCTGGGTCCAATTCTGTTTGATTTCTTCATCAGATTTAGATAATGGCATACAGTACATTTCTAAAGTCGGCAGATGATACCAAGCTGAGTGGGGTTGGAAGTGCTTTGGAGGACAGGATTAAAATTCAAAATGATCTGGACAAACTGGAGAAATGGCCATCTGGCTTTCTGTGCAATGTAGGCAGGGAACTGTGCTGGCAGGGAGGGGAAAAGCCCACTCAGGAGAGAGGGGTAGGCAGGTCTCTGCCCAAGAAGGGACAGCTGGGACCCTAGAGTGGGTATCCTTCCAGATCATGGAGAGGGAATACAGGTGCAGTTGCCCTGAACTGACACCACTCACCTGGCATGCAAGAACATGTGCCATCCACGTACAAGGCTGTATCTAGATCTCCTGGCAAGCAGGGTGCTTCACAGTGCATCAATTGCTGTTGTTCCTTAGAAGACACATTCCCCCTCCTCAGCTGGACCCTGCATATCTTTGAGACGCAGCTGGCCAGAGGCAATTAACTCCTTCCAGCTGCCCTCAGAGGCACGGTGAGAGTTCTGCTTTGCCAACCCCACTGCCAGCTCCACACTCCCTCTCTGAGCCTAAGGATGCTGCAACTCCACTCGTGTTTTACCAGTATAAGTTTATTCACACATCCGCTTTCATAAAAATGCCAGGTTTGAGTGAACCTGTAACAAATCCAGAATGACTATGTTAATGGACCTCAATGGCCACAAACAGGAACCGAGGAGCCAGGAGGCCTCCAACACACAGCACCCCTCAATTGCACTTGGATGAGGGTTCAGCCCCCTCCCACTCACTCACTGTACCACACGGAAGCCAGGCCCTTGACGGAAAGGGGAGGTGGCAAGAGTTGCTTTCTGGCACCACAGCAGGATCTGTTCGTGGGAGCCCACCTGGCTCATGCTGTCTGTCCTACATGGGACTTCAAACCGCATGCTATAAGGGAGTGGGATGGGAGGTACCTGACCACTGAGGGCTATCATCACAGAATTCTGTTTCCTCTGGGACCAGGTATATCCCGAATGGGAGGTGGCAGAAAGCTCTGGCCCTAACCCCCCAACTCCCTGCACTGAGAAGGGAGCCCCACTATGCAAGTGCCATGAACAGCAGCTCCCTATAGCATGGGAGAATTCATGGAGTCCTTCCCTGTGATGGTGCAGTTAGGTCTGTTAAAGCATGAGGCTTCAGCCCCCTGGAAGAGCATTTAGACTGTGTGCGCTCCCCACCCCGCCACAGGGTGAGGACTGGACACGGGGAGAAGCCCCTCTCCCAAACTCTGCTTATCACGAGGAGAACCAGGCTGGAACACACTGGCTAGTACATTCTGGGTAACAGGAAAAACACAGGACAGGGAGCACTCTTGGTTTCTCCTCTAAATCCAAACCGGGACTACACTGCAGAACGGGAACCTTTGGGGTAAACACATGCAATTAGCCTGACCCAATATGCAGTTCGGCCATTGCTACAAGAGCTTATTCATTGATTAAGGTTTAACCACTTTCCTAGATTGCTCCAGACCCCTCCCTACCAAAGCAAGAGCTGCAAGCGACCCTCATCCTGGCTGCATCTAGACAGCTTCCCCTTACTGGTACGCCTGGGAGATACCCAGCTTCCCTTGTGTTGGGAGAAGAGGTAGGAGCTATAATTGCAGGAGTGTCTTGATCCAACAAGAGAGGTGCAGCTAACTCAGCACAAGAGGCAGCTGCTGGCAGTTCTCTGTTCCCTTGTTAGTTATGGTAGTCAGGGCATTCACAGCAGCAGGAGCTGGGCCCTCTCAGTGAAAAATCAAAATAAAAAGCCACAGAGGTAAGAAGGCAGCTGAACCAGGCCTCCTAATCCACGCTCCCTGCCCAAGCGACACCAAGTCCCTGTCCCACGCCAGGCCGCAGAGCTACAGGTAGTAATGCAGCCAAGCGTCCTTCATTCTTCCCACCAGGGAACCACAGGCAAAAATATGGTGACAGGTGCAGTGGTGCTGATTCCCGGGGAGCCATCATCCTGTTCCAGTGGGCAGCACTGAGCAAGGCCACAACCCCTGCCAGACACAGCTCTCCACTTCCAGCTGAGGCCAGGACAGCTCCAGGGGAAAGGCGCTTGGCCAGCAGAGGAACACTCCCCTCACATGGCAGAGGAGCAAAGCAGTACACACACACTGTCACTGAACACAGATCCCATCCCCCTACCCATACCCACGTTAACCCGTTTGGGGCTGGCTGCAGACGAACACACCAATCTTGTGGTTAAAGTTCTTTACACATCGCCCCTGACACTGCAGAGCTGAACTGCCCTGGAGCTTCAGGAGCCAGTGGCATCTGTGCCTAACACTAGCTCAAAGGGGAGGGGGAAGGAAGAGGAGATGTTGTCCGCACAGGTTTTCTTCTAGGGCATCCCCTTATCAGGGACAAAACACCAGCACAAAGAGGATATTACACAATGTTGTTTCAATGGCCAAGCTTCGCTCGGAACAAGGCTCAAAACAAACAGGGGAGAGACTCCTCTCCCCACATGCAGCAGAAGACAGAGGCGAGGAGGGGTCTGAAGTCAAAAGGAGAACAGCTGAACTAAGGTCCAGTAGCTACACTGACGCCACAGCTCCCCATCGGCCCTGCTCCGTGGATCCAGGAGCAGAGACTAGGGTGCTGACGCAGGAAGCACAGCCAGCTCTTAGGCGTACTCAAGCTGTGCAGGGCTGTGGGTGTCTTCATTCTTGCGCTCTGCACCGGGCATGCTTGCCTTTGCCTCGCTGCCGCTGTTCTCAATGGGTTTGGCAGAGATGTAGTCTTGCACTTCGATCTCCATCCTCTTCGCTTTCAGAGCCGCTGTGTGCAGCTTCTCCAGGAAGTCTGGCATGCCTGGCAGGAAAGGTAGTGACAGTGAGTACCAAGGAAGTGCAGGGAGGGGACAACTGGACTGCCCCAGGACAGGCTCATACCTCAACACAAACAGCCGTCAAAACAATCCACCCAGTGTGTAGCACACAAAGTGGAGCATCCATCCCCACAAAACCTAGGCACCTCCATGCCCCCAGAGCTAGTGAGCCAGCTGACTAATTAAGAGGCAGGAATAAGTGTGGGAGCCAGGAACTCCCAACTCGATCACCGACACACTGATGGAGGCACAGAGAGGTGAGGTGACTTGCTGAGTTTCCTCCTCTAGAGCAGGGCCAATGGGGCGGTGAGGGAAAGCGCACACAAGAACACTCACAGGAAGGTGTACGCTCTTGTTCACAGAGATGCCATCAAATCAAGGACGACTTGATGGGGCAGTAAACGTCCTACTCTGTTCTATGCAAAGCTAGATTAAGGTTGCTCAACACTTTCCACTACAAGATCCTCTTTTCAGTTGTGTATAAATCTGCCAAATGTTAACACTTTGGGTTGAAATTTCTCATGACAGGTGTCTGCCTCCGGCTGAATTTGCCTGGGACGTTTCAGCTAAACTGTTCAGTCATTTCTGAGGAGGAGGTTAGTTAAAACAAAGTCTTCCAAAAACACTTCACAGGAGGAGCTCTGACATCCCCATGCTTTGCAGCAGGGTCTTGAAATTTGGCTGAGGAGATGGTGTGGTGTTAGGGATGTGACTTGTGTCAGCCCTGTGAAAAATTAATCCAAATTTGGCCAAATCGCAAGCATCTGAAGAAGTCTCAGTTTGCACTTTAGAGACTTGAGACATTCACTAAATCACCCTAGATTCCGTCTGCACTGAACATGCTCCATCCCCTCACAACCCCCATGTGTCATCCCCAAGTGAGTCTGCTCCATGCTGGGGCTGATCAAGACTTGACCTGCAACTGCTTCTCCTGACTGTGGCTATGCCACTGGAACCTAGAGCAGGGAGCCTGCCTCTCCCCTGCTGAGTGCTCCCCCTTCTGGTACTGAGGAAAAAAGGAGGTAGAAGGAAGAAGCACCTCTGTAGACAAGTGAGAAAAAGGTGGTGGGGTTATGGGAACCAGACGGTGTGGAGGAGCAGAGGGGGGACAAGCAAGCTGGGGTACAGGAACAGAATGGTTTATAGTCACTGAGTATACTTCCCCAAAACCTGGTATCAAGCCATGGAGTTCTCAGGCTCCAGACTCCTCTGCTGTCAGTAAATTTCTGTGAAACCACTGGCAAAGTGCCATTCCCCGTTAGCACAGGTCCACATGGAGTTGGAGGTAGTAATTGTACTAGTCCCCTCTGCCAGCTCAAGTGGGAGAGGGCTGAATCCTGCTGATGGCCCATGGGCCAGACAGTCTGATTCTACAGTGAAGAAGTTGTTTCTTCAGCTTTTTTCTTTTTTAAATTGGGAAGTTACTTCCCAAAAAAGCTACACTGAAAGAACACTAAAGATGCGAAGTCAAGCACTCAACAGTTAGGAAATGACAGAATTAAGGTTGCCCAGGAAACCTTATTCTATGATTCTATCAGGGTTGGAAGGGATCTCAGGAGGTCATCTAGTCCAACCCCCTGCTCAAAGCAGGACTAATCCCCAACTAAATCATCCCAGCCAGGGCTTTCTCAAACCTGACCTTGAAATCTTCTTCCTTAGAGGTTCACACCACCTGCCTAGGTAACCCATTCCAGTGCTTCACCACCCGCCTAGTGAAATCGTGTTTTTTAATATCCAACCAAGACTTCCCCCACTGCAACTTGAGACCATTGCTCCTTGTTCTGTCATCTTATGGATAGTAATTTCATGCTCTAATATGAATATAACATTAAGGATCTATTACTGACCACCTGACCAGGACAGTGATAGTGACGATTAAATGCTAAGGGAGATTAGAGAGGCTATCAAAATTAAGAATTCAGTAATAGTGGGGGATTTCAATTATCCCCATATTGACTGGGAACATATCACCTCAGGATGAAATGCAGAGACAAAATTTCTCGATACTTTAAATGACTGCTTCTTGGAGCAGCTGGTACGGGAACCCACAGGGGAGAGGCAACTCTCGATTTAGTCCCGAGTGGAGCACAGGAGCTGGTCCAAGAGGTAACTATAATAGGACTGCTTAGAAATAGTAATCGTCCCTGTGGTGGGAAGAACATCTCAACAGCCCAACACTGTGGCATTTAATTTCAGAAGGGGGAACGATGCAAAAATGAGGAGGTCAGTTAAACAGAAATTAAAAAGGTACAGCGACTAAAGTGAAATCCCTACAAGCTACATGGACATTTTTCAAAGACACTATTATAGAGGCCCAACTTAAATGTATGCCCCAAATTAAAAAACAGTACAAGAACTAAACAAGAGCCACTGTGGCTTAACCACCACGTTAAAGAAGCAGAGAGAGATAAAAAGGCATCTTTTAAAAAGTGGAAGTCAAATCCTAGTGAGGTAAATAGAAAGGAACAAACACTGCCAAATTAAGTGTAAAAATGTAATAAGAAAAACTAAAGACAAGTTTGAAGAACAGCTAGCCAGAAACTCAAAAGGTAATAAAATATTTTTATGTATATCAGAAGCAGGAAGCCTGCTACACAACTAGTAGGGCCCCTGGATGATCGAGATACAAAAGGAGCGTTTAAAGACAATAAAGTCATTGCAGAGAAACTAAATGGATTCTTTGCTTCAGTCTTCACCGCTGATGATGTTAGGGAGATTCCTAAACCTGAGGCAGCTTTTGTAGGTGATAAATTGGAGGAATTGTAACAGATTGAGGTGTCACTAGAGGAGATTTTGGAATTAACTGATAAACTTAACAGTAACAAGTCACCAAGACCAGATGGCATTCACCCAAGAGAACTCAAATGTGAAGGTGTGGAACTATTAACTATGGTTTGTAATCTGTCCTTTAAATCGGCTTCTGTACCCAATGACTGGAAGATAGCTAATGTAATGTCAATATTTTAAAATGACTCTAGAGGTGATCCCGGCAATTACAGACCAGTAAGTCTAATGTTTGTACTGGGCAAATTAGTTGAAACAATAGTAAAGGAAAAAAAATTGTCAGACACACACAGAACATCATAAATTGCTGGGCAAAAGTCAACATGGTTTCTGTAAAGAGAAATAGTGTCTTACTAATCTATTAGAGTTGTTTGAAGGGGTCAAACGTGGACAAGTGGGATCCAGTGGACACATTTCAGAGTAGCAGCCATGTTAGTCTGTATCTGCAAAAACAGGAGTACTTGTGGCACCTTACAGACTAACAAATAAATAAATGCTCAAATAAATTTTAGTCTCTAAAGTACCACAAGTACTCCTGTTCTTTTTCCAGTGAACATAGTGTACTTAGATTTCCAGAAAGCCTTTGACAAGGTCCCTCACCAAAGGCTCTTACATAAATTAAGTCATGATGGGATGAGAGAGAAGGTCCTTTCATGGATTAAGAACTGGTTAAAAGACAGGGAACAAAGGATAGGAATGGCAAATTCTCAGAATGGAGAGGGGTAACTAGTGGTGTCCCCAAGGGTCAGTCCTAGGACCAATCCTATTCAACTTATTCGTAAGTGATTTGGAGAAAGGGGTAAAAAGTGAGGTGGCAAAGTTTGCAGATGATACTAAACTGCTCAAGATAGTTAAGACCAAAGCAGACTGTGAAGAACTTCAAAAAGATCTCACAAAACTAAGTGACTGGGCAACAAAATGGCAAATTAAATGTAATATGGATAAATGTAAAGTAATGCACATTGTAAAAAATAACCTCAACTACACATACAATATGATGGGGGCTAATTTAGCTACAAAGAATCAGGAAAAAGATCTTGGAGTCATCGCGGATAGCTCTCTGAAGACGTTCACGCAGTCTGCAGCAGCGGTCAAAAATGCAAACAGGATGTTAGGAATTATTAAAAATGGGATAGAAAAGACAACTGAGTATCTTACTGCCCTTGTATAAATCCATTGTACACCCGCATCTTGAATACTGCGTACAGATGTGGTCTCATCTCAAAAAAGATATACTGGCATTAGAAAAGGTTCAGAGGAGAACTAAAATGCTTAGGGGTTTGGAATGGGTCCCATATGAGGAGAGATTAAAGAGGCTAGGACTTTTCAGCTTGGAAAAGAGGAGACTAAGGGGGAGGGGGATATGATAGAGGTATATAAAATCATGAATGATATGGAGAAAGTAAATAAGGAAAAGTTATTTACTTGTTCCCATAATACACGAACTAGGGGCCACCAAATGAAATTAATGGGCAGTAGGCTTAAAACAAATAAAAGGAAGTTCTTCTTCACACAGTGCACAGTCAACTTGTGGAACTCCTTGCCTGAGGACGTTGTGAAGGCTAGAACTATAACAGCATTTAAAAGAGAACTGGATAAATTCATGGAGGTTAAGTCCGTTAATGGATATTAGTCATCACGGGTAAAGAAGGGTGTCCCTAGCCTCTGTTTGTCAGAGGGTGGAGATGAATGGCAGAAGAGAGATCATTTAATCATTACCTGTTAGGTTCACTCCCTCTGGGGCACCTGGCATTGGCCACTATTGGTAGACAGGATACTGCGCTACATGGACCTTTGGTCTGATCCAGTAAAGCCATTCTCATGTACCACTGAGAACAGTCTAGATCCATCCTCTTTGGAACCCCCTTTCAGGTAGTTGAAAGCAGCTATAAAATCCCCCCTCATTCTTCTCTTCTGCAGACTAAACAATCCCATTTCCCTCAGCCTCTCCTCATATGTCATGTACTCCAGCCCCCTAATCATTTTTTTGCCCTCCGCTGGACACTTTCCAATTTTTCCACATCCTTCTTGTAGTGTGGGGCCCAAAACTGGACAGTACTCTAGATGAGGCCTCGCCAATGTTGAATAGAGGGGAATGATTACGTCCCTCGATCTGTTGACAATGCCCTTAATTAAACAGCCCAAAATGCCGTTAGCCTTCCTTGCAACAAGGGCACACCGTTGACGCATATCCAGCTTCTCGGCCATTGTAACCCCTAGGCCCTTTTCTGCAGAACTGCTGCCTAGCCACTTAGTCCCTAGCCTGCAGCAGTGCATGGGATTCTTCCATCCTAAGTGCAGGACTCTGCACTTGTCCTTGCTGAACCTCATCAGGTTTCTTTTGGCCCAATCCTCTAATTTGTCTAGGTCCCTCTGTATCCTATTTCTACTCTCCAGTGTATCTACCACTCCTCCCAGTTTAGTGTCATCTGCCAACTTGCTGAGGGTGCAGTCCATGCCATCTGCCAGATCATTAATGAAGATATTGAACAAAACCAGCCCCAGGACTGACCCTTGGGGCATGCCGCTTGATATCGGCTGCCAACTAGACATGAAGCCATTGATCACTACCCATTGAGCCCGACGATCTAGCCAGCATTCTATCCACCTTATAGTCCATTCATCCCACCCACACTAACTTGCCGGCAAGAATAGCGTGGGAGACTGTATCAAAAGCTTTGCTAAAGTCAAGGAACAACACATCCACTGCTTTCCGCTCATCCACAGACCCAGTTATCTCAAAGAAGGCAATTAGATTAGTTAGGCATAACTTGCCCTTGGTGAATCCATGCTGACTGTTCCTGATCACTTTCCTCTCCAAGTGCTTCAGAACTGATTCCTTGAGGACCTGCTCCATGATTTTTCCAGGGACTGAGGTGAGGCTGACTGGCCTGTAATTCCCCAGATCCTCCTCCTCCTCTTTTTTTTTTTTTTTTAAAAGATGGGCACTACATTAGCCTTTTACCGGTCATCCGGGACCTCCCCTGATCGCCATGAGTTTTCAAAGAAAATGGCCAATGGCTCTGCAATCACATCCGCCAACTCCTTTAGCACCCTCAGCTGCAGTGCATCCGGTCCCATGGATTTGTGCTCATCCAGCTTTTCTAAACCTTCATTTGCCTCCTTGTGTGTCTGTATTAGGACAGTTTTTTGGTTACATGATCACATACTTTTTTTCCCAGAGCACCCAGACCTTGCGCTCTGGGAATGGATCAGGGTCTGTAGGACCTCTGCCTCATTTGTCGCAAAAGTCAGATGGTGTGTGTTTATTCCTCCTTTTCTGGGTGCTAGGAGACACATAGGTCCAGATGTGCAGAACTGCAATGGAAGTAGAGCAGAGCTGTTCTTTGGTCAGATAGAGGACTATAAAAATGCTAAGTATTTCAAGGTGGGGGCAGAAGACATGACGATACCAGCCAGGTCTTAGGTATCACAAGCTGGGCACCCAAAGCTAGTGAACACTTGGCAATTTTGGTCTTATTCTGTGCCTCAGCTGCAAAAATAGGCATACCAGCATCACCTACTCTCACAAGGGGGTGGTGAAGGGACATTCATGAATATTTGTGAAGCACTCAAATGCTACAGTAAGAGCACCATAGAAACAGCCAGGAGGAAATTCCAAGTTCTGGGTCCATCCAGTGCAGGTTTTGGATGGTGTGTGGTAAGCAAAGCCTGAGAGCATATACTGAATGAGGGAGATCAAGAGAAACATTGAACTGAAGGAGACGGGTACCGTGGGGAAACAGTACTTAATTACATGATCTGATTTTATTACAGTGCAGATGTCCAGGAGCCCTTAATTTGGCTCCCTTGGGGAACCTTAATTCTGCATTTCCCTACTTGAGCGCTTGACTTTGCAATCTTAATGGTTTAATGTATTTCTATACAGGTTCTTATCCCATCCTCATAACTGTAGTATCCTAGTGCTTTCAGTCACTCACATTGTAATGTGACTAACAAGCATCATGTGTGGCTCATTCTCTCACCCAGAGAGCAGTGCCCCACAATATAGGTCAGAGGAGTGCACCTGGTACTTGGAGGCAAAGGGGAGGAGGTTTAAGCAGGTGGAGATTTCATTCCACAGCTGCAGACCATCCCCTGAGAAAGCTATGTCTCCTCTACAGAAGTGCCTCACCCCATTGAAGAGTTTTCCAAGATGCAAAGATGCTGACCAGTGTCTTCCGTGCCAGGGCTTTAGCCTCAGTTAGATATGCTGGACCCAGACCACTGAGCAGTTTGAAAGCAAGAACTGAGAGCTTGATTTTGACTTGCTATTTGATGGGAAGCCACCACAGGGAGTGGGTGCGGACCTGCTCTGCTTACTGTAGCGCCTGCTGCTGAGAAGATGTGCTGCCATGGTCTGCAGATGACATCAGTAGAGGTTCTCAAACTAATAGACTCTGGTGAAAGCAGGACCCAGCTGGTGGCAAGATGTTTTCAGTTAAGGTCCTTGTCTCTAGCACTCCCTCATGTTGTTGGTCTGAAAGAGCCCAAACTCTAGAGCATTCAATTCACATAGGCCCAAAAGCCTGTGTAAAATGAGTCTGGAGGTGGGAAACTAAAATCCTTTAATTGGCAGTGGGTTGATTAAGCTACTGAATGGATGGACTGTGTCTCAGAGGTTCTGAGCAGAGCATTCGGGGATAAGTCACCTTGCTGCACACCCCTTCCACTCCAATCCCAGGAGCAGGCAGCTTCTATGTTTTCACCCACTCTCAAGGGAGACTAACACACATCATGTGCATCTGCAGTGGCCAGTGAGCCGAGCCCACTTGAGTGCTCCGAGATTCACCCTGGGAAGAGTTTCGGAGGGGATGAGTTTGTTCAGCTTCTCCCTGATCTTACAAATAGTGATTTTTTTGTAATAGCAAGTTCCACTCTGTGGGTCTCAACCTTGGCAGTGTGCCTTCAACTGCCCCTGGGATGGGCAGATCACCTGGTGCAAGGGGGAAGGAAAGCCATTCCAGAGTGCATGGATTGGAGGTACAGAGGCCACAATGGGAATATAGGTAAATCCCCTCAAGTGTCAGACAGAGAAGTCATGGACAAGCTTCCCAAGTCTCATTTCCCCTTGATTGCTGGTCAAGGGAAATCAGTGCGAACCAGCACCGCTGGGCAGGTCTCCTATAGTTATCTTTCTCAGGCTCTTCAAACAGAAGCCTCTGCATAGTGCACCTCCCCCTCCCCATAGGGATAGAGAAACCAACAGAAAAGTCTGAGGCCATTCACCACCCGTTCCCCAGGTCTCCCATGCCAGATCTCTAGTTTGTGTACTAAAGTCTGTCTGTAGTCCCCAAAAGAGGAGGTCCATCTGACCAACACAGGCAAGGTTCTCCACAAAACACCCTCCCACTGCTTTCATTCCAGAAGCAAGGAGGCCGGAGGACTCATGCTGCTCAAAGGAGCCAGACTCCCAAACCAGTGTAGGGGTGCAAGTACTGTTTAAAAAGCTAACTGATTTAAATGGAGAGTAGCCTGTGGGGCTGGCACAGCAGGCCCATGGCTGCACCGGCCCGCCAAGGGCTGGGGGTTCATGGTTAGGCTGGGTAATATCCCTAGACCACAGCGAAGGGTTAGAGCCAGCGACTCACCACTAGAGACCATCCAGCTGACACAGTAGCGCGGGAACACTGTCTGTGGATTGTCGCTGTACGTCAGCAGGTAATCAAAGCCGTTCTGCAAGAGGATTAAGTTTAGTGATACCTGACCTGTCACAGGAATCTCTCAGCAACCAGGGCTGATCTTACAAAGCCACTACTTAAACAGGGCAGATAAAGCCCCCATTTCAGCCAGCCTCCAGTGCCAAATAACTCACAGGAAGGTGAGTTAGTTGCACAACAACACTATACCACACAGGGAATTTTCTTCATGGCTACCACTTATAACCAGGAAGCATGAGGACTGAAAGCAAATACATCAGAATCCTGACTACAGTCTCTGCAGATACTATAGGCATGATACATTTTAAGTCTGAACCATTTTCCTCCTCCAGTTTCTCTTCAATTGGGGCAAGAGAAGGCTGACATGCTGAGCTTTCATAGAGATCCACAAAAACACAAAGACTGACGTGACATGGAAGAAGCAAGCATAGGGCTCAGCGTATGGAAATCAGATTTAACCCCCGATTTAACTTGTCTTGAGCAAGTTGCTTCACTCATTTGCTCCATCTTCCCATATGAACCCATATGATGACAGCATATTTAGTCAGCTCCTTCCTAGGAGAGCTGAGGGTTAGTCTGTGAAGTGGTGAAGTGCTGAACGTGTCATTTACCCTGACCACACTACAAAACCCTGAGCAGGAGGATCTGAGAGAGGCAGCAGACAAGAAGCCTTTTGAATACATCACAGCAATAAAAAGAGAGATACTGGGTTCAGAAATAAGAGCATAAAACACAAATGGGAGGGAATTACTCAAATCTTGGTTCCAATCAGCTAGCTGCTACACAGGCTGACCAGCTAGAGTCCAAGGGGCAGATCTAGGTTGCTGTGTATTCTGCTAAGACCACATAACAGCTCCTCTCAAGTGGTTGAAGCAGAAGGGCCAAGATTTCCAAGAGTGACTAGTGATTTTGGGTGCCTGAGACCCCTTAAAGGGGCCTGATTGTCAGAGGGTGTGTGCTCAGCACTTAGTCTCCTCAATTTGGGCACCCAAAAATCAGTCTGTCAGTCATTTTCAAAAGTAACAGAACACACTTTGAAAAAGTGCCTGTGTTACGCAGTTCAGCGGACATGATCACAGTGGTTTCTTCTGGCCTTGGAATCTATGAAAATCTTGGCTAAGCTATCACCTTTGACTTTGGGTCAAAACCACGGTGACACCAAGGAAGTCACAGCTTTGTGTCTGTGAACCAGGAATCTCTTGGTGCCAACTGGCAAGAGGTATGTAGGTTACAATTGAGTCTGAATGTACATGGTAGCTCACCAAGAGCATCATCTAATAAAAGCCTATATTGCAATGTAATTGTAAATGTGCATATACATAACTCCTTGCATAGTATCCATAATACTGAAAACATGTTCTCAAAGAATAGCTAGGCACTGGTCACCGACAAAAGGTGAAAAGTTTTGTCAGACAAGACATGTTTACCTATCTGCTTAAATGCAAATTAAGAATTATATGTTTCACAATGAGCCACCTATCACCAATCTGAACTGAATGCCAATGAAGGATCCTTAGAAATGTCAGAGAGAGAGAGAGAGAGAGAGAGAGAGAGAGAGAGAAGATATCACAGGTTTGTTCTTTCTGCCCCAAATACAGAAGACGACATTTCCTAGGTGACAGATTCCAGCACAAGTGCACAGCGAATTTGCTTCATGAAAATGGAATCTCAGCTAGGCTTGGCTGAAAAAGCTGGAGAGAAATTTGGGTGAAAAACTTCTTTAGACAAGACAGTAACTTGTCAAGTTTAGTCTTCAGAAAGAATCATACTCTTCTATATGTAACCATTTCCCCAACATTTTAACTCAGTATCACTTGATTCTCTGTTCTTTATTCTTGTTTTCACTATAAATATAACTCAGTCCCGCAGTGCTAAGCTAAGAGGTGGCCCTGAGTTGACCCTGACAAGCTGGTGTGTCCTGTTCCTTTGGGAATTCTGAGTGTTCAGTGGATAAGGGGCTGGACATTTCAGGGAACACTTGGAGCTCTCAGGTTGGTGTGTGCCTATTGCTACTGGTACATACAGCACAAGGCTTGTCGGGTCTGGAAAGCTATACTTGTGCTGCCAGAGCTGGTGGTTTCAGGGAGCTGATCCACAGCAGGCCCAGACAAGACTTCCTTATGCTAAAAGCAGCCAATTGTGCAGGGCCTCACATTCCTGGGTCCCATCAGAGTGGTTTCTTGTCATTAAGGCTAGGCGAATCCACACAGCCCTCCCCTTGATACTTAGAGCTGATATCCCTGGTGCAGTAGCTGCAGACAGCAGAGCTTTAGTCAGCACATTCAGTTACCACTTTTCAAAACGAGCTTCTGTACTGACTGGGGTTCCACTGGAGAGGCCTTAACAACAGGTGACTGTTCCCCTGGTTTTCCAGACTGGCCAGGAACTCACCTCATCGAATGTCTTGTGTGGTCGGATAACCATTTGGGATTCATAGGTTCGGACGCGCACGAACTCGGGATCTTCTGGGATGCCTGGGTGCTCCACTGCTCTGGAATATATGCAAGATGGGAAAGGGTACTTATAACCCTGGGTAACCCTTCCTGAGGTTAGCTTCAGACCTGGGTCTAAATGGACAGATGCTGACGGACTGTACTAGTCATCATCTATGATAAAATATAGACTCTCTCCGCAACGGTAAGAACCCACGCTATTCTCAGAGAGCCTCTTGAAATTTTGCAATCATTTAGAGAGGCTCCAACAGGCCATTTATAGTAACACCTAACTCACAGCGTTTTACAAAAGAGGGCAATGTCATCCCTATTTTACTAATGGGGAAACTGAGGCAGGGACATGAAGTGACGTGCCCAAGTTCACACAGCCAGTCTGTGGAAGAACAGGAAACTGACCTGCCCTATTATCCACCCTGCCTCCCCTGCCATTGAGAAGGCATTTTAAAATAGTGCCTGTGTGTATATGAACCAGATACTGCTACGTATGTGACTAAAACACACCCCAGATAGCCCTCTCCAATATTCTCTCCTAACCCAGTGGTATCCAGACACTGGGCTCTTCCTCACCATGCTAGATATGACAGAAGGGCTTCTGACAAGGGACCTGAGAAGCAAGCCCCGGCCTTTCCAATTTTGGAGCCACATCCCCCTGTGAAGCTCTCATTCTTTCCTCCACTACTGGATCAAGAACATTGCTCTGCTGGCTGAGGGATGAGCGGAGGCCATTCCATAGACCACAGGGCAGGAGGCTTGCGCAGCCACAGCAGAATCCGAGCACCAAGCTTGGGTCTTGTGCTCAGGTCAGTTCCAGCTTCCTTCATGCCCTCCTCCCACAAGCATCCCACTCGCTCTCTCCTAAACCTGGAAGGACCTTCTCACTCCTCTTCAAATATCTCAAAGCCCACTTCCTCCAAACAACCTCCTCCACACCAACATAACAACGAAGTGGAACACGATGCACACAGTGCAAAACAAAAAATAACTTCTTGATCTGTCACCATCTAAAACTTCCCTCATTCCCATGCCCTTGTCTGCCATCAAACCTAGATTGGACGTGCCTCGTGGCAGGGACAGCATTTGATGGTCTATGCAGCAAAAGTCAATAGTGCTGTATAAAGGCAGGATGGTACATATCCATGTAATTAGAGACTATATACTAGGGCATAGGCATAAGACTGAATTAAGGCTGCACTGAGGCTCTAGTGGAGACACTTTTCTGCCCTGCGCCCAAGTTGGAACCTTTCTGCACTGTCCCCCTCCCAGGCCTGTCCTTACTCATGGCTCCTTGTGTCTGTCTATTCTCCTCACCCCCTCCAGACTATCCCCAGTTTTCTTGCCCAGCTATTCCAGTTCTCCCCAAGCCCATCTTCTCCCCCCTCAGTGGCCTCCAGTCCCTCTCCCCCCCCCGCACACACATACATTTCTCACTCCCACTGGCTCAGTCTCCTAACTGTAGTCTCAGTCCCCACCCCTGTGCCAGCCTCCAGTCCTAGACTGTTCCCCACCTCCACTTCAAAGCTTCTTGCTCCAGCCCACTCCCCCTCACCCCCCAGGTCCAGCTCTTCCCCTCTCCCCACATTTGAGTCATGTGGCTTATTCCTTCACACTGGCGAGGTGCTGGCATGAGGGTCACTGAAAGCTTGGGAGAAAGAAAGACTCCTTGCTCTCAGTTCTGGTGCCCAACCCTACCCTTGCACAAAGCTGCCAATAATGGGGAGAGTCCAGCTTCACTCCCTCCAGCCCAGGGCTACCGGGTATTGCTTAGTTATACTGTGGAGAAGGCACAAGCAGAGCCTGGTCAGCACTACGAGCTGAAGATGCTGGAGCATGCACAGTGCACATCAAATCTTCAGATATTTTAGCTTACCAAACATACAAACAAAAAATCAAAGAAGTGTCTTTCTACTGAGCATGTGTGAACTAAGATTTTTCGAAGAGTTACAACTTGGCCAAATGAGGGCAGATTTTCACAGGCTCAGCAAAAGGCACGTCCCTAATCTAAAGTCCACCCTTCCTGCCGAATTTCATGTCCCTCTTCCAAGACACAGGAGCACAAGAGCTTTTCAAAGAGCAGGTCATCAGAATTTATTACTACAAAACGTTTTTCCCAAGCCTCACTCTCAAACAGCGGAACCCGCACCAGTCTCATTCCAGTATCAGAGGGGTAGCCGTGTTAGTCTGGATCTGTAAAAGCAGCAAAGGGTCCTGTGGCACCTTATAGACTAACAGACCTTTTGGAGCATGAGCTTTCGTGGGTGAATACCCACTTCGTCAGATGCATGTAGTGGAAATTTCTAGGGGCAGGTGTATATATATGCAGGCAAGCTAGAGATAATGAGGTAGTTCAATCAGGGAGGATGAGGCCCTGTTCTAGCAGTTGAGGTGTGAAAACCAAGGGAGGAGAAACTGGTTCTGTAATTGGCAAGCCATTCACAGTCTTTGTTTAATCCTGAGCTGATGGTGTCAAACTTGCAGATGAACTGAAGCTCAGCAGTTTCTCTTTGAAGTCTGGTCCTGAAGTTTTTTTGCTGCAGGATGGCCACCTTAAGGTCTGCTATAATGTGGCCAGGGAGGTTGAAGTGTTCTCCTACAGGTTTTTGTATATTGCCATTCCTAATATCTGATTTGTGTCCATTTATCCTTTTCTGTAGCGACTGTGCACTTTGGCCAATGTACATAGCAGAGGGGCATTGCTGGCATATGATGGCGTATATTACATTGGTGGACGTGCAGGTGAATGAACCGGTGATGGTGTGGCTGATCTGGTTAGGTCCTGTGATGGTGTCGCTGGTGTAGATATGTGGGCAGAGTTGGCATCGAGGTTGGTTGCATGGATTGGTTCCTGAGCTAGAGTTATTATGGTGCGGTGTGCAGTTACTGGTGAGAATATGTTTCAGGTTGGCAGGTTGCCTGTGGGCGAGGACTGGCCTGCCACCCAAGGCCTGTGAAAGTGTGGGATCATTGTCCAGGATGGGTTGTAGGTCCCTGATGATGCGCTGGAAAGGTTTTAGCTGGGGACTGTATGTGATGGCCAGTGGAGTCCTATTGGTTTCTTTCTTGGGTTTGTCTTGCAGTAGGAGGCTTCTGGGTACACGTATGGCTCTGTTGATCTGTTTCCTTATTTCCTCATTTCCTCGTGCGGGTATTGTAGTTTTGAGAATGCTTGGTGGAGATTTTGTAGGTGTTGGTCTCTGCCTGAGGGGTTAGAGCAGATGCGGCTGTACCTCAGTGCTTGGCTGTAGACAATGGATCGTGTGATGTGCCTGGGATGGAAGCTGGAGGCGTGACGGTAGGCATAGCGGTCGGTAGGTTTTTGGTATAGGGTGGTGGTAATGTGACCATCACTTATTTGCACCGTGGTGTCTAGGAAGTGGACCTCCCGTGTAGATTGGTCCAGGCTGAGGTTGATGGTGGGGTGGAAGCTGTTGAAATCGTGGTGGAATTTTTCCAGAGACTCCTTCCCATGGGTCCAGATGATGAAGATGTCATCAATGTAGTGTAGGTAGAGAAGGGGCGTGAGTGGATGAGAGCTGAGGAAGCGTTGTTCCAGGTCAGCCATAAAAATATTGGCATATTGTGAGGCCATGCGGGTGCCCATAGCTGTGCCACTGATCTGGAGATAAATATTGTCATTAAATTTGAAATAGTTGTGTGAGGATAAAGGCACAGAGCTCAGCAGCCAGTTGTGCTGTAGCATCATCAGGGATACTGTTCCTGACAGCTTGTATTCCATCTGTGTGTGGGATGTTCGTGTAGAGAGCCTCTACATCCATTGTGGCTAGGATGGTGTTTTCTGGAAGGTCACCAATGCATTGTAGTTTCCTCAGGAAATCAGTGGTGTCACGGAGATAGCTGGGAGTGCTGGTGACATAGGGTCTGAGTAGAGAGTCCACATATACAGACAGTCCTTCAGTGAGAGTGCCAATGCCCGAGATGATGGGGCGTCCAGGATTTCCGGGTTTGTGGATCTTGGGTAGTAAATAGAATAACCCTGGTTGGGGCTCTAAGAGTACGTTGATTTGTTCCGGTGTTAGTGTTGGGAGTGTCCTAAGTAGATGTTGCAGTTTCTTAGTGTATTCCTCAGTGGGATCTGAGGGAAGTGGCCTGTAGAATTTGGTGTTGGAGAGTTGTCTGGTAGCCTCCTTTTGGTAGTCAGACCTGTTCATGATGACAACAGCACCTCCTTTATCAGCCTCTTTGATAATGTCTGGGTGGTTTCTGAGGCTGTGGATGGCATTGCGTTCTGCACGACTTAGGTTATGAGGCAAGTGATGTTGTTTTTCCACAATTTCTGCCTGTGCACGTCGGCAGAAGCATTCAATGTAGAGGTCCAGACTGTCATTTCGACCCTCAGGAGGAGTCCATGTGGAGTTCTTCTTGTGCTGTTGGTGGGAGGGCACCTGTGTATCAGTGCGCTGTTCAGTGTTGTCCTGGAAGTATTCTTTGAGTCGGAGATGGCAGAAGTAGGCTTCCAGATCGCCGCAGAACTGTATCATTTTGGTGGGGGTGGCAGGGCAGAAAGAGAGTCCCCGAGATAGGACAGACTTTTCTTCTGGGCTGAGTGTGTAGTTGGATAGATTGACGATATTGCTGGGTGGGTTGGGAGTACCACGGTTGGGGCCCCATGAGGCAGGTAGGAGTTTAGACAGCTTACAGTCCTTTTTCCTTTGTAGAGAGGTGAAGTGAGTAATGTAGATCTCCTGTCTTATTTTAGTGAAGTCCCTTTGTATAGAAGTTTGGTTATTAATGAGAGTCTCCAGGTTGGAGAGCTCTTTTTTGATGTTTCCTGTTTGCTGTAGAGGATGATGATCAGGTGGTTCCTCAGTTTCTTTGATAGAGTATGGCATAATCTCTCACTGTGGTCTGTGTAGTATGTAGATAGCAGTGGATTTTTTACCTTTAGTCCATTTGGTATGATGTCCATCCATTTGCATTTGGAAAGGAAGATGATATCTGTCCGTATTTGTGCAAGTTTCTTCATGAGGTTGATGGATTTCCATTCCATACGGCTAAATGCAGTACCTTGCATGGTGTCAAGTATCAGAGGGGTAGCTGTGTTAGTCTGGATCTGTAAAAGCAGCGAAGGGTCCTGTGGCACCTTATAGACTAACAGACGTCTTGGAGCATGAGCTTTCATGGGTGAATACCCACTTCGTCAGATGCATGTAGCGGAAATTTCTAGGGGCAGGTATCTATATGCAGGCAAGCTAGAGATAATGAGGTAGAGATATGAAACATTCTCACCAGTAACTGCACACCGCACCATAGTAACTCTAGCTCAGGAACCAATCCATGCAACCAACCTCGATGCCAACTCTGCCCACATATCTACACCAGCGACACCATCACAGGACCTAACCAGATCAGCCACACCATCACCGGTTCATTCACCTGCACGTCCACCAATGTAATATACGCCATCATATGCCAGCAATGCCCCTCTGCTATGTACATTGGCCAAAGTGCACAGTCGCTACAGAAAAGGATAAATGGACACAAATCAGATATTAGGAATGGCAATATACAAAAACCTGTAGGAGAACACTTCAACCTCCCTGGCCACACTATAGCAGACCTTAAGGTGGCCATCCTGCAGCAAAAAAACTTCAGGACCAGACTTCAAAGAGAAACTGCTGAGCTTCAGTTCATCTGCAAATTTGACACCATCAGCTCAGGATTAAACAAAGACTGAATGGCTTGCCAATTACAGAACCAGTTTCTCCTCCCTTGGTTTTCACACCTCAACTGCTAGAACAGGGCCTCATCCTCCCTGATTGAACTACCTCATTATCTCTAGCTTGCCTGCATATATATACACACCTGCCCCTAGAAATTTCCACTACATGCATCTGACGAAGTGGGTATTCACCCACGAAAGCTCATGCTCCAAAAGGTCTGTTAGTCTATAAGGTGCCACAGGACCCTTCGCTGCTTTTACAGTCTCATTCCAGACACTCAGCACAGCAAATTTGAAAACAAGGTCTTATACTGGGAAGTGTTAGACAAATTTAATGATTTATAGGCATGGCTGGCAGCACCTATAACAACTCACTGACCCAGGTAAAAGCATGGAAAAAGGCACAAGGCCTACAAAAGAAAATGCCAATGCTATCTTTGTCACAGTGACAGTGAGTCTAAGGACAACCCCATTCTCACACTACAAAGCTAGGTGTGACAGTGATCCATACCGTGACACCAGCACCATCAGATTGTTTTCCTGGTCCACGTTGTACCGCCGAACATACACGTAGTCCCGTGAATACATTGGGTACTAAAGGAACAAAGACATGCAAATCAGTCTCTTCTAACACCAGACAGGCCATAAGAAAGCAAGGGGGGTGAGAGAGGAAGGAAGGAACACTCACCGGGAAGTGAGTTACCCAGTGAATCACCTCTGAGCCAGTGGTCAGGTCTCTCTCAATCACATCCAGTTTGATGACCAGTGAATCCCATTTCTTCCTGTACTCAGTGTCCAGCTACAGAATAAGGGAAGAACATATGACAATTGTGTTATGGGGTGAAGCTGTAGCACGTTTCTTGTATAATCGAGGTTATGGCTGGAGGAGGTACCCCTCTTCCCCACCTTATAAAGGCAGAAGAATGAGCAGTTCCTTATATCTACCAAAAATAAAGACTGCTTTTGAGAGCCAGGGAGTATTACAAGAAGTTCATGATCCCTAAGATACTCTTGCTGGGAATAAACACACAGTGGCGGGGATGGCTACTGCAGCAGGGACACAGGACTTTATAGCTTTTCCCCTCTATAATGTTGCTTTGGGAAGCAGATAGTTTACTGAGGGGGACTGGGGATAGAAGGCCCTAGAGGTAGACTCTAGAGGCCTACGACAGATCACACGGAAAATGATGTAGGCCAATACTAGAATCTTCTTGGTGACCCACTCACATTCCACTTACACAGAAAAATGGTAAAATTAAAAAAACACTGCATCACCTGTAAGACAAACACTTTTCACAAAATGATCACTCCATATCTGACCTCTCAGCTCTTGTCCTCAAAGAAAACCTGCACAATGCCTTCAAAATATGAGCTTGGGAGCTTAAATTCATAACTTTACTAGACATTAAAAAACATCAGCCTGAAGACACACATTGGATTTATGGTTTATTACAACAAACTGTAATCCACTAAGCCCCCCCTCCCCCCTTTTGTTTGTTCTATGACCCCGGAGGTATTAACAGGCTACTTCACTTTGAATTGTTTTTTACAATCTGTGTTAACCACTTATGCTAAACAATCTGTTCCACCCTGTATTTAGCTGTGATATTAACCCCTGGTCTCTGCTAGTTAGATTAATGTAAGCTGCCTTACATCAGCCTAAGGCCTTGTCTATACTACAAAGTGTTGTTGACAAAACTTATGTCTATGATCAAAAATGCTATAAACATCACTATTGCACGTTCATACTATGTACCCTCTGTCAGCAGAGCAAGTCCACACTTGGTGCTTGCACTGACAGTGAGAGCAGTGCACTGTGGATAGCTATCGCACTGTGCTGCTCACCACCTTCTGCAGCTAGGACTTGTGGGAAGGTGGAGTGGATCGCAGCTCATCATGGGTGTGGGCTCAACGTCCCATGATGCATTAGTTTGTGTCCCAGTATTTCCATGGTCTTCTGACTGTATTTTGCGGTATTTTTCAACATCCCCTTTTTACTGTGCGCCCATCTGTGTGTGAAGGGATGGATCCCACACTCCTCTCTACTGTAGTGGTCATGTGGTTATGAACACATCACGGATGGACATATAGTATAGCACAAGCTCCTAATCGGAACAGGAATCAAAGTTGCCTGACCTGCTGCGTGCCATAGAAAGAAACCACCACCAGATGACTTTTGGCATTCACAGAGTAGCTGCACATGGTGGACTGTTGCTTTTGAGCTTGGAAAACAAGCATTGAGTGGTGGGATTGCATCATTATGCAGGTCTGGAATGACGAGCAGTGGCTGCAGAAAGCCATCTTCCTGGAACTATGTGCGGCACTTGCTCCAGCCCTGCAGTGCAAGGATACCAAAATGAGAGGAGCCTGCTCGGAGAAGCATGTGGCGATGGTAGTATGGAAGCTGGCAATTCCATCCAGTTGGTTGCAAATCAGATTGGATTAGGGAAGTAGACCGTGTGGACTGCATTAATGCAAGCGTGCAAGGCTATTAATTGCATCCTGCTATGAAGGACCGTGAAATGTGCATGACATAGTGAATAGTTTTGCAGAAATGGGATCCCCTAACTGTGCCAGGGTGATAGATGGAATGCATATTCCCATTTTGGCCCTGGATGATCTTGCAAGGGAGTACATCGTAGAAAGGGGAACTTCTCCAGGGTACTGCAGGCTCTTGTTGATCACTATGGGCATTTCATTGACATCAGCGCGGGGTGGTCTGGGAAGGTGCATAACGCAAGCATCTTAAGGAACACTGACCTGCACAGAAAGCAGGGACTTTCTTTCCAGACCAGAAGAGTCCAGTGGGGGATGATGAAGTGGTCAGACTGACCCTGGGAGACCCAGCATACCCCTCACTCCCACAGCTCATGAAGCCTTACATGAGAAACCCGGACAGCAGCAAGGAGCACGCCAACATAGACTGCATAGGTGAAGCAAGACCATGGAATGTACATCTGGCAGATTAAAAACATGCTGGTGATGCCTTTATGGCAGGTAAGATCTAAGTGAGGAAAACATTCCAACAGTCATAGATGCCTGCTCCATAATCTTTGTGAGGGTAAGGGTGAAAGGTTTGCCTGGGGTGGAGTGCTGAGGCAGCTCACCTGGCTGCTGGTTTTGAGCAGGCTGATACAAGGGCTATTAGAGGGAAACAACAGGGGGCAATTCAAATCAGGGAGGCGCTCAGGTGTACTTCTATACAGCAATCTGCCATGCTCCATTAATCGGAGTTTTGATTGTTTACCTAATTCTTGACATGATTCCTAAGCAGGATTTGCAGTAAGGCATGAGTTTAATCATTTGCTATGTTTTACTACCAGTTGCAAGCAATAGGTGTACGGCACAAAGACTGGTTATCTTTCAGGGTGTGTTTTTATTGAACACCAATTAACACACACAAAAGGCTTGGTGGGAAGGGAGAGAGCAGTGAAGGGCAAGGTAAGCTCTCAAAGCTGGGCATAAGTCCAATTACCATTTTGAAAGCTGTCTTAAGAGGTGGAGTGAACGGGATACCAAGATGTTCTGAAAAGTTGAAAAATGTATGGGAGGAGTTTGGGGAGGGCATGGAAGACAGTTCTCTATTGGCTGCATGGGGGAGAGCACGCATCTGTTCTGACTGCAGTGTGATTAGGGACTTCAGCATCTCTGTTTGCTTTTCCATGATTTATTATCTGCTCATGGGCCTTTTGAACACACGCCTCACTCTTTCTGCCTTTCCATTTCTCGCCATTCCCTGAATTCTCTTCCTTCTGCCTCAGAGGACTGGAGCACCTTTCGGAACAGGTCTTCCTTGCTACGCCTTGGTTGCTTCCTTTTCTGCCAGAGGTGCTCCTCCTGAAGGCCACATCTACAGAAGCACAAGGAAAAATACACAGAAGCAAGATTGTTAGTTCAAGCACAGCACTGAATCATTACAGTAAGATACCCCTCCTGTAATATACCAATCACTTTCTCACTGACCCTTAGCAAGCACGCACCTTGCCAAACACAATGAGTTTGGCTCAAGTGGGTGGGAGGCATTCAAGCTGCAGCAAAGAGTGTAGGTGACGTTTTAAGGGGATCAGTGCAGGGGAGTAGAGACAATATTGTAGATTCTGCCGCCATTTTCCTCAGGCAGGGGTCACTGTAGCAGATATCACTCCTGAGAGTAAGCAAGGACACTAGGGTGCATCTACTGCACGTGTGTATCTTCAGACCTGGTCCCTATGCTGCTCACCCATGTGCCTCTGGTCCCTGAACAAGTGACTGCCAAGTGGCGTGGGAAATTTTCCTAAAATAGGGGACAGAACAAAGGAGCTCTGCCAAGGAACCTTCAGCAGAGGATTGGAGAGTACCTCCAAGGAAGTTTCTTAGAGATCTCTCTGGAGGATTCCTGTGAAATCTCAGTGTACATCACACTGTTCCACCACACTGCTTAGCTGCGCAGGGTAATTTGGAGCACGCTCAAACTCAACTAGTCTTGTACATTTCCACCCCTTCACCCACTTCTCCAGTATACAAAGCAAAGGGCAGCTGCACATTATATAACCAAGCAGCATCAACTCAAAAAGATTACTTACCAGGGGTCTCCTCTCCTTCTTACTCGCTGGAAAGGGACTGCTGGGGCTGCCTAGACACTTCCAGAGTGAAGAAGAGTTCCTGACTTGCCGCGGCACCTGACAAACAGCTGTGGGCTCCACATCGTCCTACAACTCCACCTCCTCATCCATGACTTCATCCTTGGGGTTAGGTCCACTGTCTGCTGCCTCCAGCCCTGCCAAGGTACCCAGGGGACTACTGGCGGTGGGGTTGCGGTCAAGGATGAGCAGCAGGTCTTCGGCACAGCACTGGAGCCTCCCTTGCCTTCTTGTATGCCTGCCTCAGCTTCTTTACCTTCGCTCTGCACTGCAGTGTCCTGATCATAGCCCTTATCACACACGCCACAAGAAATCTCCTCGTAGGTATCCAAGTTCCTACGGCTGGACTGCAGCTAGGACAGGACAGTCTCCTCTCCCTATATACACAGCAGATCCAACAGCTCTGCTATGGTCTAAGTGGGAGAGCGTTTGCTACTTGCTTGGTCAGCTGGGAAGATGCGAAGTGAGCTCTCCACACTGAGCAGACAGGTAGAATTTCAAAAATTCCTGGGCCTTTAAAGGGGAATGTTTGTGTACCTGGCTGCGTGGCAGTGGAGTTCGAATTACTGATCAGAGAGGTCAGGATGGGTATTGTGGGACATCTCCTGGAGGCCATTTATAGCAAACAAAGCCAAAATGTGATGTCTACACTGATGCCGTCATTAAAACTTTGCCGCAAAAAGCTCTATGCCTCTTGTCAAGGTGGTTTTATTTTGTTGACAAACAGGAGGGTTTTGTCAGCAAAAGTAGCATTGTAGTGTGTACACCGCCACTGTTTTGTCAACAAAAGCTACACAATTTGTTGGCAAAAGGCAGACACGGCCTAAGGCAGCTTATCTCGACCTATGTCCATGTCTACACTACAGCCTTGCTCCCACGGAGGTAAAAGCCCAACTACACTGACATAACTGCACCTCCACGAGAGAGGCACGGGGCTTATGTCAATGTAGTTAGGGTGAGGGTGACAGTGTCTGTGTAGACACTGCGTTCCATATGTCAGCTGTTGGCTGGCTTGTCAATTTCACATCTCCTCTGGGCGCTCTCCCGCTGACACAGTTACCACCATTCACTGAGCTGCTTTTATTACATTGATGGGAGAGATCTCTCCCATTGGTATAATGCAGCTACGCGAGTGCCCTTACAGCTGTGCCGCTGAAAGCTTGTAAGTGTGGACATGACTTCAGTCGATGCAGTGCCAGTGTAGACAAAGAGTTGCTTGCATCGATTGTTGCTGCCTTTCACAAGTTATTCCACAATGCCCCACATTGATAGTTCAATTGGTGCAAGCGCTCCTGGTGAAGATGCAAACTGCTGACACAAGGAGCTTAGTGTGGACATGCAAAAGTAGTTTAATTACTGTGGTGGCTGTAAGTCAATGTAACCTCAGGTTAATTTAACTTTGTAGTGTACACTTGCCCTCGGCACCTTTCCCAGACCTAAAGAGCTGCTCTGTGCAGATCAAAAGCTTCTCTCTCTTTCACCAACAGAAGTTGGCCCAATAAAAGATATTACTTCTCTCACCTTGTTTCTCTAATACTAGGTTGTACCAGCAGTGAGGTGGGATATGAGAGCAGTGTGGGTTTAAGGACAGGTTTGGCAGCGTTAACAATTGCAACTCTGGATAGTCTTGCTAGCCATATAAAATGTCCAATCCCTTTTTTCGAATCTTGCTGAGTTTCTGGCCTCAACATCCTATGGCAGCAGGTTTCACAGTCTAATTATGCATTATATGGAAAAGTATCTTTATCCAGAATTCATGTCTCCTGAATCCAAATGTCATGCCCTATCTGCTGGACCAGGATGGCTACCATGGAGGAAAATAGAGTCTCAACTAGTTTAAGCAGCTCTATCTTGCCAAGTATTTTTGATTCACGAGAGAAGACATACACCTCTACCTCGATATAACGCTGTCCTCAGGAGCCAAAAAATCTTACTGTGTTATAAGTGAAGCTGCATTATATCAAACTGGCTTTGATCCCCCGGAGCGTGCAGCCCCCCCCCCCCCCCCCGAAGCACTGCTTTACTGCATTATATCCGAATTCGTGTTACATCAGGTTGTGTTATATCGAGGCAGAGATGTACCAGGTAATAAGTGTGGGGAGGGAGCATGAGGTTCATATGAGGGATTTACTTAATGATGGAGCCTAAAGAGATTACCAGCCAGACAAGGTATAAAGCTAACAGGAGGTAAGCAGAAGCTGTATACATATGTAAAGCCAAAGAGGTCCACTGCCAGGTGAACTACAGTTGGATTGTTAATACAGAGCAAATCATCCCTCTGCGGGCATCACAACAAAGCAAGCCCTGGGACCTGCATGCAGTGGCTGCCACTTCTCTGCCCCTCCTGTGGATGTTCTGTTAAGTGCTGTGGGTAGACAGCTGTATTTTACTTCCACCACATCATGCATCCTGGAATTAGAGATAAAGGCCCAGAAACACTTACCTGCACATTGAAGAACTGCCTGGGAGTCACATCTGTGTATGTCCCAAAGACTGCAGTAAAGGGAAACAAAAGAGCCTTGAGACCACAGGTATAAGCCAGTTTGTATCTCAGTTCAATGGGATCACGTGGGAAAGGTCTTTTCCAGAAGCTGCTGTCAGGGCTGGAATCACACTACAGAGGGGAGGAGAGGCCGTGACTGGAGATGGACAATATGGGGGAGGATAGAGATTCCAGTGAAAAGCTGGGAGAGGGAGCAGCGTGATGTCAGGAGAGGAAGAAGGAAGTAGGTTTTAGGACAGGCCACACTGAATTTTTGCTCAGCATTTAAGAGCCAGGCACACCACACAGGCATCATACCATGCCTGACAACACACATGGTTAGGCAAGGGGGAATGGAGGAATTACCTCTGTACTGATACAGGTGGGTCCCTTCTATTGGACGCCTCCACAGCTTGAAGTGTTTCTTGTCCATCACCATCTCCCAGGGATGCTCCTCGCGAGTGGCTGTTATATCCACATGGGTTTTGGGACCCAGCTTCTGGTGCTCTCCCCCGCTGCCATGGAACAGCCTGGAGACTTCCTCCATGTGCTTCATCTCCTCTGCAGACCTGGGGTGGGAACAGAGGAAAGACTGTCCTAGTCAGTGCCAAGGCCCTGCTACAGAAGAGGCCAGGACCACCTAGTATTTTGCTACATACACAGCCTATGAGGCCAGAAAAGCATTTTCTGGCTTCATTTATCCCAGCAGCAGCCATGTTACAATAGGATTCCCCAAAGGTGCCAGCAATGGGCCCCACACTCCCTGGCCAAAGAAACAAAACTCAGAAGCCAGGCCGGGAATGGGACAGCAGCAATACTGTATACTCTTTCCCTCTCTCTGGTAAGGGCTCTTCATGCTGCCCGCTAGGTTTGGCAGGATTCCAAGTGAAAGCATTGATGGGGATTGCAGAGACCTTTTCTTGGGGAGAAGAGAAGGGAAAAGGGGGCACAGTGGGGCAGCCATTAATGCCAGTGCTGCTCCTTAGGAAGCCAAACTGCCTGTGGTGGGGGAGGCAACTGCAAAGGAGCCTGGTCCTTGTACAGATGGACTGAAGCTTTCCATGAGATCAGAAATACTTTCCCCTCGAGAAAGAGACTCAGCAAGAAGTATTTCCTATTATTCTCTATGCCAGGGGGCAGGGGGAAATGATTTGGCCTGAGGGCCGCATCGGGTTTTGGAAATTGTATGGAGGGCCAGTCAGGGGCAGCTGTGCCTCCTCAAACAGCCAGGTATGGCCCAGCCCTCACCCCCTATCCACCTCTCCCCACCAGGTCTCCTGCCCCATCCACACACCCCTAGGCATTGCCAGCTGCCTTTCAAACAGCAAAGGCACATTCAACTATCACTCTCCACCTGCTGAGCCTGTAGCTGAAATACCCCTTGCTGCTGTTGAGATGGATGGTTTGATGAGCCACAGGAGTAAGAGGTAGTCTGGGTCTCCCAGGATTACTAATGGCATTTCAACATCCCCAGCAGTAATCTTCTTGTCTCGAAAGAAAGTCCCTGCTTGCAGCTTTCTGAACAGGTCTGTTTTCTTAAGCCATCTGTCATGCACCTTCCCCGACCAGCCCATGTTGATATTGGTAAAATGTCCCTAGTGATCCACTAAGCTTGCAATACCATAGAAAAGCAGCCCTTTCTGTTGGTGTACTCTGTGGCAAGGTGGTCTGGTGCCAAAAATAGGGCTATGCATTCCATCTATTGCCTCCCTTCCCCGAGTTTGGGAACCCCATTGCTGTAATACAGTCCACTATATCCTGCACACTGCCCAGAATCACAGTCCTTCATAGCAGGATGTGATTAATGGTCTTGCATACTTGCATCACAGTAACCCTCATGGTCTATTTCCCAACAGCAAATTGATTCTTGACCGATTGCTAGCAATCGGTCATTGCAAGCTTCCACACAGCAATGTCACTTGCTTCTCCATTGTCAGTGCAGCTTTCATTTTGGAGTCACTACGCTGGAGAGCTGGGGCAAGCTTCTCACACACTTCCAGGAATGTGGCCTTGTGCATCCAGAAGTCCTGCAGCCACTCTTTGTCATCCCATACCTGCACAATGATGCAATCCCAGTCAGTCAGTGCTTGTTTCTCAGGCCCACAACTGACACTCCATCATCCGTGGTTGCTCCGTGAATGCTAACAATAACCTTGAATTGTATCTTACGTCCCACAGAAATCTGACCTCCCAGGCATCATCTTGTTCCCCGTGACGTCTCTGGCAGCTCTGCAAATACTGCAGGATCAGGCATATTGTGCTTGGAACACTCATCACAGCAGTGCAAAGCTGTATCAGATTCATGCTCCTCACAGATATGGCGGACATGTGGGGCTTTTGAAAAGAGGTGCAGAACATTATAGGATGCAGATAAAATTATGGAGGGAGAAAATTGCCTCAAGGGACATTGGGAACATGGTTTCAATCAACCCTACATGATTTGTCTGCCTCCATGAGGCATTGCAAAGCCTTCCCAAAACACCCTGCGCTAGATGGTGGCAAGTTGCACAGTGGGATAGCTACCCAAAATGCACTGCTCTTTGTATCGATACAAGCACTACTAGCGAGGAGGTGCACCGCCGACACAAAAAGCATAATGTAGACATGCAAGAGTGATTTTAATTACTACAGTGGCTGTATGCCAACGTACTTAGGTTGACTTAATTTTGCACTGTAGACTTACCCTAAGTCTCCTCATGTATTCATTATGCAGAAAGCCCTTAGAAAGCTGCCCAGGCTGGCCCCTGCAAGATATCTTATTGGAGCCAGCAGTAGGGGCATGATGCTTCCCTGATGGCAGCATCTTTGGTAGCCAAATACTACAGACGTGTTAGTGTAACTCTAGCAGATAAGAGACAGTGTTTAATTTTGGTACATTCATACTACTGCAGTGGTACAGTAACATTTCCAAAGATCCATTGACTTTACTGTGCAGCAACCTTGCCATTTCCTTCAAGTACACTAAGAGTAATTCTGGCTGCGGCTGCCATGCCAGTAGTTCACGGGCTCTATGACTAATCCAGTCACTTTCTACAAGTGAACCATTCTCACTCCCTAACTATGATCACCATAGCTCTAAACCGGAGGTGACATGAGCCCTATCAATGCCAACACTTGCACTACTGCTACTAGTGCTACCGCATCAGGGTGAAATGTTTGCAAAAAGCCCTAAAAAAACAAGGCCTAGGGTTCCTTGCACCTTCTTCTAAAGCAGCAGTCACCAACCCATTGGTCACAAGCAACTGGTCGATCCTGGGGACTCCCTCAGTCGATTGTAGCGGGGCTGCTGCTAAGGCAATTACCCTGCCCGCTGTGGTGCAGCCCCACACCACTCCTCACTCCAACATCAACTGGCAGCCAGCTCTGGGCTTTAACATCACATAGTGACATCAAATCTGTCCTGCATATTCTACACTCCCCCAATGATCTGACTATCCCACCTGGTTCAGGATCTTGGTCCTTATCTTCAAAGGCCATAATAGTTTAGGAATGGGACAGTCACAATGAGATCATGACCATGGTCATCCTCTCCCTCCCATGGCACAGTAGTCCTGCACATTACAAGGAGAGAGGTAGTCTCCTGCACAATCGCAAAAACCAGTGCAGGACTATGGAACTCACTGCCACTTGATTTAAAAACTATTGCGAGCCTCACTTCCCACTGCTTGCTTTGACTAATAAAAGCATTGTGCAACCCTCCATTTTCCCCTTGGGGAGAGGAGAGGAATGGAAAAGGCACCATGTGCAACAGAGGCCAGACTCATGAATGTATGTACCTCTGGAAGATGCTCAGAGTCCCCCAGTGATTGGTGCGATACAAGTACCTAAGCAGAGCAGACACTATGTAACAGTTTTGACAAAGGAGTCAACCCAGGATTAAAGCATTAAAGATAGGAAACATAATTTAAGCCAATCAACATGAGTTTATATAAAAGAGATCACATCAAACTAACTTGATATCTTTTTTGATGAGACTGGCTGAAAAAAGTTAGTGTTGATGTACCTTCTGTAAGGCATTTGACTTGGTTCTACATGACACTGATTAAAAAACTTGAATGATATAAAATTAAATTGACACAAATTAAATGGATTAAAAACTGCCTAACTGATAAGTCTCAAAATGAATCTAAACGGGGAACTGTCTTCAAAAGGATATATTTCCAGTAGAGTCTTGCAGGTATCAGTTCCTGTATGGTTTAACTAAATGTTTATCAATGATTTGGAAGAAAACAAAACTATCAGTGATAAAATTGGCAGCTAACTTAGGGGAGAGGTAAGTAATGAAGATGACAGGTCACTGTTTCAGCGTTGCTTGGTAAACTGGATGCAAGCAAACCACATGCATTTTAATATGGCTAAATGTCAATCTATACATCTAGGAACAAAAACCATAGGCCACACTTACAGGATGGGGGACTACCCTGGGAAGCAATGACTTGCAAAATATTTGGGGGTCACGGTGGATAATCGGCTGAATGTGAGCTTCCAATCTTATGCGGTGGCCAGAAGAGCTAATGCAATCAACAAAGAGGGGACTCTTGAGTAGAAGTAGACAGGTTATTCCACCTCCGCATTTGGCACTGGTATGACTGCTGTTGGAATACTGTGTCCAGTTCTGGTTCAAGGATGTTGACAAACAGGAGAGAAGAGCCACAAGAATGACTAAAGGATTAGAAAGCGTGCCTTACAAGTGATATACTGAGCTCTTAAAGTCTGTTCAGCTTAACAAAGAGAAGGTTAAGCAGTGATGTGATTAGTCTAAGTATCTAGATGAGGAATGAATACTTGATCATGGGCTCTCCAGTCTAACAGAGAAAGGTAGAACAATACTCCAATGGCTGGAACTTGAAGCTAGACAAACTCAGACTAGAAATAAGGTGTACATTTTAAATAGTGAAGGTAATTAACCAGTGGAACAATTCACCAAGAGTCACAGTAGATGTTCAATCTGACAGCTTTTAAATCGAGACAGGATGTTTTTCTGAGAGATCTGCTCTAGGAATTAACTCAGGGAAGCTCTCTGGCCTGTGTTATACAGGAGGTCAGACTAGATCAGGGGTAGGCAACCTGCGGCACAAGAGCTGATTTTCAGTGGCACTCAGACTGGCCACCGGTCTGGGGGGCTCTGCATTTTAATTTAATTTTAAATGAAGCTTCTTAAACATTTTAAGAGCCTTATTTACTTTACATACAACAATAGTTTAGTTATATTATAGAAAGACATTCTAAAAATGTTAACACGTATTACCGGCACGCGAAACCTTAAATTAGAGTGAATAAATGAAGATTCGGCACTCCACTTCTGAAATGTTGCCGATCCCTGGACTAGATGATCCTTTCTGGCTTGGAATTGATTAATCTTATTCAATTGAAGGGAGAGTTGTAGGTAGGCAGGATGCAGTTACCCAGAACAAAGTTTAGCCAGGACAGCAGGGAGACTAAGTTGCCTTAAAAATTCCCTTTTCATTTGTTTTTTTTATTTTGGAGGGAGGGGAAAAGCCTGGCTGCAGTTTGTATTTCTATAATCATATAAAAGTCACTTCTGACCTTGGCACCAGACTTCAGCAGGCACCTGGAACAGATAAAGCGTTCACAAAAGCAGCTTGGCAGAATTAGTTTAAAAGGGTCTCAAACCAGGCCCCTCCCTCCCTGTGTTTGCCTTGTAGCAACCTGCAAAGGTCAATAAAAGTGCACAAATTACCAATGTGAGGCAGCAGCCTACATTCCCCTATACTGAACCTGTGCTAAAGTAATTTTTGGCTGGCAAATAAATGCTCTGGCTGCATTGCTAAGGTGCCCAGCAAACTGGACGCAGAATGAGACAGTCCCTGTTGCAGCATTTACAACCTAAAAATAAACCCACGAGTACAGCAGACGTGTAAATCTTAAGAGCTTTCAAACAAGATTCCAGGAGTTCTGCATTTCATGGTTGGGAATTTCTGGTTCCCTGTGGAGGGAGGGAGGGAGGGTGGCGGAAGGAGACAAACTCTCTGGACAATTTTTGCAGACACTTTTCATCTATCACTAAACAGATAGTACCATTAGTGAAGCATTCATCTCCAGCATATTGTATTTCTTACAGTACGTCCCACATGACCTGATGGGCAGCTAACTTGGGGCTAGTCAGGTTTCAACACTTGATGCTTCAAGTATCTGAAGGCTCAGCAGCGAAACCTCCCAAATATAAGGAGTCCATGGACTTACGATGCCCAACTTACATCGGACGCTTTTCAATTTTACTGCCCATTGTGCCCTTACGACACTTGGTGCTCGATTTGCATAGTTTGCTTGAAATCACCTCCTGGTTTAGTTATACTGGTATTGAGATGGAAGGGGTCACTTCTGATTGGCTTCAACGCAGCAGGGTAGCTTACTGATGCTTGTTTTTGATTGGCTGAGCCCAAAGCGCAGAGCCAGTCAGAAAGCTTGCACAGTGGTTGGCTGAGGCTCAGCATGTGCACCGTTCTCCCTGGCTTTCTGAGCCTGTGTTGCTGACATTCTGAGCAGCGTATATGAGTTTAAGTTTATTTGAATGCTGTTTACAAACTACAGTGTACAGTAAATAATACATTGATGTTCCAATATTAGTTACCTATAATTAATTTAGTACAAAGATCTGGGCTATTGCAGTGAGAATAGTGTATCAAGCCTTGGTTCAGCCCCTTCACACCATTGATTCCTATTGGAAAAGCGGTTTCGACTTATAACGCAATTCTGAGGAACAAATTGTGTTGTAAGTTCGAGGACTCCCCGTATGTAACAGATGTCACTTTCACTCTGAATATATGTCAGATCATCTGTACGCCATGTTCAACTCTCTCCATTACAGCATTACATCCTCAGCTGTGGCTAAGGTCTGTCACTATTCCCAAACAGTCCATTTAGAAAAAGCATGCAAGATGACGAGATGCTACTGTAGAGGGACGATACTGGAGGGTGGGAGGGAAAAACATGATTTCTAAAGAATATTCAGGACAGATCTACTTTAAGTTTTTTTTTTTTTTTTTTAAACACCTCAACTCAGGCTCTTTTCCAGCCAGTCATTTATTCTCTGTAAAAGGCCTCACGTTCAGTACTAAGTTAGTATTAAAGGCCTGAGTTCTAGAACCAAGGACACTCAGGATGAAGCCTGCCACTCCAGCCCACCGGTTCTCAAATGACTGTCCACAGAGCACTTGCTAGAGGCCCATGGGGGGGGGGGGGAGGGTCTGCAGGCAGAAATGGTGGGGAGGAGTCCTCACTTGCTCTGGCCCAGGGCTCCACAAATCTCTAATCCGCCTATGCCTATAGAATTTGTAGTAGTTTTGGATTGCTTGTTCATTATTTAAAAATAATAAGTTTATATATAGCTTAGTGCTGTACTGTACATAGAAAAAGCCTTATGTTCTTTACATTTCTTTCTAACATGATAATCACTGCATGTTGAGACCCTTACATTGCCCCTTTTCAGAAGTTGCCACAGGATAATGCTGTCTTAAAACGTAACTACAAATTCTTGTCCGAGATCTTTATTTAGATTTGATAATATAACATCAGACACCCATTTGAAGGTTTTAGATCAGTTACTAATGAATAGATCTTTATTTTTATTTAAGCTGCTCTATAACTTAGAACATCAGGGTTGGAAGGGACCTCAGGAAGTCATCTAGTCCAACCCCCTGCTCAAAGTAGGACCAATCCACAGACAGATCAGATTTTTCCCCAGATCCCTAAATGGTCCCCTCAAGGATTGAACTCACAACCCTGGGTTTAGCAGGCCAATGCTCAAGCCACCGAGAACTTCATGAGAAATGTGACAGTAAAACAGGATTAGGCAGAGGAGCACATTCACATAAGAGTATTCAACTGACAGAGGCCTGAGAGTTAAAACTGTAGCATTTGGAATGGTACATGTAGGACCAGCTAGGAAAAGTGCAATCTCAGCACAGAACTAGAAGAGGGCTGCTGGGAGCCAAATAAAAAGTGGTTTTTTTTTTTATTTAAATCGGTTTTTATAATTTCAAATTTAATTTGATATTGGTTTATATTAAAGGTCTGAATTTATTATAATCATTTAAATAAAAATATTCGACTGGCATGTTTGCTGCTGAAGTTTTAAAGAAAGTCAAACTACTGAGCTGGTGCAAGTCACTGGCTATGCACTTGGAACCAGAGTTTGAAATGCTAACCCAGCTTTTGACAGCAGTAGATTCTTCTTCACATGCTGAGAGAATGTTTGCTTCATTTCAGTTTATTCAAGTACACCTCTACACCGATATAACATGAATTCAGATATAACATGGTAATGCAGTGCTCCAGGGAGGGGGGCTGTGCACTCCAGTGGATCAAAGCAAGTTTGATACAACACAGTTTCACCTACAACGTGGTAAGATTTTTTGGCTCCTGAGGACAGCGTTATATTGGGGTAGAGGTGTAGTTCAGTTCAACTGATAGGTTGAAATCAGTTTCTCAACTTTGAATAGAGTTGAAAAAGCAAGAAAGCTTGTTTTCCTCTTCCAGTGTATGAATAAAAATGTGACGAGGATGAGATGTACAAGTTCTGAAATCTTGAAGGACATGTTATCCAGAAACAATTCCTTCATTTAATTTACTACAGATAATAGTCCTTAGTTTAATAAACTGGTTACTGAAGACTATATTATGTTGCAAAACAACACGTTTTAATGATTACCAACCAATGAGAATCACTCTCTCTTTAGGAAAATAATTAAGATTTACAAATGCAAAAGAAGTTTAAAACTGATTATTTCAATCCAGGTTTTCTTCTTGCTGAACCATGATTTTAATCACATTTGATTTAAGTCAATGCACCCTGATTCCCAGGTTCTCTCCTGATTTTGTCAGCCTTCCTATTTGACCTCAATCTGTTAAATGGGAATGACACATTCACACCATTGTCAAGTGCTTTGAGGTCTCAGATGAAAAAATCCCAGCTGTGTGTGTGCTGGTGGTTGAACAGCATTTCAGAAGTAGATACCATACAGTTAAATAAACTAGTTTTTTTAAATCTGCTTTTTAAAGCTCCTACAATTCCCAGTTAAAATTAAGTGAAACAAACACTGAGCAAGGAAGTCTGTATGCAGCTGATTTTATTGAAGAATCACTCCCCTCACAAGAAAGGGCAGAGCCATTAGTAATTTTTACAGTACTAGAAACTGGCTTTAAAGGTAGCCCGCAAAAGGAACCCCGAAAAAGGGTTTTTACTCCACCTACTACTCCATTATTTGGCACTTCTTTATGATGTGAAAAAAAACTTCCATTTCTTTCTATGCTTAAAAATTCAGGTCTTGTCATAGGTTTTTATTAGTTGTTGTCGATGAGGTAGACATCACAGACCTCAGGCAACTGAGCCATGACAGAGAAATTCAGGTTTGTTTGTTTTTTAAAAATGCAAATAGCTTTGAACAACATATTCAACTCAATCTATAGAGTTAAAAAGGAGATATGACTCCAAATTAATTTCTTTTTCCAAACACTCCCCCCATTTTAGTTCTAGGAAGCCTCTTGGATCAATGGCAATCCATGATAAACCATTTCATTTGGGGAAATAAGAAACTCAAGGTTTAAGCAATCTACTTTACAAAGGGGGGCATGGTAAAAGGGAGGCTTGGCTTAACCAAACATTAAGCATTGTTATACCAAGTTAGTCACATTAAAAACTTGATGTACTGAATAACAGTATCAAACTTGTGGAATCAAACTTCTCATGATCCCCCAGATTATAAAAAAAAACCTATAGGCCAACAGCAGCAGATAAAATTTTAAATAAAATAACTTTAAATGTTTTGATGAGAAGATTATTATTGAAAACATGTTTCACATCAACAAAAAAAACATTAAACAGAAGGATAAACTGTAGTTAGTGAATTAAACTGATTTTAGGTCAGCCTGGGAAATTTTTCAAATATGCCTAAGTGAAAGTCACTGGAGCCAAGTCTCCTAAACTACTTAGGCTGACCTACTGTGCCACATTTATACAGCGTGACCTCAAAAGTTAGAATCAGGGGGAAAACACATCTGTCTTTATATAGAAAAGTAGTCTTTAACTCAGTTTTTGATAGAGGCTCATGGACTCAACATATTTATTTTTTTATTTAAAATGTTAAGAAATTATAGTAAATTTAGGCCTTATCTGAATGCAATACAAAATGTTATTTTCAACAGGTTATTTTTTTTAAATAAACAATTTAAACAAAATAAAAACCTATTTAACCACTCTGGTGGGAAATTTCAGTACTAGAAAAACTAAATCAAGTCAGTTCTATAGATAAGGGAAAAAAACATAACTACTTAGAAATGTGGTGGAACTTTCTGAAGTTTTCTGGAGCAGTTTATTCCCTGCTACCAACCCTGATTAAAAAACAAACCATGTTTTTTAAACTAACTACTAAGGAAGTGAAAAACCCCTTCAACAATCATCAACATTAAACTAAATATTAAGATATTAAAATAAGGCAAATAGATATGAAATAAAAGTAGAAAAGCTCACTATCAGAGTTTTAAATGAGCCAACAGGTTATCCATCTAAATGAAAGAAAAAAAAAAAAAAAAAGGATAATTCAACTGACAAGACAGAAGAAAAGCATCAACCATAATGTGTTATTAATACCACAAAGCTGAAGAAAATGACTGGTAGCTGGTCTCACCAATACAGCTTTAGGGACTTCCAGAAACTAACTTATATATTTTAAATATAACTGCATTTTTTTTCCCCACACACACACAAAGTTTCATGAGCTTTCTGATACAAAAGAAAGCATCTTAATAACTAGTGTACAGTCCCATGAGTAGCCTTGATGGTAAGCATGATCCAACACCCATGTAAGTCAATAGAAAAATTCCTAGTACTTCACTGGGCATTGGATCAGGTCCCATCTGCCTACCTGTTTACAACATGGGTCCTAAGAGAACTCAGGATACACACTTGAGCCCCTCAAAAAAAAAACAGAAAAAACAGACAGTCTTGGTATTTTAAATATATACAAAACCATGAAGGGTTTTGTTTAACCTTTAATAGACAAAGTAGCAAAGATGGGTGCAAATGCAAGACTTATTTCACTTCTAAGAGCTTGATTTCATAGATTGCTTAATATAAAGTGTTTAACCTCTAAGAAAAAATGCAAACAAGTTTAAACATCTGGATAAGATGGCACCAAGACAGGAATGGCCTGCAATCTCTGTATCTCCCTCAAACCTTTCATTCTACAGGCAGTTTCAAGCTAAAAGTATATGACATATCACCCCCCAATCATGTTTCTGAGGCCCAATCAATCACAAAACCATTAATCAGATATTTAAAATATGAACTGCTCCTACTCTTGTTACTAAAGAATGGATATATTTTGGATCAGAGGCTAGAGATGGAAAGGCCCTAGGCCAGTCATCTCACCCATTCATTCCAGAATTATGGTCTTGATTTTCCAGTGGATGAAGGTAGTGGCTCTCAATCTTTCCAGGCAACTGTCCCCTTTCAGGAGTCTGATTTGTCTTGTGTACTCCCAAGTCAACCTCACTTAAAACCTACTTGCTTACAAAAATCAGACAAAAAATACAAAAAGTGTCACAGCACACTATTACTAAAAATGTAGTCTCATTTTTATCATAATTATAAAATAAAGCAACTGAGTATAAATATTGTAATTACATTTCAGTGTACAGCATACAGAGCAGTATAAACAAGTCACTGTCTGACATTTCAGTTTGCAGAGACTTCGCTAGCACTTTTAGTGTCAAAGGCAAATCTCTAGATCAATTGATGTAGCCCCTGAAAGGCCTCTGCATGGGGGGATGGGGGAACTGCCTTAACGCAGGACTCCTATTGATACTTATTTTAAGGAACCTGAGATCACAGGTTCCTCTTTCTGATCACGGTAACCCCACCCCCGGGACCAGGGGCTGCTAGTGCCCTGGGGGGGACCCCAGAAAGACCCACCTTTGCAACTCCTCCTCTTGGATCCGCTCCTCTTCCCACAGGAAGACCCCTGTGAGGGCGGCCATCAGCTTGCAGGCGCTGGCGTGCCGGGCCTGGAACCTGCGCCACAGGCCGCTGAAGAGGCTCCAGCGCGCCCGCTCCGAGTAGATGTTCCCGTAGAGCTGCCCGATCTGCTGAGCCCGCCGCACCCGCTGGCCGGTCACGTAGCTGCACTGACTGGCCAGCAGGGACAGGAGGCTCTTCGGGCCGGGGCATTTCCCGGGCTCCCTCTGGAACCAGCCCAGCAGCCACTGGAAGCGGCTCCACAGGGCGGGCGCGGGCCCCGGGCGGCCCTCCCAGCGGGCGCAGTAGGAATAGATGCTGGCGGGCGGCCTCCGCTGCAGCGGGTGGAACATCCCGCCCGAGCCGCGCGGCCTCCTAGCGCGAGAGAGCAGAGCCCGTTACCGCGCGGCCTCCACGTCCCGCTGCCGCCGCCCGGGCAGGAATCCGCCGCCGCCTCAGGCCCAGCCCAGCCGCCTACCGAGAGGTTAACCGCTACCGCGCGCCTCCGACCTCTCCCACGTGGACCTGCCCGCCCGCCCCATTGGCCTCCCACTGGCCGGCCCCGGTCGCCCATTGGTGCGCGGCGCCGTCTGTCTATGGCGCACGCGCAGACCTCGCCCAACAGACTAGAGGGCACCGCCCCGCGTTGTGAGCCAGTGCGGACGCGTTGGAGACGCAGGGGTCCTGCGCGGCAGCTCGTGGGCTGGCCAGGGAGCTGCCTGCGGCGGGGAGCGAGCCGGGGGGGAGGGGTCTCCACGGGCCCCGCCCTGCAGCACCACCGCTTGTGCGCGCGGCCCCGGCACCGTCTGTCCGCGCGCGCTGGGGTCTGAGCCGGGCACTCTGGTCAGTGCCCGTGTGGGTTCCAGGCAGGCAGCACATGGCCAGGCCAGCAGGCCGCCATCCCCCTGAAGAGCGTCTCCAAACACCACTGCCCCAGGTGGGCAGCAGCCAGTCCCCTGCCTGAGCAGCTGGGGGGTCTCCCTCCGCTCTCACTGGCTCGCTTCCTCAAGCCCAGATGTCTCCATGTGCAGCCTGTCACTGAACTCCTCATGATCCTGGGTGCTTTGCAGCTGAGCCATCTCCTCCTACGAGGCTCTAGTCTGTCCCTTGAGAGACTCCACCAGCAGACACCTGTCCGGCTAGTTGGATCCTCCTCCTGGCTTCAGGGCCGGCTTTAGGGTGATTCCCTGAAATCAGGCCCCACACCCCTAAGAGGGCCCCGCAAAGTCCCAAAGGAGCTGCCGCCGAAGTCCTGGGACTTCGGCGGCAGCTCCTTTGAATCAGGCCCTGTGGTGCCTAAAGCTGGCCCTGCCTGGCTTTCTTCAGCAGGGCCATCCAGACTGTATTCCTAGCAAGTCAAGACCAGGATGCGTGAGGAGGCCTCCAAGGTCAGGATCCCTGTTTGGGCCTGACACCCACAGAGGCAGGTAGAAGAGCTAGTGGTAGGGTTACCAGATAGCAACTGTGAAAAAACAAGACGGGATGTGGGGGAGTATAGGTGCCTACATAAGAAAAGTATCAGAGGGGTAGCTGTGTTAGTCTGGATCTGTAAAAGCAGCAAAGAATCCTGTGGCACCTTATAGACTAACAGACGTTTTGGAGCATGAGCTTTTGTGGGTGAATACCCAGTTCCTCAGATGCATGTAGTGATTCCACTACATGCATCTGAGGAACTGGGTATTCACCCACGAAAGCTCATGCTCCAAAACGTCTGTTAGTCTATAAGGTGCCACAGGATTCTTTGCTGCTTTTACATAAGAAAAAGTCCCCAAAAACAGGATATCTGGTCACCCTAGCTAGTGGCAGAGATGGCAATACACCCTTTTCCTCACATTGTAGATTTTTCCTGCTGTGGTACCTGTAAAAGTGCTAGAAGAATCATGCTTCTGCCTTTCTCTGCAGGCAGACTCAACAGACCAATTCCCTTTGCATGTTAGTTGTCTTAGGGTTTGGCTACACTTGCAACTGTACAGCGCTGGGAGTTAAACCCATCTTTGTACAGCTGAGTAGGGAAAGCGCTGCAGTCTGGCCACACTGACAGCTACCAGCGCACTGTCGTGGCCACATTTGCAGCATCTGCAGCGGCATTGAGAGCAGTGCATTATGGGCAGCTATCCCAGGGTTCAAGTGGCTGCAACGTGCTTTTCAAAAGAGGGGGGTGGGGTGGAGTGTGACAGGGAGCAAGGGGGAGAGAGAAAGTGGATTTTTGGAGCAGACACTGCGTCAGCAGCTGCCTTGCAAGTTCCGACCCCCTAAAGCAAATAGCCCTCTTTGTTTTTTTCCTCACAGACTAGATAAGCAGCTGCTCTGAAACGACCCCGCGGCCCTCCAGGCTGCTTCTCTCCTCAAGCCCCTTTCTTCCCCCTCTTTTCAAGCAAACACCAGCTGTGGGCGTTCCAAGGGAGCTCTATCACAGCAAACAGGAGCTGTGTTTTTTTGATAAGCAGCTCCAGGAGGCCCGAGTTCACAACAAAACAAACAGAGGCATCACAACAAAACAAAGAGAGTTATCTTTACTTAAAAGCGTTATGGGATGCTTCCGGAGGTCAGTTACAGAGATTATTCCCTGTTTACACTGGCACCCCAGCGCTGCAACAGCAGCACTATTCTCTTTTTTCCTCTCGCCGAGGTGGAGTACATGCAGCGCTGTAGCCAGGGAGATACAGCGCTGTATGTGCCTTGCCAGTGTGGACGGGGAGTGAGTTACAGCACTGTAAAGCCACCACCAGCGTTGTAACTCTCAAGTGTAGCCAAGGCCTGAGTCACTGCAGTCATGTGCCTATAGTTTTCGTGCAGACTATTAGACAGCTGTCTTATGCAACCCCAGAAGTGGCTGCATAGCAATGGCAAGTGGAGCGATTCACAATGTGTATGTCAGCACGGAAAGGCAATATGAAAATTAAGCCATTATGAAGTGGGACAACTGTCAAGTATAATTTCCAATTCTGGACCTTAGCGTCCAAAATATGGGTACTAACATGAATTCCCCTAAGCTTAATTACCAGCTTAGATTTGATAGGCTGCCACCAATCAGGAATTTTTAGGGCCTGATACCCTCTGGTCCCCCCAAAACCTTCCCAGGGGACCCCAAGACCCAGATTCCTTGAGTCTCACAACAAAGGGAAATAAGCCATTCCCTCCCCCCTCCTTTCTTCCTCCCAGCTCCTTCCCACCCTGGGAACACTAGGAGATCGCCTGATTCAACTTTTTCAATCACCACACCGAGAGGAGTGTCACCTTCCCCCTCACCCAGAGGCAATACAAGCTGCGTGAATATAACACAAAGAGAAAATTTATCCTTCCCTTCTCCCTCCCTGTTAAGTACAGACTCAATTCCCTCGAGCCTCAACGAGGGGAAAAGAAAATTAAACAGGTCTTAAAGCAAAGCTTTTAATAAAAAAAGAAAGAAAAAATAAAAGGTTCATCTCTGCACTTTAGATTGTAAACAGTTACAGGGTCTTTCAACTTATAAACAATAGAAAGAAACTTTCTCCAGCAGAAACACAATATAAGCTACTTCCAGCAAGTACACATATGTAAAGGAAAAAAAAACAAATTAAAAGACTATGACCGCCTTTTCTTACTCATAATTCTGAATAGATAAGAGACCGTAGCAGGGAGATTGGCAGAAACCTGGTTGCACCTCTGGTCCCGTCCAGGACCCAGAGAGAACAAAGCCAAACCCAAACCCCACAAAGGCTTCCCTCCCATGAGATTTGAAAGTATCTTGTCTTCTGATTGGTCCTCTGGTCAGGTGTTTGGGGTCCCTGTTTGTTAACCCTTTACAGGTAAGAAAGACATTAACCCTTAACTATCTGTTTATGACAACAACTAATTGGGAGTCCAAAATCCCACCCTTCAAACCATCTCAGAATTTTATTACCTCTGAGTAAAAGTAAATGGAAGGTGAACTCCTTCTCCCAGGACAGGACAGTCCTCTGGGAAGGTTAAAGTACACGTGTGAGAGCACTGAACCAGATGACTGATTTTCCTTCTTTTTGCCACTCAGAGGGCCATGTGGGGCTGGCCATTAACCATTAACCAACCTAAGACTGAAATCCTCTTGTGAAAAGGTAAAGCACTTCCTTTAAAACTGAGGAAACCTTCAAATGGAATAGAAGAGGAAATCCACTGCTGAAAACTAGCTCTCCTTCTGAACCTATGGTGTCTGGAGCAGTGGCAGCCTTCACTGTGGAAATCCTACGCCTGAACAGACATGGAGAGTAAATTCCCTTCCCCTCAATCCGATGGTCTAGTCATCTCCAAATCCAGATTCACTGGTGCAGGTAGTAAGAGGAAATGATTAATACTGTTCATTCTGATCCAGTTACACACATTGGATATCACTGGTACTAGCTGAAGCAGAGATGTGGTCGCCCCACCTCAAAAAAGGTTCAGAAAAGGGCAAAAAAAATGATTAGGGGTATGGAATGGCTTCCGTATGAGAAACAATTAATAAGATTGGGACTTTTCAGCTTGGAAAAGAGACCACTAAGCGAGAATATTATAGAGGTCTATAAAATTATGACTGGTGTGGAGAAAGTAAATAAGGACCTGTTATTTATTCAGAACACAAGGACTAGGGGTTACCAATGAAATTAATAGGCAGCAGGTTTAAAACAAAAGGAAGTATTTTTTTCACACAATGCACAGTCAATCTGTGGAACTCCTTGCCAGAAGCAGGCCAAGACTATAACAGGGTTAAAAAAAGAATTAGATAAATTCATGGAGGATAGGTCTCTCAATGGCTATTAGCCAGGATGGTCAGGAATGATGTCCCTAGCCTCTGTTTGCCAGAAGCTGGGAATGGGCAACAGTGGATGGATCACGATGATTCCCTGCTCTGTTCATTCTCTCTGGGGCACCTAGCATTGGCCACGGTCAGAAGACAGGATACTGAGCTAAATGGACCTTTGGTCTGATCCAATATGGCTGCTCTTATGTAGTTTACTGCCCTTCAGCTAAGGCCAAGCATTTAGGAAGTAGCAGTTTAGTGGAGAGGACCCTGAAAGATGCCATCTGCTGCCAGTATGTGGAAAACATAAAATGGAAGCCGGACCAGGGCAAGGCATTAGAGACGACATGCAAGCGGGACGCCAGCAACCACTTCCTCCCCGAGGGCAGCTTCACCCGATTTGCCAACTGGAGGCTCATCCACAGGACCTGGCTCAACTGCATCCCGCTGAACGGAGCTGTCCATCACGGGAATCAGGACAAGTGATGTAGGAAGTGCAGCTATGCTAATGACATTACCCAACGTCCTGTGTAGCTGCAAGCCCCATTCCAGAGCCTGGCAGCTCTGACACACCATCCAAGATCGCCTGGTCAGAGCCATCCTGCCACCTGTAGGGAAGATTGCTGTGAACTCTACCATCCCCGGAACCAACAGCCAACTGCGACCAGACACAGTCATCTCCAATGAGGACCAGAAGATCATCATCAGGGTGGACATCACAGTGCCCTTTGAGAACAGAACTCCAGCCTTCCACAATGCCCAAGCTCAAGAGGTGGAGGAAATACGCCTCTCTGCCCAAAACCTTGAGAGCTAGGGATTATCAGGTTCAGACATGCACTGATCATCGGAGCCTTGGGTGCATTGTACCCCAGTAATGAGCGAGTGTTGAGAGAATGCGGAATTGGTCAATGCTACACTCGGCTGATGCAGCAACTCATGGTGTCGCATGCCATCAGATGGTCGAGAGACATCTAGATAGAACATAGCACCAGACATTGGCAATACCAGTGGGGATGAGCTGGAGTGCCAATGAGAAGCACAGTGGGGCAAGTAACTCAAATACTTTCCTCATGGATTATATTTTCAAAATGGACAACCTATCCTAATTCTCAATTACTGAGGGAAAATCTTCACTCATGGATATATTTTGCTTTCCACAACCAAATCTTTGTACAACTTTTCATGATGCTAATATCTAAACTATTCTTAAATTTATTCACCTAAATTTGGGTTATTGCTGATTATCCACAAATACAAAATTTGTTTTTAAAAGTCATATGATACACATAGTGCATAATCTAAGCACTATACCCCGATGCATTCTTTTCTCAACCTGTGTATTATATAATTTTAACATTAGCTTTAATAAAATTTAAAATCTAACAGTTCCCACAGCTATGACTGTTTTCTACTCAGCCCTAGGGACAGATTCAATCCATTATGTACAACAGGTCCCAGCAAACATAAGGCCCTGCACGCCTTAAGCACCTGATAGTCCCCTCACAGTAAAGGTGCACCGAGAGCAGGATCAAACTCAAACAGCACTAATAATCAATGTACAGATAGCCAGGATGAACGAACAGCTTCCTTCTCTTCTAGAGCAGCGGTTCTCAAACTGTGGGTCGGGACCTCAAAGTGAGTCACAACCCCATTTTAATGGGGTTGCTAAGCCTGGCTTAGACTTGGTGGGTCCCAGGGCTGAAGCCCGAGCCCCTTCACCTGAGGCCAAAGCCTGAGGATTTCAGTCCTGCATGTTGGGACTCAGGTTACAGGCCCCTCCCGCCCCCCTGGTCAATGGGGCACAGGTTTTGGTCCCCCCTCCTGGGGTCATGTAGTAATTTTTATTGTCAGAAGGGGGTCGCGGTGCAATGAAGTTTTGAGAACCCCTGTTCTAGAGCCACATTCATCCACAAAATGCCATAGCAAAACCTGTGACTGATCCATGTTGTTGAATTAAGGCTCCAGCAGTTGGCTCTCCTTGATGCTTCATTCTATCAAAAGCCCCCAGGGTAAGGCTCTCAGCCAGTCCTACAATACTGGATGTGGTGTGAAAAGCCCTTTCAGAGCCCTGGCAGGCTGGCAGCCTGAAGCATGAGATTCAATCACCCTTATTTTAGCATGATTGGTCCCAGTAATGGAATATAAAGCAACCACCACTTGCAGATTATAGCCCAGGACTAGCAGCAAGGAATGGCCAAATGCAGCTCTGCATCTGTTATTTTGGGCAAGTCACCTAACTTCTCTTTCATCATTTCCCTTCTCTGAAATGGAGAGGTTTCTTTTGTCACAGAGAAGTCATGAGGCTTGTTAAACTGATCTTACAAATGACAAGTGCCAACTACTATCAGAGTGACCCCTTCTTTCTCTTGTTCCTCAGCACGGTGACAATTTATCTTGTGTGAAATAAAGAGTGAGGACTCCCAGGGGATACTAGTTACATCCTTTTTATTTTCTCTAGAAAAAAATCAGAACATAGAGCTGAATTTACATAAGCCACCGGTGCCTTGTGGATGACATTAATGGTGTGAAAGAGATCTCACGAAGACTGAATACATGGATCATCTGTAAACCAGTTGTGGAGTCCCAGCCACAGAAACCAGATGAGCAGAGGCGATCACCATTCCTAAAGTGGCTCAAAGTCCCTTTGGCACATGGATGTGTTGCCTGTTCTGCTTTCCCTTCCCAGGCCTTGAGAAGGAAAAGAAAGCTGTGTGGAGTGGCTAGGAATGAGGTTTTCCCCAGATTTCATGTAGATTTCCTCAAACTCCAAGGATCAATTATTAGTTGGGGATAATTAAAGTATTTTTACAGAAATACAATTTTTTATGCATAGGGTATTTTTATTCCAACACACACTCTCCCTCTCTCACAGCAGTAGGGGGAAACCCAGAACCTTTCCCACCCATACCAGACACAGAGGTCACTGTGGAGTCTACATAAATGGGATGTAGTTCAATATCAGAGCAGGAAGAGGGATGCCAAGTAATGGTAAGACCATATCAGCCATCAGGAGACAGTCTAGGGCCTCACTAATACATTCTTTGCCTGCATATATAACAACTGGCATTAAGCTGACCATTCCACTGAAGTGGAAGGGAAGAGCGAAACTGAGACATTTGGTTGCCTGCTGGAGAAGACCCCATTATCATTACCACTGGCAGCCTCTTTGCCACCCGAGTTCCCTCTAAACTCTAAAAGGCCTTTATCAGAAGACTTATCTGTTCCTCATTCTGCTCCAAGCCTTTCAGTGAAGATTCCTTGGTAACTCTCCAGAATCAATTTATGAGCTATGGCTGCTTTCCCCTAAGCAGGGGGCGCCAGGGGTGAAATGTCTTACATTCTCCTAGGAGAAGACTCCAGGTTTGCAGCTGAGGTCTAGGTGTTGGATTACACTGGAGAGTTCCTCTTTTGTGTTGCCAACAGTGTTGCAAATATGGGAGGGAAAGAAAGGAGCTCAACAAAATTGCTGGTAACACTTTGATATCAGATATACATTCAAAGAGAAAGAGAAGAGATTCATTAGGAACTGCATACGAGTTACAAGCTGCAGTAGGCCTGTACTAAAGTGACTCAGACAGGCCACTGCAACATCAGTTCCAAGCCAGCACTAGGGAGACATAACCTTCCTTCCTGAGCCTCATCATTTCATTTGAAGGACATGACCAAGTCCCACACAGAACTCAGCATTTCAGTGACATGCAGGCCACTTTCTAAAACCTCTTTAACAACAATCCCCTCCATGGAGAAGTGAGTGGTTAACTGTTTCCCCCTTCAGTGTGATATGCTGTCCCTACAATTGTGATGATGGCTAGCACAGTGCAAGTATGTGGATGTGTTACTGGCTCCTCAGCAGGCCTGGCGCTAGCACACTGCACTACAACATGTGTAGGGAGAAGGGAGCCCAGTCCATGCTCCTTATAGAAATAAAGCACCATGAGCAGCTCTACAGTGCTTCCTGGAGCTGTTCAACGAAGATGCTGATTGGTCACAGCTGTCCTCTTCAGCTGGGAGAATGGTCTTCGTAAAGGGAAAAAAGAAGAGAAAAATATCTAGATTAAAGAAAAGGGGACAAAATGCTATAAAACCAGAACAGGTCTGCGTGAAGACAGAATTTGCATACAATCTCTAGCCAACTGTGCATCTTGGTGGAGACCACGGAACAGGTTTTCAGTAGTTGTCACTGTACAGCAGATTGGTGTTAAAAAGAGAACAAACACACTAAAAGCTGTCATAGATCCACCTGCTGGTACTGTGCTGCGGTAGCCACAGGAGCAAGACCCGAACAGATATTGACAGCTCCCTCTATACCACAATTGAAATTAGCATAGTTTTCTTTTTTTTTTTAAAGGGAGGCTCCATCTTTCACCCAGTTCCGGCCTAATATTTGCGAACTTATCTGAGGGCCGCTTAATGGTAGAGGTATACAGTAGCTAGTCCTAGAAAGTTCCACAGTTCCCCAGAAATCTGGGGGGGAAGAAAGGCTGTGAGCTCGGAGAATAAAGTGCAAAATGCTTGTGTCAATAGCATGAATCAGAGTGTGGAAGTGGAAAAAGCAGCGGTGGCAGATTTGCTAGACCTTTCACCTAGTATGCTATCGATATAAAGAAATTTCTCCTCTACCGACCACTTTGTAATGGTGGGAGTTTCACCTATATATAGGTGTCACGGTGCTCCTATGGAACACACCTCTCCAGGTGTGCTTATCACTAAGTTACACCTCTACAGAGGCTTGACTGAGCTTGCATGGATAACAGTAGAAGACTGTAGAATTCACCTCTAATGCAGGCATATGTACCTATGTGACTGTCACCGCTATGTAGGTATCTTGGCCAGTGTGAATGAGATCTTGAATATCACAATGTGAGATTAGGGAACCCCCTCCCCCAATCATACACCCCTTCCCCCAGGTATGCACATGCATGTCAGAGACAGGCGTGATTTCCTGCACAACTGTGCATTCCTGCACCATGCTGGTGAGTACGTGGGTGAGTGGGAGTATTGGGGCAGCACAGTACGAGTCTCTGAGATTACGTAGGAAGTTGAGAGCTGCTGAAATCATCTTGGTCAGGGAGTATTTCAGCACTGCCAGATATGTACAGTGCATGGGAGTGGGAGATAAAAATCACAAAACAAAGTCCATAAAACAAGGAGGTTTTGGGAGGCTCTGTAAGAAGAAACCGCTGGTCATTTGACTCTCTAAAGCAAGTCCTCTCCCTTGTGGGTAGAAGAGCATAAGAGTGAGCAAGGTGCCTGGGAAGCGAGGCACTGCTGAGTGGCCTCCATGGGCAAGGGAGTGCATTCTCAAAAAGAGGGGGGTAGTTAGTTTTGGGGGGCTGGGAGAAAGCCTAGGTGCCACCCCCTATAGCTTGCTGGCAGCATTATGGCGTATAAGCAGGAGGTGGCTGGAACTGGTTGATCACTTCGTACTCCGCTGGGTAAGGTTCATTCTCCTCCATCTCGGATAGGAGCTCCAGTGCCTGCTCCTCCTCCTCGGTTGGGTAGTGGCGCAGCAGGTTGGCAGCAGTAGCGAGGATAGAGGCTCCACCAGCTCCCGCCACCAGGTAAAAGCTGACAGCAAAGGTGACGTAGACCTGAGATCCATGGTACTTTTTGTGCTGCTGCTGCTGCGCAAGAATCAGCTCCGAGGCCCAGTAACAGAATCCAATCACAGTGGCACATTGCAAAACTGAGACCAGCATCCATGGAGGGAGAGAGAGAGAGAGAGAGAGAGAGAAGTAAGTGACCAAGGAGGAAGCAAATTACTCTATTTGTAAGGCACAAAAAACAAACAAACAAACAAAATCAATGAGACTGCCCAGGAACCCCCCTGGGAGACCACCACAAAGTAAACAGGAATGCCAGATTTTCAGGGCCAGCCCTACGGCTCTGCACAGTAATGTCCATAGGAACCTCAACCTGACTTCTATAACCTGCATAGCATGGTGGGAGGATTTGTCAACAAGAAGGTGGGAGGATTTTGTCAACGTGATAAAAGCCAAAATAGGTTGGGCGAATTCATCGGCACTGTGGGCTTTAAGGTGAGCTGAACATGCCTGGGAGTCAGGGCCAGAGCATTCAGTCTCTAAACTCATCTTTCACAGACAGGGGCCAGACGACAGGAAGGGAAGCTGAAGGTTCATGCAAGTTACACACCTTTGGCACATGTCCAGGGCTGATTTATAACAACCCTGATCACAGTGCAGATAGCACAGCTGGCACCTGTGCGACACACAGTAGGTGGAGCATACAACCCTGCTGCTACTACGATCAATGGCAAGTCTTCCCCTGACTTGGGGGGAAGGGGAGCCATAGTTATCTTGGTTCACTTTGTCTGTGCTAAGGGATCACTCTGGAAATGAAATGTACCAGCTCATCCCCATTAACAGACTAAATATAAACTTCATCCTAGGTCTCTATTTCTCACAGATTTAACCCCCACTCTTCAAGCTGCAGCTGCACAATGTGGAGCAAGAGTCCTGCAGCCAAGGGCACAGACTCTACGACCCTACCAACGCTCTGTGCTGACAGCAGAGGGGAACATAAAGGCACATGAGCTCTGCAGCTGAGAATGTTGACCTGGCAGGGATCAGGGACACAAGGAAGGCAAGGAAAACCCCTTTGGATAGCAATACTATTTCCCATTTGCTACACTCTGAGGTATAATTGGCTGCGGGCGTACAAGGGCCCAAGGTAAGATATCAACTTAGCACCATCAACTGCAGCATGGGAAAGCTAACTGCTGCGCTCGTATGCCACCTCACATAACCAGCCTCACTGAGGTGCAAATGCCCTGGCAGTTACCTGTGAGAATGTGAGCAAAGGCATAGCGCCGAGTGATCTTCAGCGCAGGATGCTTGGGTCCAAAAACATCTAGCAGGAAAGCTGAAAGGCTGCATATTATTCCAAGGAAACAGAAAGCAGCAATGACCCGGAGTAACAAGACTGTCTGTGGATTCATGCAGTAGTCTGAGAAAGAGAGAATACAAAGTGTCAAACCTCAAAGTCTCACTGTTTCATGATGAATTTTGAGCTGCTCAGCTCATTCAAACACTGAGATAGGCATTTCAGAGCCGAGTCATTTAACCTTCCACATGCATCAGAATCCATGCAGGGGGTTGCACAGGCATCAGCCTTCAACTATCAGGCCTTTATTTGGGGCATCTTCACTTGGGGCTCTGCAGAGCACATTTCCACTGAAATATTCACATTCTTTATCCAGACACCATACTTCTGTCCCTCAGCCAAAGCAAGGATCACTGATCAGTTATCAAACATGATATCATCAAACTCAGATTGACTTCAGTCTGAGGTGTGGGTGCTCAGTGCCTCTCAAGAGGTGCTTATCACCCCATAGTTTGTAATGGTGTACAATGCTTTTCCAAAGCTAGTGAAAGGCACTAACAAAACAGAAGAGATACAGGCGCAAACCAGGACATTGCCAGTTGCATTTACCTCAATATTCCAAAGTGCATACACTGCAACTGTCAGCCAGATCAGTCAAATATTTCACTAGAAGTTATTATGCTGATGAAACTGACTCAAGAAACACAGACAAGAATCTAAGGCACCTGAGCCAATAGGAAATAACAAAAGAGGCTGAAAATTAAACAGAGTTAGTAATAAAGCCTCCTGGTAACACCCCTAACATTGTGTCTAGACGAATGAGTAGTGCTGTAGAAACGGAGGTCACCTTGCAACCCAGAGGTGGCCATTCCTTGAAGGGTTAACTCTGGTCTGCTCTTAACTATTCCAATAGTGATCTATGGTCACTTGTGTTGGCAAGCTTGCCTTCGTGTGAGTTTTACGATGCTGAAATGTGCTGGTTTGGCAGCCCACAAGAATGAAATTCCCTTTTTGTCCACAGATTAGGTACAGCCAGGAAAGCACTGGGCAAGTTCCCCCAAGCCCACCCACCACCATATTCAACCTGGAGTGGTGCTGGCATAGAGCAGTTCCATCTCCAGGGTGGTGCCAGTTCTCAGCCTCTGAGGCTGAAAAGAGAAGGCTAATTAAGGTTGGTGGGATGAAGGGGTTAGTTCCTTTAGTCCAGCAGCAGCATTAGTTGAAGCAGAGAATGATCACTGTGCCTTCTTTTGTATTACAGCTAAGAGATGCTGATAAACACAATACACAGAACAGCTTACATAAGAGGCTGGATGCAATTACTCCTGTTTGTTGATTACAATGAACCCTCTTCTTCTAGCATCCTCAGCAAAGTGAAAAGGTTTCAATCATTTAACACTGCATAAGCATCACCTGTTAACCACACATTAGCAGTCTGAAAATTGACATTAATTTTTATCTATTGCCTGCAGCAACTGTGTTCAGCGTGCTGTTAACAGAGCTGTGTGACACGTCTAAATGGACAACCTACCCTAAATTCTCAATTACTGAGGGACAATCTTCATTCATTGATATATATAACTTTTCGTGAGCGATGCACCCGAATACTTGGATGCTAATATCTAAACTGTACTGTTAAATTTATTCAGCTAAATTTGAGTTAATGTTGATTATGTATCTTTTGAGCTTTTTAAACAAACTTTGTATTTGTGGATAGTCTAAGCACTATACCCAGGTGTACAAACACTCTTTTCTCTACCTGTGTATTATATACTTTTAACATTAGCTTTAATAAAAAAATTAAATCTAACAGGCAATTGGGTATGTGGAAAAGTCAGCTGGCTGAAAGAGTGCAACCTGGTGAGGAAGGTTTTAATGATGCAGACAATGAAATGGCTGGGGTGGGTTTCTATGCACTGTGCACAAAAACCTGACCCAGTTACACAATCGATACATTTTTAAATCCTCCAGAGAATTGTTCCAAACTAATTCATGAATATTCTCTCTTCCTCTCTCTGTCCTCTCTTCTTTCATTGAGCACCAACTTCCTCTCCATCCCGGACCATGATCTTCCCACTTTACATGAGCTGCAGGCTCGTGCAGCAGCAATCTGGATCTGCCCTCCTGAAGTTCTCCCAAGCACTACTCTCCATCACACTTCCAAATAACAACTGCAAGTTTTCACTCTTCTCCCTCCTCTGCCCATCTCACTCAGTTCCTCTCCCCCTCTGATGTTATTGGACTGCCACGTTAGGTTGGCAAGCATAGTAGGGGTGTGTTAATGTGGCTTCTATGAAAGACTACACAGAACAAGGCCCAGATCATAGAATAACAGGGTTGGCAGAGACCTCAGGAGGTCATCTAGTCCAATCCCCTGCTCAAAGCAGAACCAAACCCCAACTAATGTGTGTGTATGTATGTATATATATTTATATTTGCCCCAGATCCCTAAATGGCCCCCTCAAGGATTGAACTCACAACCCTGGGTTTTGCAGGCCAATGTTCAAACAACTGAGCTATCCCTCCTCCCTCCAGATCATGGAGCTGGATTCCCACATGCACCCTCCGCATAGACCACCACCTCCATTAAACTAGGAGGAGAGTCACCTGCAGAGGGGAAGTGATCGCTTGAGGTGAAGTTAAACACCCTGTCAGAAGGCATCAGAAAAACCCAACACTCACAGCTAACAAGGGTATGGTTACAGCAGCGGTCCAGAAGCTGAGACCAAATGATGCTCTTTGTGGATCTAAGGGGTCACTCATGTGGATCTAACTGTGATTTAATATGAAATGATGATTGTAGGATTTCTCACCTCCTTGCTACAGTGGTAGTGTAAAATTCAAGTATTGGGTAACATCAACCTACACTGTACAAACAAACCTAGCTATATTGTGAAGACTTTATGTAGATTATTTTATCCTCCACTAAGTACTGGTCAGTTAGAACCAAGGTTCTCTTTCTTCAGGCACGGTTTGTATTTATTTTCCTTAGAACGATCAGTGCACATATAGCAGCTGCTTTTCAACAGTCATGTGTGTTACCCAGTATTATAGTTATCGAGGGCTGAGGGAGGCACAAGGGATGTGACTGAGTCACTGGCACAGCCTGTGTTAGAACGCAGGACCTCCAGGCCCCTGGCTCTAATCACGGCCTTGGTAACAGAGTCACAAGCAGCTTCTGATGCCTTTTGGTGGGCTGCTTGACATTCCCTCAGCTGTTTATTTCTCTTAGCTGGGGAACCTCCATCCTAGGTTAGTGGTGCTGTTTACAGCACAGAGCCCCTATGTGAGGCCTTGTACATGAGTTATTCTAGTCTAGTCTCTTTCACATTGAAAATATCATCAGGAACTTTCCAGCAGTGAGATTAAAAGTGAAATTGAACAACAGAGAGAGAAGCTGCATTTTCTACCTGTACTGTTCTTTTCTCTCGCCTTTTGTGGATTTGTCTTCTTAGGAAATGGGATCAGATCTTAACAGTAACAGCAGCTCCAGTCCATCTCAATTAACTTCTCCTCTCCTCCCCAAGTGTACAGTGCTCACTTCATATTTATTTTTGATTACAAGTATTTGCACTGAAAAAAAAAGTAATATTTTTCAATTCACCTAATACAAGTACTGTAGTGCAATCTCTTCATCATGAAAGTTGAACTTACAATTGTAGACTTATGTACAAAAAAACTCCATTCAAAAATAAAACAAAGTCCACTCAGTCCTGCTTCTTGTTCAGCCAATCGCTCAGACAAACAACTTTGTTTACCTTTGCAGGAGATAACAGCTGCTCAGTTCTTGTTTACAATGTCACTTGAAAGTGAGAACAGGCGTTCACATGGCATTGTTGTAGCTGGCATTGCAAGATATTTACCTGCCAGAGGTGCTAAAGATTCATATGTCCTTTCATGCTTCAACCACCATTCCAGGTGACATGCGTCCATGCTGATGATGGGTTCCACTTGATAACAATCCAAAGCAGAGAGGACCGACACATGTTCATTTTCATTATCTGAGTCAGATGCCACCAACAGAAGGTTGATTTTCGTTTCTGATAGTTTGGGTTCTGTAGTTTCTGCATTGGAATGTTGTTCTTTAAAAGACTTCTGAAAGCATGTTACACACCTCGTCCCTCTTAGATTTTGGAAGGCATTTCAGACTCTTAACCCGTGGGTCAAGTGCTGTAGCTATCTTTAGAAATCTCACATTGGTACCTTTGCATTTTGTGAAACGTGCAGTGAAAATGTTCTTAAAATGAACATCATCTGAAACTGCTGTAACATGAAATATATGGCAGAATGCAGGTAAAACAGAGCAGGGGACCTGCAATTTCCCCTCCAAGGATTTCAGTCACTAATTTAATTAACACACTTTTTTAAATGAGAGTCACCAGCATGGACACATGTCACCTGGAATGCTGGCTGAAGCATGAAGGGACATATGAATCTTTAGCACCTCTGGCAGGTAAATATTTTGGGACAGTGGCTACAACAATGCCATGAGAATGCCTGTTCTCATTTTCAAGTGACACTGTAAACAAGAAGCATTATCTCCTGCAAAGGTAAACAAACTTGTTTGTCTGAGCGACTGGCTGAACAAGAAGTAGGACTGAGTGGACTTTTAGGCTCTGAAGTTTTACATTGTTTTGTTTTTGAGTGCAGTTATGTAACAACAACAAAAATCTACATTTGTAAGTTGCACCTTCAACATAAAGAGATTGTACTACAGTACTTGTATGAGGTGAATTGAAAAATCCCATTTCTTTTGTTTTTCATTTTTACAGTGCAAATATTTGTAATAAAAAATATACACTTTGATTTCAATTACAACACAGAATATAATATATATGAAAATGTAGAAAAACATCCAACATATTTAATATATTTCAATTGGTACACTATTGTTTAACAGCACAATTTAAACTGTAATTAATTTTTTTAATCACAATTACATTTTTTGAGTTAATAGCATGAGTTAACTGCAATTAATCAACAGCCCTAATAAAAACAAAGGATTAGATGCAGGACACAGAGCTGCAGCGGCTAAAAATCAGAAACCCAATACTCTTCCTTTCCATGTTTGACCTAACTTTTCACTTCAGCTCATCATAAAGCAAATTTACACAACACTCTGTTGCTGGACACCACAGGGTTCATGTGCCTGTGATCTCAGGAATGAATGCACCATGAGCAAATTTCTTTGATGTTATCTCTGTGCTTCCACATCTCACCTGTGCACAGTCTCACAGTCATTTCATAAGTCCCCCAACAGAATGATATTGTAAAAGGTCTGCCAGGTTTTCATAGTGTAGCTTAGTAACTGTGAAGCACTTTCACAACTCTTAGAACACCTCCTCCCTGCCGAGAAGCAGCCCAGGGCTTTATGAAGTGATGTCATCTAGGCCAGGGGAATTTTAAAGCCGTGATTTTAAAAACTGATCACTTGAATTAGCACAGCGGCCAAACAAACGGCAGCAGGTGCTGTGTTATCACATAGGAGTCAAAGCAACCTCAAAGCATTTGCCACTTGGGCCAGCTGGAATTGTGAGCCTTACAGAGGTGATGTCAGCCTTTGACAGAGTGAGGAAGTCTTTGCACTTTTGAATTCCCTAGCAGCTGGTCATGAAGCAAAACCTAGAGCTTAGAAGGTCAGCTGTCCTCCCAAACTACAGGCACACTATCCGTATGGCTGCTATTGGAGCACGGACAGTGAGTTTATACAAAGGAAAAGGTGGCTATTAAATAAGTCGTGGATGAACGCTTTAAAGATGAACCTCAACATTTAACCAAATAAGATTCCAAAAGGGAGGGGGAAGTCATTGTTAAGCAATGGAATCAGTGCTGTACTTGAATAAAATTCACCCCTTTAGAGGCTCAGAAATCTGAGTAGCAGACTTCATGGTTCCTCGACCCAAAAGAATGACACATACCAGGCAACAGCAGCTCTTTTTCTCTGCTATGAAGGTCAATCCTAGCACTAATTACATGGTTTCACAACAGACATGTAGGTTCCCCCCCACTTTAGGCATCTCAAAAAGCAAGTTTTTCATTATTAGCAACACATTTGCAGTTGTGGCCTGGCTAACATTGAATCACTACACTGAGAGGAGGGTCCACGAGGAAAGGACAAATCCATATTTGGAAGTGTGCACTTGCTGGCCAGCTCATCAGAGTACCCTTCTCACGTTGGTGCTCCCGCTCAAGAGCTAATTGACTAGTGGTGAGTCCCAAGGGCTTATTTACACAATGCGTTAGCACACACCAGTGGGGTGTGAATTCTAATTTGTACCAGTGTGTGTCACGCACGAGCTGGCCCATGTGGGTCCTGCTGATGTGCACTAAAAATTCCCTAGTGTGTGTTAATGTAGTTCTATTTCAAACAGTACCACGTTAATGTGCACTAGGGAACTGTCAGTGTGTGGCAGCAGGGTCCACACGAGCCAGTTAGTACATGACATGCTGGTGTGGCCCAGAAGTCACACCCCACTGGTGCACACTAACACACCATGTGAACAAACCCTCAGCAACAACATTAGGATCTGGATTTTGGGGTTGGCTGGATCAGCCTCAACTCCAAAATTAACCACTGACTGACACTCACACATGGTATGCTAGTCTTTAAAATGACTCCAGTATTTTTCCTGTTCCTCAAAAACTCCAAGTGACTTAATATTCTGAGTTAAAAGAGTTGCTCTAACCTGTTGTCTGGAATTTAATCTCTTTGAAACAATCTGCAGAAACATGCATCAAGACGTAACGGATATTTGATAGAGGAAAGAGATTTAGATCTAAACATGACACAATCACACATTAACATGAACAACTTCTCAACCACATCTGACAGCAACTTGATTAAAACAGGAAATTAAAGGAAAAACTAAACTACACCAAAGTTTCTGTATTTCTTGCCTTCTCCAGAACATCCCCTTCCACTTCCCCAGCCAGTGCCAAGAACAAAGCTGATCCCAAGGATGTGACATGGATAAGGATCTGAAAAGTATCCCTTCATACTGATTTTTATTTAAAAGGAATTTGTGCTAGTTGAAAGATGCTGAACTGACAGACCTGAAAATGAAGACTTCTATTTATCTCCAAAGCAGATGCAGAACACAGAGACACAAGGCAAACTTCCAACATCAAAGTGTTTAAATCTAGTCTTAGAGGGACTCCATGGACCATTCAGACCTTGGTCTCTCAGTTAAGACTGACAACAAGGGAGGCATTTGTGCCATAGACACTTGTCCACTAGGATCTAGTTAGAGAAGCATTGATTAGTTTCACATAGATGATTAAGTAGCTATGAGGTAGGCAGTAAACAATATTGAACTGACCCATTGGTGACCCTTTACCAACCCACTGGGGCATACACTTTGCAGAAATTCAGAACCCTCAGCAGAGGGTTCAAATAACATTAAAAAGTTTATAATGCGGATCCACATTTATGAAGTTGAATGTTTTAGAATGTCAGAAATGTATGGCTGGAGGGGACCTCAGGAGGTCATCTAGCCCCACCTCCTGTGCTGGGACTATATTAAATATACCTAGACTGCCTCTGAAGGTGTTTGAGTAATCTGTTTTTTTAAATTCTCCAGTGAAAGGAATTCACAGCCTCCCTGGGTAACCATGGAAAGGGGTGAAATGAGGGGAGAGACAGAAACCCAAAAAACAACTTTGTTGTAAATAAAATATACAAATGTTCATGAAAAAAATTCAATGTGAAAAAATTGTTCCTTTTAAAACATGGAATGAAAGTTACTTTTTTTTTTAATTTTTAGTTCGAAGTTTTTGCCAATTTTTCTCCCCCATTTTTTCACCACCTCTACTTTCGCTAAAAAAGAAACTGAACAAGCAACTGTTTTTTTATAAAATTTAAGTCATATACTGTGTTGTCTTTAACTGAGTGCAAATTTCCAATGATGTCTTTACGTAGCTCTCAGAACATTGTAAAGAAATCCGCAAAGACCTGGGATGAAATCCTGTGGAATGAACTTCCCCCGGAACTAAAGACCATCACAAACCTCACCACTTTCCTCTCCAAGCATTTCCAATCTCCAATGCACCTTGAAGCATTTCTTTTACTTCCCTTCTCTAGCATGAATACAGAGCAATGTGTAAATTTAAAAGCCCTACGAAAGTAAGAAACTGGGAACACTATGTGATAGATGTCAGTCATGTTGCTTAATGCACTACTAGAAGGTGTTCAGATAGGATGATGATGATTGTGGTAGAAGAACATGAGAACGGCCATACTGAGTCGAGACCAACGGCCCAGTATCCTGTCTCTTAAAGTGGCCAGTACCAGATGCTTCTGAGGAAGTGAACAGAACAGGGCAATTTTGAATGACCCATCCCCTGTCATCCAGTTCCAGTTTCTGGCAATTAGAGATTTAGGGACACCTGGAGCATGGGTTGTGTCCCTGACCGTACTGGCTAATGGCCATTGATGGACCTATTCGCCACTAACGGACCTATTTGCCATTAACTTTTTTAATTTTTTTTTTAATTTAGTTATATTTTTAACCTTTACAACCTCCCATGGCAACAAGTTCCACAGGTTGACTGGGAGTTGTGTGAAGAAACATTTCCTTTTGTTTGTTTTAAAACTGCTGCCTATTAATTTTATTAGGTGACCCATAGTTCATGTGGTATGGGAGGCGTAAATAACACTTTCTTATTCACTGTGTCTACACTGGTCATCATTTTATAGACTTCTATCATATCCCTCCTTAGTCGTCCCTTTTCTAAATATCTATATAGACTAAAATTAAGTCAATGGCAAAATTCCTATTGACTTCCAAAGGGACTATGAATGAAATCCTGGCTCTGCTCCAAAGAGCTCAGTCTAATTTCTGATGGAACACATTGAATGAGAGCCACTAAAAACATGAGGTGAAGTAGCACGTCTTATCAAAATAATAACATGTAGTTCCCAGTGACAGTGAATGCAACCATCTTGAGGCTCACTCAACAACTGGCTACAGGTAAACACAGAGCAAAATTCTCCCCAGCACAGAGTTTAAAACAACCTTTCCTTCTATGTGCACGGAACTGCCATTGATACCACAGGCAATTCTGCGGAGAACAGAATATCAGAGCTGGGACACCCGCCATATAGCTCAACGTGCAGCATTCTGCCTTAAGAGCAGTCTGAAAGCAAGGCTCAAGCTGTTCAGTTCTTTGAGCAGAGCAGACAGGAAATGAAGTCAGTCATAATAAAGATGATGATCTGGGAAAGCCATGTCAGCCGTCACTGTACAAATATATAATAGAGACAGTATGGGAACTGACAAGCCCTTTAAATGTACAGTATATGGCACTAATGCTTGCTCCTGCTTACTGGACCTGGGCCATTCCCAACCACATACTCCCCCACATCCGATCCTAGGAGGAACAGAAAATAACCCATTCTCCCATTCTCACCTCTAAGCAATTCTGGATCAAGGTAGCCAAGTACATCAGCCACACCCAGCTCCTGACGGGAACAGGTCCCCCCGTGAATCCGTAGCCAGGCAGGCTCTGCCAGCGCAGTGCACAGGGCTGTGATAGACAGGGCGCCGGGCAGCGCAGAGGCTAGGCTCCTCTCTGGCTGCTTTGGCAGGGCACCTCCACTCTGGCCTCTCCGCCTGCGCCCTCCAGGCAATCCAGAGCCACCTGGGGTGTACATGCCAGAATCCTCTCCCTGCGATGGATCCAGTACCAAGGGGCACAAACCAGCTCAATGCAACCTGCTGTGGACCGTGCTGCTCTAGATCCTCAGCAGGGCGCAAATGCCAACCAGGACAACCCGTCTGCGTGTCACGCGGAGGCCAAGCTTGGTGAGGAAATCCCAGCAACCAAGAGGGATGCCAGAGGGGCACAGCACCCCAGACCCCCTCTAGGCACTTAGGAAGAAGGGAACACAGCAAGCACCCTCTGGAAACAGAGTGGGCACCCAGGGGCCCAAGTGAGCACCTGATGGGTGCTGCAGGTGGCGGAAGCTCTCAGCAGCTGGCAGGCTCCCTATTGGCGAGGAAGGGGAGCAGCAGGATCTGAGCTGGTCCCCGGGAGGCCCTGTTGGGCAGGGGGGTACAGCGGGGTACGAACCAGGCAGAGGGGGGGTGTCCCTGTGCGGTGGGGGAGGGGCGCGGCGGGGTCCGGGAGAGGGGTCCCTGTGCGGAGGGGGAGGGGCGCGGCGGGGTCCGGGCGGCGGGAGGGGGTGTCCCTGTGCGGTGAGGTCCGGGTGAGGGGGGTCCCTGTGCGGAGGGGGAGGGGCGCGGCGGGGTCCGGGCGGGGGGGTCCCTGTGCGGAGGGGGAGGGGCGCGGCGGGGTCCGGGCGGGGGGGTCCCTGTGCGGAGGGGGAGGGGCGCGGCGGGGTCCGGGCCGGGGGGTCCCTGTGCGGAGGGGGAGGGGCGCGGCGGGGTCCGGGCCGGGGGGGTCCCTGTGCGGAGGGGGAGGAGCCCCCAGGGGTCGGTCTCGTCTCCCCCTCAAGTCCGGGAAGCCCAGGTCCGGGAAGGTCTCTCGTCACAGTTCCCACTGCGGTCCGCACTTCCCGAGCCCCTGGAGCCGAGAGAGAGAAACCGACCCCGAGTCGCCGCCGCTGCCGAACGCCCTTCCGCTTCCGCCTCCCCGGCCGGCAGCGCCGCGCCTCGCACGTCACGCGCCGTAGGACGTCACGCGCCCGCCAGGCGCCCTGGAAGTCAAGTGTGCGGAGCCGTTAAGCGGGCGGCTCCCGTGGGGCAGCGCCGCGCGCCGCAGGCGAGTTGGCTCGAGCTGGGGCGCGGGCGGGGCCCTGTGCCGAGGGGGGGGGGCTGCTGGGAGCGGGGCGGGAGCCCTGTGCAGTGGGGGAGGGGCGCTCCGGGCTCACCTCGGCTCCTCTCCGCAGGGAGGCTGTGCCGGACCTGCCCTCGGGATGAAGGACTCGCTGTCGCTGCTCGCCCGGATCGCAGCCCACCCTGACTCTCGCTGCTGGTTCCTGGCCTGGGACCCCTCTGGGACCCTGCTGGCCTCCTGCGGGGGAGACCGCAGCATCCGCCTCTGGGGCAAGGAGGGTAGGGAGCCGCGGCCAGGTCGGGCCTGGGGACCCGGCTCTGTCCTAGGAACAGGCCCAGCGCTTCCATTCAGGCGGCCTAGGCGGTTGCCTGGGGCTCCAGGATTGGGGGGGCGGCAGTTCAGTGGCAGGGGGGAGGGGTCCTTCCGCCTCTGGGACGTCCTCGGCAGTTCTGCGGCAGGTGCTTCACTCGCTCCAAGACCCTCCGCCTAAGTGCCCCAAAGACCGGGAGCGCGGAAGGACCCCCCCCCCATTGCCACCAACGACCGGGAGCGCGGAAGGACCCCCGCCTAGGGCGCCAAAAACCCTGGCACCGCTCCTGCCTGGGAAGGTGAAATCCCAGCTGTTCCTGGAGTCTCCTGCGTCCAAGGAGCCCATGGGCTGCTGCGTCACTTAGTGCCTTGGTCATAGGCAAAGCTGTTTGTGAGCGAGGCTGAGAAGGGAGCTCTTGCTGCCAAGCCCCCGCTCTTCACTCATCTCTGTCTTGTCCTCTGCCCTAGGGAGTGGCTGGGTGTGCAAGTCGGTGCTGGGCGAGGGGCACCAGAGGACCATCCGGAAGGTAGCCTGGTCCCCGTGTGGGAGCTACCTGGCTTCAGCCAGCTTTGATGCCACCACCTGTATTTGGAAGAAGAGCCAGGATGAGTTTGAGGTACGACTGTCTCCACAGGGCTGAGTGTAGAGGATGTTTGTGCAGCCAGTGCTGATGTCAGATGTGATTTGAGTGCCCTCCAGAAGGATCAACAGAGTCCGGAGAGCAGCAGAACACGCATTCTTCCCCCCACTCTGCTACTATGCCAACTGCAGATGCAGTGGATGGCTCCGGATTGCTCTCTGTCTGCATTTTAGTGATCGTCAGTCAGTGAGATGTCAGATGCAGCTGAGCACAATATTTATTCACTGAAAATGTAGTGTCACTTGACCCAAAATGATTTGTGAATTTGACACAAATTCACCAAATAATTCCATCCCCAAAACTTTCTGAGATGTAGGCGCCATTCACCAAACTGGAGGAGGTGCTGTGTCCCTTGTAAGCTTTAGGCAATGGCTAGGGCCCTCTCCTCCAGTTCCACCTAGATTCAATTCCCCTCCTCTATTTGGTGTGAGTGCCCTAGTCACTGGACTGTGGATCTCTCTTTGTCTTGCCTGTTAAAGTTCTTCCGTTCTGGATAACTAGTCATTGGAGCAGGGTGGGTATCCTGCCACCCAGGTGGGCGCCCTGACCACCAGGGTCTTTCTCTGGCCCAGTGACTTACTATTTTGTACAAAGTGGTACAGAACCACTGACAACCATACACACACCCCGGCCCACTTTGTTGATATTCATTTCTTTTCTAGGACTGTTGAGGAATGATGAGAAATACATTAAAGATTGTGAAATGCTTTGAGCTGTACTGATGAAAAGCATATAAAGAGCTAGGTGGTGGTGTGATGTGAAAAAGTGCTGCAAATCAAAACAGTTTGTTTTGGGTTGAACAAAATGTCTAAATAGTTTCTGGTCACTTTTTTAATTTGCTGGAAATTTGCAAAATTTTCAGATTTAGTTTGGCCCAAACCATTTCCCCGCCCCCCCCCCCCCCCAATTTGTTAGAACTGCAGCAAACTGAAAAATCTGTTATTTGTCTGGCTCTAGCATCAAGCTCCTTTCCTAGGCGAGGTACTGTCTGAAATCGAGTACTCTAGGTTGTCCTCAGGGTGTCCAGCTGGGGGTGCAGGCTCTGAGTGGAGCTTTGGATGAGGGGTTGGGGGTGAAGGAGGGTGCTCTGGGCTGGGATAGAGGGGTTCAGAGGGCGCAGGAGGGCTTCAGGGCTGGAGGCTCTGAACGGTGCTTACCTCAAGCATCTCCCAGTAGCAGCAGCATGTCTCCCCTCTGGCTCCTATGCATGTGCTGCCCCTGCAGCTCCCCTGGCTGCCCCTACGTGTAGGAGCCAGAGGGAGGACATGCTGCTACTTTTGGGAGTTACACAGAGCGGGACAAGTCCCCGACCCCACTGCCTGGCGAGAGCTCGAGGGCCAGATTAAAATGTCTGGAGGGCTGGATGCGGCCCCCGGGCCATAGTTTGCCCATCCCTGTCCTAACCTCTCGTAATAACTGGCTAAACCATGAACCCCTTCCAAAATGCATGAGTATTAACTCTTCTAATGCCGGATAATCTTGTTCTTCATATAAATCTCCAATCTCTCGTAGAATTAAGCATTGCTCCTGGCCTCAGTGGTATCCCATAGCAGGGAGTTCCATGGGCTAATCACTGCTTGTGTGAAACAACTTCTCCTTCAATCACTTTTGAACTTGTCCTCTTTCAGTTTCATTGAGTGTCCCTTGTTCTTGTGATCAAGAGCCTGCAGGGAGAACTCTAGGGCGTGCTTGAAATGGGAACACATATTCATAAAGACGCAGAGTTTCCAATTTAGTGCTAGATTCCCCACTCTCGGCAGATGGCTGGCCCAGTACCTCTGGGGGCAGCTTCCCTACAAGATGTGGAGTTGCAGTCGGGTGCATATGGGATGGGTGCAGTGGGGTTACAGCAGAGGGGATGTGACCTGGCACGTGGAGCTGTGTTGAGTGTTCCCATAGAGCCTGTTTGAATTCCTGGCTGCAGCTCTTCCTGGGAGGAAGGTTTCTCTCTGTCCCCAGCTGCCAGGGCCCTGAATCACTTATGGTGGGTTGTCTGAGCCCTCCTTGTTCTGCTTTCAGCGAGTCACTTGTCTCTTCTTCTGCTCCCTCTGGGCTTCCCTGGACCAATGGGGGCACTGGGAGCATGTGGCAGAGCTAGGCTCCTCCCTCCCTCCCTCGGGCTGGCTTAAGCACAAGCTCCTTCTCTCCCTCTGACAGTGTGTGACCACCCTGGAGGGACATGAAAACGAGGTGAAGTCTGTATCCTGGGCCCCATCCGGCAGCCTCCTGGCCACCTGCAGCCGAGACAAGAGCGTCTGGGTCTGGGAAGGTGAGAGACAGGTCTGAGGGGTGTGTGGACCAGGAGCACCATGGGAGATATGTGGGGAACCAGGTTTGATGGTTCTCAGGACTGAGAGTCACCTTGTTACACTGTACCTCCGGCTTGCCCATGGTGCCTGGATGTTAGCTCCCGGACACCACCAGCCTTTCAGCTGCCCTCTCTGCTCTGGGCTAGGCTAACAATCTGCCTTGCAGGTTAACAAGAGGTGCCCCCCAGTCTCCAAGTCCTTTTGAAGTATTCCTCTGATATCCAACCCCTGACACTGGTTACTCTCAGAAATCCTGTAACTTCTGCCCCCAAAGGAGCAGGGTACCCCAGTTTGACCTTAAAGCACCACTCCTGTACAACACACAGCCCTTGTGAACACTTCTAATAAAACAAAAGAAGGTTTATGTAAGAGTAAAGATTCCACCAGACACAAAGCCGAGTGGTGGAAACAAATGGTTACAATAAAAGCAAAATTATAAACCACGCCCTAGGGCCTACATTTATTAACAATTCTCTTTCCTAGCTAATAAGGGAAGTCGTGTCATCCCCGCCAAAAAAGTTCAGTCTCTGGCAGAGCTGGCTGCTTCCCAGGAGCCAGGATCCACATGTTCATGACAACACCCCTGTCTTTCCTGCTGAATCAGTCTTTGGTCTCTGTTCACAGCGGGGGTGCTCCCCTGTCTGTTACAAGGTTTTCTTTTTCCCTCCACCTGGTTTTGATTGTAGTTGACTTTGATACTTTTCCCTTCAGTGATCTGGGAGGGAGCAAGGGTAGACAATTGACTCTTGTATTAAATCACCAGCCAACCAGGCAGGGGTGACAGTGTCCTGCTGCTGGAAGGGGCTATGACCGAGATGCACGGTTCCCTGGTGGCTAACTTTTACTCCAAGACCATAAGTCACAATTTTCAATATAGTTCTACTATTCCTTATCTATTGCCCATATGTACATCGTGCATTGAGTATCGATAAGTTACAAGCTTTCAGTAAAGACCTCACATGCTACCAAGATGTACCGTGGACCTGAGTTTGTCAGGTCTGAGACATGAGTTGTCAAGAACAGTGAACCATTGGCACCGATGAGCGTGTGTCACACCAGGTGTGTCAAGAAATATGAGGTGGGACCATGGGTGGGGGGCTGGGACCTGAGACCTGGAGGATCATGGGAGAGATGTGGGCAAACCAGCTGGGTCTGGGCAGGGGCGGCTGAAGGACTAAAGGGCAGCCCTGTTATCTGTGCTGACCTATTCAGGTTGGGTGCTGCAGAGTCAGGACTTTCTCTTTGCCCCCCTGTTGGGCAGTCACAGGGATGCAGAAGGGTACTGGGCAGAGTCACCCACAACCCCTTCTCTCTCACAGTGGACGAAGAGGATGAATACGAGTGTGTGAGTGTCCTGAACGCCCATACGCAGGATGTCAAGCATGTGGTCTGGCATCCCAACCAAGAGGTGAGGGCTCTCCTCAATGGCCTCCCTAGCCCCGTCATGTGCTTCCACCGAGGTCTTCAGTCACTCCAAACATCTGCTGTCCTGGTGCAGTGCTTGTCGTTGCTGTGATCCTAGGCAGGTGCCAAAGGTGGTGGGAGTTGGTTGTGCAGCTAGAGCTGGGAGAGGAATCCACTGGATCTGATTCTGGGCAGAGCCCAGAGGCACAAAGGTGATCAGCTGACTGACTCCCTTTTACTCAACTCCCTGAGCAAGAGGCATACAGATCTCCCTCAACCCTGCCAGAGGAGGGCAACCCTGCCCTAGAGGGAGCTCTGCTGTTCTGGGGGAAAGAGGGCTTCAGGCTTGGCTCCCCAAGGCCATGTTCCCCTTAGCCTGTCTCTTTCCTTCCAGCAGGGGTGGAATCTAAAGGCCACATTTTCGGTGGTGTGCAAGGCCCCCGTGTGCTGCCCTTCCATCCTGGCTCTCCTGCTCCAGAGCTCATTTGTGTCCCTCCTCTTCCCCCATCAGCTGCTGGCATCAGCCAGCTATGATGACACAGTGAAGCTGTACCGCGAAGAGGAGGATGACTGGGTGTGCTGTGCCACGCTGGAGGGACATGAGTCCACGGTGTGGAGCCTTGCCTTCGACCAGAGTGGGGAGCGCCTGGCCTCCTGCAGCGATGACAAGACTGTGCGCATCTGGCACCAGTATAAACCAGGCAATGAGGAAGGTGAGCAGGGCAAGCTGGGGGCAGAGTCTCCTATCCCAGGAGCCACTCCTACCCCACTGCCATCCCGGGAGACTGGAGCACTAGAGAGAGAGCGGTGCGTTGGTACCATCCCTAGTATATACAGAAATGGGAGAGGATTTGCCCAAGGTCACACAAGGAGTTGGTGGCAGAGCTAAGAATAGAAAGCAGGACTCTGGACTCCTTGTCCCCTGCTCTAACCATTAGACTCACTCCCCTTTATATGTAGCATTGGTCTGGGTGAAGCTGGTTGAGAGCGAGGGACAAATAGCCCTGGCTAGTCAGACAAACGACTCAGGAAAGTGCTATGCCAACTGCCCCCGACACCTCTGCCAGTGCACATACACCCTGGCAAAGGTTACCCAAACCCTTTGCATCTCTGAGTCAGGCCCAACTGGCACCTGTGCCTATAGGGATAGCAGACCAGCCTCCAAGAAAACCTACCTGTGCTTTGCTCATCTCACCCCTCCTTCTGGAGCAGCCGAATCTGTGACTGTCATGGGGTCACCAGGCCAATGCTCTGGAACGACCCCCTGCAAAGCCAGTCAGGACTCTGGGGGAGCCTCCTCTCTCTGAGCAGACTGTCGTCAGGGCAAGAAGCTCACACGGCTTCACCTTCCTGGGTCTGACCCCGGAGCATTCAGCATCCTCTGCCCCTCCATGTGCGGCAGCTTCTGGGGAAGCCAGAGGGCCCTGCAGCCCAACTCCACAGTCAGCAGAGACTTGTCTCAGTCAGTGTAAAACGGAAGGTTTATTAGTCGAGAGGAACACAGCGTAGAACAGAACTTGTTAGCACAGAAATCAGTGACTTTCAGCCAAGTCCATCTTGGGGGAATCCCGGGCCAGACACCCTGGACTCCCCCTCCAGTTCCCCCAGGCAGACTGCCCAGCTCCCAGTCACCTGACCTCAGGCCCCCCCTTTGCTCCTCCTCTTGGTCTTGTCTTGCTTCCCAGGCAAAGTGTCACCTGCTTGTCACCTAGTGGCATCCTCACCTGTCCCTGAGGAATGCACACCCTTATTCCCACCACCTAGGCATTGGTGGAGCATACAGGGAAACTGAGGCACACACACAGCATTCATGCAAAACGGTAAAACTCACATAGGCTCCACAGTAAGACTCACAGGCTCACATACAAGATAAGAAGGGAAAATCCCCACTCGTCGCAGTGATATCTACTGCTTTACGTTCACTTAGTGCCACTGGGATGCTTGGTGCCAGGGCTACAGACCTCTCCTAGAGCCAGGTGCCCAGATAGTCCGGAGTTCATTGCCCTAGAGTCCCGGGAGACTTTCCCCATGTGCTGGAACAAAGACTGCACTGTCCCTACCCATCAGGCCCTGGGGCAGTGCTAGTGTGACCGAATGTCTTCCTGTCCTGGTCCAGAACTGGAACACAGGAGCAAGTGCTGCTTATGCCTCTGAGACTCTACTGCACGCGCTGCAGGCAGAACTGCTCTGATTGCTGTCTGGTATATTGCAGGGATGGTCTGCAGCGGTGCTGACCCCAGCTGGAAATGCATCTGCACCCTGTCTGGCTTCCACACCAGGACCATTTACGATGTGGCATGGTGAGCCTGGGCCTGGGAATGCTCAATCCAGTCCACACTCCATAACGGGAGAGGTTTGTCCTGCAGGGAAACCTGAATACTTGTGTGAGAATCACTCCCAGGGCACTGGCACTGCAGGCCACACAGTGACTAATGCAGCTGAGTCCCTGTCTGCCAGAAACTGCTTCACGTCACTCCCGTCCTTGAAGCATGATGGGAATTTCGGGGTCTGGCCAACACCCGTGCAGTGGGACCATGATCAAGTTAGCACAGTGGGTAGTGCCCACAGCACCACCAACCAGCTAGGCCAGAAGGAGCTCCAGTTCTGGGGCCCCTCATGTAGCTGTAGGTCACCAAACAAGAGCATATTGCTGCTGAACTGTTCTGAGCGCTGGAGGACATGACTCCAGCTGCATCCAGCCCAGGACCCCTCCTATTTAGCGGTGGGAGAGCAGCAGGAATGGTCAGCCCTGCACTGTCAGATGTTTAAAATAGCTCTGACTCAGCACAGTGGAGAGACCTGAATTTACTCCTGGGGAATTCTGTGCCACCGCCCAGTGCAGAATTTACACAGAATTAATGTTCTGTGCAAAATTTCATTTTTTCCTTGCAGAACTGGAGCGGATGGCTGCCTCTAGGGGCCACTGGTTTCCCAGCCTGCACTGGGTGGGCGGGTTGTGGTTCCTGGATTTGCCAGCCCTGCTCAGTCACAGGGTGTGCCTGGGCCCCCTTCCTGCATGGAAAGCCAACAAACTGTGCCTTGTGGGGAGAGGCAGCTGCGAGCTGCAAGGAGGGGAGACAGGATAAGGAGGGGGTTGCGGGGGGGGTGTGTGAACTTTTACACTGTGCCCCTCTGCTATCAGCAGGTACAGGTTGTCTCTGCCTGGCAGGACATTAACGCACCTGCATGGAGTGGAGCCTGCGCCTGGGCTCTGGAGGGAGGGAGGGGCAGGCCTGGTGTCTGGGCCAGGGGGTACCCTGCAGCTGGGGGAGGGAGGGAGGGAGGCAGGCATAGGTGTCTGGGCCGGGGATATCCTGCGGCTGGGCTCTGGAGGGAGGAAGTGTGGTGGGCATGGGTGTCTGGGCCAGGGGGTACCCTGCAGCTGGGTTCTGGCCGGAGGCGGGCATGGGTGTCTGGGCCGGGGTACTCAGCGACTGGGCCCTGGGGGTTAAGGGGTAGAGGTGTCTGGGCAGGGGGGGCCCTACAGCCCCCTCCCAGTACACACACATCCCTCCAGCTCCCCCTCCACCTGGTAGTGTCTTGAAATATGGTAACTCAATGGGGCCTGGGTGAAAAAAATGAGAATTGATGGAAAGAACAGAGGGGCAGGGTTTTCCCCCAAGCTGTGCCCAGCTGGCATGTGTGACACACCCAGACTGAGGCACCCAACAAAAACATAACAGAGAAGCAGGAACTGGTTGTTGTAGGAGTTTCTTTAACTCCCTACTCCTGGGGGAACCTCGTTTGTTGTCTGTATTGTTAGAGGTACTTGCTGACGGGTATTTTGAAATAAATCACCAAAATAACTGAAACTAGCATGATTATGTGCTGTTATTTTGACATAAAATATGTAGAATTTGGAATTATTTGGTGCAGAATCCCCCCAGGAGTATGAGTTATCTGGGCCCCAGTGCAGGCTCTGCGTGGCATCAGCTGCCTTCACCCGTCTCTCCCCCTTTCCAAGGGGCCACCGAGGCTCTTAGCTCCAATCCGTCTGTGCCCCTGGAGCTCTCAGAGGGAAACTGCCTCCACTAAGCCTGCCCTGGTTGAGGGTCGTAACCATGTGCAGTGCCTAATGCAGGGCTCATTGCATTTTCATGGGGCAGGGACTGGCTTAGCTTCACCATCTCACTGTCATGCTGCAGCAATGTGCACGAGAGAACAATCTCTGCTCACTCACTGCCCTCCGTTTGCTGCAGGTGTCGCCTGACAGGGGCATTGGCTACAGCCTGCGGAGATGATGCTATCCGCATATTTGAGGAAGAGCCGCTCTCAAGTCCCCAGCAGCCCACCTTTGCACTGACCGCCCACATGCCCAGGGCTCACTCCCAGGACGTGAACTGTGTGGCCTGGAATCCCAAGGAGCCGGGGCTGCTGGCTTCATGCAGCGACGATGGAGAACTGGCATTTTGGAAGTACCAGCGGCCAGAGGTTTGCTGAGAAACGCAGCAGTGCAGTGACCCCAGCTCACACCCACCTCCCTCCCCAGGCCAGGGACCAGCACAGCCATGGGCAGCAACCGTTACATGTTTTGCTAAGAGAATACATGTCCTGCAAAGGGGGAAAAGAGCACCCACTACCCCCACCAGGACTGCTCCAGTACTTGGATCACTGGGGTATCATGGTGAACCCTACCCAAGTTACTGCTAAACTAGTGTCTTAAAGATAGATGAGGGTTGTCGGATGTTTTTTGGGGGGTGTCTCAAACAGCTTCCCTAGGAAAAGGTTTGCCACGGGCTCAGTGGATGGTAAGGGGGTGTGAGCAGCTTACAAAGGGGCCCAGCATGAGTTCCTTTCTGGAGCTGATACTAGCTTGGCAGGATGCTTCAGCATGTGGCTCTTTGCAATAGTGCAACTCCTTGGAAGGAGCCGGGGCCAGGACCGGTTTTGGAGCTGGTCCCTGTTCTGGCCATTACATGGGAAACTGGCATTTCCTAGCTGAGGGTTTCACTGGTGAGGGCTGTTCTTGACCCAGCGTGGTGTGGAGGGGGCTGCTTGCTGCCCTGTCAACCTGTGATTGAAGAGTTCTAATAAATCATGTACTGTCCCCCTAAATCCTGGCTCTGTGTCATTCCCCTGGTGATGGGCTCTGCTGTGGTATCAACTGGGCTGAGAGCCTGAGGTCTCCAGCAGGCCCCTGGGCCAAGCAGCATCTTGGGGGAGTCCAGCTGGAAATGAGGTTGCTGAGGTGGCCTCTGGGAGCCTCCCAGTGCCAGGGGCTAGCGGAGCAGGGCTGTGGGAAACAGGGCTCTGGTTTGGGATGGGTTGGGTTGGGAGCAGGGGTGGTCCTTTTCCCAACAAGGCACAAGCTGATAAAACTGTTGCCCACTATTACATTGAGCAGTTCAGTACGGTCCAGGGTTTCATGGCAAATTGGTGCTAGTGACACCCCTGGAACTCTAACCTCTCATTAAAGAGAAAGAAAGAGTTAAAACTCTGAACTGTAATATAAGTCAGGCTTTCATTTTAACCAGTGCCCCTTAACTTCCCTTTAGCTTTAGAGTCAGGGTAGACAGAACCTACTAAAAATTAACTGTGCTTTTTTTTTTTTTGGGGCGGGGGGGGGGGTAACTGAAGAGAGCTTCGGGGGCTAGAGTCTGACCCTGGTTCCTTAGGGGACAGAAAAGAGACAATGCTGCTTTACTTGCAACCTCACTGCTGGAGAACCATGGGCACAGCCCATCATAGCCCTGCTGAGACCTGGCAAACTCATGCCAGCATTTACCTGCCCCACTGCACATGGGCTCCCAGCATTATTGCAAAAGACACAGTCAGGGCCTGCTCAGCCTGACTCTGCCATAGGTGGGAAGGATATGGGGGAGCACAGGAACCTGCACCTCCCATTCCAGATCAGGAGTTAGCTGATGCTGGTGGAGTGACATCACCTGGTTCGTTTTCCCAGGCCTGGCCAGGACAAGTGTTAAGGTGGGACTCAGCTTGGGAGCAGCTAGGATCATAAAACTGCTTCCACTGAGCAACTGCAGCTCCGCTGGCAATTTCAGCGGACACTTCCTCCCCATGGCACCTTTAACACGCTGGCAGAGCTGGGGGCCTGGCTGGCTTGAACGGTTCAACTCAAAGTTTCACAGGCTGGTGCCTGTAAACATAGGAGGGAGACAGAGCCCCCCCTCCTGTGTGAGGCACAGGCACAGCTGGCTGGAGGGCAAAGCCAGCTGCAGGCAGCATTAACACCTTCCAGCTGGCCACAGTCTGCTCAGCCACGCTCCCACTAGCATTTCACCCACTGACCGACCTAGCTGGCAGAGAGGGGAAGGGGAGGGTGGCCCTGGGGAGCTGGTGGGGATGCAGAGCCCTGGGTTGTGCAATGCACCCAGGCTCAGAAGCTACAAAATGTGCATGCCCCCCGTTGTATCATCCTGTGACTATCAGGAACCTTGAGCACAGGCCTGTGAGCCCAGACAATCCAGCAGAGCCTCATCTGTCTTCACCTTGTGCTGACTTTCAAACAATGTTATGAACAGGCTGTTAGACTTTTGTTAGTTTGGCCAAGCGGGTGCCAGCCTCTGCCAGCGTTCCAGCTAGGAGCAGGGCTTGGACGTGCTGTCAGCCTTGAGTGCTTGAGGTTCTTGAAGGCAAGATGCTGCTAGTGTCTTAATAGACTCTTAGAGGGGCTAAACTCAGCTCCGAGCAGGGCCAACACTTCGGGCTCGCTGTGGGATGGCGGCGTTCCTTTGGGTTATGGGGCTTTGCAAAGGCAAGTTCTCCCTGTTTTACACGTGGGGCAGAGCAGGGGCACAGGTAGGAATGGAGCCCAGGTGTCTCACTTGTGATACAGCCACTCCATCACTTCTGCTCCGAGCAGCCATTACTGGCAGAGAAGCAGGGCTGGAGCTGCTGCCATAAGGCTAGGAAACGCAGAACTGAACAAGAGGACAGCTCCAGTCCCCAGCTGGGAGACAAGGTCAGGGATACAGGGCCAGAACCACAGAGGGAGGAAGGAAAGACTCAGCTTCAGGCATGAGCAAGTCCCCCACAAGAGTGTGCTGAGAGGGGCCTCTGAGGAAGTGGGAGAGCTCTGGGGCAGGGATGCCGCTCACGCCCTCTGCGCTAGTCAGAATTCCTCCCAACAGCCAGTGCCTGGGCATGGAGGCTCCAGGCAACAGAGGAACAATCCAGGATATCACACACCCACCTATTCCGCAGGACACCAGGGACTGGAGGTTGTTTCTAAAGAGCTTTATTGAGGCCAAGGCCCTTGGCCCAGCCCCTCTCTAAAACCACTGTACAAAGCTTGGCTGCTTAGCCACAGGCATCGGCATCTAAAAACACAGGTTCAGTGAGATGAGGAGTCTCCTGCGCACGCCACGTGCTGTCCTCGCCGGTGCTACCGGCCCCAGCAGCAGTGAGGAATGGGGTAGCTCAGAACTGCACGGGAGGTTATGATTTAAACAGGCCAGGTTGCCCCACAGGCCCTACTACATGGGAGGAAGGGCCCAGTGCTGCCTCCACACTCACACGCACACATTAAAAGAAATGCCAGAGCTGTACACGCTGTTCCCTTGGAACCACTGGGGATGCCTCAGCTGCGCCCAGGTCTCCGCTACCGGGCAGGAAGGCCCAGGCCAGCTTTGGCTAAGGCCCGGCTCAGTCCGAGTCACTGTCGCTCTCTGCCTCCTTCACATCCACGCTGAATTTATACTCCTGGTCACAGCCCATGTAGGCGTCGCTCATGAAGTAGAGGGTGTAGTTGTGGGCACCTGTGGCTGGAGCCACAAAATCCAGTTTCACCTAAACAAACAAAGGCGTTTGTGAGCTCGTGGCTGGGCAGAGGGGCTAGCGCTGGGCAGGGGAGGGGGCTTCCCAGGGGCTCAGATCTTGTGTCATTAGCGTACGGGGTGACATGCCTTGTGGGTCAGAATCCGCACTCCCTGTAAGCTAGGCATTAGCCCCAGGTGAAATGGGGAAACTGAGGTGGGGGGGTTGCACCTTGCCCAAGGTCACACTGAGGTAGTGGCAGAACCAAGACACCCTCATTCTCAGTCGTGCCTCCCCGGCCATGGCTACACTGCTATTAATACGCATGCAAGCCTGTGTGTATGAGTCGCAATTCCCAGCCCTCACTCGCATGGCTGCGTCAGGCGCTAAGCCAGGCATCCTCCGAGCGCGCTACAGCTGGAGGCAGGACTGCCCTTCTCAGGGGCACTGAAATGACAGTGGAATGTCACAGGCTGGTTCCATCTAGCACCCGCTCACTGCCAGGGACCCTGCTGGCAGGCAGCCCAGAAGTGCCAATGCCCCCGCAGCAGGGCTGCACAAAGTCCCCCTCCCTCCACACCACAGCTCACCTTGGCCTTCTGCTGAAGAGTCAGCCTCTTGATGGAGATGAGGCTGTTGGATTTGGAGTCTCCGATCACCACCCACCAGCCCTCCTCGCGTTTCTGCAGAGGAAACAACCAGTGGTTAACAGTCCCTGCCTGCAAGGGAGGGAGAAGCTCCCCTAGCTATGTTCCACCTCCTCTCCCTGCAGTTACAACCAGGCTAGCCAGTGAGGAGCCTAGAGACAGTCATCCTGTTCGAGGGCCCAGTGCCCGGCGGCACTACAGCTCCCCCAGCACACCAGTCAACGGGGTCTTCCCAGGCTGGCTGGGAACCCCAGCCAGACCCCCGTTCCAGCGGGTCTGTGGGGATCTTGGCTGCCCCAGCCCCATTCTAGCTGTCAGGTGGCTCAGCTGGTCACAGCCATGAAAGCAGCAGTTCCCTCCGCAAGCATGCCAACATACCTGGGGGAAGAGGGGAGCAATGACAGGTCCTGTAACCTCCTCCTCTCGCTCCAGCTGCACCAGTACCACCACCGGCCCTCCGCTGCAGATAGAAACAAGAGGTAAGCAAGGTCCCACTGTCACCCCTGCGCCTGGATTCAGCACCCAGGGATGCCAATGACTCTGCCTATCCCTTCCCCAACACTCGCTGCAGGCAGCTGCCAGCTCACCTGCGGATACTCTCCTTCTCCACCACCTCGTAGGAGAGCTCGATGTTAGGGTATCGGTTGCAGAAACGGGCCACGTCAGCAATCTGGGCGTCGGAGAGCTGCAGCAGGCCGTTGCGGTCCTCGTCCTCCATCTCCATGATGTCAAACACGCTCTCTACCCCCTGCAACGAAGCGCACACAGTGCAGGCACTGAACAAACCCTCAGGCTTTAGAGTACCCCCTGTGCTGCCTGCAGTGCCAAGAACACAGCCTGCGCCAACTCCCTACACTGGGCAGAGAGCCAGCACCAGGCTTCAACTGCAGCCTTTGGCACCAGCACCAAGAGCGTGGTGCTCTCCACCCTAAAAGGCCAGGGCTGGAGCAACAGGGGAAGGGGTTACCCACATATCGGCTGAAACGCAGCCCGTGCGGCAAAAACGTTTAACCCATTTCGCAAAACCAAGGGCAGGCGTCTGCATCTAGCTGGGCGCTGTGGCGCCCCACCCAGAACTCCCCAGTCCCCCTCCCCCACTCTCACCTTGTCCGTGCAGCGCTTGATGTGCTCCGAAGTGAAGTGAGGCAGCTGCTTCAGGTATGAGTCCTTCGACCACATGGCCTGGGTAACCATCTGGGCCAGCTCCATGGCCGCCAGGGCCGGGCTGAGCCAGCCGTTGCTGGACAGAACGTCCACGCAGGCCTGGATCAAGCGAATCGCCTGGACGGGGAGAGAGCCGTCATGCCGGGGAATGGCGAGGAGTGCAGTACAGGGACACAGACATCAACTAGCTCAACCCCCGGCCCCTCCGCACATGCCGGCCACATCCCCAGGAGAGGAAGCTCCTCCTCCTGTCCCCAGGAAGGCAGGTAGTTATGAGCCTGACCACTCAACTCAGTTCTAAGCTCTGAAAGAGCCCCACTGAGCACCCACCCCACCTCAAGCACTGCGGACACCGCCTCCCCCCACACCTTGCTGAGGATCTCCTCCGTGTCGGACTGCAGCTCAGCGCTCAGCTGCATGCGGGACAGGTGAGCCTGCAGCAGCAGGTTGGTCTTGACGTGGGGATCGTTGAACTTGGGGTTATTCAGTTTATGAGGGACTTTCTGCGCCAGCTGGGAAGAGAGAGAGAGAGAAGCCAAGTTGGCTCTTTGGCCATTTGAAGCAGAGAGCCTGGCCCGGCCAAGCAGAGCCTATATCCATCATCCATCCCGTGCTGTAACAACTAGATCTAGCTTCCCCCGGTGCCTTTGCTAGGCTGTATCCTACTGCCAAGCACGCTACATAACCCACTGCACCTCACCCAGAGGAACAGGTCCCCAGAGACTCTCCTGACTACCCTAGCAACTACTGACAGCCAAAGCACCACAGCACCGCCAGATAACAGGGTTCTCATCAATGCGGACAGCTGCCCCTGCACGGTCTGAGACAAACGGTTTGTTCAGGTGTCCGAGCGAGCAGCTCGTCACTGATCACTAGAATCTAGGCCGCTGGGCATGGAGCCTGCCACTCACCTGCCGCAGGAGGTTATCCTCGTGGTGCCTGATGGGGATGTTCTCATACTCAGCAGCGTTGGAGATGATTTCAATCAGCCCTCGCACCTTGGTCTTGGCATTCAGAGACATGCTGAAGAGCTCTAGGGAAGCCGAGGCAGGGAGATGGGTCAGGGGGAGCCCAGCAGCGGCAGGTGACCCCAGTGTCTGGGAACAGATCCATCTGCTGCTGGGCTGGCTTAGAGGCACAGAATCAAGTGTCCCAGGAACAGATCTTTCTATGCACCAGCTGTGACCCCCGCCCACCAGGATGGGCGCACTGTAGGGCTGACAGGTTAACATCCCTCCTTGTCCCCACTGGAGGAGGTGAGAGCTCACTGCTCTCCCTTCCAGGTCAGGAGCAGCAATATGCGCTGCCTTGCTGCCCTCCCGGGGGGGTCCCTTACCAATCGTGGTGTAGTTAATGTAGTAATAGGCTGCGATCATCCCTAGGTTGAGGGGCGCCACGTCCATCTCGTCCTCGATGCTGATGCACTTGGACTGCTCCAGGTCACTGAGGGTCTGCTCCACCAGCTCGGACAGGTGGTCGGACAAATGTCTGTGAGACACCCCTGCAAACACAAGAGGCAGATCAGACAAGGGAGCACAGCAGAGGGGCTTTGCAATGCTGCCCTGTCACCAGTGCCTAAGCCAGCCAGAGAGAACAAGTTAGTGCTAAAAATGCCAGCACCATCCCAACACCGTCAGCTTTCTCCGTCTCGCACGGCTCACCTTGCAGGTTGTAGTAGTTGGGGTTCTGGGTCATCCTGCGGTACAGGAAGGTCCAGGTGAGGTAGTCCACAGCGTCCTGCTTGTTCTCGATGGTCTTGGTGACAATCTCAGCGTTGAAGTGGTCGTGCATGCAGTGATCCAGGTGCGACTCCACCGGGAGGGGCTCGTACAGGAACTTCTTGAAGAAATCCTGCAGCGGGGAGAATGGAACCAGGCAAAGCAGGTGTGAAACTCAGGAGAAAGTGACCCCTTCCGCTCTGGATTCACCCCCACCCAAGAGCATCCCTCTTCGGTGGCACACTGGAGCAGCACAGCCAGCCAGGTCCTGGAGAGCTCCAGGAGCTCACGTGTGGTCGGAGGAGGAGTTGCAGCCCATGCACCAGCCCAGGAAACAAGTCCGAAAGGGTGGATGTGTTCGGAATGCGGGCGTCAGTGCCCTCTGGGGAATGACTTTCCCTCTCCAGTGGGACTACGGTGCAGACAGTGCACCCGTCCTAAGCCAGGCTGCAGCACTGAGCACTGCCCCTCGGCCCCAGAAATGACCGCAGAGGTCTGGTTTGTAAAGTGCCAGGGGGCAGAGGTATGATAGCAGGGCATGGGGTTTTGCCCACTGCAGCATTTGAGCCAAGTTAGTCTGTTCCCAGGACGGAGGATTGGGCCAATCTGACCAGAGCTGGGATAGGGAATCAGTGCCCTAGCCGGGAGATACAACACACACACTGCCCCTTGCTTCACTCACCTTCTTGGATCCCTGGCACATAATAACGCAGCGCCCCTCATCATCCTGCAGGGGGCGATTGGCATGGCCCACCATCTGCAGCACATCATAGATGGGGTAATCCACATACCTGAGACAAAGGAGAGAGTGTCTCATCGCTGGCAGTGTCTGACACACCCCTGACGGCCAGAGAGGGGCGGGGCACCTCAGGACAATCCCCTCATTCACCAGCCACTCCCTCCTCCATCCGCCTACTGTAGGCTCAGAGATACTCACGCATGAATCTTGCCATTATAGTACTGAGTGTCCATGATGATCACCAGGTGAGCGGCTACGTTCATGCCCCAGCACAGGCTCCGAGAGGCCACCACTACCTGGACAGCACCTGAGGGTGAGCAAGGAGCAGTCAGCCAGAAAGCTACCGGATGTTTCACAAGCAAACCTTGGGCAGAGGAAAGCAAGCTGATGCTGTGGCAGTGCATGAACACTCATTTGAGAATGGGGGTAGGGACCTGACATGGGCCCTTGGCTCTCAGGCCCAGGGCCAACCTGTGCAAATGAGCAGCAGCCCCTCACTGTCCCCTGCAAGCAGCATGAGAGCCCCTGTAACAGTGCTGGGGCTTGGGGGTAAAGCCATCACGGTGCAATGGGTCACAAAGAGGAGACAGAGGGATCCAGCAAGTGAGCACAGGGCTGGGAGTCCAGACTCCCAGGGGTCTCTCCATAGCTCTGCCACTGTGGCTTTTGCAGGCCACCACCTCCGGGGGGGGGAGGGGCGACAGCACCATGCGGCGGCTCGCGCTCCCGCTCGCTCCCTTTACCAGAGCCGAACAGCTGCTCCACCACGCGCCGTTCCATGGCTGTCAGCCCCTCGTGTAGGTAGCCAACGCCGTTGAGCAGCGTCTCCTTGAGGGTGCCGTCGCTCAGCTTGTCCAGGTATGGCCCCAAGTCCTTCTCTGTGCAGTGCAGGAACCTGTGGAGAGGAGCTGTCAGGGCCCAGGTAAGAGCCGTACCCGCCCCGAAGCAGCGCTCACACATAGGCACCATGTCCTCATACCCCTTCAGTGGGATCAACCAGCTAAAATAGGCAGCAGGGCCATTCCCAGCTCTCGGAGCTGCAGCCTTTAGAGCAGGGGACCAAAAGCCCAATACCTGGGTTCAGGTGCTGGTTCAGCTGCTGACTACAGCCCCACATTATGTCATTTCACCTGTATGCCTTCGTTTCCTGTCGATATAGGGGGTTAACGTAACACATCCACCTCACAGGGTCTGTGCCTAGCTCCACGCCGCCTGGGGGCGTTAGATGAGACCCACACGGGTCACCTAACCCAGCCTGAAAGGCAGCCACCTCTGGGATGGAACGCAGCGGCTTTTTAACAGCACACAGGAGTCTGGCACAGAGAGGGAAGGTGAAGTTCTGTGGCTGAACATGCAGGTGGGGGCCAGGGAGACAGTGGCTCTAGAAGGAATCGTCAGGGACTGATTGCACACCCCTACAGGGTGGATCACAAGCATGTTCAGAGACCACAAGTGATCAGGACACGTTCTCCTCGCTCCCATGGGCCTCTCCACTGGGAAGAGTCAGAAGAAACAAGGGAGAAAACCCCGAATGCCCACCCAGTCCTCCTCCCCCGACCTCCCCAGCCACAGTACCTCTGCCTCTGCACATCGGAGGCACAGGTGGTGAGGATGTCTATGGCCGTGAGACGCGTCTGCTTGCGGGACGGAACAAAGACGATGACCGGCTTTTTGGGGGAGTGCTTCATGATGGCATGATAGACAGGCTTGGCCATGGACAGCAGGCGGGTCTGCGTGTGGCTGATGTTGAAGCCCTGAGTAGAAGAGAGGAGCCGGCAGTGAATGGTGAAGCCCCCAACCGAAGCCCTGGGGTGGGGGTCTCCTCCCGGGTCCCTACCTGAATGTGCAGCTCCAGGGGCACGGGGCGCACGTTGGGGTGGAAGTTGAAGGTTGACGTGGCGCTGCAGCCCAGCCAGTGAGCGACATCCTTAGCGTTGGACAGCGAGGAGCTGAGGGCCACGATGCGGATGGGCCGCTCGATCTGGGAGGAGATGTAGCGCATCCTGGAACAGATCACCTCCAGCACGGGCTGCGGATGGACACATGGGCAGGTTACAGCGGAGGTTGAGGGGCGCCCATCAGCCTGAGCCCTCTCTCCAGTCCCTGCACCAAGCAGCCACTCAGCGATGACCATCAGTGCTGCAGAAGGGCTATCCCGGGCTCCCATGGCCTCTGTGGAGATTCCCAGCTCCAAGCCAGCTGCAGGACTTACTCCTTCCTCCCCACCTCCACTGGCCTTTCAGACCCAATCTCGCCCCCCACTTAACCCTGTAGCTGCTGGCCTTTAAGTGCCAGGGGTCCGCTCCCAGCAGGACTTCGCTCCAGGGGATAGCCCTGGAACAGCTTTTTGTCCCGGTACATCATGCAGCAGGGATGAGATTAGCACCCTGGTGATCTAGCTCCCCCGACCCCTTTCTCTGGGCACCACTCCAGGTGAGATACGGGGCAGCCCAGAGAAAGGAGCGGGTGGGCCTCCCCTGGCACAACCAGGCAGCCCAGCCCCCTCGGCCTCCTACCCCATTCTCGCCCCCGATGAGGTGCACTTCGTCCACAATGAAGAGGTTGACGTTCTGGACGTTCTTGCGCTGCTTCCAGCGCCGGGACAGGATGTCCCACTTCTCGGGGGTGCTGATGATGATGTTACCCTTGCCCAGCAGCTTGAGATCTGTGCTGGTCTCCCCCGTCAGCAGGACCACTTTCTTACCGAGCCGCTCCTGGAACTTCTCGTACCAGTCGAGGAAGACCTGCCAGGGTACAGCAGGCATGGCCATTATCCCTGGGTCAGAGCCCTTGGCTGGGATCGCCCTGGAGTTTCCTTGTACTCCCTTGGGGTCATAGGGACATTTGGAGGGAGGGAAGGGGCAGGACAGCAGAGTACAAGCAGGGGAGCAGAGAGACAGAAGCCCCCACACCTTCTCCTGGGGAGCTGGGAGTTGGCCCAGCATATGGGCCAGGGGAGGAATCGAACCCACGCCCAGGAGACAGGGCCGTGGGGACTCACCTGCTCAGCAAGGGCCTCCATGGGGGTGATATAGACACAGCGCCCCTCCGAGTTCTGCAGCAGCATCCTCAGGATGGCAAACTCGGCACAGATGGTCTTGCCACTCCCCGTGGGGGCGCCCACGAACACATTGTCATCACTGTTATAGACGGTATTAAACACTGGGGAGAGACAGAACCCTTGGTTATCCCAGGGAGCCCAACTGCCGCAGTACCACTGAGCCACACTGCCCAGAGGAGGTTTGGGGATTTCAGCCCAGAGCAACTAGGACAAGGTTTCCATTTCTCTGGCCTCCTTGCTGGCAGGCCAAAGCCCTTGCAGACAGACTGGCACCATCACTCCAGAGGAGGTCCAGCTAGGCCAAGGCACACTAGCAGGGCAGTACTATATACACTTAACAGGAATTCCTCACAGGAGGAGCATTACAGCACAGACTCTTTCCAGGCTGACTTGGCAGGCACTGGGAAGCATTTTAACATCAGAACACAGTCTCTCTCCTAAACAGGCCAACACCAGTTGCTTCAGAGGAAGGTGCAAGGATCTCCGCCACCAGGCAGATGTGGGGTAATCTGCTCCCATGGGTGTCTTATGGAATGAAGAAAGGTAACCAGTGGTGTCCCCCCAGGGCTCTGTTCTGGGACCAGTCCTAGTTGACATATTCATAAATGATCTGACAAAAGGGGGAAACAGTGTGGTGGCAAAATTTGCTGATGATACAAAACTACTCAGGATAATTAAGTCCCAAGCAGACTGTGAAGAGCTACAAAATGGATCTCTCAAAACTGGGTGACTGGGCAACAAAATGGCAGATGAAATTTAATGTGGATAAATGCAAAGTGATGCACATTGGAAAACATAATCCCAACTATACATATAACATGATAGGGTCTACATTAGCTGTTACCAGTCAGGAAAGATCTTGGAGTCACTGTGGGTAGTTCTCTGAAAACATCCACTCAATGTGCAGTGGCAGTCAAAAAAGCAAACAGAATGTTGGGAATCATTAAGGAAGGGGTCAATAATAGGACAGAAAATATCATATTGCCTCTATGTAAATCTATGGTACACCCACACCTTGAATACTGTGTGCAGATATGGTGGCCCCATCTCCAAAAAGATATACTGGAATTGGAAAAGGTTCAGAAAAGGGCAACAAAAATGATTAGGGGTATGGAACGGTTTCTGTACGAGGAGAGATTAACAAGACTGGGAATTTTCAGCTTGGAAAAGAGATGGCTAAGGGGAGATATGATTGAGGTCTATAAAATCACGACTTGTGTGGAGAAAGTAGATAAGGACGTGTTATTTACTCCTTCTCATAACACAAGAACTAGGGGTCACCAAATGAAATTAATAGACAGCAGGTTTAAAACAAATAAAAGCAAGTTGTTCTTCACACAGCACACAGTCAACCTCTGGAACTCCTTGCCGGAGGATGTTGTGAAGGCCAAGACCATAACAGGGTTAAAAAAGAGCTAGAAAAATTCATGGAGGATAGGTCCATCAATGGCTATTAGCAGGACTCTGGGCTAGATGGACCTTTGGTCTCACCCAGTATGGCTGTTCTCACGTTCTTAACCCCACCCCCAGTAGTTAGAGGCTGGTGAAGTCCTGAAACAATCCCTTCCACTCCTGCCAGGAGTATTAGCTACTTAGCTCCAGACACCCCTGTTACCGAGGTGCAGCATTTGGGAAGTGAAAACGTGGCTAGGACAAAGTACAGTCTTGGCCTTTGATCACCACAGTGGGGCCGCCTCCGTTTGCTAGAAAGGTTTGGCAATTGTTCAGAGCCCAGCAGCCTGCTCTTTCCCAAGGCGTGGGGCAGGGAGAGAAGGCAGGATATCTAATGCAGGGGATCAGTCACCCCCCACTCCCTAAACCATGGAGCTGGGCCACCTGCTTCTCAGCAGCCCCGGGCTCACGTAGGACTCTGCTGCAGGGAGCAGCTTGGGGTGGGAGCTGGGCTAGTACCCACCTTGGGTCTGGATGGGGTTGAAGAAGGGGAACTTGTCCTGATAGAGACTCTCAAAGGCACTGTTACGCAGAGCGGACACAGGCAGCGGCTGCAGGTCCAGGAGCTCTGTGGGTGGGGGGTATTTCTCAGGAAGAATCAGGTGCCTAAAGGACACAGGCAGCTGCGTCTCACAGGCTGGAAATGAAAGAGAATCAGAACAGTTTGTCCAGCAAATCAGCCACAGCTGTGTCTGACATATCGGAGAGTCTGAGCACCCAGGGGTATGGGGCCAGGGACTGCCTGGGATCATTGCAGCAATGAGAGATCCTCAGCAAGTACCTTGCTAGCATGGGGAAATACCAGCTCCTAGCACTGAACTTCTCCCACAAAGCAAATAATTCCACTTCTGGGAGGGTTGATCACCAGCCCATTCCTCCCCTGTCCCCCCATGCCAAGCCATCCTTTGCTACCGACTGATCTCAGCTGCCACTCCCCACTAGCCATTCATCATCACTGCCCAACTTGGGTCTGATACTCTCCTCCCACAATGCACAGCGGCAGGTCTCCCCAGCCAGTGACTGAGGCAGGTACCTGTGCTTTGTCCCAAGGGCACGAGTCAGCGCTGGTGTCCCACCCGTCCCACGTGCAGTTCAGTGGGCCTCACGAGAAGGTTCAAATTCCCTTATAAAAAGATCCTTCCAGAGGCCACCTGCCCCCACTGCTTGGCTGGCAAAGCATTTCCCCCACTACAGCCCCTGCAATACAGCACAAAGACGTCGCAGCCCAGCGGGCAGGTGGAGACTCACACAGCCAGCGGTCTGATACCACCCGGATGAAGTACTGCGGAGGCAGCGGCTCGAACACGGGCACAAAGAAGGTGATGAGATGCTCGTCCTGGGCGTACTTGGCTTTCAGCAGGAAATACTCGTGGTGCAGAATCACTTCACTGTCCACATCCTCCACCAGGATCCAGAAGGCTTCCGACGAGCCGTGCACCTGGGTGTGACAGCAGCGAGCTTAGCAGCACAGCACCCAGAGCTCTCCCGTTCTGACCCACCCTGCACTGGGGCTGCCAGCCACAGACAAGCTTGGCCACACAGGCCTCTGCCCACAAGCCCATGGCTAGAGCTCTTCCAGAGCAACACTGTTCCCCAGGCGCCGTCCCACCGCACAGCTGGATTTTCACATATTCCCTGGCCAGAAGGGACCATTGTGCTCCACCAGTCTGAGCTCCTGGACAGTACAGGCCAGAGATCAGCCCCATAAATCCCAGAGCAGAGGCGTATTAAGTCTTCCTTCCCCATGTAGGGACTTACCGGCTTAAGTCACCCCTTAACCTTCTCTCAAGGTAAATGGATGGACAGACTCAAGCAGCTCACAATATGACAGGTTTTCCAATCTGCCATCAAGCTGCCGCCCTCCCCCATGACCTGGTCAGCCAGGACTGCGTGTCTCCAGGAGTGCCTCTCACCTTCTCATCCCACTGGAAGTCAGGGGTGATGGTCAGCTCCACTTTCAGGGTGGACCTGGTGATGGGCTGGAGATGGACCGACAGCTCTAGCTTTGGGAACAGATGAACGTACTTGTGGATCGTCTTGCCCATCTTGGGCATCCGAATGAGCTCCCCTGTAACATGCGACATAAATGTTATGGGCGGCACTGGGGAAAGAGACCGGGCAAGCGGATGGACCCACACACTCAGTGCTTCTCCAATTCAATGGCATTCTGAAGGAGAAGCAGCTATTTCATATCTGGAGCATTGTGATCTGAGGGCATCCGTTCCCACAGCACTGCTCTCAGGCCAAACCCATTCCCTGGACGTTATCTGTATTGTGGTAGCACCAATGGGCCCTCATCCAGCCCCTGCTGTGCCAGGCCCTGTACAAACAAAAGGCTGTTCCGTGCCCTGAGGTGCTTTATAGTCAATGAACAAGATCCAGCAATAGGTGCATCCATCTGGTCCCAGGGAAAGGCTAAGGCCTAGCAATGACCGAACAGAGACAGAACCGAGGGGTAGGTTATAGAAGAAAGAAGGCCTGAGACATAAGGCCTTATATCAAAGGCCTAGGCTAAAGTAAGGGTCAAAGCTTTGGTGCTATGAAGCCAAGTTAAGTTGTGAGCAAGACGCAGGCCCTGCTCACAGAATCTGGCAAGCACAGGGCTGATATTGCAGAAACACACATTCCCAGGTAGTGCTGGTACAGGAATATACATTCAAACACATTCCAAAAGGAGGGTACCAGAACACCCCGATACTAGCACATTCCCTACAGATAATAGGAACATGCTGACCTATCTTAAAGATAAGGTCATGATGACAGCATGATGGAGGGATAGCTCAGTGGTTTGAGCACTGGCCTGCTAAACCCAGGGTTGTGAGTTCAATCCCTGAGGGGGTCATTTAGGGATCTGGGGCAAAAATCTGTTTGGGGATTGGTCCTGCTTTGAGCAGGGGTTTGGGCTAGATACCTCCTGAGGTCCCTTCCAACCCTGATATTCTATGATAGAGCTGTTCTGATTAAAGGTACAAGGCAATGGGTAGCACTCAGGTACATCGGAGGGGCAATATGGAACTTGTTTGTATCGGCGTCTAAAGAGGGGTCTCACAGGGAGGGGACAGCAGCAAGTCCCGCTGCAAACTGAGCTGCGTCCACTGTCACAGACGTACATGAACTGAATATAAGGCACCAATACTGTGCTCCATCGATAACAAACCTGACCAAGTTCCTTCAATACGAACGGAGTCTCTGCTTATTGGGCAGTATGATTGGAGCCTGTGTCTGGCCAGAGTCAATGCAGCACACAGAGAGAACACACTGACAGCCAACATTTGACTATACTGGTGACCCCCTGGCCACTGACATGGGAAGTAAGTGAGCTGCCCTCAGTCAAAATCCCCTGACATTCTTTGCTCTGGGAGGATATGGAGCTGACAAGCGAAAGAGCAGTGCCTCTACCCCTCTCCCGCTGCATTGCTGCAGCTAGTGCACGGCTTCCGTGGGGGAAAAGCAAAGGCAGACGAAAGCCATGAGCGGCTCGAATGCAGGGACCACGAGTAGCCCCCCTTGGTACAGACGTCCCCCTTCCCATACCTATTTCATTGTGGTTCAGGTCATAGAGACGTTCAAACGGGAAGTTCTTCTTCTCGATTTTCTTCACCACTTCCTCAGGCAGTTTCCTGAACTGGCGCAGGGGGCACATGGACTGCCACCTATGGGGACGAGCGGGACGCAGGAGTTAGCAAGGGGATATCCAGCGCCATCAGGATACCCGTAGGCATGTGCCTATGTCCCCGCACCGAGAAAGAAGCCAGCTTTTTCAACTGTGCCACTACAAGCAACCATACCCACCACAGCTTGTTTCCCCCTACTTGGGTAAGAGTCATTCCCTTGAGCCCAGAGACTGTGCTCCCCCATTCCCTATAATCACAGCGCTTCCACATTCATGGGACATGGATTTCAGACTCCCAAGAGCCCTGGGATATGACACACTAGACAGCACCTTCTCTGGCTGAGACAAGCTCTGCAGGTGCATCCATGCCAACTCCATAGAGCACAGCTAGCTTCCAGGCTATCCCAGGAATTAAGGTTACTCTCTCATCCGTCATCACTTGCTTGCCTGTAGAGAACTCACTATGGTTCCAGTCGCCACCAGCCTCTCTGACCAGAGCACCTGGAGGTGAGGGGTGCACCAGGGCAGATCAGACACCTGGCTTGGTTATAGGCAGTAAGCCTACAGCACATCAGAAATCCGAGCATCACAGAGCCATCACTTACATGCGCTTGTCAATCATCTTGCAGAGATTTAGAGTCTTGTCAGTGAGCTGCGCCCAGCCACGGTTCAGGACTATCTCAAAGATTGCACGCATCAGCCGCCCAGCAGACTGGCAGGGATACAAGAGAGCCGTCAGAGCCCATGGGGGATCAGTGTGTTTTAACAGCCACTGGGGGACCAGGCTATGGGGATTTCCAATTCACAATTAACTGCCCTGTTTCTACCCCAATCGAGGAAACGGCTCCTCCCACTCACCTACTCCACCATCCAGCCATGTGACCAGCAATTCTTGGGTCAACTACAGCCATCGACTTGGTGTGTGTTATGGTGACTTAATCTGTCAATATTTCAGATTTAAGATCTGTTGCAGAGCTAAAACCCGGATGTCATGTCTCTCCAAAATAAATTAGCTTTTGCCGGCAGTAGTTTTCATGTATTCATATATTAATGAGCACCTCACAGGAATTACCCCCCTTACAAATTCACAGCCCTATTAGTCATCAAGGCAACTAATGAACATTAACCCTCCCAGCCCCCGAGGAGCAGGCATTATAACCTGGGGCACCAAGGCAGAGAGAGGGTCATTCCGAGATAGTGGCAGATTTTCTACCCACGTGAATTCCCACTCACCTGGGTGACGTACACCATGTCTGCCATCAGAGCAAACCCTTCCAGCTTCAGCTGGGAGATAAAGGCCTGCAGGAGCACATTGATCTAAAGACAGCAAGAACAGGAGTTAGATCAAAGTCTTGATGGGGTATCATCTGAGAGCCTCCCATCTTTGGGGAAGAGGGGTGGGAGGACAGGAAGAGCTCCTAGCTGTTCAGGGCTGGCACAACAGTACTGGGGGGAGAGACTGCAGTTCCTTCCCACCCCCCAGTGCAGGAAAGCAGTCCAGCCTGAAACAATAAGCCCAGTCATTCCTGAAGCATCAGAGTGTGCTTGGCTCAGAGTTTTCAAGCAACCCATGCTCCTGTCCAGGACACTGCACAAAGGGAAGGAGGGGTGGGCAACAGGCTCAAGCATTCCCTAAGGCACTGAACAGAAGCAGGGAGGGGTTCAGGGCCGCAGGGCTCTCCTCTCACGTGGAGCCAGGCTTCCCAGGAGGGCGGGCAGAGGGGCGGCTCACCTTGGCACTGGGTTCCTCGATGCTCTCCTTCACTGGAATTGGGACCCGCTCCAGCAGCTTCTGGAGCTCCAGCTTCTCTTCCTGTGGGGAGACAAGGGGTGGGAGGTGAAGCCAGCTTGGGGGCACTGCATACAATCCCTCTGAACCAGGGAAACGAGCCTGGCAGCCCTCCAGGGGACAGGAGAGAAGATCCTGGGAGCACCTCTCCCGCCTGAGCAAGGCCCCTCCCCAACCCGTCCCAGAGCCATACCTCCCGCACAGTGATGTTCTTGAACTCGGAGGACAGGGAGAAGACCCGGAAGAGCTCGATTTCACTCAAGGTGGGCTTCAGGAGCTGGTTATAGGTTTGCACGGTCTCGTTGGTGATGTAGTAGTGGCTGGCAATGCGACCCAGCTCAGTCACCTGGGGGAGGGAGGACAGAGTAACTCCAGTTTGCAGTGGTAAAGCACAGACCCCTCTGGCTGATCGGGGGGCTGAGCCAGTCAGAAAGGAGCCCACTGGAAGATGCAGAATGAAGCTGGCCAGCATAGAGGCTCCCGACATGTGGAGCAGAGTCACTGAGGAGCCAGGAATGGCCATGGGGAGAAGGTTCATCCTGTCAGGGACACAGTTCCCTCCCTCAGCCCCAGCTCCAAAGCAAAGGAGCCCCAGGCCACAATGGGAATTTGCTCAGCAAAGAGGCAGCAGTGTACCCGAGGATACCGAGGTTTGGAGCTACTTCAGCCCCCACTCTGACTCTTCAGACCAGTGACTCCTTTGAGCTCCAGGCTGGAAGACAACAGCCACTATGCTCCCCAAACACTCGCTGTGGCTGATCTGGAGCCACCTCTAGGAGGCAGCTTGCAGCCTTCTCCCCAGCCACCTGGCTTCAGTGAGTCACCCCCCGGTCCCCTGCCTCACCTGGAAGTTCCCCGTCTTCTTATCGTACTTCACAAGATTGTTCTTGTCTAGCATCAGGGCTGCAGTGTGAACCAAATCCAGCCGGCGCTGGTCCAGCAAGGGATCTCCCTTCAGGTCATCGTGAGAAAGCCCATAGAGCGACGGGGAGCGCAGCATTCGGATGTACAGGTAGGCGTAGCCCAGCCAGTTCACTGCATCCTACGGACAGACCCCGAGAACCAGTGACCTTTCAGCTGAGCGGGCAGACCGCGGCCCCTGGAGCAGGAAGTTATGGGGACCATTGGTTCAAAGCCCAAAACCTACCACGATGTTACCCCAGCTAGATCAAGTAACTGGGGGCAGTTTTAAAGTTGAGGCCTCATGAAACATCAGAACTAGAAATACTGAAAGTGGAGAAGAGGCAGCTCCTACCCTGACAGACTGTCATAGCTCGCCTTAACCTGCACCCTCCTGAGTACGAGCTGCTTTCCTGCACTCCTCCTGTCCTAGCTTTAGGGGCCATTATCTGCAGAACCACTAAAGTGCAAAACAAACACACTCTATCCTCAGAGCTTGGGAACCCCACATTCAAGTGCCAGAGAGTGCTCATCTCAGACATCCAGGCCAGCAAAACCAAGCTGCAATGCAAAGAGATTCCAGCCAAGAAAGCAGGCGAATATTGTGAAGATCAAGTGGAGATCCAGAAACTGACTGATCACAGATTAATGCAAATGGCTTCAGGGCTAATACATTTTTTTAAGCGCCTATCCTGGACCAGGGAACAAAAATCATTTCACTCGCTGCCTGAGGACACTGTTCTCTTCCTAGCTCAGGCAAGAACTGGAAGCCAAGGGTCATGAAACAGCCAAAATGCTTTACTTACAGACTATTTCAATTTACACATAAACCCCAATGTTACGCTGGATTGAAAGTGTGCTCCATCACTTGTATAATCTGCACATGTCGATATCAAGTATCCTCTCCTTTTCAGTGACAGGGCCGGGTTTTCTGCTACCCTGACAGGCAGGCAGCACTAGAAGGCACATGGAGATGCACGATATTGCCCAGGGCAGGCCAGTGTGCTCTGTGCCTTTACGAACAGTCTGTCCAGCAAGCCACCAGGCATGGCCACGGAAGATAGGGCACCTTTCTCTCCGCCAGACCCAGAGATCAGGTGTATTGTGAACACTTCTATACAAAGTGCAATTGGGGGCTGGGAGGGACGACATACCCACATTCTCACCTTAGCATTTTGGACATTCCCCAGCACAACCTCTGCATTCAGCATATCTGGCAGTTTCGACACCATCTGACTCTCGATAGGGAGCTGCTGGTTGAGTAGAGAGAGGTAATACTGCAGTTCTCCGTGCGATGTGATGAGGATCCCCTCGCCCTTTGTGTCATACTGGGGTCTCCCAGCACGGCCAAGCATCTAGGACAAATAAAAGGGCTTAATCAGATGCAGAGAAGAGCTTTTAGTCTAGCCAACAGCACACCACTTCCCTAACCGCTGTGCCACAAGCCAGCCAGTGCTCAGCTATCCGCTACAGAGCGGGAGGTGTTCATGGTGCTGTGGGTCATTCCTCTGTCGTTACTCCTACCAGCACACTTATTCTGTGGTCCAGCTCATCGGACAGTCAAGAAAATCTAGCTGGGGGAGACAGAGTGGAGTAGGCTATGGGGAAGGCTACGTTTTAGTAACAGGTATTTTTAGTAAAAGTCATGGACAGGTCACGGGCAATAAACAAAAATTCACAACCCGAGACCTGTCCGTGACTTTTCCTATATAACTCTAAAACTTTTCTTTTCTTTTTTTTTTGGCGGAGGGAGAAGGGGGGCACCTTGGGAGGATGGCCAGGGGGTCTCGCAGGTGCGGGGTGGGGCAGGCTTCCTACCCAGCTCCTGGGGAAGCCACGCTACCCCTCTGATCCAAGCTCCAGTTCTGCAGCTCCCATTGGCTGGGAACCACAGCCAATGAGAGCTGCGCGTGTGATGCCTGCGGATGGAGGCAGCACATGGAGCTAGGAGCTGAGGGAAGGGAGTTGCTGTCCCCCTTCTGAGGAGCCGCCACCCACCCCAGGTAAGCATCGCCCCACAGTCCCTGGGCCTCCTCACACCCAAACTCCTGCTACTGGGAGGCGGAGGCTCCCAAGCCTGCCCCAGCAGCAGCCAGGGTGCCTGGCCCAGGGGCTGCCCGAGCTGCTCAGGTGACTCCCAGGCCAGGCGCACCAGAAAGTCACGGAATCCGTGACCAACACAGAGCTGTCTCTACGGGAAGTGGTGGCAGCTGTGGTGTCAAAATGCATGAAGCTGATCACATGGAGGATTCATGAGGCAGATTCCAAGAGGAGAGGGACCTGCTAGGGATAGTCAGAGCAGCTTTACTGCCAGGACTTTACCTGCAGGATGTCCAGAGCACCCAGCTCCGTCCAACGGCCTTTCTCCGGGCTGTACACCTGCGTCCCTTTGATGATGACCGTGTGAGCAGGAAGGTTCACACCCCAAGCCAGCGTCGCTGTGGAGACCAGAACCTGGAGCAGGAACACAGTGAGGTTAGTTAGCTCATTCCTAGAGGAAACTCCACCAGAGATACTGGTCCTTGCTCCACTAGGACAAGTATGCCTGAAAGTCTCCTTCCATGTACACAAAGCTCAGTGGAGGGCCCCAGCCTGGGAGACTTGGGGCCTATTCCCAGATCTGCCACGGACTGCCTGACCTTGGGCGAGTCATGCCTGTCTCAGTTCTGAGCAACTGAACCTGAATCCCCACTCCAAGGTCCAGCCAAGAGCATCCCCAGAGGCTTCCAGCTCCCCAGCACCACCTTTCTGCGTGGAGACCCGCGTCTCCCTTCATTCTGACTAGGGTACTTCCAGACTGCACAGCTCCCTGCCTCAGTGTCCCAGCAGAGATACTATCCAAGGGCACTGGCTTTTCTCTTCAGAGCTGGTTAACAGGTATCAGTGCCATCATCAGAAGGTACCACACAGCACTTCCTTTGCACGCCTGCTTTACTCTTCAAGTAAAAAGTACTACAAAAAAGATCAAAGAACCCACACACATGGTACTAAGCTTACCAGGGTTCATCTCAACCCTCACATGAATTCTGGCAGGAGCAGTCCTTCAACGCTCACCCGAAGGATTCCTTCGGGTTACTAGTTCATCACAGCTTCAGCTCAGAACAAGCACACCCAGACAGAGTTAGTCCCCCACTGTATACCATTCAGGGGTCTGTGAGCTGGAGTTTCCAAGAGCAGGTCATTAGTAGACAATGGGGTTTCTTGAAGAATCCACACTCCTGTCAGACTTAGCCATGCTGAGCTAATAACCCCCAGTGAAGACAGCACGAGGTCAATGGAACAATTCTTCTGTTGGCCTCGCTAGCCTTGAGGAGGTGGGTTAACTACTGCGATGGGAGAACCCCTCCCACAGGTGGAGGTATTGTCTACACTGAAGCGCTACAGCTGGGCCATTGGAGTGTTTCAAGTGTAGACAAGCCCTCAGTGAAATTAATTCAAGATATTGTAAGGCATGTGTTGTCAGTCTGTTGCAATGTTCCCTCTTGTTTACACTGCAGTAGCACCGAGGCACCCTAGTCATGGGCCAGGACCCCACTGTGCTAGGCACTGCCCCAACCCAGAGCAAATACACTCCCTGCCCCTAAGAAGGTCACAAGTCTAAGGGCAATGACTCTTTCCAGCCCTTAGTTTTTGCAGCTGTAAAAGAGGACCTCAGTCTCACTGTCCTCAAAGTGCTTTACAAAGTGGGGGGAGAGGGACAAGGCTATCCCGTGCTCAACACAACCCTGCTCTTCCCACAGCAGAACATCTTCCCCACAAAGTCACTGCATCCTTGTGGGCAGCAGGCAGGGCTGACTACCACAGCTGCATTGCACCACAGGCAGAAACGGAGTAACAGGGCTTGAATACGGTTCAGATCAAAGTCACAGACAGGTCACAGGCAAGCAACAAAAATCTGCCAGCTCCAGCTCCAGCCCCCGCCCCTGAAGCAGAAGTAGTCACAGAGGTTCGTTAAAGTCAGGAACTAATCCTAGATGACCCTCCATGACCGTAACCACGGCAGAAGCCCACAGGCTGCTGGTGAGAGCCAGCTAAAAGGATATCCAAGAGCAGCGATACCCATCTCTGCTTAGAGGAAAGGTTTCCTTCCCCTATCCTAGCTATGTCCTGTTCACGGACCCATTCACTTCCTGGGTTGGAGCCTAGACCTCTGACCAGAGAGAACACAGTCTGTGCGCCTCCAGTGTCACAGTGAGCATTAGCTTCACGAAGACTTGACAATCAACAGCCTTGCACTTCTAGTCTCCAGATGGAGCATCCCAACACATGCTGAAACAGCAATCACCTTAAAGCATTGCTCAAGTATCTCCCAGGGTCAATCCCAGCCTGATCTGAATACACATGCTCCACTTGGAGCGGGGACTCACCTGAATGTGCTTGTCAGCAAACAGATCCTCCACCAGTGTTCGATCTACTCGGGTCATCCCAGCATGGTGAATAGCAAAGCCGTATGGCAACAGGTCCTTCAGCTCTAGATTCTGTAGCAAAGAGACAACTAATTACAGACAGACTCTTCAGTGAGTGAATCCACAGGACACACTGCAGATCAGAGGAACTCCTGGAGAGCAAACCAGGGCAGGGAGCGCCTGAGTGCCAGCACTCATTAACAAGCACTGGCCTCTCACGCTGCCATGAAATCAACACCCCCCGGGGAACGAGGACGCAGGTCCCACTGTTCCTACTGAGAAGATTTTGGTTTAAAGCTGTGAGTAAAGACAAGAGGGAGAGAAAGCTCAGATTCTAGGAAAACGTGGCAAGCTTATCACACATGAGCCGCAGTATTTGTCCCCCCAAGTCTGTCATAACACACCAGCCAGACTACAGGCAAATACTCCAACTTTCTGCCTGCTAGTTACCTTGCACTGCTCAGCTTCTGTCCTCAGGACCTCTGTAGAGGCTGAGCCCTCACGAAGGAAGAGGCCCAGCGTATCTTTCTCCAGACACATGTCCCTGATGGCTCGGGCCGTCTTCCCTGTCTCCTTCCTGGAGTGAACAAACACCAGCACCTGTCGAACGTACCACACAGCACTGTTATTGGGGGGCACAGAGTTCTGCCCTAGCCCATTCCCTGTGCTCAGGAAAGCAAGGTGACTACGGTGCAAAAGTGTGGCCTAGAAGACACATTGGGGCATGGTGCTGATGCAGCAGGTCCGGGTTGGAGCTGCTGGCCTGGTAATGGGAGCACCACAAGAGGAAACCGTTTAATTCTGGAAAAGGAGAGACGCTTGGCTCTGGGAGGGGCTGGAAGCTCAGTGAGCTGGCTCAGGAGGGAGCTCCAGCCAGCTCTAACCAGAGGAGTTGGGCTGAGGCACAGCCACATGGGAAGAACCGAAGTGCTCGCGCTGGATGGTCAGAAGGCAATAGTCAGCAGGCAGAGAAACAGCAGTCTGGGGTACATGTCCCTGCCTCAGCTGCTAGTAGCCAGCACAGATCTACACTTCTATCCACAGAGACTGCAGTAGTTCTGGAGCTGGGAGCAGAGTCCACAGGACAAACGTAAATAGAAAAAGCCTCTCACCAGTGCATCATAACCAAGATGCTTAAATGTACCAGCAACTAAAATACCAGCAGGACGTCAGGCCTACCTGGTTCTTCCCAGCATGCTCCATAATCTTCTCGTAGACAATCTCATTCATGATCTGGAAGCGCTTGATTGCTTTCTTCTCTGTGATTCCCACATAGGTCTGCTCCAGGGGCACTGGGCGAAAGCTGCAATGAGAAGCAGGTAGCATGAACTGGCTGGAATGGCACCTCCACGTTATGGATTTCTGCCACAGATCAGATGGTTTCTATCCAAGAATCACCGTGCAGATCCATTCGCAAGCTTTAATCCTGCCCCTTCGCAGAGACTCCATGCTAAATGCCCTCCTGTTCTAGCCCAACACACGAAGATTCAGTGAATCACGTTCTGGCCAAGCACTGCCTCCTTGTTTTAGTTCTACGGCAGCAGTATTCGACTGTCACTTGAGTCCATTCCCTGGATGCACATCCTCAGATATGGATGAAACTTTGCAAGCCGCCTCAGAGCCATTCAAAGCTTCCCCAGCAGATTGGGATGGAGAATCCCTTTTCTCCCCTTCCCAGCTTATGTTCTGAACCCAGGTATGAGTATAACTAAAGCTAAGATTATGTCACAGAGTCTTTGACTTCCAGAGACCTCCATGACATTTTCCACTTCAACCCTGGGGTGGTGGGGCTGGAGCTATCAGCTGGCTGGGGGACCCCGCAGCTCCCAACTGAGGGCCCTGGAACTCCAAGCCATTGCAGGCGCCTGAGACACCCTAGAGCTGCAGCGAGAGTAGGTGCTTGACCCCTGACCACCCATTTTGTCAGTTATTTTTAGTGAAAGTCAGGGACAGGTCACAAGCTTCTGTGAATTTTTGTTTGTTGCCTGTGACCTGTCCCTTTCCTAAAAATAACTGTAACAAAATCTTAACTTTAAAGTAAAACTAATAGCTACACAACCTCAGGAAAATACCCTCAGGATGCATTTCAGGGGTGCGATCCTGCACCTACACATTCTAACGATTTCCCTAAGAGCCACAAGCTTATCCCATGGCCAGTTAAACCAGGCTGGATGCCCAATGAAACCCTGGCACCATCAGCTTAATGACAATTAGATTCCAAACCACCTCCCCATAAAGATCTCACCAAAGACCTTGGCTGCTTCCCCAACTGGATTGTAAAAGGCCCTTCTCAACCTTTCCCACACCTGTTATCAAAGTAGAATAAGCCTTTGACGGGGTCCACTCTCAGGAATGTAGCTACATCCTCGTAGTTTGGGAGAGTGGCACTCAGGCCAACAAGCCTCACATCCTCCTGGGTCATCTCAATGTTGCGGATGGCTCTAGCCACCAAGGACTCCAGGACAGGGCCCCGGTCATCATGCAGCAGGTGGATCTCATCCTAGAGGAGAAAAGGGGTGGGAAGAGCTGGACTTCAAAGGGGAAAGGCTCGACTGACTTCTTTGCTGCATGTCTGGTTCATTCGTACTCCTGATGGAACTGCATGGCTGGGCTTGCATAGGTTTAAACACACCCACCTATCCACCATGCCCCAATGAAGTCTCACATCAATTATGGCCTTCTCAGAAACCACAAAGACCCTGATATAACCCCTCAGGCTGAGGTACCATGAAGCACTTCCCGAAGTGCAGTCACAGCCAGCGTCGTCATCTCCCAGTGGGCTTGGGGAAGACATTACTGCTACTCACCAGGATAATGAGGCGCACCAGCTGGGTATAGGTGCGCTCCCCGCCCTTGCGGGTGATGATGTCCCACTTCTCGGGGGTGCAGACGATGATCTGGGTTGCGTTGATTTCTTCCTTACACAACTGGTGGTCTCCAGTCAGCTCGGCCACATTGATGCCATAAGTTGCCAGGCGCTAGGAAAGACCAAGCACAGTGCATGTGAGGAGACCGGGAAATGAAAGGTCCTGAGCAGCACCTTTGGGGAAATCGCATGCACCATTGCATACCTCTCCCATGACTACAAATAGGGTTTTCCACACCGTGGCATTAAGCAAGACACAGATTCTTCCTCTTTGGTGCTGAATCACAAAGCCTGGAATGGAAGCATCAGGCCCAAGAGAACAGGGAATAAGAGGCACAACACCCTGTCCTCTCAAGGCTTGATACCCTTTAATGCTAGAGCTCAGCTGGGGCCCTTCTGAGTACAGACCTCACAGGAGCAAAGCTCCAAGTCCTTGCTCCACTTCCCCTCCCCCACAGGTCTAGCAGAACCATAGCAAAGTTGTTCGATTACCTTCCCAAAGCTGCCCACCATCTCCTGCACCAGAGACCGCATGGGTGCAATGTAGATGATTTTGAAGTCATCCACGTTGATGGTTCCATCCATGTTGATGTGCTTCCCGATCTCGCGTAGCATGCACATCAGAGCGACGTTGGTCTTCCCTGCACCCTGCGGCACAGAATACACCTCTGTAGTCACACCCTACACACCACTGTAATAATCTCTGTATAAAGCACACCTTGTAAGGTATCAATTAAAAACTCATAATTTGCTAATCAGTATTGGCCTGGTAAAATGTGTGTGGCAACATGATACGTGACGTTATAAGATTCCCCTGTATGGAGTTATTAACGCACGTTTCAAACCCCACAACACTGCCCAAGAAGACATTGGCAAACAGGTCTGTCCTAAACAAAGGAGCGTGTACTCCGGTTAATTTGCATTTAAGCAGGAAACAGTTATCAAGCAGGAAGGGAAGAGAAAGGAAGTTCAAACAGTGAAAAAAAAAAACCAGCAGGGAACATCTCTCCACATAGACACTTTGGATCCTGGTTCTCAGATGGAAATGTTTTTCTAGAGGGACTGAAAGGATAAAAAGGAGGGGCAAAATAGCCCCAGACATCTCCCTCTATCACATTCACTGCGCCTGAAGAGACAAGGGAAATAGGCACTGGACTCTGGGGGGTTTGGCCAGTAATCTGTTGGAGCACACGGTGAGAAACTTTGCTTGAATCTAATCTAGTTTAAGTCAAGTCAGGTATTAGTAAATGTCTTCTCTATTTTTCTTGTAACCGTTTCTGACTTCTATGCCTCATTACCTGTACTCACTTAAAATTTACCTCTTTGTATCAAATAAACTTGTTTTACTGTTTTAGCTAATCCAGTGTGTTTAAGTGAAAGTATCTGAATAACTTGGACAAAAGAAACTGGCATATTATTCCTCGGTGCTGGGCAGCAACAGGACACATATTTCTGGTGGACAATCTGGGACTGGGGGTATGTTGAGGTCACCCTGCAGTATAACCATGGCTGGTGAGAGTCAGGCTGCGGCTTGCATGCTGGAAGGCTGTTTATGAGCAGCCCAAGGAGGAGCTACAGCAGAAAGGCATTGTAAGGCACCCAATGCAGGAGACGAGTTAACATAGCCCTCCACTGGTCTGGACTGCACCCTGGTATGTCGCACCCTGGTACAAACATTGAATCAGCCCCATCATATCCATAGTCTCCTGACAGCAGCCAAAGACAGATTCCCCACGAAGTATGAGCCAGCCCTCCCTCAGGTGACATAAAACTACTCAAGATAGTCAAATCCAAAGCAGACTGTGAAGAGCTACAAAATGGATCTCTCAAAACTGGGTGACTGCGCAACAAAATGGCAGATGAAATTCAATGTTGATAAATGCAAAGTAATGCACATTGGAAAACATAATCCCAGTTATCTATCTATCTATATATCAAATGATGGGATCTAAATTAGCTGACCACTCAAGAAAGCGATCTTAGAGTCACTGTGGGTAGTTCTCTGAAAACATCCACTCAATGTGCAGTGGCAGTCAAAAAACCAAACAGAATGTTGCAAATCATTAAGAAAGGGATAGATAATAAGACAGAAATCATCATGTTGCCTCTATATAAATCCATGATACACCCACATCTTGAATACTGTGTGCAGATGTGGTCATCCTATCTCAAAAAAGATTTAAAACAAACAAAAGGAAGTATTTCTTCACACAAGGCACAGTCCATCTGTTGAACTCCCTGCCAGAGGATGTTGTGAAGGCCAAGACTATAACAGGGTTAAAAAAGAACTAGATAAATTCATGATCCATGAATGGCTATTAGCCAGGCTGGGCAGGGATGGTGTCACTGGCCTCTGTTTGCCAGAAGGTGAGAATGGGCGACAGGGGGTGCATCACTTGATTCCCTGTTCTGTTCATACCCTCTGGGGCACCTGGCATTGGCCACTGTTGGAAGATACTGGGCAAGATGGACCTTTAGTCTGACCTAATTTGGCCGTTCTTATGTTCTAAGACAGTTGGGCTACAACCCAAAATCTGTGCTAAACAGGAGTGGCTGGAGGCACTGAGTATCTATGAGGTGGCCTCCTGGGGCAGGAGACAGCTTGGCCAGATCCTTACCGTGGGAGCACAGAGTAGCAGGTTCTCATCAGTCTCAAGTGCAGCACGGTAGAGTTTGCTCTGAATCCGGTTCAGGGTTTTGAACCCCTCGAACCCAGCCTGGGCATATTTGGGCAGTTTGTCCACAGAAACCAGTTGCTGAAAAGGGGAAACATCATTAACATCAAAGACCATACCCTTTATTGTGCCACAAGCAGGGCACTCTGTGATCTAGAAGAGAGACCCCTTGGGGAATGGCAGGGAGCTTCCTGGTCTCTCTCAGTGTGGCTGGGACATAATGCTTTGTGCAGAGCAGTCATAGAACAGGCAGTAAGATCAGATGGGGCCCATTAGACCAAAGCATTTGGCCTGGGGGAGGTCAACTGCTGATCTGCAAGATTCACACATCACTCTGGGCAGCGACCAGCAACGCAGTCAACTAGCATAGAGGATTCTAACTCTTCGGGCCGACACTACCGATTCCCCAGACTGCACCCTCTCGTGTACCAGGTAGTTCCCACTGTGGGTCAGAGCTCACAGGGGAGCTTGGATTGCCAGTGTGGGTAGCCAACTGCAAAGCAGAGATTACAGCACGAACCACAACAACCCATAACACTGTACAAGCAGCAAGGACTCCTCACACCATGGGTTTGCCTGTCTCCATTTTACAGCTTGGGAAACTGACAGAGTCCAAGTGACTTGTCCAAAGTCACATGGTGAATTAGTAGCACAGCCAGAACTGGAACCCAACCTTGAATATGGCCCATGCTCATTTGCTCGGTCTGGCAGAGCAGCTTGCACAAATGACTGGCAGAGGTGCAGCAACAGTGCCCCCAAGCCCCACAGAGTAGCCCATCTTAAAGGTGTAAGGGGAGCCAGAGGCACCAATGCCAGGTGCACATCCCCGGCACTAGAAACCAATGGATCAGAAGCCATTTTTGGTCACATGAAATCTCAGGGAAGCAGAGCTTAATGCACAGGCTCCTTAAGGGTCACGTGTCGGAAGGGGCCCAAGTCCTGCTGGCCCCAGGGCGCGTCGTGGAGATGCTCCCTCAACTTCTGAGTCGCACACTGCGAGCGAGAAGTGCCACAAAGCCAGCAGGTCTCTGTGCGGCGTGGGGAAAAAGGGACACTAGGTAATCCAACCCTGCCCACTGCTGACCGAAAGGGAACAGAGACACCTACCTCTTCGGAGCCGAAGGGCTTTGGCTTCAAGGCAGGCACATGCACCTCCTCGTAGCCTTTGCGCTGCCTGCGGAACGAGCCATCAGGCAGCTGGCAACGCTTGTTGGCCATGAAATGGCTGCCCTGGGCAAACACCAGATCTTCCAGATCCAACACTTGGCGCGGGGCCAGTGCCTGGAAAAAACAGAAGGGGGGTCAGAAGAAGAATGGGAGGGGCCCATATTTAAAGGGGCAGCATGGCATCCACTCCCTCCAGCCTGAAAGTCTGCCTTCCCATACCTTCTCAGGCAGATCGGGGCTTAACCCTACACATCCCACCTGCAGGCCGCTAGATCAGGGTATTTAACAACAGCCCCCTTGCACTCATTCAGCCCCTCATCTAGCAGTTCCTCGAGCATCCTAAGAACAGGTGCCTTAAGGGACACACCTCTCCACCCTGATCCAGATCCATGGTTTCCAGGTTTGTGTCCATCCGGGACTGACGCACACGTTCCCTGCGAGAGCGTTCCTCCTGGATGCAAAGGGAGAGGGTAGGTTAACGCGGTGCAGACACCTCTCGGTGGGGAACAGCAGCTGCTGCCCCACTGCGATAGCACAGCTTCAGCTAATTGGTGAGGCAGCTCCTCAGGCTGGGAGTCCCTTTAAGCACAGCCATTCATTCAACCAGAGCCACCTGCTGATGGTCACTGGAAACCACCACCACCAGGGCCAGAAACATCACCTGTCCCCCAGGGGAACATACTGCAACGGACCCCATGCAGAAGGGTGTAAGAACAGGCTGGGTCCAGGCACAGGAAACATTCATTAGACAACACAACGACAGCATGGAACTGACCCAGGGGGCTAATGAGCAATGCTAAGCACTACAGTGAAAATGACTCAGCATCAGATCCTGGTCAGGATATCTCAGCTCCCTCAGAGCATGGAGGATGTCATGCTCAAAGCCTCCATAATCCCTTCCAATTAATGAGTGGATCCAACATGCTCCAAAGGGAGCTGCACCTCAGAGGACCCCGTAACAGAGACACAGAAGCTGCTGTCTGCTACTGATTAGTAACAGCTCAAATTGGCGCAATGCTCTGAACCCAAAGCTGAATCTGGCTAATATGAAGAGGGGAAGCATGGTCAGTCTACAACCATCATCGTCAGACCATACCTCTATGCTGTGACCCCAGTAGCACCCTCCCCTCCTTTCAATCCAGTTTATTCAGTGATTGCAGTGAAATGCGTGTGTGTGACATGCATACAAAGTGCTATTTCAATAGTGTCAGCTCAGATGCAACAAGGACCTTATGGGCTCTCTCTGCTCTTCTTACCCGAATCAGATCCTCCTTCTCCGTCTCATGCAGCTGATACAGAAATTTTGACAGCTCGGGATCAGATTCCATCTTCCCCATGATCCTCTCCTTCTCGGCTTCACTTTGTGCACTAGCCAGCAGCGTACAGTACAGGACTGGAGGGAGAAAGAGGGTGAGAGAAGGCAACTGCCCCAATGCACAGGGTCAGAGAGAAAGGGGCAAGATGGAGAACAGTCACAGAGTACCAGGAGACACCTGAAGTTTCACAAAGCATGGAGCAGAGGAAAGACTGCACAGAAGGCAGATGTATGGAGAGGTGAGAAAGTTGCAGCTATGAAAGCTGACTGAGGCCGGGTCTTAAAATTTAGGACAGCGTACATCAATCAAGGATGTGACAAACCCATGCCCCAAGCGCAGCTACGTGGCCCTAAAAGCCCACACAGATATAACGAGGTCGACAGAAGAATACTTCTATCAGCCCAGCTACCATTGCTCAGGGATGCGGAGTTCCTACACTGACGGAAAATCCCCTTCCATCGCCGTAGGCTGCATCTACCCTCCGGGGTACGTAGCCTCCCCTGTGCTGGTGTAAATCCCCGTAGTGCAGACATAACCTGAGGTGTGACTAGCAGCACAACCAGAGCAGCACACAGGCAAAGAACCAGGGTAACAGCACTGCAGGTTAACGAGGTGCCCAGTACTCACTCATCATTCTGTGCTGCCTCAGCACCTTAATGAAGTCAAAGGTGTTAAAGCCCAGGAGCAGGACAAGCTGGTTTTCACACTCCCTGTCATCACTGGCAGTCTGGGAAAAGAAGGGACAGAAAGAAGCTGGTTACATCTGCTGCCCTGCTTCGCCGTGGGAGAGGGCGGGGGACCCAGACTCCCACTGCACAGCAGGTAGAACCTAACTGCATAGCGAATACAGGCTACCCGCCAGACTGACAACCCCGATCCTCCAGGTAACCATCAAGACTCTGAGCAAGTTTGCCAGTGTTGCTGAGATGAGTCTAAACAAGTGCAGTCTGTCCCAGAACCTCTTCCCGCCCTCCTAAGAGGCCTCTAGGGGCACGACAGCTGGGTCATCTATGCTGGTGCAGTTTACAGGCATTTGAGCCGCATTAATGCTATAGATGAAGGGCTGGCACCTGAGAAGTACTGGGCACCCTAATTCCAAGGGAAGTCAAAGGGGGTGAGGATCAGGGTCCTGGTTAGCATGGGGAACACCACCCCAGAGTTGGCCTCCCAGAAGCAGCAGTAACTGTTACCCAAGAGAAGGTCTGCCCATGTGTTAAACCTGGTCCTCACAGCAGAGGGGGACACGGTGGGTGTATCCTCAGGGGAAGAGTGGCAAAGTAGCAAGTTGTTTGGTTGTATTAACAATTTTAATATGGAAAAATAGGTCCAAAGTGTAAAGAACTTGCCCAGGCAGCTTCCTGTCTTCCAGCCAGGCCGGCCCCGAGTCTGGAACCTTCTCCATCCGCAGAGGCAGAATAATTGGCCACATACCTTTAAGATCTCTAGCACCTCGTCTGCTTTCTTCTGGGACACGATGGCATCATCGTAGAAGCGACTTAGCTGCCGCTGAAGCCAAAAGGCATCGATGTCTCGGGGATGCAAGTCTCTCTTCTTGGAGCTCATCAGCTCACCTGAGGCCACCAGCTGAAAGACAGGCAGTGTCTCCTTACGGCCGTCCTTCGCCCACACAGAACTGAGTCCCCAGGACAGGCACAAACAGCCCTTTGGTTACTGCCCCACCCCCCCAGCCATTGTGTATGTGAGCAAAGCCCTGGCGGCAGCAGTCAGACCAGGGACAACAGAGCACTTAATTGTAATGACAAGGCTTTAACCCAACGATAGCAATGCTAAGGAAGTCTGCTGGACCTGGGAAAAGCTACTTCCTCCTACCCGTCTGCAAGTTGGAGAGAAGTGGAGAAAAAGGAGCTACCAGCAGCATGACGAAGAGGACAGAACAGGGTTTAAAGAGACTCACAGGGGAAAGTGGGAGAGTCCCACAGGCAGTTCTGGGCAACAGAGGGGTATGATGCCGGAAAACCCAGTGCCAGCTCATGCCAAGGCCCCAGGCCTCACTTAACATAAATGCATAGCTGGAAACAAGTCTGGCTCGCCTGTGTGTCAGTACTGTTAACGCAGATATTGGAGTTTTAACAACGTGTTCAGTGCTTCTACCTTAGCTTGCACGGTGCTGCATGCATTAGCGCTCGTACACACTACCACTTACGTCGATATAACGTATGCCGCTCAGGGGTGTGAATAAGCCCCCACCACCACTGAGCAACACAAGTTACATCGACCTAAGCACCAGTGTGGGCAGAGCTTCTCCTGCCCACATAGCTACTCCGCCTCTCGCATAGGTGGTTGTATTGTGCCAACAAGAGCTTCTTCCTCAGAAGCACTACAGCTGCACTGATGCAGCATTTCCAGTGTAGACTAGCCCTTAGCCTCGCCTATATGGGTTACCTAAGGAGGTGGTGGAATCTCCTTCCTTACAGGTTTTTAAGGTCAAGCTTGACAAAGCCCTGGCTGGGATGATTTAATTGGTGTTGGTCCTGCTTTGAGCAGGGGGTTGGATTAGATGACCTCCTATGGTCCCTTCCAACCTTGATATTCTATGAATGGTGGAAAAACAGGCAATTGCCTTCTGCGTGAACAATTTTATTTTATTTTTACTTATTTAATTAATGAGGATGCTTAGGAAATAAGGGCCTATTGTTCCCTGACGGACTCCAACCTGTCAAAGGCCTGAAATTGTATAAAAGATCCAGGGGTCCTCATTCTGTCATCTCAGATCTGCTTCATCAGGGGAAGTTTGAGTTGCAAGATGAGATCCCAGTTAAGCCGGTACACCCTGGATATCATATTGGACACTGGACTACAACCTATGGACTACATTTCAAAAGAACTCTTTGCAACTACAAAGCTCACCATCTCTGCTATAAATCTGAACCTCAAGAATTGAACTCATGTTTGTATGTATATTGATCTTTTAACCATACTCTCTCTCTTTTCTTTTTTAATGAATTTTAGTTTAGTTAATAAGAACTGGCTATAAGCATGTATTTGGGTAACCAGGGAGGTAATGTGTCCGATCCCTTGGGATTGGTAGAACCTTTTATATGATGAAATAAGATTTTCATTAATCTTCATCATATCTGACTTGAGTAATTAGATGGAGGCTGAGGCTGGGTTACTTTAAGGGAACTGTTTTGGACTTCTGAGTAACCAGTAAGGTATAACAGAAGCTGTTTAGTGCTGACTTGGTAAATCTAAGTATTGAAACATCCACCAGCTTTGGGGTTGTCTGCCTCATTCTTTGCAGTTCACCCTTACTGAGTGACTTGAGCTGGCTCCTCCAGGAATCCGGTCACACTGTCACTCATTTGTCGTGTATATTACCTGCTTTAACCTTGTAAATAACTCTCATTTCCTTTTCCTAGTTAATAAGTCTTTAGTTAGTTTGATATAGGATTGGCTGCAAGCATTGACTTTGGTAAGAGATCTGGGGTACAACTAGGGTGACCAGATAGCAAGTGTGAAAAATCAGGATGGGGGGTGGGAGGTAATAGGAGCCTATATAAGAAAAAGACCCAAAAATCGGGACTGTCCCTATAAAATTGGGACATCTGGTCACCCTAGGTACAACTGACCTGGGGTAAGTGACTGGTCCTTTGGGACTGGGAGTAACCTGAATATTATTGTGATTTTTGGTATAAGGTACCATCGATCATAGAGGCATGCTTGCCTGGGTGGCAAGATAGACCAGAGTGCCCAAAGAGACTGTCTAACTCTAGGGCAAGGCTGTTAGAGGGTTTGAGTTGTTCACACTTGTTACTTGGTTGGTGAAATGTATTTAGAGAGCATAAGCTTGGAGTAGAAGGCTTTTGGTTCAGAACACAAGTCACACACTTCTGCAGTGGGACCCTGGACACAAAGAATATTCTGGAACGGTGAGGAAATGGAGGTAGGGAAATGCATGCTGGATTTTTGTATAGATCTGTGTATTTCTCACTCTATTAAAGAAAGAACAATTGTGTTTTAGAATCCTGTGCAAAATGTCTGTGTTTCACGAATTACATCTACCATGTGCTCCAAGAAGGAAACTATGGACCCAAACCACCACCTAGCTCGTGTTCTGAGATAGGGTGTGTTAACCGACAGGGTAAGCGTGAGGGCAGCACCGGTTCTGGGGTGGGGCGTAGGGTCACAGCTCTCAGAAGGGGGATACCACATTGAAGTTCTGCTCCCCAAGAGCGTGCCCGGAGGTTCTAAGGCAGCAGCAGTGCCTGGACTCTGTTCTGACCCTAGGGGCTTAAGACACCCAAATATTCAGCAGTTGGCTTCTCGTACAGCAATCCAGCAGGGGGCCCACAGCTAAATCTGACACACTAGTGTCTGCTATCACAGTTAGGAATGAAGTCCCCATAGCTTTAATACAGCCACCAACTTCAAGCCAACCCTCCAGTGATAGGAAAGTATCCTTTCGCTTCCCACTTGGTAACTCACATTGGCTGAGAGGGTGCAGCGGACAACAGCCTCATCCCCCTCCAGGTCATCATCAGACGCCTCATCCCGTACTTCACCGTACACGTCCTCATCGCCTTCCTGTTGGAACACACAGCTCCTGTGAATGGCTCTCCCCCCAGAAAACCTCATGGAGAAGCTCTCCACACCTTGGATAGGAGTACAACAAATGCCATTCCTACTGAGAGCCGAGCTAGTCCTTCCTCCAGCAGCAGAAAAATCATACTGTGGTTAAGGCAGCAGATCACAGGACTTTGGGCAAGTCCCATCATCCCATGTCTCAGTTTCCCCATTTAGAAGATATGATCGTTATCAGGGATGGCGCTCCTTGTACTGCAAGCTCAGCAGAAGTGAGCATTATTACTGTAGTCTGGCATCTTGCTTTCAGTTGTGGCCAATACCAGATGCAGCCAAAGTCAGCAGAAAAAATAATGTAACAAGCCAACTGGGCACCCCTAAATTATGGGAGTGAGGGAAGATCTTTCATGCAGTAATCATCTATGGCCTAGTGCAGAAAGAGGGACAGTTCCTTACAGATGCCATCTTGGCTATGTGTCAGGTCCCTTGCTCAGGCTCACTGTTATCCTTCTCAATACTCCCCTGGGGCAGCTAGTCCCTCGGGTTCGCTCTGTTTTAGAAGGAGCATGTTTCCACTGAGCTCGCTGCAGACAACCCTCATCTGTCTTGTGATGTTAAAGTGCATTCAGAACTCGTGAGCGCGTACAAGGCCTTTCAATCCTTTCCCACCCCAAGACTTTCAAAAATAAGTGCTACCAATGACTCAGAGGTTCCTGTATTGTTCTCCCTTAAGGAACCAGACAAGGCAATTCTTTTCAGACCCTCACTCAGGTAAGTGTGACAGAAGAGCAATTATATGAAATAGTCCCAAGTGGCTCACATTTAGAAAAGGCATTGCAGGAAACAGGAAGTCAGGGAGAGCAAGAGCAAGTTTCAGTCTGAAAGGGACTGCTGAGGAGGCCAGGAAGTCTGACAGCTGATCAAAACCAAGCAGCTGGTCTGTGGGCCAACCCATAGAATTCATACACGTTTCTGTGAAAGGCGGTACAGTATAGTACAGTAATTTACCAAGCCTTCCAGTACCAGGAAGCAGGGTCTAATCTTCCGGCCTGGCTCGGCCTCGCTGGCCAACAAAGCTGAGATAGAGCCAAACTCCAGCTCCCCACGTCCCCAAGCCCTGTCCACAACCAGCAGCACAAAGAAGAGGAGCTCAGCCACCACCTTAGAAGCATCTGATCACTTACCTCTTCATCAGACTCAAACTGCACATTCACTCCATACGTCTCATCAATGTTATCATCTGCAAAGGGGGACGGAGTTAGAAGGGTGCAACCCAAGCTCAACCCAGTTATCTTCCTTTTGCACCACTATAATGCAAGAGCCCCAGTACCCGCTAAAGCATGGGGAGCACACTCAGAGATATGTTCCCACTAGAGGCTAAGTGGAGAAAATATCACTCGTTTTACTTATGACTGAATCAGGATTTGAACAGAAAAACTAAACATTATCCATAGATGTCTCTGGGAGTTGTATGCATGGCTTAGGCTAGCGCAGGGGAGGACAAACTATAGCCCTGGGATTGCCCTCCGTGGTGCCGCGGGGGCCTGCGCCACTCTCAGAAGCGGCCCCTGGGGGGAATGTGGAGGGGGAGAAGGCTCTGTGCATTGCCCATGCCTCCAGGCACCACCCCCGCAGCCCCCATTGGCTGGGAATGGTGAACCGTGGCCAATGGGAGCTTCGGGGGAGGTACCTGGAGGTGTGGCAAGGGCAGCGCATGCAGAGCCATCCGTCCCACCTCTCCCAGGGGCCGCAGCACTTCCTGGAGTGGCGCGGGGTGGGGGACAGGGCAGGCAGGCAGGGAGCCTGCCCTGTTCCCGGTGCGCGCCAATACCACACCGGAGCCGCTTTAGGTAAGCGGTGCCGGGCCGGAGCCCTAACCCCTCCTGCACTCCACCCCCCAAATCCCTGCCCTAAGCCTCCTGCCTGCACCTCGCACCCCAACCCCCTGCCGCACCCCACTCCCCTGTACACCCCAATCCCCTGCTGCACCCCACATCCCTCCTGCATCCCAACCCCCTTCCCTGAGCCCCCTCATACACTCCTCCTCTGCCCCAATCCCTTGCACTGAGCTTTTTCCTGTACACCGCACCCCCCCCTCAGACCTTGCACTTCCTGCCCCGGCCCTGTATACAATTTCCCCACCCAGATGTGGCCCTTGGCCCAAAAAAGTTTGCCCACCCCTGGGCTAGCGTGTAGCCCTTAGTTTCCAAGTGCAATAACTATTTACCACCAAGCCCCAAAGAAACATTTTTAAGCCCCATCTCAGTTTAAAACACTTTCTAACCTCCCTGCATACAGGCACTGTGCCCCGTCTGTGCGCCAGCTATTGAAATATGACATGCTGATAACCCATATACTGTGATTTCTGAGATAATACAAGGGAGCAGTCCAGGCCCAAGCTCGAGGGTGATCCCTACCCATGTTCTGGATCTCCTTGTCACCACCATAGTCTGTGATCTTCTTGCCCAAGTTCACCAGCACATGGTAGCGGGTGTCGTCCGTCTGTCCTAACAGCAAATCAATTTCCTTCCGCCTCTCTTTGTCACGCAGCTTCTCGTTCTTCAATACAGCTAAGACCTCGTCCGCTGCTCCACAGAGAATGTCACGTGGCTGCAGAAGAAATGAGAACAGCTGCAACACACCTAATTTGGGGGATGCTCCATGTACCGAACTGCACATTTCCCACCTGGGATAAGCACTGCCACTGCTCAGCAGTGGCACTAAAAGACTGGCTCACATTTATGGACTAAATGCTTCCAGCTTTCTGTCTACAATAATTATCTCCATGGAAAAACGACCGATCTGGAAGCATTCCCCTCTAAAACACTGCAGCACTGTGCCAGCACATGAGGAACAGTAACAGCCATGACCCTGCTCAGAAGTCAGATCCCACCTTACAGTAAAGGCAGTCACTCAGGTGGCTCTGAGGATTTGTCTAGGGTCCTATGGAGACAGTATCTCAGGTAAAGAGCTTTAGCACCCACAAGTTGTTATACATCTCACTAGCTTGAAACGGAAGGATTAGCAATCAAGGATCCAAAGACCAGCTTACTGACTGATCTGAACTACAGCTCTGCCAGCTATTTGCCCCTACCACACACACGGAGTTCTGACAACTCCACTCGGTTGATGTGTACACACATTACAAGCAGTTAGAGAAAAGATACCCTCACAGGTCCATGCACATCCTTACCTGGTCCCCAAGGGCTGCCTGAATAAAACTTAGCAGCACCTCATAGGTCTCCCGGGTCTCCTTGGTTTTGGGTTTGTAGATGATGCCCACCATCTCGTCAATGCCCTCAGAGAGCAGCGTATAACCCTTCATTTTGTTGATATCATGCCTGTCCTCATCACGCTTCCTCCTCCTAGAAAGCAGGGCAAGGAAAACATCATACAAGTCAATCAGAGCAAAATTAGAAAGTAAGCACTTGGCATAAATGGTGGCAAAGAGTTTTTTTAATAATTCAAGCTATTAGTATCTCAAAGATTTTTTTAAAACATGATATTTTTTAAAAGCCTGACAGTATCCTGTCAAATGTATTTTCTATCCATGGCACAAGAAGTTAATTTTTACTGAACTTGAAACAAATGAAAGTATTGCTGCCCGGCCAGTTCATGGGAAACTCTCCTTATCCACAGCAGCACACTGTCTGCAATACTCAGACGCAAGAACATTAACTCAGCATTATGTCTGATGCAATTAAGATCTTAAAGTCATGGAATTTTGAGTTGACGTTCCTCAAGGCAACCTTCACGGCTCCTTCCCGCATTTGTGCAGTAACAGAATCATTCTCTATAGGGTTACGCTATCTGCACTGTCATCATGTCCATAGCTAAGGTGTATAGAATAAGTTGCAAGTAAAACCAAATCAAGAGTAAACAGCCGAACTTACATAAGAAGCAATATTGAGGAGGGCTATGAATAGGTATCACTTTAAGAGCACAAGCTTTAAGGTTTTCCTTGATAACTGTATGATAATTAAGGTTAAGATTGTGTCATGGTTATTTTCAGTAAAAGCCATGGACAGGTCAAACAAGCAATAAACAAAAATTCATGGAAGCCCATGACCTGTCCATGACTTTTACTGAAAATAACTGGGAGGGATGAGACGGATAGCTCCAGACCCTGCTGCAGGGGCTGGAGCCAAAGAAGTCATGGAGGTTCATTAAAGTCATCGAATCCATGACCTCCATGATTAAATTCTATCCTTAACGATAATCTCTGAAACCCAGGCAGTGTGGAAATACTTTAAATTCCTAGGGCTAGATCCAACACAAGCTTTTCAGCATTAGACTCCTGAATACCGTGCTGCAGTCAAGATGCTCTCATTCAATGCTCTGTGTTCATTTAGTCTCTTAGAACCCCAAGCTCTGAAAGACAAATTCATGTGTAACCCACTCACTTTGCTCGTCTCTCTTCCTGCATCTGGGGTTTGGTTCTTTGAGCCTTGTCACCCATTCGAGTGCCCTCCAGCTTCCCAACCAAAGAGAGCACCTCCCCCGTAGGCTCATCTCGGCGGGTCCTGTCGATCAAGGAGCGATCAGCTTGAAGTACGAGGTTAGAGTTCTGGAGGGATCACAGCACAAGAGAACAGGTAAAAGGTGTGAAGAAACCAATGCAACAATCTCTACAACCCCAGCCAGGCCAGTAGTACGTTTCATTATTGCCCGTGGCCACCCCAAACAAACTCCCACACATTATCATCATTACTGTAGCGCCTAGGACTTCTAGTCATGAGCCCAGACCCCATGGTGCTAGGCACTGCACAAACAGAACAAAAAAGACAAGCTCTGCTCCCAAAAGCTTACAATCCAAGTATAAAGCCAGAGATAACAAATGGATACAGACAGCAGAGCATAAGGAAACAATGAGTGGCCATCATCAGTGGTCTCAGCACACTACCGCCTGTCAGGCTTTTTGTACACCATACTGCAAAAGGCAATTTTGAGAAGAGAGCTGAAGGAAGATAATGAGGTACCCTTGCAAATATTTACAGGGAGTGTCACAAGGGGGAGGGGCAGTACAGGGAAAGCATGAAGATGCTTGTTAAATTTTCAGACAAGCGGATGGTAGCAGTAGCCAATTGGAGGCAGGAGTCAACAGCTCAAGAGCGAATGAGAGATGATATGTAGGGTGGGAATTGACCGTGAAGAACCTTGAAAGTAAGTGAAGACAAGCAGCTTATATTTGATACAATAAAGGGCACAGGCGCTTACTTTTCAATGTGCCGGGGGGGGGCGGGGTGCACCCCTTCCCAAAGGCCCCATCCCCACTGCCTGTTCCCACCCCTCCCCCCCAGAACCTCCCGCACACTGCAAAACAATTTATAGCGCTGGGCGGAAGGTGCTGATCGGCAGGGCCCGCCAGCGGGCAGGAGGAGGTTCTGATAGGGGGGATGCCAGTGGGTGCTCAGCACCCACCATTTTTTCCCCAGAGCAGCCACAGAGTCAGCACCTGCCTATGATAAAGGGGGACCCAGTGAGGGATGCAAAAAAAAGGGTGACATGGTCAAAGTGACAGATTAGGGAAATGATCTTTGCAGCCACATTCTGAATGGATATGAGTGGGGCAAGACTGCAGTAGTCCAGGCCAGAAAGAAGGATGTTACAATAATCAAGATGTAAGATGAGAGCTTGAACAAGAGTTTTATCTGTGTGACTGGAGAAATAAGAAAGGCTGCATTTTAGGGATATTATGCAGGATCTAGGATGCAACTGAAGGAAAAGAACACCATGCAGCAGTTAGAGACAGAATTTCAGTGACCTCAGGGATGAAAGGGATAAGGGGCAGTAGCTGCAGAGGGAAGCAGGGTCAAGGGTGTTTCTTTTATAAATTTAGATAATCAAATGCAAGGCTAGCCCCTCATGCCTGTGAACATATAACTGTCGGGCAATTTAAGTAATGATTCCCACAGCCACCATGCTTCCCCACACTGCATGTACATAGCAGAGCCTAACGCATGCCAAGCATTAGCACCTTGCAGGCTACCAGAGTTACCCCACAACCCAGGGTTTCCAGGATCATGTTTTAAGGATGCAAGACTCTTATCTTCCGATTTGTATATGTTACGATATTGATCATAACTTTACAGCGATACTACGGCCTGTATAAAGCTCATCCAGGTCCGAGTTAGTGTTTCCTTCCTAGAAGGAAAATGGGGGGCAGGGTTGTGTGGTGATGGGAACAGAACTGCTCACTTACACACAGGGCCAGAAGAGGGCCACTCCCTCCCTCCCCCCCACCCCCCTCAGGCTCCTGCTCCCCTTCTCTTCCCTCCCCCCTCCGGGCTCCCCCGCCGCTCTCCCCCCCCCCGGGCCCCTGCTCCCCCCCGCACCCGGGCGGCCGCGCCCACTCACCGCCTTGTACTCGTACTGCAGGCTCCGCGCAGTCACATCCGCCATGGCGCCGCCTCACCCGCCCGGACCCCGGTGCTGGACTCGGGCCGCTTCCCCCTCCCCGCAGCGGATCAAGCAGCGGCCAAAACTGAAACAGGTCGCTGCGCACCCCGCACGTCGGCCGAGCAACTCCTTCCGGGGCACACCGGAAGTGCCCTGCCGCGTTCGCCCCCAGACTTCGGCCCCGCCCCCTGGACGCCGGAGCGCGCGGCGGTGGTGCGGCGCGAGAGCACGTCATGGGCCGCGGGCAGCTGGCCCTCGCGTGAGCGCGCAGCGGCGTTGCCTAGCGACGGGCCGGGGGCGTGTCTGCGGCGGGGATGTGCCAATAATCTGCCCCGGGCCTTTCCCAGCTGGCTGGGTCGCGGGGCTCCCTCCCGTCGGGGGGGCGGGGCTCCCAGCCAGCGGGACGTAGGGGCGTGAGGTCCCCTCCCATCCTGCGGGCGCCGGGCCCCGGGCTCCCGGCCGGCTGGAGCCTGGGTCACGCTGTTGTGGGAAGCAGCAATGTTCCGTTCTGCTCCGATCTCTCGCCCACAGGGTGGGGCACATCACTGCAGGCTCGGCGCATGGCGCAGGGGTGTGAGTCGCCCTCAGGCGTGTAGCGCCAGGCGCTCTGGCTGTAAGGTCCGGCGCTTTGGCAGGAACTGGCGTAGGTGACCCCACCTCTTCTGCTGCTGTGTGGATTTCATTTCTTTTCAACTGCGAGGAAGTTGGTGAACGAAGCGCAACAGCGAAATGAAAAGCCTTGTCATAGGCTAACGCCAGGGACAGTGCGGGTCGCAGTTCAGACTGAAGCAGGGATAACTTGCACTAGTGCTCAGGATTAGCTGGCACAGGACTAATTATGTCATACCACCCAAATCCTTGCACCTCCCCTCTCGGCCCCTCACAATCACAGCTCCGGGCGACAGCTGGGCCACTGATAGGGCGCAAACCTGGGCTATCTTTATCCTGATGCTGCTTGATGAGGCCTACGTACACGTTCTGTTTACTTCTGTTTATTCCTGCTGTGATGTTGCAGTCTATATGATTTCATAAATATATGCTAATAAGTGAATATAATGTAACTGGAATATGCTTCATGCAAAAGGTCTCTTGTAAGGTATCATTACAAAGCTTATAACCTACTGAGTGTTCATCCTATTTGTGTCACTCTTGTATCTGAAACTAGAAATATGAAGTGCAACTCTCAGGGCCTATTGTAATTATGCAAAGTGTGGGCCATTAATGGTGGTTTGGAGTCTTGATGGCTCCCATCAACCAGGACAATTGACCATGGATGGCTCTGTTTGCAGGCAAGCCTTCCTGTGAGTCAGGCTGGAAGAAATGAAGGCTTGAAGTCATCTTACAGTGACATGTGATCATGTCACCTGAACTGGAATCTATCTTTAACCTGGTGTCTTTCCATTGAGAAGAAGGGGGTGGGAACCCAGAGAGGGACAAAGGATTCCCACTTTATGCAACAGATATATAAAGGGGTGGAACAGAACAAAAGGGAGGAGCTATCATGAAGAATCCCCTAGTTACCACCTGAGCTAGAACAAGAGCTGTACCAGCGGAAAGAATTGTGCCCAGGCCTGGAAGGTGTCCAATCTGACAAAAAAAAACTTACTGAAGCATCTGTAAGGGTGAGATGATCTGTATTCAGTTTGATTAGACATAGATTTGTGTGTTTTATTTTATTTTGCTTGGTGACTTACTTTGTTCCGTCTGTTACTGCTTGGAACCACTTAAATCCTACTTTCTGTATTTAATAAAATCACTTTTTACTTATTTATTAACCAAGAGTATGTATTAATACCGGGGTGGGGGTGTGACGAACTGGGAAAGTTCTTAATGTTTTCTCTGAGTACTGTGTTGGTGCCTCAGTGTTCCCATGGCAGTTCTTAAGTATCTGGCAGAGCAAAGGGCCAGTGCACCTAAATGCCTGACCCTCTGTCTCCTAGCAACTGATGGCCTGGGCCCCTCCTCTGCAAAGGTGCCAGCTGAAGGTGTTGGAGACAAAGGGATCAGGCGACCTCCTGGCCCGGGAAAGGGGCTGGGAGGGGTTGTTAGTCTGGAGCTGGCTGGGGTCAAGGGTGGAGGGCAGACCTGGGGGTCTGGCTCACTGCCCCCCAGAATGGACCCAGCCGAGGGGTCTGGTTCACTGTATCTACAAGCTCTGTTTTAGACCCTGTTCCTGTCATCGAATAAACCTCTGTTTTACTGGCTGGCTGAGAGTCACGTCTGACTGCAAAGTGGGGGTGCAGAACCCGGTGGCTTCCCCAGGACCCCGCTGGGGTGGACTCGCTGTGGGAAGCGCACGGAGGGGCAGAGGATGCTGAATGCTCCAAGGAGAGACCCAGGAGGTGAAGCTGTGTGAGCTTCTTGCCCTGAACAAGTCTGCTCCAAGGGAGAGGAGGCTCCCCAAAGTCCTGACTGGCTTGGTGGGGAGGAGTTCCAGAGCATCGCCCGGTGACTCCATGACAGGGGGAAAAACAGCTGTGCATATTTCTCTATCAGTGTTATAGAGAGTGAACAATTTATGAGTTTACCCTGTGTAAGCTTTATACAGGGTAAAACTGATTTATTTGGGTTTAGACCCCATTGGGAGTTGGGCATCTGAGTGTTAAAGACAGGAACACTTCTGTTAGCTGCTTTCAGTGAAGTCTGCAACTGTTTGGGGCAAGTAATTCAGACCCTGGGTCTTTGTTGGAGCAGACAGGCATCTGGCTCAGTGAGACAGGGTGCTGTGTTCCCGAGCTGGTAGGGAAAGCAGGGGCAGAGGTAGTCTTGGCGCATCAGTTGGCCGTTTCTAAGGGGGTTTCTGTGATCCAGCCCGTCACACCTGTCCAAGGCAATGGTCATGATCTAATTTTGTCTTTCTCTCCAGGCACTGATGATGGCCATGACCAGCAAAGAATATAATATCCTGGGCCACATGGGCTCTGCACTGGGGAGTTAAACCACTGTTTGAATCCTGGCCTGGGTGACCTACACAAGAAGCAGGCACCGAGGAGCTAGAAGGATTGACTGGGCTGTGAGTTGCCTTTCTGCATCCCGCAGCCAGAGGGGAAGATTCAGCCAGCCTGAAAATGGCGACCTAGGGGAGCCTCACCAGCATTGTCTATGCTTAAGCCCAGGCCTGATTACTGGACACAGTGGCCTTTATTGCACATCATGCTCATGAAGTCATTTTTCTGGGTCTCCTTGCCCCACACAGAGAGATTCAGAGATCTTTGCTCTGGACACTGATGCGGAGGGTTAAACCCTCCTAGAGAAATGGAATGAGCTGTGACACAGAAGGAAAGGCAGGGTCAGCCTAGGGGACTTTTGGTGTCCCAGGCATAATGTAAGAGTCCCCTTTTCATGGGTGGGAGCCCACAGCCTCATCCCACTTGGAAATTTTCCAGGATGGAGTCAGGTCAACTCAAGTGTCTTGTCTTGATTTCAGAATCTAGTGTCAGGCTGATGTCCAACTATTTAAGGAGCAAAGCTTACAGTAATGCCACTTCATTTCCACGTGCAAATTGGATCTTCAATAGACTCTTAAATAAACACAAGAATACACCAGCTGTAGGTCAGCAATGAACTCTTCGTTAAGTTGTTTTTCTACAGAGCATACATATGTAAGACAGTTGCCACCATCACCAATACAGTGGACGTTCGTGTTGCATAAAGCTACACAGACAAGTCATGGCACTACCCAGATTGTCAGAGGCACTCAGCCTAAAATAAGTAGGAAATAATCTTTTCTCTGTCATTGGGTCTTCCAATGATTCGGGTAACTAGGTAAATTTGCCTGGGTGGGATATGTGTAGGTCACATGTTCAGGAGCCATCCGTTTCCAGATCTCATTTGATCTGATCTGATTCTTTGTTGACCTCAGTTACCTCCTGGTGATAGTGAATAGAGTCTGACAACATAGTGGGGCATTTTGATCCCTGGTATGAACATTTTGACTGAAGTAGCATTACACCAGGATAAATTCAACCCGTGGTTTGGGAATACCCACGCTGATTAGTGAGGATCCATCAGCTGAGCAGTGTGACAGGAAGATTGAATGAGCAGACAACAAATTCCCCTCTTAATTACCAAGGCAGGGCAGGATTTGGGTGCACTGGGAATGAGATAAATGTGAGAAAAGTTGGAACATAAGTATGGCCATGCTGAGTCAGAGCAATGATCCACCTAGCCCAGCGTTCTGTCTTCCAACAGTGGCCAGTGCAAGATGCTGCAGAGGGAATGAACAGAACAGGGCAATTTATCAAGTGATCCATCCCATCATCTAGTCCCAGCTTCTGGTAAAGATTTAAGGACATGCAGAACATGAGGTTGTGTCCCTGGCCGTCCTGGCTAATAGCTATTGATGAACCTGTCCTCCTTGAACTAATCTAATTCTTTTTTGAACTCAGTTATACTTTTGGCCTTTGCAACATCCCCTTCTACAGGTTGACTTCTGCCCTGTGTGAAGAAGTGCTTCCATATGTTTGTTTTAAACTTGCTGCTTATTAATTTCATTGGGTGACCCCGCATTCGGGTGTTATGCGAAGTGCTAAATAACACTTCCTTATTCACTTTCTCTGCACCAGTTATGATTTTATAAACCTCTATCATAGCCCCCTTAGTCATCTCTTTTCTAAGATGAACCGTACTAGTCTTTTTAATGTTTCCTCAGATGGAAGCTGTTCCATATTCCAAATAATTTTTGTTGTCCTTCTCTGTCCATTTTCCAAGTCTAAAATATCGTTTTTGAGATGGGGCGACCAGAAATGCACACAGTATTCAAGATGTGGGCCTATCATGGATTTGTACAGTGGCATTATATTTTCTGTTCTATTATCTATCCCTTTCCTAACAGTTCCTAACATTCTGTTCGCTTTTTTGACTGCTGCTGCACATTGAGTGGATGATTTCAGAGAACTAGCCACGATGACTCCAAGATCTCTCTCTTGAGTGGCAACAGCTAATTTAGACCCCCTCATTTTATATGTATAGTTGGGATTATGTTTTCCAATGTGCGCTAATTTGCATTTATCAACACTGAATTTCATCTGCCATTTTCTTACCCAGTCACCTAGTTTTGTGAGATCTCTTTGTAACTCTTCGCAGTCTGCTTTGGACTTAACTATCTTGAGACATTTTGTATCATCTACAAACTTTGAAATCTCACTATTTACCCCTTTTTCCAGATTATTTATGAATGTGTTGAACAGCACTGCTCCCAGTGCAGACCATTGGGGGACACGCAATTTACCTCTCTCCACTGTGAAATTCTCATTCAATTGCAGCAAGGTCTGGCTAAACCTCTTCTAAGGACACATCTGCCTAGGGAAATTGGACCATTCCATAACACATTTGAGGCATGTACATTTTATGTCCCAGTCTCCCAGTGCAGCTAGTCTGCCTGTGAAGAGAACCCAGAAGTCAACTCTGCCTCCTTGTTGCTACAGATCAGTGGCACTTGGCCTTGGAAGCTCAGTCTGACAGGGCCTTCAGTTTTCCTGAATGTAGGGAGGGTGGTCCTGGAGCAGAACCATACCTAGCAACTGCAAAAGCAATTCGAAAGACAAATTCCAATGTCTGATTTCCCACCCCTCACTCCTCCTTGTAGAAATCTGCTTGTTCTAGTCAGGTTTTCAGAAGAAACCTGCAGGTGCAAATGAGCCCATAACCCAATGCCATGTTAATTAGCACACGGCCACAGCAAAGCCCCTCTCTGGGAATGGGAGAGCTGAAAGCAAGGTGAGGCATGATGCTCTCCTGGCTTGATCATTGGGCGATTTAAATGGAAGAGAAGAGGCCTGTATGTTTCTCATTTCCACCCCATCTTGTTTTCACAAGATGCAGCCTCCAGACCCTGAATGGACTCGAGTGAGGTCAATTTTGTGATCATTGGTTTTCACTTGCAGGTGTGCATCAGCAGGGAGCGAAGACCCTAGATTCCTGGCCAAAGCCTCCAAACTGCCAGTGTTTTGTTGGAACCAAACCCAGATACTGAAGATCTGAAGTGCTCAGGCGCTAAAGTGATGGGAAAGCTATAGAAACCAAGAGAGAGTGGAACAGAAACCCTTTTCATGGGCACCATGAAGGGCAGAAACTGAGGCTGGAATCTAGGTCTCTCCTGACATCAAAATCCCTCTCACTCTCTGTTCCTTGACACTCTGAAGGACTCTACCAAATATAAACACCTGTGCTGTGTCTTCCCACAGAGCAGCTCTCCCAGTCCCCTTTAGCCAACCCTTCCAAGGAGCTCACCTTGCGCGGTTAAGAATAGAGTGTCATGCTTGCTCCCTGCATCTCTTGGTTGAGTTCCAGCTCGGTTGTGAAATCCCCGTGAAGTGTCCTTGCAGAAGGATTGAGGCTGTCATTGATACAGGAACCTGTTCATAGCCTCAGTCCTTATTAGGCACAGAGGATTTATCTCGCAGATCAGATTTTCTACTCTGCCCTGTTGCGCCCAGTGGTTGGTACCCAGAATACACTTGTGCAATGCTGCAAATGGAGCAATACATTCCTTCTGACCCCTGTGAAGGTCAACTGAGATCATGTGGGGAGAGCTTTGATTCATTGTCTTAAACAGCATAGCCACAAATGAGATTAGCAGCTAGAAAATTATCCAGCCCTTTTGATTTAAACTGCACCGGTGGTATCTGACTCTCTGACCTCCTGCTGCCATGAATTGCATTGCCTGGCTTCAAGCTGCAAGAAGTAGTATTTCCTCTGAATGGCTCTGAATGTACTGCCCTTTAATTATATGAGATGACCTCTGCTACAGCAATACAAGAAAGAGATGGTCACTTCTCGTTAGGCCCTTTGTGACCCTAAATGCCAGTTTATCCCTTCCCCAGGAGAAATAATCCTCATTTTGGCAGTTGCTCATTTTAAGAGATCTATCAGCAGAGCTGTGTGGGGAGCCCAGGACTGGATTAGAAGAGGGGCTGCAGGTTGGGCTTGGGGACATTGTCAGAGCTGGGGATCCCAACACTGGAATAGAAGTGGGTTAAGATTGTGGGGCATCATCAGAGCTGTGTGCAGGGAGCTAAATTCCCTCTAAGCTGCATGGCTGTGCGGCCACGCAGCAGCCTATTAAGCTCCGCACAGGCATTCAGGCTGTGGCGGGGGAAGATGCCTGCTGCAGCCGGGGAAGATGTGCCTCTCCCCGCAGGCCCCAGCTCAGCCCTGGCCCGGACCTGCTGTGGCGAGAGGTCTGGGAGGAGTCCTCTCTCCCTGCCGTAGCCCCAGGGCAGCTGCACCCCAAACCCCTCCTCCCCGACCCACCCCAGAGCCCGCCCCCCCAGTTGGAGCCCTCAACCCCTCACCCCAACCCTCTACCCCAGCCCTAAGCCCCTCATCCCTGGCCCCAGCCGGAGCCCCCATACATCACTTCCGTATTGGTGCACATAACACAATTCATTCCGCACATGTGTGGGAACACTGGTGTGGAGCCCAGCAGTAGAAAAGCGGCTGGCGCTAAATGTCTGGCTTGTGGCATCCTAGCAGAGCTATCAGTATCGCCCAGGTGGCACAGCCCTCCATTTCCGTCTTGCTCTCCTTTTCTCTCCCTGCCCCTTGACACTTTTTGCCCCTGTTCCTTTGATTAAATGAGTTGTCTCTGAACTCTATGATGATCCCAAACCCTCCTGTCCTTACCCATTTACCATCAGCCCGTTACCTCTCTGTTCAGAGGGCACTTCATTCCTAGCCAGTTAACTCCCACCTGTCTGCTGGCTCCAGTAGCGTCCTGGTATCACACAGACCAACGAGCTTGCTGCTGCTTCTGTGGCAGAGGGTGTGTGGATGGCACAGTTACTGCAGGCAAAGGAACTCCTTCCTCCTGCCTTCCCTGACTGCTGAGGGGCCTGGGCTGGAGCATCCCTGACAGAGACATAGGGTTCTCTTCTGCAAAAGTCTTCATGCTCTGCTTCGGCCCACCTTCCTACCCATGCTCCTGACCCATTCGCTGCATTTCTCCCTCCAGCCTGGCCCCTTGCCCCTCCCACTACTGTACCTGAGTCTGCCCCACTGCTCGCAGGGAATGCATCTCTCTGAAGTCTTCACTCTGTGATATACAAAGGTTTATACTGCCATGACTTCCTCCCTGCTATAATCCAACTCCCAGACAGTGCCTGGAGCAAAGCACAACTGTGTTACAGGGGAATGGTGTTCCTGGTGTGGGTTCAGAATGGTTGAAGGGTGAAATTTGTAGCAGGGCTGGCAAGAGAAATCACAAACAGGCTGTCCGTTTCAAAATACTGAGAGTTTTACACTGACCGCTGTCCAATAGACGTACCCCATATCTGAGAAACAGAGGTGTCAGAGCTTGTAATGTTTCTATGCCATACAGTACGGTACAGTGTCCCAACTGTACGGTATGCCATACAGTATGGTACAGTGTTCTTCCAACACTTACTAATTGGTTTCATATTGTCACTGTAGCAATTATTCAGACATTTGTTCAAATTAGAGAAAACTGTCACAGTTCCTAGACACATGTCTCAGATTTTGCCAGACAAATCTGCTCTCCTACATTGTCCATCAGGAATAAGACGCTGATCATTTCTGCCCAAGCGACTCAATGCAGCGTCTGGGAGATCACAACCTCTTAAGTCACCAGTGAGCTGCTGCCGAGCAGGTAAAACAGTCGGCAATCCCCATGTCATGGTGTATTCCTTGCTCTCTCACAAACTCATGCAACCTCATGACCCAGGAATTGCCCAGAATCCACGTTGGCAATTCTAGCAGTGCACGTGTTCCTTTTCCTTCAGCCGTCCAGGTACCTGCGCTGTCTGGTCCAAACCCCCATGCTGTGCATCTTGGGAAACACCACATTCATCTGCCCTCAGATCAGGAAGTAACAACTTGTGTTCCCCCCTCCAGGGACTAGTAAAATACACATTTTCTCCAACAACCAATCCAAGGTTTGATTACCATAGGCGCTGACTCTGTGGGTGTTCCAGCCCATGGAAAAAAATTAGTGAGTGCTTAGCACCCACCAGCAGCGAATCTCCCTGCCCTCTCCCTCCCCCTCCAGCACTTCCCGCCCACCAGCAGCCCCACTGATCAATTCCTTCTTCCCAGCGCCTCCTGACCACCATGGATTAGCTGTTCTGTGGCATGCAGAAGGCACTGGGAGGGAGGGCAAGGAGCGGGGGAGGGGGTGGAACTGAAGTGGGAAGAGGTGGGGATGAGGCAGAGCAGGTATGGGGACTTGGGGGGATGGGTGGGGTGGGGGCAGGGCCTGAGGTGGAGTTGGGACAGGAAGTGGCGGGGTGGAGGTGAGGGCTTGGGGGAAGGGGTGGAGTGGGGGCGGGGCCTGGGATGGGGATGGGGCATGCTCAGGGGAGGGGTGGAACTGGGTGGGAAGAGGTGGGATAGGGGCAGAGCAGGTGCAGGAAGAGGCAGGGCGAGGGTGGGGGTTGGAGGAGGAGGTGGAATAGGGGTGGGGCCGGGCATTGAGCACTCCCGGGAAAAGGAGGAAGCTGGTGCCTGTGGTGGGGGGAGCTGGCTGGTGGTGGGTGCTAAGCACTCACTAATTTTTTTCTGTGGTATGCTCACATCTTGAATACTGTGTGCAGATGAGGTCGCCCCATCTCAAAAAAGATATATTGGAATTGGAAATGGTTCAGAAGAGGGCAACAAAAATGATTAGGAATATGGAACAGTTTCCATATGAGGAGAGATTAATAAGACTGGGACTTTTCAGCTTGGAAAAGAGACGACTAAGGGGGAATATGACAGAGGTCTGTAAAATCATAACTGGTGTGGAGATAGTAAATAAGGAAGTGTTATTTACTCCTTCTCATAACACAAGAACTAGGGGACACCAAATGAAATTAAGAGGGAGCAGTTGAAAACCTTTAAAACGAACATAAGAAAGTCTTCTTCACTCAATGCACAGTCAACCTGTGGAACTCGCTGCCAGAGGATGTTGTGAAGGCCAAGACTATAACAGGGTTAAAAGACACCTCACTTGTTTACCCCTTTTTCCAGATCATTTATGAATATGTTGAATAACACTGGTCCCTGTACAGCCCCATGGAGGACACCACTATTTACCTCTCTCCATTCTGAAAACTGACCATTTATTCCTACCCTTTGTTTCCTGTCTTTTAACCAGTTACTGATCCATGAGAGGACTTTCCCTCTTATCCCATTACAGCTTACTTTGCTTAAGAGTCTTGGGTGAGGGACCTTGTCAAAGGCTTTCTGAAAATCTAACCACACTATATCCACTGGATCCCCCTTGTCCACATGCTTGTTGACGCCCTCAAAACATTCTAGTAGATTGGTGAGGCATGATTTCCCTTTACAAAAAACATTTTGGTGCTTCCTCTTCAAATCATGTTCAGTTATGTGTCTGATAATTCTGTTCTTTACTATAGTTTCAACCAGTTTGCCCAGTAGTGAAATTAAGCTTACCAGCCTGTAATTGCCAGGATTGCCTCTGGAGCCTTTTTTAACACAAGCTGTGTAAACGTTCCCACTTAGGCTGGTGCTTGGGGTCTGACACCTCATCCAGCTAGGTTTCAGAGCACAAACAGTAACCTCTACCCGCTATTTTCAGCCCCAAGTGTGAGTCCCAGTCTGTAGGCCCAGGCTCTGAGACTTGTTGCCGCTGGGTTTTTGCAGTGTAGCTGTACCCTCAATTCCCAGCCCTGGGTCTTAAACACTATTCCCTACCGCTTTCCAGAGAAATGAGGTGAAAGCTGGCTAGTCAGGGCCCCAGGCAGGGTGAGTGGGGTGTGTTCAAAGTTCCATCCCTGTTTCCTACAGCCATTGCTGGAGAGCACCCTGTCACTTGGCTGCTCACAAGGCAGAGCTCGTGGGCTCTGGAGGGGGCACTGATGCGTATGTGGGCTTTTGAGAGAGGGGGAGATACAGGGGAACTATTTGAGCATGCCCCAAAATCCCATGGCAGTAAGCCCTGAAATGAGAGGAATTCAGCTATGGTGAGCCATGCACCAAGGAGTCCTGGGGGGTCTCCTGGGAGTTGGAATTGGAAAAGACAGACCAGTCTGTTCCACCCTCAGGAGGATGGGACATGAATTGATATCATAATGGTGATGTGGCCAGATCCTATACAAACTCTGGCTCAGATCTGAAAGCAGGCTTGCACCAACTTTACAAGGCCAAAGAATAGTTTGCACCTAAATTCTAAGATTTTAAGAGGAGAAGGAACTGCTGTGAGTATCTAGTGAGTCTGCTTGTCCTCCTGCATAACACAGGCCAGAGAACTTCCCTGCACCTGGTTTGCTCGCACCCAGCTTGCCAAGCTATCCAGATCACTCTGTATCAATGACTGTCCACAGCGAGATTTACCCCTCCCCCAATTCTGATGTCATCTGCACCGACAATATTACACCTTCCTCCCAAGGATCCCAAAGCATGTTACAAGCATGAATTAGTCCTCTGGTGAGGCTGGTCAGCACCATTACCAACATTTTACAGGCAAGGAAACTGAGGTGCAGGGCGGGGACAGGATTTGCCCATCGTCACATGGTAAGGAAATGCTAGTGTTGGAAATAGAATCCAGGGCTCCTGGTCTATCTGCTAGAGTCCAGACACACCATCCCTGCTCCTCAGCTCACCCTCTGGCACTCCCTTCCAGCGCGGGGAACAGAATTCGCCAAGCTCCCTGCTCTAGCCACAGCCTGAGTCCAGAGTCTCTGTTTCATTGGCAAGAGCTGGAGATCATAATGCCACCAAGTGCAGAACTCAGTCAGAACAGCTTCATGCCCTACCCTGTGCCTGCTGAGCAGACTAGTCCCATAGCCCTGTGTCCAGGCCTCTCCAGGTCTCCTCCACTCCTCTCACAGGGGGCTTTGTCTCCTCCCAAGAGTCTGTTACTTGTTTGGGATCTGAGATGGCGCTTTCCGCAGTACTTTAACCCAAACTGCTACACTTTGCCTGCAGTGAGCTTTGTCTGGGGCCAGATCTACAGGTCTTGAGCTAAGCCACAATCTTTGGGGCTGCTCATAGCCTTTGGCACTCCCTGGGCTCCCTGAGCTAGGCACTGGTAGAGGGAGATGGGGTGCATGGGCTTTGAGGGCAGCTCTGGCGCAGTGGAGGGCACTGTCCCAGAACTGGGGAACCCCCCTCCCTCCACACCGTCCTTGGTGAGAGAACCCTCCACCCCTCTGTATGGTCTGGAGAGGAGGCTGGTACCGGTGCTCTGGGGTCCCCTTTATATGGGCCTGTCCAGTGTGTACTGGCAGGAGCTGGGGCTTGTGGCTGGGCGTGGCAGGACCTCGAGGCCAAGGGGCTGGGGCTGCTTTGCCTGGAGTCTCACCCCTGCCAGTCTTGCATTGCAGGGGTCCCTGTACATGTCAGGCAAAGCTTCAGGTCCACAAGTGGGGGTGGGAGACCTGGCAGGGCCGGCCAGGCTGTTGAAGTTCTCCAGGGCCGGGATCCTGGGCATGGAGGCTGTTGACACCCCCGGGAACATGGCTTGTGGGGAGAAGGAATTGAAATCCACTGCACTGAAGAGCTGGAAGCCTTTGCCGGGGAGGGGGCTGGCCTGGAAGTCCTTGGGGGCCCAGCTGTTGTAGGAGTAGCTGGGGTAGAGGTCTTCATACGGGCCCCTGGGCAGAGCATTCAGCTGGGGGCCAAAGCCCCCCTTGCACAGCTCGGTCTGCAGGTGCCGCTCCTTCTTCCGCCACTTGGCTCTGCGGTTCTTAAACCAGACCTTCAGAGAGAGAGAGTGGGGAGGGGAGAAAAACCTGCTTTGAGCTCAGTGTCACAGCAGCCAGCATTGCAGCTAGTCAACCTGCCTCCCACTTCTCAGCAGCTTGTGCCGTCCCTGCCTCAGCCAGGAGAGACTCACGGGCATCCCCAGCTGGGGGCTGTTTGGTGGGACTCGGCCCAGCTGCTAGCAGGTGAGCCCAGATCCCCCAAAGCACCCTCCTTCCCCAGTTAGCAGAGGGACCAGGGACTAAATGACCCCTGGAGGCTGAATCCCTGTCTCCAGTACAAGCATGGGGCTTGCCCGGGCATTGCAGACATGGTCCCTGCTCGGTGAATAAGGCTCTAGGGATGCCAAGCTGGCATCTTCGCAGCACTATGTGGCCCCATCCAATCTGGTACCACCTTTCAGAGCTCAGTGGAGCTGCACCGGCTCACACCAGGTCTGAATCTGGCCCAAACAGCAGCCGTAGTCATCCCAGCACCTGGAATGACCCAGACAGTTTTGTCTCCCTCTGTGACGAATTCCTATGCCCCAGTACGGGGGTCTGTCCCGAACCCACAGACTCACTCAGCCCCTGTGATGAGCTTTGCCAGTCTCTGCCCATGCAAGCCCTCCAAGCTGCACACAGGGCTGGGAAAGCCCAAGATCTGTGGCACCAGAGGGATTATGGCAGCATGGCAGGAGTCAAAGGGCTGCCCCTGCATTCCACTCGAGCCCCAGGAGACATGGATAGGAATTGCTTCCTGACTCGACAGGAGTTGCTGAGAGATGTCCTCTTCCCACTGTTACCAGGCCTGTCCATCAAAGGGTTCCTGGCCCTGCTGTTGGCACTTGTAACATACTGGCACAATGTGCACTGTATGCTTCTGTAGTGGAGGACCTCCCAGAGGACAATGGTCTACTACTGCTACCAGCTAATGGAGCAACTCCTTCAGCATATGACTGGAATTCTGTGCTGCCATGCTTCTCTGGAGGCTCTCACACAAACCCCACTCATCTGAAGGCCCCGCTCTGTAAAAGCTACATTTGGAGGGGAAGGCAGACCGTAGGCTGAGCCATTTCAGCCCATCAGGCCTGGACTGCCCCCTGCTGGAGTATCTGAGGAGGCACCTGCTTACCCTGATCCTGGGTTCCGCCAGGTTGGTCCAGCCTGCGATCTTCTCTCTGGTGCTCATGTCTGGGTAGCGGTTGCGCTGGAAGGTGGCCTCCAGCTCCTGCAGCTGCTGGCTGGTGAAGTGAGTCCTTTGCCTCCTCAGCTTCTTCTTGCCCGGGTTCAGCTCCTCTTCGCCACTGGAGCCAGATGACTTGTACCGCGAGTTCTCTCCATTCTCTGCTGCAGAAAGCCAGAGGGAGAAGGGGTTCAGTGGGAGAACCACAATGTGGGCGAGCCCAAAGCTAAACACAGGAGGCCCTGCAGCATGAGCCAAGGAGCCTGGGGTGCTGTCACAGACCCCAGGCCCCTGAGGATGGGCCCACAGGGGACGTGTCACGCATCCCTGGGTTCCATTAGCACATACAGCACTGGAGTGTCCTTCTCTGCCATGACAGCAGGGCTCACTCAGGCCAGCAGAGGCTTCGGAGAAGAGGTCGGGGCTTGTGGTTATGGAATGAGTCTGAGAGCTGGGTTGAGCCTTCTACTGGGTCAACCTCCCACTCCCAGAGGCAGGGGCAGGCACACCCCCCCCCCCCGAAAGAAGTTATAGCCAGGTCTGTCAATTAATCGCAGTTACCTCAAGCAATTAACGCAAAACCAATTAACTAGATTTAAAACATAGTCACGATTAATAGCGGTTTTCATCGCACTGTTAAACAAAAATACGACACCAATTGAAATGAATTATTAATATTTTGGGATGTTTTTCTACCTTTTCAAATATATTGATTTTAATTGCAACAGAGGATGCAAAGTGTGTAGCATTCACTTTATATTAATTATAAACATTTGCACAGTAAAAAAAAGATACGGTATTTTTCAATTCACCTCATGCAAGTACTGTAGTGCAATCTCTTTATCATGACCCTGCAACTTACAAATGTAGAATTATTATTTTTTTACATAGGTGCACTCAAAAACAAAACAACTTAAAACTTTAGAGTCTGCAAGTCCACTCAGTCCTACTTCTTGTTCAGCCAATTGCTCAGACAAACTAGTTTGTTTACATTTATGGGAGATAATGCTGCCTGCTTCTTAGTTACAATGTCACCTGAAAGTCAGAACAGGCCTTCACATGGCACTGTTATAGCCGTTGTTGCAAGGTATTTATGAGCCAGATATGCTAAACATTCACATGCCCTGTCATGCTTCGATCCCCATTCCAGAAGACGTGTTCCATGCTGAATTGGAATTGATGTTCTGTTATTGTTTAACAGTGCGATTAAAACTGTGATTAACTGTGACTGTTTTTTTAAGTTTGCAATTAATTGGGATTCCTTTTTAAAATCATTTGACAGCCCTAGTTTTAACCACAACCCCATGGCCAGCTCTCTAACGCACAGAGGACACAGGGCAGAAGAGCTTGGAAGCCAGCAGCTTCAAAATCGAACACTGCAGGGATGGAAGAATTGTATCAAAAAGAAGATTGAGAGGTGACTTGATTACAGCGTATGTAGATGGCAGGTTTATATAATTTTTGGTGGTGCCCAAAATGGTGGTGCCCTCCCACCCGCTCCTGCCCTGTAAGCCGATATAAAATGAAGCTACAACGCATCAGCACCACAAGATTACAAGGGTCAATTTAAAGTGAAAAGTCAGAAGCAGCACTTGCCTGCTTCAACATACGGTATTATATTTTGTTGCACCTGTTGTGACAAAGTGGGAATGTTCTTAATGTTTTCTCTGAATACTGTGTGGGTGCCTCAGTTTCCCCTGCAAGGTGCCAACTGAAGGCGTTGGGGACAAAGAGATCAGGTGGCCTCCTTGTCCAGAAGAGACACAAAGGCTAGAGGAGGGAGTGTCAGTTTGGAGCTGGCTGGGGAAATGGGGAGAGGCCCAGAACTTGGGTCTAGGCTCCGCACCCTCCAAGATGGACCTGACTGAGGGGTCCTGTTTTCTGTACCTACAAGCTCTGTTTTAGACTGTGATCCTGTCATCTAATAAACCTTCTGTTTTCCCAGCTGGCTGAGAGTCACGTCTGACTGCAGAGTTGGGTGCAGGGACCTCTGGTTGCCCCAGGACCTGCCTGGGCAGGCTCGCTGCGGAAAGCGCACAGTGTGGAAGGGCATGTTGAATGCTCTGAGGTCAGACCCAGGAAGGTGTAAGCTTCTTGCCCTGGAGACAGTATGCTCAGAGAGAGGACGCTCCCCCAAAGTCCTGACTGGCTTTGTATGGAGTAGTTCCAAAGCATCCCAGCATCCCCTTCCACACCATGCGCTGCCTGGAAGTCCGCACAGGCACTGACACTCTCTCCTCTGGCTTGTCTCTTTTCCAGGCATTAGGAGGTGACCTGATCTCTTTGTTCTCCAACTCCTTCAGTTGGTACCTTGCAGGAGGGCGGCCCAGGCCATCAGCTGCCCGGAGACAGGGTTTCGGCCATTCTCTGTGCAGACGGCATCACACTGGCACTCAAGGGTTCTACAACAATCACACTTCCTTATCCCACCATCTAGATCCTTGAGAAATGCATAGGGGAAACTGAGGCACCCACACAGTATTCAGAGAAAACATTAAGAACATTCCCACTTTATAACACCTGTATATGACTATATACTTTAAAGGGTATAAAATAATCAAGTATTGTGCTAAACACAATGTGTCACAGAGTCACCGGGTGATGCTCTGGAACTCCTCCCTACCAAGCCAGGCAGGACTTTGGGGAGCCTCCTCTCCCTTGGAGCAGACTTGTTCAGGGCAAGAAGCTCACACAGCTTCACCTCCTGGGTCTCTCCTTGGAGCATTCAGCATCCTCTGCCCCTCCGTGCGCTTCCCACAGCGAGTCCACCCCAGCGGGGTCCTGGGGAAGCCACCGGGTCCTGCACCCCCACTTTGCAGTCAGACGTGACTCTCAACCAGCCAGTAAAACAGAGGTTTATTCGATGACAGGAACAGGGTCTAAAACAGAGCTTGTAGATACAGCGAACCGGACCCCTCGGCTGGGTCCATTCTGGGGGGCAGTGAGCCAGACCCCCAGGTCTGCCCTCCACCCTTGACCCCAGCCAGCTCCAGACCAACAACCCCTCCCAGCCCCTCCTCTCTCCTCAGCCCCTTTCCCGGGCCAGGAGGTCACCTGATCCCTTTGTCTCCAACACCTTCAGCTGGCACCTTTGCAGAGGAGGGGCCCAGGCCATGAGTTGCTAGGAGACAGAGGGTCAGGCATTTAGGTGCACTGGCCCTTTGCTCTGCCAGATACTTAAGAACTGCCATGGGAACACTGAGGCACCAACACAGTACTCAGAGAAAACATTAGGAACTTTCCCAGTTCGTCACATCTCTCCCCCCTTCGAGACCGAACTGAGCGAGGTCACTCCTGCCAGTGACCTGGGGAAGTTCGAACCCACCAGCGTTCCCATGGATGCCCCAGCATCTCTCCCATTCCTCGGTGTGAGTTACACCAGGACAGTCCAGTCTCACGCCCTCCCTTAGGTCGGGTGTGCTTGATGGCACTTGCAGGCCGCATGTGGGAAGGTTTATGCGGCTTGAACCCTTTTGCTACCCCAATACCTCTGGGGTCCAAACTGGGACGGGGTCTTCTCCCAGCACTTAAGAGCCCCCATCTTGGCCTTGGCAAGCTCTGGGCTTGGGCAGCCGCTTCCCACTTTGTGGCCCAGACACAACACCTCTGCCGTCCCCCCTTACACTTTCCAGCTTTTAATGTCAGTCCCACCTCCTTGAGGCAGCCCAGCCCCCTCTTCACCTGGGACACCTGTTCCTCCCAGGTCTAGCTAAAGATGCACATGTTATCAGTGTCTGCCAGGGCCAAGTTCTCCATCTCCCTCTGCTTGTCTAGAATCTCCCCAGGCCTAGGCATGGGGTAGGCATCGGACACTGTGATGGCTTTAAGCTTCTGATAGCCCCCATAAAACCAGATCTTCCTGTCTCCCTTGGGGATCAGCCCCATGGGTGAGGCCCATGGGCTATAAAACGGCTGGATCCCATCTAAAGCCAGCATGTCCCTGACCTCTATCTCCAGGTTCTGGGCTGCTTTCCCAGTGACTCTGAACGGGGAACACCTGATGGGGAGATTGGCTCCCACCTCAGGGAAGAGATCCCCCTGGGGGTCTTCCCCCTTCTCCATCCACTCCTCCCTCTTCAGGTCCAGGGGTCCCCTCACTCTCCTCCCATCCAGCAGCTCAAATGGGAAGAGCCCTGTGGATTCCTGGAGCACCACCAGCTGCCGCCCGATTCCCCCCAGTTCTACTTCCCCTTGGGGAGCCCATTCCCAGTACAGGAATCCCTCCTCCTGCAGGACTCTGTCCCTGCAGCCTTCCCCACGGAGGTTTGCAGCGCTGTGGCCAGCAAGTTCCCTCAGCTTCTCCAAGGAGGGATCCTTTTGCAGCTCGGTCTGGGATTCAGCAGCTGGGGCAGGGAGTGGGACCTGCTCCCTCTTGCTGGCTGGGCCTGGGGTCACAGCCCCCCTGAGCCCTGTCCCTGGTAGCTCCCTTCCTGCTGTGTAATCACTTCCCAGCAGCACGTCTGGACCAGGCAAACCTGTTTGGCAGCTGACCTGCCCTGCCTGGGTGTCCCTGCACTCAGCTGGGGTCTCAGCTCCCCCCGTGCTCAGCACTGCCCTTGCTGTCCCACTGGGGGCAGGCTGCGAGCTCTCTGCTCTGGTCACAGCATCAGAGCCAGCCTGAGCCCCGTCTCCGGTGTGCAGGGGGGCGGGGAGCATCTCTCCCTCCCACTCAGCCCCAGGGGGCTGGTTATAGGTAGGCAGGTATCCTGAGCCCAGCAGCCCCTCCCCCCTGCCAGCCAGGTTATTTGCATTTTCACTGACCATTTCCATCCTAGCCAATTGGTTCCCTGGATTTGAATTCAAATCCTCGGCCGTTACAGGAGCGGGGCCTGGATCCTGTCCCACGGGGAGATAGTCATCCCCCAACAAGGCCTCCCAGCCGATATCCTGGAGAACCCCAACTACCAGCCAGCCCGACCCCTTCTGGGACTGCACAGGGATCTGGGCCATAGGCAGGGTGAGGGGCTTCACCCCAGGGAACTTCACCCAGGTTCCACAGTCCCTCAGCATCTGGGGCTGCACCACCACAGTTCTCTCTGTCCCAGGGTCTCGCCCCCGCAGGCGTGTTTTCCCACTGACCCCTGGGCAGCCCCCTATGTCTCTCTGCTCCACCATCACCAGTCCATGCTGCTGCTGCTTCTCATGCAGCTTTTCCTCGGGCTCTTGCTTTCTCTCACGGTCCTCTCGCTCTCTTGGGCTCTGCTCCCATCCCATCCGTCTCCAATCTCCTGATGGGGAACCCAATCGTGAAGACCCTCGTCTGATTGGGGACCAGACTCCTGGGGATGCCTGGCTGATGCTCCAGCTGCTCTCAGATCCTCTTGTAGCCCCATCTGGGCCAGGAATCTGCTCCTCAGAGCGGTGCGTCTCCTCCAACTGCACGATTAACTGTGCCTTGGTGAACGTCCCCATGCGTAACCCTCTCTTTGTGCACAGGATCACAATGTCCTTCTCAAGGAGATGGTGATAGGCCATCACTTCACCGTTCCCAAGTGGCTCTGGACTCACAGGCCTGTGTGCTCTTGGCTCCCCCATGGTTTCCAGGAAGAACCCCTGGTGTGCCAGCCCTTCTCGTGATCACCACCTCTTTGCCAGGGTCGAGCTGCAGACTCCTCCGCCCCTGGGACTGCTCCTGCAATCCCTAGGGGAATCCTGCTACTGCAAAAATCCTTCTCTCTCCCAGGGTCGAGCGGCAAGCTCCTCCGCCCCTGAGACTGCTCGCTGCAATTCTCAGGGGGACCCCGTTACTCCAACAGTCCTTCTCGCTGGTCACACACTCCCAGAGGTTAACTGCCCCCTGAAACCGTGCCTCTCTGAGCCTTCAGCACACCTGGTCCTCATTATCCCTCCTTTGTTTTACTGCTCCCCAGTCACTTACTGCAAGCAGCGCCATTCATGGGGTGCAGTTTGTCCCACCACTGCCACCAGTTGTCACGGAGTCACCGGGTGATGCTCTGGAACTCCTCCCTACCAAGCCAGGCAGGACTTTGGGGAGCCTCCTCTCCCTTGGAGCAGACTTGTTCAGGGCAAGAAGCTCACACGGCTTCACCTCCTGGGTCTCTCCTTGGAGCATTCAGCATCCTCTGCCCCTCCGTGCGCTTCCCACAGCGAGTCCACCCCAGCGGGGTCCTGGGGAAGCCACCGGGTCCTGCACCCCCACTTTGCAGTCAGACGTGACTCTCAACCAGCCAGTAAAACAGAGGTTTATTCGATGACAGGAACAGGGTCTAAAACAGAGCTTGTAGATACAGCGAACCGGACCCCTCGGCTGGGTCCATTCTGGGGGGCAGTGAGCCAGACCCCCAGGTCTGCCCTCCACCCTTGACCCCAGCCAGCTCCAGACCAACAACCCCTCCCAGCCCCTCCTCTCTCCTCAGCCCCTTTCCCGGGCCAGGAGGTCACCTGATCCCTTTGTCTCCAACACCTTCAGCTGGCACCTTTGCAGAGGAGGGGCCCAGGCCATCAGTTGCTAGGAGACAGAGTGCCAGGCATTTAGGTGCACTGGCCCTTTGCTCTGCCAGATACTTAAGAACTGCCATGGGGACACTGAGGCACCAACACAGTACTCAGAGAAAACATTAAGAACTTTCCCAGTTCGTCACACAATGATACTCCAAACTGACCACCAAATTTAAGTTGCACGTTTTTCCCCTCAAGTGAGGGCTCTGGGGTGGGGCTGGGGATGAGGGGTTCACAGTGCAGGAGGGTGCTCAGGGTTGGGGTGCTGGGGGTGCAGGCTCTGGGGTGGGGCAGGGCTGGGGATAAGGAACTTGGAGTGCAGACAGGCTGCCGGGGCTAGGGCCAGAGAGGACTCCCCCCCCTTACTGGCAGCAGCAAGCTCCAGGGGAGGGACCCCTTATCTCTCCCCTCTCCTACCCGGCAGCACACTCACTCTGCACCGTGGTCACTGCCCATGCTCCTAAGGACTCTCTCAGGTCCAAAAAGTCCACTCGCCTCCCCTATAGTGGGTACTGCGGGGGAGGGGGTTGCCATCATGTGTGGCCTCCCCTGCTGCTGCCCCTCACCATAGCCTCACTGGGGATGGGGGATGGTACTGCCCCTTGCCCAGCATGGGGCAGGAGTGGGGACTGGAGGGTGGTGGCTGGGGGGGAGTAGGGTGTCACAAAATTCACCCAAGCCCCAACTGCTCAGGTCTAGGACGCTCCCCTCCCCCATCTCCCCCGTGGTGGGTGGGTGGGTGCTGAGGGGCAGGGGAACTGCCAGCACAGGTGGCTTCCTTCCTCCCCTGCTGCAGCCTGCTGCCCCTCACCCTTGTCTCACTGGGGGTGGGGCTGCCCCTTGCCCAGCATCAGGCAGGAGTGGGGGCTAGAAGGGGAGGGGGTGGATCACAGGGTCAGACCTCCCCGAAGCCCCAGCAGCTGCTCAGGTGAGTGAGGTCCACCCCAGATGTCCATCTCCTGGCCGGAATCCTCCTTGGCGTCTGTTCCAGGTGGGTGCCAGGGGGGCGGGAGAGAGAGCTCCCAACCACATGGGTGCCTCCTCCCCCCTTCTCTCTCCCCCTCCCCCTCCTGAGGTGCTCCAACAGGCTGCCGGCTGCTGATCTCTATAGCCTTTAAAGCAGCAGGCAGCACAAGGAAGGGAGAGAAGCACAGGCTGTTTGTTTTAATTCAGTTAGGGAAGCTCCGAGGCAGGGGGAGGGTGGGGCAGGGCCTGCTCCAGACAGGGCCAGGAGAGAAACCCAGCTCCAAATATTGGCGGAGCACAGCCCTCAGCCTTGAATATTCCTGGTGCTCGAGCACTTTGAGCCCGTATAACCTGCCACCCCTGACAGTGTATATGTAGATGGGGAGGAAATACCAGGCACTAAAAGGCTCTTTCGTTGAGCTGAGAAAGGCAGAGCAAGACCCAGTAGGTGGAAGCTGAAGCCAGACACATTCCAATTAGAAAAAGCACCAATTGTTAAGAGTGAGAGGGAATGAACTCCAGCTCCTAATGGAAGCCTGGCTGCCTTTCTGCAAGATGTGTCAGTCAAACACATGTCATTGGGCTGAGTGCAGGGGGACATTGTCTGGCCTGTGCTATATGGGGGCAGACAGGATGATTTAATGGTCCCTTTGGAGCAAGCCTCACCCTGGCACTGGCACCTGCTGCAGCAGTGATGCAGTAGCACCAGTGTGCTGCCCTGAGGAGAGAGATGGCCAGTGAGGGCAGCTTGAGCTGAAGAGGGGGCGAAGAATCAAACTGGTGAGCTAGTGGATGAACCAGAGTGTGGATTGGAAGTGAAGTGATCAAATAAAAGACAAGCAGGAGACTAGAGTAGGGCATGGGAAGTGAAAAGGAGGAAAGAAGGCAAATAGGGAAAGTTTCAGGTCAGGAGAAGCAGAAAAAAACTGACCTGGGCATGTGAGCAGACACGGTGAGAGAAAGGAGGTAGAAGAAAATAAAATCTACAGACTCACCGGGGAGAATATCCAGGAAAAACCCTGAAATTGGTGAAAAAGGAAATTGATCAAAAAGCTGTTAGATATAAACAGGTCCTAAAACCAGTAAAAAAGATGCCCACCCAGAGAGGACCTAAGTCCATGAACAGAGAGAACGACCATTTGAACAGCTATTGACAGACCAAAGGTGCCTAGTGGACAAACGAGCGCGCAGCAGATGACAAAGCCCTGCTCATGGATGAACTCACTGCAAAGAGGTACAACCCCAGGACCTTCGAATCTAAGGAGCACGTCAAGGCAAAGAGAAGCAAAGTGCAGGATGGCAAGAGTGGCGCTGGAGCTACGGCCAAGGAGGGGAAAAGCTGATTCTTCTCTGAAGTGATACAGTCTATTTTGTTGAGTAATCTCTTGTTTGTTAGTACCAGTGTGTTTGGCACTAGCTGCTCAGTCAAAGGTTACTGAGTTGGTAACCGAGAGTTTATTATTTTATGTAGTAAGTCATTGGGAATGTCCTACATTATTTATCCTCCTCATACAACTTGGGGGTTTTCCCTTATAAAGTTCGACAACTTTAAAATCACCCCTTTTGTCTTGGTTTGCCTCTGCCTTGCCTCCCTGTTAGCACCGCCGAGCCTAGCTGGGTCACTGCACCTGCTGGCCTTAAATGCTATTAATCTAGACAGAGAAAGAGATTCCCTACCAATAGAATGGATGGATCTAGCTTTGCAGGGACTTGGGGTTTCCTCCAGCTCTTAACCTACTGGCTTCCCCACATGCTCCACAGACTGATCATTTCCTTCCTCCAGGATGAGGGTGGTTTGAAGCCATGAAGTGGCCCTTCTCCGGCTGAGTGACAGGGCAGGTGAGCCAGCCGTCCTGCAGGCAGGATGCTCACATGTGCGAAGGCTCCTAGTGTAGTGGAATGCTAAACTGTGTTATACTGTTCAACCACTAGGTGGCAATGTGCATAAAAGACCTCATTTAAATGAACCTCAGACATGCCTGGCAGAGCATTAAAGGATCTTATGATGAACACATGTAGTGTGTACAAGCAAGCTCTGTAGCCAGTCCATATCTGGTACAGGACTATGACATGGTGTCAGGAGTAAACTAAGAACAGAAATAGCAGGAATACAGCAAAAAAGGTTGCAAACAGAAGGAACAAAGCAACAAAGGTTGCAGGATCTCATCAGCATGCCTTCAACGCCCCTCTTCAGTGCCCCCAAGAACATCAGCTTCAACAAACCTTCAGAAGAGACAGACTGGAAACAATGTTTTGCAAGATTTAGCACTGCTATTCAACTCCACAAAGAAACTGGATATAGAGATATCATCTTTAATATATGCTATGGGGAAGCAGGCAGACCCTATCTTTAAATGGTTTGACTTTACTGAGGACACAAGTCACAAAGATGACTGTGAAAAAGTTCTGGCTATGTATGATGCATAATTTATACCTCAGATAAATGGGGTTTGTGAACGTGCATGTTTTCACCAGAGAATTCAAGAATGAGGGGGAAATGTTGAATGTTTTATAAGAGCTCTGCATACATTGGCTGAAAACTGTGATTCTGGGGATGCAAAACATGAAAATATTGGTGACAGGCTGGGTATTTCACAGCAGTTACAGTTGAAGAGAGATTTAACCCTACATACAGCTATGCCGGTAGCAAAGCCGTCAGAATTAGTCAAACAGAACAAAGGGCAGGAGCAACTTGAAAAATCTGAAATTAGCTGAAAAACTACAAACAGACACTTGAATGTTAAAAGTCAAGATCATAAAACCCCTGAGGCAAGGAGGGAGAACTTCCAGGCTAAGAGGGACCAATTCCAGCCTACATGCACAAGGTGTGGAAAAAGTTATATCCCAAGAGATGATACATGTTTAGCCAGAGGCAAACAGTGTAATAAATACATGAAACATGGACATTTTGTAGTTGTTTGCTGTGTGAAAGCAGTCACAGAGTTGATTCATATTACAGACAATCAAGAGCCATTATTTCTGGGATTTGTCTCTGGTGATGCCATAGAGCCTGCCTGGAGAGTGAAATTGAATAATGATGGCAAGACTATTGACTTTAAAACTGATTCAGGAGTTGATGTCACAGTCAGCTCCCAGAGCTGAAGTCACCTAACACAGCCCTGACTTGCCCTGGACGGATTCTGAATTGCATGGACTAGTTGATCACAGAAACAACCTACAAAGACAAAAACTATGAATTCAGAGTGTATATGATCAAGGAATCACAGACCAACAGCCTTCTGAGAGCCACAGCATGGACATCATGATGGGCCTAGTGAGAAAGGTGGAAGAACTTGAGAGAGGATTTCATGATATTGGACTTTTGAAAGGAGATCCAGTACAACTCCACTTAAGAGACAATGCTGTACTATGCAGTGTACAGACACCTCTACCGGAGAGACTTTGGAAGAGCCTAGCTGCAGATTCATGTGAATTCAGAGAATCAAAGGATTTTATGATGAACACAGGTGGGGTTTATAAGCAAGCTTTGTAGCCAGTCCACATCTGGTACAGGAGCATGACACTTAGGGAGGCCAAATTTTCTCATGGAAACAGGGTCCTGGGAATCGGGATTGTAGGCCCACCTCAGCACGCTGTGATTCAGAATTCCTGGGTTCTGTCTGCAGTTCTGCTACTGCCTCACTCCATGACCTCAGGCATGTCCCTGCCCTTCTCTGTGCCTCGGTTTCCCCAGTTGTGAAATGGCTGATGATAATCCAGCAAATCACAGGGCTTGGATTGTCTGTGGCTTTCTTTGTGGGATTTGTTACTCTCCCATCCCAAGTCTAGGGCTCAAATGATCCTCAAAGCAAACATGGCAGAGTTGCCCACTGCAGAAAGATATCCCCCTCTGAGAAGCCTAGTGGGGGGGGTGAGTTTGCTCTCAAGTTAGCCCAAGCTGAGGGGCTTGCAAACTACAGGCAATCTTTCAGCCCAGCCAGGACAAGGGTGGAACCCTAATGATACCCCTATCTCCCAGGCCAGTGTAGAATGAACGTATCTGTTGTCGGCTGGGAGAGCTTGAGTGCTTTGGGATCCCCAGATGAGAGGGCTAGGATGGAGATGGGCAAAGTGCTGCTTGAAATGTCCACCCAGCCTCTGCTGGGGGTCCCTTGGCCATATCTCAGGGCAAACAGGATGTCTTCTCTTATACCAGCCTTACCGTCAGCAGGTGCAACCCCACTGGCTCCAGAGGGGTGACACTCCATCTCACCAAGCTGGGTCTCAGCACAGGGCTGTGTTGGGCTGCAAGCACTGGGCACAATGCCCACAGGCAGAACATTTCTCCCACACTTCGTGCAGCTGCCCTCATCTCCTGGCCTGGCTCTGCAGGGCTCAGGCCATGTCCTTGAGTAGGCATTGGGTGGTGGATGGCAAGAGCAGGGAGGAGTAGGAAGCCAGGGGAACCCACATTAGCTTGGCACCTATGCCTTGATCAGCTAGAGAGCGGATCTCCGACCACCGTCTGGGCAGGCGAGAACACTGGTACTTGGCACTGCAAAGGGCAGCACCTTTACTAAAGTGGTTCAGAGGAGCGACCCTACAGAGTTTGCTTGCCTGTGTCCAAGGGGCTGCGGTAGGGCTTATTGGCAGCAGGAGGCCTAGCCAGGTATCCTCAGGGAGAATTACAGTGAGGGGCAGGGCCCAAGAGAAAGGAGAAGAAAAGGGTGAAGGGGGCAGCATCGGCCCGTTTGTTGGCTTGTCCCAAGGGTTTTGCATGGGGAGTTTCTAACAATTAGTGTTACTGGTCCCAGTTCTGAAACGCTCACTCCAGCCAACCAGTCACTGACTCCAGGAGAGGATTCTACACAAAGGGAGATATCAGGATTGGGCCAGTTAACAATACAGTCTCTGTTAATACCCAGCTGGTTCCGTGCTCCATTTCTAGGATGTGGTCCTGCTTGCTCGTACCACCAAGGAGAACACATGCTACCACCGGTAACCCTCACAGGTGGAGCTGCTCCCAGTTGGTGTAACAGTCTCTGGGAAGAACTACCAGGATCGGGCTGTGCCCCAAGGACCTCTGGATGCCAGTGGGCACGGGAGTACATGGCGGGACAAGTATCGGGGGTAGCCATGTTAGTCTGTATCCACAAAAAGAACAAGGAGTCTGGTGGTACATTAAAGACTAACAGATTTATTTGGGCATAAGCTTTCATGGTTAAAAAACTCACTTCTTCAAATGCAAACCTTATGCCCAAATAAATCTGTTAGTCTTTAAAGTGCTGCCAGTCTCCTCATTGTTTTTATGGGGGGACAGGGATCCCTAGGTTCACCAAAAGAATGTTATGTAAGGTCTCTACGGAAAGCATGTGTCACACTGATCATCCTACCCACTGCAGGATGTACATATGGATGTTATGTAAGGAGTTATGGATATACCCAAAAATCGTGTTCTTCAAATCTATGACTAAGGACTGGTCACCAGAAAGATGTAAAGCAGGTTTTCTGTCAGGCAAGAAACATTTCTCTGTCCATCTGTTCACATGTAAATCCAGGGTTATGTGGCTCAGAACAGGCCTCCTTTGGCAGTCTATGCTGGGGCTAATGAAGGCAATTTGCAGAGAGATTTAAGGAAAAAGTGAACCAGCAGAGGAGAGCCCGATTGGGAAGGACATAAGGACCTAAGAACATAAGAACAGCTGTACCGGGTCAGACCAAAGGTCCATCTAGCCCAGTATCTGTCTACCGACAGTGGCCAATGCCAGGTGCCCCAGAGGGAGTGAAGCCAACAGGCAATGATCAAGTGATCTCTCTCCTGCCATCCATCTCCATCCTCTGATGAACAGAGGCTAGGGACACCATTCTTTACCCTTCCTGGCTAATAGCCATTTATGGACTTAGCCACCATGAATTTATCCAGTTCCCTTTTAAACATTGTTATAGTCCCAGCCTTCACAACCTCCTCAGGTAAGGAGTTCCACAGGTTGACTGTGCTCTGTGTGAAGAACTTCTTTTTATTTTTTTTAAACCTGCTACCTATTAATTTCATTTGGTGACCCCTAGTTCTTGTATTATGGGAATAAGTAAATAACTTTTCCTTATCCACTTTCTCCACATCACTCATGATTTTATATACCTCTATCATATCCCCCCTTAGTCTCCTCTTTTCCAAGCTGAAGAGGCCTAGCCTCTTTCAGCTTTCCTCGTATGGGACCCTCTCCAAACCCCTAATCATTTTAGTTGCCCTTTTCTGAACCTTTTCTAGTGCTAGAATATCTTTTTTGAGGAGAGGAGACCACATCTGTACACAGTATTCGAGATGTGGGCGTACCATGGATTTATATAAGGGCAATAATATATTCTCAGTCTTATTCTCTATCCCCTTTTTAATGATTTCTAACATCCTGTTTGCTTTTTTGACCGCCTCTGCGCACTGCATGGACATCTTCAGAGAACTATCCATGATGATGCCAAGATCTTTTTCTTGATTGGTTGTAGCTAAATTAGCCCCCATCATATTGTCTGTATAGTTGGGGTTATTTTTTCCAATGTGCATTACTTTACATTTATCCACATTAAATTTCATTTGCCATTTTGTTGCCCAAGCACTTAGTTTTGTGAGATCTTTTTGAAGTTCTTCACAATCTGCTTTGGTCTTAACTATCTTGAGTAGTTTAGTTTCATCTGCAAACTTTGCCACCTCACTGTTCACCCCTTTCTCCAGATCATTTATGAATAAATTGAATAGGATTGGTCCTAGGACTGACCCTTGGGGAACACCACTAGTTACCCCTCTCCATTCTGAGAATTTACCATTAATTCCTACCCTTTGTTCCCTGTCTTTTAACCAGTTCTCAATCCATGACAGGACCTTCCCTTTTATCCCATGACAGCTTAATTTACATAAGAGCCTTTGGTAAGGGACCTTGTCAAAGGCTTTCTGGAAATCTAAGTACACTATGTCCACTGGATCCCCCTTGTCCACATGTTTGTTGACCCCTTCAAAGAACTGTAATAGATTAGTAAGACATGATTTCCCTTTACAGAAACCATGTTGACTATTGCTCCACAGTTTGTTTTTCTATGTGTCTGACAATTTTATTCTTAACTATTGTTTCAACTAATTTGCCCGGTACCGACGTTAGACTTACCAGTCTGTAATTGTCGGGATTACCTCTAGAGCCCTTTTTAAATATTGGCGTTACATTAGCTAACTTCCAGTCATTGGGTACCGAAGCCGATTTAAAGGACAGGTTACAAACCTTAGTTAATAGTTCCACAACTTCACATTTGAGTTCTTTCAGAACTCTTGGGTGAATGCCATCTGGTCCCGGTGACTTGTTAATGTTGAGTTTATCAATTAATTCCAAAACCTCCTCTAGTGACACTTCAATCTGTGACAGTTCCTCAGATTTGTCAGCTACAAAAGCCAGCTCAGGTTTGGGAATCTCCCTAACATCCTCAGCCGTGAAGACTGAAGCAAAGAATCCATTTAGTTTCTCTGCAATGACTTTATCGTCTTTAAGCACTCCTTTTGTATTTCGATCGTGAAGGGGCCCCACTTGTTGTTTAGCAGGCTTCCTGCTTCTGATGTACTTTAAAAACATTTTGTTATTACCTTTGGAGTTTTTGGCTAGCCGTTCTTCAAACTCCTCTTTGGCTTTTCTTATTACACTCTTGCACTTAAGCTGGTAGTGTTTGTGCTCCTTTCTATTTGCCTCACTAGGATTTGACTTCCACTTTTTAAAGGAAGTCTTTTTATCTCTCACTGATTCTTTTAGATGGTTGTTAAGCCACGGTGGCTCTTTTTTAGTTCTTTTACTGTGTTTCTTAATTTGGGGTATACATTGAAGTTGGGCCTTTATTATGGTGTCTTTAAAAAGGGCCCATGCAACTTGCAGGGCTTTCACTTTAGTCACTGTACCTTTTAACTTTTGTTTAACTAACCCCCTCATTTTTGTATAGTTCCCTCTTTTGAAATTAAATGCCACAGTGTTGGGCTGTTGAGGTGTTCTTCCCCCCACAGGGATGTTGAATGTTATTGTATTATGGTCACTATTTCCAAGTGGTCCTGCTATAGTTACCTCCTGGACCAGCTCCTGCACTCCACTCAGGATTAAATCTAGAGTTGCCTCTCCCCTTGTGGGTTCCCGTACCAGCTGCTCCATGAAGCAGTCATTTAAAGTATCGAGAAATTTTATCTCTGCATTTTGTCCTGAAGTGAAATGTTCCCAGTCAATATGGGGATAATTGAAATCCCCCACTATTATTGGGTTCTTAAATTTGATAGCATCTCTAATTTCCCTTAGCATTTCATCATCACTATTACTGTCCTGGTCAGGTGGTCGATAATAGATCCCTAATATTATATTTTTATTAGAGCATGACATTTCTATCCATAGCAATTTTATGGAACGTGGTTTCGCTTAAGATTTGTACTTCATTTGAATCTACATTTTCTTTCACATACAGTGCCACTCCTCCCCCTGCACGACCTGTTCTGTCCTTCCGATATGTTTTGTACCCCAGAATGATTGTGTCCCATTGATTGCTCTCAGTCCACCAGGTTTCTGTGATGCCTATTATATCAATCTCCTCCTTTATCACAAGGCACTCTAGTTCACCCATCTTATTATTTAGACTTCTAGCATTTGTGTACATGCACTTTAAAAACTTGTCCCTGTTTATTTGTCTGCCCTTTTCTGAGGTGCCAGATTCTTTTTTATGTCACCGTTTATCATCTGATCTGGCCCTTACATTATCCTCTTCCATCCTCTGTTCCTGACTATAACCTGGAGATTCCCTATCATCAGACTCTCCCCTAAGAGAAGTCTGTGTCCGATCTACATGCTCCTCTGCAACAGTCGGCTTTCCTCCATCTCCTAGTTTAAAAACTGCTCTACAACCTTTTTAATGTTTAGTGCCAACAGTCTGGTTCCACTTTGGTTTAGGTGGAGCCCATCTTTCCTGTATAGGCTCCCCCCATCCCAAAAGTTTCCCCAGTTCCTAATGAACGTAAACCCCTCCTCTCTACACCATCGTCTCATCCACGCATTGAGACTCTGAAGCTCTGCTTGCCTACCTGGCCCTGCGCGTTGAACTGGGACCATTTCTGAGAATGCCCCCATAGAGGTCCTGGATTTCAGTCTCTTCCCTAGCAGCCTAAATTTGGCCTCCAGGACATCTCTCTTTCCCTTCCCTATGTCATTGGTACCTACATGTACCACGACCACCGGCTCCTCCCCAGCACTACACATAAGTCTGTCTAGATGTCTCAAGAGATCCGCAACCTTCACACCAGGCAGGCAAGTCACCATACGGTTCTCTCAGTCATCACAAACCCAGCTGTCTATGTTTCTAATGATCGAATCTCCCATTACTAACACCTGCCTTTTCCTAGCAACTGGAGTTCCCTCCCCCAGAGAGGTAACCTCAGTGCGAGAGGCAACCTCAGCACCATCTGGAAGGAGGGTCCCAACTATGAGAAGGTTTCCCTCTGCTCCCATTGACTGCTCTGCTTCCCTGGGCGTCTCTTCCTCCTCAATAGCACAGAGGCTGTCTGAGCGGAGGTGGGACAATTCTACAGTGTCCCAGAAAGCCTCATCAACATACCTCTCTGTCTCCCTTAGCTCCTCCAGTTCCGCCACCCTGGCTTCCAAAGTCTGTACGTGGTCTCTGAGGGCCAGGAGCTCCTTGCACCGACTGCACACATACGCCACCCTCCCACAAGGCAGGTAATCATACATGCTACACTCAGCGCAATAAACTGGATAGCCCCCACTCTGCTGCTGGGCTTCTGCCTGCATTGTCTCCTAGTTTATGAAAGGGTGGTTTAAAGAAAGGGGTTTTGGAATATGGTTTGGATTATAGGTTTTAAGGGGACTACAGGGGAACAGGTAGGACCGACAAGGGACCCCCCCCCTTCCCAACTCCCTTGCAAAACTCCCTGTTAGCAGCCCCTGGTCGCAAGCTCCCTGGTCGCTTGTGCGCAGCTTTATAAAGCCCTGGCCTGAGTTAATGCCCCGTCTACTGATTAAGGCTCAGCCAATTACCAGAGGCTTCGAGCTTTCAAACCTTCCTTTGAAGCTCACGGCCTTCAACTGCCAGCCACAGTTGAAGGACAATGAGAATTTGGGGGTATCACTAGGGGGTATGGTGGTACACCCTCCTTCCTTCCATCTGAGAGGACAAGCTGTCAGCGCGCTTGATCTTATGAAGGGGGGATCTCAGCCAAAGTGGTGGAAAATGCTGGGGAAAGCACGTGGGGTAAACTGTCCTGTAGGAGTCAGGGGACTGTCTTGTCAGTTAGGCCCTAGGAAGCATGTGATGATTTTGTGTTCTATGTTTCCCACATTCTTACTCACAACCACTTGAATCTCTGCTCTTTGCTAATACATGTATTTGTGGTTTCACTAAACCTGGCTCTCCGTGCTGTATGTTAAGTAGAGCTGGGGTCCCGAGCTGAGTCTTGCAAGCTGGAGTGTGCTGTTCCTGTGGGAAGAGCGGATCTGAGAGTTCTGCAGTAGCTCGGGGCCTGGGCACTTTGGAGGCATGCTCAAGAGACTCAGGGTTTGTGATGTGCCTATCATTACCCGTACGGAGAGTGGGAGGCCTGGGAGGCTGTACTTGTGCTGCCGGAGGCTGGTGGGGACAGGCGCTGAACCTGACGTCTGCTCACAGCCGGCGAGGAGACTCCTGTTAGGAGTGTGTTGCTATCTGCAGCCCTAAAGTAAAAGGGCCAGACTACACAACCAGCTTGAAAATGGATTGCGATGCTTAAATATGAGGTGGTGTGATATGTACAGATACACACTATACCCGTATACACTGCACCATGTCCATATATATTACCTGGGAGTGCCCCCAAGGCTCAATCATAAAACTATATTCCTCAGTCAAAGTTCCAGACCTAACATAAGAACATAAAAACGGCCGTACTGGGTCAGAGCAAAGGTCCATCTAGCCCAGTATCCTGTCTTCCAACAGAGGCCAATGCCAGGTGCCCCAGAGGGAGTGAACCTAAGTGATCTCTCTCCTGCCATCCATCTCCGCCCTCTGACAAACAGAGTCTAGCGACACCATTCCTTACCTATCCTGGCTAATAGCCATTAATGGACTTAACCTCCATGAATTTATCCAGTTCTCTTTTAAATGCTGTTATAGTCCCAGCCTTCACAACCTCCTTAGGCAAGGAGTTCCACAAGTTGACTGTGCGCTGCGTGAAGAAGAACTTCCTTTTATATGTTTTAAACCTGCTGCCTATTAATTTCATTTGGTGGCCCCTAGTTCTTGTATTATGGGAACAAATAAATAACTTTTCCTTATTTACTTTCTCCACAGCACTCATGATTTTATATACCTCCATCATATCTCCTCCCCTCCCCCCTTCGTCTCCTCTTTTCCAAACTGAAAAATCCTAGCCTCTTTAATCTCTCCTCATAGGGGACCCATTCCAAACCCCTAATCGTTTTAGTTGCCCTTCTCTGAACCTTTTCTAGTGTCAGTATATCTTTTTTGAGATGAGGAGACCACATCTGTATGCAGTATTCAAGATGTGGGTGTACCATGGATTTATATAAGGGCAATAATATATTCTCAGTCTTATTCTCTATCCCCTTTTTTATGATTCCTAACATCCTGTTTGCTTTTTTGACCGCCTCTGCACACTGCGTGGACATCTTCAGAGAACTATCCATGATGATGCCAAGATCTTTTTCTTGATTGGTTGTAGCTAAATTAGCCCCCATCATATTGTCTGTATAGTTGGGGTTATTTTTTCCAATGTGCATTACTTTACATTTATCCACATTAAATTTCATTTGCCATTTTGTTGCCCAAGCACTTAGTTTTGTGAGATCTTTTTGAAGTTCTTCACAGTCTGCTTTGGTCTTAACTATCTTGAGCAGTTTAGGATCATCTGCAAACTTTGCCACCTCGCTGTTTACTCCTTTCTCCAGATCATTTATGAATAAGTTGAATAGGACTGGTCCTAGGACTGATCCTTGGGGAACACCACTAGTTACCCCTCTTCATTCTGAGAATTTACCATTAATACCTACCCTTTGTTCCTTGTCTTTTAACCAGTTCTCAATCCATGAAAGGACCTTCCCTCTTATCTCATGACAACTTAAGAGGCAACATTCCCAGGCCCGGCATAAGGGACTAAAAACAATTGGAAAATAAAATCTGTCCACCAGTCGTAAGCGGGAATTGCAGACTAAGGGACAGATGGGGTATGAATGTGCGGATGGTAAAGTAAGGTGACCACATAACAGGGTTTAGCCCACTGGGTCATCTTCAGTCCATGCGTTATGGCGGGATGACGGGCAAATATCCTCCCCATGAAAAGAAAAGGTGGGGACATATAGTAGAAAAAGAGCCTGAGACATGATGAGGCCTTGTATCAGAGGCCCGATGTGAGGCCTGAGGCCTGAACTAAAGTAGTGGTCAGGTCCTGCTAATATAAAGCAAAGTGAGGAGAAGTCAGGCTGGGAGCGGAGTCAGGCTCACAGAACCTGGCAAGCACAGGGCTGGCATTGCAAACACACACACGCTCCTGAGACGTGCTAGGCACAGGACACTCACGCAAACACATTCCACAAGAACACCCCGATACAGGGTCATGATGTAAACAGACTCCCTGAAGATGATACAAAGACACGCCACCCCCACCCCCTCCCAGGTCTGGATGACAGCATGATGGATGGAGATGTTTTGAGCAAACCAACATGTACAAGGTAAAGGGTGGTAACGAACCATGTCAGAGGGGCAACACGTAACTTGTTTGTGTCGGGGTATAAAAAGGAGTGTCAGAGGGAGTAGCAGGGAAGGGAAACTCCTGCCATTCACTAAGCTGTGTCCATTGCAACAAACATACTTGTGCTAGTGTAACTGCAGACATTGATCTGGGGAGCTAGGACCATGCTTCGCTGACAATAAACCTGGTCGGGTGCCTTCACTACAAAACCATGTCTTGTGGTCTTATTGGGCAGTGTGTTTGGAGCCTGCTATCCAGGCTATCTGGCCAGAGCCATTGCAGCACGCAGAGAGAACAAACACACGCAGCCAACAACTAACAACAGCGAGGTGCCCCACAACCCTGGACACCCCCGGGAAGCATCACACCAGCCCTGATCCTGGAAGGAGTGGAGCCTTTTTATCTGCATGCTGTCTGCTTGAGTTGTGATGGACTTAGAGAGGGAGGAATGTGGTTTAAACCAGAATGAAAGCATCCCAGCAGCCGCTAAGGGAACTCCTGGCTTATGCAGCACATTTGCCTTCGGGGAGGGCATCCGGAGGAAAAGCCTGCCTTTTCCAGACCTCGCTTTGAAAAGAAAAGTAAAAAATGTGCAGAGATCAGAAAAATGTGCAGAAATTGGGGCCTTAGGATGAACTTCCCAAGGAGTTTGTGTTCTGCTATTTCTCTGTTAAAACTATTACTAATTGCCAGGACTGCTGCAAAATGAGCAAAAGAACGAAAAACATTTTTTTCCCAAATATGTTCCTAAATTTTAAAAAAATTCTCAAAATTAAAATGAAACTAAAATGTTCCACAATGAATGTCATTTAGAAAAGGGACTCGTTTTCAGCCAGAAAGAAATGAAGGAAAATGTTGAAGCTTCTCTAATAATAACGCCTGGCTTTCCCGGGGGAGCGACATTAACCCTGTGCCTTTTCTCCCGACCGACTCCAGCCTGAGCACTGCTCACAGCCCATCACAGTAGCACCGAAATGGGGGATTCATGCTGAACCCGCAGCTTTTGGGATCAAAGGCAAAGTGCGGCCTGGGGGGAGCCTTTGCCTTTGCCATTCTGCTTGCCTGTACCAAGTTGACAGTTTCCATTAGGGATGGGATTTTATAGTGCTGTGGGTACCCATACAGCCCCTGGTGTGGGCACAATTATCCTGGCCTACGGTGCTGTCCCCCACCCTCAATGTAGAGGAACGAGTCTCCTAGCATAACCCCTTGCTAACAGCGTGCACTAGGAGTTGTGTGTCTTCACAGCCATACAGATTTTGTGTCTGCACAGGCCTAATGGCGCCATTGAAATCTCAGCCTCAGGGGCCAGAGCTTCAGCTGGTGTAAATGGAGCGATGCTGATTTGCACCCTCTGGTCAAGCTATGCAGTGAACCTGCAGTTTCGCAGGTTTCCTTGGCCCCCTTGCCTGCCTCATCAGCATTAAATGAAACCTGGAGGGGTTGGGCTTCTCCTAGAGTGGGGTTGGGGCTTTCGAGACAACCCACTGGGTTCTGGCCAAGGGAAGGCAGCAGGAGCTCTGCGGTGCAAACCAAACACTCCACGTTACCGGCAGGAGGGAATTCGGCCCAGCAAGGAAAGTGCTGGTGACTTGACCTCCCTGCGGGAGGGGTGGGGACAAGTGTTCTGTGCACTGAAACACAGACGGCTCCCGTCGATGTTTCCACACACACCCGCACACTGCTCCTCGAGCCTGGAGAGAGCACCCCCAAACCCAGGAGCTCTCGCTCCAGCCCCAGTCCCCCATCCCTGAGTGCATCCCTTAGCTCACCCTGTTGTTCCTTACCTCCACGCTCAGTGCCGGGGAGCCCCGCTGAGGGCAGCAGCGCCGACATGCTCCCCGGTCCGGGGCAGTACCCTTACAGAACTCCCAGAGCTTGGGAGAGGAATCCAGCGGGCTGGCTGCCGGTCCAGGAGGGCCTCAGGCGCTGAGCTGATGTGCCGGGCTGAGGGGATTAGCAGTCGACTGACATGGCACGGATGGTGTGAGCCGTCCACAGGGATCTCTCCATGCCTGCCAGTTATCTGACAGACAGAGCTGCTCCTCTCCAGCAAATAAATAAACCGTGTGTCACCAACCACTGGCCAGAGGGATCGGGTTCCCTGACCCCACGCGCCCCCCAGCACCACGTGAGGCTTGTTAGAAGGTAACTGGCTCCCTGGACCTGGCAATTTAGCCTGCGCCCCCCTTGTCCATTGATTTCCCCTTTCCAGGCAAGCGGGAGCGCTTGGGAAGGAGGCGGGATGGGGAGGTGTGTCGAGTGTCAGGGACAGCTGAGTGCGAACAAACCAGGTGCCAATCAGGGAGGCTCTTGGCATGCCGGGGAAGTGGGACATGAGGACAGACAGCAGCTGGGAGTTGGCTACTTGCCAGTGCTCAGCCCTGTGGTGAGACGGGGCAGAAACTCACCAACAAAGGGAACGTCCCCTGCCTTTACTGCTGGTGTGGGAGCACGGGGTGCACCTCGGAGCACCCTCAAATTCCTTTGGCTGTAGTGAAAGCAGAGTGTATCCAGCCCTGGGCAGGACCAGGCCCCTCGTCTGATCTGTGCAGCTGCTGCTCCAGGCAGGAGTCAGATTCGCTCCCTCCAGCATCCTGCTGTGCTGATAAACTGGATAGTCGGTTGCTTGACAGCACTTTGGTTCATTATTTCGTTATGAAATACACTCCAGAGACCAAATGCCCCGTGTCAGTCAGGTTTATGAATCTGGCCCAGACGTTCTGTACAATCCCAGACTCGGAAGAGCAGTTCCATGCACTGGCATGCAGTGCTGTTCCATTTACCTTCTGCAGAAGGTGGCTCCTGCAAGTGACACCTTGAAAGCCAGCCCTTTATCCCCTCCCTGTTCACCCAGAAAAGGTCCCAGGTACGTTGTTTGAAATGGAACGTAATTAATCACTTTTGTACCTTGTCTATTTCTAGTACTGAGGGCACCCCTTTCTCTTTGGCTCTGAATCCAGCATGCAGACAGGTCATGATGCCCCCTTACCTGTGTTCTGAGACACGCATGCCAGTGCATGGACATGCCTCGGTTTCTGTGGGCAGCTGCTTGCTTGCAGCCCTGAGGAAATAAAATCGTCTGTCCTGTTACGGACAGTTTTCCATCTACTCAGGCCAAGGCTGACTGCAGCTACAACAAGGTGTTCTGGAGGACTTGCCATAAGCACACAGGGTTATAACAAAGGTACAGGCCAATCCGGGCTATAGAACTGCTATGCTAATACTTCATAACATACACGCTTAAACACATGGAGTACCTATATTGTGGGCAGTATTACCAGCATACTATGTGTATGCTAGCCAGCGTCTATTAGCCAACACGTTGTCCCCCCAGGGGTTATCAGTCCATTTTGGGGACACCCACAGCCTGAGCACCCAGGGCAGCTTGCCCACCCCCATAGAGCTCAGCCTGATGTCCCATGGATCTCTGCAGCAGCCCTGAGGCTGGGTCTCCCTTGAAGGATGAACAGAAACTGCCCCATTTGCTCCCAGGGATTCAGACCTGCCCCCAACTGGCCAAGATGTCACCCGGGGGTGTAGGGAGAGCTTAGATGGGGAAGATCACATGCAGACCCCCAAATCCGACCTGCTCCACTAGGACATCCCTTGGCACCTTATATCATGGGCTTCCCCACACTGCTATTCGACATGCTATGTTCTGTCCGGCTGCTGCTGCCCCACCCAAGAGGTGGCTACATTTCACAGATGCTGGGGGAGAGAATCTGCAAAGCACCATGAAAACTCAGGGCAGGAGGTTCTAGGAGACATTGCAGATGATGGATTGTGGGGTCCCTGGAGGTGGAGCTCTGGGGCTCTTGCTGTTCATGAATAAGGCCCATTCCATTGAGGGTGAAGCAGGAAGGATGCTTGTCCCAAAGATGGGTTTATGGAAATAAACTGGCAAATTGCTGCTTCTCCAGCATGGGCCCACATTGTCTGCAGAGAGCCCCTGGCATTCTGCAGGAGAACCCTAGCAGGTACCGAAAGGGTCCGGTCTCTTCACTGCGCCTGATGACTGACCATTCTGTCCTGGAGGCTGCAAGAATCACCCAGCTCTTGGGGGATTGACTATAACCTCGAGAGTGTTTGCAAAGGAGGGTGCAGTGGTCTGGGCACGAGCCTGGGCCTCGGGACACCCCAGGTGCAGTGCAGGATTCCCTTGGCCACAGCCTTTCTTGGGCAACTTCTGAGGGTCTGTCTGCACTGCAGAAAGTGGTGTTCTGATCTGAGCTAAGAGCCAAGCTGCTGGGGCCGCCTGCTATTCTAACCCAAGTGAGATCACCCCTTTTCTGGCTGTGCAGCCAGACCTCTCATCATGGCCTGAGCGCCGATTCGCACCAAGGGTGTGAGGGGCTCAGTTACTAGAAGGGTTTGGCTGGAAGAAAGGCAGGCCAGTGGAGGTGGCTGAAAGGCTTAGCCAGGCATGGCTGGCTGCTGTGAAATGAGCTTGCTGGATCTCGGTCCTGTGTCTAATGGGCAAGGGTCCAGGTCAACACCCACCCCCACACCTGGCCCCAGCTCTTCCCTCAGCAGGCAGGACAAGGACTGATGGGTCCTCTCGCTCCCTGAGGGTTCCTGCGCTGGAAAACACTGGGGTAGGGGGGCTGTGCCTGCTTCGTGGAGAGCTGGAAGATGTCACCCCCAGCTGTCAGGCCAGGACCAGGGAAAAAACCTTGGAACCCTGTAGGGAAATCCCTGAAACTGACCCACAAGATGAGCGAGCCCCTTGCAGATTTCCTGCGGTCCCCTCCAAGTTCTGGGGGCACAGGCTGCACCCCACTTAGTGCACTGACTGGCTTTGCGCAGCTGGGGGCTAGGGATGGCAGAGGAGCTGGGCTGGACTCCCTCATCCCCTGTGTCAGGGGTTGGGGTGCAGGAAGGGGTGTGGGCTTTGGCTGGGGGTGTGGGTTCTGAGATGGGGCCAGGATGAGAGGTTTGGGGTGCAGAAGGGGGCTCAGGGCTGGGTCAGGGAGTTGGGGTGTGGGCGTAGAGCAGGCTCCAGGAGGGAGTTTGGGTGTGGGAGGGGACTCCGGCCTGGGGTAGGGGGTTGGGGTGCAGGAGGGGGTTGGGGTGCGGGATCGCGGCAGCGCTTACTATGGGTCCCAGGAAATGGCCACCAGTGCCCTGCAGCCCCTAGGCACATGGGTGGCCAGAGAGACTCTGCACACTGCCTGCAGGTGCCGCCCCCACAGCTTCCATTGGTCATGGTTCCCAGCCAGTGGGAGCTGTGCAGCCGGCTCTTGGGGTGGGGACAATGCATGGAGCCTCCCTGGCCACCCATGCGCCATGGGGCCGCAAGGACCTGGTGGCTGCTTCTGGGAGCTGCGCGGAGCTAGGGCAAGTAGGGAGCCTGCCTTCGCCCCAGGCTCCCACTGGATGCCTGGCAACCCTAGGGGCACAGCTATAGAGAAAGACTTTGAGGAGCGGGGGCAGCTCAGGGAGGAGCAGCACGAATGAGCAGAGTCTGAGGGACCAACCAGCCCAGTTTGGCTGAGGGACTGAGGTGGGGGGGAGCAGGCAAAGAGCCTGTGAGTGCCTCACATGGGGGCACCAGGAGGGATTATTGAGGGGATTGGCAGCAGGAGGGGCTTACACAGGGAACATTGAGGCGGTACTCAGGGCCAGTGAGATCAGTTTGACTGTGGAATCGCCTTCCAGGCTGGGCAAAGCTCTGGAGACAATCCTGCAGGGTCCCTGGGGACTGCACTAAGCCTGGGGCGGTTCACAGGCCCTGGCCGCCAGTCAGCTACAGACACCCCCTTCCCCCACCGCACACACACATTGTCTCAGACACGGGCTGCTTCACGTCTTGCCTCCACAGAGGAGCCAGTGGGAATGGCCATCTTTAGAGCTCTGGCCCTGGAGCCTGTTTTGTGGCGGGTTCCCAGCAGGTTGCAGCTGTCTGTAGATTCCAGCTCGGAGTCTGCCTCAGCACAGCTGCTGGGGTGGGAGGCTCCGAGACAGCTGTGGGGATGTCAGGATGTCATTGATATCCTGTGGACACTTGGCAAATGGAGGGGCATGACAGGAGAGGGCAGGGGAAGGGTAAAACTCGGGGTGGGGGGAAAGGGTGAGGGGTAAGTATTAACAATCAAATAATAACTCAATGCACTTCAATCTGAGGGTCCCGAAGCAGGGCACAAATGTTCATGAACACAGCTGCACAGGTTTCCCAGCAGGAAACCAGTGTCCAATGGTATGACCTGTTTCTGAGTCACTGATAAGCTGGAGGAAAATGAACTTGAATGCTTATGGATCAATGTTCTAATTGGTAAAGCACAAGATGTGATATTAGCTGGTGTCTGCTACCAACCGCCAAATCCCACTAGGGAACAGGATAACTGGAATAAACAATCCAGGAAGTTTTTGCAAAGTGTAGGGGACAATTTCCTGGTGCAAGTGCTGGAGGAACCAACTAGTGGTAGAACTCTTCTTGACCTGCTGCTCACAAACTGGGAAGAATTAGTAGGGGAAGCAAAAGTGGATGAGAACCTGGGAGGCAGTGACCATGAGATGGTCGAATTCAGGATCCTGACACAAGGAAGAAAGGAAAGCAGCAGAATATGGACCCTGGATTTCAGAAAAGCAGACTTTGACTCCCTCAGGGAACTGATGGGCAGGATTCCTTGGGAGAATAACATGAGGAGGAAAGGAGTCCAGAAGAGCTGGCTGTATTTTAAAGAATCCTTATTGAGATTGCAGGAACAAACCATCCCAATGTGTAGAAAGAACAGTAAATATGGCAGGTGACCAGCTTGGCTTAACAGTGAAATCCTTGCTGATCTTAAACACAATAAAGAAGCTTACAAGAAGTGGAAGATTGGACAAATGACCAGGGGGAGGTATAAAAATATTGCTTAGGCATGCAGGAGTGAAATCAGGAAGGCCAAATCACACTCAGAGTTGCAGCTAGCAAGAGATGTTAAGAGTAACAAGAAGGGTTTCTACAGATATGTTAGCAACAAGAAGGTGGTCAGGGTAAGTGTGGCCCCCTTACTGAATGGGGGAGGCAAAGTAGTGACAGAGGATGTGGAAAAAGCTAATGTACTCAATGCTTTTTTTTGCTTCTGTCTTCATGAACAAGGTCAGCTCCCAGACTATTGCACTGGGCAGCACAGTATGGGGAGGAGGTGACCAGCCCTCTGTGGAGAAAAGTGGTTCAGGACTATTTAGAAAAGCTGAACGAGTGCAAGTCCATGGGGCCAGATGCACTGCATCTGAGAGTGCTAAAGGAGTTGGCGGATGTGATTACAGAGCCATTGGCCATTATCTTTGAAAACTCCTGGCGATCGGAGGAGGTCCCGGATGACTGGAAAAAGGCTACTGTAGTGCCCATCTTTAAAAAAGGGAAGGAGGAGGATCCAGGGAACTACAGGCCAGTCAGCCTCACCTCAGTACCTGGAAAAATCATGGAGCAGGTCCTCAAGGAATCAATTCTGAAGCACTTAGAGGAGAGGAAAGTGATCAGGAACAGTCAGCATGGATTCACCAAGAGCAAGTCATGCCTGACTAACCTAATTGCCTTCTATGAGGAGATAACTGGCTCTGTGGATGAGGGGAAAGCAGTGGGACATGTTGTTATTCCTTGACTTTAGCAAAGCTTTTGTTACGGTCTCCCACAGTATTCTTGCCAGCAAGTTAAAGAAGTATGGGCTGGATGAATGGACTATAAGGTGGATAGAAAGCTGGCTAGATCGTCGGGCTCAACGGGTAGTAATAAATGGCTCCATGTTTAGTTGGCAACCGGTTTCAAGCGGAGTGCCACAAGGGTCGGTCCTGGGGCTGGTTTTGTTCAATATCTTCATTAATGATCTAGAGGATGGCGTGGACTGCACCCTCAGCAAGTTGGCAGATGACACTAAACTGGGAGGAGTGGTAGATACGCTGGAGGATAGGGATAGGATACAGAAGGACCTAGACAAATTGGAGGATTGATTCAAAAGAAATCTGATGGGGTTCAATAAGGACAAGTGCAGAGTCCTGCACTTAGGACGGAGGATCCCATGCACTGCTACAGACTAGGAACCGAGTGGCTAGGCTAGTTCTGCAGAAAAGGACCTAGGAGTTACAATAGACGAGAAGCTAGATATGAGTCAACAGTGTGCCTTTGTTGCCAAGAAGGCTAACGGCATTTTGGGCTGTATAAGTAGGGGCATTGCCAGCAGATCGAGGGATGTGATCATTCCCCTCTATTCGGCATTGGTGAGGCCTCATCTGGAGTACTGTGTCCAGCTTTGGGCCCCACTCTACAAGAAGGATGTGGAAAAATTGGAAAGAGTCCAGTGGAGGGCAACAAAAATGAGTAGGGGGCTGGAGCACATGACTTATGAGGAGAAACTGAGGGAACTGGGATTGTTTAGTCTGCAGAAGAAAGAATGAGGCGGGATTTGATAGCTGCTTTCAACTACCTGAAAGGGGGTTCCAAAGAGGATGGATCTAGACCAAGAGTGGGCAAACTTTTTGGCCTAAGGGCCACGTCGGGTTCCAAAACTGTATAGCGGGCCGGGTAGGGAAGGTTGTGCCTCACCAAACCCTAACCCTATCCGCCCTGTCCCACTTCCCGCCCCCTGACTGCCCCCCTCAGAACTCCCAGCCCATCCAACCCCCCCACTCCTTGTCCCCTGACCATGCCCTCCTGGGATCCCCTGCCCCTATCTGTCCTCTTGGAACCCCACCCCCTATCCAACCCCCCCGCTTCCTGACTGCCCCAACCCCTATCCACACCCCCACCTCCTATCCAACCCCCCCTGCTCCCTGACTGCCCAACCCCTATCCACACCCCCACCTCCTATCCAACTCCCCCTCTAAAGCCCCTTTCAGAATGTGACCCTGTGAACGCGGGCGGAGGGCTCAGGAGGAGCAGGGGCAGCCCCTCAGCTGGAGAGAAACGGCCATTTCCCCTTCAAAGCGCTGCTTCTCGCCGGCTGTGCAGCTGCCCACTGCTCCTCGTGAGTCCTCCTCCTGCATTCTCCGTGTTGCCACCACCCACACTGCCCGCCTGTTCCCCTGAGACTGCAGGTGAGCCTCCCTCCCTGCTCTCCCCTGCCCCCACAGTGCAGCCCCCTGCCCCGCTGATATTCTATTCTATGATTCTATTAACTGCTTCCTTATGCATCTGCTACAATGTGTAGCAGGAAAAAAAACAACGTTATTCTGGTGGACTTCAATGTGAGTCATGTATGATGGGATCTCATGCCGCCAGTACTAGAGCATCCTTGGAATGGCTAAACACGATAGATGACAATTTCCTAACTCAAAAAGTGCTACATCCCACATGGGGGAATTCGCTATGAGTCATAGACTCTAAGGGCAGAGGGACTATTCTGATCATTTCATCTGACCTGCACATTGCAGAACACAGAACCTGGCCCACCCACTCCTGTAACTGACCCCTAACCTCTGGCTGAGTTACTGACGTCCTCAAATCTTGCTTTAAAGACTTCAAGTTACAGAGAATCAATCATTTACTCTAGTGTAAACCAGCAAGTGACCCTTGCCAACGCTGCAGAGGAAGCAAAAAATGACCAGGGTCTCTGCCAATCTGACCCAGGGGAAAATTCCTGCCCGACCCCAAATATGGGGATCAGGTTAGATCCTGAGCATGTGTGCAAGACCCACCAGCCAGACACCTGGGAAAGAATTCATTGTAGTAACTCAGAGCCATGCCCATCAAGTGTCTGATCTCTGGCTATTGGAGATATGTGCTAATATCAGTCGAGGATGGGCCATTACAGGCAGTACCACTATCCCATTCCCGTCCATACATTTATCAAGCTCAGTCTTGAATCCAGTCAGGATTTTTGCCCCCACTGCTCCCCTTGGGAGGCTGTTCCAGAACTTCACTCCTCAGATGGTTAGAAACCTTCATCTAATTTCAAGACTAAACTTGTTGATGGTCAGTTTATAGCAATTTGTTCTTGTGCCAATGTTGACCCTTAACTTAAATAACACCTCACTCTCCCTGTTGCTTATCTCTCTGATGTATTTATAGAGAGCAATTTTATTTCCCCTGTTAGGCTACACAAGACAAGCTCTTTGAGTCTCCTCATAAGACAGGTTTTCTGTTCCTTGGATCATCCTAGTAGCCCTTCTCTGCACCTGTTCCAGTTTGAATTCATCCTTCTTAAATACGGATACCAGAATTACACACATTATTCCAGATGAGGTCTCACCAGTGCTTTGTCTAATGGTACTAACACTTCCCTGTCTCTACAGGAAATACCTCATCTGATGCAACCTAGGACTGAATTAGTCTTTCTCATGGCCACATCACATTGGAGACTCATAGTCATCCTGTGATCAACCAGTACACCCAGCTTTTTCTCCCCTCTGTCACTTCCAATTGATACGTCCCCAGTTTATAGCAATAATTCCCGTTGTTAGTCCCCAAGTGCATGACCTTGCACTTTGCACTATTAAATTTCATCCCATTTCTATTATTCCAGTGTTCAAGGTTGTCCAAATCAGGGCTGCCCGGGGGGGGTGGGGGGGGAGTGAGGCAATTTGCTCCTGGCCCCGGGCCCTGCAGGGGCCCCAATGAGAATATAGTATTCTATAGTATTGCAACTTTTTTTTATGGAAGGGGCCCCCAAAATTGCTTTGCCCCAGCCCCCCTGAATCCTCTGGGAAGCCCTGGTCCAAATCTTGTATGATATTGCAGTCCTCCTCTGGACTGGCAATACCTTCCAATTTTGTGTCATCTTCAAATTTTATTAGCACACTCCTAGTTTTTGTGCTAAGGTCATGAATGAAAATAAGTAAGATTGGTCCCAAGACTGATCCTTGAGGAAGTCCCCTAGGACCTCCTTCCAGCCTGACAGTTCCCCTTTTATTATGACCTGTTTAAGTCTCCCCTTTAATCAGTTCATTACCCACCTTTCGATTCTTGTATTAATCCCCATTTTCTTCAATTTAACTAATATTTTCCCATGTGGAATTATATCAAATGCTTTACTGAAATCCAGGTAGATTAGATCTACTGCATTTCCTTGCTCTAGAAAACCAGTTATCTTCTCAAAGAAAGAGATCAGTCTGGTCTGGTACCTTTTGTAAAACCAGATTGGATTTTATCCCAATTAATGATTATCTCTCTGTTCTTAATGATGCCCTCTTTCTAAATTTGTTCTAAAACCTTGCATACAATTGAGGCTTGTAGTTCCCCAGATCACATTTTTCCCTCTTTCTTAAATATAGATGCTGTATTTACAATTCTCCAGTCATAGGTACGACACCCGAGTTTATGGATTCATTAGAAATCATTGCTATTTGGCTTGCAATTTCACATGCTAGTTTCTTGTTTCTTTAGCAGGGGCAGCTCCAGACCCCAGCACGCCAAGCACGTGCTTGGGGCTGCATGCTGCGGGGGGGCACTTCTGCCGGTCGCCGGGAGAGCGGCAGGCAGGCAGCCTTCGGCGGCTTGCCTGCGGTGGGTCCGCTGGTCCTGCGGCTTTGGTGGAGCCGCGGGACCAGCTGACCCTCCGCAGGGAGGCCTGCAGGAGGTCCACTGGAGCCGCGGGACCTGCGATGGGCAGAGCGCCCCCCGCATCATGCCGCCGTGCTTGGGGCGGTGAAATGTCTAGAGTTGCCCCTGTTTAGTATTGTTGGATGGAGACTATCCAGGACTCCAGTTTGGCCCTATTATGCTGTTTGAGTTTGGATATGGTAATTTCTACTTCCCTATCCTTTTCCCCATTAGCCACCCTGCTACTGGCCCCAAGTTCCTCATTACATAAAAAATGAGGCAAAGTATTTGTTTAGGCATTGGGTCATAATTAGATTATCTTTAATCTCCACTCCACCACTTCTTCCTTTCCTATATTATACCTTGTCCTAACAGATGAGGAGGAACTGATCCCAAAGCTAAAAGTTACTGCTATCTTACTGTGATGTGTCATTCCATATTCTGTATGAAAACATGCTTATGATAGAATATGACATAACAGAGATACTTTATGCAAGATGGCTCATGTGTAGATATCATTGGAAAGGTTCTGATTTATTGAATGTGATTATCCAATTTGTGTGCCTGTATCATTTCTGTATCTGAAGTTAGGAATAGTGACTATGTATCTGTATTTCAGCTATGCTACTTTGGGTGACACCCACTGCCAACACTTCAAGTATAAAATGTAAAAGCCAGACAGGGTGGAAGGCCCATCAGCGAGGACAATGATCTGTGAAAAGGTTTGGCCTTCCTGCAGACCCTCCATGCTGCCACTGACTCATGGATGCTGTGATACTACAGAGTCAGGTGGTCTGTCACCTGATATTAAACCTTACCTGGGACTTCTTGTAACTTTCCACTGTAAGGGAAGGGGGATCAAACTAGGGAAACAAAGGATTCCCGCCTTATGCACATCCTATTTAAATATAGGGAGTGAGGAAATCCTGGTTGTCAGAGGTCTCCTGCTGCCCCACCCAAGATGACTGCTGGAAACAACTAAGACTGACCAGGGGGAAAGAACTGGGCCCAGGCTGGAAGGGCGTCTGGCCTGTGAAGAAGATGATTAGAACCACATTTAGGGTGCAAACTCACATGTAACCAGTTTCTTTAGTGTATTAAGCTTAGTTTGCATGCTCTCTTTTATTTTCTTAGTAATCTGCCTTGTTCTGTCTGCTACCTCCTTAACTACCTAAAATACACCTGTTATAGCTAATACATTGATTTCTGGTTCATAATATAACCCATTTTATGTGATTTCTTCCACATTGAGAGAGGGGGCAAATTTCATACTATACCTTTGGGTCTGCACTCCAAGGGATGGGGACGTCTGAGTGCTGGAGCAAGTCCCTTAAACGGAGTCTTCCCAGAGCTGATCTGCAGCTGGGTATGGCCCTGCCTGTGTGTGTTAGAGGAGGTTTTAAGAGCTTGGCTCAGCAAGACAGGTTAAAGAGACCCGTGCTGGCAGAACAGGTAGACTCAGTGGTATCTCAGCACATCAGGTGACTTCCCTAGGGGTCCAACTCATCACACTTACATACAAATGATCATGACTTGATCACATATATAATGTGCAAGCAGAATATATTCCAGACAAGTAATATATATACTTGGTGCTTTAATAGGGCCAAATTCACAAAGCTGAATACAATTATGAGCCAAATCACCTGAGAGAAAGAATTTAATCAGAAAAATGTGAACAACAATTGGAAATAATTTAAGAATGCCTTACTAGAGGCCCACAATCAAGGAAGAAGGCTGCGCTGGTTAAAAAAACAACCTGGTTTAGAAGGAAAGAGAAGGAAGCTATAAAAAATATATCTAACAAATGTAAGAAAGGAAAAGCTGATAGTATTGAATATAAATTAGGAATTGTAGAAAATTGGTAAGAGAAGCCAAGGGACACAAGGAGAAACCTATGGCCAATGGTGATAAGGACAATAAGGAGTTTTAAAAAAAATATTAGGAGCAAAAGGAATCCTGACAATAATATTAGTCTGTTACTAGATGGAAATGGTAGAATTATCAATAATAATGCAGAAAAGGCAGAAGTGTTCAATAAATATTTTTATTCTGTATTTTAGAGAAAACAGATGATGCCGTCTCACACTTTCCATTCCACTAGCATCTCTGGAATACGTTAAACAGAAACTACTAAAGTCAGACATTTTTAAATCAGCAGGTCCAGAGAACTTGCATCCAGGAGTTTTAAAAGAGATAGCTGAGGAACTTGCTGGACCATTAATGTTGAGTTTGAGTAAGTCTGGGAGCACTGGGGAAGTTCCAGACTGGAAGAAAGCTAATGTGCCAATTTTTAAAAAGAGTCAACCGGATGACCAATGTAATTATAGGCCTGTCAGTCTGACATCGATCCTGGGCAAGATAATGGAGTGGCTGATAAGAGACTCAATTAATAGTGAACTAAAGGAGAGTGATATAATTAATGCAAATCAACATGGGTTTCTGGAAAATAAATCCTGTCAACCTAACTGGATATTTTTTTTTGAGCAGATTGCATGTTTGGTTGATAGAGGTATAGTGTGATATAACATAGTTAAACTTCTGTAAGGTGTGTGACTTTGTGCCATAACCATCATGTCTCATGGCCCTGGTCTACTCTGAGGTGGGGAAGAATCGATCTAAGTTATGCAACTTCGGCTGCATGAATAACGTAGCTGAAGTCGACGTAGTCAGATCGACATCACGGTGTCTCCACTACGGTGAGTCGACTGCTGCCGCTCCCCTGTCGACTCTGCCTGCACCTCTTGCAGCGCTGAAGTACGGGAGTCAACTGGAGAGCGCTCGGGGATCGATTTATCATGTCTAGACTAGATGTGATAAATCGATATGTGCTGGATTGATCTCTGCCCGCCGATCCGGCGAGCAGTGGAGACATACCCTAAGTGTTGCACAACATTTTGATTAAGAAACTAGAATGATATAAAATTAACATAGTTGTCGTAGTCATGTTGGCTACGGGATATTAGGGACAAGGTAGGTGAGTTTTATATTTTGTTGAACCAACTTCTTTTATTGTTCTGTGCAGCTCGAAAGCTTGTCTCTTTCAGCAATAGAAGTTGGTCCAATAAAAGATTTTACTTCATCCACCTTGTCTCTATAAAATTAATATAGCACACATTAAATGGATTAAAAACTAGCTAACTGATCAGTCTCAAAATGTAACTTTAAACAAAGCATCATCATCAAGCAGGTGTGTTTCTAGTGGGTTTTGCAGGAATTAGTTCTTGGCACTATGCTGTTTAACATCTTTATCAATGACCTGGAAGAAAACATAAAATCACCCCTGATAAAGTTTGCAGATGATGCAAAAATTGGGGATTGATAAATAGTGAAGATGACAGATCACTGATTCAGTGCAACTGCAAGGGTGGTTTAGGTTGGTGTAGCGATGCAGGACTCACCTCTGGGCGCCCCCTGCTGGTCTTCCAGGGAATTAGCTTGTCCAGCCATTGGAGCTCCCTCTGCATGTCAATGTCGCATTGTTGCTGGCCCTGTGTCCCTCCTGGACCCCAGTGCCCCTCTCCTTTGGGTGCTGCCCTCTGGCAGTACCCCCACTCTCTGGGGTCAACCTCCCAGCTAGTGTAGACCTGGCTCAGTGTTCACTGCCAGGCCTTATCTAGCCCCCGCACTTCGGGGCAGACTGCAGCCCATATCACACATCATCGGCAAGGGGGGTTTGAACCTGCTGCCTCCACCTACCCCCAGGCTGCACCTCTGCAACCCCAGTACCTTTTCAGGCCTTTGGCTAGGCCTGCAGCCAGGGGGTTTTCCAGGTGGGAGCTCCCCAGCTCCCTTGACCTATTCCCCAGCACTGCTCTATTCCAGTATCTTACTCAAGTCCCAGGCAGCCAGGCCCTTCTCTCTCTCTGTGCCTAGAGAGAGACTGCCTGTGCTCCCAGCCCACAGCCTCTTATAGGGCCAGTTGCAGCCTGATTGGGGCTTGGCCCAGCTGTGGCTATTTCCCCAATCAGCCCAGGTTTTCCCCTATCACAGCCCTCTCCCAGGGCTGCTTTAAGCCCTTCAGGGCACGAGCGGGTGGCCACCGCGCTACAGTTGGATATTAGGAAAAACGTCCTAACTGTCAGGGTGGTTAAGCACTGGAATAAATTGCCCAGGGAGGTTGCAGAATCTCCATCATTAGAGAGTCTGAAGAATAGGTTGGACAGACCTATCAGGGATAGTCTAGATAATGCTTGGCCCTGCCTTGAGTGCAGGTGACTGGACTAGAAGACCTTTTGAGGGCCCTTCCAGTCCTAGGATTCTCTGATTCTATATCTCTTGGTGAACTGGATGTAAGCAAAGAATATTTGTTTTAATGTAAATATATACATCTGGAAAAAAAGAATGTTGGCCATACTTACAGGCTGGGGGACGCTACCCTGGGAAGCAGTGACCCTGAAAAAGATTTGGGGGTTGTGGTAGATAATCAGCTGAACACAAGCTCCCAGTGTGATGTTGTGGCGAAAAGAGCTAATACGCTCCTTGGATGCGTGAACAGGGGAATCTTGAATAGGAGCAGAGAGGTTATTTTACTTCTGTATTTAGCACTGGTGTGACCGATGCTGAGCTTGCTGGAATCCTGTGTCCAGTTCTGGTCTCCACAATTCAGGAAGGTTATTGGTAAATTGGAGAAGGTTCAGAGAAGAGCCATGAGAATGATTAAAGAATTAGAAAACCTGCCTTACAGTGAGAGACACAAGGAGCTCCTATTCATTTTAACAAAAGGAAGGTTAAGGGGTTACAGTCTGTCAGTACCTACACGGGGAACAAATATTTAATACTGGGCTCTTCAGTCAAGCAGAGGAAGGTCTAACATGATCTAATGGCTGGACATTGAAGCTAGGCAAATTCAGACTGGAAAGAAGGAGTAAAGTTTCAACAGTGAATGTAATTAATCATTGAAGTCTCCATCACTGACCATTTTAAAATCCAGATTGGATGTTTGTCTAGCAGCTATGCTCTAGGAATGACTGTGGGGCAGGTTTCTGACCCGTGCTCTATGTGAGGTCAGAGCCTTAGAGTCCCTTCTGGCCTTAGAGTCTATTACTCTATTTTAGATGGGGAAATGGAGGCACAGGGAAGTGAAGTGACTTGCCTGGGGTTACACAGTAGGTCAGGGACAGAACACAGGAGTCCTGGCCCACAGCCTCTTGCTTTAGCCACTGGACACCATTCCCTCCACATACTGGCTCTTCTTGCCCCATAAGTGTGCTCATGCCATGAAGACTCCTAGGCCTCTGCAGAACCACAGCCCCCCAGCAGGCCAGATGGCCCAGCAGGAGTGGGGCTGGCAGATGGCCCAGCAGGCCAGGAGGGGGCCCAGTCCTTGGGACAGCAAAGCAGGAGACATGGAATGCAGCAACTTTCAAAGGTTTGCCCAACCTCCCCATCACCAAAAAACCCACAGTGCATTCTCCCAGTGCCCCTCCTCTGACATAACACACCCACGGCCCTGCCCCCAATAATAACTCACCCACTGCTCCGCCCCCATTAACTCCTCCTCCTTCTGCCCCCAACATTAAGCCATCCACTGCCTGCCCCCAATATTAACCAACCCACTGCCCCGCCCCCAACATTAACCCACCTTCCTTCTGCCCCAACATTAACCCACTAACCACTTTATACAGAGTAAAACGGATTTATTTGGGGTCTGGATCCCATTGGGAGCTGGGTATCTGGGTGCTGGAGACAGGTGACTTGCTGAGCTGTTTTCAGTTAAGTCTGTATCTCTGGGGGCGTGGACCAGACCTGGGTCTGTGTTGTAACAGGCTAGCAGGTCTGGCTCAACAAGGCAGGATTCTGGAAGTCCCAAGCTAGCAGGGAAAACGGGCTCAGAGGTAATTTCAGCACATCATGTGACAGTCCCAAGGGGGTCTCTGTGACCAAACTAGTCACAAAGTTATCTAGCCGATTGCCCTACTTTCTCAGTTTGAATCAAGAGGCCTGCCCTGTTGCACCCTCCTCCTTGTGTTTCTTCCCAGTATCCCACTCCCACACTTACCTCTGAGCTTAGGTCTCCATCCCCCTGGTGAACCTAGTTTAAAGCCCACCTCGCAAAGATGCCTGCAAAGATGCTCTTCCGTATCTTCATTAGGTGGATCTCATCTCTTCCGAGCAATTTTTCTACCTGGAACAACATCCAATGGTCGAAGAATCCAAAGCCCTCTCTCTGACACCACCTATGTAACCACATATTTACCTCCACAATTCGATGGGCCCTACCTGGGCCATTTCCTTCAACAGGGAGGATGGAGGAGAACACCACTTGCGCCTCAAACTTCTCTATCCTTCTTCCCAGAGCCACGTAGTCTGCACTGACCCACTCAAGGTCATTCTTGGCACTATCATTGGTGCCCACATGGGGAAGTAGGAACGGGTAGAGGTCCAAAGGCTTGATCAGTCTTGGCAGACACTCTGTCACATCCTGCATTCTAGCTCCAGGCAAGCAGCACACTTCTTGAGTTTCCCGGTCTGGATGGCAGATGGTATTACTACGTCTCTCTTAGAAGGGAGTCCCCAACCACCACTATCCATCTCCTCCTTTTGGGAGTGGTGGTCATGGAACTCCTATCCCTAAGACAATGCATCCCATGCCTTCCAGCCAATGGGTTCTCCTTCTGATCCTTTCCCTCAGATGACTCTTCCAAATCATTCTCCGCTGTAGTACCTGTGCAGAAAGCCTGAAAACGGTTTCTTACCTCTGTCTGCATTGAGGGTATGTGGGTTCTCCTCTTTCTTCTTCTGAAGGTCACATGCTGCCAATTTTCTTCCCCATTTTGCACTGCCCTCTCTGATTCTTCAGCATGCTGTGCCTGCAGAACCAAACACTGACTTCTATTCAGAAAGTCTTCATTTTCTTTGTTTCAGCGCAGAGTTGATACTTGAACCTAGTCCTTGAATCTTCTTTTCCAATATGGAAGCCAGCTTGTACTTTGTACAGAGAAGTCGCTTCTATCCTCTGGGAGAAAGACAAACATGGCACATCCTGTGCAGGTCACAACAGCTGTATGTTGTATTTACTGCTCACGGAAGCCTGAAAGACAAAAAACTCTGTGTCACCTCCCCACAGGCAAATTCCCAGGTAAATTCCCTCTGTTTGCTTCTCCTCTGTTCACAGCTCACAGATAGCTGGTCAGCCCAATAAAATCTCTTTAAATGGAACGGACTTGGAAACTCTGTCTCTGTGTGTGTCCTCTAGCGTGTGTGTGTCTGCCTGAGCTTGTATGTCTGGGGGAGCTCCCTGTCACCAGGTGCATCCTTGTGTAGGTGCATCTTTGTATTTATTGCACATGTGGCTAAGTAATGGGTATAATTTTGATCTTGTGTGGCTTGGAGTGAGCTAAGCAGAGTGTGCAGAGTGTATCTTTTTCTCTAGCTGTGTGTCTGATCTGGGTGCGCCTGTATAGATACATCTCACTGTAGCTGCGTTTTTGAGCATTCCTTTGTGTCTGTATGTGACAAGTGTGCATTGTGTGTGTTTTCCTGTGTGTGTGTTTGTGTACCTGTGTGTTTATGTAGAGTCATAGGTGTGTGCTGCTGAGCAGCTGTGGCTGAGAGGTTATATTCACACCAGAGGGGCAACAGTTTCTGGTTTTAGCCAACCACCCACTGAGGCAATGCTGAGTCCTTATAACTCAGCACACCCAAGAGCCCTGGTAACAGAGTGCACTTTGTGATGCCATGGGCTCACCAGGCCTTTAACAGAAAGTGAATTGAGGGGAAGGGGCAGCTCAAGACATCGAGCTGAGACCTTGAGCCTGGGGATGGGGGAAAGCAGATAGACCAAGGCCTCCTGTTCCAGCTTGAGCAAACGCCTACCTTCAGCTGGGAATGCCAAAGACAAGGCCCAAAAGCATCCTGGGATACGTGGTCACCAGCGCTGCCTGTGCTTTCCCTGGGGCTGAGAACCAGAGTGACATTCCGTTTACATGCAGAACTGGGCCTGAGCTGGGAAGTTTGGCTCTGAGTTTGAAATTCTTGTAGCACCAGGTCCAGACCCACAGCTCCAGCCTCCAATGTCCCCACGGCTCAGGGAATGGAGCCTGTGTTCCAGGACCAGCCCAGAGGCAGCAGAACTGGCAGTGGCAGGGAGGAGGTGATGGGAATTGATCCCGCATTTGGGCCAGACTGCATTGGTCCTGCCCCTCCTCTGGCCTAGCTCCCTGGGCACCAGGAGAAGATGGTGCCAGGAGGCAGGGGTTGAAGAAGGGGTGGCCAGGAACAGCCACGTCATTTTAAAGGAACCAGAAGTGGGGTGGCCAGTTGCGTGATGAGTGGCTGCTGTGGGTGCCCAGGGAGTGGAATGCGGGGGAGGGGAAGGGGGACACTATGCCACCTCAGCCTCCCCTGACTCCATCACTTCCTCAGTCTGCTATGCGTCCTCGAGCCCAGGGCGAGTGCCTGCCCCATGCCCACCCACGCTGCTGCCAGAGCCCCAGGTGCTGCCCGACCTCCCTTTGTACTGTGGTGTGATCTCAGTGCCACTGAGGTGCTGGGCTGGCACCTGACACTCGCCTACCTGCCATGGCCCTACAGCCCCACTGACCCACTGGGGATCTATTCCTGCTTCTCCCAGCGGCAGCATAGCCAAGCAGAGAGCAGGCTTTGGGGAAGAGGACAAGACCCTACCCCAACCTCCTTCAGCCATCATTGCACCGCCCGCCCTGCCCACTCGCAGGCCAAGTGAGACTCAGGAATGAGAACCATTTTAATGGAAGGTTATTCACTGCCACTCTGACCTTCTGTCTGGGCTAAATTTGTTCTTTTGCAAACAAGTTGCCTTATTTATAGCTGTGATGACAGGCCTCGGGGGCAGCAAGAGGCTCCTGTGCAGGACCGTGCCTGCCTGGCCCCTGTAAGCTGATTGGCCCAGGCGGTAATGAATTGTCGTTGGCAGTAATCCCAGATAAGGAGGGTGGATTAGCTGGCTGTCGTTACCGATAGACCCTGGTAACTCGACCCTCTCTGCTGGCTTGATATATGAGGGGATCTGTGTGCTTCGAAGTCTGGGCACCGCCTGGCACAGCAGGAAGGCCGAGCATTGGCCTCAACATAAACAAACCCATGAAGGTTACTCAGCAGCACCGGGCTGTGCTGGGCTCTAATCCTACCCTCCCCCAGGCTGTAAATATACCAGCTGCTGTCACGTTACTCCACGCATCCCCACCCCCTTGGTACAGCCTGTGCATCAAGGAGACACGGCCTCCTGAGATGGGGCGGTCCCCTCAGGACAGAGCTCAGGGTCTGCTGGGGGGGAGTGGGAGTGGTTAGAGGAACACAATGGGCTCAGGGGGTTGTGGAAACTCAATCTCACCCAAGTCAGACAAAGCTGGGGCCTCATGGTGGGGGCAAAGGAACCCTAGAAGAACCTGAAGATGGAATTCACCCCTCATCCCAGGACAGAAAGGACCCAGGACAAGGTCAGGGTCCATGCCAGGCAAGGATGCCAGGGTGAGGAAGGCAGCAGGGGTGGAGAAGCCCCAGGCCAGAGCTGTCTGGGGATTGTCCAGTGCTGAATGAACATCACACACGTTCTCCTCTCCCCGCAACAATGGACAGTCCTCTCCACCCTGTCCAAGGTGGGCTGAAATGGGGAAGCTTGCTGCACTCTCTCTGCCCAGGGGGTAATGGCCACAGGGCAGGGCTGGGGTCTGTGATGGCACTGGCAGCTGTGCTATGGGCGGCATGTGAGAGCTGAATGTATGTGCCCCCTCCTCCCTGGCTACATGTCGACAACCCCGCTGGCACCCAGAGATAGCTGCAGTTTGACAGCCCTTTTGCCCCATCGTGGCTGGGCTCTGCTCTAATGCAGGTGTAAATCCATAGTCGCTCCAGATTTACATCAGTTCTGCCCCAGACTGTCTCCTCAGTGCTTTCCTTGTGTGAGGGCACACGCATTGCAGAGGCTAATGGATGATCAGAGCCAACACCTTGGGGGTTGTGGCGCCAGGGAAGTGTTCTTTGGATCTGTGCTTTGGGTTTCTTTGTCCTGAATGCTATTTACCAAAGCAGGCTGGCAGGGCACTTAACCCTTCACCTGCTATGGGGAAAAAGGTTCAGGCCTTAACACAAATAAACATCCCCCTTTCCAGAGGGTGAGTCCCAATCTACAGCCGGGGAAGATCAGAGAGGTCACAGCTACAGCTCCCCTGCCTTCGGTGCCTTATGTGCCAGCATCTCTGAACACCAGGCCACAATGGCTCCCCGAGCCACCAGACCCAAGCACTGACAGATGGAAAGAGACCCCAGGAGTCCGAACACCCAGCCCACTCTGTTCTAACCACTAGAGCCCACTCCCCTCCCAAAGCCAGGAACAGAGTCCCTGTTTTCCCTCCCTGCTCTCACCCGCTAGATGCCACTGCCTACCCAGAGCAGGACTAGAACTAGTGCGTCCCAACCTCCAGACAATGTCCCTGAAAATGCTACTTTTCTAAGGAAAAATGTCCCCATAACAGCTTGACAAGGGGGGTGCGAGGTCATATCTTGTATTGACCCAACTTCTGCTGGGAAGAGAGGCAAACTTTCCAGCCACACACAGCTCTTCTGCAGGGCTGGGAAAGGCACAGTCGGTGGCAGATTAAGCTTTCGTGGAGCCCTGGGTCAGAGCAAGTGGAGGACCCCTCCCTACTCCTTCTGTCTGTGGTCCCTCCCCCATTCCGCCTCTTCCACCTGCTATTCCACCCACAGCCCTGCCCCGTTCTGCCCTTCCCCTCACCCGTTTCACCCACGGTCCCACCCCATTCCGCCCCCCCCTGAGGCCTCGTAATCCATTTGCTCCTTTCTGCCCCCCACCCCTCTGCAGCCCCAAGACCAGAGAAGCTCTGTTCCCCTCCCTCCCCCCTAGGAGGCCGTGGCAGGGAGTGAGAGCTCCTCCAGTCCCAGGTCCATCCTCAGAGGGACCTGGGAGGCAGATGTGGCTCTGAGTCATGGCATGGTCCCCCTTGCTTGGGGCCTGAGTCAGCCCTGAGCATAGGGTTGCCAACTTTCTAATTGCACAAACCCAAATGCCCTAGTCCATTCCCTTCCCTGAGGCCCCGCCCCTGCTCACTACATTCCCCCTCCCTTGGTGGCTCGCTCTCCCCCACCTTCACTCACTTTAACTGGGCTGGGGCAGGGGTTTGAGGTGCAAGACAGAGTGAGGGCTCCAACTGGGGGTGCAGACTCTGAGGTGGGGCCAGAAATGAGGGGTTCAGGGTGCGGGAGGGGGCTCCAGGCTGGGGCAGAGAGCTGGGATGTGGGAAGGGATGAGGGCTCTGTCATAGTATAATTCCCAATTCTGAACCTGGGTGTCCAAAATATGGGTACTAGCATGAATTCCCCTAAGCTTAATTACCAGCTTAGATCCTGTAGTGCTGCCACCAATCAGGACTTAGAGTAGAGTGCTTGATAAACTCTGGTCTCCCGCAAAACCTTCCCTGGGGACCCCCAAGACCCAAATTCCTTGAGTCTCACAACAAAGGGGAATAAATCATTTTCCTTCCCCCTCCTCTTTTCCATTCACCCAGAGGCAATACAGATTCAAACTCCGTGAATCTAAAACAAAGAGGAAATTCACCTTTCCCTTCTCCCCACCAATTCCCTGGTGAGTACAGACTCAGTTCCCTTGAGCCTCAACAAGGGGAAAAAATCAGACAGGTCTTAAAGCAAAACTTTTAATAAAAAGAAAGAAAAAAGGTAAAAGTTATCTCTGTAATTTAGATGGTAAAAGTTACAGGGTCTGTCAGCTTATAGAAATTGGAGAAACAGCCTCCTCCAGCAGAAATACAATTTAAATTACTTTCAGCCAAATACACATTTGCAAATAAAGAAAAAAACAAATAAAAAGACTATACCGCCTTTCTACCTTTGTACTTACAAAATTGGAATAGAAGATTAGAGAGCCTGTAGGTACGTGTGGTCACTCTCAGAGCCCAGAGAGAACAAAGCAAAACCCAAAAAAACACAAACAAAGGCTTCCCTCCACCAAGATTTGAAAGTATCTTGTCTCCTGATTGGTTCCCTGGTCAGGGGTTTAGTTCCCTGTTTGTTAACCCTTTACAGGTAAAAGAGACATTAACCCTTAACTATCTGTTTATGACAGCTCTGGCTGGGGATGCAGGCTCTGGGGTGGGGCTGGGGATGAGAGGTTTGGGGTACAGGAGGGGGCTCCAGGCTCGGGGGTGAGGCCAAGGGATTTGGATTGCGGTAGGGGGCTGTGGGTTGAGGCAGAGTCTTGGGGTGTGGGAGGGGGTGCAGGCTCTGGGGTCGGGCCAGGGATGAGGGGTTTGGGATGCAGGAGGGGGCTCTGGGCTTGGGCAGGAAGTTGGGATGTGGGAGGGTGTGCGGGCTCCAGGGTAGGGCCATAAATGAGGGGTTCAGGGTGCGGGAGAGGGCTCTGGGCTGGGGTAGTGGGTTGGGGCATGGGAGGTGAGGGCTCTGGGCTGGAGGTGCAGTTTCTGGGGTGGGGCTGGAGATGAAGGGTTTGGGGTACAGCAGGGGGCTCCAGGCTGGGGGGTGGGGCCAAAAGATTTGGAGTGCAGGAATGGGGCTGCAGATTGAGGCAGGGGTTTGGGGTGTGGGAGAGCGTGAGTGCTCTTGGCTGGGGTTCTGGCTCTGGGATGGGGCTGGAGTTGAGGGGTTTGGGGTGCAAGAGAGGAATCCATGTTTGGGAGGGCTCAGGGCTGGGGCAGGGAGTTGGGGTGTAGGCTTACCTTGGGTGGCTCCCGGTCAGCGGTGCAGCACGGCTAAGACAGGCTAGTCCCTACCTGTCCTGGCACCACGCAGCACCTCAGAAGTGACCAGCAGCAGGTCTGGCTCCTAGGCGGGGGGCCAGGAGGCTCCGTGCGCTGCTGTCGCCTGCAGGCACCGCCTATGCAGCTCCCATTGGCAGTGGTTCCCAGACAATGGGAGTGCGGAGCCGGTGTTGGGGCAGAGGCAGTGTGCGAAGCCCCTTGGTGCTGGACCTGTTGCTGGCTGCTTCTGGGGTGTGGCACGATGCCAGGACAGGTTGTGGCTAGCCTACCCTAGCCCTGCTGACCGGATTTTAACGGCCCGGTCGGCAATGCTGACTGGAGCCACCAGGGTCCCTTTTTGACTGGGCTTTCCAGTCGAAAACCAGACACCTGGCAACCCTACTCAGCGCTGAGTCTGGGGCCTTCCGGTGTGGTCAATAGGTGCTGCCTTTCTCCCCCAATTCTGTCCTTCCCTCCAGCCCCTCCCCACATGGTTCATTTCTCTACATCTCCCTGTGACAGGTTGCCACCTCAGGGGCAGGCCCCCACCTTCCCTCGGGAATGTGTTACACAACTGGATTAATCTCTCCTGCCTGTGGAGAGCTGTCCCCTTGACACCCCAAAGTGACTTGTCATGACTCCAGTCTCCCCTTTGACAGCTTTAATCTCCCTGACACCTTCGCTCCCTCCACTTTGATCTCAGAGTTATGGGAACCAACTGCAGGCCGGGCCAGGGGGAAGACACAAAGGTAACGGGACCGGGACCCGTGGGCTCTGAGCTGTTCAGGGAGTTGGCAGGCACTTTGTATTTAATCACTGAGCCTAACTGGCCTCAGAGAGCTGTAAAAAACCTCTCTGTAGCTTTGCAGTCCCCTGTGGAAAGGATTTAGACCGCTTCTATTCAGGCAGCTAACTCGTAGTGTAGACATGATTTGAACTAGTGAAACTTGTGTTCACACCACCGCAGCCATACCAGTGACTGAGACCCCCCAGCCAGCCCCACAGCAGATGTGACTTGGCCTGGCTCCAGTGAAGTCAAGAGAGTGATACTGGATTTACATCAGGGGAAGGTTTGGTCCCCAGTGAGGACAAGGCCTTAGACATGTTAAAGAGCCGCAGGTCTGGCCCCTGGAATTCAGCACTCTAGGTGAGCGGTTAGGTGGAGGTTTGCGTGTACCGTAGCATAGCAGTTTGCCTATGTTGCAGCAGCATCGTTCAGCATGAAGGCACCCAAAACCCGTTGTAGAAGGGCCGTCTCCATCCTTTGCACAATTCCACTATGCTTGTTGCAGGGATGAACTTGGCCCGGCAGAGGCAGTAGTCACAATTCTCACTCATGAGCTGCAGTCCCCTCCGTGGCAGGGCTGAGTCCCCTTTGGCGCATACCAGTGCAGCTCAATGGGAAATTATTGGTTCCGTTCTAATAGGATTTGGAATTTGTCAACAAACGCAAAAAGTCTGTTGTGGTCAGGTTAACAGTCAGCTTCAGAAAGCCCTGTGCGTGTGTTGGGGTGCCTGCCTGGGAACTTGAACCCCAAGCACTGCCTTTATAGGGGAGCAGCCCAGCCCGGAAGCTGTTTCTGGGCCAATCTACTGGGATCTAGGGTGGTGTGAACACAAGTTTAACCAGTTCAAATCATGTCTACACTAGATGTTAGCTGCTGTGACAGTTCTGCCCGTGGGAGGTCACTCAGTCAGGGTGAACTGCAAACAAAACAGGGCAGACAAACCCCAAACTCTGGTGATTATTCCACTACTTAGATTTACCAAGCCAGTACAAAACAGCTTCTATAGTACCTCACTGGTTACTTAGAAGTCCAAACCATGCAGTTCCCTTAAAGTGCCCAGCCTCAGGCCTCCATCCAGACACACCTGTCAGATATGGTGATGATTCCTGAAAATCTTACTTCATCATATAAAAGAAAAGGTTCTTCTAATCCCAAAGGATCAGCCACATACCCAGGTCCAATTATAACTTAGATCTTACCCAAAATACATGCTATAGCCAATTCTTATTAACTAAGCTAAAATGTATTAGAAAAGAAAAGACAGAGAGTGTTGGTTAAAAGATCAATACACATACAGACTTGAATTCAGTTCTTGAGGTTCAGATACATAGTAGAGATAAGCTTGTAATAGCCAAAAGTCCTTTTAGAAATAGTCCATAGGTTATAGTCCAATGTCCATATTCAGGGTGGCTCCAGTCAATGACTGGGGATCTCAGTCCTTGTGGCTTAAGGTTTCCCCCTCTCGAAACCCAGAGCAGATCTGAGATGAAAAAGGATCGTGTCTCAGGCTTATACATTTCTAGCAGCCTTTCGGCCTGAGAAAACAATAGGCTTAACTTCTGCCAAACATCCTGGCAATTAGCACAGAGTAATTTATCCATTAAACAGTTCAGATACAGGTTACCAGAACCTTCAAAGAGACACATAGACAATAATACTATTTCACCTGAGTATCATCATAAATGCTAATATTCCTTTTTTGATCTTTGAATTAAAACTATAGCAATAGACAAGGCTTGTTTGCTGACATCCCAAGACTGAGCAAACATTCTACCTCCAACAATGCAGACTTGCATTTCAAAGCTCTATTCATTTACATATCTTGCTAACCAGTTCTTAAGGTTCACCCATGGGTCAGGTCAGTCGGTGAGGTGAGTTAATTAACTCTTTCTGGCCCTGTCACCTTTCAGTGAGATATTATATTATATAGCTGCCTGAATAGAAGAGGTCTAAATCCTTTCCCCATCTCCCAGATAAATGCGTTAATCACCAGGCTGGAGAGTCACTCTCGCTCTTTGGCCCAGTGACTATTTAGTATTTATCCAAAATGGGACAGCATCAGCAGGACAAATTGAGAGCAGCCCACTCCAGAATAGCCTGCAGCCTGGTGGGTAGAGAGGGGTGAACATTCTGCCTGGGACAAATGGATATCAGGACAGTGTGCTCTCTTTCCAGAGCCAAGGCATGACATGTGACTCTAAGATTGGATGGGCTTCTGAAGTTGACTGGAAAGGATCCATTGGGGATGGTTCATATCAGCACTCGGGACAAGGGATTGTGGGACAGATGACTTCAGGGAACCCAGAAGTGTGCTGAAGAAGAAAAACAGGCAAGTGATCCTGTCCCCTGAGCAAAGGAAGACAGAATGCAGAAGATTCTGCAAGTGAACCACTGGCTAGGTAAGTGGAGGCGGGTTTGGGTTTTGTGGAACATTGGCATCTTCTAATGGGAAAGGGAGCTTTACAGTTTGGATGGCCTCCACCTCAGTAGAAGGGGGAACAATCTCCTCAGGGACAGGCTGGCTAGAGTAGTCAGGAGGGCATTAAACTAATAATAAAACAGGAAAGTAAAAAGAGGGAAGTTATGAGCACTCAGCACACTCCTGAGATTGTGAGAACAAAGTTAATCAGGGAACAAAGGGACATGAAGAGAAGAAATTCTTTATTCTGAATGATAATTGGGAATTGTTTAAGAACACTTTACTAGATGCCCAAAAAGACACAATCAGGGAAGAAGGCCATATTGGTTAAAAACCCTACCTGGTTAGAGGGGAACTAAAGGCAGCTATAAACAATTTAAAAATTATATATAACAAATAGAAGAAAGGGAAAGTTGGTAGTAATGAATACAATTCAGAAGCTAGGAACTGTAGACAATTGATAAGGGAAGCAAAGTGACACAATTGGAAATCTATGGCCAGCAGACTTAAGGACAATAAGGAGTTTTTTAAGACCTATTGGCAAAGGGTTCACTGTTCTTTGAAAAGAATTCTCGCCTCAGAACTGACAACCTCAGTACAAGGATGTCTTCCAGGAAATTTATCCATAAAGGATAACATGTAAGGGATCTACAAAAACAAGGTAAATTATAAAGATTCATAATCATTGCAAGATGTATTTACAGGTAATATTTAAGGAATAATGGAACTATACTGACAGGCTGCTTTATGGACTTGGAGTAAAAGTTAATCACCCGGGAATATGTATCAGAGATAGCCCATTCAAGTAGGTGGGAGCTGTACCCCTCCTGGGTTAGCTGTAATGCCAGGTTCAGTTATCTAGCCTTGCTCCATCCCAAGACTAGCAATGGAAACCATCAGAGAGAACTGCAAACAATCAAAACCACTCGGAGGTGAAAAAGGGACAGAGAATTGTCTGGTCTGTGAATAAAGACATACTTGATAGGGACTCCATTCTGAAAGATATCTTTCCTGAACCCCCTTTTCTGGCCTTTAAATAACCCCCACAACCTCTCCCAGCTCATCCTCAGAAGCACCCCACAGACCAGGACACATCAAATAAACCTACTTTTGTTTTATTAGAAGTGCTTACAAGGGCTGTGTGTTGTACAGGAACAGTGATTTATGGTCAAACTAATTAACTGGGCTACCCTGCTCCTTTGGGGGCAGAGGAGCTGGAATTCTGTAAGTAGCCAGTGTTAGGTGCTGAAGATCGCAGGGGAACAATTCAAAGGGACTTGGTATTAGGGACTGGGCTATGGGTAGTCTTGCCTAATGGCCAGGGTGGAAGGCTGGCCTAATGGTTGGAACAGAATTGCCTAGGCCTAGTGGCCAGAGGCCAAATCAGAAGCCAAGTTGCCAAGTCCAGGAAGTGAGTCAGAGCCAAAAGCCAGGAATCAGGAGCCAAGGGTCAGAGCCAGAGTATCAGCTGGAGCCGGGGCAGGAACCAGTAACAAGGGGGAAGAAAACAGGTGTGAGAGTCAGGAACAGGAGGTAGGACCAGAAACACAGCTGGGGGTGTGGAATGCTATTGAGCAGCCAGGGACCCAGGCCTGCTGCAGGGTTTAAGAATTTGCTTGCTGTAGTCTACAGACAGGAGAGCAGGTATTAAGTTTTAACAGGGAGAGAAATTATTCATTGGAACAATGTACCAAGGGTGGTGGTGCATTCACCATCACTGGCAAGTTTTAAATCAAGACTGGATGTTCTTTAACAGATCCGTGCTTGCTAGTCATTACTCTGGGGCAGGTCTCTGACCTGTGCTATGCAGAAGGGCAGACTAGATGATTACAAAGGTCCTTTCTAGCCTTGCAATGTATGAACCTGGGAGGGTGGAGATCTGACTTCAAGTGTCTGCCCCAGTGAGGGAGTTCAAAACCTGGGTCTCCCACATTCCAGCACGTGCCCTAGCACAGACAGGGAGTTTGCTGATGCTGACCCAGAGAAGTTTTTCTAGACAAAACTAATTGGGTCAAATTCACAAAGTTTCGGTTGATCACAACTGCAGTTTTCAATGAATAAATCATTTATCTGCCAGATGTCATCAGCTATAGCCAGCAAACCTCTTCCTGCCAAGCAGAGAGCCCCAGGACTGAAGTTTGCACCTTTATGATGCAATGCCCAAGTCAGCAGTGATCAACAATGGGAACATACTGGGTCTGCGCTCGCTCAGTGGAGAACCCAGAGTATCTGCACACAGACAGATGTGAAGAAAGTGAGGGAGCAAAGCCAGCACCAGACAGCTACATGCTCTGGTTGTGTCATGGCAAGAGAGAAAAGCCCCAAGGTCTAGCAAAGCTGAAACCCAATTCCTCTTTAGCTCACACTGGGAAATGAGGAGGAATTCCACCGACATTGCTCTAGTGTGACTGAGGAGAATCACTGCAACTCACCAACTTTGTCTGAAAATAGAGGACAGGGCAAAACAGAATCAGATGAAAAAGTGAGACTTACCTGATACAACTGCTCACCCCGTGAGCCAGGGACCACTAGATGTCAACTGGCAGAGGGCTGCGTAGGATTGTACAGGGTTCCTGGAGTCAGGTATCTGCATAATAGCTCACTAAAGGGAGGAGCGTGAGGTCTCTATGGAGAGCCAGTTGTCCACTGGTCATCATAATCCTTGTGAAATGTATGTACGGCTCATAGTTAAGACGTTCTGTATCTTGACTGCAAATGATGTTCTTAAGGTCTGTGAGTTAAGGTCCCCAGGAGCAATACACCTTGGAGATGTCCCTTTCAGGCAGGAGGCATCTATCTCCCTGTCTGGCCGTTTGTGTACTGTGTGTTGTATGCCTCACACCGTAGGCCTGTTTGCACATTGAGCCAGGTGTGAACTGAGACATTGCAGAATCTACAGAAGGGAGTGAGTGACTGTCATAAACAGATAGCTAAGGGTTAATGTCTCTTTCACCTGAAGCACCTGACCAGAGGACCAATCAGGAAACCGGATTTTTTCAACTCTGGGTGGAGGAAGTTTGTGTCTGAGTCTTTGTCTGTCTGCCTGCTTTCTCTGAGCTTTGGAGAAGCAGTTTCTACTTTCTAGTCTTCTGTTTCTAAGTGTAAGGACAAAGAGATCAGATAGTAAGTTATATGGTTTCTTTTCTTTGGTATTTGCATGAATATAAGTGCTGGAGTGCTTTGATTTGTATTCTTTTTGAATAAGGCTGTTTATTCAATATTCTTTTAAGCAATTGACCCTGTATTGTGTCACCTTAATACAGAGAGACCATTTGTATGTATTTTTCTTTCTTTTATATATAAAGCTTTCTTTTAAGACCTGTTGAAGTTTTTCTTTACTGGGAAATTTCAGGGAAATTGAGTCTGTACTCACCAGGGAATTGGTGGGAGGAAGGAATCAGGGGGGAGATCTGTGTGTGTTGGATTTGCTAGCCTGATTTTGCATTCCCTCTGGGTGAAGAGGAAAGTACTTTTTGTTTCCAGGATTGGGAACAGAGAGGGGGAGTCACTCTGTGTAGTTTCACAGAGCTTGTGTCTGTGTATCTCTCCAGGAGCACCTGGAGGGGGGAAGGGAAAAAGGATTATTTCCCTTTGTTGTGAGACTCAAGGGATTTGGGTCTTGGGGTCCCCAGGGAAGGTTTTCAGGGGGACCAGAGGTGCCCCAAAACACTCTAATTTTTTGGGTGGTGGCAGCAAGTACCAGGTCCAAGCTGGTAGCTAAGCTTGGAGGTTTTCATGCTAACCCCCATATTTTGGACGCTAAGGTCCAAATCTGGGACTAAGGTTATGACAGTGACCTGTTTAGGAACAGAGAAAAAGGATTGGCCTGGTGCAAAGAGACACATGGAATCCTTCACCTAGGTCCTAGGAGGTAAACAGGCAGTGTGCACATCTCCTGAAAGGAGGGTCACATCACAGGTAGCCAGGCTGCAAAGCACAGCATGGATTTGGATAGTTATACTTTAATTAGACATGTATCTAGTTAACTGAGTCTAGGCTGTAGGATGCTTTGAGCAGGGGATGGGACTAGATGACCTCCTGAGGTCTCTTCCAATCCTGATATTCTATGAGTCTATGATTTTATGCATGTTATGATTTTATTTGCTATGTAATCTTTTGTTTCCAATACTTCTTGCTGTTACCTGGGTTTTGTTAAATAACCTGGCGTCTTGAGTCACCAAATCTCATCCCCATCGCCACCCCAGAGCCCACAACCACACCCCAAATCCCCTGCCTCAAACCACAGCCCCTCTCCC